>NC_091470.1:290150485-291463819 GCF_036971445.1 Narcine bancroftii | reverse complement strand
CGGTGACAGGGCCGCTGATCCGCCAAGATGCCGCCTGCAGCGAGAGCCGATGCCCCCGCACTGTCGTTGTTCAACCCGATCGCCCGCAAACCCCGCCCTCCCGCACACAGGCCTGAGTAAGGATTATGAACTTTAATCTCAGGATAAAACGATCTTCCAATAGTTTCATGTCACAGTGATCAATATATTCCTGGTTAAAAATGGTCCTGCACCTGGATACAAGCTCATTAGGCATCAAACTTGAAAAGTGTGTAAATCAAAGGATATCTGTACCAATGGAAAAAAGGGCATGGCAAATAACCCTGCTAGAGTTCATGCCCACAATCAGTCACCCATTTGATTGTTTCAGGAATCATGTTATTCTCCCACATTCTCAATAGCCCTCAGATTTTACTATTCGACAGCACACTAGCAACATTTGACAAATCCTCTATAGAGAAATATTATTTATTGAATATTTTATTTCTCATTTGTTAATGCTTCTTCTGGAAAGAGTTTATCCAAAGCTATTATTAAACATTTATTTTAATAAGAAAAAGTTTAATATTACATATGTTGAAAGAAGAGAAAACATGCAGATGTTGTTGAAAATTTTCAATAAATATTTAGTTCGGCCCTCGACTCAGTCCAAGTTTTTAATTTTGGCCCTCGGTGAATTTGAGTTTGACACCCCTGCTGTAGGGGGATTCAGTTAATAAAGTCTAGTCCCCTTCAATGATGCTTTTCCAATCCACATCATATCTTCTTTTACCCAGGATTTATAATGCTTCACAGGTAAAGCAATCAAAGCAATAAAGCATTAATGTTATATTTTGTTTTATATATTCTAATTTAGTATCCAACATATCGATGGCTTTCTGACTGCAGTTTTTTTACTCCATTCATACTCAATTATCTTACCTTGCAGTCCTTATAATTCTAAATCATCTGTTCTAAATCAGTCATTAAATAAATTTTAAACAATGTTAGTACTAAAACAATGCTGTAATATCTAGATGGTAAAACCAAAATGTATACAAATAACTTGAATATAATCTGGAATGTGCACTTTAATTACATGTTTGATTACATTACAAATTTAAAACTGTGGAGCACAGGGGAAAATAAAATAAAAAGTGTCTTTATCCCAAACATTATAGAGGCCAGGAAGGAACTTAAGAAAGGTCTTAGGAGAGCATGTGAAGGCTCCCTCAGGCATATGCGAAGAACAGAAGAATGATGAGAGTGAAGGTAGGGATGCTTATGGATAAAGGAGGCAACATGTGCCTGGAGGCAGAGAAGGTTGGGAGGTGCTAAATTAATAATCTGTTTCAGTATTCACCAGCTTTGGTCAAGGTGAGATCAGAATTGTTCAAGCTTGTGTGGTGGACCATGTTGAGATTAGGAGAGAGGAAGTGCTGGACCTTCTTAAAAAGATTAAAATTGATCTCCCTGGGCCCAATGTGATATACCCCAGACTGTGGGAAAGGAACAAAGAGATAGCTGGGGTGTAGGCTATGATCTTTGCATCCTCCTTGGCCACAGAGGAGGTGCCGGAGCATTGGAGAATGGCAAATGTGGGTCTTTGTTTAAAAAAGGTAAAAGGGAGACCAGTGATTCTTAGGTCAGTGGTGTGCAAACAATTGGAGAGGATTCTTAAGGACAGGATTTATGAGCATTTGGAAAAGTACAGTCTTCTCAGGGATAGTCAGGATGGCTTTGTGAGGGGAAGATGTGCCTCATGAGCCTAATTGAGTTATTTGAGGAGGCTACAAAGGAAATTGATGAAGGTAGGGCAGTAGATGCAGTGTAAATGGATTTTAGTAAGACATTTGACAAGGTCCACCATGAGAGACTTGATCAGAAAGTCATGAAGCATGGGATCCATGGAACCTTGGCTGTGTGGATTCAGAACTGGCTTGCCTGCAGAAACCTGAGAGTAGTAGTGGAATGAAAGTATTCTACCTGGATGTCAGTGATGAGAGGAGTTCTGCAGGAATTTGTTCTGGGACCCCCTGCTCTTTGTGATTTTTATAAAGATGAAGAAGTGGAAGGATGGGTTAGTAAGGTTTTAGATTGTGTTGAGGGTTGTCATAGATTACAAAAGGATATGGACAGACTGCAGAGGTGGACAGAAAAGTGGTAGATGTTGTTTAATCCAGATAAGTGTGAGGTGATGCATTTGGAAGATCAAACTTGAATGCAGAGTACAGGGTTAATTGTCGGATCCTTAACAATGTGAAAGAACAGAGGGACATTAGAATCCAAATCCATACAGCTCTCAAGGTTGCTGCATAGGTTGATAGGATACTTAAGAAGGCCTATGGGATATTGGGCATCAAAAGTCGGGGAATTGAATTCAGGAGTCAAGAGATCAGTTGCAACTCATCAAATCTCTGGTGAGACCACACTTGGAATATTATGCTCAGTTTTGCTCACCTCATTATAGGAAGGATGTGAAAGCTATGGAGAGGGTGCAGAGGATGTTGATGAATTGGAAAATGTCTTAAGAGGCAATTTTAACAGAGCATGGACTTTTCTCTCTGGAGTGAAGAAGGATGAGAGGTAACTCATTCTGAGAGGCATACATAAGGTAGACAGGCAGCACCATTTCTTCAGGGCAGGAATACCAAACACCACAGGACAAATGCACAAGCTGAAGGGAGGAAAGTTTAGGGGAGAAATCAGGGTTTTTTTTTTACAGAGAGTTGTGGTGCATGGAATGCCTGACCAGGAGTGGTAGTGAAGGCTGAAACATTAGGAGCATTTAAGAAATTCTTAGAAAGACACATGGATGAAAGAAAATAGAGGGATACGAGGTAAGAAGGGTTGAGTTTTTTTGGTAGGGATATATAGCTCAACACAATATCGAATGCTGAAGGAAATGTAATGTGCTATGTGTTCTATGTTCTATATGCCATCTATCGGCCATCTGGCCCGTCAAACTTTCTCCATGAGACCATGGCATATATGGCCATGGACTTAGCTCCACTGATCTGCTTTTTGGCCATAACCCATAATTTCTCTACAATGCAGCAATCTATCTATCTTTTAAAAATATATTTAAAGAGACAGCCTCTCTACTGCTTCCTTGGATAGATAATTCAAAAGATTTACTACTCTGGGAAAAACAACTCCTCCTCAAGTCTGTCCTAAATCTACTTTCCTGAATCTTAAGGCTAGCTCTAGCCTCAACTACCAGTGGATACCACATCCTTGCCTCTAATTTATCCACCCCTTTCATAATTTTATTAGATCATTTTTCATTCTTCTGTTTTCTAGTGTAGTCCCAGACAACTATACTCATTGAGTGAGTCTAGTCGCAGGTGACTACATTCATCCAGAATCAACCTGGAGATGGGGGGGATTAGCCTATGAGAATAATGAAGTTGCAAGCTTGTAAGTAGAGAGGAATTGAGGATAGTAAACTTGCAAACTTATTTTTAAAAGAGAAAAATTCTAAGATTTTGATGATGCAACAGCATATTTTGTCTCAAGAACATAGACTAAAAGGTAAAGTGAAGAAGAATATTGGACGAGATCATAAGATTTTCCATAGCATTGAAGTAAGTACCGTAAGATGATGTAGGTAAACAGACCATGCATCTAGAATCAGGGTCTACTGATGGTGCAGTAAAGAAGACTGAGATTTCAGGTAGTCAGTCTGGACTTGCAACTACCAGTAATTTAGCCTCTAGTATTATGAAAATTTAAGGTGTACAATGGCAACAATGGATTCCCAACTTGATATAAATTAATTTTATGTACTTATATATTGTGGTTCTATTGACAATACAAAGTGATATATCTTGGGAGGAACAAGGAAAGGCAATATACACATAAAAATTTTCAATCTTTCATTGCTGCAGTCAGAGGTTCCCAAATGCTTCAAAGGGCCATCAATCATCCCAGAGTCCAAGAGTGAGCAGAAAGAGCTGCCTCAATGACTATCACCCAGTAGCACTAACATCTACTGTGATGAAATACTTTAAGAGGTTGGTTACTGCCAGAATTCACATGCATCTAAGCAAAAGACTGGAGCCACTTCAATTTGCCAATTATTACAATCGCTCCACAGCAGACACAATATCACTGGCTCTCCACTCAGTCCTGGATCACCTCAAAAACAGAAAATCAGAGGTGGTCAACAAGCTCCAAATCCTGGGCCTCTGCACTCTCCTATGCAACTGGATCCTTGGGTTCCTCATTGGAAGACCACAGTCGATACGAATTGGAAACAACGTCTTCTCCTCAGTGACTATTAACACAGGTGCACATCAAGGATGCATGCTTAGCCCACTGCTCATTCTACACCCATGACTGTGCAGGCCAGGAACAATTCCAAAGCTATCGACAAATTTGCAGATGACAGCATGGCTGTCGGTAGAATCACAAATGGGAGTGAGGAACTGTACAGGAGGGAGATAGATCAGCATTTTGATTGGTGTCACACCAACAAACCTGTGCTCAATGTTACCAAAACCAAGATGATTGTGGACTTCAAGAGGAAGTCAGGAGAACACAAACCAGTCCTCCTCGAGGGATCAGCATTCTTGAGTGTCAATATCTCCAAGTATCTGTCCTGGAGCCTCCATGTTGATGTAATCATGAAGAAGGCTTATCAACAGCTATACTTTATGAGGAGTTTGAGGAGATTCAGTATGTCACTGAAGGCTCTTGATAACTTCGATAGGTGTACCACGGAGAACATTTTGGCTGGTTGCATCACTGACTGGTATGGAGGTGCCAATGCTCAGAATAAAAAAAACCTCCAGAGGGTTGTTAACTTGGCCTATGACATCATGGGCACCAGACCTCACTCCATTAAGGACATCTAGAAGAGGTGGTATCTTAAGAAAGCAGTCTCTATCCTCAAGAACCCCTACCACCCAATCCATGCCATCTTCTTTCTGCTACCATCGGGAAAAAAGTAAGCACTCAGTGGCACAGCTTCTTCCCCACTACCATTAGATTCATGAATGATCAAAGAACCAAATATACTGCCTTTACGTGCACAATTTTTTTTGTTTTTGAAAGTTGGTTTATATAAATGTGCGCTCTGTGCTTCTGCTACAAAATAGTGAATTTTGTGACTTATTCATGATGATAAATTCTGATTCTGCAAAGAATTCAGTTGTTCAAGTCTGGAGGAACTCAACAGGTTGGTAAGCATCAGTGGGAGTAAAACAATGATCAATATTTTGGGGTGGAACTCTTCATCAAGATAAATGGTACAGCAGAGGCAGGACACATGTTGGGCGCTATCAGTAGCCCCAATAATGACTCAGATAAAGACTGAGGGGAACCATAGGCATTATTGTACTAGAGACTGAAAACCGGGGGTGATAACAGCAACAATTTTAACAACAATACAGTAGCACAACACCACAGTATAATCACATAATACAAAGGGCGGGAGAAGCAGATGTCATTGGGGCGGTAGGCCGAGGTGCTGAGGTTGGGAGCGATGGCCGACAAGATGGCGCTCCCCTTACCGCGCATGCAGTCAGCACCATAAGCTCCTCTGGAACGCATGCCGCACTGCTCCCGGACTGCAGTCGGGACCTGCAGACCTTCTGGTAATGGCCCCTCTTCCCGCAGCCTGAACACGTAGCCTCCCTCGTGGGGCAGAGGCATCGCAAATGCTTGGACTGTCCACAGAAGTTGCATCTCGATGATGCCGTCGGTGTGATTGCAGCCGTGGTCGGGTCGGTAATGCCCGACGCTGAGTCCCAGGCCGAAGGCCCTCGTGGTGGAATATACGGAGATGGCCTGCTTCTGTCCGTGATCGACTTCATGGGGCTCTGGACCGAGTCTAAAGTCCTGATTAAGTCGATAGTCTTTTTGAGTGGGAGTGGGTCCTCCTTGAGGAGTCATTGCCGGATATAATCCAACCTCAGACCCGACATGCAGACGTCTCGAATCAGTTCTTCCACGCACTGGGTTAGGGATATAGTGGCCGTGGGTTCTCCCAAACAGTCTTTTCTCAGTGTGACCAGGGACCAGATGAACTCTTCAGTGGACTCACCAGGCTGTTGTTTTCTGGACACCAGCAGGTAACGGGAGTATACCACGTTCACTTTAGGCTTATACAGCGCTCGCAGCTCAGTCATCGCCTCGTTGTAGGTTACACTGCCTTGGATAGTCAGGAAGGCCCTCTGGCCGACTCGTGCCTGAAGGATTTTTAACTTCTTCTCGTCAGAGTCGACCACCTCAGCAGCAGTGCTGAGGAAGTTGTTGAAGCAATTCATCTACTGCTCGAAGAGCATCGAAGCACCTGGGACTTGGGGGTCAACTTTAAGCCGTTCTGGGCGCAGCAATTTCTCCATTACTGGAGACCTCCAAAATCTAGTACAATAAATTTTTGGGCGCTATCAGTAGCCCCAATAATGACTAAGATAAAGACTGAGGGGAATGATAGGCCTTATTGTACTAGAGACTTCTGGCCCGGGTCCAAGGCTAGGAATGAGCGGGAAAGAGAGAGGCCCAGGGTCACATGGGCAGGACTAAAGGAGGAACCAAGGTAGAAGGACACCCGGAGAGCGGGCCAGCCAGTACATATAATCATATCACTACAACACAAAAGAAAGGATATTATCAATTGCTAGTTCAAGCGACTGATATTACATCAACAGAATCTGCTGACGCACTGAGTTCCTCCAGTTGCTTGTTTCTGCATAATGGCGTCTGTGTTAATTCAGGGCATCACACTTTTGGAAGGACAAGAAGGCCTTTAAAAGAGGCCTTTAAAAGATCATCAAATTGATCTCATGGCTAATAAACTTCTGTAACATGGACACATTAAAGAGTGTGGAGTTGTCCTATTAAGAGCAAAGAAGGTTGAAAGGTGATTTGATAAAAGTGGTGAACTCACAAAAGGGTCTGGACAAAGTGAATAAAAAGATTACAGATCAGTAAAGACACATATTACATTGATTTAAGGTGATTTAAAATAATAATCAAGATTGACATATGGAAAAGTTATTTCCATTAGAGGACTGTATGTAGGGTTTATATGTTAAACTCAATAAAAATATTTTAAAAAGAAAATAAAAGTTATTTCTAAACATTGAATAGTTATGGTTTGGTATCAAGTGCTGAATAGATGCTAGAAGAAAAAATTAGGTAAGCAATTAAAGGGAGATAAAATTAAAGCATACACTCCCCTCTTCATCCCCTGTTATGGAGGGATTAGATTGCGAGAATATGGCATCTTTCTCCAATGCAAACCCTTTTACCCACTGAATCCCACATTATAAATGGAGATGCATTTCTTTGTCGATTTCTGTTGACAATGACGTCCCTGTGGGAGGACAGCCTTTTTGCAAGGTAAGTTTGATTGTATTGTAGACAGGACAAGAAATGGATGTCAAATTGTTTGATAAATTCCATAAAAGATCATTTTCATTGTATATCTCAAATGTTTTGGTCATGATTTGTGAATTCTGTAAAGGCAAATTCATCTACTTGAGCTGGGGATCTACTGTTCAAATAGGGCTAAAAAAAAAAGCAGGGAATGTAACTAACAGCATTGCTGGACTGAATGGACTCTTATGCTGAGATATTTCTATGATTCTTTGACCTAAATTGCTATCCTTTGACATTTTTCCAATTAGTACAATCAGAGTTTTTTCATCTTATTAAGTTAATTCAATACAATCTAGATTGATGTAGCAACTTTGTCTGTTTCACCCACATTTGTTTTAATTTTATTTTTTACTTAGAATTAAATGTAATGATTGAAAATCATGCATTAAATAGCATTAAAATCAACACATTATTTGTCTTTGGGGACATATTGTCTAACTCACTAGACTATATAAACAAAATAATTATATCCTGTTTTACCTCAAGATGAAATTACTGAGCAATAGGGAATAAGAAAGTAAATAATCCAAATGTCTGGAATTAGTAACCATTTAAGAAACTGTGAAAAAAAAACTGCAAAATTGTTATAAATGGATAAAAAGACTCTCACACAACAGGAGTCTTAAGAAGAAGAAAATAAATTGTTATTTTATTAAATCTTACAGATATTTTCTCTTGAACAATTTAGTCCACGATACAATATATCAATGTTACTTATTATAAAATATCTGTAGTTTGGTACAACAGCAAATTGCCTAATTTTTAAAAAATAGGTTTTTTTAAACAAATTCTTTCAATGCAGTTTACCTAATTTCCATTGAATTTCCTGCTCGTCTGTCTTTTCCTTGGCATTTTTTTTCTTGGTTTCTCGGAAAGCTTTCCAGTTCAATAAAAATTGTCTGGCTGTATTATTTACTTCTTTTCCATCAAGGACCTCTACAAATGAAAATAATGCCTTTAAAGAACAAGACTGGTCAAAACAAGCTACAACCAAAAATAATCAATCTTTTCAACAAGTTCAAAGACATCGTGAAATTTAACAGATATAGCTTCAGCCTTAGGAATGACAAAATAAATTCAATTTGCTGCATGTTGTGAATAGTTAACAAATTTGTAAGACAAATAATTGTAAATATAAAAAAGTGCCTGAAAATTATTGAATGCCATGATTTGCAAATCATCCAACAGGAGCTGAATTATTTATCTTTAACATAGTACAGCACAGTACAAGTCCTGCGGCCCACAGTGTTGTGCTAACATATATAAATCTTCTCACCATCAATCAACCATTCCTTCCATAACACCCCAAAATCCTCTATTTTTCTTACATCCATGTGGTTATCAAGAACCTTTTAAATGTCCTGATTGTATCAGTTCTACCATTAGCCTTGGCAATGCATTCCAGGCACCCATCATTGCCTGTGTTAAAAAAAAACTACCTTTGAAGTATCCCATAAACTTAAATGGTTGTTCTCTGGTATTAGCTGCTGCCACCATGGGACAAAGGCACTGGCTGTACACTCTATGCCTCTCATAATCTTGTATGCCTCAATTAAGATGCCTCTCATCCTTTGTCTCTCCAAAGAGAAAAGCTCTAGTGTGCTCAGCCTTCCTTCATAAAGCATGTTCTCTAATCCAGGCAGCATCCTGGTAAATCTCCTCTTCACCCTCTCTAAGGCTTCCACATCCTTCCTATAATGAGACTACGAAAGCTGAACCCAATACTATAAGTGCGGAGTTGCACCATTATTTCTTGGCTCTTAAACTCAATCCCAGACTAATGAAGGCCTGCACATCATATCCTTTCTTAATTACCCAGTCAACTTGCATTGGCAAACTTGAAGGATCTGTGGACTTGGACACCAAAATCTCTTTGTTCCTCTGCACTATGAATTCTGCTGTACCAATGAACTCTGCCTTCAAATTCAACCTTCCAAACTAGACAAATTTGTCTTTTTCCAGATTGAACTCCATCTACTATTTCTCTATCCAACTCTGCATCCTATCTATATCCCATTGGAACCTACAACAAGCTTCTGCACTATCCACAATATCCCTAACCTTCACGTCACCAGAAAACTTGAAGACCTACCCTTTCACTTCTACGTTCAAGTCATATATAAAAATCACAAAGAACAGGGGTACCAGAACAGATCCCCACTCAACACCACTAGTCATTAACAGCTATCACTCTCTACCTTCTGTCGGCATACCAATTCCAAATCCATGCAGCCATTTTCATGGATCCCATGCCTCATGACTCTCTGGATAGGGAAATTTTGTCAAACACAGTGTTACTGTAATAAATATAATGTAAAATAATGCATGGCACAGTTGGATAAACACTTGGAAATAGATACCAGTAATTATTTTTGAGTGCATGTGTGCACAAATGCTTAATAGCTTTATTGGATATTCCTTCAAATCTAACTTAAGTCATGGGTGAATCCATTTAAAATTATTTTGAGATCCTTGTTAACACAGGTAGAGGGACATCCTATGAAAATGTTAATAAGAATGTCAATAATCTCAAAACTACAGTTGTGCAGGTTTGCCTGGAAGTTTCCTCTCGCTTCGTCTGACTGCAGTTTTCCAACATTGAACCTCTTTCTGGGGGCTTTATTGTTCCTGGGCTTTGGCTTGAAGTGAAGGTTGAGCTTGCAGCGAACCAGCCGGTGGTCAGTGTGGCATTCCGCGCTAGGCATGACCCTGGTGTGGAGCACATCTTGTTTGTCACTTTCTCGCACCAGGATGTAGTCCAGGAGGTGCCAGTGTTTGGATCGGGGATGCATCCAGGTGGTCTTAAGGCTGTCCCTCTGCTGAAAAAGGGTGTTTGTAATGACAAGCCGCTGTTCTGCGCAGAGCTCCAACAGGAGGCAAACCTCAAAGCAAAGCTCGACGTTGCAACCCGCCTCACGGACCCGTCCCCTGAAACCCTCTGGGATCAGTTGAAGGCTACCATACTGCAATCCACTGAAGAGGTACTGGGCTTCTCCTCCAGGAAAAACAAGGACTGGTTTGACGAAAACAGCCAGGAAATCCAGGAGCTGCTGGCAAAGAAGCGAGCTGCCCACCAGGCTCACCTTACAAAGCCGTCCTGTCCAGAGAAGAAACAAGCCTTCCGTCGCGCATGCAGCCATCTTCAGCGCAAACTCCGGGAGATCCAAAATGAGTGGTGGACTAGCCTCGCCAAACGAACACAGCTCAGCGCGGACATTGGCGACTTCAGGGGTTTCTACGAGGCTCTAAAGGCTGTGTACGGCCCCTCACCCCAAGTCCAAAGCCCGCTGCGCAGCTCAGACGGCAAAGTCCTCCTCAGCGACAAGATCTCCATCCTCAACCGATGGTCAGAACACTTCCAATCTCTTTTCAGTACCAACCGCTCAGTCCAAGATTCCGCCCTGCTCCAGCTCCCTCAACAGCCCCTAAGGCTAGAGCTGGATGAGGTTCCCACCCTGGATGAGACATATAAGGCAATCGAACAACTGAAAAGTGGCAAAGCAGCAGGTATGGATGGAATCCCCCCAGAAGTCTGGAAGGCTGGCGGCAAAACTCTGCATGCCAAACTGCATGAGTTTTTCAAGCTTTGTTGGGACCAAGGTAAACTGCCTCAGGATCTTCGTGATGCCACCATCATCACCCTGTACAAAAACAAAGGCGAGAAATCAGACTGCTCAAACTACAGGGGAATCACGTTGCTCTCCATTGCAGGCAAAATCTTCGCTAGGATTCTACTAAATAGAATAATACCTAGTGTCGCTGAGAATATTCTCCCAGAATCACAGTGCGGCTTTCGCGCAAACAGAGGAACCACTGACATGGTCTTTGCCCTCAGACAGCTCCAAGAAAAGTGCAGAGAACAAAACAAAGGACTCTACATCACCTTTGTTGACCTCACCAAAGCCTTCGACACCGTGAGCAGGAAAGGGCTTTGGCAAATACTAGAGCGCATCGGATGTCCCCCAAAGTTCCTCAACATGATTATCCAACTGCACGAAAACCAACAAGGTCGGGTCAGATACAGCAATGAGCTCTCTGAACCCTTCTCCATTAACAATGGCGTGAAGCAAGGCTGTGTTCTCGCACCAACCCTCTTTTCAATCTTCTTCAGCATGATGCTGAACCAAGCCATGAAAGACCCCAACAATGAAGACGCTGTTTACATCCGGTACCGCACGGATGGCAGTCTCTTCAATCTGAGGCGCCTGCAAGCTCACACCAAGACACAAGAGAAACTTGTCCGTGAACTACTCTTTGCAGATGATGCCGCTTTAGTTGCCCATTCAGAGCCAGCTCTTCAGCGCTTGACGTCCTGCTTTGCGGAAACTGCCAAAATGTTTGGCCTGGAAGTCAGCCTGAAGAAAACTGAGGTCCTCCATCAGCCAGCTCCCCACCATGACTACCAGCCCCCCCACATCTCCATCGGGCACACAAAACTCAAAACGGTCAACCAGTTTACCTATCTCGGCTGCACCATTTCATCAGATGCAAGGATCGACAATGAGATAGACAACAGACTCGCCAAGGCAAATAGCGCCTTTGGAAGACTACACAAAAGAGTCTGGAAAAACAACCAACTGAAAAACCTCACAAAGATAAGCGTATACAGAGCCGTTGTCATACCCACACTCCTGTTCGGCTCCGAATCATGGGTCCTCTACCGGAACCACCTACGGCTCCTAGAACGCTTCCACCAGCGTTGTCTCCGCTCCATCCTCAACATCCATTGGAGCGCTCACACCCCTAACGTCGAGGTACTCGAGATGGCAGAGGTCGACAGCATCGAGTCCACGCTGCTGAAGATCCAGCTGCGCTGGATGGGTCACGTCTCCAGAATGGAGGACCATCGCCTTCCCAAGATCGTATTATATGGCGAGCTCTCCACTGGCCACCGTGACAGAGGTGCACCAAAGAAAAGGTACAAGGACTGCCTAAAGAAATCTCTTGGTGCCTGCCACATTGACCACCGCCAGTGGGCTGATAACGCCTCAAACCGTGCATCTTGGCGCCTCACAGTTTGGCGGGCAGCAGCCTCCTTTGAAGAAGACCGCAGAGCCCACCTCACTGACAAAAGGCAAAGGAGGAAAAACCCAACACCCAACCCCAACCAACCAATTTTCCCTTGCAACCGCTGCAATCGTGTCTGCCTGTCCCGCATCGGACTGGTCAGCCACAAACGAGCCTGCAGCTGACGTGGACTTTTTACCCCCTCCATAAATCTTCGTCCGCGAAGCCAAGCCAAAGAAGAAGAAAAAAAAAAAACAGTTGTGCAGCTATTGCACATTCTGGGCCTTATAGATACAGAGTTATTCTGAAGATTGTTGTTTTGATACCCTTGGAATGGATATGATAATTGGAAAGTTGGAAAGGTTAAATTGGGGAGCTTTTATTCATTTTTTAAAATAACATTCTAACTGGTAAATGTGATCAAACTGTATATCTTTAAGGAATTTTTTTAAACAAAGAGTTTTATGATTTTATAAAAATTCTTCAATTTATTTTCTGGACTTACAAAATTATAACTGTATACCTTATTCTATAGCATAAAATGAATGAATGTTCTTCTCTCAAGCTTAGAACAAATCACAAATCATATGTTTGGATGTTTCAAATTACTTGAAAGCCAGTTGTTTGAATTGAAGAGTTATCAGGGGGAAAAAACCAGCCAATTTGCACATAGCCTGCTCTCTTAAATTACAAACTAATTATATACAGAAAATATGCCATTACAGAAAAGTTTTGTTGAAAATGTGTTCAAAACTGATAAAAAGATTTAGATATTCCTTATTAATGGATAGCTAATTTCTTCTCCGCAATTTATCTGATAAACAGACTTAGACCAAGAACTCAACGTGTGGGACATTATGATACAGTTTTACATCTTGCAGATCTGTGGCAACATTGCACTTAGACTGCAGTCAATAAACATATTTAGTGCTTTAACTAAAATAGAAATTCTTAGGCTGTTTTATCTGCAGCAGTACTTGCCAACTAAAAGTATATAAACATAGCTGAGATGCTAGCAAAATAGTTTTATAATCCAACAACAATATAGTTTTATCCCTAAATAAAATATTATCTGTATATGATTCTGAAATAAACATGAGAATTAAACTAAACTACATCGATTGTACAGAATTCATGATGTGCGCATGAACGTTTCCCCCAAATACTTACGTGCTCTCAACAGAGTGTACTGAGTATTGCAACTCTGGTACATCAATCATCATTCACACACTAATTAAATGTAGGAAAAGGTCAGACAAAAGTAAGCATGTTCCATTTGATAGCTATAATGAGTGATTAAGGAAAATGAGGTTTAAATATATTTTGTTAGATATCCTGACCCAAGAGTGGGATTTCATGGAGTATAGTTATTACAAACCTAATTCATTTATTGGGGAATTGCCTTCCTCAACATAACACAGAGCTTTAGAGTCATAGAGTTATACAACATGAGTTATACAGTTATACAACCACTTACCAACTTTATGTTAATTTCATTTGCATGCAATTTCCCCAAATTGAACATGTCCAAAACATTTCAAATGTTTTGTTTTGTCTTCAACTCTACTACTTCCTCTGGCAGCTCATTGCATATACCCATTGCCCTCTGATGCCCCCAAGGAGTTAGGAGTAGATCAGTAAATGGGCAACAAGGGGATGGTCCCAGCAAATGGGAAATTAAGAGATTATTTGGAAATTACAGGAGGATTCACTAACTAGAGAGGGCACCAGTAAAGGGAAATCAGTAAAGGTGCACCAGTAAATGAGGCATTCTGGAAGACAACAGTAAATGAGGAGTGTATTTTAAATAGAGAATTAATGGAG
Organism: Narcine bancroftii; assembly: GCF_036971445.1. Classification (NCBI taxonomy): domain Eukaryota; kingdom Metazoa; phylum Chordata; class Chondrichthyes; order Torpediniformes; family Narcinidae; genus Narcine; species Narcine bancroftii. The sequence continues at coordinate 291,449,641 of NC_091470.1, read as the reverse complement.
TGTGCATTAAATTAGGAATTGGCACACTATACCAGTAAATGAGGAGTGACCCATGAAATTGGAATTAGGAAGGTGGGCAACAACATAAACCTCTTCTGTAGCTTTTCCAATTTTATAAAAGCTTTCTTATAGTTTGGTGTATAAAAACTGCTCACAATATTCTAGGTATGGCCTCACCAAAGTCTTCAATAACTTCAATATGACATCCCAACATTTATATTTAATGCCTCAACTAATGAATGCAATCTGATCTAAATCCTTCTTCATTGTCTACTGTAGCATATACATTTCTGTTATCAGCAAATTTACTCAGCTTACTATATATATCCTCATTGAAATCATTTATATGTAATATCAAAAAATAAGGGTCCTAGTACTGAACCCTGAGACACTCCACTGGCCATGGCCCTCCCTTTACAACCACTCTCTGACTTTGATCACAAAGTAAATATTTATCCAATTGGCTAGTTAGCCTCCTATCTGGTATGCCCTAACCTTCCATACCAACATATCATATAGGACATTATCACACTCTTTAATAAAATTCATATAAATAACATAAACTGCCTTGCCTTGTCTACCATTTTTGTTACCTCCAACAATTCCATTAAATTCCTGAGACATAATTTCACATGTGTAAATCCATGCTGGATGTCCTTAATTTTCTCTTGGCCATCCAAATCATCCAAATGTTGATAGATTCTATCTTTCAGAATCCTCTCCAGAGGTTTCCCTACCACTGATGTCAGACCTAAAGGACTGTAGTTACCTGGATTATCCTTACAGCCCTTTTAAATAATGACATCATGTTTGTCAATGTCCAGCTCTCCAGAGGTTCCAACAATTTCATTCCTGACTTCCCATAATGTTCTGGAATGTACCTGGTCTGGACCTGGAGATCTATGCATCTTGATAAAATCTAAAACACCCCTTCACTACTGAAGCAAACATGCCCTAAGCGATCTTTAGTTACCACCCCCTCACCTTCCACACCTGCTTATTCTGTCCCTCAGTAAAAACATTCATAAAATATTTATTTTAGATCTTCCCCATGTTCAATGGCTCCACACATAAGTGCCCTTCCAGATCCTTAAAGGGACCTATTTTTTCCTTTGTGATCCTTTTTTTCTTAATATACTTACAAAATACTTTTAGATTCTCCTTTACATTGTCTGCCAAAGCCACCTCAAAACCTCTTTTAGCCCTCTATATTCTGCTCCTATCTTCCATATACTCCTCAATAGATTCCCTCGAATTTGTCTGCCTGTATGTAATATAGCCTTCCTCTTCTTTCTTATCTTTGCTTCTACATCTCTGGTTAACCAGGGTTAACTTTCTGGGAACATATTCATCCTGAACTTTCCTTTTCACACTCTTGAATGCCTCCCATTTATCAATCATGCTCTTACTCGCAACATTTGCATTCAGCCAGCTATTGCTAACTCCTGTCTAATCATTTCAAAATTGGCCTTGCCCCAATTTAGAATTGTAACCTGACAACCAGTCTTATCTGTTTCCATAACTATCTTAAAGCTAATAGAATTGTGTTCCCCTAACTATACCTAAGTTACCTGACTGGCCTCATTCCCCAGTGCACCTTCCCTAGTAGGCTTACTCTCATATTGTTGAAGAAGAATTGGAGGATTGGAGCATAGCTCACATTGTTCTGTTATGTAAAAAAAAGGCTCCAAATTACAGGCCAGTGATGTAGTAGTAGGTAAATTATTGGAGGGTATTCTGAGAGATCGGGTATACAAGTATTTGGACAGCCAAGGGCTGCTTAAGGATAGTCAGCATGGCTTTGTGTGGGGTAGGTCATGTTTAATGAATCTTATAGACATTTTCAAGGAAGTTACGAAGAAAGTAGATGAAGGAAAAGCAGTGAATGTTGTCTACATTGACTTTAGTAAGGCCTTTGACAAGGTCCCACATCGGAGGTTAGTTCAGAAGGTTCAGACACTAGGTATCTATGGAGAAATTGTAAATTGGATTCAAAATTGGCTGTATGGGACAAGACAGAGAGTAGTAGTGGATGATTGGTTCTCAGACTGGAGGCCTGCAATTAGTGATGTGCCTCAGGGATTGGTGCTGGGACCATTGTTGTTTGCTGTCTATATCAATGATCTGGATGATAATGTGGAAAATTGGATCAGCAAATTTTCTGGTGACACTAAGAATGAAGGCATTGTGGACAGAAAGGAAGGCTTTCAAAGCTTGCAGAGGGATCTGGATGAACTGGAAAAATGGGCCAGAAAATGGCCAATGGAATTTAATGCAAACAAGTATGAGGTATTGCATTTTGGAAGGACAAACCAAGGTAGAACATAGGCAGAAGATGGTAGAGCTCTGAGGAGTGTGGAGGAACAAAGGGATCTGGGAATACAGATACATAATTCCCTGAAAGTAGCATCACGGGTAGACAGGGTTGTAAAAGAAGTTTTTGGCATCTTGGCCATTATAAATCAAAGTATTGAGTATAGGAGTTGGGAAGTTATCATGAGGTTGTACAAGATATTGGTGAGGCTAAATTTGGAGTATTGTGTGCAATTCAAGTCACCAAACTATAGGAAGGATATCATTAAGATTGAAAGAGTGCAGAGAAGATTTCCTAGGATGTTGCCAGGTCTTTAGGAGTTGAGTTACAGGTATTATGAGGTCCCATTTCATTGTGACTATCAATTTAAGGGTTAAAACAGGCTGCAACCATTCCCTTCTAGTGATGAGACTGAGTGGTACCATTGAGTAGAGGCATTACCCAAAGTTGATCCACTGGAAGATAAATAATGGTTGTTTATCCAGGAAAATAGATGGGACACTTACATAGAGTCATGTGAGTGGGACAATTAAAGAAACAGAAATCTTCATTAGTGACCACCAGCCATCTGATGAACCCCGAAGTGGAGTGACTTTGTGTGAAATGGATAATTTAGCTGATTCTTCTTGTTATTGAACCACTGTGACCATTGTAATGGTCCGTAGCAAGGTAAAGGAAACAGGAGAATTCCTGTATTGGATCATGACCATTGTGATGGTCATTTCAACTGACCTGTGTCTGTGTTTTGGAAGCATCATGGAAGTTATTGTTTCCCATATGCAAGGAAAAGGGGAGTTGTGACGACTATTCATATGAAAGGACATTTCTCTGTAAGCAATTGACAAGGATTTGTGAGTTTTCAGCAGTCCAGTCACTCAGTCTCTCCCACCTTCTTTCTTATTACTTTGGTATATCAGTTTAAAAGTCTCCATTTCAACAATGGACTTCTAAGGCTGAACTTTGGAATGACTTTCCAGAATTGTGCCTAAGCTGTAATGGTTTGGGAATTACAAACACACACACACACACACACACACACACACACACACACACATTCATGCATAGTTAGGGCTAAGTTAACTAATGAGTTATATTCTTAGTAGTTATTTTGCTTTGAAAATTGTATTTATTGATCATGATAAAACAAATGAAAAAATACAACATAGGAAAAAACAAAATACTTTTTATGTAAATAATAACCCCTGCAACCCTCCACTACCTACCCTAATCCACCCACCCCTCCTCTAAACTACCCCCAAAGAAAAAAGAAAGAAAAAAATAGGAAAGAAAGAAAAAAACTCATCAATTAGTTACCATGGTTCGGAACAACACCACTAATGTGTGGAAAGGGGATTAATAATTCAACCCCATATAATCTAAATATGGGCTCCAAGTTTTAAGAAAAAAGGAATAATTATTATGTAAATTATATGTTATCTTTTCCAATGGAATACAAGATCTCATTTCCAAATGCCATCTCTGAAATACTCAAATTAGTCTAATTTTTCCAAGTAATTGCCAAACATTTTCTAGCCATAGCTAAAGCCAATCTAAAAAAAGAAATTTGAAATTTATTTAATTTTAACTCTAAACTCAATCTCTGAATGTAACCCAACAAAAATACTGAAAGATCAAGTGGAACCTTCAATTTAAAAATAGTTTCTAAAAGTTCCTTAAATCTATTCCAAAAATGTTTCACCATCTCATTCTTAGTATTTATTAATAAATATATTGTTTAAAAACAATAGCAGTCTCTTGATAAATTTCTATTGCTGCTGTCTGCGATGTAACAAATTGAGGGATCGTCCTGCATCTGTCCACAAATTGGAGCTTATTGATCGAATAATTTTTTATTTGAATGGTTAAATTCCCTTTTGAAAGCCAATTAAAAGGTTTGTGTGTGTGTGCAGCGATGGATATTGATGAGTTTTTAAAATTGTCATCTTCTGTGGATTTGCAAAGGGGAAAAAAGGATGAGTTAGTGGATATCGCCCAAAAGTTGGGACTTGTGGTGGTAAAACCATCAATGAAAAAGACTGAGATCCAGAGAATTATAGTTGAAAACTATATAGCAATGGGGAAGTTTGGAGAGGAGGAGTAAATCCCTTGAACAGTGGTTAAACTTGGAACAGATTGAGCTAGAAAAATGTAGATTTGAGGCAGAGGAGAAAAAAAGACAGTTTGAGAGAGAACAAAAGCAGTTTGAGCTACGTGTACTCAAGTTGTAATGACCTGCCAAAGACTTTACTTCCTTCTTTATTGAACCAGATGTTCTGGTGTTAAACCCAAGAGTAAGAATTTGTTGTTATCCTGAAAAGAGTTTATAGTGGGGCAGAACAGAGATTCTGATTTTATTGAAGTGAGAGATAAGGCTCTCTCTGATGACAAAATTAAGAAAGTGTCAGTTGGTTATTATATCAAGGAAGGCATGCTGATGAGGAAGTGGAGACCACCTGATATCCCTGCCAGTGAAGAATGGGCAGTTGTTCACCAGGTTGTAGTTCCTAAAGTCTATAGGGATGAAATTTCAACCTTGGCTCATAGCACACTCTTGGGTGGTCATCTTGGAGTAAGGAAAACTATGCATAAGGTTATGAAACAATTCTATTGGTCTGGTTTAAGTGGAACGAACTGGCATCTGATGTGGTAAATGCCGATCAACTTTGGGGGAAGTTGAAATCACCTACAATAACAGCTTTGCAATTTTTGCAGATGTCAGGAATTTATCTACATATTTTATCTTCAAGCTCTTGGTGACTGTTTGATGGCAAATAGTATACACTAATTCAGCTGACTACTCCTTTTTGGTTCCTGATTTCCACCAACTCTGTCTCTCATGATTGTTCTGTGCTACATTCTCTCTGAAGATGACTGTCCTTTCTTCTCTGTCCTATCACATCTGTAAGCACAGTATCCTGGAACACTGAGCTGCCAGTCCTGATTCTCAATCAACAAAATCTCTTTTATGGCTACAATATCCCATTGTGCAAGGCCATCTCTGGAGCAAAGTGGCAATTCCGGAGGAGGCTAGAGACAGAGACAGATACACAACAACTATGGCAGGGAGTGCAGGCCTTCACAGCCTACAAAGCGAGGGTGAACAATATAGATGGCTGACATGCTTCATTATCTGATGAGCTGAACACCTTCTATGCTGCTTTGAAAAGAAGATCAAACAGTGCCAGTGAGGACCTTGTGATATCTGTCTCTGAGGGCGATGTCAGAACATCATTCAAGAGGGTGAACCCTTGCAACCTGTCAGGCCCTGATGGTGTACCGGGAGGGTACTGAAAATCTGCACCAACCAACTAGCCAGAGTGTTCACAGATATTTTCAACCTCTAATTGCTGCAGTCAGAGGCTCCCATCCACTTCAAAAGGGCATCAATCATCCCAGAAGAGTAGTGTAACCTGCCTCAATGACTACTGCCCAGCAGCACTAACTTCTACTGTGATGAAGTGCTTTGAGAGGCTGGTCATTCACAGAATTAACATGTACCTAAGCAAAGATCTGGACCCACTGCAATTTTCCTATCGTCACAATTGCTCCACAGCAGATGCAATATTGCTGGTTCTCCTCTCAGCTCTGGATCACCTTGAAAACAGCAACTCATAAATATGGCTGCTCGTCATCGACTACAGCTCGGCCTTCAATACCATTATTCCCTCAGCGCTGGTCAAGAAGCTACAAACTCTAGGCCTCTGTATCCCCCTCTGCAGCTGAATCCTTGACTTTCTCATCAGAAGATCACAGTCAGTATGAATTGCAAACAATGTCTCCTCCTCATTGGTTATCAACTTAGATGCACCCCAATGATGTGTGCTTTGTCCACTGCTCTACTCATTATACATCCATGACTTTGTGGCCAGGTAAAATTCCAATGCCATTTACAAGTTTGCCAATGACACCACAGTAGTTGACAGAATCACAAACAGCAATGAGGAAGTGTACAGGAGGGAGATAGATCAGTTCGTTGAATGGTGTAATGACAACAACTTTGTGCTCAACATTAGCAAAACCAAAGAGATGATTGTGGAGTTCAGAAGGAAGTCAGGGGAACAGGACCTAGTCCTCATCAAGGAATCAGTAGAGGAGAGGGTCAAGAACTTCAAATTCCTGGATGACATTGTCTCCAAGGATCTGTCCTGGAGCCTCCATGTTGATGCAATCACAAAGAAGGCTCACCAGCAGCTACACTTAGTGAGATGTCTGAGGAGATTTGGTATTTCACCAAGAACTCTAGAAAACTTCCACAGGTATACCATGGAGAGCATTCTGGCTGGTTCCATCACTGCCTGGTATGAAGGCGCCAACTTTCAGGACAAGAATAAACTTCAGAGGGTTGTTAATTCGGTCTGCGACATCACAGGCACCAGGCTTCAATCAATCAAGCACATCTGCATGAGGTGGTATCTTAAAAAAGCAACCTCTATCCTGAAAGACTCCCACTACCCAGGTTATGCCCTCTTCACTCTGCTACCATCGCGAAAAAGGTACAGGAGCCTAAAGATGAGTACAAGGGCAGCTTCCTCCCCGCTTCTTCCCTACTGCCATCAGATTACTGAATGTTTTTGTTTATTTTTAATGCTTCCTTTAGGGATCTGTTGTGGGAGGGGGGAGGGGATGGGTTTGTTTTACTGTCTTATTATTAGACTACTTATTCTGTAAAAGTCTGTTTATTTTTATTGAAAAAATACTAAATAAAGTTAAATAAAGATTCCTGAATAATCAATGAAACAAAGACATGCCTTAATTTTTGTGCACTACTATCTTTTTAAATTTATAGTAAGAAGGTTATAATATAAATGTTTGCTCTATGATGCTGCCATAAAACACCGAATTTCATGACATATTCATGACAATAGATTCTGATTCTGTTCCTATCCATATCTTAAGCTTATATTCTTTTCTTGACAGGTTTCTTGCATTAAAATAAAGAGTAAAGTTTGTCTTTCTTATCTCAATGCTTGCTTCTTCCATTTTATTCTGCTTCAACACATTTTCTTTGTTTTCCTTGCTATTCTTAGCTTTTTCTTTCTCTCTATTTTGGATGAATTTAAAGCCTTCTGAATGAATCTAGCAAATATAACCCTTAGAATATTGGTCCTCCTATGGCTCATGGGTAACCAGTCTCTCTTGTATAGGTTACCTCCACCTCAGAAGAAATCCCAATTGTTTATAAATCTGAAACCCTGACTTCTGCATCAACTGCTCAGCCATGTGTTCATTTTCCTTTATTCTCACCTTCAAGTGGGACTGGTGGTAATCCAGAGATTGTCACCTTGGAGGTTCTACTTTTTAACCTACATCTTTTATTCATTTTGCAGAACCACACCCTATTCCCCACCATTGGTACCAATGTCTACCTTGACTTCTGGCTGCTTGCTCTCCCCTTTCAGAATATCGTGAACTCAATCTGAGATGTCTTTGACCTGGACACCCAAAGTTGGAGTGTGAGCAGGTGTAAGCATTCATTCATCCAATCAAAGGAATCTACTCAGATTTTGTTTTAATTTTTAAAAATCTATAATTTCTTAACAGATTTTATATCAGAAATATATAATGGTTTTGACAGGTATGACAGCTGGTTAAGCATGGCAATATAGCTTAGCGGGTAGCCAAGTAGTTTTTCCAGTAACTTAATGGGTGGAAATTAGTCCCCAAAACAGGATCTCATTACTGAGAAATAGGATATACTGAGAAATAGGCAAGCTCACACCAAGACACAAGAGAAACTTGTCCGTGAACTACTCTTTGCAGACGATGCCGCTTTAGTTGCCCATTCAGAGCCAGCTCTTCAGCGCTTGACGTCCTGTTTTGCGGAAACTGCCAAAATGTTTGGCCTGGAGGTCAGCCTGAAGAAAACTGAGGTCCTCCATCAGCCAGTTCCCCACCATGACTACCAGCCCCCCCACATCTCCATCGGGCACACAAAACTCAAAACGGTCAACCAATTTACCTATCTCGGCTGCACCATTTCATCAGATGCAAGGATCAACAATGAGATAGACAACAGACTCGCCAAGGCAAATAGCGCCTTTGGAAGACTACACAAAAGAGTCTGGAAAAACAACCAACTGAAAAACCTCACAAAGATAAGCGTATACAGAGCCATTGTCATACCCACACTCCTGTTCGGCTCCGAATCATGGGTCCTCTACCGGCATCACCTACGGCTCCTAGAACGCTTCCACCAGCGTTGTCTCCGCTCCATCCTCAACATCCATTGGAGCGCTTTCATCCCTAACGTCGAAGTACTCGAGATGGCAGAGGTCGACAGCATCGAGTCCACGCTGCTGAAGATCCAGCTGCGCTGGATGGGTCACGTCTCCAGAATGGAGGACCATCGCCTTCCCAAGATCGTGTTATATGGCGAGCTCTCCACTGGCCACCGTGACAGAGGTGCACCAAAGAAAAGGTACAAGGACTGCCTAAAGAAATCTCTTGGTGCCTGCCACATTGACCACCGCCAGTGGGCTGATAACGCCTCAAACCGTGCATCTTGGCGCCTCACAGTTTGGCGGGCAGCAACCTCCTTTGAAGAAGACCGCAGAGCCCACCTCACTGACAAAAGGCAAAGGAGGAAAAACCCAACACCCAACCCCAACCAACCGATTTTCCCCTGCAACCGCTGCAACCGTGTCTGCCTGTCCCGCATCGGACTTGTCAGCCACAAACGAGCCTGCAGCTGACGTGGACTTTTTACCCCCTCCATAAATCTTCGTCCGCGAAGCCAAGCCAAAGAAGAAGAATTGGTGGAAATTAGTCCCCAAAACAGGATCTCATTACTGAGAAATAGGATAACTTTGGTTAGGACACTGACACCAGGAAATTGTCAAAACATTGTTGATACTTATAACATGGGTAAGGGGATATGGTTGAAAGCACGAAATTCTGGGTCGCTGTATGAATCAAAGAAAAAAACCATTAGCTATGAATCAAAAATAAACTGCTGAGGTTTACTGTTTGAATTCGTCCAACATAATGATGAATTCAAAAGGGTCTGAATACATCTAGTCAAAAGATGAGATGCTTTCCTTGACCGTATGTTTACCTTTCTTGGAATAATTTAGGAGGATGAAAATAGAAAGATCAAAATTGGATTGGGAAGGAGAATTCATGTGACAGGTAATGAGAAGCATATGGAATGAATGGAAGTGCTCCCCAAAGTAATTACAGAGTCTATATGGGCCTTCCTAATAAAGAAGAGACTATACTGTGAATACTGAATATAGGATACTACAAGTAGTAGAAGTAAATTGTTACTTCACTTGGAAAATGTATTTGGGTCAGAGGAAAGGAAAGGAAGCAAAAAGCCAAATCATGCATCTCCTGCATTTGCATGGAGTTGATGTTGCAGGGAGGATAATGACTATCGGTGAGGATGAAGCAAGAATTGCTAGAAGAGGAGTTGAGAACAGGTTTAAGAAGCACAAAGGATTGCAAGTGCTGAAACTTGAGCAAAACAATAAAGGACTGGAGGTTCTCATTAGGCCAGTAAGCATCTGTGGAGGGAAATGGACAGTCAACATTTTGGATGGAGACCCTTCATCTGGAATGATAGGAAAGGTTGTGTCATCAAAAATAATGCAATAAAGAATTGGAAAGATAATGAATATTTGCACAATTTCTGTTCTTTATTTGAGATTTACAGCAGTCAGGGGGGTTTTTCAAATGATCATTCTACTTCTCCCATGTATTTCACCGAGAAGCCAACCTCCTCATTTACTCAAATTATCATCTTATTTTGCCTTACCTTTGTTATGCAATCTTTCCTGCCTTCAATGCTATCACTGAACTCTTACTCCTTCCTCTCCGGTCCTTTGTATACTAAAACATATTTATTTTCAATTTTTCCAAGTTCTGATGAAATGTAAACTATTCCTTTCTCTCCCCATGCTGCCTGATCTACTGAGTATTTCCAGAATTTTTCATTTATATTGCAAGATAATTTCTTGATCTCCACACAAATACTGTACAATGATCCTACATCAGATCCTGCCAGCTAATTTACTCCATTGTGGTGGTACATTCATACATGTTGTTAGACAAAATAATACTGTCATCCAATTGTTTTTTTCCATAAAGATATGCTGTTACCCCAACCTTAGTATATCAATGTAAGCTTGACACGAGTGCATCATATTCTACTGCTTATCTGAAAAATCAAGGCAGGAAAACTAAAATTTCCAAGTTCAGGTCAACCCTACCTCCATTTGTTGTTTATCTGCTCACGTACTCAATTTTCATTCCAGATTCCACCATCCCATCCCCATGGTTTTTTCCTCATCTATTTCTTTTGTTCAGTATCTAATCCTTTTCAGTCTCTCTGGTGCCTTCCTTTCACACTCCCCATTTTTGCTTCACCTGTCCCTTCCCATTCTTGCCCTAAAAAGTGTTCTGACCCAGAACATTGCTCTCCATTTCACTCCATGAAACTATTGGGTCCCTTCAGTTCCTTATTCTTTGAAAATTGTTGCATTTCAAACATTAGATCTGTTTACAAGCAAATATGCTTGTAGCTGATTTATTTAAATTTCATATTAATTTAAAATAGTAAATAAGGCATTCTGAATCTTTAAATTAACAGATTAGAGCAAGGGGATTCAACCAATCAAATGTCCACCTTTTTGCTAGAACTATCTAAACTAATCCTGCTATCAAGTTTTCTGACTATTCTTAGCCCCTTAACTTCAATTACTTTTAATATTTATTTACTCTGGTCACAATAGTGCAGAGGTTAAGTTACTAGACCAGCAATCTGAGCATGGATTTATCTGCAGACATGTCTTTGAATTCTACCATGGGGCTGGGTAAATTCAAATAACTAATCCAGTTTCTGTAAAGGTAACAATGAACCTTCTGAATTGCCTCAAAACTAATCCATTTATCAGTGTTCTTCATGCTAAAATATCTGTTCTCTTTACCAGATATGACCTATTTTCAACTCCATTCCTCAACAAATTGCTTGACTTTTAACTGTGACAGTTCAGGGATAATTAAAGAATTGGCAATAAATATCAGGATTGTCATCAATATCCACACCCTGCAAAATAATCTATCTAAAAAAATCACAATAAGCGCCAACTGTCTCTCTTGAAACCCCTCCGATACTCCCAGGGACAGACAACAAGTTGCTTATTCCAATAACTGTAATACTGTTCGGTGCTTCCAAGCCTATTCACTTTCCAAGGGACAAATTTAGACTTGTAAACCTTTGACAAAAACTATAAGCAGAACCTTTCCCATCTACTTTATCAAGACCCTTCATAATTTTAAAGTCTTCAATAAAAGCACAATGATATTGAAAGTGCATTAGAACAAAGGGCATGGATAGCACAGAAGATCATTGTGTGTTGCTGGACCTACATGTGAAACATATTTGTAGAGATGAGCATTTTGCCTCAAAAAATTTGAAAGCAGTATAATTTGTATTGCCACATCTGGTACTATGAACCAGGAACAAAATATCTCAAAGTTTGGTCAAAATTTTGACAAATTGGGATCATCCATGTCATTACACCCCGCCTATGTGCAATGACATGGAGATCCTAATTCGAAGGGGGAAAGTGTGTGTTTATCTCTATAATGTTTTCCATATTCCAAAGTGATGGCCCGAAGCTAGGCTTACTCAGGTCGAGGGAAAGGTGGGAGTCGGACTTGGGCTCAACAATCCACAAGGAGTGATGGTCAGACCTGTGTCTGGAGAGCATGACAACAGTTAATAATGCCAGGAACAGCTTGGTGTTTTCCAATTTCTTGCACCCGCTGTACATCACACCACAAAAATTACATAAATCTAAACCAGAAATCTTGGAAATGTGCTTTAGGTGTGGTGTGGAGATTGGAACCTTTGTCCACTGGCTGGGTACAAGGTGAGATCCTTCTGGGAGGACCTGGGGAACATTCTGAAAAAGATTACAAAGGTGGATTTTCCACAGGATCCAGAAATGTACTTTCTGAGAGACATTGGGGACGTGAGTTTTAGACTCTCCAAATACTAAATTCAGTTTTTGAAGGTCACCTTGTCAGTAGCCAGGAAGCGTATAGCGGTTACATGGAAGTCTGTCTCCCAACTAAATATTTCATGATGGAATATGGAAATGCAGAGTTGCATTCCCCTGGAGAAAATCACATACGATTTCAGGAGGAAATACGACACAGTTGTTAGAGTGTAGCAACTTATCTGAAACACATAGGTACACAGATATAATTTCATCCCTTTGGATTAAAGGAAATGAAACAATCCATCTCACCAGGGAAACGATTGGGATCAAAGAAGTACCTGAGTTTTTTCAGTTTTTCGCAAGGGTTGTTGACCTCACCGGAATTTGTGTTTTTTGTATTTTTATAATTTATGTTAATTTAATGCTACTTTTCTCTTTCGTAACTTCGTGATTCTATCTGAAATTAAATGTGCATTTGTTTAGCTATACAATAAATTGCATTAAAAAATAATCATTTGACCTGATAACCTATCTGAAAACTATGCTCAGCGGTGAGATCATCCTCTGCATTTCTCTGGCAAGGATTTAATCTTGAGATAGAAAGTAAAAAAAATGCTGTGATCATGATATTAACATATAGTTCCAACAATTTGAGCACATTTAAGCAAAGGAATTGTTTCAACATTAAACATTTATTTAAAGTATTTTTATTCCACAGTTCAATATGTGTTATAAAGAACTCCATTGAAAAGATTATTGCCTAAAAATTGGTTTCCTCTATAATTGGAGTATTAAATCTTATGCTGACTTTCTCCGCATTGATCCACTCTGGACCTGTAGGATTGTGGTTTTCGATTGCCATTTCCTCTGTATGAGCAGAGATGAATTCTTACTCTGATCAATATTCCAAAAAAAGAGAAGTGCAAGTAGTGTGCAGAACATAGCTCCACAATAACGTCAGAAAGAGCCTTTCTCGACTAAATCAAGTTGCCTCTGCAAAAGATGTTCATACTGCAAAAGTAGAAAGAGAAACTGGAGAGTGCAGGGAGCATAATCTATTTTTTAGATTTGTCAGTCTTTATTTTCTAGGTGGACCAGGGATACCAGGCGGCCATCCATGATAAAGTCAAAAGAAGCACATTGTGACACAGCATGCAATATACAATAGTAGCATCAACAAATCCTAAGATTTGACAAGATATGTTAAAGTGAGAACTCTTCCAGATCCCATGTGTACCCTTCTGTTGCAAAGGGACAGTTAGTTTAAAGTTTTTAGTCCCTAAAATGCTCAAAGCTATCATTAAGGAAGAAATAGAGGAACATCTGAATAGAAATGGTTCCGTCAGGCAGATGCAGCATGGATTCAGGAAAGGCAGATCTTGTTTGACAAACTTACTGGAGTTCTTTGAGGATATAACAAATGGAGTGGATAGAGGGAAACACCAAATATGGTGGTCGATAAGGTGCCATAGAAAAGACTAATCTGTAAGATAAGAGTGCATAGAGTTGGGATAATGTATCAGCACGAATAGAGGATTAGTTAACAGAGGACAGAAGGCAGAGAATTGGGATAAATCAATGTTCCTCTGATTGGCCATCAGTGGTGAGCAGAGTGCAGCATAGGTCGATGCTGGGCCTGCAATTTTTCACAATATACAATGATGATTTCGAAGAGGGACCCAAGTGTAGCATATAAAACTTAGCAGTTAGTGTGACACTGTTACAGTGCCAACAACCATTTGAATCCTCTGCTGTCTGAAAGAAATTTGTGCATTCTTCCCACATCCTGTGTTGACTAGGCATTTAATGGAATGTCTTCTGTTTACCTTCACAGTCACTATGGAGTTGCTGTGCTTGTGAAGTCTGGCTAGGACCATCGAGGCTAGGACCCGGAGACTTCATACTCCTCACTAGAGTGGTCCCCACTGTCCTGGGTTGCCCTGTGTGGGTAAGATGGCATCAACCTCGTGGCGTGGCAAGATGGCCGCCCTCCTTCCTCCTCTGACAATGATGACGCTGAGTTTGAATTTGGGCTGTGACAAGATGGCCATCGAGCCTTATCGTGCTGTTTCCTCACTGCCACTGCCACCCTTCGTCAGTGTGTAGCGCAGCAAGTGGGCTCAGATGAATTCAGGGCAGACGGCTTGGGGCTGGAATCAGATCTGGGAGCGATGCAGGCCACAGACTTCCCCGGGCTTCCCCTTGCGCAGCAAACCCTTGGAACACACTGAGTCTTTAGCCAGGCAACGAGTTCAGGGATGCTGGCTCTTGCTGCAGAAAAAGCACTCCCTAGCACAAGAATGCTCCCTAGCTCAGGAAGCATTATAGGGAAAAGGCAGGTTAGTGAGGCTGAGTCCACAGACAGATCAAGTGGTAGATCAGGGTCAATGGGCCGAATGGTCTACTCCTGCTCCTGTTTCTTATGTTCATAACATTTTACAACCACTCTTTGTAATTCTAGGCATCAATGTTATGGCTATTTTCTACATTGCCTCCAGTTTTTGAATTGCCTTGCATCTCAATGTTAAAAGTGCAAAAAATCATCAAAGTGTGGTCTGACCACAGAGTAATTAGTTGATCACAATTTGTCCTAACTCTTTTGTCAGTGTTGCACAAATTGCCCTGAAATCTGTTCTTCAGATATTGAGATTCCTTCTTCTTTGCTGAACAGCTGTGTGCTCAAGCACCAACACAACATTTTTGAATTTGCTTGTGAACTTCTCTCCTTTCTAAATTCTTCCACTAATTTAATTTCCTTAACCTCATTTTCCCAACCGAACTTCTGATCCTTTTGCCTTTGTACCAACAATGAATTTTGCTTTTGCCTCAAGTAATTTGGGAAATCCTTGCTTAAGGCACCACATAAATGAAAGTTGTTGCTGTTTCAATGACGATTATACAAAAATCAACTGATTTATGTCTTTTTAATTCAAATGTGAACAGTGTGAGATTCCCATGAGCTTCCCAGTGACAAACACTGTAGAACAATGTTGTATGTGACTCATTGGGTTTTTTGGGAATGTCAATTGCTTAAAAGAGCAAATATAAATATTGGTTTCAATTTAATTAAACATAATATGATTCTTTTTAATTAATTTTTGGTATGTTCTAAAGAGTTACAGGATTTGTCAAATTCTTTGGACCATAAAAATACAGCATACTACATAAAGGTAAGTTGAAGCTATACACCACTTACAGTTTCTGCTAATAGGATTTTAATATGAGAGTTGACTTGTAAAATTCAACACAATATCTTTGGAGCTCATCAGTATATTAAAATTACATAAACCATTTCTTACCGAGGGATGTAGACATCACCATTATTTTATCTCTGTATTTAGCTTGTTGGCAAACAGGATTTCCACTTAGATTCAGATACCATATTTTTTGCCAATGGCTTAGGACATATTCCAGTTCCTGGATTTGTGAATAAATAGATTATTCAGTTTTATTAACATTTTTAAGTTGTAACATTCATCATTAATAGATCATAATGTTTAAAAGTGCAACATAAATAGAATATTGTCAGCTGTATCATATTTTTTAAATTATTTCTACCATGCAAATAAAATATGCAAACAATAGAATACATTGTAAGAAGCTATGCAACTGTAGTTTATTTATTTATCATCTGATTGTACAATTACAACCCAGCATAACTGAGTTCTCCAGTCCTTGGTGCAAAACACTGCAAACACACACATAGACATACCACACATACATACAAATGATTTTAAAAATGCACAGTATATATACAAATATAAAATCACTAAATATTATAGTTAAATAAATAGCCAAGTCGCAAAGAATGAATAGTTCAAAGTCATTCAGCAGTCTCACTGCCCGTGGGAAGAAGCCATTTCTCATCCTGGTGGTTCTGGCCGATAGTCCTGTATCTCTTACCCGACAGGAGTAGCTGGAAGATGCTGCTTGTGGGATGGTAAGAGTCCTCACTGATTTTGCGAGGCCTCATTATATAATGATCCCAGAAGATCACATTGATAGTTGGGGGTGGGGGAGGGGAGGGTGACCCCAGTGATCCTCTCTGCTGCCCTTATGGCCCTATGGATTGACCTCCAATCTGATACTCAACAGCAATTATACCTCCCTGAGATGCAGCAAGCCAGAATGCTCGCTCCTATAGAAAACTGACAACATGATGGTTGGTAGTCTTGCCTGGCTTAGTCTTCTCAGGAAGTGCAATTGCAGTTGTGCCTTCCTGAGAATCGTTGTGTGACCACAATAGGCCTCTTCGTACGTGGACTTCAAAGAAGTTTGTGCTCTCCAATCTCACCATTATCAAGCTATTAATGTGTAGGTGAGGGGTGTTGTCCCTGGTCCTCCTGAAGTCCACAATCATCTTCTCTATCTTGTCTATGTTGGGACTCAGGTTGCTATTCTCGTGCCATTTCACCTCCGAGATCTCCTCAGAGATTTTCCACCTCTTTTTTGTAGTGTGATGTATTGTAATTGCTGATGAGGCTAACTACTGTTGTGTCATCTGTAAACCTGATGACTGTAGAAGCTGGATCAGGCATTGCAGTCATGGGTCAGTAGCATGAAAGAGAGTAGGCTGAGCACACAGCCCTGATATGCGCCAATGCTCAGTGCGATGTGCTTCACACTCCTGCCAATCTGAATAAACTTTGGTCCTTCTGTTGTCTTTCAGAATCCAATTACAGAGAGGAGCGTTGAGTTCCAACAAAGACAGCTTCTCCATGAACCTCTGGGGTCTGATTGTTTTAAATGCCAAACTGAAGTTAATGAATGGGGCGGCACGGTTAGCATACTGGTAACCGCAATGCTGTTACAGCGCTAATGATCATGACCAGGGTTTGAATATCGCTCTGTCTGTAAGGAGTTTGTATGTTCTCACTGTATCTGCATGGGTTTTTTCTGGGAGGCTCAGTTTCCTCCCACCAGTTGAAATGTAAAAGGGGTTGAAGGTCAATTGGGTGTTATTGGGCAGCACGGGCTGCCCAATAATTGGTGTATTTGGGCCAAAATGGCCTGATACCGTGCTACATGTCTAAATTTAAAAAAATTTAAACAGCAGCGTGGTATATGTGGTGTCATTCTCCAGGTGAGAAAGGACGGAGTGGAGGTGCAAAGCTACAATATCATCAGTGGAATGGTTCTGTCTGCAGGTGAAAGGAAATGGGTCTCTGTGAGGTGTGATTTGTTGTGTTCCATCACCAGATGCTCAAAGCATTTCATAATGTATGCTTATTATTAAAGATAACAATAAAATGTAATGCTTTACTCACAAATCAGATTTTGCACTACATTAGATACAAGAACAAGCATTATTAAATTATAATTCTAAATAATCAGGGATGAAGTTAGCATTGCAGTTTGCGCAATGCTATTTCAGTGCCCGCAATACAGGTTTGAATCTGGCGCTGTCTGCAAAAATACAAGGGGTTTTTAGGTTAATTGGTGTATTTGGGTGGCACTGGCAGGTGGGCCAGAAGTTATCATGCTGTATCTTTAAATTTAAAATATCTAAACTAAAAAATAAATAATGCCTCGGTATTCTTTTTCTTCATGTATTTTTGTCATTCTAAATAAAAATCTGAATGCACACATAAAACATCATTATACTTGTTCATCTTTGAACAAAATCTACCTAAATCTACCTACTGGTTGATTTCACTGACAGTTAACTCAGTTTCAACTATATCAAAATCTGTGTTAACCTAACTGGCCATTAGTCCTGATGGAAATATAATTACCCTTTGGACTTAGTTTTATTGTACATTGCCTCCCTGCCTCTAATAAAGTGGCTTCACTTTCCAACTATTCGATAATCAGTTCTAAAGGGACCTTCTTCAGAATGAGGGTTTATTTTGCTTTGATAAATGATCGTGTCAAACTCGTCACTCAGAGGTCTGCCATAAAATACTCAAGAGCAAATTATATTCAAGGCACGAACAGCAACTGCCTCCACAGACACTCCAACAGACTTTCTTTTCAGCTAATGATGGCTAGTTATGAACCTGTATTTGACCACTGTGCTCCAATCTTTATCTTGCTGTCTTGCTCAACACCACTAACTGCATCTACAGACACCAATTTGTCAACCAGCTGACAGTTTGTCTTAATCTATTCTAAAAAATCTATTTTTTTTTTTTGCTTTTCCTGACTAAATTGTCAGCAGAATAAATTTATCTTTTCTGATAAAATCTATTGCCAATCAATCACATGACAAGATTTTATAAATGTAATACTTAGAAAAAAAATACTGACAAGTAAATCACAAAGTCCAATAATTACACCATAAATTGCAATGTTCCTCACTACTGAAAAGAAAAGCTGTCATCAGGTTAAACTTTTGCTTGTTTTCACACACATTTCTTCAATACATATTAGGAGAAACATTTTTCTGATTCAAAAAAATATATTTACAACAATCGATCTATATTATTTTATAATAAAATATTCCAATATTACACTGGTGACTTAAAATGAATTTTCAATTTTCCTCCTGCAACTTGTTAAAGGACAAAAGTATTCAAGGTCAGTTTAGGTATTCGGTATGAAAGGCATTTTATATTTCATTCAGGCTTTTGAAACCTTTTCCACATGATTGAAAAAGGTTAAAATTTTGAAAGACTGTGAGCCTATACATTAAATAGTGCTAAAAGACTAGAAATTAACAAAAATAATAAGGATCAGGCAATATGAGCCCACAAACACTGCTATGCATAGGCTGTTCAAAACAACCAAATAGGATTAGGATTGTCTCTGTTTTAACTACATAGTACTTTCAGGATAGCCAGAGTCCATTCAGGAAAGACAGCAAGTCTAACCTGCTTGAATAGAACTTTGTAAAGATGATAAGTTTATAAAACTTTCTTGTCCAGTCAGTGGACAGCAAAAATATGACCCTAATGAAAACTATGGGATTGACATTAAAATGCAATTGGTTCACTACTATCATTCAGGTAAACAAACTTTGTCTGAACTGTAGTAAAACCACAGAAATACTGGAGGAACTCAGCAAGTCTAACAGCATCCATACGAGGTAAAGATACATAATCGACATTTCAGGCCTAAACTCTTCAAGGTGAGTAAAAAAGCAGGCAGGGTCTGAATTTAAAGGCTGAAGAGAAGGAAAGAAAGACCAGGGGAGGAACAAAAACAAAAGACAAAGGGTAATAATTGGACATAGGAGGACAGGAGAGGAATAGTGAGAATTGATCGTGGAGGGGGCTGGCTCTGTGAATGCAGAGATGCAGGAAAGGTGACAGGGGAATAGAGAGAGTGAGAAAGGAGAGAGCGAGTGAGAAAGAAAGTGAGTGAGAGAGCAAGAGCCCGAGTGAGAGAGCGAGAGCAAGAGAGTGAGAAAGTGAGACCAAGAGAGACCAAAGGAGAATGAAAGAGAAAAAGAGAAAGAAAAAGAGAGAAAAAAGAGAAAAGAGAAGAAAGAGAAAAGAAAAGAGAAAAAAGAGAAAATAAAGAAAAAAGAGAGAATTGTGACTATCTTCCTTTATAATTGCTCGGACAGAATGGAGACGCTGTTGTTTTGACTCGTTAAATGGAAAGTCCATTCTAATGTAGCATAGTTTTTCACTGTTTATTAGGGTTATTTTAACCCTTTCAGAGAGAAAGAAAGAAAGAGCGAGAGAAAGAGGACATCTGGCTGGCTACTGCATGGGTTAGCAGCATTAGTTAGGAGCTCCTGTTTTTTAAAAATATTTCTTCCATTCATTCATTTCTATTGTTTGAATCAAAGTGCTTTATACTTTTCCTCCTTGTTACTTATCATTGTTAATTATTTTTTAATGACGATGAGGAGCACTAAAGCTGGAAAAATAGCAAAAAAGAGGATGAGATGCCTACTCTGACCTTGGAATCCATTTCTGATCTTTTAAACAAACACACATGAGAGATAACTGAAACCATAAAAGAAAGTTAATGTGAAGTCAAATCTACACTTAAAAAAGTTCTCAGATATTGATGTTCATCAGGGATCTATGGAGCGAGACTTTGAAACAGTCAATGATCATGTTGAGAAACTAGAGAAACTTTGCTCGGGAGTGTCTGCTAACAACTTTAACTTTGAAAGTTATCAACTTAGAGAGCAAAAGCAGAAAACAGAATATTTGAATTTTGGGCTTAGCTGAAAATACTGAAACTGGAGATGTTTTGGAAGTTTTTGGAAAGGAGTTATTTCCTTCTAAGCCTGAGCTCAACAGAGCACATCACTTTTTAATTCACGAGCCAGCTCCAGGATGCCAACCATGTTTGGTTATTCTTCAATTTCATATAAATAAAAGATCTTGTAATTCGTGAAGCCCATTGGAAAGGAACTCTTCAATATCGTGAGCAACAGATCAGATTTGTAGACAATTTTTGTCCTGAAGTGATGAATATGTGTACAGAATATAGTGAAGTCATAACTGAACTATACAAGAAAGGTTTCAAACCTGCTTTGTAATATCCAGCACACCTCTGAATTACACTGTTCGATGGTCTCAAAAAGTTTTTGAATTCAGTAAAAGATACACGAAGATCCTTGGAAGATTCTCCTTCAACATCAAGTCTATTTGGTGTCTGAAGCTTTTTATTTTTTTCTTTGGTTGGGTGAAGTCTGACTCTTCTCACCATTTTGTTAATTGGAAGAGATAATGTACTTGTTTGGTTTATACTTATTTCAGTTTGTTTTTCTTTTTATTAATTACTTTTTCTTGGATGAATAAGTTGATTCTAAGTTGGATTCTAAGTTGAATATATTAATTTTATTTTAATAATAATGATTTGTATTTGCTACTTTAATTAGCCAATTATTAATAGCACATGAAAAGTTGTACAAGCTTATGCGCTCAGGTTATTATATGACCATGGAAAATAAGGCTAATGATTATAATTATATATATATGCCTATAGACCTTTAAAGTTTGCCATGTATGTGCTTCAGTTATTTGTTTTACTGAGCCTGCAAATCTAAATTGGGAGTAAGCAGAGATTTATACATTCATTGTTTTTTTTTAGTATTAATGGCATACTTTTTTGTTATTTCCTAGAAATACTTGAGACATCAATGCTTTAAGCGCGCATTTTATTTTATAGCCGACCATGGTAAAGGGTGACAGGAATACAACATTGATGCATGTGCATTTGGGACCTGAATGTGAACCTTTAATGTTGTGGCAACCCATTTACCAGCAAGTGAACCAGCTCCCAAAATGGTGGACGTGCTGTGGAAAACACAGGAAATTGACCTGCATCCAACACAGGTTTTTTCTGGGCTGATGGCATCACTGATTATTCATGTGACAGAAGCAGTGATGTACATAAGCCCAGCATGCAAGCCTGGAGATGTCAGTCTTGCACTAGGCTCCACAACATGTACACTGATGTCTATAGTAGCTCAGTATAGAATACTTTGGTACATTGGTGACCCCAATGGTCCAAACGACATTTGGACCTCACCATGAAAAATGTTTCTTCGATGCATGCTGTGGCTCTAAAAGTGCCAACATTTTGGACTTTACAACCATGTGTGTGGTTTGACCAAGCAGAAGCCCAATTCCATTTGGGGCAGATAATATCTGATTCCATGCGGTACCACATGTAGTAAATGCCCTGGATCAAGAGACAGCATGCCGAGTTTCTGATTTCCTGTGGCAGACTCAAGAGTCTACTCATCCATATCTTTTGCCTGTCACAACGTGAGCAAGCAGCCCATTTACTTCACTTGGATGGCTTGGGAGACAAGACCCCTTCTGTGCTCATGAATGAAATGCTGGCACTAGCAGAAAGGCATAGGACCTGCCTCATGTTTGAGTAGGCTTTCTTGGAACAGATGCCAGAAAATATCCACATACTGCTGGCCGATGAGGATTTCAGTGACCCATGGAGAGTCACGGCCCGTGCTGACATTCTATGGATTAAGCAAGAAAGCATGACATCCGTAGGACAGGTCACCAGATCTCGCTCACAGCAGCAGGGCCATGCAACTCCAACATTAGACCGGCAGCAGGGTCGACCAAATCTGTTGTCATACTGCCAGTTGCTAGGAGACAACGGGACAAAGAGAGCATCCATTGGTGTTTTTATCAACGATGGGACTCAGAAGCTCGCCACTGCCAACATCCCTGTGCATTTCAGGGAAATGCCGGGGTCAGCCGTTGCTAATGGATGTGGTGGCTGGCCATCGAGACACCCTTTTATATGTCTGGGATAGACATTCCAGCCAGTGTTTCTTGGTGGATACAGGGGCTGAGATCAGTGTGCTTCCCCCTTTGTGGTGTGACATACGTAATAGAAAATCCGGGCCATCATTGAAAGCCACAAACTGCAGTGCTATCCAAACATTTGGCATGTGTAGGATCCTGCTTCAGTTCGGCAATACTAAGTTCATGTGGACATTCACATTGGTCGTGGTCACACAACCGCTACTGGGAACTGATTTTCTCAGAGGACATGGCCTGCTGGCTGATCTAGAGGAATGAAGGCTCATTCATACCTTCGCCCTAGGTGAGGTCAAGCTGCCAGCCCCACATTTAGGCTCCATTACTCTTTTGGAGAATGAATTTGCCAGGTTGGTGGTGGAATTCCCCACAATAATTATGCCACAATTCACTTTGGCGACACTGAAACATGGTGTGCAGCACCACATACCAACTGGAGGGCCACCGTCGCATGCCTAAGCTCATAGGTTCCCTTCAGATAAACTTAGTCTGGCCAAAGAAGAGTTTGAAAGGATGGAGGACATGGGTATTGTAAAATGGCCTGATAGCTCCTGGGCATCCTCGCTCTACATGGTACCCAAGGTCGCAGGTGCATGGAAATTCTACAGTGATTACCACAGTTTGAATGAGGTTACCACACCGGATTGCTACCTGGTACCGCATTTACAGGATTCTGCATCCAACTTGTCGGGACCCTGCATCTTTTCCAAGGTGGACCTGGTGTGGGGGTATTATCAGATCCTTGTCCATCCAGATGACATTTGACAAACAGCTATTATTACATCCTTTCACCTTTTTGAAGTCAGAAGGATACCTTTTCAGCTCAAGAATGCCGTGCAGATTTCCATTGTTTAATGGACAGTGAGACACGATCTCGACTTTACCTTCATATACCTAGATGACATAGTTATTGCTAGCCTCAATCGTCATGAACATCTGTCCTACCTGCGCAAGCTTTTCACTCAATTGAATGAGTTTGCACTGACCATCAATCAGGCCAAGTGTCAATTCGATTAGTGACCATCGACTTTCTGGGCCGTAGAATCAAGAAACATGGAGCAAAGCCACTACCAGCAAAAGTTGAGGTGATCCGGGCATTCATTAAGCCCTGCACAGTTAAAGGCCTCCAGGAGTTCATTGGAATGGTGAACTTTTATCACTGGTTTCTACCATCAATGGCTCACATAATGTGTCCCCTCTTCACCCTGGTGCCATCCAAGGCAAGGGATGTCACTTGAGATGAAGAACTGTCAGCAGCATTCGAGAATGCCAAGGAAGCACTAGCTAATGCTGCATTGCTGGTCCACCCAAGAACGGATGTTCCGACAGCCCTGATAGTGGATGCATCTAGTACGGCATAGGAGGGGTGCTTGAACAGTAAGTACATCGATAGGACATTAGAAACCATTGGCTTTCTCTAGCAAGCACCCAAGACCTCCAGAACTCAAGAGCAGTGTTTTTTTTTTAAAATCTAGAATTGTTGGCACTGTACCTAGCTATCAGATATTTCAGGTACTTTCTAGAAGACAGGTATTTCACGGCTTTTACAGACCACCAGCTGCTTACATTTGCTTTCACTAAGGTATCAGATCTGTGGTTGGCTCATCAACATAGACATTTATCATACATTTCCAAGTTCATGACAGCCATTGAACACATCTCAAGAAAGGCCAACATAGTGGAAGATGCACTGTTTTGCCCACCATACAATCTGTGCAGATCTTAGCCCAAAGGATGGACTATGTTGTGTCTGTGAAAACACAACAGGCAGACGAAGAAGTTCCACATCACGGAACAGCAAACTTGAACCTGCAACTGGAAAAAATTTCGGTAGGCCCGGGGGAGCTCAAACATCTATGAC
Source organism: Narcine bancroftii (assembly GCF_036971445.1). Lineage (NCBI taxonomy): Eukaryota > Metazoa > Chordata > Chondrichthyes > Torpediniformes > Narcinidae > Narcine > Narcine bancroftii. Next base: position 291,425,320 of record NC_091470.1, on the reverse strand, counting down.
GTATCTAAAGAATGTCCTTACCCAATCGTTTTTTTTTTTTTTTTTTTTTTGTCCTTACCCAATCGTTCCGGTTGCCTGGAATCAGCAGATATTTGACGTGGTACACGGTTGGCACATCCATCGATAAGAATGATTGTCTGGATGGTAGCCACAGATTTGTGTGGCACGGGCTTTGAAAACAGGTCAGCAGTTGGGTGAAGACATGCACTTGTTGCCAGACATCCAAATACCAACAACACATGAAAGCCCCACTACAATCTTTTGAGCTGACATATTGGAGGTTGGACCACGTACATGTGGACATTGTAGACATCCTGCTGGTATCATGTGGTTCCCATTTTTTTCTCACTATAGGGGATCGGGACATGCGGTGGACAGAGGTGGTTCCACTGGCAGACATGACTACCAACACCTGCACAGGGCCCTCATTGCTGCTTGGATAGCACATTTTGGTCTGCCAGCACACATCACATCAGACAGGAGTGCCCAATTCATGTGGAACCAAGTTGCACCACACAACTGCATACCACCCACAATCCAATGGACTAGCAGAAAGATTCCACAGGCATTTGAAATTGGCCCTTATGGCACATCTGCAGGAACCTAACTGGGTTGATGAATTGCCATGGGAACTCTTGGGTGTATGAATGGCACCCAAGGATGATATAGGTACCTCAATGGCAGAGCTGGTCTATGGTGCGTTTGATGATTCCAGGAGAATTTGTATCAGACTCACATGGTCGGGAAGAGACACTCACAGCGGTCCTAAGCAAGCACCACGAGCTCAGTTCTTTAGCGTCCATACCAACATATCAACACAGTCAGGCCAGGTCCTATATACCGCAAGTACATTTTTGTACAGAAGGGAGCACACCAAGCAATTGGTTTCTTCTATACTTCTCTCCTACCTACTACATAAAGTACATGAAAAATATTTATGTTATGTGAGATGAAAAGAAAACAAGGTTTCAATGTGCAGTGGCCCTCAGGGCCTCCAGTAAGAATGGCTGCAGAAGAGGACTGCAGTGATTTAAGCTATGGACATATGTTTTAAATAGAAAATAAAAACTCACTTGAAGCAATGAGTGTCTAGAACATGATGCATGTTAGTCTGGTGGATGCAACTTACTAGATGTCTTAAGGAGGGAGCTGGAATGGTCCCTAACCTAGACGTACAGTAGACTGGATAAAGAAGATTGCATGACTTTATAGTAGCACATTTTTGCAAATTTTAGAAATTTTCTGATTTGTTTTGAACATCTTATTTTTTTTCAAAAATTATACATAGTGACATTTTAAATAGACAATATATTAAACTTTTTTCTCACAAACACAACAAAAACAAAACAGTCCCTCCCTCCCTCCCTCCTCCCCTTCCATACATACAGATCCATTCACCATCAGAGCTTACATATATTTTAAGTATATAGAATACAGTTGGGGAAACTATGTTTTTGTATATATGATAGTTACTTTTATACCTTTTTTTGTTTCTTTTTATTACTGTATCTGAGTTCCTATGTGGTCCAGGTATGGCTGCCAGACCTTGACAACAGTTTCATATTTATTCTTTAAGTTATATGTGATTTTTTTTTCCCATAGGTATACAGCTGTTCATTTCCGCAGTCCATCATGCTGTAAGTCGAAAGGAATTGGACTTCCAAGTGATCGTGATAAATTTTTTCACTACAACCAATGCTATTTTTATGAAATTTGATATTTGATCAATTATTTCCATGAAATTACCTAGTATATATAGCTCTGGTTTGCCTGTAAAGACCACCCCTGCTATCCTGGTTAATTTTTCTGCGATTTCTTGCCAAAATGGCCTCAATTTCACATACGACCACGTGGCATGTAAAAATGTTCTTGTCTCAATCCCACATCTGAAATACATCTCTGAAATTTCAACTTTTGATCTGTGTAACTTTTGTGGAATAAGATGTAATTGGTGTAAAAAAAATTATACAGAACCAGTCCATATCTTGCATTTATAATTGATGTCACGCTGTCCTTACACCAATCTGACCAGTTTCTTTCTGAAATCACCAAGTCCAACTCCCATCTTTCCCTTGACCTCTGCAACCCTGGTTTTATACTTTCGCTCTGAAGAGCATAGTACATTTTTATACAAATGTAGATGTATTCCCCATTAAAACTGTTCATTCAGTTTCACTAATTTCAGGTGGGGTCAAGGTTGATCCCCATCTTTCTCTTAAGAATGATCTAAGCTGGAGAAAACAGAAGGTCCCATGGCTACTCCATAGTTGTGTTTTAATTGTTCAAAGGACACGAGTTCCTTCTATGTAGCAGTCCTTAATATATCTTATACCTTTGTCATACAACAAATTTAATATTCTATTGACCATATTCATAGGCATTAACACATTTTTACACAATGGCACTTTTATTGATATTCCTACTTTTTTTCTACACATTCATTAATTTCTTGCCATGTTCTAATAATATGTATTAGAATGGGGTTATCCATCTTTTTCTTTAGTGATTTGAAACTCCAATTATAGATAAAGTCCTCTGCTTCCCCCTCCTCCATTGAGTACATTCCCATTTGAACCCAAGATGGAGGGGGAGTCCTCCCAGCCCATAGTCCCATGTCAGTTTTCCAATGTAATTCTCGGTATCTTATTATTCCATAGGAACTATCTAACATGGTTATTTAGTAGCTTTTAAAAGTTTTTTGTTAACAGAATAGGCAGCAATTGAAAAAGGTATTGCAGTTTTGGCATCACTTCCATTTTGATGCAGTTAACCCTTCCCACCAAAGTAATCGGTCAGTCTCTCCATTTCTTTAGGACTCTTTCTATCTTCCCAAGAAAAGAAACATAATTTAGTTTGTACAGATTTTGCAAGTTATTGCCAATTGCTATTCCAAGATATTGTATTCCATCCACCTTTCATTTAAATTTATTTCCTTTTTGGTATCTTTCATATTCAAAATTTGTTAATGCATTATCTCACTTTTATCCATATTTATTTTGTAGCCTGATATTCTTCCATATTTTTCGAGTGTTACTTGTAATTTTTCCATAGATTTAGCCGGGTCTGATCGGTAAAATAGCACATAATCAGCAAATAGACTGATTTTGTGTTCTTCTTGCTCGACTTTGAAGCCCTTTACATCCGGATCCCTTCTCATTATCTATCCCAGCAGATCAATTGCTAAAGTAAAGAGCACTGGGGAGAGAGGGAATCCCTGTCTACTCAAGGGAACACCGCCAACATCTGATTATTTGTTATTATTTTAGCTTGTGGTTTATGGTATAAAATTTTTATCCAATTTTATCCATGGTTCAGCTATTCCAGAGTTTTCCAGTGTTTTAAATAAAAAGGGCCATTCCAAATGGTCAAATGCTTTATTCTGTGTCTAGGGAGACTGTAATATTTGGATTTTGTTCAGATTTAGCCATGTGTATTACATTAAATAATCTTCCTAAACTATTTGAGGAATGCCTTCCTTCAACAAATCCTGCCTGGTCCTTATGTATCAGTTTTGGCAAGTATTGTCCTAACCTATTAGCCAAAGCTTTCACTAGTATCTTATAATCAGCATTTAACAGGGATAGTGGTCTGTTTGACAATGTTTTTGTGGGTCCCTATTCTTTTTTGGTAATGCTGTAATAATCATGGTTGAGAATGACTCCAGGATGGGCTGTGTTTCCACAGCTTGGCCCATGACATCCATTAAAAGGGGGGATTAATATTTCTTTAAATTGTCTATAAAACTCAGGTGGAAATCCATCTTCTCCCAGTGATTTATTAGCCTGAAGAGTGCCCAGGACCTTTTCGATTTCTTCCCTTGTGATGGGAGTATGTACTTCTATCCTTTCTCTCTCTCATCCAGCCTTGGAAGTTCAACATTCAACAAAAATTCTTCCATTTCATTCTCATCTCATAATTCTGATTTGTATAGTTTCGTGTAATATTGTATAAAAAATGTCATTAATTTCTTTTGCTTATATACTAGTATCTATTTCTGTTTTTATAGCATTTATCATTCTTGATGACTCCTCTGTTTTAATCTTTCAAGCTAAAACATTGTGTGCCCATTCACCCAACTCATAGTATTGTTGTTTAGTTTTTAATATAGCTTTTTCTGTCCTACATGTTTATCTTATATATTGTAATGTATTTTTATTCTCCAGTCAAGTAGAAGACAAGGCTGAGAGAAAATTTAATAGAAATATATAATGATGAGAGGTCTGGATAAAATGGATGATGAGAGGCTATTTCATTTAGGGGAGACTTTGAGATCTAGATCTATTAAAATAAAAAGAAATAACAGTGACACAAAGAAAAATGTTATCCAATATGGGTTTGGAATGAATCCTGAATGCACCACCTTCTGATGTAGCAGAGGGTGGGTTTCTTTGTGGTGAGAGATTATGTTGTGTTTGTATTGTATATACATATGTTTTTGGGAGATAAATTGGGAAAGGTTTTTTTTAGTGTAGGTCACATACCAAAACTTTAAAACAGATCTTATTTAAAATACTGGAGCTCTGTGCATGCTAGACATGTTGGCCCCATAGCCTTTGCAAAAGCTTTGGTGGGTGCCCCAGAGACTTCACTAATGGATTGTTGTTTACAAAAAGGCCACAGATGAAAGAACTTGTCAGAGCCACAGACTGGAGTAGAACTTGCTGTTCTAGGAGGGTCAGGTGATTTTGCAAAGAGAGAGAGACACACTCAGAGATCAGTTCTGCAGTTTTACAGTCAGCAGCAGCAGCTGGGACTGGAACAAGACAAGCTGGAAAGGTTGTGGAAAACCCCATTTGGAAGACGGGTTCTAAGTGTTTAGTTCAGCCTGGTCAAAGCCCTTGTGGTTCATGCAAGAGGAGAGGACTGGCTCTCTAATGTTTCACTTGAAATAAGAGAAACAAAAAGGAACTCTGTGGTGACCTGAAAGAAAGAGGTTACCATCTGGAGAACACTGATGGGGCAAGATTCTTCGGCAAGACACTGAAGGGGCTTAAAAAAGGAATCAGTTGTGGGTGCCCAGCGAACAACACATCTCTGAAAACTGACAAGAATCTTCCTGAGCGGTAACCATTTACCTTTCAAGCACCAAAGCTTGGTGAACTTTATAAATGTTAAATTCTGTGCACAGAATAAGAATTGCCTGCAACCAGTGAACTTGTAGGAATGAGAAGTGAGATTGGACTGTGAATCAAAGAACTTTTCTGAACTTACACACACATTACATACATGTGCGCTTAGAATTAGAAGGGGGTTAAGTTAGTTTGTTAAGTCAATAGTGACAAGTTAAAGTGTGATTCTGTTTTCATGTTTAAAGATAAATATGAAAAAGGCGACTTTTATTTATGTAACAATTTGTCTTGGTGAATATCTATTGCTGCTGAGTTTTGGGGTCCTCTGGGCTCATAAAACTACAAAAGAACCCTATTAGCCCACCCTCCCCCCAAACTAATCTAATCCCAAATCTAAAATATAAGATATTTCATTATAAAAACAATTACATGTAATTAATTGCGTCAGTTGACACTCAAAGACCTCAAAAACATCATAAAGTTGTTATATTTTTTTCAGGAAAACTTCACTGATCAAGAAAGAAATTAATAAAATCATAATTTTAATTTTATTATTTTAGCATAATGACCCCAAATTTGCAAAAATAAAGAATATTTATCCCTTAAATCATACGTAATTTTTTCTAATGGAATACAACTTTGAATCTCAACATGCCATCTATCTATTGTTAATGAAACATCAGATTTCCATGTTACAGTAACACATTTTCTTGCTATTACCAAAACCAACTTAAAAAACTTTAATTGGGAATCTGACAACAATAATTTAGGGGTAACACTTTCAAAATTTCCTAACAAAAGTAATTCAGGATTTAAAAGAAAATTCACTCCTGTTATCTGTTGTAAAAATGTACTATTAGAAACCCAAAAAGGGTTAACCTTTCAACAAAACCGTGTCGAGTGAAGAAAAGTTCCAGTTTCTGAGGAGTAATATACAATTGATGTAAAAAATTATAATGAAGTAATCTATAATCATTAATAGTATTCATTATAACCTCTTTATACAAAATTTGCCAGATTTGTTCAACTATTATCGTGTCCAAATCTCATTCCAATTGTTCTTTTGAATTAACAAACCTACTTTAGGTGTCTGTTCTTATAATAATATATATGCAATTGAAATAAATGTTTTAATCATTCCATAAGCCATAATTAATTTCAAATTTGAAAGATCTTTTAAAATAATTTCTGGTCCCAATTTCTCTTTCAAATAAGCCCTCAGTTGAAAATAACAAAATAATGTATTGTAAGGTATACCATATTTAATCATTAATTGATAAAAAGACATCAGTCTATTATTAACATAACAATCCCCCAAATTAGAGATTCCCTTGTGCTACCATATGTTTAAAAAGGATTATCTTTTGAAAAAAACAATGAAAGATTAATTAATGGTGTTTTTAATGAAAGAATATATCCATCAGTTTCTAGTTTAACTTTATTCCAGATAGTCAACAAATGTTTTAGTATTGGAACTTCCTTATCTATTACTTTGGGTTTAAATGCCCATTTATAAATAAATTCATCTAGTTTAACTCCTCCTATCTTATTTAGTTCAATATCCACCATGAAGGTCTAATTTTAATGAACATAAAAATCTTAATTGTGTTGCTCTGTAATAATTCTTAAAATTTGGAAGTTGTAGTCCTCCTTGTTCATATTTCCATGTTAATTTTTCTAATGACTTTCTTGCCATCTTCCCTTTCCAAAGAAATTTCATAACTTGCTTATTGAAATCATGAAAAAAATTGAGGTAAAGATAATAGGTAAAGTTTGGAATAAATATTGAAGTTGTGGAAAAGTATCTTAATACAATTAACTCTCCCAATTAAAGTAATTGGTAAACTTACCTATTTATTTAAATGTTCCTCTATATTTTTAAAGTAATGGAATATAATTTGATTTATATAAATTTTTCAAATTAATATTAATATATACCTAAATATTTAATCTTATCTGTCCATTTAAAACAAACTGCTTGTCTACATTGTGAATAATCACCTTTTACAAGTTCCATTACTTCACTTTTATCCCAATTTATCTTGTATCCCAAAATGACTATATAGTCTAGATAATGATATTTGTGGTTGAGTTCAATAAACTAATACATCATCAGCAAATAAATCTGATTTATCTCAAATCCTTTGAATTGTTGATCATTTCTAATTTTTTGTGCATGTGGTTCTACAGCTAAAGCAAACAAAGCTGATGATAAAGGACACCCCTACCTACTAGATCTATTTAATTTAAAAGATTGAGATATCTGTCCACTAGTAATAACTTTAACTTTGGGACTTCTATACAAGTCCTTAATCCAATTTATAAAGTTAATACCAAAACCAAATTTACTTAACACCTTAAATAAAAAATCCCACTTTAACCTATCATAAGCTTTTTCTGCATCTAAAGCTACAAGAAGACTAAAATCTTTTTTTCTGAGCTAAATGAATTATACTTAATAACCTTACTATATTCTCCAAAAAACCCACCTGATCCATATTTATTAAATCAGGAAGATATTCATTAATCTTATTCACCAATACTTTTGCTAGAATTTTATAATCTACATTTAACAGATATCGAGGTCTATAAGAAGTAGGTTTTAATTGATCTCTATCCTTTTAAGAATAACCATAATTATCACCATAGAAAATGTTTCTGGAAGACAATGTTGTTTAGAAGCCTGTTGTATTACATTGATAAATAATGGAATCAATAAATCTTTAAACTCTTTATAGAATTCAACTAGAAACCCATCTTCACCCAGAGATTTATTATTATTTAAACTAGTAAGTGCATCATAAATCTCCTATTCAGTAAAAGGACTCTCTAATCTATCTAAACTTTCTTGAGTCAAAGATGGCAATGTTAATTGTGACAAATAATTATCTATAGCCTCTTCATCTTGTAGTGAATCAAATGTATACAACTCCTCATAAAATTCCTTAAATACATCATTAATTCTTTGTGGCTTATATATCACTTCATCATTATCCTGTTGTATAGCATTAATTGTTCTAGAAGATTGTTCCACTTTTAATTGCCAAGCCAAAACTTTGTGATCTTTCCCCTAACTCATAATATTTCTGCTTAGTTCGTAATTTCATTTTCTCTGTTCTATATGTTAACATTGTATAATATTGTAATTTTTTTTCAATTAGTCAAATTCTACATTTATCCTCAGGAGGAAGATTTTTGAATTTCTTTTTCCAATAAAGTTATCTCCTTTTCCAATTTGTCTATATCTTTCATGTATTCTTTTTTAAGTTTTGAAGAACAACTTATAATTTGACCTCGTAAATAAGATTTCAATATATCCCAAATAACAAACATGTTATCTACTGAATGCAAGTTAGTTTCACAAAACAATTGAATATGTTGTCTTACAAATAAACAAAAATCTGGTCTCTTCAATAATAAAGAATTCAATCTCCATCTATAAACTAAATGTTGTTTTTCTGTAAATTCCAGCTCAATTAAAAGAGGAGAATGGTTGGATAATAATCTAGTTTTATAATCCACAGCAATCACTCTTGATTGATTTTGAGCAGAAAGCATGAAAAAAAAAATCAATTCTAGAATATTCATCAAATCTGGTAGAATAAAAAGAGTAATCCCTTTCCATAGGATGCATTCTTCTCCATATATCAATTAAATTAAAATCTTTCATTAAAGATAACAATGTTTTAGCTGCCTTTGATTTCACTATTTCTTGAAGACTTATCCAATACAGGTTCTAAACAAAAATTAAAATCACCACCCACCAAAACATTTTCATGTCCATTTACTAAGTTTAAAAAAGTATCTTGTATAAATTTCTGATCTAAATTTAGTGCATAAATATTCAATAAAGTCCATTCTTCAGAAAATATTTGACAATTTAACTATAAGATACCTTCCTGCCGGATCTGCATTTTAACTTGAATTGTATCTTGAATTTTAACTGGTACATTTTATTTTAAATAAAATTGCCACTCTCCTAGCTTTAGAGTTAAATGTAGAAAAAGCTACTTGACCTATCTCTTTTATAATCTCTTTTCAATTTTAAGTGTTCACTTTCAGTTAAATTAGTCTCTTGTAAAAAAGCAATATCTACTCCTAATTTCTTAATATACGATAATACCTTCTTTCTTTTTATGCATCCGTTAATCCCATTACTATTAAAACGTAATATCTTAACTGTTTTACCCATTATTTTCCAAATTTTTGACATACATTCCTATCCAGGAAGAATTCCCATAAATTAAATTGGTCTGAGGTGTCATCATCTGCAATCCAAAGCACTGAACTTTTACATAATATTTTTATTTTGAACAAGTGATAAATTAAGAAACAAAAAATAATAAAACCCTCCCTCCCCAAAATGCCAGAAAGACCAGCATTACCACCCTCCATTTTACCGGTCGTGTTTAAACCACAAAAAAGCATGTAGTCATCAGAAACTAACAAACACAACCCCCGACTCCCGGGGGAAAAAGAAAAATTATAGAAAGAGAACAAACTCCCCATTCTTAACTGGATTAAACTCTTTCCTCCTCTTCAAAAGATCTTGACTCATATCTGGATTTTTAAAAAAAGATCTCATCACCCTTGTAATTCAAAGGTCTATGTTCTTTAGCTCTTCTCATTGCCAATCAAAGTATATTTTCTCCATCTTGATAGTTTAAAAATCTGATCAGGGTCTTTGATTCGGTCCTGGATTTGGTCGGAGAACTCTATGGGCTCTCTCAATCAAAATTTTCTCTTTGAAGTTTTCTCGTCCAAATAGTTGCGGTATTCAATCTTGAAAAAAGTAAATTACATCTTGGCCTTCTTTATCTTCAGACATTCCAACAATTTTAAGATTATTCCTTCTACTATAATTTTCTAAAATATTAACCTTCTCCAACAATTTTTCATTCATAGTAGCCAAAACAGTAACAGAGTCTTCATTAATATTTGTTTTTTCCACAATGCGTTGAACTTCTTCACGGTGGTCCTGAATTATTTCTTCTAATTTATCAACCCTTTGTGAAACATTATTTATTGATTTAGTTAGATCAATTTTAACTTGTATTTCTCCAGTTAAAGAATTAAAATTATTATCCATTGCATTCACAAGATTATCAATTTTAGCCTCAATTTTATCCATTCTTTTCTTTAAAAAGTTTCCTTCCCTTTAAAATCTTCTTCTTCTATAGTTACGTCTTAATCTTCACTTGTAGAGTTACTAAAATCATCTTCCATACCAGGTAAATCCTCTTCTTCTTCTTGCAGATCTGAAGTGCTGGACTGGCCCTTCAAAAGTAGTGAAGATTTTTTCCCTTTAATTTTCTTTCATCTGCAGCACCCATGCGCAGTGCAAAAGTAACTTTCAGGACGGTGGCGCCATCTTTGTGGAGAGCCACAGGGATGGTTCCGTGAGACGGTCCCTCTCCAGGGCTGCCTCCAGCAGGATCAGGAAGAACTCCAATGGCTGGCTTCATTGATGAGGTAGGCCCAAGTTCTTTTTCCTTCCTTGGTTCATGTTTTTCTTTTGGAGTAGTTTTCAGAGTTTTTCTTCTTTTGGTAATATTATAATTAAAGTTGTCAGTATTTTAAAAAGACTTTAAACTAACTTTAATGGCAAAAACTTTACTTAATTAACACCATTTTAATTTAAATCCCCAGGAGTCGTAAGGGAGCAATCCCTCCAGTCTTCAGATTTTTCACTCAAGATTACATTTTACCTTTATATCATGAATTTGATTCTCTTCTGCCATGAACTGATTCAGGTTCTCAAGACAAGCAAATTCTTTAATCTCGTCAATATTATTCTTCTTGATGTTTAAAACACACAATGATTTCTGTGAAAATGGAAAATAATTAATAGAATTATAGCGTGGTTACAGAATAGAGCCAGACTATTTGGCCCATTTTGTACACACTGGCTCTTTACCTGAACTACTCTCCAATTCAATTCACTGTTTCTTTCTCCATAGCCTTCCAATATTTTCTTCTCTACATACTTATCCAATTTCTTCTTGGCCATGATGAACCTGCCTCCACTACACCTGCATGTAGTGCAATCCAGGTTAAAAAAAAATTCCTCATGTCATTCTTAATTTACTTCCTCTTTATCTGTGGCCTCTAATCTTTGGTTTTTCCACCAAAGGAAAAAAACTCCCACTAATCCACACCCTGTCCAGACTTTTCATTATTTTTATATACTTCCATCAACCCCACCCAGCCTTTTCTTCTCTGATGAAAACAGTCCTAGTCGCTTTAATTTAACTATGTAGTATTGTTCCTCTCCCAGATAGAGTTTTTTTTTCTGGACCTTTTCTAACACATTCATATCTTTCCTATGAAGCAACCAAAACGGAACACAATATTGAAATTCAGGCTGTCAGTGTTTTATAAAGGCTCTGTAAAAAGCTGTGCCTCTTTTTAAAGAGCACAGAATTGTCCATGCCCTATTATTCTTAAACTACCCTGCTACTTTGAATGATTTGTGCACCCATACCACTCACCAAATAATAACATTTCAGTGGTACAGGCAATATACAAATAAAAAAGGCAATTGTGATGGGGCACTTTGACATATTGATTGGTTCAATCAAGTTAGTTGAGGAAACCTTGATTCAAGGAGCTCCACGAAGATTATATCACAAAAAAGGAAACAGGTTATTATAGAATCATATTTAGAAATAACAATAATCAAATATGTGGGAAATACTTTTTAGAACTATTTATCGCATGCAATTTTGTTTATTAAAACACATATTTCCACAACACGAAAACTGTGTGTCATAACTATGTAAAAAATAAGTAACAGCAAACAACTATTTACCTTCAGAGATTGGAGTGTCCTAGGATCAAACAATAGCTTTTCCCCAGTAGGAAGACGTTGATTTTCAATATGCAATTCCCGAAGTTCTGTTAATCCCTGTAACTCTTCCACTACAGAAATACAATTGCCACCAAGATACCTACATGTAAACACAAATACACTGATTATTGATATAACACATTGTATAAAGAAGATTCTCAGCTGTCCCAGAGGATTAAATTCTATCTACAAATTGTTATCGGCTAAGAAATATATATCAGCAATGGGTACAGATTCTGTTTGTACATCTCTGCATATCAATGAAGGTTTGTGGGTTTGAACATAGTAGGATCAAGGGACTGATGGACAGGAAGATTTAAGAGATCAACGATGAGGGTGAAGTTGGTCAGTTAAATGTTTTGAGTTGGAAGGAAAGTTAAGAGAGAGGCAAGAAGCAATGAATCTGCAGATAGTCAGATTAAAAAGCGGAAATGCTCTGTGCCAGGCTTGACTTTCTCAAAATTGTGCTCTCAAAGATCCAGGAATTTTTTTATCTGAGAGTTCCCAATGGCAGGAGAGACTCAAAACAAAATGACTCAATTTCCCCCACAATTAGAAAGGAATACTTTGGAGATAATAATACACATAACTGTTATAGTACAACAGGGGGGAAAAAGTAATTAAAGATTGAGATTATTTGCTGCATTTCCTGATTTAATTTTAGAAACAAAATTGTTTTATTTCATTCACATCCCCAATATTTACATGCAAAATGTTGACTTTTTTTAAAAAGAGGAATTTAGTTTGGCAGCACAATGTGCTCAGACTTAGGTTTGCATTAAATATTTACATTGCATCTCTATGCTACTATGGAGTAAGGTTGACCTGGCCGAGCTGTGAGAAACCCTGTCCTCTAATTCAAGGAGTTCTACAAAGATTATATCAACAAAAAGGAAACAGGTTATCAACCTACTGCAAAATTCCATGTGTAAAGCAATGTCCTGTCCTACTGTGCACTGACTTAATTTGTGCAGATGAAAAGCCTTCCACTCATTCAATTTGCCAGTGGGAAACAAGTGGAAGAAATCAGGTGAACTACAAATCATGGGGTGATTATTATGAAGAAAGGCCCAGGGTTGGAAGACAACATTTACGGGTGGCATGTTGGGATCTTGAGCTCAGTATGGAATATTGATGGGTTTGTAAGGCTGCTATTGTTTGGGGGAAATTCAGACTCATGATAGCAATGGCTCAGTTCACAACTGCATAGTGATACATATGCAGGAGTACAAAGAAAATCTGTAACAACTAGTAGGTATTGCACCAAGCAAAGTAATTTTAATCTATTCAGATATACCTTCATAAATCTTACTGAAACAGTCACCATATACAGTGTGAAGGCATGGACCATATACCCAATGAATTTTGTGAAGGCAGAATACAAACGCATCGAACACCACAGCACAGAAAATAACCCATTCAGCTGTTCTAGTCCATTCTGCTAGTCCCATCGATCTGCACCCAGTCCATAACCCTCCAGGTCTCTCCCATCCATATATCCATCCAATTTATTCTTAAAATTCAAGAGTGAGCCTGCATTTACCACATCAGATGGCAACTTGTTACACACACCCACCACTCTGAGCGAAGAAGTACCCTCTAAAGTTTCCCCTCAACTTTTCCCCCTTTCACCCTAAAGTCATGTCCTCTCATATTTATCTCTCCTAATCTGAGTGGAAAGAGCCTACTTGCATTTACTCTGTCTATACCCTTCATAATTTTGTAAACCTCTATCAAATCTCCCCTCATTCTTCTACGCTTCAAGGAATAAAGTCCTAATCTGTTTAATCTTTCCCTGTAACTCAACTCCTGAAGACCCGGCAACTTCCTTGTAAATCTTATTAATTGTCACAGGATCTATCTACACATGTCTGGGTATCCCAACCCATAACCATGGTTTTTATAACCTGTAAGAAATTTGGGACCTTTTTAAATGAAGCAGTAAGTATCTAATCACTTTCAACAACTTTCCTACAAAATACTGTTTAATGTTTTTCTGGACATTAGAATTGAGGTTCTTTAAGTTTGGCCCCTGGAGTTACCAAGGACTAATTAATATGGACTCTTCCTATTTCTCAACTATATGCAGTCTTGCATCAAACTCATTCGAAGAGTGAGTGGAAAGAAAAAGTTTGAAAACCACTGTTTTAATTGTATCTAATTTACTTGTTGAGTGCACTGTTTCAAAAGAAATAGGCCAATGACAATATTTCTCAACCAAAATATTTCAGTAACAATCAACCTTCCCTTTCCACTCACATACCATCTTAAATAATCCTTTACTAATCACAGAGCACCAATGGCATAGGGATTACTTATGGTCGTATGTGAGTGGAAAGAAAAAGTTTGAAAACCACTGCTCTAAAACCAAAAATTGGCATACCTTATTCATTTGTTCACCTTGACTGACCTCTTATAAACTAACCCATGATTCAAATCCATCAATGAAATATTTAAATAATCAATGTGCACAAAAATTTAGTTGGGACTTTGCTGTTGAATACAATTTCCCATGAAATATTAAATTGAGGTCCTTTCTATCCTTTTGAAGGACATAGTGTGAAGGATCCCATTCCACCATTCACAAGAGAAGTATGGGGTTTCTCTGGTTCCCAGGAAACATTCATATAATAAATGTTTGGAATAATTCCAATGAGTATTTTTTTCATTTATTGTGAGATCTTAATGTTGCAATTTTGTTTCAATATTTCCCTACATTGTCACATTGATTGGACTTCAAATCTGAGTAACCAGACCAACATAAGATCGTAAAAGGTAGAAATAAGTACTTTCTAATTTTGATTAAACAGCACAAAGTATTGTTGCAATTATATTTTTGCTTTCAATGTTCATTTCAAATAACAAAAAAATAAATTGGCTTACAATTTGGATAGATTTTGTAATAAGGAAAGATTTGTAATTTGTGTTATTTTATTGTTCTGCAGATATAGATGGGTGAGATTAAAGGCAAAACCTAAATTATGAATCTGTGTGATATTGTTGTCATATAAATATAAGACACACAGGTTCTTGCATGCAGAGAGGTCACCCTGAAAGAAAAAAAGAAAACTTAATTTGTAAAAATCATAATGTAAAAAAAGTTGTAATCTCAGTTTGAACCAGAAATAATCTAATGTAGATTCCAATTTTAAACATCTGTATATGTCAATTGTTATCTGCTAAAATTGTAAAAATATACCTTACACAGTATAATATTAATATTCTGCATATTGTACAGGAATAACATTAAATAATGCCTTATTGCTTCAAAACTAAGTAAAGGGGAAAATAGAAAATGCAAAAGCATCAGATTTTGTACTTCATCTTTTTGGAATGATAAAACATCACATAACAAAACTGAACCCCATTGAATGAAAGAAGTAGGACATCATGGATATAAAATTGGTTAAGGATGGAAAAAGAGGATTGAAATTAACAGCTGTATTAGTGCCCAACGAAAGGAATAAAGTGATGAGCAGATGGTTCAGTTCTGTGCCGATTTCTTTATTTTGACTTAAGTTTTTATTTATCGTAGGTGTAAAAGTCACAATTTCAAAAATTGTGTGGAAAATAAAAAATATTTCTGTAAACCAAGAATGTTCAGGCCACAATCATGGCCAACCCAGTGAAAATAAAAATGGTGATTAAAGCCATATCAGGATAAAATATTACATTTTGAGGGATGACTTTTACTCAGCAAAATATAAGAAAATACTTATTTCAAGTGTTTAATGTCAAAAGGTTTTGATAATGTGAATAAAGATCATGGCCTCTGGTTGAGAACTATTGATGAGGAGCTACCA
The DNA here is from genome assembly GCF_036971445.1 of Narcine bancroftii. Lineage (NCBI taxonomy): Eukaryota > Metazoa > Chordata > Chondrichthyes > Torpediniformes > Narcinidae > Narcine > Narcine bancroftii. The sequence goes on along the minus strand of NC_091470.1, from coordinate 291,409,598 downwards.
ATTTAATTTTTTTAAGGGCAAAGAGAAGAAAAAGTTAGGAGATATTTCTTAAGGAACAGGGTAAACAACTTGTGTTAAAGGCATCTTTTTGTGGAAGGTGAGTACTATATGCTTGCTTTCAAACAATATTTGAAAAGATTTTATTTGAATGTGACAATGAGGATAATGTCCTCCTTCTCAACAATCATCTGAAAGTATAAAAATTATACACATTTTCATACAACATTAACCATGCATGCACATGCATTTTCAAAAAGAAATCAACACATGATTTAATCTCATGTCGCAGATTTTCTTTAAGATGATGGGAGTAAGCTTGTAATGACACAAGACAAAATGAAGTGACAATTTGATTTTATAGAATTTTTAAATCATGGAATAAATTGAACCCCAGCTCATGTAGGTGCACTGTAAATATGTGGAATCAGGAACCAGCTCCTTTGCATGTTTTGCTGCACTTGTAATTGTTTCTTAAATTTGATTAAAACAGATAAAAGGAATGAAGTTGTGGAGTTTAACCATTTGTTACAGCAAAAAAAATCATGGCGAGTGTCTAAATTTGTTAACTGCACACCAAGTCTTATTATTACTAAGCAATTTATCAGGAACAAAATTTAATTTTTATATCTGGAGGTTCTCTCCTTCAGACTTTAATTAGTGAAGAATTTTTCAATTTTTTTTCTTTCTTTCTGCCAGCTTTATCTCTTCCTTATTATTTTCAGTCTTTATTTTGCTTTCAACTATATGATTTTATATTGAATTATGTATACTTATGTGGCCACATTGACCACCGCCAGTGGGCTGATATCGCCTCAAACCGTGCATCTTGGCGCCTCACAGTTCGGCGAGCAGCAACCTCCTTTGAAGAAGACCGCAGAGCCCACTTCACTGTCAAAAGACAAAGGAGGAAAAACCCAACACCCAACCCCAACCAACCAATTTTCCCTTGCAACCACTGCAACCGTGTCTGCCTGTCCCGCATCGGACTTGTCAGCCACAAACGAGCCTGCAGCTGACGTGGACTTTACCCCTCCATAAATCTTCATCAGCGAAGCCAAGCCAAAGAAAGAAGATGTATACTTAAATACACTTTTTAATTTAGGCTGCATCTCACAGTAAGGATTCTTGATTTCAATTGTTTGTCAAATCTTACTTATCTTGTTTCATTCACCTTTGATCTATAGTGAAGGGCAAGTGTTCTCTAATTATTCCAAAGCTGCCTTGTTCCAAAATGCACTTGCAGAATTTGTAAAAATGCACCCCAAAATCCAGATCCAGATTACCATTACAGTAAACTACATTGATTTACAGCACATTCTTGCAAAGGCACAATAAGAAGATATGCTGAATATTTGCACAAGAGTACCATAGAAATTGAACTAATCATCCAGTGCACAAATGGTGTTCCTTTTGCATACAAAAATCTATTTAGTTTTTCTGATAGTATATGACTGAAGACTGTGGTGTTACACTATTGGTGAGACAGTGAGAAGGCTGATGACATCATGGGGCGGGACTTCTGCATCATGGAGAGAGAGGCACAGTACTATCAGGAAATCCTGTGCATGTAGATATTCACTAAGTGTATGGTAAAGCAAGATACAAATGTGACTCTGGGCTCAAGGTCATTTTTATTATGAGTGTCACTGAACCCAACAGAACATGGTGTCAGAGTGGTGCTTTGAGCCACAGAGAGAAGGACAGAAAGAATAAAAGTGAAAGAGATGAGCTAAGATGGAGGGTGGAGGATGGGCCTGAACACGTAGAGGCACCCTGATTGGGAATGGTGGCTCCTCCAATGGCGACTTTCACAATAAAACCTCCAGAACTCTTCTCCCAGGAGTGGGAGAAGTGGATAAGAAGATTCGAGTGCTTCAGACTGGCAAGTAATTCAAATAATTCCTCTGAAGCTAACCAGGTGAATACACTGGTATATTGCATGGGAGATGAGGCTGAAGGCGTACAAAGAGGACGAAACGTAACAGGCGTACAGCAGCAGCAGTACGGAGAGTGTTTGATTATTATTTCATGCCCAAGAAGATGTAATTTACGAATGGGTGAAATTTAACAAGATTGCAGCACCTTGCAGAAATAGTAGACATGCTCATTACGGCCTTGTATGCACCTGCAGAAAACTATAAATATGGGGATCTACACAACGAACTTTTATGTGACAGATTAGTAATGGGTCTAAGAGATTCATCACTTTTGGAGAGGATGCAACTTGACAAAGATCTCACCCTCATGAAAGCAGTCACAATGGCTAGACAGTCAGAGGCGATAAAGCAGCTGCAAACCGACTTGCAAGAAATCTGTACAAGCAAACTAGCAGTAGACGTAATGCATCTTGAGAGGAAGACAGCAGAAATTTAAAGGCAAAGGGCAGACGTCAGTACAGCAAAAAGTTAAAACAACAATGTAGAGCAAAATAGAGCGCAAGTGCAGAAAATTACCATTCCACCAATGCCCAGCCAGGAGTGCAAAATGCCACAACTGCAGCAAATGAGGACACTATGGAAAAGTCTGTAGGTCAACCCGCATGGTGAATGAGGTAGCGAAGGACGTGGACAGATTGTTCCTCGGAGAAATAGCATCAGGCAAGGAGCCCTGGGTGGCCGACATTAAAGTAGGAGGCAGCAAAGTGACCGTCAAAATTGACAGGGGGCCGATGTTACAGCCATTTCTGAGCAGGTGTTCCAAAGAATTATATCTGGAGATGGCAAGCTAGGAAAAACACAGAAGTCACTCTATGGTCCGGTGGGGAGGGGGAGGAGTGAAATTGACAGTTCTCGGATCAGCAAAAGAAATGCTCTCATATAGAGGGAGGAGCACCAGAGAAGAAGTGTATGAGGTGAGAGACTTACAAGCGGCACTGTTGAGCAGACCAGTTTCAGTGAGACTCCAGCTAGTGGCCAAATGGGACGCCCTCGACCAGGAGAAGGTCAGGAAGGCATAACCCAAATTTTTTGATGGACTCAGGCTAGTACAAAAGCTGTACATCATTAAACTCAAGTCTGATGTGAAACCATTTTCACTGAAAGTACCTCAAAGGGTCCCATTGCTGCTCATGGGCAAAGTGAAGAGAGAGCTTGAAAGAATGGAGAAGTTTGGAGTTATCAGCCACATAGAGGAGCCTACAGAATGGTGTTGTGGCATGGTGGCAGCACTGAAAAAGAATAAGGAAGATGTTCGCATTTGTGTGGACGACACCCTTGAATGGATCAGTTTGCAGAGGAAGGTTTATACTTCCTTTGGTGGATCAAACCCTAGGCATGCTCCCTGGTGCACAATATTTTACTAAGTTGGATGTGAACATGGGATTTTGACAAATTCCTTCATCTAAAGAATCAGCTCTCTACATGGCATTTATCATGCCATTCAAGTTTTACTATTTCAACCACCTATCCTTTGGTATCTCCTCTGTCCCTGAACACTTCCAGAACAGAATGGTGACCGAGGTTACTGAATGCCTGGAAGGAGTTGCCTGCCATATGGAGGACATCCTCATTTGGGGAACCACGAAGGACCAACACGATGTGAGGGTCCATGCATCTTAGAATGAGCAGAAAAGGCAGGGGTCACTCTCAACATGGTGAAATGTGAGTTTAGAAGGAGGCAGGTGAAATTTCTGGGGTACATCATCTCAGCAGATGGCATGAGACCAGACCCAGACAAGAGCTGTGCAGGACATGAAGGAGCAGTGCAGTACAAACAATGAAGAACTTGCTCAAGAAAGCAAAAGATCCTTGCTGTGCACTGTTGGTGTACAGAGCCATTCCACTGAGCAATTGCTACAGTCCAGCCCAATTGCTAATGAGATGTCACCTTCACATGACTCTACTAACTCTTTCAGAGAGGTTACACCTGGAACTCCCAGACCTCTAACAACTCTAGAACAAGGAGAGGGAGAAGAGGTGTCAGAATGTGAAGTGGTATAACAAGACACAGAATGAGTGACCTGGAAAAGCTGGCACCAAGAGTTGAGGTGTGGATCTCTGATGCAAGACACCAAGCAACTTCAGTGCACCACAGCCATGCTATACTTGGTTAACAGACCACAAGCAACACTGAGACGGAATTGCCAACATCTCATTCCCATAACAGAGTCTCCAGGTGAAAAGCAACAAGAGCACGGGCCAGAAATGGACACTCTGCAAAGGCAGGTCCAGAGACTCTGCCAAGGCAGGTCCAGAGACTCTGCCAAGGCAGGTCCAGAGACTCTGCCAAGGCAGGTCCAGAGACTCTGCCAACTGAAACACAGTTCGCTTGGCATAATAAGAATGAGGTCTGGACGAGAAGTAAAGAGACCTCAGAGATTGAATCTGTAGAGACTGTAAAACACCCAGAGTCAAGAAAGACGTGTATTGTAAATGTTGTATGTATATTTGCATTGGAATGCATAAAGGTAACTGTAGCAGGTGAAGCCACAGAAAAGGGGGCTTCAAATGCAAAGTAAGGGGGATGTGGTGTAACACTATCAGTGGGACATTAAACAGACATATGACATCATGGGGTGGGATTGACACATCGTGGAGAGAGAGAGGCTCTGGACTAGCAGGGAAAAGCCTGCGCATATAGATATTCACTAAATGTATGGTAAAATAAAACAAGCTATGAACATGACTCCAGGCTCAAGGTCATTTTCATTACGAGCGAGTCTGAACCCAACACGACAAAGACATCTGCCTATTTTATCCTTTATCTACTTCCCATAGCCAAATGGAAAATGGATATCGATATAATACTTTATTCCACAAAATTAGAGAGATCCATTTTGTGAGGCAGTGAAGTCATGAATCAGAACCACAACTTTCAAAGCAAATAAAAGGTAATTAATATTTGCTTTCTTTCTGTTTATATTTTTGCATTACTCAGATCCATGCAAAATAGTCACATTGTGCATAAAAACTTCATCTAGGGAAAGGAAAATGAAGTTAATAGAAAAACAAGAAAGAAGAAATATGGGAGCAAGTAGTTGGTCAGAGGGATAATGAAAGCTCATGAAATCCCAAAACTTCCTTAAGCATGAACCATGAAATAACTGGGAATACTGCTGAATTGACTATTGTTCAGATATTAGGCAAACTGGAAAGTGAACGGACTACTTAGACCTTTGGATGCCTAATTATATGATGCAATCAGAGCTGATCTTTAACTAAACATCATACATGTTCTATATCCTTAAAAAATCTTTAGTTAACCAATTGTAGACAAACATTTCAGGCTTCCATCTTCTGTGTGTAGAACTTACCTAACTACTCCTGAAAAGACTATTTCTCATTTTTAGGTTATGTTTTCTAGTTTTAGATTCCTCAAGTTTTAGAAATATTTCTTCTCTAATATACCCTATTCTCTAGATGGATAACCTTTTAGTTCCTCTAAATATATTGAAAACATTGATCAAACTCCTCATCTAAATCCATCTTTGCTTTAATTTAACCCGAGAGTACAGGTATCCTCATCTAAATCCAAGTAATCCATATGTGCTTTAATTTAACCCAAGGGTACATGTATCATTCAAACAAATCTATGTTCAAGCCCTCCAAGAATAAATCCTGTAAGTTAGCCATTCTCAATGGAGGCCCGACAACACCCCAAGGGCCACAGGACATTTAAGTAAAAGCCTTGATTTCTTTTCAACTCACGTTACATAAATATTTTTTAATGTTTTTTATGTATTTGGTTGGAAGGAAGTATGGAAGAAATCAAAACTTGACTGCTTCACAGAGAAGGGGGTGCATAAATTTTGAGCAGTCTTATGAGGGCAGGGGGGGCACAGCCAAAAAAAAGTTGAGAATGGTTGCTCTAAGGTTTGGTGTCTGCAACTGAAGAAGATAATCCAGCCATGGAATAGTCAATAATTTGGACAGCTGCAGCATGACCTACAACCCTATGTGTTTCAGTTTAACTAGCAATCTTTGGCTTGGCTTCGCGGACGAAGATTTATGGAGGGGGTAAAAAGTCCACGTCAGCTGCAGGCTCGTTTGTGGCTGACAAGTCCGATGCGGGACAGGCAGACACGATTGCAGCGGTTGCAGGGGAAAATTGGTTGGTTGGGGTTGGGTGTTGGGTTTTTCCTCCTTTGCCTTTTTGTCAGTGAGGTGGGCTCTGTGGTCTTCTTCAAAGGAGGTTGCTGCCCGCCAAACTGTGAGGCGCCAAGATGCACGGTTTGAGGCGTTATCAGCCCACTGGCGGTGGTCAATGTGGCAGGCACCAAGAGATTTCTTTAGGCAGTCCTTGTACCTTTTCTTTGGTGCACCTCTGTCACGGTGGCCAGTGGAGAGCTCGCCATATAACACGATCTTGGGAAGGCGATGGTCCTCCATTCTGGAGACGTGACCCATCCAGCGCAGCTGGATCTTCAGCAGCGTGGACTCGATGCTGTCGACCTCTGCCATCTCGAGTACTTCGACGTTAGGGATGTAAGCGCTCCAATGGATGTTGAGGATGGAGCGGAGACAACGCTGGTGGAAGCGTTCTAGGAGCCGTAGGTGGTGCCGGTAGAGGACCCATGATTCGGAGCCAAACAGGAGTGTGGGTATGACAACGGCTCTGTATACGCTTATCTTTGTGAGGTTTTTCAGTTGGTTGTTTTTCCAGACTCTTTTGTGTAGTCTTCCAAAGGCGCTATTTGCCTTGGCAAGTCTGTTGTCTATCTCATTGTCGATCCTTGCATCTGATGAAATGGTGCAGCCGAGATAGGTAAACTGGTTGACCGTTTTGAGTTTTGTGTGCCCGATGGAGATGAGGGGGGGCTGGTAATCATGGTGGGGAGCTGGCTGATGGAGGACCTCAGTTTTCTTCAGGCTGACTTCCAGGCCAAACATTTTGGCAGTTTCCGCAAAGCAGGACGTCAAGCGCTGAAGAGCTGGCTCTGAATGGGCAACTAAAGCGGCATCGTCTGCAAAGAGTAGTTCACGGACAAGTTTCTCTTGTGTCTTGGTGTGAGCTTGCAGGCGCCTCAGATTGAAGAGACTGCCATCCGTGCGGTACCGGATGTAAACAGCGTCTTCATTGTTGGGGTCTTTCATGGCTTGGTTCAGCATCATGCTGAAGAAGATTGAAAAGAGGGTTGGTGCCAGAACACAGCCTTGCTTCACGCCATTGTTAATGGAGAAGGGTTCAGAGAGCTCATTGCTGTATCTGACCCGGCCTTGTTGGTTTTCGTGCAGTTGGATAATCATGTTGAGGAACTTTGGGGGACATCCGATGCGCTCTAGTATTTGCCAAAGCCCTTTCCTGCTCACGGTGTCGAAGGCTTTGGTGAGGTCAACAAAGGTGATGTAGAGTCCTTTGTTTTGTTCTCTGCATTTTTCTTGGAGCTGTCTGAGGGCAAAGACCATGTCAGTAGTTCCTCTGTTTGCGCGAAAGCCGCACTGTGATTCTGGGAGAATATTCTCGAATATTTAACTAGCAATAAAAGCCTGTTTTCCACATGCCTTCTTTTGTAAATTTCTGGGATATTTTAACTATCAATGCACATGAACTGCTAAACAGTTCTGGATGTCTGGATAGTTTTCAATTTCACTGATTTATTTTAGGTTGGGGTGAGTGGTAGCAGGGCAGGGAAAGATGTCTGGTGACAAGCAAATTGTAGATCAGTTTTGTATGCATTTTTTCTAGTTTCAGTATTAATGCATCTTAAAAGCCACTGTATTCAGTTTACTATTTTAAATACAAACGTGCACATCAAAGACCAGGATTATGGCATAGTCTCAATCAAAAGTACACTCACAATTTCATCAATATTCTTGTCTGAAAAATTTAGATGAGTCAATTTTTTTAAATACTGATCCAAAGGCTCATCTCTTCTGTTCTTTATGTGGAGGCTACTTTTTGTAATTAGATCCACGGTAAGTCGACCCATGATATAACGGAATTTGTGAAGCTTGTGTCTGAATCATTAAAAAAAATATCAAATTCCACCCTGTGGAAAAAATTTAAGAGACAATTATTTTGGAATGCAAATATTTCAGTGAACAGAGTAATAGAAGTGGTACAAATGGGAAAAAAATAATTCAAAGTAATCAGTAGGAAAATTGTCCTACTACCAGCTTACTTTTCACTTATTAAACACAATCTGCTGAAGGAACTCAGCAGATCAAGCCGCATCCGTGGGAGATAAAAATGGTTGTTTTGAGCTGAAAATCTTTTAATTTGCATAGTTCCAATCATTTCCCAGCATAATTTGGGGAAATCAGTTTCCTACAAGTTCTTTAGCCATCTTCCCCTTAAGAAGGTATAAGTTCTTAAGTGGAAGGAATAATTGTAGACACAGAAAAGCACTCTGAAGAAATCAGGGGTACTAAGAGCAGAACAATCCTCTGAACGAGAAAGCTTACATTTCAGACAAGAGCCTCAAAAGGTAGTGGGCGTGTTATTATACACCCACTACCTTTCAAATTTCTATAAATTCTGGGACAATTCCAGCAGTTTGGAGATAACAACAAGAGGAAGAGAAAATAGGCCAATAATTCTGACATCAGTAATGAAGTAAATGCTGTAATCTACCATTAGGCATGATGAACATGGTTTCTTGAAGGGAAAGTCATATATGATGAAGCCAAGATAATTTTGAGGATGAACTGGATTATAGCACATCTGGGTTTTCAAAAAGCATTCAATAAGGCATGGTTCAAAAAAAAAGATTTATTACACAAAATAAGAGCTCAAGGGGTTGGTAGGCAAGTGAAAAATCTCCATTTTAACGGGTCTGGTGATGGGTCTGGTTTCATGTCATAGAGATCCTCCAAAGAAACCATCTCAATATCTTCTTCAAGTATACAACAGAACTTAAAAATAATGTCAATGATTAGGTGAGCGAGGTCATATCATTTAGGGTTATGACAAAGCTGGATTAAGAAATGTTCATTCTGTTTTGGATCACCATTCTAGCACTAACTGCATTGTCATCAAGCTGAGAAAATAAATTCTCAAGCACAAAGTGGGAGTAAAGCAAAAAGGTTACATGCTATGCCAAGGAACAATTATCATTAGTTTAACTATAGACTCTATGCAGCTCCTTGATCTAAATGATCTTTATAAACACTATCTTAAATTAGTGTACAAAGGTAGTTTTAGGAATCCTCTAAGATTGTGTATTCCTATCTACCATATATTTTGGTGTACAAGTCGACCAGTGTTTAAGTTGACTCCCCTTTTTCAGCCTTATTTTAAGGGTTTTATGGTACATCTGGCATACAAGTTGACTCCCCATTTTCTGGTTGCCTGAGGTGCCCGTTGACTTGCGTATAAGTAGACCCCCAAAGCTCGCATTGCCTGAGTTGGGCCATTGATCGGCATATACGTTGACCCCCCCCCCCCCCATTTTCTGGTTGCCTGAGGTGCCCGTTGACTTGCGTGTAAGTCGACCCCCAAAGCTCGCATTGCCTGAGTTGGGCCATTGATCGGCATATACGTTGACCCCATAGATTGAGCGGATTGATCCTCTGGACGTTGGCTGGAGGTGATTGCTATCATGGAGGGTCCAATGACACAATGCAGCACATGATGAAAATATGAAGTGAGGTTTAAGTTGAAAATGATAGAAATGGCCAAGAAAACCAACAACTGGGCTGATGTGGATGAGAAGTTGGTGAGAGATTGGAGGAAAAAAGAAGAGACTTTAAGAAAAATACCAAAAAGGCAATGTTCTTTGAGAAAAGGAATCATTCGTTGGCCAGAGTTGGAAAATCGCATTGCAGAATGGGTACCTAAACAAAGGCAAAATTGCTACAGTCACCCGAAACAAAATCAGAACTTTTGTATTGCAGTGGGAAAAGAGAGATGATTTTGAGACTGGTGCAATTGTTTCATGAAGAGAAAAAAAAATCTGGTATTATGCCAAAAAAACAATTGCACAAAACTGGTAAAAGATCTTGATCAATGAGTTGTAAGTTTTCACCAGTTTATTATACATAACTGGCAAAAACACCAGTTTGCATTGGCAAATATTTTAAACATGGACAAAACCCTCTTGAATTTTGACATGATAAGCATTAGAACAGTAGAGTGGAAAGATGTTCAAACTGTGCAAACCAGAAGTACAGGCCATGAAAGGACCAGGTTTACCATGGTGTTATCGTGTATGGCCATTGGGACAAAGTTAAGACCCATTGTAATCTTCAAACAAAAATTAAACAGAAAATGGTACTCCCTGCAAGCATTTTTATACATTTTCATGAAAGAGGATGGATGGATGAATGAAAGTGGATAGACAATGTGTGGAACAGGTGGCCAGGCAGTTTATGTATAGAATGGAATTTCCTGGTCTGGGATATATTTCGTAGCCACTTAACTGAGAACTCTAAAAGTAGATTAGCACTACATAATACTTACATGGCAGTTATCCTGGGTGGTTTGATGTCTATATTGCAACCTCTCAATGTCTGCTTGAACAAGCCATTCAAAGCCCATGTGCACGAAAAATAGAATACATGGATGTCGAGTGCCGAAAAGTTGTTTACAAAAGGCGGGGAAATGTGTGCTGCATGGCTTGATATGCTGTGTAATGTTTTGCTCAAGGCATGGGACAAAGTTAAAGAAGAGACTGTGATAAAATTGTTTAAAAAGTGTGGTATCTCTTGTGCAACTGATGGCATGGAAGATGAATTATTGTGGGACACTGACGACGAAGCTGAAACAGATACAGACTGGGACCCATATGATAACTGTTTAAACAATGAGTATGGATGTGCTTTCCGCCACCTTTGCTTCAGACAATGACAATAGGTGCTGGAGAAGGCTATTCAGCCCATCAAACCAGTACCGCCATTCATTTAGATCATGGTTGATCTTCCACTATTAGTACCCTGTCCCTGCCTTCTCCCCATAACTCTTAATTCCCCTGTCCACAAGAACCTCATCGAGCTCCCTCTTGAACTTATCCAGAGAACCCACCTCTACCACCCTCTGCAACAAAGCATTCACAGACCAACAACTCTGGGTAAAAAATTGTTTTCTCATCTCTGTTCTCAAGGGCCTTCTCTGTATTCTTAAACTATGGCCTCTAGTCCTAGTCTCCCCCAACATCGGGAACATGTAATCAGTTTTTATCATGTCCAATCCCTTAATAATCTTATATACCTTAATCATATCTCCCTCATCCTTCTAAATTCCCAGTTTATTAAACCTTTCAGCATATGTCAATCCCACCATCCCAGGAACTAACCTTGTGAATCTACACACCACCAAAGTGGATAACCTCACATTTATCCACATTAAAATGCATCTTGTATGCATCCACCCACTCAAGTCTTCCTACATTTTCCTGACATCCTCCTCACACTTCACACTGCCACCCAGTTAATGATAGCAAGAGAGTGATTTTGGAAGGGTTCTAAATGTGTTGTTGTTTTCAGACAATGATAGCAATTTTGTCGGGTGGTGATTGTGTTGTTGTTTTCAATAAAAATCCTCAATGAAAAATCAGTCGCAGTTGGGGTTTTTTTTTAAGCGTGGACTTAAAAGGCCAGATCAGTGTGGATTGGATTTTGAGCTGAATTTAAGGTCTCAAAAGTATATCCGACTTATCAGTCGACCCCTATTTTTTTTGGGTTTCAGACTCAACATGCACTGAAATATATGATACATTAATTATATTTGCTGCCAGAGGAAGACTTCCATCGAGGCAAATTAGAATAATAGAATTATCACAGTGTACTGAAGAAGGCAATTTGGGCCATTAAATTCAGAGGGCATCAGAGCCAGCACCACCAGGCTGAGGAACAGCTTCTTCCCATGGGCAGTGAGAATTCTGAACTACCAAAAGGAACTGCTCACAATAACCATCCGAGACTCTCATTTGTACAAAACAACATTTATTTATTTATTTGTATAGATAAAATACTTGTCCTGCAAATGTATTGTTTGCCTGTATGCGCGTTATGTCTGGTTGTGTATCTGCGTGTTTTGCACCGAAGACTGGAGGACACTGTTTCTTCAAGTTGTACTTGTGCAATCAGATGACAATAAACTTGACAAATTTATATCAGATCCTTATAGTCTATTTATTTCCCAATTCTTTACTTGCATGCTTGCAAATTTCTTATACTCAAATACCTTTACTGATTGATTCTATTTCTACTGCATTAATAGTATGTTCCAGAATGTAATCATACTTTATGTCAAAATACTGTAACTGTAAGTTTAGACATACAGCACTTCCTACACCTACCATCTCTAACTAGCCAATCAAAACCTTACATAATCATATTTGTCATATCTCCTTCCAAACCTCTTTAATCCAACCTTTACCATTATCAAACTGTCCTGATCAACTTCTTTTGCACCCTCTCTCGCACCTTAACATCCTTCCTAACATCTGGTGACCAGAACTATATGCAGTACTACAGTGGCCCAACCAGTGTGTTATGATGATTCAATATAATCTTTCTGCATTTTTATTCTATGCATCCATTTACAAAACCCAGGTTCCCATATGTTTTAACTAACAGCTCAGTGTTCTTGCATGCACTTTAGAATGGTGGGATTTGTGTTTGGAAAACCTCAGTTCCATTTCTACCCTCTTGAAGATGGGATGTGGCTGTGTGAGCAGTGGAAGAAACACAGCCACCACGTTGAGGGTCGTTAACAACTGTTTTTATTCAAATTCAGCATGCCCCTTTAAGGGCAGCTTGAGCTCAGTCACCTGGTGCATTGTGACATCATAATCGCTGCCCAGGGTGCACGCTGGAAGGGATGTTGGAGTCAGAGAAAAACCTCTGACAATGCCATTTATCCATGGCTGCCCTGCCATGTGGCGATACAAGCGGGGCCAGTTCGCCATGAGGATGTGCACCGCCACAGGGATTTATTTATGTGTTTTTTTTTTCCCTGCCATACGCAAGTAGAAATAACCAAATCTAATGAGCTAAAAAAAATTTAGGAATAAAAATTGGTAAAGCTTGAAAAAGATACAGAAATTTAGGTAAAATGCTAATTTTAATGAATTAATATGACTCCTCATTGTAATAGATAAGGGTGACCATCCCAATAAAGGTAGTTTAATCTTATTGAGTAATACCAAAAAATTCTTTCACTATATTTTTGTAACTTTTCATAATAGTAATTTCTAAATATTGGAAAATTAAAATATCTTGCAAAATAATCTTTTAAGGATAAAAGTTCACTCTTATGTAAATTTAATTTATAGCCTGAAAACAGGTGAAATTTGTCAAACAAAGTATTAACTTTGGTGTAGAAATCTCAGGATTTGAAATAAAAATCAATAAATCATCTGTCCCCGTCCGTGAGCGAAATACACTTCTCTCTGCATCTTAGGAGAAAGTTTTAGCCTTTCATGCTGAAAGCCATACGAGCAATTGTATTGAAATGGAAAGATGACTCTTCACCTACCCATACACAGTCATTATATGACATAATGTCCTATTTAAGCTTGGAGAAAATTAGATACAAGATTAAAGATAGTAAGTTTAAATTTGTAAAGATGGTAGGCCCATTTATAGAATTGTATCATGATTGGAAGATTTAAGAATTTTGAATGTTCTGGATATTCTCTGTCCAACAACTGGATGTCATTATCAGATCCATAATTTCTCTTTTTTTTTTAAATACAAAGGTAACCTTGATTAGATGGATTAGTTTTTAGAGTTTTTTTTTTGGTTTGTTTTTCTTTTTATCAATTTTTATTTAGATTAACTTGGGAACAATGGGTTTAACATGGTTATTATTATTCAATAATTTATTTCTTATGTGGATCAAGGAACTGTCGAATGTAGTTCCATCCATTTTTTTGTACTTGTATGTGTTTTCTTTAAAAATTTATGTTTATATGTTAAGCTCAATCAAAATATTTAAAAAGGTAAAGAATGGGGGTATTTAATCTACATTCTTCTTTCAGCTAATATAAATCAATTTGCAATTCTTAGTATAAAACTTAATCCATCATTTGTTTGACTTCCAACCTTACTATACCTTGTAGTACATTACTATTCTTCTTGCTATTTATTATACCTTCATGTTTGGTGTTAATGTTACACGTTTACCCTACACACCCATTAATCCATATCAAAAATTACAACCGTTCTAGTTCCAGGGAATTTCACTATCTACTATCCTCCAGTCTGAAAAACAACTGTTGTAACAACTCTCTGCCTTCTGTCAATGTGTTTATTTATTCTGCCACTAACCTCTTTATTCGAAGAGCTTCAATTGCACTGATTAGCGTTTTGTATGGAACTTCCATGCTGGTTTTCTCCTTTATTAACTCAATTACTTTTTTGTCCCTGATAGTTATCTGGCATGTTCTTAATTTTGAACTAACCTGTTGCATTTGCCATTCTTCAATGTTCTGGAACCTAAGCACTAGCTGAGAGGAATGGGGGATTGTGGCAATTCTTCAATCACCATCCAAGTTCTCACAGAAACTGAAGATACATCTGACTTGGTTACATAATTACCTTGAACACTGCCAGCCTTTTTAAAAGTCTCCAAATCATGACCTTATCAATTATTTCTACTTCTTATCATCTTACAGATGGAAAAATGTTCCTGAAACATTTTAGCCTTGCCCTCTGCTACATTAATCCAGCTCTTACCAACACTTAATATAGACATGCCATTAGAAAACATTTAAGTTTCCTTTTATGTTAATTGTTTTTTTAAATCTATTTTTTCCTGTCTTATTTTCCATATTAGTTCTCCTCTCAAATATATTCCCACATAAATGGGTCACCTGACATATGATACACTAATTTTATTTCCATTGCTTCTGTACAATCATATTCTTACTCTTTTTTTAACGATCATACGACTCAGGGGTAGAATGAGGCCATTAAGCCCATTGAGCCCACTCCACCATTCAAATCATGGCCAATGTATTTTTCCTCTCAACTCCATTTTTCTGCCTACTGCACATGCTACTATTGAAACACAAATGACGGAAAAAAAAAAAAAAATCACTTTCAAAGGTTGCTATAACTTTTGACAAGAATTGTAAATCTTTGGAATTCTCTGCCTCAGCACTCAATCAAGTGTACAGAGGTTTCAATCATCAAATAATAAGGCAATCAGATATTCGAATTGATGAAAATGGATGAAACATAGAATCATCCTTGACTTTACTGGATAGCAGGGGATGCTGGTGGCATTCTATGATCCACATCTGAGATGTCCTCCTCCTTCAGAAAATATGACTTTTACTCTACTGCCATAAACTCAGCCTTTACCTGCATCTCCTTTATTCCCGCACACATGTCCCAAGATGTAACAAGGACATGGGTCCACTTGTCCTCACCTATCACTTCACCAGCCTCCGCATCCAATGTAATATCTTCTGCAATTTCCGCCGCCTACATTCTGATTCCACTTTCAGACTCATCTTCCCCTTCCCTCTCTGCTTTTTGGATGGACTGCTCTCTCTGGGATGCCCTTATCCATTTATCCCTTCCCACTAGATGTCCCCTTGGCAGCTAATCTTGATCACAAGAAATGCTACACTTGGAGCCATACCTCTCCAAACAGTCCTTTCAAGTGAAGCAACACTTCACTTGTGAATCTGGAGGGGTGATTTAATGCATCCCGATTTTGCCTTTTCTATATCAGAGATCGAACACAGACTGGGAGATAGTTTTGTTGAGCACCTTTGCCTCACAGCAGCAATAAAAGGGTCCTCCTAGTGGTAACCATATCCGTCCACAGCCTCATGTACTGCCAAAGTGTGGCTATCCACAATTTGCAGGAACATCTAATATTCCACCTGGCCACATTCCCACCAAACAACATTGATCTTCAATTTTTGATAAACCCCTCCCCAGTCTCTCTCTTTCCTATACTTTTGACTCCTTTCCTTCAGCTCCCTAACCCCTCCATTCAGTTATCGTCTGCCCATCACCTCATATTTTTTTCTCTTCTCCCATTCCACCTATAATCTCTTGCCTGTTAACCTCTGCTCCTCCTCCTACTGTCCCTCCTTTCCTTCCCCCTCCCCACCTTCTAATCCAGGCACCTGCCTGTTTTTGCACATACTGTAAAGGGCTCAGGTCTGAAATGATGGTTAGTTACTCTTTACTTCCAATAGATGCTACGTGCTCTGCTGAGTTTCTCCAGCACTTTTGTGTATTGCACTACAATCCCAGTCTGCATATAAAGGATACAAAAATGTTAAGAATATTACTTGGACTGCACTTTCCAGTTTAAACTTTGATCTATTCCTATTTGTTTTTGTTCTTATGCATAGCTTGTCCAAATCGGCCTTCATAATCTGCACAAGATTGCTGAGATCAAGAGACAGGATATCCTCTTCTCATTGGGTCATGCATGGCATGCACAGAGCAAACTAAAAAGAGAAGACCGCATGTAGCTGGGTTGAAGAGGAATCACCTGGTTATTAGAATTTGCCTCGAACTGAACAGGCTAGAGAAAGTGTGCCCGTCCTCTAACAGAGGTGCGTCATTATGATTGTGGGCAGTCTTGGTGTCCACACGCTGCCGAGATAAAGTCTCTGGGGACTGTAATTGGGGCGCCATTCACCAGCTCGGCCGAGGAAGTTGCCAGGTCTTCCTTTGGGGCAGTGGGTATGACCCATGGCAATTCATCCATCCGTGAGCCAAGCCTTGAGAGATGCCTTCATGTGAAAACGTTCCACTATGCAATTTTGTTGTGAGTGGTGGGCCGTTGTGTGGTGCAGCTTAGTGCCAAGCAGCCAGGCCATTGCTGACCACATCCCAGAGGTGAACTGCGCACCTCTGTCAGAAGAGATGTCTGCTGGCAAACCAAAAATGGCCTATCCAGTGGGCGGGTGAGGCCACATGCACAGGTCACAGTGGAAGTGTCCGAGAGTGGAATGGCCTCCAGCCATCTCGTAAATCTGTCCACGATTTGAAAAGATGGGTGACACCTCTGGATGGGGTCATGATGGGGTTGAAGCAGTGGACTGGCAGCGCAAGGCTGGGTGGTTTCTTTTCCTCTCTCTTAGTCGGCAGGTTGGCTCGTATTTGCGACAGTGGATGATGACATTTGAACTGAACTGTTAAATTATTAAACAATGTTTGAACCAAATTGTTAAACAATTAAACTCAGTTTTTGTACACTCCCATTGATTACAGTGGTAACCCCGATGATTCAAAACTGCCTCTTTGCAAAAGAGGATTGCAAAATGCTGGAAGACAACACAAATCTACAGAACGCAGTTTCACTCAAACTGTCCATCTTCAGGACATTCCAACTGCAAGTATGGTTTGAACAACCTGAAGTCCAATTCCACATACGCCAGATAACTACCGATGCCACAAAAGTACTACTACGTGGTCAGTGCGCTGGACCAGGAAATCGCCAGGTGCATCATCGATTACCTTCACCAACCACCAGCTGACAACATGTACAAAGGGATCAAAACGAATCTCAAGCATAATTTGGCCTCTCCTGCCACGATAAGGCAGCAAACCTGCTGCACATGGATGGCCTAGGTGACCGCAAACTGTCCACGTTCATGAACGAAATGCTCCCCCTGATGGATGGACACAGGACCTGCCTCCTTTCGAACAGGTTTTCCTTGAGCAAATACCTGAGGACATCCGCCTGCTCCTCTCAGATGACGATTTCACTGACCCCTGACAGCCAAACAGCAGGGGGAAGCAACCATCAACAGGGTGGGGGATGTACCTCACCAGGTGATATAGACAGCCCCAGGTTCCTTGGAAATGGCGACAACGACATCAGCCTCAAACAGAGTCAGTTAGCACAAATGGTGCTACTACCACCAAAGATGGGGGTCCATGACCAGCTGATGCCAACCACCCTGCGCGCATTGGGGAAACGCCTTGGCTGGTCATCGGTAAAGACAATGGCAGCTGGTCAAAATGATCGACCCTTCTACATCAGGGATTGTCATTCGGGTTGGTGCTTTCTCATTGACCTCGGAGCAGAGTTTAGTGTGTTGCCCCCCCTTGAGCACACGCTCAAGAAAGAAGGGGTCTCCCCAGACAGGCGCCAGCACGTATGGAGTCTCCCCAGACAGGCATCAGCACGTATGGAGTCTGCACGATCTGCTCAACTTCAATTCCTGCCATCTCAAGTGGACCTTTACCATTGCTGACGTCTCACAACCACTGCTGGGCGCCGACTTCCTATGGGTGCACTCCCTGCTGGTCGATTTGAAAGTACAATGCCTTGTCAATTCCAAGATGTTCAAACTGCCTGCACCCCCACCTCGGCTCAGTAACCTTCTTTGACAATGAGTATGCCAGGATCCTAGCTGATTTCCCAGACATCATAATTCCCCAGTTCACAATGGCCACCCCCAAGCTTGTGGTGCAGTACCATATTCCTACCACTGGACCACTACTCAATACACAAGCACAGAGGCTGCCTCCTATGACAAGCTCCAAATGGCCAAAGACAATTTCCACAGGATGTAGGAAATGGGCATAGTTCACCACTCATACACCCATGGGCAACCCCATTTCACATGATCCCCAAAACATCTAGGGGCTGAGACCCTGTGGGGACTACTGCCATCTTAACAAAGTCACAACAGCTGACCACTACCCTGACTCTCATATCCAGGACTTCACGGCAAACCTAGACAGTGCCAAGGTATTTTCCAAGATTGATCTGGTACATGGCTACCATCAGATTCTGGTCCACACAGACAACATGCCCAAGATGGCTCTCATCATCCCATTTGGGCTCTTTGAATTCCTGCGCATGCCTTTGGCCTCAAGAAAGCTGCCCAAGCTTTCTTGAGACCGCAGGCTTGACTTCGTGTTCATTTACTTCGATGACATTCTCTTCACCAGCTGCTCTCGCCAGGAACACTGTGCACACCTCTGCCAGAGGCTTGATAAGCATGGCCTGGTAATCAACCTTGCCAAGTGTCAATTTGGCCTTACTTCCATCAACTTCCTCAGCCACCACATCAACCAGCATGGAGCGGTCCTGTTCCTGCTCCCATCCATGGTCAAGGTCATTTGCAAGTTTCCCAAACCCTCTGCTGTGAAGGGACTCCAAGAGTTTGTCGGCACGGTTAACTTCTATCACCGATTCGTGCCAGCAGCAGCCAGGATAATGCAACTGCTTTTCAAGGTCCTGGCCAACAAGCCGAAAGGGATGACGCGACCTCAACTATGTTCAACACCAAGGAAGCGCTGGCAAAGGCAACAATGCAGGTACATCCATGAGCCAACGAACAGACCAGTCTCACGGTTGACGCATCTGGCACAGCCGTGGGTGGAGTGCTGGAGCAACTGATCAGAAATGCAGCACTTTCAACTGGGAGCTCCTTGCTCTCTATCGCACTTTTCATCATTTCCACTACTTTCTCGAGGGCAGGGATTTTATGGCTTTCACGGACCACAAATCACTTTGCCTTTGCCAAAGTGTCTGATCTTTGGTCAGCCGTTGGGCTATGCCAACTCGGATAACATAACTTCCATCCAGTACATCACTGGCAAGAGCAACAAGGTCCCAGGTGTATTATCCCATACGGTTATCAATGCCATCCACGCTCTGGCCCCAGGTGTCGACTATACAGCTGTGGTGGCTGCCCAGCGAGAGAATGAAGAGATGCTCGCCTGCCATACTGCCATCTCAAACCTAGAGTTAGAGGATCTGACACAGGACAGCCAAGACCCATCATCCCCACTGCCTGACAATGCCAGATCTTTGACATGGTTCACGGTATAGCTCACCATTCAATTCGGGCAACAAAGGAACTTATTGCAGCCAGGTTCATGTGGCATGGGTATCGCAAACAGGTTGTCAACTGGGCCAGAGCTTGCATCCCCTGTCAAACCTCCAAGATTCAGGCACCGCTGCAGAACTTTGCCCGGACCCACAGACATTTTGACCACATCCATGTTGACATTGTGGGACCGCTGCCCCCATCCAAAGGTGTCACCCACCTCCACTGTGACTTGTGCATGTGCCCTCACCCGCCCACTGGATAGCCCGTTTCGGCTTGCCAGCAAACATCTCCTGCGACAGACATGGGCAGTTCACCTCTGGGCTTTGGTCAGCAATGGCCCAGCTGCTTGGCACTGCTGCACCACAAAATGGCCTACCAAGCCAGATAACTATCACCGGCACATGAGGACATTCCTCAAGGCATGGCTCATGGGCTTAGACTGGCTAGATGAATTGCCATGGGTCATGCTAGGCATATGCACTGCCCTGGCAACTTCCTCGGCCCAGCTGGTGTACGGCACCACGCTTACAGTCCCAAGGGACATCATCCCGCCAGCCAGTCCACGGACATCAAGAACTGCCCATGAACATCCTGATGCACCTCCGTGAGGTGGTGGGCCCGCTTTCTCCCAACATCCCGACACGGTCTCACAAACACCTGCATCCCACCCGACCTCCATCCAGTAGGTTTTCCTTCGCCGAGATTCACACCATACACCTCTGCAAAAGCCAGACGAGGGGCCCTTCAGACCACTGCAAAATAATGCCATCGTCTTGATCGACATGGGCTGCGGATCAGCGACTCAAGCCGGCACAACCCCAATGCAGAGAGTGTGCCACCATCACCCTCAGCTCCACCTCCAATACTCCGGTTCTGGGGAGTTGGGGGGCGCTCACGTGGCGGATCGCGCCACTGAGTTCTCGCACCGTCATTTGGGTTTCTCTCGAGGGAGCCCGACGCGTGAAGGGGTCGAGGCAGCGCTGGGCCGGGCGGTTTCTCTTCCTCTCTCTGAGTGGACAAGGGCGGCTTGCATTTTGCGACCGTGGAGAACGACATTTGAACGGAACTGTTGAATTTCTCGACTTCAAACAATTCAGCTCCGTGTTTGGACTATCACAGTGACCGTGACGAGATTCGAGAATCTTCTCATGGACCACAACCCTCTCGGATCCCCTCCAGATCCCCAATTCCGCGCACAAGCAGCGAGGGGGCCTTGGCACGAAGCGTGAAGACAGGAAGAAGCGTGGATTTCACATCGGCAAATGCAATGTTTATGGGCTGGTGTCTGCTCCCGTTTCCGCGTGATTTGCATCGACACAAAGCGGCCGTTGTTCGCGCTGAACTCACCGCGAGTGTGAACGAGTCTCCGGAAGCCGCGCCGGTCCTGCTGGCGCACCCGAGCGACGCACACAAAAAAAAACGCGACGCCTTCGTCCTGGCTATTAATGTCGTTGCCAGGCTGCCTGACCCTTTGAACTCGAAGGCAACGATCGTCTCACGCGGCCGACGCTCGGAGGTTGCTATGGGAGACGACCACGTGCCTGCCTTTGCTTGTCCCGGGAGAAAGACGAGGTGGCGCACGTCGTCCGCCAGCACCCCTGGGGAGAGAAGATCAGTCCACGTTTCGAGGAAGAGCTTTTCTGTAAAAATCGAGACGAGGTGAAACTGCAATAAAGGATATAAAAAAAATAACACGTATGTTACTTGGACTGACAGGCTCGAGGAGTTACAAGAACTTTTCTCGAGAGGAGGAGGCTTGTTAGACGTGTGCGAATTCACGTGAGGGGCATGCATCAGGTAAATAATATTTTTGTTTTCAGGCTTGGGGAGTCAAAAACTAGAGAGAATAGATTTAAGCGGAGAGGGGAAGTATTTAAAAGGACCCGAAGAGCACCTTCTTCAAACAGGGAATGGTAGGTGCCAGACGAAGTGGGAGAAGGGTCAAATTGCGACATTGAAGAGACATTCAGACGAGTGCATGGATTTAACCATGTAACCATTTACGGAGCAGAAACAGGCCATGTTGGCCTTTCGAGTCCGCACCGGTTCTTGTTCCTGTCTGACGCAGATTTTCCTGACCCTCAGGCTGTAGCAAACAAAGCAGACAGACCATACAGAGTTACCAAAAATTCTGTGCAACAGTCCATTTTGACAACCCCAAGACATTCGAAAAGTTTCAAATCACATGGGCCAAACGCATCTTGGTCAACGGTCTGAAGGACTGCCTCTGAGCTGCAAAATTCTATGACTAAATATAAATAATAAGTTCTTGTATTTGTGCCACTTGCTGATGTTTTGAAAGCAGTGTTTAATTGCAATTACTGGAAGGCGTAGACCATGAGGCGTTAAAGAATAGAGGGATAGGAACATGGTGGGATCCTCCTGCTTGGGTCTACGTGAGAAATATCAGCAATTAAATAAGAATTTTTTTTTCAATATCAGTTGGATGAACATTTCCCCCTGAAATCAAGGGAAATTTAGTCAGCTAATGCAGAAGCAACTATGAACATTGAGAAGTTATGCAGAGACCAAAATGTTTCATCAATATCAATGGAAGATCATGTGCAGATTATGGGATTGATTTAATCTGAGTTGTGGTCAGTACAGACATTGTGAGCCAAAGGGCTTATTATTGTGCATACTGTCTATGTTCTAACCTTGTGAGGATGATTTGGTGATGAGCCTTCTATGTTCCGTAGGGCTACCTGTAATGTTCCCAATGACTGGTTTCCTTTCAAGAGCATCACTAGATGTGGTGGAAAACCCACTGGAATGACTTGAATGCAAGCAGTTAGCTGAAGGGATTTGGTATGAAGCTTGAGCAATCAGTAGAGCAAACAGGGATGTTCCAAATTTTTATTATTCAGAGTAATCTCAGCCAGAAACTAGTTATTTACATTATATCTTCAATTATAAATATTGCCAAATAGCTGTAAGACAATGACAGCTAGAATCTGTATCCTAAGCATTTCAAGTCCGTTATGACTGTGATCTCTAAACCTTTCACAACGCAGCAAAAAATAGGATGAGGAAGATTAAAGAATATGCAGTTTTAAAATGTTGCAAGAAAACAGTGACCTTTGAAATAGAACTTTTAAGAGTCCCCTTCCTGTAAGGATATTCTTTCTTCATTATGTATAGTTTAAACAAAATGGAAACTTGCAATTAATCAAATATAACATTTTTCAACAGACAGATTCTGTCAATTATTTAATGTGCTTGTTGAAATGTTTTTACATCAAAAGGAAAGTTATCATTTAATGCTAAAAATACTGAATCAATTTTGTAATTAAGAATACTTAAAATTAAGGGAGCTACCTAGATCATTCATCTCAGTTATTTGCAGCATGGTAATTTAGCTACATGCATTCAACAATCTAAAATATTTAGCATTCATGATGTTAATGTTCTTTAACCTATTTTTTTCTAAATAAAGTGAACACTGATTAACTGAAAACATACTACACGAGGGCACCCCACCAATCCTCCAAAAGGGGGAGGTTGCCAAAAATGGGGGACCAGGTGAGCATGTATGTGGTCACGGTGAGGTAATGGAGTCCTGGGACTACTTTGCTAAGGAGCTAACTTGAACACCTAGTCATGCCACTGCATCAGGAAGCGAGCACCCTGGGCAGACAGTCTGACCAACAGACGATTGCCAATGCCAGAAGGGGTTGATGATGGCACCATCCTATGGGAATGGATGGTGACTGTGGCTTGGGCCAGGTTCCTGCCTTCCTGGAATGGGGCTGATGTGGCTGGTCGCAATGGCACACTGTTGGCTTTGGAACAGTGGTTGTTGGAGAGTGGGTATCTACAGGGGTGCCCACAAGCACCACCTCCCAGAGAGCCCGAAGATGACTGGTGCCTTGGTAGGCTATTTGGTCGCCACTGAATGCCTTGACCTTAGAGGAGTGGTCTTGCCCCACATGGGACTGGCAACTGGGAAGGAAATCTATTATCCTCCTGAAGGGATCAGAGTACATGGATTGGAAAGCTCCAGGTCTAGTTTTCAAGGGATCAGAGTAGATGGAGCAGAGAGCTTCAGGTCAAGTTTTCAGGGCTGAAGTGAAGTTTAATAATGTCACTCTGGAGAGAGGATTGAGGTGGGGGGAGCCCTGTAGGGGTAGAGCTTCCCATATGCAGCTCACTCTGACCTGGACCAGCCTCCTCTACCAGAGGTGGTGTGACAGATTATGTTGTGTTTGTTTTGTATGTAGATATGTTTTTGGGAGATAAGTTTGGGCAGGTTTTTTGGTGTAGGTCACATACAAACATTTAAAAACAGATTTTTTAAAATACTGGAGCTCTGCTCATGCTAGACATGTCGAGGCCAAGAACCTTTGCAAAAGCTTTTGAGAGTGCCGAAGAGACCACTAATGGATTGATGCTTACAAAAAGGTATCAGGTGAAAGAACTTGTCGAGCCACAGACTATCTGAAGTGGAACTTGCTGCTCTAAGGTGGGTCATGTGGTTTTGCGAGTAGAAAGAGTAATGCAAGTTTTCTCTGAGAGAGAGGGGGGGGGGTGGTTGGAATTCAGTTCTGTATTTTTACAGTCAGCAGCAGCAGCTGGGAATGGAACAGGACAAGCTGGCAAGCTTTGGAAAACCCCATTTGGAAGATGGGTTGTGACTGCTTAGGGACAAAACCCTTGTGGTTTATGCAAGAGGAGAGGACTTAAGAGAAACAAAAAGGAACTCTCTGGTGACTTGAAAGAAAGAGGTTATCATCTGGAGAACCCTGAGGGGGCAAGTTTCTTCAGCAAGACAATAAAGTGGCTGATTAAAAAGGAATCAGTTGTGGGTGTCCAGCAAACAACAAATCTCTCTGAAAACTGACAAGAATAATCCTGAGTGGTAACCATTTACCTTTCAAGCATCAAAGCCTGGTGAACTTTATAAATGTTAAATTCTGTGCACAGTATAAGAATTGCCTGCAACTGGTGAACTTGGAGGAATGAGACTGGACTATGAATCAAAGAACTTTTCTGAACTTGCACACACATTACATACACGTGAGCTTAGAATTAGAAGGGGGTTGAGTTAGGTTAGTTAAGTCAATAGTGATGTTAAAGTGTGATTCTGTTTTAAGGTTTAAAGATAATTAAAAGCAACTTTTGTTTTAAGTAACCATTTGTCTTGGTGAATATCTATTGCTGCTGGGTTTTGGGGTCCTCGGGGCTCGAAACGGTGGCCCCTGACTAATCTATCTTTTGAGCTCTCCCATCACCCCCACCCCACCCACAGGAGAAAACTAGCCTTCAAGCTGTTCCTCTTCTTGATGTGAGGGTCTACGAAATGCTCAAAGACTGCTGCGATCCCATCACTGATTCCAGTCATCACACCGTCCAGCAACCAGCAAGAAGTACTTGTCACTTATTATGCAAAGAACTCTCAACAAGACAGGCAAGAGCTGTTGCCATTGAAACCCAAACCTCAATAAAGTAGATTTGATCGCCTTTTGTAATGCACATTTCGGGTGTAGCCTTTATAATGGACCTTTTTATTTTGTTTCTCTTGTTTTTAATCATGCTGAGCTGTAGTAATAATATCTTTAAGCACACCCATGGAATTGGAATTACAGTTCACTGTTTCAATGTTACAATTCATAAGTAGTGTCACAGATTCAAAGTTCCAGTTTGAGTGTCATAAATCAATCGGTGTCGGTGCTGCGCAATTGCTCAGCACAAGGTGTAAGGCGCTTGTTCCGTCCAATAGTCTGTAGGTCATCCTTGGGCAAGATGTAGTACCAGTTTAGCCTCCCAGTCTGGGTCATGTGAAGCCATGGATTGCAGTTGGTGGATTCTACAAATTGCAATTTATGGTTGTGAAACTAAAAATGCTGGGCAGATTAATCTGCTGATCAATGGCCAGGGTTACCCATCCAATATGGACAATGCAACTGAAGAAGGCAATGGGAAGCCACTTTAGTATTTTTTCATTGTATAATCATGAAATCAGCATCACCTATGGCCTCAGCTCAAAGGTGGGAGCCTTCACCGAAAAAGTACAGGGGAGGGTCATAGATTATGACAGAGGATAAGACATGATCACCCATGCCAAACGGCAAAGCACCTGAATGATAATCTTAAAGCAAACACTAGAAACATTGTATATATTTTGTTTCACTTGACAATGTGCTCCAGCCCTCCCATTAACTGAAACAACTACCTCATGGGATGGGTGGATGCTTCAGGAGCTTTTATTTAAAATTGCAAATTGGCTAACTTTTAGTCCCGACATCCTGGCTATTGTTACAGAGATCCAACAGAGCACTTGTGACACATGTTTAAAGAGAACGTGAGCAGGAATTGCATCCTGGTGTCGGACGACAGTCCAGGAAAAAGAGGCGCCCCGGGTACACCCTGGATATTAGCCTGCCCCATGCCTCTCCATGGGATAGCATGGCGCTGCACTTAGGGAATGCCCAAGTGTGAGGCCAAGGCACGGGATGCACAAGCCAAGGTCTGGCACCTGATGGATGACCTTGCACTACCTGCTTGCAGATGTTGGTGGTAAAGGTGCTCACACTTGCCTGTCAAGCCGGAGAAACCAGGCATGCGAGTTGGTGACCATACATATTTCTTCTCTACCCTCTCCACTGACACTGGAGAGCAGCTTGCACAACACCCTGCTCTATCGGAAATACAGCGACCCTGTTTGGTCGGGGGGGGGGAGGCGCTGGTGAGGCATTATCATTGAATTTGATTATGTGCCTTGTCCAGCATATGGAAAACACTTGTGCATATGATCTGCTTGATTGGGATCATTTTTTTAAAACATGTTTTTGTTATTTTCTTTACGGTTATAACATGTATATAGAATTATTGATTGCCTTCACAGTGATGGCAGAGTAATATGACTTCCGAGGGGTGGAATGTTGTGTATGGAGGAAACGTTGCCTCACTGCCTGCCTGAAATGTGTGTATTGTGGGTGGTCATGTGTCCTCCCTGTCTGAGTCGAACCTAGGTCCGAGGCGAATGCCTATATTATTGCTTAAGTGAAATAATAATCAAGTACTATTTAACATTCTCCCATTTGCCTCTCGTGTGTGAAAGTTGCATGTGATTGTAACACTTGAGTCCAGTCTCATCTATCTGTGAACCCACAGAATCTGATTCTCTTCCCAGCACAACAGGATGGTTGTAGATATTCTGCAAGGAGGTTGATTACCAGTGGTGTTCAGCATGGATTTGTCTAGGACCCCGTCCATTTGTGATTTGTATAAATGATCTGGATGAGGAAGTAGAAGAGTGAATGACACAAAAGTGGGTGGGTGTTGTGGATAGTCTAGTGTTAACAGAGGTTACAGGGGGACATTGATAGGATGCAGAGCTGGGCTGAGAAGTTGCAGATGGAATTTAGCCCATAAAAGTGTGAAGTATTTCATTTTGATAGGTTAAATTTGAAGGCAGAATACAATGTTAATGAGAGGGCTCTGAGCAGTGTGGATGAACTGAAAGATCTTGGGATCCATGTCCATAGGACACTGAAAGCTGCTGCACAGGTTGATGGTGTGTTGGCCTTTATTTACCATGGAATCGAGTTCAAAAGCTGTGAGGTAATGTGGCAACTATAGTAGACCACACTTGGACCATTGTATTCAGTTCTGGTCACCTCATTACAGGAAAGATGTGGATGTTATAGAGAGGGTGCAGATGAGAATTACAAGCATGTGGCCTGAATTGGAGAGTATACCTTATGAGGATAGGATGAGTTAATTGGTCTCTGCTCCTTGGAGCAACAGAGGATAAGGGGTTACCTGATAGAGGTGTATAAGATGATAAGGCATTGATTGTGTGGTTGGATCAGGGCTCAAACATGAAGGGGCATAGCTGTAAAGTGTTTGGAAGAAAGTACAGGGGGGAATGTAAGAGGTAGGTTTTCACACAGTGTGGTTGGTGTATGGAATGCACCGCTAGCAAAGATGATAGAGGTAGGTACAATACGATATTTTAATAGACTATTAAATAGGTACATGAAACAGAAAAATAAACGGTTATGCAGCAGGGAAATTTTAGGGAGTTGTTAGAATAGGTTATTAGGGCAGAATCACTGTGGGCTGAGGGCCTGTACCGTGCTGAACATTTCTATGTTCCATCTGAACCAAATTCAGTATTTTTTTTTTGCAGAGAAAACACAATGGAAATAGGAAAACAATTTTAGATTGGCCATCCTTTTTGCAGAGATCAATCCCAATTATTTGTTTTTTTCATTTCCTTCAAAACCTTTTGCAGAAACAATTTTTATACTTTTCACTTCATTGGTCACTCAGATCAATAATTCCACAATTTTCAAATTTACTTATCATCCATTTGTACAAATACAACCTGACAAAACAGCATTCTCCAGTCCTCAGGGTAAAGAAAAAACTGCAAACACAGATATAACATACAAATGATACATATGCTCAGCACACACTTACAGATATTAAAATAAATATTATTGTTAAATAAATAGAATCACAGAGGGTTTGTATGTGTAGTTTATCAGTCATTCAGCGGTCTCACTGCTTGTGGGAATGTTGTTTCTCAGCCTGGTGGTTCTAGCTCTGATTCTCCTTTATCTCTTTCTCAACAGTTGTCACTGAAATATGTTATGAGGGGTGGTAGGGGCCCTCAGTAATTCTGCAAACCCTCTTCAAACAATAATTGCAGTAGATTACGTTGATGGTGGGGGGAACGGAGACCCCAGTGATACTCTCTGCCACTCTTATGGCCTTGTGGATTGTCCTCCGATCTGATACTCTCTATCCTCTCCACCACCAAGCTATTAATGTAGTGGTTGACCCTAGTGTTCCTCAAATCCAATCATGTCTTTTATAATTCTTTTGACAAATTGTTTTGAGTGAAACCCCTTTAAAGATTTAAGTATGTGCCCTCCCTTATATATGCAGTGGCCCCTGTTGAGAATGGCTACCTTAAAGAGGTAAAAATGCACAGCAATGTCACATAAGATTGGGCATCTAATTTTGCATGACAATGTACAACTGATGGTATTAGGGGAGGGCAACAAGAGCTTGGTAAATGAGTTGAGTTTTAAGTGATCTAGAAGAAAGCAGGTAGTGAGGAAGAAAAAATTGAAGGGAAGTATTCCAGACAGTGCATAACAGAAGGGAAGGACATCAATGGAGAAGCAAGGCAAATGAGGATGGCATGAATAGTCAGTATAAGTAGCGAGTTCTTGGAAGGAATAGTGTTATTTGCTTAATTTGTTTTTAAAAATGAAGGAATGCTATGATGATTTATTTATTTGCTTTAATCTAACTTACAATGATAACTGCTTGGAAATTGCATTGAGCTTCCAAACTAATTGGTTATGGGGAAAAAAATAGAATAATTTAGAATGTAACTATTCAGCATATGGTGATGTGTAACTGGTCTTAAGCCCCTTTCACACTTGCAAGCGGTCCCAGGAATTAACGGCCAATTGGCCTAAAAAGGGTCTAATGTGGAATGAAAATTGGAATGAGATGACGTCATCTCACACTGGGGATACACTGCCTCAACCCCTGGTACAATCCTTGGCATCTCCAGACGCCAACATTGCAATCAGGCAATTGCATTCCAGGACAGAAATACCCAAGTTTTTGCGTGAGGAAGATTAAAATGAAGGTATAAACTTTGCGATGGGAAAGTGGCAGCAGGAAGAGAGGACATAAATAGCAATAAACAGCAGACAGTTTTTAAACAGCATGGAAAAGTTGGTAGCTCTATAGCAAATAATTTATAAAGATTGTGGGGGGGGGGGGGGTGAAGTGATGGTGGAGTGATAGTGGACCTGACTTCCCAGAATGCCATGTGGCAGAGAGATCCCTCCAAGAGTGCTCTGTGCATGCACCCTGCATACAGCCCTTTCTCTGCCACACAGAATTCTGGGAGGGCAAGCCCGCCATTACTTTTTCCCCATGATATTTATCAATTGTGCACGATAGCGCTAGCAATTTTCACACACTGTATAAATCGTGCCTGATAGCACTACCAACTTTCCCATGCTGTTTAAAAATTTTCCGCTATTGCTACTTATAAAAGTTTATATAAGGTGGCACAACAACATCAGGGACTGAAGAGCTCATACTAAGCTGAACATAAAGCTTAATTATGTTATAATTAAGCTTAATTAATTTTCAAATATAAGATCATGATACATTGATAAGGATTTAGGGCAGGTCCACCATTGCTCGATGCGCCATGACATCACCGGTAGAAGGTAGAACAGTCCTAACCCCAGGCTCCTTGCAAGTGTGAACGCACGCAGTGTCCCAGTTAAGAGTTGTCAAGTGTGAACAGCAAAACGGCCGATTTAATGGGACGCGTGTAAAAGGGGCTAATAATCGAAGGTGATTAGTCCCATTTCTTGGCTCTCTACCCTAAATTCTACAAACTTGCCTTTTCAATTAGTTACCCAATTCCTTTTTGAAAAATATCGAAATTTATTTCCACCATTTTTTTTTAAAAAAAGGAGTGCACTCCAGGCTATAAGAGGTGGGGCTTGGTAACAAATTACAGGCTGAGGAGTCAAATTTATTTTGTATCAACATTGCCAAAAATCCAATAAACCATTTGGAAGGAATGTTAAAATGCCAAACATTGTAAGTGGCTGCATCACTGCTATTATTTCAGAGAACATGTACCCACTAAGGCAGCAAGTACCATCATTTATTGATTCTACTTCAAGGATGTGTTATCCAATGTGAAGATTTCAATAGATGAATTGTAAAACAGTGCACATTCCAGTAGTCTTTAGAGCTATTCAATTTATAAACAAAATGAAAGCAGAATCACTGGTAATATTAATGTATTTTAATGACATCTGAAAAACATTTTTTTTAAAGACACGAGTTTTTCCTGTTATTTCAGACAATAGATTTAGCCATAACAAAGTGAGATGCCATTTTACAAAAATTTGACAATATTTGTTAAAATTACTCGTCAGGATAATGAAAGCTCCGAAAAAAGCCTATAATTTGCATAATACATGGGTTATCGATGTTTTAGAACTTAGAATTACACAGAGCATCATAAGCACATTCTACACTAGTTTTCCTTGATATTTCAATAATTTATGAAGAAGGTATATTGATCTGATTGAAAAGTTTATCCTTAATTACTTGAGACATTAAACCATGTATTGCTTCAATGGTGGTCTTGCAGCTGAAAAACAGTACAAGTAAAATTGAATAACCTTCAGTTAATAAAATCGGGGATGGTTCCTCAAGTTGATAATCACAGAAGAAACCATTATTTGCAAAGTACTTGATAATGGGGTGAAAAGACACAATAATCATATCCTACTGTACCCAGAAAAATATGGCTTTTAATAACTGATATATAGCAAAATGGCTTCTCCATTATTTTCTTTTCCTTCTTCCACTGACTGCCCTGATAAAATTTAAGTAATTTAGATTCACAAGATAAAGGAACAGAAGTAGGCTGGTTCTTTTTCTCCCCAAAGGCAACAAATTTTAAGTCTACAGTTTTAATCACATTAGCTTTTGGAACATATTTTGAGTCTACACATAAACTGAATATATAATAGATTAGTGTGTCTACATGCAGGATTTTAAAATATGTACATCTTTACCTGTCTCGAGTAGCTTTGGCCAATTTGTCCTCAGATTTTCTGTCATGAGTGTCCAAACCAAGCATAAAACTACCTCGACCGAGCTGGGCTTCTGACTGTTCTAACTTTTCAGATAAATCAAATACTTGCCCTGTGGTGTAATCAGCATTCTGCAGAGAAAAGTGCAAACACAATATAATTAAAAAGATATAATCAGGAAGACAATGATTCACTATCCCAATAAATGTAAATACAATCCAGCATATTTTTAGAGGGAAAATTTATAATGGATGTAGTGGCAGCTGGGGCTTCATGCTCGAATCGTCCCTGTAATGCCGGCCGACCACGAGACCTGGGGGCCCTATGCTGAAATAGTGCTGGACCTTGGGGATGAAGCCCGCGGGCTGAAAAATGTGTCGGGAGTGTTATGACATCCCTTCCAGTTTCGGAACGGCTGAACAAGAAGCGACTTGAAAAGTGGTCTAAAAAGAGATTAAAACCTGAGTCAGTGTTTTCCTTTGCAGCTCTACCTTAAAAGGTACCACATTGGTGACCCTGATGGTTCAGACATCTCTGAACCAAACACAATGGCCGACGAACCAGCGATGAGCGTGATAGCCATTAAGCTGCCAGCATTCTGGCCACACAGACCATGTCCGTGGTTCATTCAGGTGGAGGCACAATTCAACCTCCACAATATTGTCTGCGAGGCTACAATATTTTGGCATGTCGTCGCATCGCTGGACGAGTTGGCCACTAAAGTTGAACTTTTCCAAGCAATCCTCCAGCAGAAGGTCAGTATGAGGCTTTCAAGGTCCACCTCCTACGAACCTTCACCATGACCGAGCTGGAGAGAGGCACGTGTCTTCTACATCTAGACAAACTTGGGGACAGGTACCCCTCGAGCTAATGATCGAAATGCTAGCACTAGCCGGTAGACACTCCAAGTGCCTAATGTTCAAGACCGCATTCTTGAACGCCTCCCCCATGATATCACCTTATAACCATAACCATATAACCATTCACAGAGCGGAAACAGGCCATGTTGGCCTTTCGAGTCCGCACCGGTTCTTGTTCCTGTCTGATGCAGATTTTCCTGACCCTCAGGCTGTAGCAAACAAAGCAGACAGACCATACAGAGTTACCAAAAATTCTGTTGCAACAGTCCACTTTGACAACCCCAAGACAGGCAGGAGGGTTCAAAGGCAAGTAGCAGGTGTTTCTACCACAGGAGGTGGCCCACCGATGCATCCCACCATGCACTTACTCGGCTGACACCCAGGGAAACAGCACCATCAGCCACCTTTACCCTCCTGCCTATCTTTCCTATAGACTGTGTATCCTCAGATATTGAGGTCTCATTGAGCTATACTTCAGTAATAGCCACAATGTAATACCTTTTTAGTTGAATCTGAGTGACCAGGTCATCTACTTTGTTTCTGATGCTATGTACATTAAAGTATAGTGCTCATAAGCCCATTATTGATGTCATTTGTGCTGTATTCCTGTTGAACATCTCTTTCTCCTGTCTGCTCACCTGCCTTTCCTTTGTCATTATTGACCACCTCTACTATTAATTTCTACTTTTGTTGTAACTCCCTGTCTCGCTGCTATCCTATTCTCTTTGCTCTCATTTTGATTTAGTTTAAACCCTCCCCAATGGCTCTAGCAAACTCTCCTCCCAGTTCAGGTGCAGTCCATCCCTTTTATAGAGGTCTGATCTTCCCCAGAAGTGATCCCAATGATCCAGGAATCGAAATCCCTGCTCCCTACACCAACATTTTAGCCATATATTCATTTGCCGTTACCCTGTCTAGTGCTTGGCACAGGCAGAAATCCGGAGATTACCACCTTTGAGGTCCTGTCTTTTAACTTTCAACCTAACTCCCTATATTGTACTTGTGATTTTTATTTGTTAATGTTCTATATGTTCCCTCAGAGCCTGAACTTTGGTAGTCCTTTTCCAATTGAGTTATCTTTTTGTTCCAATTCACTGACCTCCTGATATTCTCTCTTAATATTTTTAGTATATCCAATTATTTTTCCCCCTCAAAGGTTTTTAATGTATCCCATAACAAAAAAATATTGGCAGTGGAGGCACAGTTAGTTTCACAGAACATTTCTATTATAACTGCACAACATTTCTATTTGAGCTCTATAATATAACTGCAAAACTCCAGATTTTTCAATCGCAATGGATTAAGGTACCACCTGTATACTGTAGCTTGTTTATCTGGCATAACAGTAGTTAGAGTCAAAGGCAAATGATCTGATAGTAGCCTAGCCGTATATTCAGTTTCTACAATTCTACCCTCCAGCTGAGCCAAGGCAAAAAACAAGTCAATTTTGGTTTAAGAGTCGTGCTGTTTCAACTAAAAGGAATAATCCCTCTTCCTTGGGTGCCATTGTCTCCAAGCATCTACCAGATTTAACTCGTTCATGAAAGCCCGAGTTGCTTTTGCCGCCCTAACTCTTGTCACTTTCTTGGCTGATTTGTCTATTGCTGGATCCAGGCACAAGTTAAAATCACCTCCATTTAAGACATTTTGTATAAATTTTTTGTCGCCATGAGTGTCCAGGATTCAGAATATATTTGACAGTATACCATTACGAATCTGCCCGCAGGGTCTATGACTGTGCTTTCAACCTTTACCGGGACATTTTTTCTTATTAAAATAGCTACTCCCCTGACCTTAGAGGTAAAGGAGGACACTAGCACTTGTCCCAACCAGGCTCTTTTATAAGTTTTTGATGTTCACTATTTGTAAGATGGGTCTCTTACAGGAAGGCCACATCCACTTTCATTTTTTTTAAACATGTGCCAAGACACTCTTCCTCTTCACCGTTCCATTTAAGCCAATAACATTAACGCTCGATTGTTTCATCCATTGCTCCAGCTCTTTTTCTTTTGACTCCTCTCCCTTACCACTCTCACTGGATACTTTCCTTTCAGCCAATCCATAAAGCATTTTCTTTTGGTCCTGGCAGCCAAATACAAACTAAATCTTAAAAAGTTCCTGACAAATAATATGTGACCCTTCCCCCTCCCCACCCAGATTGAGCCCTGCTTTCTCCCATGACACTACCACAAAGCCACTTGGTGCTATTGCCCTTCTCATCCAGGGGTGTGCCCAATGCACCCATCTTCTACGCTCTCACCTTTCTCTCCTTTGACATTCCTTCTCTCCCTGATTCCCTTGTGGATTTTTTTGGGGGTGAAGGGCAAAGTATTTCAGTGCCTCGCTGACCTCAGTGGAAAAACTTCATTCCCCCCTGTTGTCGGGAATATTTTCAGGATCGTTGATCCAATTCCTTTATGCCTCAATATTTTCCTAACTGAATCAAATGCCTTACATTTTTTAAAAGAAGCATCATGATGACATCCTGATAGAAGAGGACTTTGTCCCCTTCATACTCCACAGGGCTGCCCCTCTCCCTTGCTCCCACGGCCAATGTCTCCAAGATTTTTTTCCCTCTCCTGAAAAGTAGCCAATCTAATCAGGACAGACCGGGGTTTCTGTCATAGACCCGGCTTTGGAAGCGGAAAGTGACCAACCCTTTCTATTTGAAGGGGTCCCCTACTCTATCCCTTCCCAATATTTCTGGGATCCATTCCATAAAGAGTGCTATTGGATCTTTCCCAATTATCTCCTCTTTCACTCCCACAATTTTTATGTTATTTCTTTTGCTAAGATTCTCAAGGGTGTCTAGTCTGTCCCATTTTTATTTTACTTTCTCCCTTGCCCAGGTTTCCCTACCATTTTCCAATCTCTCCATGCTACCTTCCATTCTTTCCACTCTTTTCTCTACAATAGTTACCCTTACTGATAATTTTCCCATAGCTTTCCTAACTTCTCCCAGCTCCAATGAAATGTCTCTTTAAAACTTTTAAAATTCTGCTTTCTGACACCTCTATTATTGTTTCCATCATCACTTTAATGTTTTTCATAAAGGCTCCAGTCCTTCTTTTCCTCTCTGCTCTTTTTTGTTTCCTCCCGTCTATCCGCAGAGTCAGATTGTACATTTTATCCATGCTGCTTCTGCCCGGCGCCATCACCGCTGGGTCAGAGACGCTGCTGTGCCCAGAATTCATCCCTTTCCTCGGGTGAAGGTAAGTCTATGGTGCTACTTGCACCTTTTCTTGTGCTTTGCTCTTTTGGGGCTAAGCTTTTCTTGGTCTCCTGTCGATCTCTGTGTTGGTGGTGCCCTCGGCCATCTTTCCCATGTGTGCGGGGTTCACCTAGTGGTGTGGGCATCTTTTCTCTTGCCACATTGCTTGTTTTATTCCCAGCCGGCCCGTCTGCTCATGGCCGATTCCTCAAGGATCCTAGAGGGTGGTTTCAGCAGCCTGTCTGCCTGCCTACGGAGTGAGTTGTGACTTCACTGTCTTCTTTTCCTCCCTTGGGTGGTTCGAGGTTCCAGAGCTTTCGCTGCCACAGGGGATCATATTCATGGCTGCTTTCATCATCGCCGCTGCCATTGCTGACTATCCTTCTGTTGTCGGGGCAACGCAGCTCCCCTCTCCGCTGTCGCCACTGCCTCACTGGCTCCTTCCCACTGTAGGGGTTACGAGTGTGGCCTCTTCTTCACTGGCACTTCCTCTCCGAATCTGTCGCAAACCTCGAGGCTCGACCTGATGCATCTTCAAGAT
Organism: Narcine bancroftii; assembly: GCF_036971445.1. Classification (NCBI taxonomy): domain Eukaryota; kingdom Metazoa; phylum Chordata; class Chondrichthyes; order Torpediniformes; family Narcinidae; genus Narcine; species Narcine bancroftii. The sequence continues at coordinate 291,373,738 of NC_091470.1, read as the reverse complement.
ACCCACATTGGTGCCTGGGCCCACCATGAAATGGGTCCCGCTGCCTTCTGACCACAAGGATTCTCCAGGTAGGAAGTTGGTTTTCATTTCTCGCCTCCTGCTATTTCCCCCATCATGAGGCCAGCCCTCGTGGCAGTTGCTAATGTTTGGACCATTTTTTCTCAGAACCGTTATTTTTTTCCTTCTTGCCTATTTTTCTGGTTTTAATTCTTCTCCAAGCACTTTTTACCCCACTTTCTTGCCATTTTACCTGTTTTTTTTTTTAAATGTTTTTATCCACGTTCATGCTGGAGCACTGAGGAACCCAACTATCCTCTCCACTGCATCACGTGACCCCCACCAGAAATACATTCTCACCATGGTCAATCGATTCATCCGCTGGCTGGAAACTGCACCCATAACAACTGAGACTTGTGCCAGGATATTTTTATCTACCTGGGTGGCACATTTTGGAGTACCTGTACATATCACCTCTGACAGAGGCACACAATTTACTTCCGCACTTTGGGCTGCACTGTCACACCTTTGAGGTGCACAACTTAATTTCACCACGTCCAACTACCCGCAAGCCAATGGGCTAGTTGAGCACTTTCACTGGCACCTGAAGCAGGCTCTGTGAGCACATCTCACAGGCACGCAGTGGTTGGACACACTGCTCTGGGTGATGCTGGGAATACAGACGCTCCAAAAGAAGACTTGCAGGTTTTGTCAGCTGAGCTTGTTTATGGCATGCCCGTTAGTTCCAGCCGACATTCCACCCCAACCTGACGGTGATGAGTCCATGGCATCGGAAGAATTCCAACGCTTGCACCACCGTCTGGGGACATTGGCCCCAGTCCCAGCCACAAGACATGGTTCACCACCCATGCATGTCCTGGTGGATCTCAATGGCGCCTTCTGCATTTGTCTGCCGCCCAACACAGGAGGCACAACTACAGCATCCCTCCATTGGAACATACAAAATGCTAAAGAACAATGGATCCACCCTGCTGTTGGACATTGGGGACAAACACAAGCTGTATGCAAGGGACCGGCTCAAACCCACCCATGTGGACACTGCTGTTTCCACTGTTGCGTCGCCCCCCCTCAAAAAAGCCCAAGACTCAGACTATCATACTGGTGGACAATTCTTTGGGTGGGGGTTGAGCGCAAGGCTTCATGTTCAAATCATCCCTATAATGCCAGCAGACCATGAGTCCTGGGGGCCTGCGCTGATGGCGCTGGACCCCCTCCACTTCGGGGATGAAGCTCACAAGCTGGGAAACGTGTTGGGAGTATTATGACATTACTTCTGGATTCAGAACTGCTGAACCGTAAGTGACTTAAAAAGTGGTGTAAAAAGAGATTAAAACATTTCTTTGCTGATTACAACGTGAGTTCATGTTTTCCCTTGCAGCTCAGCCTTAAAAGGCACCACAATGGAAATGTTTAGAAGGAACAACTCTACAAACAAATAACTTTAAAGAACTTCAACAAAAACCCTGTTATCTGGAATTCAAGCAACCGGGAAAAAAAAGGAATATAAATCACAAAAATCTGAAATAAATAAAAATTTAAAATTGTAAAAGTAAATGTTCTCGGAGGCAACACAAAGCTTTGATGAAGATAGGAGCTAATATTCAGGCAGCAGAGTACCTTGGTTGTGCTTTATTTGTAGCAGTCATTGAATAAAGTTGTGTTTGAATAAAATGGCATCACCCAAGATGATGCCTCTCACTGTTGGAATGACTCTCTTAATGTGTCTCCCTATTTCTGCTTAGTAAGTCTGGATCTTTATTACTGTATTAGTAAGGTTTTACCTGTAAACTTCGAGGAAGGAGCGTTAATTATCTATAATTTATTGTTTGACTTGGTGGAGAGGAAGAACCTACAAATGAAGCAATGGCATCGTGACTGAAAATAAAGTAAAATTCTTTAAGATTTATATATTCATACAAGTGAAGTTTGTTCAGTGCAGGTATAATACAGCATTTTGTATTTTAAACTGTTAATTAGCCAATGAGTCTCAAGGAACCAAAAGAAATTCACTTATCTGGTGTCTACTAATCACCTTAGGTGCCAAATACCAGGGGTGTTACTGTATTACATTCATGTAGCTTGCTTTAGATATCCCACACATTTACCATGATGTCTACATTTGCTGTTAGATTTTTGTAAGCAACTCTAAATGGAATTATCCAATAACATTAAAAATTCCAAACATACTGAGGGACAAGGATAATTTGTTACAAGAATTAGAATTTGGGAGATGCCGTCAGAGAAGCCCAAGGAAGATAGATGCTGTATATGGTGCCATGATATGATGGCAATGGAAGGAATAAATATTAAATGCAGTGGATGTGGTATCAACTGACCAGGCTACTTTCTCCTGGATAGAGTCACGTTTCAATGAGTTGTTGTAACTGCGCTATCCAAGCAAGCAGGCTATTCTGTCAACCTTCTAACTTGTATTTAGTCGATGATGAACATACTTTTGAATATCAACCAGCCTTTGGATACCCAGATTTTGCAGCTACAATATTCAGGTTTATGCCTTTGCCACTTGCATTTCTAATCAGTGGTGAACCCTAGGATTCTGATGGAGGGGAATGTCACTTAATGTCAAGTTTTGTCTTGTTGCAGATCAACTTCCTATCACTAATTTTGCTTTCCATATATCAGACTTCTTGTAATATTATCTACCTCTTACTGCATGCAGCACAAATTGAATTAACTGAAGATTGGATTGCATAAAGGTAGAGATCTCGGAAGAAACAGAGAGAGATCATGCACAACCCTTTTGGATGAAAATGGTGGTAATTACTTCACCCTCATCTTCAGCACCCACATACTATCCTCCATCATCTCTGGCAATGCTGTTTCATGTCACATTAAAAGTACTTAATTAAAGCTCTTTGAGACATTAAGACCATGAATGCACACCTTTTAAATTAATTAAATAATCAGTATTAAAGCTTTATTGGATCCTTTGATAAAATATTAATGAGGAGAAAAGGGAGTACAATTGATTCCCTTTGTTTTGTAGGTCTCCATGAATATTACTGATGAATAAAGCCATGTCAGGGCACATTGTTTTTTCTTTGTTGCAGCATTCAATTGTTTCTGGAATTATTTCCTCACCTCAAGACATTTGGTAACAAGTGGGCAAATAAAGTTGTGAATTGAAGGGAAGGACTGAGTAAAAATTTTACAGATGAAAATATGATATTCTGTCAATATATTTTTATGTAGAATCTGTTAAAAATAAAAATAGGTTTGGGAGTTGGGGAAATGTTCAATTAGGTTTGTTAGTCTATTTGGGGAAACCACTGTCATAAACTTTATTGATCAAACTGTCCATTCCTGAGCATTATTATTTTTGATACCATTTCCTTGAGTAAATAAGGATGCACTAAAGAGGTAAAGAGCATATGCTGCAAACATTTCAACATTGTATAGTGATTGTATAAAGATAAGAAAAATCTGTGGTGAGACCACACTTCGAGTGTTGTGTTCAGTTCTGGTCACCTCATTATCGGAAGGATGTGAAAGCTAAAGAGAGGATGAAAAGAGATTTACTAAGTTATTGCCTGGATTGGAAAACAAGTCTTATGAGGCAAGGTTAGTAGAGCTGGGAAGGATGAGAGGAGGCTTAGAGGTCTACATGATTATGGGAGGCATAGATGGAGTGGACAGCCAGCCCCTGTTTCCTAGGAAAAGATCAACATACTCCTTAGGACATATGTACGAAGTTAAGGGAGGGAAGTTCAGGGAGACAGAAGGTTTTTTTTAATGTACAAAGAGTTGTGGGTTCCTGGAATGCCTTGCTGGGGATGGTGGTGGAGGGTGAAACATTGGGGGAATTTTAGAGACTCTTAGACAGACACATGGATGAAAGAAAAATAGAGGGTTATGAGGTAGGAAGGGTTTAGTATTTTTTTTAGGAAGGAATATAAGGGTTGACACAACATCAAAGGCCAAGAATAAACCTGAAAATTCAAACTTTTTAAGAAATGCAACCATTTACCAAATATTTTCAAATATTCACCTGAAGCACGTTACGAGTTCACCCCCCACCACCACAAAAATAAACACACAAGGGGTCAGAGTCAAAGGCAAAAAGTTCAGATTGTCTCAATTTCAGCCATAAAAAAACTTTTTACACCTCATATTGGCAAGGGTTGAGGACACTACTATTGTTAAGTTGACTAGACTGTCAGAGTGAAGGCTTTAAGAGAATGTTTTCCAGTACTGAAAACAGCAAGAAGTTATCTTTGAACTCCAGGATGATTTTGGAATTGTGAGCAGTTTTGGCAGATGATGAGAAGTCTTTCTATTAAATGCAGTAATAAATACATAGGAATAGATGCACTCTAATACATTCAGGAATATTTCTTCAATAACCTCCATTATAATGTAAGATTTCAATGTTAATGAACACATTTAAAAAATCAGACCGAATTCCTAAATTACAGAATAAGTACTTTTTTTTTACAATGAGTCATTTTTCATTAAATGGTCAAATATAGCACTAGAATATTACCAAATAAAATTGGGTCCTCAACTGTTAAGAGAAGGAACCACAAGACTCTGATCATCATGTTTCAATCCGTTTTGGCTTCAGGCATTGTGCAAGTTTGGATGGAAGGAATGAAGAGAATTACTGCAAGCTTGTCAACATAACATCAATGAGAGTAATTTTTGATAATAATTTAGAGGGACAGTTTAAATTATTTAAAATAATGGGATGAAAGTTTGAGGTGGTTTGAAGGAGAGTCAATGATGCAGGGATTTGGTGGTGATAAAAACATTTGATGAATTCGACATATAGCAAAGTCCCACACAAGCAAGAAACAGAAATTCCACATACCACTTTAAATGACAACCTGCATGAAAACCCCAATACAAGCCTAAAGGTTAAAAAAAAGTACTATTCCATGGACACCTGGCATTGTCTTGTGCTATTAATTTCGCTCTCTTCTTTCTTTCGCTTTGGCTTGGCTTCGCGGACGAAGATTTATGGAGGGGTAATGTCCACGTCAGCTGCAGGCTCGTTTGTGACTGACAAGTCCGATGTGGGACAGGCAGACACGGTTGCAGCGGTTGCAAGGGAAAATTGGTTGGTTGGAGTTGGGTTTTTCCTCCTTTGTCTTTTGTCAGTGAGGTGGGCTCTGCGGTCTTCTTCAAAGGAGGTTGCTACCCGCCAAACTGTGAGGCGCCAAGATGCACGGTTTGAGGCGATATCAGCCCACTGGCGGTGGTCAATGTGGCAGGCACCAAGAGATTTCTTTAGGCAGTCCTTGTACCTCTTCTTTGGTGCACCCCTGTCACGGTGGCCAGTGGAGAGCTCGCCATATAACATGATCTTGGGAAGGCGATGGTCCTCCATTCTGGAAACGTGATCTACCCAGCGCAGTTTGATCTTCAGCAGCGTGGATTCGATGCTGTCGACCTCTGCCATCTCGAGTTCTTCGATGTTAGGGATGAAGTCGCTCCAATGAATTTTGAGGATGGAGCGGAGACAACGCTGGTGGAAGCGTTCTAGGAGCCGTAAGTGACGCCGGTAGAGGACCCATGATTCGGAGCCGAAAAGGAGTGTGGGTATGACAACGGCTCTGTATACGCTAATCTTTGTGAGGTTTTTCAGTTGGTTGTTTTTCCAGACTCTTTTGTATAGTCTTCCAAAGGCGCTATTTCCCTTGGTGAGTCTGTTCTCTATCTCGTTGTCGATCCTTGCATCCGATGAAATGGTGCAGCCGAGATAGGTAAACTGGTTGACCGTTTTGAGTTTTGTGTGCCCGATGGAGATGTGGGGGTGCTGGTAGTCATGGTGGGGAACTGGCTGATGGAGGACCTCAGTTTTCTTCAGGCTGACTTCCAGGCCAAACATTTTGGCAGTTTCCGCAAAACAGGACGTCAAGCGCTGAAGAGCTGGCTCTGAATGGGCAACTAAAGTGGCATCGTCTGCAAAGAGTAGTTCACGGACAAGTTGCTCTTGTGTCTTGGTGTGAGCACTCAATACCTGTGTTCCAAAGTACAATAATTCAATAATTTGAGAAATTCAATCCCCTGTAATCTAATGTGCCTGGGATGTTGATAATGCAATGGCACGATAAGATTCATCATTCTTTTATTGTCATGAACATAATACTCAAAATTTGTTAACTTTTGTTTGCTGCAGATGCACACAAATAGATGCTATGAGTCCAGTGAGAATAAACAAGAGTCCCAGAGATATTACGTGTCCATGGATTTGCCTCCTATTTTCCACATCTCTTCATTCCAGCAGTGAACCCAAGCTCCCCATTCTGAACCTCTGATATGATTAAGAAGATGTTACCACCTGAGGCCCTTCAAGACACCTGCTCACCATCAGCACCCTCGTCCACTGCTCCCAAGATCCCTGCAGCCTTTGTGGCCTGCTGCCAAGTATGGGTACAGCCATCTTGGGCAGGGACCTTGATGGGTTTGCCAATGTTGAAAAAAAAAAAATCACTGGAGGGCCCTTCCACAGGTCCTTTAAAACCTGTATAGGATTGTCAGCATAACAACCAGTCAGTAAAACTCCATGGTGGAGTGCTGTGTCTCTACTCCCTGAGCTCCCAGGTCCACACCTATGGCAGTGTTGCTGTTACAGAATCAGGGTAAGCAATTTAAAAAAATTATATTTTTCTGGGATAAATCTGAAGTGGGAACTGAATTGGAAATTCAAAGTTCAGATTTATTGCCAGCGTACATGATATCACATATGACCCTGAGATTATTTTTCCTGTGGGCCAGGCAGAATTTCCATTTATCAAGTGGAAAAACTGTACTCAAGGAACGATATGTATACAAAAGAGTGAAATGTAAACAAAGAAAGAAACACAAACAAACTGACCGGGCAATTTAAAAAAAAATTCTGTAATAAATAATGTGCAAAGAGTCCTTAAGTGAGTCTCTGATTGAGTTTGTTGAGTTTAACGGTGAAGGGGTAGCAATTGTTCCTGAACCATGAGCTCCCTTTCAGAAACTTGGATAACTGCATAAATGGGAGGGCTTGGAGAGCCTTGAAGTTTTTGTACAACTCCAAGTAGCAAAGTGCATTCTAATACTGAAGGATGATTCAGTCCTTCATGGCAATCCATAGATGGTCTATAATAATCCGTGATCCCTACCAGAGCTGGACAGTAAATGTCAGATCCCTACTGTCATTGTGAAATCAAGCAACTTTTCTGTCTTCATCTCCTTTTCTGCCAAGTCCCGAAGTTGTACATAAAAGATCAAATGGGCAGCTTATTTGTGCCTACAATTATGAACTAGGTAGCTCACGTGAGCTGATGAAAAATTTTAAGGGAGTTTTTTTCCCCCCCTGAAGTAGATTTAATTCTAACAGCATTACATTGAAGAACAGACTATAATGCTACAATTTATCAGTATGGAAATTAAGAATTCCTAGACTGCAAATATAACATATATATGTAGATTGCAGACCTTTTGACAAGGGTAATGTCAACATGATTTAATAGAAATAACTAAGTCTTGAGAAAAAAAAATAATAGCAAACAGGACATTTCAAAGCGCCATCACAGAAGTATGCATTTTAATAAGCACTGCTTAGTTACGCCAGGTCATGCAATTTAAGTAGTTGAAATTTATAATGATAGAAGATTGCAGACATGCCATAGAATTGAGAGTTAAGGGAGCAAAATGAGAAAAAGTTTTTTAATAGCAAAGATATACATAATAGGAAATATGCTGCTGAAATATGAATGTAATGGAAATAGGACACCAGACCCCACAGAGCATTAAAATGTGGGTTGGCATATTATGTTCTTAACCACCTACAATTTTCCCTCTTTCTGAGAAATATAATATTTTATAATAGGTCTCAAATATCTCAACTTCAAAATGATTTGCTTAATTTTGTTTTAAAGATGGGTTACACCCATAATTTTAATCATCTTGACATTTAGAACATCCTGACGTTTGCATCAGAGCAAAGGAAAGGAGAGGGGGTAGAAGAAAGTCATTCCTTCTTTTCCCTCTCCACTAACCAATTTGAAGTGACGTGTGAAGGAAATTTAATGCTTTATGAAACTGCTTTTCCTTTAACATAATTCTCAACTCAAACAGGTGAAAACCTGCTTGCCCTAGTCCTCCTGACCCCCCCACATTAATTCATACAATGAATAACTATTGTTTAGGCAAAGCCTATAGCTTTAGCTTTGAGCAAAAAGTATTGAATTTGGGCAGAAGAATAAGCATCTTATGATTCTCACAAGCTTTTCTTGAAATCTAGTTGGTAACTGCTCCCATTTCTGGCTGTATTTATACTGTGAAATCAGTTTCAGACACAAACCCCACTGCTCCAGTTCTAATCTTGTAACACACAGACACACAACATCTAGATTTGCATTCAGGCCAGAAACATGGTGGAAAAACAAAATTCCTGCAAGTCATGAAGTTAGGAAGTGTTGCACTGAAGTAGTAGAATACTATTTGAAACTACCTTCACCACAATTTTAAAAATGAATCAAATCAAAAGTGAATGCAACTTACCGTGAGCAAACTTGAAGAACTGAGCGTGTTGACCCAATATTTATTCCATAGAAGTTCAAGTAGTTTACGATCCAGAGATGATTTAAAATATGCAACTTCAAGAGCATAATACCTGGGGAAAAAGGATCCTTAAACTTGCAATTAAAATATTTTCACAGCATATCATAACATAATATTTTGACAGCACAGAAAAACTGTGCCCACTAAGATGTGAAATATTGTTAATCTTCAATCTTCTTTTGTTTTCAATTCACAATACATTTATTTGACTAGAAACAGCGAGGTATTCGACTTTTGCTTAGTCACCTTAAAATTGTTTTGAAGTAGATGTCTTGGTTCAACAAAAGAGCTCATAACGTAAGCAAAACTCTGAGTCTAGCATATTAGTTGCATATTCTTAATAATAAAGGTCTCATCTGCAGCTGTTTGTGGTTTGGGGTTATCTGAGCAAGTACTGAGTTAGTGTGAGGCATTTTACAACATTAACACTGTAACCTCATCAAAATATTTTATTAATTTTATTTTAAATTTGTTTTGGAGTGAGGAGAATCCACAAAAGGACTTCAACTCTGTCTCTCTCAACGAACTCAAGAGTTGACTTGTAGCCTCCGTCCTGAATATACATAGTGATTGCGTCTCCACACCCTTTGGGGGAGAGGTTTTTAGAGATACACAAGCTCAAATAAATGAATTTTTTAATGAATTTTACTCACTGTTTACAATGTACACCAAAATCCTCTATTTTGTTGAGCGGAATAGTTTGGTATTCTGAAGGACCTTCATCAGGTGGTTTATAACCCTAAAGGTTAAATTATGCAATATTTTAAAAATATTTCAAGTATCTTAAATTTTCTAATTAATAATTTTTCTTTTGCACAAATATGGAATTGAACAATAACATCTGCTGTTTTATTTAAACAATTCTAGCAACTACAATTAATATGAACATATACATTTGCCATTAAATTTTGAGAAGTGTCACATTGGTATTCCCATTTTAAAAAAAATCTTTCTGACTTTTCTTTTTTGTCAATTTTTATTTTGTGCTTTCTGACATCTAAACAGCTCAAAGCTCTGCAAACAACCTTAAGTAATACCTTACTAATCACAGAGCTCCTATGGCATGGGAACTACTAGTACTTAAGGTGGTATGTGAGTGGAAAGAAAACATTTGAAAACCACTGAGCTAAAGAAATTCCCACGGGCTTCTACAGATTTATCAAGAGCTAAAGGATAGCAATGGACAAAATTAGTGCAACCAGAATGGTCATCTAAGTATGGAGCCAAAAGAGATGGGGGAGATCTTGTATGAAATTTTTCCATCTACAGTTACTTAGGAAACAGACACAGAGTCTATAAAAGTGAGGCAAAACAGCAGTGAGGCCATGGAGCCAGTGTGGCCACTGGAATTGCAGTGGACACGATGAAATAACCACACAAGGTGTTTTACGAGTGAATCAAATGGATTTACTCTTCATCATCCATGCAGCCTTAAAGCCAGAATCATGCGCTGATGTCTTCATGCACTGATGTCACATGGACAGTTCGATGCCTCCTGGGAGTTGTAGTGCCACCATAGAACCGCTACATGCCACCCCCTCCCCCGAACCAACAAAAAGGTATGTCTGTCTTTTAGGTGGTCGACCTTTGCAATGGACTGTTGGCTGCTGCAGTGGGGAAATCTTGTCCACATGAACTGGTTTAAGCCTGTCAATAGTGAAAGACTGTGGTTTTCCTCCAAAGTCAAAAATACAGGTCGACCTAGTTGTCTGAGTATCCTATAATGCCTTTCGTAGGACGTCTGCAAAGGTTTACCAAGGGTTCCCCTTCGGTCAAAGACATATTCGCAGTTTTTGAGGTCTTCAGGCACAAAGGAAGAGTGTTCTCCATGCAGCAATGGTGGTATAGGAGTCAATTTTCCTCCAGTCTCCCTTAGCCTGCTCAACATTTCCTTAGGATCATCGCTGGAGTTGGAATGGTAGGGGACGAACTCCCCGGAACCACCAATGATGCGCTGTACACGAGCTCCACAGATGAAGCTTGGAGGTCTTCCTTTGGAGTGGTTCTAATCCCCAGTATTACCCAGGCCAGTTCATCAGCCCAGTTCGGGCCCTCTAAGTGAGCCATCAAGGCTGACTTGAGATGTCAATTAAATCTTTCCACCATTTCATTGGCCTGGAGATAACAGACATTCATATGATGAATTATTGTTCCAAGTGAGACAAAGCCATCCCCAGCGAGGAAGTAAATTGTGGTCCTCTATCCGAAGTAACATGCACCGTTAACCAAAATGAGACACCCAGGAACTGAGGAACACTCGAGCACAAGTATCTGCAGTAGCATCCATCATAGACACTGCCTTGGGCCACTGCTAAACCTGTGTATTACTGTAAAAAGATAACGTTATCCTCTTGAAACAGGAAGCAGACCAACAATGTCCATCTGGGCATGAGCAAAACACCGAGTAACTGCCAGGAAGGATTGCAGTGGTGCCTTAGTATGCCGAACCTTTGCTTTATGGCATGCAATACAGGACCTCACCATTTGCTTAGCTTCTTTTTAAAGACCATGCCTGTCCAAAACCATACGAATGGTCGATCTAATTGATGGATGTGAGAGACCATGCACAAAGTCAAATATTCAACATTTCCATGATGCAGGAACTACTGGACACAGGAGTCCTGTTGATGTATTACAGAGGAGTAGTTTGCCAATAACACCAATCTGGACATCTTTCAATTGCAGGTTCGTGATTGCAGCCCAATAAGTATTTGTCTCAGTCATTTTCGTGGATCGTGGCCAAAGCTGTGTAGTCAATACCTTGATCTTCAGACGAAACCTCATGTGGAGCAGAGCAGGAAAGTGCAACAGCTACTTTTTCCAGAAATATGTAGTATTTCTGTGGAGAATTCTAAAATGAATGATAATTGCCGTTGTTGTTGAGCTGACCAGGGCTCTGTGACCTTTGAAAATGCAAATGTTAAGGGCTTGTGGTCAGTGTACATAGCAAAATTTCTGCCCTTCAGCTTGTTGGAACCACAGTTCAGGCTCAGCTGTCCAGAAAGATGGAAGCTTCACAGCAATGGCTACAGAGTCAATGTTTGTCCACAAATACGTTTTTGGACTCATCAGGGTCACCAACTGTGACTATTGGAATTGCAGTGGACATGACAAAATAACAACATAAGGCATTTTTAGAGTGAATCAAACGTATTTACTCTTCATCACCTGCGCAACCTTTTAAAAGCCAGAATCATGCGCTTGACACATACTGACGTCATCATGCACTGATGTCACGTGGCTGGTGCGATGCATCCTGGGACTTGTAGTTCTGCCATACCTGTACAAACTATAGAGGAAGAGGTGCTTGCTGTTTGAGGAAAATAAAGATGGAGAAATCTCCAGGGCCTGGAGAGAAGCTAGTGAAGTATTGTAATTGCAGGCTCAAGTAGAAGTATTTAAAATCTCCTTAGCCACAGTGAGGTGCCAAAGGATTGGAGGAAAGTTAATATTTTGTTCTGTTGTTTAAGAAAGGCTCAAAGAATAATTCTGATAATTATAAGCTAGTGAGTCTGACATTAATCTTGGATGAGCTATTGGAAAATATCCTAAGAGACCAGATATACAAGTACTTGGATAGTCAACTTGGCTTTGTGCATGATAGATCATGTCTAACCAATCTTATAGAGTTTTTGAGGAAGTTAGCAGGAAAGTTTATGAAAGAAAGACAGTGGAAGTGGTCTACAAAGACTTTAGTAATGCTTTTGACAATGTCCCGCATGTGGTCAGGAAGGTTCAGTCACTCTGTATCCAGGGTGAGGCCATAAATTGGATTAGAAATTGGTTTTGCTGAATGAAGCCAGAGAGAGATAGTAGATGATTGCCTCAAAGTCACCAGTGAGGACAAATTTGGAGTATTATGTGCAGTTTTAATCATTTACCTACAGTAAAGATATCAATAAGATTGAATGAAAAAAACATACAAATGCTGGAGAAATTCAGCAGGTCAAACAGTGCCTTTATGTAGCAAAGGTGAAGATACATCACCAATGTTTCAGGCATGAAGGGCTCAAGCCCAAAACGTAGGTGATATGTCTTCACCTTTGCCACATAAAGGCACTGTTTGACCTGCTAAGTTTCTCCAGCATTTTTGTGTTTTTTCACTTAACCACAGTATCAACAGAATCCCATGTTTTACCTCAATAAGATTGAAACTGTGCAGAGAAAATTCATCAGGATGTTGCCAGGACTTGAGGTGACGAGTTATAGGAAAAGCTTCATTCCTTGGAGTGTCAAAGAGTGAGAGGAGATTTGATAGAGGTGTACAAAATTATGATAGGTATAGACTGGGTAAATGCAAGTAAGCTTTTTTCAGAGGTTGAGTGAGACTAGAATGAAAGGTCATGGGTTAAATGTGAAAGCTGAAATATGTAGGGGGAACATAAAGGAGAACTTCTTCATCAGAGGATAATGAGAGTGTGGAAAGAGCTGCAAGTGGAATTTGGAGATGCAAGTTCAATTTTAACACTTAAGAGAAATTTGGATAGGTACATGGATGGGAAGGGCCCAGTTGCTGGTTAATGGGTTTCTGTAGATAAATAGTTTACCATGGACTAAATGGGCTGAGGGCCTGTAGTTCTAAAATAATGCCATCATGCCTTAGGATGCACAAAACATCATTCTCCCATCTCCCTGGTCCTCACTGATCCACCATCTCAGTAAACTTCTCTAGTCCTGGAATTCAAGAGATCATATTTCAAATTATAGATTCTTGAGCATTTGAGATTTTGCTTGCATCACCATTGAAAGCTATTGATTCATCTGCCTAGACAGGGTTTCAACTTCCATTCTTAAAGCTCGACATCTCTTTAATCCTTTAACTATTGAACAGTACAGCACAATATGGGCCCTTCAGCCCACAATGTGTAAATAAACCTATTCCACATTCAATCTAAACATCCCCTTCTTTTTCACCCACAACCCTGCACTTTTCTTGCATCCATATGCAACCTAGAACTATTTTAATTGCCCCTATTGTATAAGCCTCCACCACACAAGGCTGTGTATACAAGGTACTCATCATGCTCTGAGTAAAAAAAACAAACCACTCTGATATCTCCTCTAAAGTTTCCTCCATTCACCTAAACTGCTGTACTCTAGCAGTGGCCATTGCTGCGCTGAGAAAAAGTACTGGCTATCCACCCTATTATTGCTTCTCTCAACCTCCATCACTCAACCTCCATCACTCAACTTTTTTTTCTCAAGACATGTTCTCCAATTCAGGCAGCATCCCAGTAAATCTTCCCTACATTCTCTCCAAAGCCTTCCACATCTTTCCCATAACGTATGACCAGAACTGAATATAGTAATATAAGAATGGTCTAACAAGAATTTTAGAGAGTTGCAACATTACCTCATGGCCCTTGAACTCAATCCCTCAACTACTGAAGGCCAATACACCATAAACCTTCTTAACCAATCAACTTGTGTGGCAAGCTTGAGGGATCTATTGACTTGGATCCCAAGATCCCTTTGTTTCTCTACACTGCTAAGAATCCTGTCATTAATCTTGTACTCTACCTTCACTTTCAATCTTTCAAAATGTATTGCTTCACACTTTTCCGGAAAGAACTACATCTGGCACTTCTCCTTTTATCTCTGCATTTTCCTATATCCCTTGGTAACCTACACTATCCACAACACCTCCAATCTTCAGATCAACATACTAACCCACCTCTCCACTTTCTTATCCATGTCATTTGTAAAAATAACAAAGAGGAGGAATGTCAGTTCCCTGTGAAACATGACCAGTCACCAACCTCCAGACGAAATAAGCTCCATCTACTACAATCCTCTTGCCTTCTGTGGACATCCCAATTCTAAATCCATGCAGCCATGTTTTCATGAACCCCATGCCTCTTGACTTTCTGGATGAGCCTAGGATGGGGAACATTGTCAAATGGCTCTATAAAATTCATATACACCACATCCTTGCCTTTGTCAATTTCATCACCCCATTGAAAAACTCAAATGAGGTTGTGAGGCTTAACCTGTCCCTTACAAGTTATGCTGACTAACGTAACAAGACAACGCTTCTCCAAATCGTCATAAATCCTGCCTTTTAGAATCTTCTCCAATAGTTTGTTCATCACTGGACTATAATTCCCAGAATTATCCCTTTACTTTTCTTCAACAAGGGGACTACATTTGGTATCCTCTAATCCTCTGGTAGCAATCTTATAGCCAGCGAGGATGCAAAGATCATTGTCAATATCCTGATAATCTCTTCTTTCACTTTCCAAAGTAATCTGGGTTATATCCCATCTCGCCCTAGGACTTATTTATCCTAATGCTGTTCAAACATTCTAACACTTTCTCTTTTTTTAACCTTAACTTGCTTCAGTATATCAGCCTGTTGGGTTGCTGACCACACATTCCTCAAGGTCCCTAACCCTGGCGAACATTGAAGCATTCATTTATTACCTCCCTTACCTCCTCTGTTTCCAGGTACATTTCCTTCTTTATTCCTGAGCACTCATACTTTGACTCCAATTATCCTCCTGTTCTTCACATACTTAGAGCATGCCTTGAGATTTTCCTCAGTCCTTCTTTCCAAGGCCTTTCATGTCCCCTTCTTGTTCTCCTAAGTTCTTTCTTGAGTGCCTTATAATTCTCAACAGTCCTGTCTGATATTTTTTCTTCATAAACCTTAATGATGTTTCTTTCTTCCTTGACTCTTTCACCTTCTTGTCAAGCATTCTTCCTTTACCCTACCATCCTTACCTATATAAAATGGGATACACTTATCTATTAATTGCAAGTGGTTCCTAAACATCATCCACATTTATGCTGTGCATCTCCCTGTGAATATTTGTTCACAATTAATGCTCCTAGGTTCTTGTCTATTACCACCATAATTATCCATCCCCAATTAAATACTTTCCCCATATTGTCTGCTCCTATCCATGGTTGTGCTAAAGATCAGGGAGTATAAAATATGAATAAAAATATTTTTAAAAGATAGATCAGAGAGTTTTGATCACTCTCTCTGAAATACTCATCCACCAAAAGGTCTGCCACCTGACCAGTTTCATTGCCCAGTACCTTGAAGAAGGGCTCAGGCCTGAAACACTGCCCCTCCTGTGAATGCTGCAAGTCCTGCCGAGTTCCTTCAGCATTTCTGTGTTTTTACTATAATCACAGCATCTGCAGACTCTAGTATAGACTCTCTTCTGGTCAACCTGTCTACAAGTTGTATCAGGAATTCTTTTTGAATATACCTGACAAATTTTGCCCCATCTAACTGTTTTGCAGTAAGGAAGTTCCAGTCAATATTAAGGAAGTTGAAGTCACCACAAGCCTGTTATTTTTGCACCTTTCTAAAATCAGCCTGTTTATCTGATCTTCAATGCTATAAAATACTCACATTAGAGTGATTTCTCATTTCTGGTTTCTGACTTCCACCATACTGACTTAGTAAATGACCCCTCCTCAATGTTCTCCTTTCTGCTGTTGTGTGCCATTTTGGCCACCCCCCACACTAGTCAGTTTCTCTCAAATGTTTTTGTTGGATGAAAGTGTGAGGTACCTCGAGAGATTTCATGAATTAAATGTGCTACCTAGATGAAATTTGTATTTGTGAAAGGCCCAAAGTGGAGAGATGACCAGCACAAATTGTCAAGTAATCTAGGACAGAAAGAAGGAATAAAAAATACCAATATCTCAACTGCAGGGAGTCATCACAGTATGATTTAAATTCACTTGTCTGTGAACATCAAAGTCTGCAGTAAAGGAACAGTACCCAAATCACCAAGAAAGGAAGAGCAGTTAAAGCAACTAAGTGAAGATACTAAAAATTGTAGGAATAGAAATTGCAACACAACACAAAGATTCCAAGATAGAGTATTTTGTTAACATATTAGTGTAATGTTAGCTGCAAAAACTACACTGCCATTGCTAATAGTTGGGCTACACTTATTATGAGGTGATTCACAATGTAAACATTAATGAGATGTTTATCCAAAAGTATGCTTCCAACACAGAGTTTTCTTTTCAAGAAGAAAAAGGTTTATCACAAATTTTCTGGCAATTTCTTAAGTGATAAGTTGAATCATGTAGCTTCTATGGTCTGGACACAGTTTTCTAATCTCAGACAGTGATGATAATGGCGAGACAAATCATCTGACTGTCCAAGATAGAGTTAATGGTAAAATGAGGAAGTCTGGTAAAGTTCTTGCTTTATTGTTCAGTTACCTCAACAAGAGGTTTGCATATGAACGAAAATGAGAACTTTTCATCTTCAATGCTGAACCTTTCCATGTCCATTAACTTAAAATAGCCAATTACCTTTTAGGTTTGTGGAACACACATAGGTATTAAGTGTATACAATCTGGAGATAAATGTCTTTAGGAGAAAATGAAAAGTGAGAAAATTATCATAAAAGGAAACAAAAGGAACACTTACCTTTGGATATGTTCTAAAAGCCCCAAGGTTTACTTTCCCAGCTGATATTGTTCTTGTAGGGTCAATCTAAAAGAAAACATTGCTCAACACAAATATTTTTAAATTTTGAATAGAGCACTAAAAATAAATGGCAATTGAATTGTTTATGTACACTGTTCCTTCATAAATAATTTACAGACAATGTAATTCATTACTCCATCAACATACAAATTAAATAGAGTCAGACAGCATGGAACAGGCTCTTCAGCCCATCTAGTCCATGCTGACCAAGTTGATGTTCTGGGCTAGTTCCATTTGCCTGCATTTGGCTCATACCATTTGAACCTTCTCCTTCGACATACAGTATCTATTCAAATGTAGTCATTTTTTTTTTAAACAAATAAAGCAAACAGTTAATTATGAAAGGCTATATTTAAGAGATAAATGTTGCACTGAAAACAATTTTAGTAATACAACATACTTGTGCACAAAATGCAATAATCAATAAGGTAATAACATGGCAAATCATTCAGATTTATGTAGGTTTGTAGAAAAAAATAAAGTGGATTTTTTTTGGTCGGTATATATGGGTCCGCACAACATCATGGGCCAAAGGGCCTGTACTGTCTGCCATGTTCTATATGATACTGATATTTCCCACTTTTCTAAAGTTCACTTTACGCCACTTTGCTTTTACAAAAGACCTTCATTAGTTTTTTTTTTAACTAACTGAAAGAAATTTGGAGGATTTTCGCTTTTATGAAAAAGAGGTGAAAAGCAAAAATTGTGTTCATTGTGGGCTGTCGGGAGAGTGCGGGGCAGCGGAATCAGTGTGGGAGCTGATAGCAGGCTGTCAGGAGAGTGTGGGGCAGTGAGGTCTGGGAATGTTCAAAAAATTTTCCTGTATAAATTTATGGTAATTGCTTCTTCGTTTTAAGCCATTTTGGCTTACGATAGGTTTCATAGGAACGCTCTACTTTCAGATAGCAGGGGATACCTGTATTCTTATATTTAATCTAAAATGATGATGCAGTTGGGAAATTAAGAAGCACGTCTGAGAAAAATATGATTTAAGTTTATGAACTGCATCACTTTTTAAAAAAACTTTCTCTTTGCTCTGATTTAAAGAGCATATATATAAATTTGCAAACAAATTTAGAAGTAAAAAGCAGAAACACAATAGTAGTTGGTATGTTCTTTGTAAAAGAACTAACAGTTAAATAATACAAAGCATCTGTAAAAGCTTGAGGGAAATTGCAAAGCTATATGCTGTAGTTTGCATGATAATAAATAAGCCATGGTAATAGTTTCATAAATTTAGAGGTGCATTAAAGAGTCAAGGTTCAATAATAAAGATCTCCAACTTACTTCAGGTACCAATCAGAATCAGAATGTATTGTCATGAACAAGTCACGAAATGTGTTGTTTTGCAGCAACATTAGAGTGCAAACATTTATGTAAACCACCTTACCAAAATAAATAAAAATAGTGCAAGAAAAAATGAAAGTAAGACAGTGCCTGTGGTTCATTGTTCATTCAGGAATCTGATGACAGAGGGAAAAAGCTGTCCTTCTGCTGCTGAGTGCTTGTCTTCAGGCTCCTGTACCTTTTTCCTGATGGTAGCAGGGAGAAGAGGGCAGGGTTGGGGGTCCTTAAGGACCAATGCATGAAATGGCAAAGTGAATTGTTAAATGCATGTTAGATGAAAAGGAGAGTCTGAGATTTCTGGGTATCTGTGTGGATGGAACTCATCTATACAAAATTTGGACTGGTATTTTCTCTGCCACAGTAAATATTATTTTGGGGAAAGGCTTGTACTTGAGTAAGGTACTTGAGTATGCACAGAAATTAATGAGGAAACAAAGTTGAAAGGCCAATCAGCAGAGGAGAAGAAAAAAAATAAGGCAAGCAGAGGGAGGTTAGAGTTCCACACAAATGTATTGTGAATAGAAGTAGTCAGCCTAAGATCCAACTTGCTTTTGTTCATATAAGGCCAGTAATCAAAAACAAAAAAAAATTCCAACATATGCAAGAGCGAAAGAATAAGGAGAACAAAGTAAAACACATGAGAAAGAAAGACAAAGGGTTATGAACAAAGGGAATGAACTAACAACTTTTACTTGAGCTATAAATTGTACAATCTGAAATAAGCGAAAACATATCAAACTTAAATTGAAACTAACTCGAACATATGTTATATGACCATGCAAAGTTAAAATTTTGTAATCAATAACTCAGCATATAAAGCTGATTCAATGTGGAAATAGAACAAGACAAAGCAGCAATCCTTCCAAAATAATCTCATTTACAAAAATCGTGGCAATTACTGCATCTTCAAGGTCAGGTTTTATATTGTAGATATTTGTAATTGAAACAAACAAAATAACTTTAAATAAAAATAGAGTTTGCACATGCAAGATTTTTAATATTTAATTCATATAAATGAATTGTAGATACAATGTACATACCACCACTGCTACAAATGGTTCCTGAAACTGCTGATTCAACATCTGAGTACTAACATCAATTCCCGAAAGCCAACATCCATAACCTGGATGACTGTGATACCAGCCAATTGCATTCTCTAGACGTCCAACCTGGGGTTGCAAAATAAAATTAAATAAGCACACAATATTTAGAGAAGTAACTTTAATTTTTAATCTTTAAGCACAAAATAAAACAAAATCTTTTTTCATAATTTAATATGCCAGAAAGAGCACCCATTCAAAATACGGAAAAAGAACAAAAAATGAACAAACTCAACAGGTCAGCTAGCATCTGCAACAAGAGGGATGCTACTTTTGTCATGCATCCTTCCAATGCAATTCTAATACTTCTGAATTATGTAGAATCAGATTACATCATAGGTGAGAAAGATGGTCCTCGACAGAGCAAGAGGGTGGATTCTTTTGATTATTGTATACTTACTGTTTGGTCATCACATGATTCTAGGGAAACTCAAAGCATTGAGTTCCTTTCTAAAACTTTTTGTGTCAGCTTAGATGATCTTGGTTAGGGGCTTCTGTAAATATCACTTTTTTATTCTCTCCATCCCACCCCTCCCCAAGGTGAAGCATGTTTTATGTCCTCCTGCAACAAAACATGGATAACACTTTCCATTGAATTGAGTTGTTGAATGTGATCAGAGCCTTAAGATTAGTGATATTGACCTAGGCAAAGTCACTGGCATTGGGTTAGCTATTCTGTTAGTAGATTTGGAGCAAAAATTCAGCTGAAGTCCTGGAGGTACATCTCCAATGTATTGAAACACAGTGCTGCTTTACCCCACTGTGCACTGAGATTGAGTATATGGTAAATAAACTGACAAGGGTCATGGCTTGCATGTGATCAAGACCCAGCAAGAGGTTGGAAATTATTGATTTTTTTGTGGAAAGTCAAATCTGTGAATGATCCTCCACGCACTGGCGTATCTAGGAAATGGCAGTCAGTGCACATGACCCAGGCACCATTGGAAGATGGCACCACTGTCCTCGCCCATCAATCCTCGTAAGAGTTTAAAAACAAGCTCCTATGCGTTATTTAGGAGCAGGAGTGCGCGTTGAGTCAGTATACACACCCCCTTCTGCTCAATGTCAGTTCCTTTGACACGTCGGAGGTGCCAGTTCAGCATCCCCTTTGCTGCAGTGTCCTCAGTCACCCAGAAAAACCCGCACACGTTCTGCTGTGGGCTTCATATTAAACCTAGCACTGAGCATTCTCCAAAGGGCGAGGGCTCCAGTACCAATTCTCCTTTAACGACAATGTAAAAAAATACAGAGTGCACCGTGATCTTGGTAAACGAGTGACTGAAAGTTGGCAATTTGTGGCACGCACACAACAGCAAAGTCTGGAAATTATTCACCCATAACCCCAAGCCTGACTCCCCCCAACTCTTCCAACACCTGGATCCTGAACCCTACCCTTGGCCTACAGCACACTGGAGCTCCTGACACCAAACCCTCCCCCTGGCCTACACTGGAGCTCCCAACGCCTCACTCTGAACCCTCCTCTCGGCCTCCACTGGAGCGACACCCGACTCCAAACCCTCCCCTGTCCCATTAGAGCCAAAGCTGAGGAGGGTGTGCGCTGAAGGATGAGTTTCAGCGTGGGCTTCGGCATCTTCCTGCTTCTCTTCCACTGGGTGCTTGCCACAGAGAGTCACCTTTCCACTGAAGGTAAGAGAGGGCAAGGGCGTCCACGAGGACAGTGACAGCCGCTAAACTCTTTAACTTTGGCCACTCCACTCTGGCCCAGGAATGCTGCCCACTGCTTTCATTAAATGAATGTTGGCCTTTAAGTAGGCAGACGGTTTTTAAAAAAAATTGAACCAACTGTCATATATTTTAAAGTGTAGATAACTTTCCAACATCTCAATATATCCAACACAACATTGGATATGACTATTTTAGGGTTCTACAGCAGTGAGGGCAGGTATGGAAGGTGAAGTGGATGGCATGGCAGCAGCACAGGATGAAGGGTTGAAGTAAATAAGCAAGTTTTAATGGGTGGGGGGGGGGGGAGGAGACACAATTTCAGTGCTTGCCATAGGCACCAATGCAGTTTGAAAAATACATACCAGAGTAATATTTTAGAGAGAGAAATGAGGTAGAAACCTTTATCACATTAACAAGTTGCTGGAGGATCATTTTATATATGGTTAAAGAGGAGCTGCAAAAAGGAACAAGTCTGACTTTTTTAGCCAGAATGAATAAAATGGGCTTAATTGTCCCTTTATGCTCCCCATTTTCTCACAATCCTCTTCACAGATGCTGACTAAAGTAAATTTATTTGTAAAAACATAAAAATGCCCTTGCTTGTTCTACCTTATTCAATCTAGTAAGAAATAGTGATAATAGCAAACCTGAAACAGGATTAAATCAAATGATGGGATTTATTTAGAATTTGCATTCCCACATTTGTTTGAGCTTTTTGGCTGTGCTCAACTCCTTGAAAACAAGTGCTTGTTTCAAACTAGTATTCTTTCCAAAATATAAATAAATAGATACTAGGAATAAACCTATACTTTACCAGTCATAAATTTTTGTAACGTACAATTCAAAAGAAATTCCAATAAGATGACAAAACATGTCTTAAAACAAACTTTCACACATCATATATCACCATTTGATGTACTGTATACCACCACCTGCTGGCTTAAAGCATGTTTTCACTTTCAGGTCAAAATGAAATATATGCAAGTGCAAATTAACTCAAGCCCAATTTGTTGGCAATCCAACTTGATCATACCAAACTTGTTGGCAAATATCTGTTTCTAGATTATATCTACGTCAGGTATTGCAGCCCTAAAAGGACACACGAATCAGGTTTGGAAGGGCTTGGAACAATTACAAATTTTGTTTGAAAATGCTAGGTACAAAAAAAAAATGAATTGTGGCCTATCATTTATGTCACATTTTAAACAGGCAATAATGCTGCCAAACTTCACTTAGATTGAAGGATTTCTTTCACCTACAATTTGTGGGCATATCATTGGAACTCCTTGTCAGCGAATTATTTGTATCCATCATACTGTCATACAGTACATCTTTTCCTTAGGCACTGCTCAACCACATTTGTCATGCTTCTGCACAGATGTAATCATGTTCCTTTATCTTCTCGCTTACAAAAAGAGTAATGTGGCAAACAAAGTTAATGCTTATTCAGATATGGATTCTTGTGCAGCACATTATAAATAATTGGTTGAACAGACAAATGTTGCCTTTATATGTATGCTGTGGCATAGTTAAATGTCAACTTCCTAGAATTCCACACTTTAAACACAAGATTTTGTTTACTGATAACAAATTCTTACTAGTGTCTACAATCAAGTGAGGAATCTAAAGTGGGGGGGCGATGGTAAAATGAGGATAGGAAGGATGTGCACGCAGAGGTTTATGTGCCTGTCTGAGTTTGTTTTGCTGAATATGGAATGCAGAGTTATGAAGCAATTGCATTTTAGTTTTATGAACCCATAACAGGATATTGTGGTTAGATGAACCAGAAAATTTTTGATAAAATGAATCTGAATAGATTTCCTGAAATTAATTAGACAATGCAATTTCTTTTTTTTTGTTTGATGACAAACCTTTATTCAAGAAATTAAAGTTACAGCTTTCCATATCTGAGAGAAATAGTCACACGCCTCTCTTAGATTACTGGAGCCTGTAACCACTAGGTTAAGAATTTTTCATCCTAATCATTTTTGACAATGCAATTCTTGATAGAAAATTTAAATTGTGGTATTTTCCATTGTGTGTGCGAGTAGAAAATTGACTAGTAAGGAGACATTTGACCAATAATAAACTTGACCAACAGACTAAATGGTCACTACACACAGATTACATTTGATTCTAAAGATTACAGCCCAGATTTTAGTGATGAATGAGCAGTGAAAGCTGTTAATTACACATACCCAAAGACTTATGCACAGGAAGTTGCGGTAATTATAATTCAATTTCTGCTTGGGGCATTTGGGATTTGCAAACAGAGGAAGCTACTGCAACTTGTTAATCAACCTGAAAAATCTTAACTGAGGCATACATATTCTAAATCAGGAAGCGCATCAGAATATTTAATTCAATGCCAAATCATGCACAAAAAAACAAAATAAAGAGGAACAACAGATGACAGAGGAAGAGACAAAAAAGTCTGGGAAATAAATTATTGTTGGAGCTTTAGGGTAATTAATTTGTGAAGGAATTAAACTCCATAATTGCAAAATATTAATTTCTAATGCCAGAAAAATTGTTCAGAAATAATCAAGACTAATCATTAAAATTTACTTACAAGAATGCAAAAACCATACAAATTGCTGCTACATTTTATGGGCGAATGTCACACTGCACACCTTGCTGAAATGGTGATGCAATTCTGTTGAGAACTACTAATAATAAGGTATTTCAATCTCCGGTGAAGCAAATCTTCAGCTGGGATCAAGAATCCTAGACAGAAACCTCCAGGACACTTAGTTTAGCTTCTACAAGGAGAAAACGCTAATGGATAGATCTAAAAAGAGCAGATGAAAGTGAGTCAAATAAAATGGCTAGTTGGTTATAAAATGGTATAAGCCCCTTTTCCACTAGCACATTGTCACAAGAATTAATAGAGAATTAACTGGACAGGGAAAAAGGGCTTAAGATTTTTGGGGGGGGGCAGGGGAGGGATGTGGTGGACAGCAAGGAAGGCTTTCTATAGCCCCTTATCCACTGGCTTCCCAATCAATTGGCTGTGCAGTGTCCCAGAATAGGAAGCCCTTTGTGCCGTTTCCACTGGGCCACCCTGAACTGGGACACAAATTGCTTTTCCACTGAATATAATTCATCCCCAGGGATTGGCATGTTCTACCTTCATTTGGAAATAGGTGACTCTCTGCTGTCCCTTTTCCACTAATTTTATCACCATGCCGGCATCAGCAAATGCCAGGGAGATGAGTAGGGTTAGAGGCGGTTAATCCCCAGCATGAAATGACGTCATTTGATGCTGGTGTTCGGACAGTGTTCCTTTTCCACTGGACCCTGTCCTAGTAAATTCCCAGTTAATTCCTGGGACAGGGTACCAGTGGAAAAGGGACTAAAGTTTACAGCAGGATCTGAATCTGCTGGTGTGATATTTCTTCTATTGTAATAAAGAAACTTTGGTTTTATTTTATTAACAACTCACAATCTCGTGGGACATAAATTTTACATCTAACCCAAGGTGGAACATTCCATCTCCGACGTCCTCTCGTGCTCAGGAGGGTCACCAATTCCCAATCACCACATCCCAATCTTCCTTAACATGTTCAATCCAGTAACAATTCACGATAATACAGTATTCATTTCAAAGTTAAAGATACACATAAACACAAACATCAATAGCACAAACTTTTAAGTGTGCAGTTATTTTTCTTTTAGAGATTCAGCCTGTTAGGTACTTTGATAATGCATGTGGATCTTCTCAACACAGGTGCATGTGTCAACTACTATCTAGCACTTGTGGTGTTTCCTCTATTGTAGTAAGGCTGGATATTCTGTATTTGTCTGTTCTTGCAGCATCACGTGTTTTCAGCAGACTCTTTCGATTCCTCTTCAGTATCTGACCATCCTCTGTTCTGACACTGCAAGATCTTGGGTTTACTTTCTCCAGAACAGTGACCTTCTTGTCCCAGGTGTTGCAATCTCAGAGTCTCACTGTGTCATGTTGTGCCAGTGGCCCCAACCATCTTTCTGACTTGTCATACTTTGCTTTTTGTCTCCTTTGCAGATGCTTTTGTTTCCATTTGACACCTCTGTTCTTGTTTAGGTCAGAAGAGTATGGAAGTGTGGTATGTTGTCTATGTCTCATCAGGAGATCAGTGGGTGACATGGCATGTTCAAGTTGTGAAGTTCGGTAACTTAACAGAACTAGATGAGGATCTGAGGCACTGTCTTGTGCTTTCTTGAGCAGCTGTTGTGAATTTTTTCTGCTTTACAATTTGACTGGGGATGCAGAAGACTTGAAGTCATGTCGAAAATCATAAACTTCTTCAAAGTTCTGGAATTCTCTACAACTGTAGCATGGTCCATTGTCTCAGTAGATGATTTGAGGAATTCCGTGTCTTGCAAAGATCGATTTCATATATTTGATCACACAGGCAGCAGACATGCTGATAAGCAGTGTAATCTCAGGATGGTTCAATAGATAGTCAATAATCAGCAAGTAAATCTTTCCATCCAGGTGGAACAGTCCGTTCCAACTTTCTACCATGGCTCCTCTGGTAAGTCAGTTCTAGTCATGGGTTCCTTTAGCTGCTGTGCGAGATGTTTCAGACAGGTCTCACAGCATTTATCCTGGCCAATAAACTGTAGTTCTGGCCCTCCTCTCGCATTTTTCAATTCCAAGGTGCCCCTCATGCAATCTTTACAGTATATCTTGTCACAGTGATTGAGGAATGATAATTCTGCTCTGAGAAAAAGCCCTTTTTTTAAAAATTTTTTATTTTTCACACCATAAATCACAATAGCCATGATATACACTTTTTCTTTTCCACACATTTACAGTGACTTTTTCTCCCTCCCCCCTCCCTCCTCCCAAGCCACCCCCCACCCCCCCCCCTCATCCATTTTAGGTATACAATCTAGGTTGCATTAATTCAGTCAGACAATGTTGTCATTCAACAAAAATACACCAGAAATTCTACTGAGTCCATTCTTTTCTTTTCTTCTCCTGCCATCAACTTAGGTAATGTTTGTACCCGGTAGGTTTTCGCTATTGTATTTAATGTAAGGCTCCCATACTTGTTCGAATATTTCAATATTATTTCTTAAACTATATGTTATTTTTTCTAATGGAATACATTTATTCATTTCTATATACCATTGTTGTATTTTCAAATTATCTTCCAATTTCCAGGTTGACATAATACATTTTTTTGCTACGGATAGGGCTAACTTGACAAATCTTTTTTGTGCATCTTCCAAGTCAATTCCAAATTCTTTATTTTTTATGTTACTTAGGAGAAAGATCTCTGGATTCTTTGGTATATTGTTTTCTGTTCTTTTATTTAATATCTGATTGAGATCATCCCAAAATTTTTCTACTCTCTCACATGTCCAGATTGCATGAATTGTTGTTCCCCTTTCTTTTTTACATCGAAAACATCTATCAGATACTGTTGGGTCCCATTTATTTAACTTTTGCGGTGTAATGTATAGTCTGTGTAACCAATTATATTGTATCATACGCAGCCTCGTATTTATTGTATTTCTCATCGTTCCAGAACATAATTTCTCCCATGTTTCCTTTTTTATCTTTATATTTAAATCTTGTTCCCATTTTTGTTTAGTTTTACCATTTGTTTCCTCATTCTCCTTTTCTTGCAGTTTGATATACATATTTGTTATAAATCTTTTGATTAACATTGTATCTGTAATCACATATTCAAGGTTACTTCCCTCTGGTAAACTCAAATTGCTTCCTAATTTATCTTTCAAGTAGGATCTCAGTTGGTAATATGCCAGCGCTGTATCTCCAGTTATATTGTACTTATCTCTCATTTATTCAAAGGATAAGAATCTACTTCCTGAAAAACAATTTTCTATTCTTTTAATCCCTTTTTTTTCCCATTTTCTAAAGGAAAGGTTGTCTATTGTAAAAGGGAGTAGCTTATTTTGCGTCAATATTAGTTTTGGTATTTGATAATTTATTTTATTTCTTTCTACATGAATCTTCTTCCATATATTGAGGAGATGGTGTAATACTGGAGAAGTTCTATGTTGTACCAATTTTTCGTCCCATTTATATAATATGTGTTCAGGTATCTTTTCCCCTATTTTATCTAATTCGAGTCTCGTCCAGTCTGGTTTTTCCCTTGTTTGATAAAAATCTGATAGGTACCTTAATTGTGCGGCTCTATAATAATTTTTGAAGTTTGGCAATTGTAAGCCTCCTTGTTTATACCATTCTGTTAATTTATCTAGTGCTATCCTCGGTTTCCCCCCTCTCCATAAAAATCTCCTTATTATTTTCTTTAACTCTTTGAAGAATTTTTCTGTCAGTTGTATTGGCAATGCCTGAAATAAGTATAGTATCCTTGGAAAAATGTTCATTTTAATACAGTTTATCCTTCCTATCAGTGTTAGTGGTAGCTCTTTCCAATGCTCTAAATCGTCCTGTAATTTTTTCATTAGTGGATTGTAATTGAGTTTATATAATTGGCCTAGATTTTTGTTTATTTGCACACCTAGGTATCTTATTGCCTGCATTTGCCATCTGAATGGGGATTCCTCCTTAAATTTTGAGAAATCCGCGTTATTCATAGGCATTGCTTCACTTTTATTTACGTTTATCTTGTATCCCGACACTTCTCCATATTCCTTCAATTTCTTATATAGTTCTTTTATTGATAGTTCTGGTTCTGTTAAGTACACTATCACATCATCCGCAAATAGACTGATTTTATATTCCCTGTCTTTTATTTTTATTCCTTTTATATTATTATCTATTCTTATCGATTCTGCTAGTGGTTCTATAGCTAGCGCAAACAATAATGGTGATAGTGGGCATCCCTGCCGCGTTGACCTGCTTAAGTTAAATTGCTTTGATACATGTCCATTTACTGTCACTTTCGCTAACGGTCCCTCATATAATGCTTTAATCCAATTAATATACTTCTCCGGTAAACTGAATTTTTGCAATACTTTGAACAAGTAATTCCATTCTACTCTGTCGAAGGCCTTCTCTGCGTCTAAAGCAACTGCTACTGCCGGTGCTTTATTTCCTTCTACTGCATGAATTAAGTTAATAAATTTACAAATATTGTCTGTTGTGCGTCTTTTTTTGATAAATCCAGTTTGGTCTAAATTTACCATTTTCGGTACCTGTTCTGCTAATCTGTTTGCTAATAGTTTAGCTATTATCTTATAATCTGTGTTTAGCAGAGATATTGGTCTATATGACGCTGGTGAGAGTGGATCTTTCCCTTGTTTTAGTATCACTGTAATTATTGCTGTTTTACATGAATCTGGTAAGTTTTGTGTCTCATCAATCTGGTTGATTACATCCAGGCGGGGCGGTATTATTAGATCTTTAAATGTTTTGTAGAATTCTATTGGGAGTCCATCCTCTCCTGGTGTCTTATTATTTGGTAAATTTTTTTATTATCTCTTGTATTTCTACTGTTCCAAATGGTTCTGTTAATTTATTTTGTTCCTCTATTTGTAGTTTTGGTAGTTCAATTTTAGTCAAAAATTCATCTATTTTCCCTTCTTTCCCTTCGTTTTCAGTTCGGTATAATTGTTCATAGAATTCTCTGAAGTTTTCCTTAATTTCTTTTGGATTATATGTAATTTGTTTGTCTTTTTTCCTTGTTGCCAATACCATTTTCTTAGTTTGCTCTGTCTTAAGCTGCCATGCTAAGATTTTGTGTGTTTTTTCACCTAGTTCATAATATTTCTGTTTTGTCTTCATTATATTCTTCTCCACCTTATATGTTTGTAATGTTTCATATTTTATTTTTTTATCCGCCAATTCTCTTCTTTTGGTTGTATCTTCCTTTATTGCTAATTTTTTTTTCTATGTTTATTATTTCCCTTTCCAACTGCTCTGTTTCCTGATTATAGTCCTTCTTCATCTTGGTTGCATAACTTATTATTTGTCCTCTAATGAATGCTTTCATTGCATCCCATAGTATAAACTTATCTTCCACTGATTCCGTATTTACTTCAAAGTACATTTTTAATTGTTTATCAATAAATTCTCTAAAATCCTGTCTTTTAAGTAGCATGGGGTTTAATCTCCATCTATACATTCTTGGAGGGATGTCCTCTAGCTCTATTGCCAATAACAGTGGTGAGTGGTCCGATAATAGTCTAGCTTTATATTCTGTTTTCCTAACTCTCCCTTGAATGTGGGCTGATAACAGGAATAGGTCTATCCTTGAGTATGTTTTATGTCTAGTCGAGTAGTATGAGTATTCCTTTTCTTTTGGGTTTTGTTTCCTCCATATGTCCACAAGTTTCATTTCTTGCATTGATTTAATTATAAATTTGGTTACTTTGTTCTTCCTGTTAATTTTTTTCCCCGTTTTATCCATATTTGAAATTCAGATTGAAATCCCCTCCTATTAGTATGTTCCCTTGCGTATTAGCTACCTTCAGAAAGATATCTTGCATAAACTTTTGATCTTCTTCGTTAGGTGAATATATATTAAGTAGATTCCAAAGCTCCGAATATATCTGACATTTTATCATAACATATCTCCCTGCTGGATCTATTATTTCCTCTTCTATTTTAAATGGCACATTTTTGCTAATTAATATAGCCACTCCTCTTGCTTTTGAATTGTACGATGCTGCTGTTACATGTCCTACCCAATCTCTCTTTAATTTCTTGTGCTCCAATTCAGTTAAGTGTGTTTCTTGGACAAATGCTATATCTATTTTTTCCTTTTTCAGTAAATTTAGTAGTTTCTTCCTTTTAATTTGGTTATGTATTCCATTAATATTTAGAGTCATATATTTCAGCGTAGCCATTTTATATTTTGTTTATCTTCTCTTTCCGTTTTTCCATCATTACCTTTCCTCCTTTTCCATTTCTGTTTTCTTATTTTTAACTCTTTACCAGACAACATTCCTACAACATCCAACATTTTCCTTATTCTCCTATTTCTATCTTCTTTATCCCCAACCTCCCCTTCCCCTCCTGAGTTGTCCTTTATCCCTTGTCGGACAACCACATCTCCCCTCTCCATTTGGATTTGCGAATCCACTCGCAAGCGTCAACTGATTTTGCAGTGACCGCTCTTTTCCCCCACCCAGCCCCCCCAGAAAAGATTTCACTTTTTATATGTCACAAAGGTCACTCTTTTAATTCCCTCCTTATTCTCTCTATTCCATTACCTTCCCTTATTAATTCTTGTCTATACTATCTATGTTTTCCTCTAATTACAGATACTTTCACGTATGCCCATTGTCTCTATTCACTCTTATACCTCTTTACCCGCATACATATCAATCGTGGTCATTTTTACCCTCATTACCCGTCTTCATCCCTCAGTCTATTTTTGTCTTTACCCACATACATATCAATCGTGATCATTTTTGCTCTCATTACCCGTCTTCATCCCTCAGTCTATTTTTGTAATTGTTCTGCAAATTTTCGTGCTTCTTCTGGATCCGAGAACAGTCTGTTTTGTTGTCCTGGAATAAATATTTTCAATACCGCAGGATGCTTCAGTGTAAATTTATATCCTTTCTTCCATAGAATCGCTTTTGCTGTATTGAACTCTTTTCTCTTCTTTAGGAGTTCAAAGCTTCTATCTGGATAAATGAAGATTTTTTGCCCTTTATACTCCAGTGGTTTGTTGCCCTCTCTTACTTTTTCCATTGTCTTCTCCAGTACCTTTTCTCTTGTAGTATATCTTAGGAATTTTACTACAATAGATCTTGGTTTTTGTTGTGGTTGTGGTTTAGGGGCCAATGCTCTATGTGCCCTTTCTATTTCCATTTCTTGCTGTAGTTCTGGACATCCTAGGGCCTTAGGGATCCATTCTTTTATAAACTCCCTCATATTCTTGCCTTCTTCATCTTCCCTAAGGCCCACTATCTTTATGTTATTTCTTCTGTTATAATTTTCCATTATATCTATTTTTTGGGCTAGTAATTCTTGTGTCTCTTTAGTTTTTTTATTAGATTCCTCCAATTTCTTTTTTAAGTCTTCTACCTCCATTTCTGCTGCTACTGCCCGTTCTTCCATCTTGTCCATTTTTTTCTCCATTTCTGTTAAGGTCATATCCATTTTATTTATTTTCTTTTCTGTGTTGTTTATTCTTTTTCTTAAATCATTGAATTCCTGTGTTTGCCATTCTTTAAATGACTCCATGTATCCTCTAAAAAGAGCAAGTATATCCTTTACCTTGCCTTTCCCTTTATCTATTTCACTGTATTCTTCCTCTTCTTCTTCCTCTGGGTTGGCCATCTGTTGTTTCTTTGATGCCCTTTCCTCCTCTTCTTTCTTGTTTCCATTGTCTTCTGTGGTCTCTTCTTGCTGCAGGTGTTCTGCAGCTGTCGTTGCTGGCTGTGGAGATCGACTCCCCAGCTGGTCCCCCCTCCCGTCGGTGTGTTTTTTTTCATGCGCATCGCGCATGCGCGAGGAGTCGCGCATGCGCGGTTGCGCACTTTTACTCGGCTCTGTGAGCCATTGTTGTAGTTCTTTTTCTACCGACCTGAGGTAGTGGGGTCCTCTCTCCACAGCGGGCCTCTTCGGACAGGTAAGGCCTTCACCTTTTTCCTCCGTTGTCTTCTCTTCCTCTCTTCTTTCCGTTGATTTTGATTTTTCTCCTTTTGTCTCCATCTTCTTTCCACCTTTATACTCACTTTTCTTTAACTTGTATTTCTGTGCCTTTGTATTTTCTCTTGTTTCTCCCGACTTTTCTGGAGAGGGCTGGAGTTCACCGTCCGGCCACTACTCCATCACGTGACTCCTTCTCGAGAAAAAGCCCATTGATAACATTCAGCTCTGCTCTGATATTGTAGCATGGCTGACATTCACCTCTAGCCAACCTTCATTCAGATTCTTGATAATCTTCTGTAGAACTATGTCCTTTAATGTTTCAGCTGTGATCTGCTTGGATTTCATGTCTGATACAGGAAGAAATTCAGTGATCAGGTTCACGTGGTGATTCACATCTGTCTCTATGGATCTCTCACTGTGTGCTTCACTCTGCATCATTGCCCTGGACGATGCATCAGCCAGCACAATAAGCTTCCCTGGTGTGTACACCAATTCAAAGTCATAACATTGTAGCTTCATCATCAGTCTTTGGATTCACAGCGACATCTCACTGAGGTTTTTCTTGATTATGGCTATTAATGGTTTGTGGTCCATCTCTGCCACAAATTCAGAAAAATACCAAAAAGGCAGTATTTATTGAGAAAAGGAATCACTCATCAACCGGAGTTGGAAAATCACATTGCAGAATGGGTATGTGAATAGAGGGAAGATTGCTACATAGTCACTCAAAATAAAATAAGAACTTTTGCACTGTAGTGGGCCAAGTCTCACCCAGACCACAGCGATGATTTTGAGGCTACAGTAGGTTAGTGCAACCATTTCACGAACAGAAAATATCTGGTATTACACCAACACAACAGAAAATTGCACAGAAACTACCAAAAGATCTCGATCATAAAGTTGCAAGTTTTCATCAATTTATTATACGTAACTGGCAGAAACATCTGTTTTTATTGGAATATATTCGAAACATAGACAAAACCCCACCCCCCCCCCATGAATTTTGACCTGATAGGCAATAGAAAAGTGGAATGTAAAGGTGTTAAAACTGTGCAAACCAGAAGTACAGGTCATAAAAGGACAAGGGTTACCATCATGTCATCGTGCATGGCCAACAGGATAAAGACCCATGGTAATCTTCAAACATAAAATTAAACCTAAAATAAAATTCCCTATGGGTATTTTTGTACATTTTTGTAAAAAAGGATGGATCGATGAAAATGGTGTAAAACTATGGCTAGATAACGCATGGAACAGGCAGCTAGCCGGTTTATTCAAAGGATGGAGTTTGCTGGTCTGGGATACGTTTTCTAGTTACTTAACTAAGAAGACTAGAAGTAGATTAGCACTCCCAGGTGGTTTGATAAGTATATTACAACCAATTTTTTTTTTGTAATTCTTTATTTATCGCACTATGAACCATATCAACCAATATATTTACAGATGCATCTCTTTAAATATTCAGTGACATTTTCTTTTATTCCCCCATCCCACCCTTCCCCTTTCCCACCCCCCTCCAAAAACAGTAAATATTGAACATATAAAATAATATCTTTATACAAAAAAAAAATACAAACAAAAAAGACGTATCATCTACTTATTCACATTAAATCTGATCGTGTTTACCTTCTTTTCGTTTTAGGTAGTGGTGGTCCTAGGCCTGCTCTTTCTGTTATGTTCCATATATGGTTCCCAGGTTTTTTCCAAACACTGTAACTTTGTCTTTTAAATTATATGTGATTTTTTTTTCCCCAATGGGATACACTTAAACTTGGTTATATATTCCATTAATATTTATAGTCATATAGTCCCATGTGGCCATCTTATATCTTTATTTTCACTTCTTTTCCGCCTCCACCACCTCTATCCCTTTTTTCCATTACTGTTTTTTAAGTTTTCTTTTTTAATCTCAATATATGACAACACACTTAAGACATGAAATACCCCAACAATCCCCATAAGCAATAACCCTTTAACCCCAAATGAACCACCCCTCCTTGGATTCCCCTTTGTCCCTTGACGGCAACCACAACTCCCTTTTCCATTCGGTTTGCGAACTTACTTGCAAGCGTCAACGGATTTCGCAGTGACCATTATTCTCCCTCCCCAGAGAACATTATTTTCCTATACTTATAACAAAGCTCTCTCTCTTTTTTCCCTTCTTCCCCTTCTCTTATCCATCTTTAAATCTTTATATATGCATTATCTTTACTTTATATTTTTACATATTTTTGAATATTTTCTTGCCGGTCATCCTTCTTGTCACTCCTCCTCCTCTCTTCTCTTCTCCTGTCCTGCAAATGTTCAGCGAATTCTTGGGCTTTCTTTGGGTCTGAGAACAGTCTATTCCGTTCCCCAGGAATAAATACTTCGAGTACTGCTGGATGCCTTAATATAAAGTTATACCCTTTCTTCCATAAGATTGTTTTCGCCGTGTTGAATTCCTTCCTCTTCTTTAAAAGTTTGAAGCTTATGTCTGGGTAAAAAAAGATTTTTTGTCCCTTATATTCCAATGGCTTATTGTCTTCTCTAACCTTCTTTCTTGCCTGCTCCAGTATGATTTCTCTTGTCATATATCTTAGAGGTTTTACCAGTATGGATCTCAGTTTTTGATGTGGTGGTGCTTTCGGTACTAGCACTCTATGCGCCATTTCAATTTCTATTTATTCATGTGAATCTGTCGGTCGCAGCATCTTCAGGATCCATCCTTTTATAAATTCCTTCATATCTAACCCTTCTTTGCCTTCTTTCAGGCCCACTATTTTTATGTGGTTTCACTTACTGTAGTTTTCCAATACGTCAATTTTTTTGTGACAATAAATCTTGTGTCTCTTTAATTTTTTTTTGCTCTCTTCCAACTTCCCTCTTAAATTATTTATCTCTATTTCTACAGCAGCTTCTCATTCCTCCACATTTTCTACTCTTTTCCCTATTTCAGTTATTTGCATTCTGTCTTCAGCTCTTTTCATTTTTCTTTTGATTGGACTAAATTCTAATGATAGCCATTCTTTTAATTACCTAATTTGTTCTTCAAAAAAGGCTTTATCTAAACTTTGTCCTATTTTACCTTCTTTCCTTTGAAATTCTTGGTCTTCCTCCTCTTCTTCTGTGTCTGTATCTATGTCTATGTCATCTTCTTCTCTATAATCTGTGTATCTTCATCCTTCTCTGGTGAGCTGCAGGTCGACCCATTGCTGGGCCTCCCGCTGCAGGTCGACCCGTTGCTGGGCCTCCCGCTGCAGGTCGACCCGTTGCTGGGCCTCCCGCTGCAGGTCGACCCGTTGCTGGGCCTCCCGCTGCAGGTCGACCCGTTGCTGGGCCTCCCGCTGCAGGTCGACCCGTTGCTGGGCCTCCCGCTGCAGGTCGACCCGTTGCTGGGCCTCCCGCTGCAGGTCGACTCGTTGCTGGGCCTCCCGCTGCAGGTCGACCCGTTGCTGGGCCTCCTGCCGCAGATCGTCCCCATGCCGATCGCCCCATTGCCGCTCACCCTCTTCCAGCCCTTCATTCTCACCACTCTTCTTCTTTCTTGCTTGCTTCCCCCAACCAAATGCCCCGATACTGGGCGTCTCTCAGCTGGCTGCTCCCCACCTGTGTCCCCCTCCCGCTGGTGTTAACCTTTTCTTTTACTCGCGCATGCACCGTTGCGCACCTCTTCTTGGCTCTGAGAGCTATTTTTGAAGTCCGCCGGTCAGAAGGACACTGCTCCTCTGGGGAATTCACCAACACTGGAGATTGGCCGTTCCTCTCCACGGTGGGTCTCTGCTCCGACGTCCAGGTAAGGCCTTCTTCTTTCTTCTCCAGTGATTTTCCTTCTTCCCCTTTCAATATTATTCTTACTTTTTCTCTTTTGGGGGCCATCTTCTGTCTCTTCTCTGTAACTTTATCTTTCTCTTCCTGCATTTTATGTTTATTGATCTCTGTTTTTTTCACACTTTTTTTTCTATGGAGAGGGCTGGTTCCACCCGACCAGCCACTACCCCATCACGTGACTCCCCTGTATATTACAACCACTTGATGTCTGCTTGAACAAGCCATTCAAAGACCATGTGCATGAAGAATGGAATACATTGATGTTAAGAGCAGAAAACTCATTTACAAAAGGCGGAGCAATGCGTGCTGTATTGCCTGATATACTGTGTAACTTTGTGCTCAAGGCATAGGGCAAAGTTAAAGTAGAGAGTGTGATAAAATCGTTCAAAATGTGTGGCATCTCCTGTGCAATTGATGACACGGAAGATTATTTGTTTTGGGACACTGATGACGAAGCTGAAACCGTCTCAACAGATACAGACTGGGAACCTTATTTATGATGACTGTTTAAACTAGTGGCTCTCAACATTTTTCTTTCCACTCACATACCACTTTAAGTATTCCTTATGCGATCGGTGCTCTGTGATTAGTCAGGGATTGCTTAAGGTGTTACATGAGTGGGAAGGGAAGGTTGAAAATCACTGTTCTAGACCCAATTGTTATTGAAATATTTTACTTGAGAAAAATTGTCATTGGCCCATTTCCTTTCGAATTACCAAACTGTGCACAGAATGACTCAATTAGGTACAATTAAAACAGTGGCTTTCAAACTTTTTTCTTTCCACCCACATACCACCTTAAGCAATCCCTTAATAATCACTTAAAATGGTATGTGAGTGGAAAGAGAAAGGTTGAGAACCACTTTATTTATTTACAAAACACTTTGCAAGGTCTCTAGAAGTTGCAAATTTGTTAGATGCTGAAAAAGCCTTTGATAAGTGTGACAGAGTTTATAGATATGTTTTTGGGAGATAAATTGGGGCAGATTTGTTAGAGTAGGTCACATACAAACACTTTAAAACAGATCCTATTTGAAATACTGGAGCTCTGCTAATGCTATACATATTGACCCCACAGCCTTTGCAAGAGTTTTGGAGTGTGCCCAAGAGACTTCATTAATGGATTGTTGTTTACAAAAAGGCAACAAATGAAAGAGCTTGTCGGAGCCGTCTTCTGTCTAGAGGGGAACTTGCTGTTCTAAGAGGGTCATGTGGTTTTGCAAGCAGAGAGAATCAAACAGGCTTTCTCTCAGAAAGAGAGAGAGAGATCTCTTCTACAGTGTTACAGTCAGCAACTGCAGTTGGGACTAGAACAGGACAAGATGGCAAGCTTGTGGAAAACCCCATTTGGAAGATGGGTTGTGAGTGCTTAGTTCAGCCTGGTCAAAGCCCTTGTGGTTCATGCAAGAACCACAAGTCTAATGTTTTACTTGGAAGAAGAGAAACAAAAAGGCACTTGGTGGTGACCTGAAAGAAAGAGGTTATCATCTGGAGAACCCTGAGGGGGAAAGTTTCTTCAGCAAAACACTGAAGTGGCTGGGTGCCAATATTGCAACAAATCTCTCTCTGAAAACCAACAAGAACCTTCCTGAGCAGTAACCATTTACCTTTCAAGCACGAAAGCCTGGTGAACTTTATAAATGTTAAATTCTGTGCACAGTATAAGAATTGCCTGCAACCAGTGAACTTGGAGGAATGAGAAATGAGATTGGATTGTGAATCAAATAACTTTTCTGAACTTACATATACATTACATACACATGCACTCAGAATTAGAAGGGGGTTAAGTTAATTAAGTCAATTGTGATAAGTTAAAGTGTGATTCTGTTTTCACGTTTAAAGATAATTAAAAATCACTTTTGTTTAACTATTTGTCTTGGTGAATATCTATTGGTGCTGGGTTTTGGGGGTCCTCTGGGCTCGTAACATAGGGTACATTGGAAGTATCTTTTTGCAGTATTGAAGAAATTTGGATTTGGTAACAATTTTATCTCTTGGATTCTCCTTCTATACATTGCACCACAAGCATCGGTTCACACAAAGAATATTCGCTCTATTTTGCATTGGAACACGGTACTGTCAAGGGTGTCTCCTATCTCCTCTTATTTTTGCCATTGCAATCGTACCACTATCAATTATGTTACAGTCCTCCCCTACCTTTAAAGGCATTGTCTAAAATGGCTTGTTGCTGTTTGGAACAGACCTGCCGAGAAGTACTCCCTCCATCCTAACTATTCTGGAGAAGTTCCTCTCTTTTTCAGGTTATAAATTGAATCTTCAAAAGAGTGAGGTTAACCTGTCAACAGAGAAGCTCTACAACTTAACCAATCAGATCTGCGTTTTCAGTTTAGTCGATTAAGTTTCAAGTACCTAGGTGTAAGCATCACATACACATTCTCCAATCTCCTAATAAAAAAAATTACTTCTCTTTTCAACCAGGTGAAATCAGATTTTCAGAGATTGAGCAATTTTTTCCTGTCACTAATGTAGTAAAAAAAATCAAGATTCCTTTATCTGTTTCAAACTATTCACTTATTTCTTCCAAAAGATTTTTTCAGCTCGCTGGATAAATTAACCTCACCTTTATTTGGAATGGGAAATCTCCAAGGGTCTGAAAAGCATTATTGCAAAATTGTAAGATGGAGGACTCACTCTTCCCAACTTTCAATTCTACTACCGGGCAGCACATAAACACAAGTTATTGATTGAGGAGTCACGTGATGGAGTAGTGGCCGGTCGGGGAACTCCAGCCCTCTCCGGAAAAGTTTAAAAAAAAAACAGAGAAAAAACAAAGGCACAAATACAAAAACTAAAATAAAATGAAAATAAAGGTGTGGAGAAAATGGCAGCAAAGAAAGAAAAGCCAAAAGCAACGGGAAGAAGAGAAGAAGAAAAGACGTCGGAAGAAGAAGGTGAAGGCCTTACCTGTGCGAGGAGGCCCGTTGTGGAGAGAGAAGCCCGCTCCCTCAGGTCAGTTGAAGCCCCGAGCTTGGGACTACAAAAATGGCTCGTGGAGCCAAACAAAAGTGCGCAACCGCGCATGCGCAAGACAAAAAGAACACTGACGGGAGGGGGGACCAGCTGAGGAGTCGATCTCCACAGCTGAAATTGACAACCACAACAAAGCAGCAAGATGACCAACCCAGAGGAAGAAGACCAGCAGCAAGACACTTCTAATAAAAATAAGAAGACCAAAAATACTCAACAAGATAAAACAAACAACCCAACAAGAAAACCAGAAGAGAGAGAGGTAAAGGACACAGATCCTGGAGTGGACTCAGAAGAAGAAGAGGAAGAACACAGATAAATGGAAGAAGGGAAGGGCAAGTACATGGATATTTTTTTTAAAAGAATATATGGAATCAATAAAAGAATGGCAATCACAAGAATTCAGTGAAATAAAAAGAGTAAAAAGTACAGAAGAAAAAAATGAATAGATTAGAGATGATCATGTCAGATATAGGAAAAAGAGTGGACAAGGTGGAAGAACGAGAAACAGCCATAGAAATGGAAGTAGATGACTTAAAAAAGAAATGAGAAGAATCTAATAAAAAAGTTAAAGAGACACAAGAGCTGTTAGCTCAGAAGATAGATATAATGGAAAATTATAATAGAAGAAACAATATAAAGATAGTGGGCCTTAAGGAAGATGAAGAAGGCAAGAATATGAGAGAATTTATAAAAGAATGGATCCCCAGGGTCTTAGGAAGACCAAAATTACAGGAAGAAATGGAAATAGAAAGGGCACATAGAACATTAGCCCCTAAACCACAACCACAACAAAAAACAAGATCCATTTTAGTAAAATTCCTAAGATATACAACAAGAGAAAATATATTGGAGAAAGCAATGAGGAAAATAAGAGAAGACAAAAAACCACTGGAATACAAAGGTCAAAAAAATTTTTTGTATCCAGATATAAGTTTTGAACTCCTGAAGAAGAGGAAGGAGTTTAATACAGCAAAAATGATCCTATGGAAAAAAGGATATAAGTTTATGCTAAAGTACCCAGCGGTACTTAAAATAGTTATTCCAGGGCAGCAAAACAGACTATTCTTGGATCCGGAGGAAGCATGAAAATTTGCAGAACAACTACAAAACAGACAGAGAGATGAAGACATGTAACGAGAACAAAACTGACCACAAACTATATGTATGTGTGTATATGGGTGTGTGTGTATGTAT
The DNA here is from genome assembly GCF_036971445.1 of Narcine bancroftii. Classification (NCBI taxonomy): domain Eukaryota; kingdom Metazoa; phylum Chordata; class Chondrichthyes; order Torpediniformes; family Narcinidae; genus Narcine; species Narcine bancroftii. The sequence goes on along the minus strand of NC_091470.1, from coordinate 291,334,033 downwards.
ATATATATATATATATATATATATACACACACACACACACACACACATATATATATATGTGTATATATATACGTGTATATATATGTATATATACATATATATATATATATACATATATATATGTGTGTATATATATATATACATATATATATATACATATATATATGTGTGTATATATATATATACATATATATATGTGTGTGTATATATATACATATGTATATATATACATATATATATATACATACATACATATATGTATATATACACACATATATATATAGGTGTATATATATATATATATATATATATATGTATATATATATATATATGTGTATATATATATATGTATATATATATGTATATATATATATATGTATATATATATGTATATATATATATATGTATGTGTGTGTGTTGTGTATGTATATTTAAAAAAATAGAGTATAGATAAGAACTAAGAAGGGAAAGTACGGGAAGAAAGGAAGTAAGGAGGGAATTAAGAGAGTGACCATTGTTATATATGAAGATTAAAATCTTTTCTGGGGGGGGCTGGGTGGGGAAGAATTACGGTCACTGCGAAATCAGTTGACGCTTGCGAGTGATTTCGCAAATCCAAATGGAGAGGGGAGATGTGGTTGCCCGACAAGGGACAAAGGGCAACTCAGGAAGGGGAGGGGATAGTGGGGTTAAAGGAATTTTAGATAGGAGAATAATGGAAATATTTTATGTTTTAGAAATGTTGTCTTATAATGTGTTCAAAAGAAGAAAGCAGAAATGGATAAGAAGGAAAGGTGATGATGAGAAAACGGAAAGGAAAGATAAACAAAGTATGAAATGGCTATCTGAACTATATGACTTTAAATATTAATGGAATACATAACCAAATCAAAAGGAAGAAACTGTTAAATTTACTGAAAAAAGAAAAAAATTGATATAGCATTCATACAAGAGACACATTTAACTGAAGTGGAACACAAGAAATTAAAGAGAGATTGGGTAGGACATGTAACAGCAGCGTCATATAATTCAAAAGCTAGAGGAGTAGCTATATTAATCAGTAAAAATGTACCAATTAAAATAGAAGAGGAAATAATAGATCCAGCAGAGAAATATGTAATGATAAAATGTCAGATATATTCGGAGTTTTGCAATTTACTCAATGTATATTCACCTAATGAAGAAGATCAAAAATTTATGCAAAATATCTTTTTGAAGATAGCAGACACGCAAGGGAACATACTAATAGGAGGGGATTTCAATCTTAATTTGGATTGAAACATGGATAAAACTGGAAAAAAAATTAATAGAAAGAACAAAGTAACCAAATTTATAATTAAATCGATGCAAGAAATGCAATTTTTGGATATATGGAGGAAACAACACCCAAAGGAAAAGGAATATTCATATTATTCGAGCAGACATAAAACATAGTCAAGAATAGACCTATTCCTGTTATCAGCTCACATGCAAGAGAGAGTTAGGAAAACGGAATATAAAGCTAGACTATTATTGGACCACTCACCCCTGTTATTGACAATAGAGTTAGAGGACATCCCACCAAGAATGTATAGATGGAGATTAAACTCCATGCTACTTAAAAGGCAGGATTTTAGAGAATTAATTGAACGACAAATTAAAATGTACTTTGAAATAAATATGGAATCAGTGAAAGATAAGTTTATACTATGGGACGCAATGAAAGCGTTCATCAGAGGGCAAATAATAAGTTATGTAACTAAGATGAAGAAGGACTACAACCAGGAAACAGAACAGTTGGAAAGGGAAATAGCAAATATAGAAAAATATAAGAATTAGCAATGAAGGAAGACACAACTAAAAGAAGAGAATTGGTAGATAAAAAAATAAAACATGAAACACTACAAACATATATGGTGGAGAAGAACATAATGAAGACAAAACAGAAATATTATGAACTAGGAGAAAAAACGCACAAAATTCTAGCGTGGCAGCTTAAGACAGAACAAACTAAAAGAATGGTATTGGCACTAAGGAAAAAGGACAAACAAATTACATATTAATCCAACGGAGATTAATGAAAACTTCAGAGAATTCTACGAGCAACTATAGCAAACTGAAAACGAAGGGAAAGAAGATAAAATAGATGAATTTTTAACTAAAATTGAACGACCGAAATTACAGAGGAACAAAATAAATTAACAAAACCATTTGAAATAGAAGAAATACAGGAGATAATAAAAAAACTACCGAACAATAAAACACCAGGAGAGGATGGATTCCCAATAGAATTCTATAAAACATTTAAAGATTTATTAATTCCTCCCCTTCTGGAAGTAATCAATCAGATTGATAAAACACAAAGCTTACCAGAGTCATGTAAAAAAGCAATAATTACAATAATACCAAAGACAGGCAAAGATCCACTTACACCAGCGTCATATAGACCAATATCTTTACTTAACACAGATTATATGATAATAGCTAAACTATTAGCAAACAGATTAGCCGACTATGTACCAAAAATAGTAAATCTAGACCAAACTGGATTTATTAAAAAAAAGACGAACAACAGACAATATCTGTAAATTTATTAACTTTATTCATGCAGTAGAAGGAAATAAAACTCCAACAGTAGCAGTTGCTTTAGACGCAGAGAAGGCCTTTGACAGAGTAGAATGGAATTATTTATTCAAAGTACTACAAAAATTCAGCTTACCAGAGAAATATATTAATTGGATTAAAGCATTATATAAGGGGCCATTGACGAAAGTGACAGTAAATGGATATATATCAAAACAATTTAACTTAAGCAGATCAACAAGGCAGGGATGCCCACTATCTCCTTTATTGTTCGCATTAGCCATAGAACCACTAGCAGAACTGATAAGAACAGAAAATAAAATAAAAGGGATAAAAATAAAAGACAAGGAATATAAAATCAGTCTATTTGCAGATGACGTTATAATATACTTAGCAGACCAGAAATATCAATAAAAGAATTACATAGGAAATTGAAGGAATATTGAGAAGTGTCGGGGTACAAGATTAACGCAAATAAAAGTGAAGCAATGCCAATGAACAATGCGGATTTCTCAAAATTTAAGAAAGAATCACCATTCAGATGGCAAACGCAAGCAATGCGATATCTAGGTATACAAATAAATAAAAACCTCGGCCATCTATATAAACTCAATTATTATCCACTAATGAAAAAATTACAAGACAACTTAGAGCATTGGAAAGATTTACCACCAACACTGATAGGAAGGATAAACTGTATTAAAATTAACATTTTCCCAAGGATACAATACCTATTTCAGACATTACCAATACGCTTAACAGAGAAATTTTTCAAGGATTTAAAGAAAATAATAAGGAAATTTTTATGGAAAGGGGGGGGGAAACCGAGGATAGCACTAGATAAGTTAACAGAATGGTATAAACAAGGAGGCTTACAACTACCAAACTTTAAAAATTATTATAGAGCCACACAATTAAGATACCCATCAGATTTTTATCAAACAAGGGAAAAGCCAGATTGGACTAGATTAGAACTAGATAAAATAGGGGAGAAGATACCTGAACATATATTATATAAATGGGATGAAAAATTGGTACAATGTAGAAATTCTCCGGTATTACATCATCTGCTCAACATTTGGAAGAAGATTCATGTAGAAAGGAATAAAACAAATTACCAACTACCAAAACTAATACTGACGCAAAATCAGCTAATCCCTTTTACAATAGATAACCTTTCCTTTAGAGAATGGGAGAAAAAAGGGATCAAAAGAATAGAAAATTGTTTTTCGGGAAATAAACTATTATCCTTTGAACAATTGAAGGATAAATATAATATAACTTACGATACAATGTTGGCATACTACCAACTGAAATCCTACTTGAAGGACAAATTGGGAAACAGTCTGAGGTTACCAGAAGGAAGTAATTTTGAATATGTGATTACAGACACAATGATAATCAAAAAATTTATAACAAACATGTATATTAAACTACAAGAAAAGGAGAACGAGGAAACAAATGGTAAAACCAAACAAAAATGGGAACAAGATCTAAGCATAAAGATAAAGAATGAAACATAGGAGAAGCTATGCTCCGGAACCATGAGAAATACAATAAACACGAGGTTATGTATGATACAATATAACTGGATACACAGGATATACATTACACCTCAAAAGTTAAATAAATGGGACCCAACAGTATCAGACAGATGTTTTCGCTGTAAAAAGGAAATGGGAACAACAGTTCATGCAATTTGGACATGTGAGAAAGTGAAAAAATTTTGGGAAGATCTAAACCAGATACTAAATAAAAATCACAAAAAGCAATATACCAAAAAACCCAGAGATCTTCCTCCTAAGTAATATAAAAAACAAAGAATTTGGACTCGATTTGGATGGAGCACAAAAAAGATTTGTTATGATAGCCCTAGCTGTAGCAAAAAAATGTATTATGTCAACCTGGAAATTAGAAGATAACTTGAGAATACAACAGTGGTATATAGAAATGAATAAATATATTCCATTAGAAAAAATAACATACAATTTAAGAAATAACATTACAATATTTGAACAAATATGGGAGCCATACATGAAACACAATAGAGAAAACCTACCGTGGACATCTACCACCTAAAATGACAGAAGGAGAAGATAATGAAAAGAACTGACTCAGTGGAATTTCTTGTTTATTTTTATTGAGTGACAACATTGTTTAATGGGTTTAATGTATCTTATATTCTGAACTTTAAATAAATGGGAGGGGAGGTGAGGGAGGGAGGGGAGGAGGGAAGGCGGGGGAGAAAACGACACTGTATATATTTAAGAAGGAAAATGTATGTATCTGGATCAATATGGTTTAAAGTGTGAAAAATAAAAAATTTTAAAAAACACACGTTATTGTTTGACTGCATTCTCTGCGTTCCCCTGCTGTACACTGGTGGTCATCTTGTAAATCATTGTCTTTAGCCCCCACGGTTCGGAGAGAATTGATAATATATATCGATAGAGATTTAATTCTTTGTTGTTGAAAAATGTTGAATTTTGTAATTTTATAAGAGATCAAATACAGCTTTTTTTGAAATTAAATATGGATTCAGTTAATAGTAAATTTGTTTTATGGGATGCTTTAAAAGCATATTTGAGGGGACAAATTATTAGTTTTACTGCTAACATTAAGAAACAATGTGTAGCTGGTGCAAGTAAATTGAAGGAGGCGATAGATTTTAGAAAAAGATTTACAGCAAAATTCAACGGAAATTAAGAAAATACGTTTAACTAATATGAAGTTACGTTATAATTCGTTACAAGCATAAATTTGAGAAGTTATTACAGAGAACTAGACAAAGGTATTATGAATTAGGGGAATGAGCTCAAAGTATTAGCTTGGCAGTTAAAAATGTAACAAGCTTCCAGAACAATAAATGCTATTAGACATGAATCAATGATTACATAAAAACTTCAGGAAATTAAATGATGTGTTATGAAAATTTTGTGAAAAATTGTATACTTCTGAATTACCGGGGATGAGGTCAAAATTGATAATTTTTGATCTGATTTGGATTTACCCTTTTTCAGTGGTAAAAATATTAAAGATTTGGATGTTTCTTTTACTGCTAAAGAAGTGATAGAAGCACTTCGATATATGCCAAATGGGAAGTCTCCAGGGGATGATGGTTTTACTTCTGAATTTTATAAAGAATTTCAGGATTTAGTAATTCCTTTATTGATAGAAGTATTGAAACAGGTGACAGAGGTTCATTCTTTTCTGGATTCATTTCTCAAGGAATTATTAGATCCATTGAGAGCAGGGCCTTATAGACCATTTTTGTTATTAAACGTTGATTATAAAATTGTGGCAAAGGTTATAGCTAATAGGTTGGCTCAATATTTACCAAATTTAATTTATTTAGATCAGGCATGTTTTATTAAAAATCATTATTTGGCAGATAATATTGTGAAGTTGATTTCTTCAAATCATGTTTCTCGGGAGGGATCCAAACTACCAATAGTTATTTTGTTGGATGAAGAAAAGGCCTTTGGTAGAGTAGAGTGGAGTTTTTTTATTTTAAGTTTTGGAGAAATTTAAATTTGGCCCCTTTTTTAAAAAATTGGTTGGATTAAGGCTTTATATAGAAGTCCTACTGCTAGAGTTGTGACAAATGGATAGTTATCTTTACCTTTTATGTTGACTAGATCGACTAGGCAAAGCTGCCATTTGTTACCAACTCTATTTGCATTAGTTATTGAACCTTTGACTTAGGTGATTAGACAAGATAGTAATATTAAAGGTATTAAGGTGAAATCTGATGAATTTAAAATTAATTTATTTTCAGATGATGTTTTGATATGTTTAACAGTACCTCAGAATTCTTTGAGGAGTTTACATGATAGATTGGAACAGTATGGTGAGATATCAAGTTACAAAATTAGTTAGGAAAAGAGTGAGATTGCCTTTAGCTGAAATGGATTATTCTTCATGTAGGCATATTGTGAAATTTAAATGGTCAGATCAGATTAAGTATTTAGTTGTTAAGGTAGATTGTAATTATAGTAATTTATATGAATTTAATTATTTGTCTTTATTGTCTAAAATTAAATGATTTGAATCGATGGAAAGATTTACCAATTACATTCATAAGATGAGTTAATTGTATTAAAATGAATATTTTTCCACAGATTCAGCATTTTTTTTTCAGTCCATTCCTTGTAAGATTCCTCAATTTTAAAAAAATGGATTTAAATGCCTTGGTTAGGAAATTTTTATGGAAGGATAAAATGGTAAGGGTATCATTTCAGAAATTGACTTGGAAATATGAATTAGGAGGTTTGCATCTTCCTAATTTTCAGAATTATTATGATGCAGCACAATTGGAATTTATTAACAGGATGTTTAAATAGATAAACCTTTGATATGGCTAATATTGAACTATCTTTAATTGGTGAGAAGAAGATGAATCAGTTTACTTATAGACGGAATTCTAAGTTATTGAGTAATTATAATTTACCTGCTTTGAAACACTTAATGGATTTATGGTATAAAAAGATGAAGCCATAGGTACTCAAGGTGAAACTCCATTGTACCAAAATAAGCTTTTCCCCTTTATACTTAATTATCAACTTTTGAAGTTATGGGATCAAAAGGGTATTAAATTGGTGCAAGACTGTTATGAAGCAGGATATTTTATTTCTTTTCAAAGAATGAAAGAGAAATAGGATACATTTTTTCTTTTTTCTTATTATCAAATTAAAGCTTTATTGTTTGATAATTTTGGACATACTTTACAGTTACCTAAATGGTCTAAGTTTGAAATTTTACTTACTGAGGGTGGTAAGAAGGGATTTATATCTGAGATTTTGCTTTATTACAGAATAAAAAGCTTAAGCCGGATATTCATACATCTAGATTGAAATGGGAGTAAGATTTAGGTATACTTGTTTCTCAGGATGATTGGATGAATTTATCTAGGGATAGTATGACTAAAATTGTAAATGTAAGGTATCGATTAGTTCATTATAATTTTATTCATCAATTATATGTAACTCCAGAAAAATTAAGAAAACATAATTTTATTTCTTTGGATTTATGTTTTAGGTGTCATAAGGACTTAGGCTCTTTTTTTGTACAATCTACTTGGTCATGTGAAACCTTTTTGGAATAAACAAGGATTTTTTAAGAAGTTATTTTGAAAGTGAAATTTTCATTAGATCCTTTAGTATTAGTATTGCAATTAGTATTAGTATCCTTTAATATTAAGAGGATTAGTTTAGAATTAAAATTAAATAGATTTAAAATTGTTTTTTGAGATTGGCATTAGCTGTGGCTAGAAAATGTTTGGCAATTACTTGGAAAAATGAGACAATTATTTGAGTATTCAGAGATGGTATATGGAGTTGAGGTCTTGTATTCCATTGGAAAAGATAACATACAATTTACGTGATAATTATCTTTTTTATCATCAAACTTGGAGCCTGTATTTGGATTATATGGGATTGAATTATTAAATCTTCTCGCTGCACAGTCGTGGTGTTACTCCAAACCATGGTAATTAACTGATGAATTTTGATGTTATGTGATCTCTTCTTTCTCTTTTTTCTTTTGGGGTAGGTTAGAGGGGGGTGGGCTTGGCTGGGTGGGTTAGGGAAAGGGGGGGTGAGGGGTTGTAGGTGATTCAACATTTTATTTCAAACTTTTCTCAGTTACCTGCCAAATAACCCGTTGAAGATCTAATATCCATTAATCCAGGATAAATTAAAAAATGTATAGTTCTATTCTATCAATTAGGAGTTATTCACTTTCCAAAATAAAGATAAAATGGAAGCAAAAATCAGAAATGGAAGGAGAAACTGTGGGAAGAGGTTATTCAGAAAATTTGTTCTCCCACCTCCTACTCCAGTATAGGACTTATTCAGTTCAAGGTGCTGCATAGGGTTCACTTTTCAAAATCCAGACTGTCAGCCATTTATCCTGAAATAGGACAAATGCAATGGGTGTAATGGCTCTCTTGACCACCCAAGTCACGTTTCATCAGTGCCCCAAAATACAAGGGTTCTGCAGCGGAACTTTCAGCACACTATTCAAAATATTTAAAGTCAATTTGCAACTCTGCCTGTTGACTGCAATACATTTGGGATCTCCACAAACTCCCTAAATTCCCTGCAGCAAGATGTGATAGCATTTACATCCCCGTTAGCCAAGCGTCTAATCTTATTACAATGGAAGTCTGATAGAGGATTAATGGATTAAGGATGGGTCTGGGCGTGCATCTGAGGGTGCATATGAATATTTGTGTATGTGTTGGTTTTTCTGTTTAAAATAAATAGGAGCACAATGTACATCTGTACAGTATGTTTCTGATTATCTGTAAATCGGTTAACTGAAACACTCAGTTATCCAAACTTTTATTTTTGGCACTGACTTGATGTCATCAGTTGAAAAATTTTTTCACCCAACGTGCTCATGTGGGGCTCTGACGTTCTGGTGGTCTATTTTGTTAACAGGGCTCAGAACCAGCTGGGAAGACAGACACTGAACACTGGATGTCAGCTCAGAGAACCTGAGGTGTCAGGGATCGGCAGTGGCCGTGAGGAGGTGTCAGGTATCGGCAGCAGCTGTGGAGAGATGTTGGGGATCTGCATTCATCTTATTTTGTAAGCAGAGATCACTTTTTTTTAAAAAACATAAGAATTAAACATTATTTCATGCTTGAAAAACCTTGTTGTTTAACCACTGACACAAGTATTCTGAAGATGCTACTGGGCTGCTTAAAGCCATTATTTGGTAATCCGAAAAATCCAGTCAACCGAAAAACATTCAGACCCAAGGTTTTCAGATAACCAAAAATATACTGTATATTGTGTACAAATTTGTTTTTGATGCTCAATAAATACATTTTGAAAAAGAAACAGATAGGGTTGTAAAGAGGGATTTTGGCACATTGGCCTTCATGAATCAAAGCATTCACTACAGGAGCTGGGATGTTATGTTGAAGTTGTACAAGACATTGGTGAGGCCAAATCAAAACCAAGTTTTGGTCATCTATTTACAGGAACAATATCAATGAAATTGAAAGAGTGTATAGAAAATTTGCAAGGATATTTCCAGGATTTGAGGAGCTATGTTTTAGGGAAAGGTTGAATAGGTTCATTCTTTTTCCCTGGAGTATCAGACAATGGGTGGAAATTTGATAAAGATCTGTAAAATTATGTGGGGTATACAGATAAGAGTGAATGCAAGAAGGCTTTCTCGCAACTTTTCTGTCTAACACATCTGCTCTCAGGATGTGGTCTTTCTTCCATGCCAGATCATCCAAGATGTCCTCCATTACTCACATCTGACCTGGTTCCTATGCACAACAAGGACAGGACTCCCCTTGTACTCATCAATCACCCCACTAGCCTCTGCATCTAACACCAGATACACCTTCCCTTCTCTGCCTTGACTCCTTTCCCACCAATCTTTCCCTTGGCACCTACCCCTCTGACTGTAAGAAATGCTCCACTTGTGCACACTCCTCCTCCCTCACCACCATTCAGGGTCCCAAACAGTCCTTTCAAGTGAAGCAATACTTGTGAATCTAATGCATCTGGTGCTCCCATTGTGGTCTCCTCTACGTCAGAGAGGCTGGGAGATTGCTTCACTAAGGACCTTCACTCTGTCCACTGCAAAAAACAAGATCTCCCAGCGGCAAACTATTTCAACACCACGCCCCATTCCCATGTTAACATTTCTATTTATGGTCTCATGTACTGCCAGACTGAGACAACCCGCAAATTGGAGGAACAACTTTTCATATTCTGTCTGAGCACCCTCCAACCAGATTACATTTTCATCTAATTCTCTGGTTTCTGTTAGCACCCCCCCCACACTCTTTGCCTATCCCTATGTCTCCTTGCCTCTTGCTCACTCTCTCTCTCTCTCACTCTGTTTCCTTTCCTCCATTCCTCTGCATTCACAGAGCTATCCCCTCCCCTGATCCATTCTCATCTTTCCTCTCCCGTGATCCTATCCATATCCAATTATCACCTTTTATCTTTTGGCCCATGCTCCGCTCCCCACTTTTGTTTTTAATTCCGGCACCTGTCTGCTTTTTGTTCATTCATTGATGAAGGACCTAGGCCTGAAACATTGGCAAACAGAGAATCAGCAGATCCCTTTCCGCCAAACTATATGACACCAAGGCTATAGACTAGCGGTTCTCAACCTTTTTCTGTCCACTCACATACCACATTATGTAATCCTTATGCAATCAGTGCTCTGTGATTAGTAAGGGATTGCTTAAAGTGGTATGTGAGTGGGAAGGGAAGGTTGAGAATCACTGCTCTAGACCCAATTGTTACTGAAATATTTTGCTTGAGAAAAGTTGTCATTGGCCCATTTACTTTGGAGTTACGAAACCATGCACATAATGAGTCAATTAGGTACGATTAAAACAGTAGTTTTCATACTTTTTCTTTCCACCCACATACCACCATAAGCAATCCCTTACTCATCACAGAGCACCTATGGCATCAGGAATACTTAAAGTGATATGTGAGTAGAAAGAAAAAGGTTGTAAACCACTGTTATAGACAGAATGGCATCCCAAAATGTCCTGTCATTTATCACGGAGGTATTAAACAGCATCGAATCCACGCTGTTGAAGATCCAACTGCACTGGGGAGGTCACGTCTCCAGAATGGAGGACCATCGCCTTCCCAAGATCGTGTTATATGGCGAGCTCTCCACTGGCCATTGTGTCAGAGGCGCACCAAAGAAGAGGTACAAGGACTGCCTAAAGAAATCTCTTGGTGCTTGCCACATTGACCACCGACAGTGGGCTGATATCGCCTCAAACGGTGCATCTTGGCGCCTCACAGTTCGGCGGGCAGCAACCTCCTTTGAAGAAGACCGCAGAGCCCATCTCACTGACAAAAGACAAAGGAGGAAAAACCCAACACCCAACCCCAACCAATAAATTTTCCCCTGCAACCGCTGCAACCGTGTCTGCCTGTCCCGCATCGGACTTGTCAGCCACAAACAAGCCTGCAGCTGACGTGGACATTTACCCCTCCATAAATCTTTGTCCGCGAAGCCAAGTCAAAGAAAAAAATTAAACAAAAACAAGTGGGAGAGTCTGGATCAGTGAATAACCCAGAGGAAAACTGACTGACTCCATCCATTCCTTTGGATCAAGTAAGACTCCCAGAAGCAACAACTGCTTTGTACATGGTTCTATGGGACTGGGTGGGCCCTGACCTGCTGGATGTCAGCATTGCTATGCTCCTGGCAGGCAGTATGTCAGACTTCATGAGGAAGGGCATCACCATCCTCATCTTCAAACTGAAGGGGGAGGAGGATATCAGAATTTGGAGACCCTCATCATGGTTTACGTTGACTACAAATTCCTGTCTAAAGCCATTGGCAATTGAGTCAAATCTTCCCTTGGTCAGGTGATCCAAACATGAATCATTCTGGGCAGGAAAATTTCTGACAACCTCGCACTGCTCAGAAAACCCATCACCTACGTGCGGGACAGGGTGGTGGACACCTGCCAGGTCAGCTTGAAATAGGAGGACATTTTCAACTGGATATCACACACATACATGATGGGTATGCTTTGTAAAATGGGCTTTGGGAAGAAATCTGACATTGGATTGAACTGCTCTACATAGACATCCATAGCGCAGTCCAAACCAATGGGTGGGAAACAGATAGTTTCCCCATCAAGTCTAGAGTCAGGCAAGGTTGCCCATTCTCTCCAATCTTATTTGTGTGTTGCAGAGCCCTTTTGCTGAAACCTTTGGGAAGGACGAGATTGCTGCTCTCGACCCAATTGTTACTGAAATATTTTGCTTGAGAAAAGTTGTCATTGGCCCATTTACTTTGGAGTTATGAAACCATGCACATAATGAGTCAATTAGGTACGATTAAAACAGTAGTTGTCATACTTTTTCTTTCCACCCACATACCACCATAAGCAATCCCTTACTAATCACAGAGCACCTATGGCATCGGGAATACTTAAAGTGGTATGTGAGTGGAAAGAAAAAGGTTGAAAACCACTGTTATAGACAGAATGGCATCCCAAACTGCAGGCAGCAGAGGCACTCAGGTCAAGACCTCCTTGTACATTGACAACGTTGCCGTTTTCTTTTGGGACGCACGACTGGTCTGCAGGCGGATCAGCATCTGTGGCCGTTTTGAGTCAATATCGGGCACCACGGAAAACTGTAATATGAGCAAGGCAATGCTCTTCGGTAACTGGACTGACCAGTCCACCATCCACTTCACACTCAGATCTGACTACCTACAGGTGTTGGTTTGGAAGGGTCAAAGCATAAACAAAAATTGGTCAGAGCAGACCACAAAGGCCTACTGAATATTGGGTCTATGGACAAGGAACTTGCTCTCAATAACGGGGAAGAATCTGGTCAATCAGGTGCGAGGTGCTCTTGGTGCTGCTGTATGTGGCACAGGTGTGACCCATCACCCGGTGTAACCCTGCCCTGGTGATCGTCACAACAGTCTTCCTTTTCATATGGGGATCCAAAATAGAAAGAATCCAAAGGGTCACCATGTACAAGGTACCAGACAATGAGGGCAAGGGCATACCCAACGCGGCCCTCATCCTGTTGACCACCTTCATGTGTGGCTGCATCAGGCTGTATGTGAAACAAAAGTAACGAGGGCAATAACTGCTGAGATTCTACCTGTCCCAGGTACTGCAAAGGAAGAGCCTGGCCCTGTTGCCACACAATGTCCCAGTCAGCTGGTCTTGCCACACCACTTGTTCTTCATGGAAAAGCTTTTCCAGTCAAACACCTTTATCACAAGGCCATCAGACAGTGGTCAGCATCAAACATCCTGAAGACACAGAGATGAGGACTGGATGGACAAGGTAGGGTGGCTTCTGCAGCAGACCAGCCAGGTTATCTGGTGGAATGTTTTATCACCAGTGATCAAACAAGAACCAGGACTTAGCCTGGCTGGAGGTGATAGGAGCCTTCCCAAGATTACTGCAGTGGAGTGGAGACAGAGACCAACCTCTTTGGAGAATGCAGATTCGCTAAGAGTGTTTGGAGAAGGATGGAAGGGTCCTTGTCATAGTTCCTCCCCAGCAGCAGCGAGACAGAGGACTCTGATTTATGGGTTGATCCCGAGGACACACATAAAGTCAGACATCCAGAGCTGAAGGAAGGCCATCAACTCAGTGAAAGTCACACTTCACCTCCTATGAATGCTGAGAGACCTGCTGAGCTCCTCCAGCACTTTTGTGTTTTTACTACAATCACAGATTTTCGTGTATCACCACAATGCAAAGCATAGTCGTGCATGATGTCCAGGCATCGCAAAAAAGTTGCAACTCTCTGGCACTATTTTGTATTTTTTTTAAATCACAGAAGACGAGATAAAAGCAAAGCTGCTTGATTAATCATGAAAATGGTCAAACAGGCTTTCTAGCATTATTGACAAATCAGATTTATTTTCAGTAGCTTTCTGCCATTCCAAGAGTGGCACAGGCAGTTACTCCATGGAGTCAGTCATTGTCCTGGTTAAATTGGCCTCCTTATTTCCTCTAGTAAACAAGTGTTTACAATTAATTAAATGAGGGATAAAAGCTATATAATATTTTTCAAGCAAAATGAAATGATTTGCAAGAAGCTGATGACCAGATCACAGACTCACTTATTCACACAGGAAATATTATTATAAATCTAGGCACATGAAAATTAGGCCAACATATTTAGAATGGGAAAAGCTGACAATGTTGGAATATAGTACAAATTTACACGTTTGGGCATCTTTATGTTGTTCATCTAAAATCTGACCGACAATTGGAACTAAACTTTGAACACATTACTCAGTATTAAACAATGCAAATGAGCTAGTTTTCAATTTAAGGCATTATACAGTATATTGTTTAAACCACACAAATTTATAAAGTTGAAAAAGTTGTAATTATAAACATACCTGTTTTGCATTTTCTATATAAGCAGCCATATATTCATAAGCAGCGGCCTGAGCATTGACTCTCGTTTCGGTTCCTTCCACAGGGAGAGCAAAACTGTCCATTATGATCATTGTTTCTCCATCCACTTTTCCGAGCATTAAGCCCATCACTTCCAAATTTCCGCCTGACCTGGCATGCATCACCATCTTCAAAAGTGCGAGAGCAGAGATTTTACAATACTTGAAGTAGTGATGGCTGTAAGAAATAATATTGTTTAGAAAAATCAACTTTCAAAATCCTAAAAAGTCACAACAGTAATAATAGACAAAAAACTTGCTGGAGGAGACAGGCCAAGCAAGACCTGTGGAGGTAAAAGAATTGTCAACATTCTGATTCAAGACCCCGCACAATGATTGAGAGGAGTGGGAAGGCAGTCAGTACAAAGGGGAGAACAGGAGGGGTGAGAGGGATCTTTAGGTAAATGGGAGATCGAGGAGAGATTTTGGAACAAGGGGTGGAGTAGGGAGTCAGAGGAACTTGGGTGATGGGTAAGCAGACAAAAATAGGAAAAAAAAACAAAAAGTGGCGAGTTGAAGGGAATGAAACCTGATTATGAAAGCCTGAAATAATGCAAAAAAAAAGGTAGGAACAGGTCAGGAAGCATCTGTGCAAAAAGAAACAACCACATTTCGTGTCAGACACATTGCTAATTCTGCCCAAAATGTTTGTACCGCTTTTCCTTCCACAGATACTGCCTGACCCGCAAAGGGTAAATTGGATTTTCTATTTTTCTTTCACTTTGCTGGGCCAATGGAATAATTCTCTCCAAATTTCTACTTTTGTAGGTGATAATTAAATAAATGCAAAAGTGTCAAGAAAAATAACTAAAAAATAGTGATTAAACAAATACAAAATTTGTTGATATTCCTCTATGTTTTTTTAAAGGAATCAATGCCATAATGAAAGCTAAAAACCAGAGCAGAAAAATCAAAAACAGTTCACAGCAGAATTAGTGAAACGGCAACAAGGGTTTGAATCCAACACTGTCTGACAGAAGTTTGAACATTCTCTGTGTCCACGTGGATTTCCTCTGGGTGCTCAGGCTTCCAAAGATGTATGGAGTTGGTAGGTTAATTAGTCACGTAGGTTTATTTGGGCAGCATGGGCTTGTGGGCCAGAGTGACTGGTTAGCCTGCTGGATATCTCAATTAAGTATGGTAATCAATTTGCGCACACCAAGATTCCACGAGCAACAAAATTGTTTTGGGAATGCTGTTTTAAGAAGGGTATTGCCAAGCACATTGGAAAAATATTCATTGTGCTGTGGAATCTTTTTGCTACCAAAGCAGATCATCCAATAGATAACCTCAATAAATGCAACATTTCATCAGTGATATAGTGAAGTATCAGCATTTCACCAGCAGCGATTGATTATCAAGCTCGCTACAACAACATTAGCACACTTGTTTCTGAACAAGGTTGTGAGTTCAAGTCCCCTGTTCCAGAAAATGAGTTCATAAATAGACAACATACACAGTGCAGTATAGTGGGATTACAAGCTTGGATACATTCTCAATCAGATGATACATTAAACAAAACAAAAAAAAAATCTGCAGATGCTGGGGGTCAAGTACAATATCCAAAGTGCAGAGAACAAATCACGCAGCATCCATAGGAAGTAAAAAATCTATAGAATAGAAAGCCTGATGAAGAGCTGAAACATTGTTTACCTTTTACTTCCTATGGATGCGGTGTGTCTCTCTGATAATCTCCAGCACTTTTGTGTGAAACCAAGCCCAACTGCTATCTCAGATGTGTGGAGCTAATTCCATGGCCCCATGCAGGGTGGGTCAGAGAAGAAATTATGGTTGTTTTCATAGCTATCTCTTAAAGAGCATTATTATAAAATACTATCATGCTCTGATTATGCAACCTCGCTGTTTGAAAATTGTTATTTCCTTGATTACAATAGTTTTAAGTCCATTAAATATTTAACTGATTATAAAGTTGTCAAGATATCCTATGATCATGAAGGACACCAAATGCAAGTTAATTTGTAATAACACATTTGATGATTTGTGGAAAAGCAACTATTTTTCTTGGTTTGCAAAATCTGCAAAAGATCTGATATTGAATACAAGTAAAATAAGAACAGCAGATAGCAAATTACAAATCCAGACAAAAGAATGGTAAATATTATAATACAAAGAAGTTTGACATAGCCCTCTCATCTTTCACAAACTTCTACGTGCATCAATGAAAGCAAACTTCTTGTACATGCTGAATACAGCTGTTCCACTAAAAATTGTAAGCTACAGAAGGTACTAAATGCAGCACAGAACAATGACACAAACTTCCCTTCCCTCCATGCTCCACATATTCTGCTGCTAAGGAAAGGCAGCCAACATAATGAAGGATTCATCATGCCCATCACAGAGAAGGCACAAAAATACGAAAGTACATATCAAAAGCCTTAAAAACAACTTCTTCCCTGCAGCCATCGGCATCCTACAAGCACCACAATAGTGCTATCATGCTACCCTTGTAATTGTGAGCTGCTTCAATGACTACCGCCCAGTAGCACGAACTTCTGTAATGAAATGGTTTGAGAAGTTGGTCACAGCAAGAATTAACACGTACCTAAGCAAAGATTTGGATCCACTGCAATTTGCCTATCGTCACAGTTGCTCCACAGCAGATGCAATATCGCTGACTCGCCACTTAGCTCTGGATCATCTTGAAAACAATAATTCATCAACTACAGCCTGGCCTTCAATACCATTACTCCCTCATGGAGAGCATTCTGGATGGTTGCATCACTGCATGGTATGGAGGTGGCAACTCTCAGGACAAGAATAAACTCTAGAGGGTTGTTAACTTGGCCTGCGACATCACAGGCACCAGACTTCACTCCGTTAAGGACATCTACATGAGTTGGTGTCTTAAAAAAAAACTTCTATCCTCAAAGATCCCCATCACCCAGGCCATGTCCTCTTCACTCTGCCACCATTGGGAAAAAGGTATAGGAGCCTAAAGACAAGCACTCAACAACACAAGGACAGCTTCTTCCCGCTACCATCAGATTCCTGAATAATCAATAAACCAAAGACACTGGCTTACTTTTCATGCATTTTTTTTTTTAATAGTAATGTCGTAAGATGGTTATATAATAGGAATATTTTCATTATGATGCTACTGCAAAACGCTGAATTTCAGGACTTGTTGATGACAATAAATTGATTCTGATCTTTCTTTCTGAATTTTAGAATTCATTGTAATTATAGCTCTGTTAAATGTGCTCTTTACATGGCTGTAAGAATATTAGAGATCACATGTTAGACTGCTTACAAAAGGACCCTTCTCATAGTACTAAGTATATCATGACAAGTCAACTTAAAACTCACTCATATTTCCTGCCCACCCATAGTCTGGATCCAGAAGGATGACTTGAATGACCATCCAGAGTGGAGGCGATAGCAAGATCCAGACAACAGGCAGGCCTCAGATGGTGAAGAACTTTGAACTTCTGACATAAGGAAACACCATGAATCAAGGCTGCCCAGTTCTATCTCTACCCAAGATCAACAACCCCAATTACCCTGGTAGTCCAACTTTTGAGCACTACTGCCTCAATGAACTGGTATCATCACACCTCTACCCCATTTTGCCCTCCTTGGTCCAGTCCCTTCCCACCTACATTACTCCACCATTTCAACAACTTCCAGTTCCCTGGGCTGGACTGCCTCATTTTCACCATGGACGTCCAAACCCTACACACCTCCACCTCCATTGCATAAAAAATGTCGAGGTTCTCTGCTTCTTCCTTAATAACTGACCTAACTAGTTCCCCCCTCCACCAATACCCACCTCTGCCTGACAGAATTTGTACTTTCACTAAATACCTTCTCCTTTGGCTCAACCCATTTTCTCCAAGTCAAAGGTGTTATCTTAGGTACTTGCATGGGTCCCAGCTATACCTGTCTTTTTGTTGGTTATATGAAGCAATCCATGTTGCAAGCATATGTCGGCAGGGTACCTCAACTCTTCATTACATTGATGAGTACATTGGTGCTGCCTTCTGAATCCATGATAAACTCAACTTTACCTACTTTGATCCCAACTTTCATCCTGGTCTCAAATTTGCTTGATCCATCTCCGGATACACTCTCTCCTTTGTTGACCCAATAGCTTCCACAGTTACCTTGACTACACTTCTACCCACTCCAGTAAGGATTCTTTTCCTTTTTCTCATTTACTCTTGTCCACTGCATCTGCTCATAAGATGAGGCCTTCCATTCCAGGGCAGCTGAAATGTCCTTTCTTTAGAAAATGTGACTGCCCTCTACTCTCATTAACTCAGCCTTTACATGCACATATGCCCTGGATGTTTCCCTCTTCCACACCACCCATCTTTACCAGATGTAACATGGAGAGCACACCCTGTCCTTACCTACCACCTCACCAGCCTCCGCATCTAACATATTCTTCTCCACAATTTCCACCACCTACAACAGAATCTCACCACCAGCGGCCTCTCATTTCAATTCTCCATCCCATTCCCTTGCCAACATGTCTATCCATTGTCTCATGTACTGCCAGAATGAGACCACCCATAAATTGGAGGTACAATCCCTCATCTTCTGACTGGATACCCTCCAACCAGATAGCATTAATTTGCTTTCATTAACCCAACCCAGCCCCCTCCCACCACAAACCTTGCTTCCCCTGTCGTCTCCCCATTCCCTGCCTACTTTTCAGACATTATAAATTCTATTTAGTCCTTTATCATATCCAATTACACCTTTTGTTGGTCTGGATTCCTCCCCATGGTTTGAAATCTGAGACTTTCGATACATCCTGCTTCTGTCTTTTTCATGAAGGGCTCAGGCCTGAAAGGCCAGCAATATATTCCCTTTTACTCAGAGCTTGAAATCTGCCTTTGAGTGCTGTGTGAAAGAATCACAAAGTGGACGGGGGTCTAGATTTAGATTTAACAGTGGGTAGTCTCTGCAGTGGAGCATATTTAACTCATGGATACGGCTTTTTTGGTTGTGAGAACACTGAAGTCGGCTTCCTATGGGAATACCGCGGCTTTGCAGTATAAAAGGGGCTAAACCTCCAGACCAGCGGAGTTCCTCTGGCTCTAGCATTTCGGTGTTCTTGCTACAATCACAGCGTCCATCGCGTTTCTCTTAGACTTTGTTTACCAGCTATTGAATCAGTCTTAGAAGGCTGCTTTCACGTCATACTCCTAAAGCTTGGATCATCTCGGCGAACTGTCCAATACGAGTTTTCCGGTGAATGTGAAACGATCTTGGGTGGGCCTAAAAGATCCCGTGGTGTTATTATGGGGAGAGACATTAGCCCCAAGTTTCAGACCAATATTTACTCGTCAATGAGCAACACTAAAGGCAGAGAATTTGATCATTATCTCGATTCCCCCCCCCCCCCCCACCCCGATCTTTCAAGTATAATGAACGTTGCAGTTAGGCCTACTGAAACTCTCGACAGCAACTCTGCAGACGTTTCCGCCGTCAGGAGTAAACCAAGGATTCAAAGACGGACACTCACTCTTTAGTCCAGGGTTTCGCTGCGAGGATCTCCTGCTGCTGCTTTTTGTCGTATTTGTAAATTTCATCGATACTCTGCACTTCCTGCATGTTGTTCGCCACTTCCCAGGTTTTCTGCGCTACGTTACCACTAGCGCCAGCCATCTTTCGCCTAGCGTCCCACTCGTTCGCTGCTTTGGAAACGGCCCCGATCCGCTGTCGGGACCAGCGCACGGTGCGTGACGGTGACTCGGGATCTTTCCACGCCGCCACGGGGAAGCAGAACCATCCAAGAACAGTTTACAACTATTGCCCAAGTCATGGAGGGAACATTTGGAAACCGCTTGAAAGTAGATTTGTAAAATAACGTCTTCTCTTTTATTTCACTGTATTTAGATTAGCACAGTAGATTGAAATAGTCCATGGATGAGACTCACGGTGAGCCCTTCGGAGAGGAAAGTGGAAGAGGCGAGCTGCGCATTCACACAGATGCGGCCGTGGCGCTGACAACGGTTGCATTTAAAGCCTGTTGGTCAGACAAAGCACGTGTCTGTGCCCATTACTTTGCAGAATATCTGACTTGATCGAAGTGGAAAGTGGCACTAATTTGTTCACTTGTTATTTTCTTTACTATTCGGATTTCCTTTATTTTTATTTTGTTGTTGTCGTCACTCTGATCAACTAATTAAAGTACAAAAAGTGATAAAGCAGAACCTGCGTTCCAAGAGTTAAAATATTGCATTCTTTCTGTAAATAACAAACATAACTCAAAGTGCCAAGATTTCCAAGGTAAAGCAAAATGTAATATCATAACTGCCTGAATATATTTCAAATCAACTTGTCGCTTTGGTCACTCATAAAGGACAGCAGCTTTTTGGTAATCAATCAGAAAATTTTACACCACCAATAAATACATTAATATAAATCAAAATGCTACAGATGCTAGAACTCTCTAATAAAGTAAAAGCATTAAATGGTGGAAAATACTCCGCAGATAAGCCAGCCATTATGGAGAGAACCAGAAGAGGAGAAAATATGGGAGGTGATGTACCTGATTTCAAACAAAGTTAGAGGAAGGGGATGGGGTAGAGTTGGGAAAGTGTAAACTTTGAAGGCATGTCAAAGTAATAATAGTGCAAAGCAAAAGGGGACACGTAGAAACAAATAATGGATCTTTAGGAGATGTAACTGGGAATAAGACTGAAAATAAATAAATAAATTCAGGTAAAGCTTGAAATGCTTAGATGGTCAAGTATCAATCAGCATTCTGACACATGAACATTATTTCTCTCTCCACAGATGCTGCTCGACTTGCAGACTATTTACATGTTTTAACATTTCATTGCAACATTGCAGATTAAAAAAAATATTCAGTGCTTTCTTCATGCAATGTAAACTCAAGAAGTACATAAAATCTTTGATAGTATCATATATTTGATGGCTCTGAATGCTGTGAATCAAATCCAATTTTGCCACTACAAGATATTAACATCTGAAAGTCCACAAGACCATAAGATATAGGAGCAGATGTATGCCATCAACCCATTCCATTATGAGCTGATCCATGCTCCCACAGCCCCACTCCCTACCTTCTTCCCATAACCTTTGATACCCTGACTGTTCAGATGCCTATCAATCTCTGCCTTAAATACACCTAACAAGTTGACCTCCACAGGTCAAATTCCAGAGGTTCACCACTCCTTAAATCCTGATATTAAATGGGCACTCTTTAAATCCTGATATGCCTCCTTGTCCTTGACACCCCTATCATGGGAAACAACTACGCCACATCTCCAGGCCTTTCAATATTCAAAATGCTTCTCTGAGGTCCCCCTTCATTCTTCTGAACTCTAAGGAGTGCAGATGTTCCTCATATGTTAATCCCTTCATTTCAGGATTCAGTCTTGAGAATCTTGTCTGAACTCTCTGCAATGCCAGCATATCCTTTGATAAGGAGCCCAAAACAGTAACCCTCCTCTGTGAGGCCTTGCCAGTTTCTTATAAAGCCTCAACATCACATCCCTGCTCTTATAACCATATAACCATTTACGGAGCAGAAATATCCTATTCCTCTACATATGAATGCCAACACTTCCTTCACCTTCTTCATCACTGACTCAACTTGGAGGCTAACCTTTAGGATATCCTGCACGAGGACTCCCTTTACACCTTGAATGCTTTTGCCCTTTACACCTTGAATTTTCTCCTCAACCAAATAATAGTCTGCCCATCTATTTCTTCTACCAAAGTTCATGACCATACACTATCCAATATTTCCTCTCATGTGCCACTTCGTTCCCCATTCTCCTAATCTATATAGTTCTCTCTGTTTTCTCATCACTACCTGCCTTTCCATTTGTCTTTTTATTATCTGAAGGGGAAGATGTGCTCTGGGTGATAGTGTTATCAAGCAAACAATATATTTGAAAAGCAGGAACAGATGACAGAGGATGATTAATGGAGGGAGACAATTGAGCTTAATCCTGATTATGGAGTGGAATGGTTGAGAAGTGAAATGTGAAAAATGAGGGTATGCCAATGATGAAGGGAATATTTAGTTAAAATCTATTCTTGCCTCCCTTCACTGGTTGCCAGAACAGCTCAGGATAGATTTTAAAATTCTCCAGTTTGTTTTCAAAGCCATCAATGGACTAGCCCACTCCCACATCACTGATCTCCTAATCCCCTACTCCAGGGGTATCAAACTCAAATTCACAGAGGGCCAAAATTAAAAACTTGGACTAAGTCGAGGGCCGAACTAAATATTTATTGAAAATTTTCAACAACATCTGCATGTTTTCTCTTCTTTCAACATATGTAATGTTAAACTTTAGGATATAACTTTAGGAGGATAATGTTACAGGTCAGGAGTAGGTAGCTCAAGTTCACCCTTTGCTTGACCTGAGGGAAACATATTTGGTCCCTGTGGAGATGTAGTCAGCATTCACAGGCTGTGTCCATTTTGGCCTGCATCAGGACTCAGCATTTCCTGCTCACTCCTCAGGCTCTAGGCTTCTATTCACCCTTGACCCACCATCCTTCTACCTAACCAGTCCTTTACTCACCCCTCACTCCACTCGCTCTGCCTCTACCCACCCCATCCTATACATGCCCTTCTACTGCCTCTCCCCTGTTCCTCCCTCTACCCGTCTCTCACCCTCTAATCACCCCTCCCCTACTCACCCTGCCCCTCCCCTTTTACCTCTTCCCTACCCACCCCTCCTTCTACTCATCCCTCCCTCTAACTGCCCCTCGCACCACCATAACTTCCCCTGCCCATTACTCCTCACCTACACCCTCTGTCCACCCCTGCTTACCCACCCACTCAGGCCCAGCGCGCTGCCGATCAGCCTTTGCGGACAGCCACCATCTCTCTCTTCACGTGCAGGGCCAAACCAGCCGTCCCTGGGGTCCGCGCGGGTGAAAGCGCTGAAGGCCGTGGAGACCGGGAGAAGTGCGCTCGCGCTGTGGAAGGGCCGTCCGGTGCCAGTCACGCGGGGCTCGCGCTGCCGGGGGCTGTGCGCAGCCTGCCATGCCCATCGCACCGACAGGAAATCACAGGCGCTCACCCATCCGCTGCACCGCTTGACAGGTGGGAGAAGTGACTGGTTGTGCGGGGAGCCTTCCAACTGGCTTGCTGGCTGATGACATCGACAGACTTCTCGTGTTACAATTTCTCGTGTTGCAATGGGGAAGGATGTGCAATGAAGGGGGAGGATGGTGGGGGTGACATTACCAAAAAACAGCATCGGTGGGCCACCTCTAATACATTTTTGAAATGATCTTGCGGGCCAAGTATAATTATATCGCAGGCCAAATTTGGCCCGCGGGCCAGAGTTTGACATGTGTGCCCTACTCCATTTCAAGAACCCTCAGATCGGCCAATTTAGGGTGCTTGGTTATTCCGTGCTCAAATCACAAACTCAGGGGAGATCACACCTTTGCGATAGCAGCCCCCAAACTGTGGAACAATATTCCCCTATCTATCAAATTTGCCCCTTCCTGTAACTCTTTTAAATCCAGGCTGAAGTTGTATTTTTACTCGCAAGCATTTTGAAGTGATTGCTCATCGTTACCATGTTGTAGGTACAATTCTAAACCTCAGGGACCCATTTTATACTGCGCTTTAAATAGTTGCTTAAGTTAAGATATAATTTATGATCTGTAGAACGCGAGTTGTTTTAAATGTGCTACATAAAATAAACTTAAAACTAAAGGAAGAGATATTAGATGTACACATGGAAGTAAATATTGTGGAAATTACAGCATATTAAGGCACATCTGTGATAATAAAGAGAGATATCAGACAAACTGACCATGGCTAAAACATTAGATGAGATAAGAGAGACAGAAATGTGGCTTAGAGAGGGTGTTAGCCATAATATTGGATGTTGGTAGCTAAAGAACGACTTGCCATGAAACACTGTTGACCCACCTGGAGAATGGCACCTCAATTGCCAAACTGCTGTTCATTGACTTCAACTTGACATTCAATACAAGCATTTCCCAGAGACTGGTGGAGCAGCATCCCGCTCTGTAACTGGATTCTGAATTTCCTAATGGAAAGACCAGAGACTATCCGGTTTAGCAGCAGAATAACTGTCACACTCTTGCTCATGCTACTGACTCACGAATGCAATGCCAGATCCAACTTCAACAGTCATTGTTTGCAGGTGACATG
This sequence comes from Narcine bancroftii, assembly GCF_036971445.1. Lineage (NCBI taxonomy): Eukaryota > Metazoa > Chordata > Chondrichthyes > Torpediniformes > Narcinidae > Narcine > Narcine bancroftii. The sequence continues at coordinate 291,309,366 of NC_091470.1, read as the reverse complement.
ACAGTAGTTGACCTCATCAGCAACAATGATGAGTTGCACTACAGAGAAGAGGTGGAAAATCTAGTGAAATGGTGCCAGAGAAATCGGAATTTCAAAATGGACAAAAGATAGTGTGAACTTCAGGAGACCCAGGGACATCCACCCTCTACTGCATATTAATAGCTCTGTAGTGGAGAGCTCAAGTTCCTAGGAGTCCACTTAAGAAGTGACCTATCATGGACTCTCAACATCTCACTGGTCAGGATAGCTACCGACCATCATTCTGTCCATTTTCTACAGGAGGTATACCTGGAGTGTCCTTGCATGCTGCATCACAATGTGGTATGGTTGCTGTAGTGTAGACCGTTGGATCGGAGATCAAGCCACAGGAATGGCAGAGAGGATCACTGGGGTTCCCTTCATCCCATTGGTGTGATTTACTGGGATCATTGTTTAATGAGTCCTTGCAAAATCGGGAAGAACTCCTACCACCCCATGCAGCATCTTCCAGCTATTCCCGTTGGGAAAGAGATACAGAAGTATTGTTGCCAGAACCACCAGGCTAGGAAACAGCTTCTTCCCAATGGCAGTGAGACTGCTGAAAGACTGCTAAAACAACTCGCCGTGTCTATTTATTAATAATATTTATTGTCGTATATATATCACTTGTTGGTATGTGTGCTTAGCCTGTAGTGTGTGGTAAACTACTGTATGTATGCTTGTCTGTTTGGGCACACCTATTGGCAGACTGTGCCTGCAGCTCCTCCCATAGGCTCCAGAATGTTCCTCAGCCCCCTGCCCAGTGCAGATGTCAAGCAGCATGGATGTCTTTTGTACTAAAACTAATAAAGGCCTATCAGTTCGATCAGCTTCAGTCTTTTGGAGTTCTGCGCCATGCTGTTTCGTTGGGTTGTACTGGTACAATCGGGTGACAAATAAACGTGAACAATAACAAGACTAACAATTTGGCCACCTTGCCCCAATAAGTACACAAATAGGGGATTAAGTAGTTTACCTCCATTTTGTATCATGATTGGTGACTTTTCTATACTAACGAATCTGATGACAGCACTTTTGTGTATTACACTTGATAACATATACAGTTCCCATTGAGGTAAAGGTAACCATCTGCATGAAATTCTTCAGAATAGTTTGATGACAAGAGCTGCTCTCCTTGCCCACAAGTGAAATAAATAAATGCTGGACACGTGGAATCTGATATGTGCTCTGATGATGGGACTTAGAAGAGAATTAGGATGTCGACTTGGAGAGATTCTATGAGGAAAAACTCCAGATATAGTTGACAAACTTGCTGTTGTATTTTTACAATTCGGTAAACCTAAAAATAAACTAGAAACATGTCATAAAAGACTGAAGAAAATCAACAAGAATTTAAAAAAAACCCAGAAAATGAACTATTCAAGTAAATGAGCTGTCTCCAGGGGTGGCCAACCTCGTCAGACAGACAGCACAGAAAGAGCCCATTCGGCCCACGAGTCCGTGCCGCCCAATTAACCTACACTCCGGTTCGTCCTCGTGGGCCTGTTACCGCACTGTCTGTTGAATCTTAAAACTGAAAAGGTCGGCCACCCCGGCTCGAGCCTTTAATTTAGGATGCCTTTTCAACCCCAGTCATCCAGGCCTGCAGGGGAGTACACGAACTCCACCAGACGAGTTCGCCGCTTGCAGTTCACTCTTGCTCCCCCTGCGGCCAGGGCCGCACCCTTCGTGTTCGTGTCCCGAGCGGCCGCGATGCCCGATGGTCGGGGAGAGCTCGATGGGAGCGAGCGCGCGGCTGGTGCGTGCGCTTCTCGCGCAGCCACATTTAAACCTTCAGCGAAGAGCGCGAGAGGCGGCGGTGAGTGCAAGCAGTCGCTTCGTTTCTACTCTCCGAAACGTGTAGGGTGTGAACCATCTATGTTGCCGGGTCCTCCCCTTGGCCCCTGTCCGTTTGCTGGGCCCGGGCGGTTTGAATGGCGAGCGATAGGGTCCATGTTGCTAGGCTACGGCGCCGAGGCTCATCCGCCCATCTCTCGCAGTCTTGACAACTGTTTGGGGGGAGATGGTATTCTTATCTTTCGCTTTGTTTCCATGTATCTCTTTAAAGCCAAACTCAGCATTTTCTGCGTAGTAAGATCTCCTTTGCAAAGTGAGGGCTGGTTTCAGTGCAGATGGCTTGTTTACCAACGTTGCTTAACAACAAACGCACCATTCTGTGCGGGGGTGACTGAGCAAGCAAAGAATCGCTGCAGGAATTCATCAGCACCCATGGGTGGAGATGGCCAGTCGGCGTTTTGGGTTGGGGCTCTTTCTCAAGACGAAGATAAAACTATAACATGACATTCATAAAGGGGGAAACAACTGGGACGGCCCAAAGGTCATGGGGTTGAGGAAAGGAGGGGGGGGTGGTAGTGGAGGGGGGGTGGTAGTGGAGGGGGGGTGGTAGTGGAGGGGGGGTGGTAGTGGAGGGGGGGTGGTAGTGGAGGGGGGGTGGTAGTGGAGGGGGGTGGTAGTGGAGGGGGGGGTGGTAGTGGAGGGGGGGGTGGTAGTGGAGGGGGGGGTGGTAGTGGAGGGGGGGGTGGTAGTGGAGGGGGGGGTGGTAGTGGAGGGGGGGTGGTAGTGGAGGGGGGGGTGGTAGTGGAGGGGGGGTGGTAGTGGAGGGGGGGGTGGTAGTGGAGGGGGGGGTGGTAGTGGAGGGGGGGGTGGTAGTGGAGGGGGGGTGGTAGTGGAGGGGGGGGTGGTAGTGGAGGGGGGGGTGGTAGTGGAGGGGGGGTGGTAGTGGAGGGGGGGGTGGTAGTGGAGGGGGGGGTGGTAGTGGAGGGGGGGGTGGTAGTGGAGGGGGGGTGGTAGTGGAGGGGGGGGTGGTGGTGGAGGGGGGTTGGTGGTGGAGGGGGGGTGGTGGTGGAGGGGGGGTGGTGGTGGAGGGGGGGTGGGGGAGGGGGGGTGATGAGACAGGTCGAGACCACTGGGCAAAAGGTGCTGGAGGAGCTGGAGAAGATGGACATAGTGGAACCAGATGGAAGTTGTGGTTACCTAAAATAGTAAAAATTGTTGTTTATTCTGTTAGATTTAAGGCTAACGGAAAGGAATATAATGTGTTGTTTCTCAATTTATGTTTCACTTCACCCTGATAATTGATAAGCTTGTGGAAAGATATATTTGTAGGAATGGTTATAGGAGTTGAAATGGTTGGCTACATGAAGCTTAAGTTTGGACTGATAAACAGTTTAGGTGAACATGTCTGTCCTTGGCTTATCCATTGTTTGGATGAGGTTAAGCATCAGCTTGAAGAACCACACATCTTTCTGCTCTTGCACTGCCTTAAACCTATGAACAATTCATTTCTCAAATTTTAGGTTCCCCCCCCACCCCCATCTGATTCCACTATTTCCCCACTCCTATACAGTTTTTGTTTGTTTCTTGCTGCTGTCTCAGAAGTGCTCTCTTGTCCTGCATCATCTCTGTCCTCCCCCATTTGTAATTTCCCCTCCCCCATTTGTAATTTCACCTCCCCCATTTGTAATTTCACCTCCCCCATTTGTAATTTCACCTATTCTTCACTTTGATAAAAGGTTTCAGACCTGAAGCATTAACTGACCATTTCTACCCATGTATGCTGTCTGACCTGCTGAACTCCCCCAGCTTTTCTTTGTTTGCAACGATATTGGTATTCAGTAGCAAGCATTTTGAGAATTAATGTACAGAGAATGAAGAAAACTTAGATTTGGTGACTCTCGAGGACAAAGTTGTCTCTGTTCACCATTGTTGTACAGTAAAACTGATAACCAAATAACATATAACCATATAACAGTTTACAGCGCCGAAACAGGCCATATCGGCCCTTCGAGTCCGCACCGGTTCACTTGAACAACTCCACTAGTTTCCCCCCTACCAGATGCAGAAGGGAGAACAGATTACATCTTGTTATGATTCTTCAAATCTATATGAAAATCTGTGGGCGATTTGTAGTACTAAACTACAAGATGTGCTGTTTTTGGAAACTTCTCCAGACAATTTTTATGAAACCAATGGCTTGGATTCTGTTACAGAAATGAAGAATCTTTAACCATTCACCATCATTATTCTGAAACTGACAGAAACTTGAATCTTTTTGTGGATGTGCATTTAGATGACAAATTCCAGTTACATCAGAACATAAAAAGAGGAGTGGGAGTATGGCATCTGGTGTGTCAAGCTTGCTCTGCCATTCAATCAGATCATGGCAAATCTGACTGTGGACCCATAACCATTAATTCCCCAACTAAGCAAAAATCTAACTGAGATATTGATGTGATTTACTGAGATAGTTTTTAAAGAGGGTTTGCAAAATCTCTGAGTACTCCTACCACCCTGCTCACAGGATCTTCCAGCTACTCTTGTGAGGAAAGAAATACAAAAGTATTAGAGCCAGACCACCAGGTTGAGGAACAGCTTCTTCCCACGGACAGTGAAAGTGCTGAATGATTGTTTTTTTTAAAAAAAAACTCCTATGACTCTACTATTTATTAAAATAATACTTATTTTAATCTATGTACCTGTATATATTTCATTTTTCTGTATGTGTGTTGGCAGTGTTTTGCACCCTGGATTGGAGAACACTTTATTGCCAACAGCAAACATTAATGTACAGTGCCCTCCATAATGTTTGGGTTAGAGACATTTTTATCCCTTTGTTTGCCACTGTGCTCCACAGTTTTAAATTTGTAATTTAACAATTCACGTGATTAAAGTACACATTCCAGATTTTTTAAATGTTATTTGTATACACTTTGGTTTGACCATGTAGAAATTACAGTACTTTTTATCCATAGTTCCCCCATTTCAGGGAACCATGTTTAGGACACTTGGCTTCACAGGTGTTTGTGAGTACTCAGGTATGTTTCATTGTATAAGAGAAGCTTTTGATCACCTTCAGAGTCTGTAGTTATCATTTTTCAACATGAGGACCAAAGTTGTGCCAATGAAAGTCTAAGAAACCATTATGAGGCTGAAAAAAAAGAATAAAACAGTATGAAATATTGCCCAAACCTTAGGATTACCAAAATCAGTAGTTTGGAATATCATTAATAAAAAAAAAAGCAAACTAGCGAGCTCAGTAATAGCAAAGGGACTGGTATTCCAAGGAAAACCTTCACTGCTAATGACAGAAGAATTGTCACCATAATGAAGAAAAATCCCCAAACGTATGTCCGACAAACCAGAAAAACTCTTCAGGAAGGAGGTGTGGATAGGTCAATGACTACAGTTCGTATAAGACTTCATGAACAGAAATACAGAAGCTCTACTGCAAGATGCAAACCATGGCAAAGGTGGTATGCTTTGGATCTTGGGAAGTTTCCACACTTTGCTCTTGCCATCACTCTGATACAGGTTACTCTTGGTCTCATCTATCCACAAAATCTTCTCCAGAACTCTGCAGACTCTTTTAAATACTTCTCGGCAAAGTGTAATCTGTGGCTAACAAGTGCTGATTGCCAACAGAGAAATGACCATTTAACCCATAGAATTACTTTACCCCAATTCTTTGCATTCTTATGGCTATGTTTTTTACGTGCACCTTATTGAAGCCCTTGTGAAATCCAAGTGCACATCATCCCCCTATTCCCCTTTACTGCACTCGTATAGTTAAGATGGAGCTGCAGCAATAGCAGTGCTGCTTCTGGTGCCGTCCTGCAGGGAGTAGAGTCCAACTGCCCAGTCTGAATTCCGTCAGCTCTGTACATGCTTTAAATTGTTTGTAAATGGAGCTGATGATGGTTTAATTTCAAAATCCTGTGATTCCGGGGTCTGCACCCAAGATGGTGGTGCTTATGATTGGCAGGGGTTGCAGACTCTGGGAAGCTTAGGGCTAGCATGGCACCAGAAAGCAGGAGTCAACCACCCCCCTCTCCCGTTTGAGAAGGAGAAGCAGAAGAGATGACCCATGGGACAGTGACCATGGTGATGGTCACCAGAGAGGGGCTCTGTGGTTGAAAAATATGCACAGGTGACTCAAGGTGAAGAACCCACTCTTAAAAAAAGTGCCGGTGAGTGAGGTCAAGTGATTCACATCAGGCTGTGGACTGCTGGAGACTGGCTCAAGAACTAGCTGAAGGGGAACCAGGTATCGGAACTGGGTGTGAGAGGGGCTGAAGGGTTCCTGAGACTGTTAGAGGTTTGGATCTGGTGCTTGGGCTGCTGATGGTTTGGAATGAGATCGGTGCGGCTGCAGAACCGCTGGAGGTGGATCCATGGACTCTCTTTTGCTTCTCTTTCTTTGACTTTAAGAAGAGCTTCAGGCAATTTCTGCTGATGGCAAATCTGTCTTATGGCAGACAAAAACAAATTCCATGCAATATTGCACTGTCTTTATTACATGATAATTGAATCAAAGAAATTTGGTAAGTTTGTCAAACATAACTGGCCCTTCCTGAATCAATGCTTCACCTGCCTGATTGAACAGTTTCTGACAATAAAATGTTATGAGGCCAGAGGACCCCAAAACCCGGCAGCAATAGATATTCACCAAGACAAATGGTTACTTAAACCAAAGTTGCTTTTAATTATCTTTAAACATGAAAATAGAATTAAACTTTAACTTATCACTATAAACTTACCTAACTTAACCCCCTTCTAATTTTAAGCACGTGTATGTAATATGTGTGTAAGTTCAGAAAAGTTCTTTGATTCACAGTCTAATCATTCCTCCAAGTTCACCAGTTGCAGTCATTTCTTATACTGTGCACAGAATTTAACATTTATAAAGTTCACCAGGCTTTTGCGCTGGAAAGGTAAATGGTTACCGCTCAGGAAGGTTCTTGTTGGTTAGAGAGATTTGTTGTTCCAGGACATCCGTAGCTACTTCAGAATCTTGCTGACGAAGCTTGCCCCTTCAGGGTTCTCTAGATGATAATCTCTTTCTTTCAGGTCACCACAGAGTTCATTTATATTTCTCTTATTCGAAATGAAACATTAGACAGCCAGTCCTCTTCTCTTGCATGAATCACAAGGGCTTTGACCAGGCCATCTTCCAAATGGGGCTTTCCACAAGCTTCCCAGCTTATCCTGTTCCAGTCCCAGCTGCTTCTGCTGGCTGTAACACTGTAGAAAAAGTTTTTCTCTCTCTCTCTCTTAGAGAGAAAGCCTGTTTGGCTCTCTCTGCTTGCAAAACCACATGACCCTCCTAGAACAGCAAGTTCTCTTCCAGACAATCTGCGGCTCCAACAAGCTCTTTCATCTGTTGCCTTTTGTAAACAATAATCCATTAGTGAAGTCTCTTGAGCACTCTCCAAAGCTCTTGCAAAAGTTGTGGAGCCGATATGTCTAGCATTAGCAGAACTCCAGTATTTCAAATAAGATCTCTTTTAAAGAGTTGGTATGTAACCTACTCTAACAAACCTTTCCCAATTTATCTCCCAAAAAACATATCTATATTCTTTGTCACAATATGTCTTGCTATTTCTTCCTTGATGATAGCTTCAAGCATTTCACAGAATACTGACATTAAGCTAACTGGCATATCATTACCCGCCTTCATTCATTTTTAAATAATGGTGTGACATTTACTGTCTTGGAAATAGCTCAGAGCTACCCAGGGTCTAGAGAATTTTGGTAAACTATCACAGATGCTTCTATTAGGACTTCTCCCATTTTTTTTTTAACCTTGGGATGCATTCCATCAGTACCAGGAGACATATCTACCTTAGGCTGACTAGTTTGCTCAGCACTATCTCTTTAGTGATAGTGATTGTATCAAGGTCCTCACTTCCTATCACATAAATGACATTTTGGTTTGGTATATAAGATGTGTCCTGACTATGAAGATGGACACAAAATAGTTGTTCAAAGTTTCGCCCATTCCTCAATATGAATTTCACCATTTTATTTTCCAAGGGACCTATGTGCACTTTAGTCATAATTTTCTACTGTATAATAATGTATGTTTATTATCTATTTTTATATTTGTATGTTTAAAGTTATCTTCCCTTTTTATTGCTTGCTTAGTGGTTCTTTGTCACTTTTTAAAGTTTTCCCAATCTTTCAGTTTCATATTACTTTAAACCAGTGGTTCTCAACCTTTTTCCACTCACATACCTCTTTGAGTATTCCCTATGCCATCAGTGCTCTGTGATTAGTAAGGGATTGCTTAACGTGGTATGTGAATGGTAAGGGAAGGTAGAGAATCACTGCTCTAGGCGTGATTGTTACTGAGATATTTTGCTTGAGAAGAATTGTCATTGGCCCATTTCATTTGGAGTTATGAAACTATGTGTTGTGTATAAGTCTGCCCTGCTGTACATCATGACCCCCCATGTCATGATGTCACCACCCCCCCCCCCCCCCCCAACATGTATGGCAGTAGCCATGTTAGTCTGATGGTATTAAAGAATGAGAAAAGCACCACATCTCTGAGTCCTCATTGTGCAGGTACATACACCAGGGGAAGGAAGCAAAAGGATAAAGGTAAAAGGTGACTACCTAAGGAGCTCCACGAGTTCCCGCCAAAAAATCAAAGCCAAAGTGCGCTGAGATGGCAGAGGGAGAGTTCAGAGAATTCAACGAAGTGGATGAAAGTTGGGGTAATTACGTAGAACGATTTAACCACTACTGTGCAGCCATTAATATTAATGAAGCCCCAGTAAACTGAAAACGTGCCCTTGTGGCGGCGCACTCTCATGGCGAACTGGCCCTGTATGTAACGCCATGTGGCGGGGCAGCCATGGGAAGGTGGCGCTGTCAAGGTTTTCTTCCTGCCTCAAGTCTCCTGCCCAGTGTGTGCCTGGGGCAGCGGTTATGTTGTCACAATGCACGAGGTGACTGAGCTCATGCTGCTCTTAAAAGGGGCTGCACTGAATTTGAATAAAAACAGTTATTAATGGCTTTCAATGTGGTGGATGAGTCTTTCTTGGCTGTGTTCAGCACTACATTGGTGACCCCTTTGAGTCCAGACGCCTCTCTGGTCTCAAGAACATTGATCCGGCAGAGGTCAACGCCGTTGCCATCAAACTGCCCCCCTTCTGGACCCATCGCCCGCATACATGGTTCGGGCAGGTGAAGGTGCAGTTTCAACTGATGAACATTTCAGCAGACGCCACGATGTTCTACCACATCGTGAGCGTGCTTGATGAAGAAATGGTAGCCAGGGTGGACGATCTAATACACAACCCACCGGCCGAGGGTAAATATCCTGCCCTCAAGAACCTGCTCCTTGGAATAGGAGAGAAAAGGAATCAAGAATAGAAAATTGTTTTTTGGGAAATAATTTATTAACATTTGAACAGTTGAAGTACAAATATGGAATAACTCATGGTACAATGTTTGCATATCATTTAAAATCTTATTTAAAGGATAAATTAGGGAAACAGCTTGAGATTACCTGAAGGAAGCAGCTTTGAATATGTGATTACAGACACAATGATAATTAAAAGATTTATAACCAACATGTACATTAAGCTGCAAGATAAGGAAAATGAAATAAACTATAAACCTAAGCAGAAGTGGGAAATGGATCTAAGCATAAAGATAAAAAATGAAGTATGGGAAAAGTTAGGTTCTGGAACTATGAAGAATACAGTAAACCCAAGGTTACGCATGATACAGTATAATTGGTTACACATTGGTTACAAATCTATTACTCCTCAAAAATTTTAAAAATAAAATGAAATGGGAAAAAGATTTAAGTTTAACAATAACTGAAGAAGATTGGTCTGAAATCTGCCGTAATAGTGTTCGAAAATTGATTAATGCTAGATTGGCGATGATTAATTATAGTTTTATACATCAATTATATTTAACACCCAAAAAATTAAAAAAATTTGGTTTTAGTAAGTCAGATCTTTGTTTTCGTTGTGATCAGGTTTCTGGTACTTTTTTACATGCTGTTTGGTTGTGTGATCGGTTACAACAATTTTGGAAAGGTATTCAATCTGTATTTAATAATCTATATAATCTTCATGTTGTATTAGACCCTGATATATTTTTATTAGGGAATATGCAACCGTTGATTGATTTAGAATTAGATAATTACCAGATCTCTTTTATTTACTTAGCGCTGGCAGTGGCAAGAAATGTATAGCGATTACTTGGAAGAATAGAAATGTATTGTCTTTAGATAGGTGGTATTCAGAGATGAAGTTTTGTTTGGTTATGGAAAGAATATCTTTTTCTATACAAGATAAGATGTCTTTTTATGAGTTAAAGTGGACCCCATTTATTGATTATATACAATTTAAATAAGTTTGAATTAATCATTTTTTTCTTTAAAAAAAACTTTTTTAAATTATATTTTTTCTATATATGTTCTTTTTTTTCTTTTTTTTAGTTTTTTTATTATTAGTTGTTTTTTTTCATTTAAGTTCTTTTTATTTTTTTCATATATTATATAATTTTTTTGGATTAATAATTAATACTTAATTAATATATTTTTTTGTTTTATATATATCCATCTTTTTTTTTAAGATGTATATATTTTTTTTTAAATTATACTAATAGTATTAATTCTTCACTCTTTATCGTGGGGAGGGGGGGTTTAGGGGTTAAAAATAGTTTTTTTTTAAGTCTTAGTTTTTAGTTGTTAGGGGGAGATGCCGAGATTGGTATTGTATTAACTATGTTACTTTGTACTTGTATTACTTTATTTTGTATTTTTTCTGTACGTGAATTACTTACTTTCTTCATACGTTAAAATTAATAAATAAAGTTTCAGAAAAAAAAAAATTTAAAATAGGATTCAGATAGATGTTTTCGCTGTAAGAAGGAAATGGGAACAATATTATATGCAACTTGGGGACGTACGAAAGTGAATAAGTTTTGGGAAGAACTAAATCAGATACTAAATAAAATTACAAAAAAAAACATACAAAAAAAACCAGAGATATTTCTGGTTTAAGAAGTAGAGAATTAGGCCTCAAATTGGATAAAAGTGCAAAAAAAATTCATTATGATAGCCTTAGCAATAGCAAAAAAAGTATAATGTCAACTTGGCAAATGGAAGAGAGCATGAGTATACACCAATGGTACAAGGGAATGAATAAATGTATTCCATTGGAAAAAATAACATATAATTTAAAAAATAAAGTCACAATATTTGAACAAATTTGGGAACCATACATGGAACATATCAGAGAGAGTTTGCCTACGACCTCCATTCCCTAAAATGAGAATGAAAATGATAAGAAGACAAAATGACTTGATTCAGTGTGTAATAAATAGAAGACATATCTTTCTTGTTTATATTCCTTTGTGTGAAGATATTGTTTAATGGTTTTATTGTATATGTTGAATATTTATGGGTTTTGGAGGGGGGTGGGTTAAAGGGAGGGATGGAAAGGGGAAAAAAAAGGAGAAAAGACCACTGTGTAAATTTAATGAGAAACGTTTGTACATATTTTGGTTGATTATGGTTCATAGTGTGAAAAATAAAAAATTATAAAAAAGAACGCAGCCCAGACTTTTCAACACCTCATGGATGCAGTGGGTAGGGACTTGGACTTTGTGTTTATCTACCTGGACGATATCCTTATCGCCAGCCGCAATCGCGAAGAGCACAAGCCCCACTTCCGTACCCTGTTTGCCCGACTGGCTGAGTTTGGCCTCACGGTCAATGTGGCCAAGTGCCAGTTCAGCAAGCAGATGCTGCAGTTCCTGGGGCACACCATCTCGGCAGCAGGTGCTGCCCCAGTGCCAAATAAGGTCGCGGCCGTCCAGCGGTTCCCCAGGCCAACCACGCTCAAGGGCCTGCATGAGCTCATGGGGATGGTGAATTTTTATCATCGGTTCATCCCCGGCGACGCTTGCGCCATGCGACCGCTGTTCGCATTGATCACCACTAAGGAGAAAGTCCTGACCTGGCTGGAGGAGGCAGAGACTGCTTTTGCCACAACAAAGGAGGCCCTCACCAATGCAATTCTATTGGTGCCCCTATGCCCAGAGGCACAAACGGCACTCTAGGTTGACGCCTCAGCCACGGCGGTGGGGACGTACTCAAGCAGTGGCTCAAAGGACAGTGGTGCCCGCTGGCTTTCTTTAGCAAACAGCTGCGCCTGCCAGAGCTCAAGGACATTGCTTTCGACTGGGAGCTCCTGGCGTTGTACCTGGCCATCAGGCACTTTCGATACTTTCTGGAGGGCAGGCCCTTCATGGTGTTCACGGACCACAAGCCCCTCACACAGGCACTCGCGATGGCCAAAGATCCGTGATCGGATCGCCAACAACGCCACCCCTCCTACGTGTTGGAGTTCACCAACATCCGGCACAGGGCAGGAAAAGACAATGTCATGGTGGATGTGCTCTCTCGTCCGGTGATCAACGCTCTCGCCCCCGGCCTTGACTACACACTATTGGAACAGGCCCAGAAGCTGGACACAGAGATGTTGGCTCTCCAGACCGCCATCTCTGGCCTCGAGCTCGAGGACATTCATTTGCCCAACAGCCTGGACATGTTGCTCTGTGACGTCTTCACCGGATCGCCACGCCTGGTAGTCCCACTGCAGTGGAGGCCTAGGTCGTAGGTCCCCTGCCGGTGTAAGCAATAGTTGATCCGTCCACAAGATGGCTGGAGGCCGTTTCTATCAAAGAGGCTTCCACAGAGACGTGTGCCAGGAACCTAGTCAGCCATGGAAGTTCATTGTTGCTGCTGTGACCCGGCCGTTACTGGGTGCTGACTTCCTCAGATCCCACTCACTGATGGTGGACTCAAAATGGCGCTGGTTGGTGAACACCACTACATTCCAGACTTTCTGCCTTGGAAAAGCCAAACTATCTGACCACACCTAGATGCTGTGGAGTACGCCAAACTTCTTGTTGGAGTTTCTGGACATTGTCACTTCCCAGTTCTCTACTGCCACACCCAAACATGGCATCGCACACCACATCCTTACCCAAGGACCTCCTCAACATGCCTGAATCTGACGCCTGCTGCCCGACAAGTTGCAGCTTGCAAAACGAGAGTTTCACAAAATGGAGGAATTTGGAATTATACACAGGTCTGATAGCCTGTGGGCTTCCCCGCTGCATATAATGCCCAAAGCCACAGGAGGTTGAAGACTTTGTGAGGATTACAGGTGTGTCAACGACACTACCAGTGCAGACTGCTACCCTGTGCCCCATATACAGGACTTTACAGCAATCTTCATGGGCCCAGGATATTTTCTAAAATTTACTTGGTGTGTGGGTTCCATCAAATACCAGTAAACCCAGAGGATGTGCCCAAGATCGCCATCATAACATCATTCAGCTTTGAATTTTTGAGAATGCCTTTTGAGCTCAAAAATGCTGCACAAACATTCCAGCGACTAATGGATGCAGTGGGGCATGGCATAGACTTCCTTTTCGTATTCTTGGATGACATATTCGTCGCCAACCACTCCCACAAAGAGCACCTGCAGCATCTGCATCTACTCTGCTGCTGCCTACTCCTGTGAACCCTGCCAAGAGCAAATTTTGCCATTCCTCTATCAAGTTCTTGGGACATCAGATCAGTAGCTGGGGTGTTGTTCCATTGCCTAGCAAAGTGTAAGTCATCCTCAAATTTGTGAGGGCCGATACCATCAAAGGACTCGAAGAATTTATGAAGATGGTCAATTTCTATCATCGCTTTCTACCCTCTGCAGCTCATATTATGAAACCCCTCTTTGACCTCCTGTCCAGCGATGCCAAAGAACTTGAGTGGACAAAGGAGATGACAGTAGCATTCTAGCAGTCCAAAGATACCCTAGCGAAAGCACTGTTGCAGGTCCATCCACCAACAGCCTTGACAATCGATGTGGCAGTAGGCAGGGTCTTGGAAGCCTCTAGCGTTTTTTAGTAGGCACCTTTGCCCTCTGGAAACGAAATACAACACATTCAAAAGGAACTGCTGGCGCTGTATCTATTGGTCAGACATTTCCACTATTTTTTTGGAAGGCAAGGACTTCATGCTAACATTCACCTTTGCGAAGGCATCAGATTTCTGGTCAGCCTGCCAGTAACTCCACTTATCTTACATATCTGAGTTTTCAACCAGGATTAAACATATCTCCGGTAAGAGTAATGTGGTGGCTGATGTGCCTGTCCTGCTCCTCCGTTCAAGCAGTACGTGCTCTATTTCTGGGTGTAGATTACATGCTGCTCACCAAAGCTCAGTGCCAGAATGATGAACTCCCGGCTTATAGAACTGAAATCATGAGCCTACAACTCCAGAATGTAGTCTTTGGGCTGCAAGCTACCACTCTCCTGTGTGACATTTCCACAGGTCAGCCTTGTTCTATCATCCCAGCTGCGTGGAGACATTGCATTTTCGATTTCATTCATGGACTGTCCCACCCCTCAATTTGAGCAACGATCCACCTGATAGCCGACAAGTCACCTCTAACAGAGGCCCACAGTTTACCTCTGTACTCTGGGATGTTTTGTCGCGACTGCTGGAAATGTAGCTCCACCACATGACAGCCTACCACCTGCAGTCGAATGGCCTAGTGAAGTGGTTCCATAGGCACGTGAAGGCTGAACTGATGGCCCGCCTCCAGAGACCTGATTGAGCAGATGAGCCGCCCTGGATCTTCATGGGAATAAGAACGGCACCCAAGGAGGATTTCAATTCTTTATCAGCAGAGTTGCTTATTGAGGCCCCGCTCATTGTACCTGGGAAGTTTGTGCCTGCAGCATATGGACAGGAGGCGCCACTGATTGAATTCTTGGGGAGTCTGTGGAAACAGCTTGGAAAATTGGCCCCAGTTCCCATATCAAGGCATGAAACAATGATACCTTCATCCCAAAGGAACTCCGGGACTGTGAGTTTGTGTTTTACTTAGAGGTGCACAAGGGCCACCCTTACAGAGGCTGTACAAGGACCTCTTTATTGCGCTATGAAACAATCGTACAACTTGTGTACCGGACATTGGGAGGCATCCAGAGACATTTACAATTGATGACTAAAGCCTGCTCATCTCGACCTTGATTGGCGCTTGCCATAACCCTAGATGCAAAGGTATGGACAACTGCCCAAGATTGGTGGACAGTAATGACACCATAGGTTTAGCCTCCTATTGCCAGTTCTGGAGAGGGAGAAGCCATGTAGCAGCTCACCAGAGGCTTAATTGAACCAGCTCGGGAGGTTCCAAATGATGTCCAATTAAATCAGTTTTTATTGAGCAAGATATATTTATATATTACCTTCAAATAAACTTAAAAATGAAGATTTGTTTTTGTGGATTTGCATTTATGATGTTTAATTTTTTATGTTGATTGTGCCTGCTCCATCCTTTATTTAGCACTGCATATTTACAAAATAAATCATTACATTTTTTAAATTAAAAATTGTTCTTTCTACTTCCTGTTTGGTACATCGAATTTGTTGCTTAGCCAGCATTGGAAATCATTATCGCTTGATGTCAGAATTAATCGCTGACAGCAATTAATGTTGCAAGAGGGCATGTTCTCATTGTAGAGTTTTGAGTTCAGTAGTACAGTATTTGTTATGGATTAATCTCTGCAGAATTTAGGCTGTTATATGCAGGATAAGATGTGTCAAAACCTTAATGTTTGAGAACCTTGAAGAGGATTGGACATTCATTTCTTTGAGTATTTTCTGTAATATAATTTGCTAAACTGCACCTCCATTCTATTTACTACTCTACTCTCCCCCCCCCCCACCCAACCCCCCGCCCCAACAACCCTCTGATCTCATTTTCTTTTAATTGAAATCTAACAAAATAGGTGTAGAAATTCCACTTATTGTTGCTGTTTCTGCCTTCAGGGAGGTAGTTTTGAGTGCTTGAAAACCAGTACAGGTCATCAAGGACAGGAGTTTACATAGAAACTTGGTTTAGTATAGAACAGATTTTAAGGTTGCTCAGTTTGCAGTGGTACACAACCTTTTTCTTTCCACTTGCATACCACTTTAAATATTCCCTATGCCATCAGTGCTCTGTGATTAATAAGGGATTGCTTAAGGTGGTATGTGGGTGGAAAGAAAAAGATTGAAAACTAGTGTTTTAATCGTACCTAATTGTTATGTGCACGGTTTCATAACTCCAAAGGAAATGGGCCAATGACAATTTTTCTCAAGCAAAATATTGGGTCTAGAGCAGTGATTCCCAATCTTCCCTTCCCACTCACATAACACCTTAAGGAATCCCTTACTAATCACAGAGCATTTATGGCATAGGGATTCCTTTAAGTGATATGTGAGTGAAATGATATGTAACTGAGTTACATTTATTGGAGGATATAAAGTTATCAAGGAGAATATTGGAGAAATTGACTTGGGAGGTGTCACAAGTGGAATCAGTGGGACTGGTTGAAGAAAAATAATTTTTGGCGAGGGACAGAATGTGGATGTTGTTAAAAAATAAGATTTGAACATTTATATGGAAATATTCATGTCTTGCATTCTATGTAAAAGCTCATTACGAGTAAATAACAACTATCAGTTGATTAAATTTTTAGTATTGACAATGTATTACCAACATCAATGATTAAGCTGTTTATGAATCTGCTGTGGATATTTTTTTTTGCCAGAAGTTGTGTTCTTAATAATTAGAAATAATTTTAGAAGTTCAGCTTTATTTTAAAAACAGATTGCTGTATATTTATCAAATATACTTTTCAATTTGTATAACAAAAAATAAATAGTGTGAATACTTGGGTTGCAGTGCGAAGATGACTTGAAAGAACAAAAATTTAAAGTAATTGAAGTGAAAAAATGATAGTTTCCAGCTACCTATTTTGATTGACAATTAATGTTTGATGATTATGAAACAATTAATTGATTTCCTGTCAAATTACATTGCATAGATTGTGAATGTTCTTATTTAATGAAGATGGTGCATTTAAAATTTAATTGATCTGAAATTAGGGCACTTTCATATTGTAGAAAGAAAAAAAATGATGCTAATTGGGTTTGTGGGAAGATCACAACTCAAGTTTATTTGCAATTACATGTTCAAAATCTATTTTGTCTGCTCAAGATTGGTTACCATTGTATTCTGCTAAGATTTATGATGCAACTATTCCTTTCTTTGGCATAATCTCAACAAGCTTTTAAGAAAAACAATGTTTTGGGTTTAATGAAGATATATATTGAGGTAGTACCTTTAATAATTCTGAAATATCGCATCATAGATTATAGATAATAAAGTGTTTAAGTATTGAGTTGTTATTTAGTACAGATATGCGTGCATTGCCCATCATGTTCATGTTAACAGTAGGTCTTTTTACACTGCATTGTAAAATAGAGATGCCCCAAAAATTTTCCTAGAAAACATCCCATGAACCTGCGATGTGAAAAGGTTGGCCGAGGAATTTTAAATGACCCCGGAAATTTTCCCAGATCACCCTCTCCCTGCAGTGTGAAGAGCTAAATGGCTAAGCAGGGAAGCCTCATGCTGCGTCACATAGGCGATTAAAATTAAAAGATACCACTAGAGAACAGCGGGCTGCTTCACCCCGTTGCGATGGCAGCATAAAATGTGGGATGAATGGCCGTCCTCTTTAACCATAATCTCTCACACAACTGGATTTTGCAGATCGGTTCCAGCTAAGTGAGGGATTATGGGAAAAGAAGTTGGCCATTCATCCCACATTGTGCTACCGAAGTGGACCCAAAGCGCGGGGATGGGGGAGCGACCTAATGATGGCCGGGAGCGGGCGGGCGGGCGAGTGACCAACTGACAGGAGGGGGAGGGTGACTTAGTGACGGGAGGGGGCGGGCAGACGACTTACCGACGGGAACGAGTGAGCGGACGACTTATCAGTGGGATGGAGGGAGCGGGCGGGCGATAGGAGGGGGGCTTACTCTTACTCCTGAAAGTGCGTTACGCATCATCGGTTGGGGGGGTGGGACTCCCCCTAAATTTCTGGGGAGGGCAAATTCCCAGGAATTTGGACCATGGTTTGAGAGACCTTGGAGATCCTGAATTCCTGGGACTTTCTCCAGGACAAAGTAGCTGTACTTGGTTCTTGGCTTTTTGAGTCTTGGTGATTCAAGTGTTAATCTTGATACATTTTAAACATTTGAGTGTAATTGTCTCCGCTACTTAGAGTTCCTCATTGCAACCAACCTCTGGGTGCTTTTTTTCTCCCTTGTATTTGATCTAACCTTATTCCTCCTTGCCTTAAACTGTCTGGGTGTAGGTGTTACTGTAATAGTATAAGGTTTCTCACTATACATCTACCTATGTCCCTTTATAATTTTGTATGACAGTCTCCAGCTATCAATGGAAAACAGACTCAGCCAATCCACTCTCCTCAGAACTGAGGTGCTCTATCCCAGGCTACACCATGGTGAAACTTCTCTGTATCTCTCCAAATCAATTGCATCCAATTAGAGCTGCATGTAATAATCCAGCTCTAATCTAATCAAAGTTTTATAAATGTTTACCATGACCTCTATTCTCTTGTATTCCATACTATGAATGCCTTCTTCATAAGCATATCAATGTAAGCCTTGTGGCGGCTCGTCCACATAACAGACAAACCGGCTCATGGATTCGCAGGCATCCACAGCACATCTGACTGTGAGAGCTCCGGGTTCAGGGCAAGCCCACAGCCTAACGGCTGATGTCATAAAGGTCATGAGAGTTGCAAGCATCGTTGGGTTCCAAGGGATTTAAATGTATGGGAGTTCTATTACTGCAAATGAACTTGGTTTAACTCACTTTTGACTCTGTGTGGTTCTTTAGCTTGCTGCATGCATCGTATGACTACATTGGTGACCCTGACAGGCCAAACGGCATTTGAACCCAACGATGACCGACCCAAGCATGCAGAATGCAGTTTTACTGAAACTACCAACTTTCTGGACCTCGCAGCTGTAGGTCTGGTTTGAACAGGCTAAAGCCCAATTCCAGGTCAGGAAAATCGTTTTGGACAAAACAAAATACTACTATGTGGTCGGTTCAATCGACCAGGAAACAGCAGCCGTATCATTGACTTCCTACACCAGCCACCAGTTGTGGACAGGTATGAAACAATTAAGGTGCTCCTGATCCGTACTTTTGGCTTCTCCTGCCAGGAGTGTGCAGCGTGGTTGCTCCACAAGGATGGCCTGGGTGACCACACGCCATTGGCCTTAATAAATGAGATGCTGGCACTAGCAGATGGCCATAAGCCATGTTTTCTGTTTGAACAAGTCTCTCTCGAGCAGATGCCAGAAGATATCCACCTTATGATATGCCAGTGACCCACACAAAGTAGAAGCCCGCGCAGATATCCTGTGGCACACCAAGCAGCATGGCTGGGCCTCCATCGACCAAGTTGCTTCGTCACTCCATAAAGCCTATGGGTTTCCCACACCACCAACGAAGCCAGTGATGCCCGCAGTAGGGAGCAACCCCCAGTTCGGACCGTTGGTGTTTTTTTTACCAACAAAAGTGGGGTTTAGGAGCCCGCTGTTGCTGCCCACCCTGTCCTTTTCTGGGAAATGCCAGTGGCTGGCTATCATGGTAGCCTTCCTTACTTATGGGACCGACACTCCGGGCAAAAGTTCCTCATAGATGAGAGTGGAGGTTAGCGTCTTGCCCGCCTCAAGCCACGACACCCGTGCCAGGAAGTTAGGACTGGTGCTCACTGCTGCCAACAATAGCAGTATACCCACATATAGCACGTGAACAATCCCATTACAGTTCGGTTCCAGCCGTTTCACCTGGTTGTTTACTCTGGCAGCAATTTCGCAGCCTTTATTGGGTGCAGGTTTCCTCTGAGCATACTACTTCCTAATGGACCACAAGGGTTGGCGCCTAGTAAATGCTAAGATCTTCCAGACCTTCTCGCTCAGCGAAGCCAAGTTACCGGCCCCACACCTGGACACTGATTTCAACAGGCAATGAATTTGCCAGAGTATTAGCGGAGTTCCTGTCTTGGGTAAACTTGTACCTCTCACTTTGTTCGTTTTAGATTGGTCACAGAGTTTAAACTACCGAAAGAAAATAGACACATACACCAAGAGCAGTTCAGATTATACAAATGTTTATTACAAATTCAAAAGCTGATTTCACACTACAATATACAAGCCCTTCCCAACTATACTTATCAACGCTTGGACTGGTCCCAACTGCCAAAGCGAGGCAACAACTGCACACTTGTAGTAGGTTGTCAGGGCGCCGGTAGCAGCTTCTCCACCTCCCCTGACCGGGACGTTGGCTGGACTCCAGAAGTTCTTCTTCTTGCTGAGAGATGTTGCCACCTCTCGGAGAGTCTCAAACTTCAGCAGCGGGACCATGGCTTATATTACCCAAAAACTGCTTACCCAAGCACCTATTCCCAGCGCAGCAAGAAAGATAAGCAAGCAAGCTAGCATGCTAGGCTTCTAACGAATAACATAATTTTCAGCTTATCACTTTGAATACAATGGTTTATTTTGCATCAAGACTAGGCCTCTGACAGTCTGTGACCAAAACAAGCAGGAAGATTAAATGTTCTCGGTACACAGATGTCCTTTCTTCAGATAACAGCATCTCTGGCCCCTCAGTGGAATTTTGCTTATGTCTGCTGATTCTAAAAACAATTAGGTTCTCAGCCTTGCAGAACCCAAAGCTGCAAGTTTAAAAAAAAGGTTCTCAGCTCTGCAGAACCAAGAGCTGGAAATTAAGAAAAAACAGGTTAAAAAATAGGTTAGAATCTTCCATTACAGTTCCCAACCATTATTATGCCACCAGTTTGCCAGGCCCAGTACAGACAAGGGCCTATAGGAGGTCATGGGCATGATCAATTTTCACCACCGATTCCTACCGTCAGCAGCCTGAATCATGTGACCCCAATCATGCGACCCCTGTTCAGCCTGATGTCCAGCAAGGCCAAGGAAATCACCTGGTATACGGAATCAACAGTGGCTTTCATGCAGGCCAAGGATGCCCTTGCAAACACCACCTTCCTGGTACACCCATGGGTGGATGTGCCCACAGCCCCCCCCCCAAGAATTGAACTACACAGTGCTTGCCAAGGCACAGCAGCTGGAGAAAGAAATGCTGGCCTACCACATTGCAGTCTCAGGCCTGCAACTTGATGCTTCTGTGATGTGTCCGCTGGCCAACCACGCCCATTGTTCCAGCCACTTGGAGGTGTTGCATTTTCAAAGCACTACATTGTTTGGCCCACCCATCCATTTGGGCAACTGTCCAACTAGATTTGCTTGGCATGGCCTATGCAAGCAGGTTGGGCACTGGGCCAGGACATGCATATACTGCCAGACCTCTGAAGTCCAAAGGAATGTGAAGGCCCCCCCCTCAACCCTTCCAGCAAATGCACAGGAGGTTTGGCATGTCCATGTGGACATGGTCAGTCCACTGCCAGTCTCCTGGCAGTCTTCATGGTTGACTGGTTCACCAGGTACTGCTCATTGATGTGTCCATGGAGACCTGCACTGGACCCCTCATTGCAAGCTGGGTTGCATGTTTCGGCCTGCCTGCCAACATCACCACAGATGGGGCCGCAGTTCATGTCTAGCCTCTGGTCGGCACTGGCACAACTACTTGGGACCCAGCTGCACCACACCACGGCCTACCATTCACAGTCTAACAGCTTGGTAGAACGTTTCCACCAGCACCTGAGATCGGCCCTGATGGCGCACCTCTGAGGCCTGGATTGTGTGGACCAACTTGGCATCCACACAGCTCTTTGGGAGAGTTAGCATATGGGGCCCCACTGACTATTCCAGGTGAGTTTGTGCCGGCAGCCCGTGGCACAGAGGCGACATCCGTGGCAGTGCTCACAAGACTCTCAGAGAAGGTTGGAACACTAGCTCCTGTCTCAACCTCATGCCATGGCCCGACACCTTCCTTTGTCTCCAAGGACCTCTGGGACTGCGAATACGTCTTTGTCCGTGGCCATACGAGGGCCTGTACAAGGTGATGTGTCAGAATGGAAACGCGTGCATTCTCACTGTGAGTGGCCATGAGAAGACCTTCACCATTGAGCACCTCAAGAAGGTGCATCTAGACCTGGAACACCCTGTGACTATGCCACCTCCACACTGACGTTCAGCCACCCAAATGGACTAAAAAGATGTTGGCCATGGATTCCACACCTCCTAACATCATTTCTGGGGGGTGGGGGGAGGATCATGGTGGCTCACCCACATTGCAGGTGAACTGGCTCACGGAGACGCGGGCAAGTCCGTAGCACATCTGGCTGTGAGAGCTCCCAGAGTAGGGCAGGCCACAGCCTAGCGGCTGATGTCATAAAGGTCCCGAGGGTCGCAAGCATCATCGGGTTCCAAAGGATTTAAATGTGCAGGAGTTTTATTAAAGCCAGGTGGTTCAACTCACTTTACTCTGTGGTTCTTTAGCTTGCTGCATGCCTAGTGCGACTACAGGCTCTGCCTTTGTGGATTTGTACTATAGATGGCTGTCGTGCTTAATTACCTGATGAGCTGAATACCTCCTATGCCTGCTTTGAGAAGGACTAAACAGTTCCTGCTAGAATCCCTGCAAAGGCTGAGGACCCTGTGATAGCTGTCTCTAAGGACGACATCAGAACATCATTCAAGAGGGTGAACCCTTGCAAGGTGTCAGGGCCTGACGGTGTACCTGGTAGAATACTGAAATTCTGCGTCAACCAACTAGCTGGAGTGTTCACGGACATTTTCAACCTCTCATTGCTGCAGTCAGAAGTTCCCACCTGCTTCAAAATGGCATCAATCATTCCAGTGCACAAGAACAGTGTCATCTGCCTCAATGGCTATCGCCCAGTAGCACTAACTGCTTCTGTGATGTAATGCTTTGAGAGGTTGGTCGTGACCAGAATGAACACATACTTAAGCAATTATTAGATCTACTGCCATTCACCTATTGTCACAATTGCTCCACAGCTGACGCAATATTGCTGGCTCTCCATTCAGTTCCGGATCAGTTCAAAAACAGCAATTCTTACATACGGCTACTTTTCAACAACTACAGTTCATCCTTCAACACCATTATTTCCTTAGTGCTGGTCAAGAAGCTACAAACTCTGGGCCTCAGCAGCCCCCTCTGTAACTGGATCCTTGTCTTCCTCTTCAGAAGACCACAGTCAGTACAAATTGGTAACAATGTTTCCTCCTCACTGATTATCAAACACAGGTGCACCTCAACGATGCATGCTTAGCCCATTGCTCTACTCATTATAAGCCCATGACTGTGTGGCTAGGCACGATTCCAATGCTATCTACAAATTTGCCGATGACACTACAGTTGTCGGCAGAATCACAATCGACAATGAAGAAGCATGCAGGAGGGAGATAGATCAGCTCATTGAGTGGTAACATTCCACCAACCTTGCGTTCAACGTTATCAAAACCAAGTAGATGATTGTGGACTTTTGGAGGAAGCCAGGGGAACATGAACCAGTCCTCATTGAGGGCTCAGTAGTGAAGAGGGTCAAGAACTTCAAATTTCTGAGTGTCAACACCTCTGAGGATTTGTCCTGGAGTCTCCATGTCAATGCAGTCATGAAGAAGGCTCGCCAGTAGCTATACTGTGTGAGATATTTGAGTAGATTTGGTATGTCACCAAAGCTTGAAAACATCTATAGGTGTTCCATGAAGAGCATTCTGGCTGGTTGCATCACAGTCTGGTATGGAGGTGACAACTCTCAGGACAAGAAAAATATCCAGAGGGTTGTTAACTTGGTCTGCAACATCACAGGCATCAGACTTCACTCCATTGAGGACATTACAAGAGGCAGTCTTTTTTTTTTAAAAAAAGCAGCCTCTATCATCAAAGACCCCCATCACCCAGGCCATGCCTATTTATTCTGCTACCATTGTCAAAAAGGTACAGGAGCTTAAAGACAAGCACTCAGTGGCACAAGGACAGCTTCTTCCCCACTGCCATCAGAGTCCTGAATAATCAATGAACCAAAGACACTGCCTTACTGTTTTGGCACTATTTAAAAAAAAAGTTACTGTTGTAAGGTGGTTTATATGAATGGTTGCATTTTTTTTTATTTTTCACACCATAAATCACATTAGCCATGATATACACTATTTCTTTTTCACACATATACAGTGACTTTTTCTCCCCCCCCCCTTTCTTCCCAAACCAACCCCCCACCCCCCCCTCTCATCCATTTTAGGTATACAATCTAGGTTGCATTAAGCCAGTCAGACAATGTTGTCATTCAACAAAATTACACCAGAAATTCTACTGAGTCCATTCTTTTCTTTCCTTCTCCTTCCATCAACTTAGGTAATGTTTGTCCCCGGTAGGTTTTCGCTATTGTATTTAATGTAAGGCTCCTATACTTGTTCGAATATTTCAATATTATTTCTTAACCAATATGTTATTTTTTCTAATGGAATACATTTATTCATTTAAATTTGGTAGTTTCTTCCTTTTAATTTGGTTATGTATTCCATTAATATTTAAAGACATATAGTTCAGCGTAGCCCTTTTATATTTTGTTTATCTTCTCTTTCCGTTTTTCCATCATTACCTTTCCTCCTTTTCCATTTCTGTTTTCTTATTTTCAACTCTTTATAAGACAACATTCCTACAACATCCAACATTTTCCTTATTCTCCTATTTCTATCTTATTTATCCCCAATCTCCCCTTCACCTCCTGAGTTGTCCTTTATCCCTTGTCGGACAACCACATCTCCCCTCTCCATTTGGATTTGCGAATCCACTCGCAAGCGTCAACTGATTTTGCAGTGACCGCTATTTCCCCCCACCCCGCCTCCCCCAGAAAAGATTTCACTTTTCATATGTCACAAAGGTCACTCTTTTAATTCCCTCCTTATTCTCTCTATTCCATTACCTTCCCTTATTAATTCTTGTCTATACTATCTATATTTTCCTCTAAGTACAGATACATTCATGTATGCTCATTGTCTCTATTCCCTCTTATACCTCTTTACCCGCATACATATCAATCGTGATCATTTTTACTCTCATTACCCGTCTTCATCCCTCAGTCTATTTTTGTCTTTACCCACATACATATCAATCGTGATCATTTTAACTCTCATTACCCGTCTTCCTCCCTCAGTCTATTTTTGTAATTGTTCTGCAAATTTTCGAGCTTCTTCTGGATCCGAGAATAGTCTGTTTTGTTGTCCTGGAATAAATATTTTCAATACCGCTGGATGCTTTAGTATAAATTTATACCCTTTCTTCCATAAAATCGCCTTTGCTGTATTGAACTCTTCTCTCTTCTTTAGGAGTTCAAAACTTATATCTGGATAAATGAAGATTTTTTGCCCTTTATACTCCAGTGGTTTGTTGCCCTCTCTTACTTTTTCCATTGTCTTCTCCAGTACCTTTTCTCTTGTAGTATATCTTAGGAATTTTACTACAATAGATCTTGGTTTTTGTTGTGGTTGTGGTTTAGAGGCCAATACTCTATGTGCCCTTTCTATTTCCAATTCTTGCTGTAGTTCTGGACATCCTAGGGTCTTAGGGATCCACTCTTTTATAAACTCCCTCATATTCTTGCCTTCTTCATCTTCCTTAAGGCCCACTATCTTTATGTTATTTCTTCTGTTATGGTTTTCCATTGTATCTATTTTTTGAGCTAGTAGTTCTTGTGTCTCTTTAGTTTTTTTATTAGATTTCTCCAATTTCTTTTTTAAGTCTTCTACCTCCATTTCTGCTGCTACTGCCCGCTCTTCCATCTTGTCCATTTTTTTTCCCATTTCTGTTAAGGTCATCTCCATTTTATTTATTTTCTCTTCTGTGTTGTTTATTCTTTTTCTTAAATCCTTAAATTCCTGTGTTTGCCATTCTTTAAATGACTCCATGTATCCTCTAACAAGAGCAAGTATATCCTTTACCTTGCCTTTCCCTTTATCTATTTCACTGTATTCTTCCTCTTCTTCTTCCTCTGGGTTGGCCATCTGTTGTTTCTTTGTTGCCCTTTCCTCCTCTTCTTTCTTGTTTCTATTGTCTTCTGTGGTCTCTTCTTGCTGCAGGTGTTCTGCAGCTGTCGTTGCCGGCTGTGGAGATCGACTCCCCAGCTGGTCCCCCCTCCCGTCGGTGTGTTTTTTTTTCATTCGCATCGCGCACTTTTACTCGGCTCTGCGAGCCATTTTTGTAGTCCATTATTTACCGACCTGAGGGAGCGGGTTTCTCTCTCCGCAGCGGGCCTCTTCGGACAGGTAAGGCCTTCACCTTTTTCCTCCTTTGTCTTCTCTTCCTCTCTTCTTACCATTGCTTTCGATTTTTCTTTTTTTGTCGCCATCTTCTTTCCACCTTTATACTCACTTTTCTGTAACTTTTATTTCTGTGCCTTTGTGTTTTCTCTTGTTTTTCCCGACTTTTCTGGAGAGGGCTGGAGTTCACCGTCCGGCCACTACTCCATCACGTGACTCCTCCCCTGAATGGTTGCATTTTGATGCTGCGTGACATTGAATATTGTGACTTACTCATGACAGTAAATTCTGATTCTAAACTCAATCAGGCAGACAGGACCTCTATTAACAGAGCCAAGGTAATCAACCTTGATCTATCCCTGCCTTTCCAAGTATTGTTCAATTTCCCCCCCCCCCCCCCCCCCCCCACACCCCCACTACTTATTTTAAGGTTGTTAGTCAGTAATTATTTGTTTTTTTTTCCCTCTGCTCTTCCTGATTAAAGATATCATGTTATTTCTTTTTTCTTTGGCTTGGCTTCGCGGACGAAGATTTATGGAGGGGGTAAAAAGTCCACGTCAGCTGCAGGCTCGTTTGTGGCTGACAAGTCCGATGGAATATAACATCTGATTTGTAATGTGTTAGCCAAAACCAATTATTGCAGATGATAATTTGGAAAAAGCCCCTTCCCTCATCTCTAGCAATAGCAATACCATCTCCAGTTGTATGTACACTAACAATGCCATAAACAGGCCTATTGTTGATTATAATATAAAATCCAAAAGTTGTAACTTCAGCAGTAAAGCATTTCTTAAATCCTATGGTGGAGTGTTAGCATACATTTTAAAATTTGGATTTCTGGTGTGAAATTCTGCAGTTGCATACAAAAACAGGAAATGTGCTGCAGATCAGGCTGCACCCTTTGTTGGCAAATCAGTGAATATTCTCTTTTTCTACAGATGCTGCTTGACCTGCTGAGTGTTTCCATTATGTTTTATTTGTTTTTCACATTTCTAGCATCTGAAGACTTTTAGTTAAATTTTCTTTCTTGTGTAATTGTTGAATGAAATGGGTTCCTGCCATATTTTAAAATCTCTCGTAATTGAACATGTGCAATCACTTTTTGGCAATGCAAACTGTTGGAATATAGGTTATTTTTTTTACCCAACATTCCTTCATTTGTTGTGCAGCAGTTATGGACTTGAAAAAAACATTAAATAGTGGGCCAACCTGAGGCACATTTTCAGAATTTTGACTGTGAGAGGAAAGATACAGGTTTGAATCCCCAAGCAGCATTTAGTTAAGCTTTTGATGTAGTTTTGCTGAGCTGGAGGCATGTCAAAATCATCTTGATCATTGAACCAAAATTTTAATTTCCATGATTTAAATGTTTTTTTGTAGGTGCCTTGCTGTCAATGGCAGATGAATTGGAAAAGTTCCTTCAGGAACAAAGGGCCAAATTAGAACAAGATAAAATTGAGTTGAACCAAGATCCACCATATATGGAGATGAGAGTAAGTCAATAATTTAACATATTATGAGCAGTTAAATTAATTTGACTAAATACGTAATTAGGCAGAGCTTCTTGATAATGCATAACAATGTTGAATGAGTGTCTATTGTGCAGTTGATATGTGTGCCAAAAAAGCCAATTGTTATTTAATTGAAATGTGGGAAAGTGTTATGAGCCCAGAGGACCCCAAAACCCAGCAGCAATAGATATTCACCAAGACAAATGGTTACTTAGAGTAAAGTTACTTTTAATTATCTTTAAACATGAAAATAGAATCACACTTTAACTTAATTAACCTAACTTAACCCCTTCTAATTCTAAGCGCACATGTGTGTAATGTGTGTGTAAGTTCAGAAAAGTTCTTTGGTTCACAGTCCAATCTCACTTCTCATTCCTCCAAATTCACTGGTTGCAGGCAATTCTTATACTGTGCACAGAATTTAACATTTATAAAGTTTACTAGGCTTTGATGCTTGAAAGGTAAATAGTTACTGCTCAGGAAGGTTCTTGTCAATTTTCAGAGAAAGATTTGTTGTTCCAGGACATCTACATTCCAGGACATCCACAACTGATGTACTTCCATCAGCCACTTCAGTGTCTTGCTGACGAAACTTCCCCTTCAGGGTTCTCCAGATGATAACCTCATTTTTCAGGTCACACAGAGTGCCTTTTTGTTTTTCTTATTCCAAGTGAAACATTAGACAGCCAGTCCTCTCCTCTTGCATGAACCACAAGGGCTTTGACCAGGCCATCTTCCAAATAGGGCTTTCCACAAGCTTGCAGGCTTGTTCTGTTCCAGTCCCAGGTACTGTGCCAACTGTAACACTGCAGAACTGATCTCTGTGTATCTCTCTCTCTCTATGAGAGAAAGCCTGTTTGATACTCTCTGTTTGCAAAACCACATGACCCTCTTAGAACAACAAGTTCTCTTCCAGATAATCTGCTGCTCCAACACGATCTTTCATCTGTGGTCTTTTGTAAACCAACAATCAATTAGTGAAGTCTCTTGAGCACTCTTCAATGCTCTTGCAAAAGCTATGGAGCCAATATGTCTAGCAGAGCTCCATTATTTTAAATAAGATCTGTTTTAAAGTGTTTGTATGTAACTTACTCTTTCCCAATTTATCTCCTAAAAACATATCTATATACTCTGCCACAAAAGTAATAGCTTTAAGAATGTTTCAGCATAACTAGCTGTACATACTGTTAGCAGAGTTTAATTTTTGTGATTGTGACATGTCTTTTTGATGTAGACAGATTCAGATACTTCGTTGATATTCTTTATTACTTCATTTGCCCCAATCCTTTCTCCCAGACCAAATCTTCAGAACCACTCAATGAGACCAAACAAGCAGCTGATTCATCAGTCCATGGAAAAAGCCTTTCAATCATTCAACCTGTGAAGGAAAATTTGCAAACTAATAGATCTAAAGGTATGTTGACAGCATAAAACAGAAAATGGGTATATTGTTCCTATTATGTCTCAGTGGTCAAAAACAATTTTTAGTGTTGAACTGGGCAACTTTGAATAGGATGATTCCATGTGCAGAATCCCTGGTTTTTGGTCTTGATCCATCTGTTGTATGCACAAATTGTATGGATTTACTATTTCAAAGCTAGCTGATTATTTGAAGTGCGTAATTATATACCATTGTAGCGGGAGCTTCAGCAAAGAAACTCATAGCCACCACCTTGGATGCTCTCAACAACTGTTTTATTCAAATCCTGCATGTGCCCCTTTAAGGGCAGCGTGAGGTCAACCACCGCATGAGCGGTGACGTCATAACGGCTGCCTGAGGCGCGCGCTGGGCTGAAACCATGGGATAAGGAGAATGTCTAATGTAAAAGTCTTGCTGGACCACTGGAGGATTTTGAACGGGCCCTCGTAAGGGTGCTGCAAAAGTGCAGTATGTGGTCCACACTGAATGAAAACGAATTCTGCCGAGTCCAGCTCTTTGGGAAGGCGGGCTGGTCGGGTGCCATGATATGTAGGAGGCAGGGGGGCTCACGAGGCGAGCTTGCTGCGTAGGTCTGCCAATAGGTTCGGGTGCTCGGTCGTAGAGTCGGATTCCAGACCGAAGAACTCACCAGGCAATGAGAGTGGCACGCCATACACCAGCTCTGCAGATGACGCCAGTAGATCCTCCTTGGGTGCGGTTCTGATGCCGAGGAAGACCCAGGGTAGTTCGTCTGCCCAGCCGGGACCTGTGAGGCGAGCCATGAGGGCTGACTTCAGGTGCCAATGAAATCTCTCCATGAGACCATTTACTTGCAGGTGATAAGCTGTGGTGTGGTGGAGTTTAACCCCCAGTAAATTTGCCAATTGAGTCCAGAGAGCAGAGGTGAACTGGGCGTTCCTGTCACTAGTGCTGTGCGCCGGAACTCTGAACCTGGCGATCCAGTGAGTGACCAAGCTCCTGGTGGAAGCCTCCTTGATGGGAATGACTTCCGGTTATCTTGTGGTCCGGTTGACCACCATAGCAGGTAGTGCGCCTCCCTGGACAATGGCAGGGGGCCCACGATGTTAACATGTATGTGTTGGAACCTTTTGACTGCTGGGTTAAACTGTGCTGAATCGGGGCCTGTGTATGCTGGTAGACCTTGGAGGCCTGGCAGAGTGAAGGTCCTCGCCATCTCCGCTACTTCCTTCTTGAGCCCATGCCACACGAACTGCTCCACCACCATTCGCACTGATGGCTTCACCGAGGTGTGTGCTAGATCGTAGACCATGTTGAAGGCCCACGATCTCCACTGTGGCGGGACTATTGGGCATGGTAAACCGGTGGAGACATCGCAGAGCAGTGTGTCCAGGCTGTTTGGCAATTGAATGTCCTGGAGGCGGAGCCCCAAAGTGGCGGTACGGAGGGCTTGCGTCTCCGTATCATCCCTCTGCGCCTGCGCCAGTTGGGTGTAGTGAGGCCTGGGGCGAGGGTGTTGATTGCTGGTCGGGAAAGTGCGTCCACCATGATGTTGTTTCTACCTGCCCTATGCCGGATGTTGGTGGTGAACTCCAACACATGGGAGAGATGGCATTGCTGGCAGGCCGACCATAGATCCTTGGCCATCGCGAGGGCCTGCATGAGAGGCTTGTGGACACTGAACACAGTGAATGGCCTGCCCTCCAGGAAGTACTGGAAGTGCTGGATGGCTAGGTATAGTGCCAGGAGCTCCCGGTCGAAGGCGCTGTACTTGAGCTCCAGCGGTCGAAGGTGCCTGATAAAGAAGCCCAGTGGGTGCCACTGTCCGTCGAGCCACTGCTCAAGTACGCTCCCAACGGCCATGGCTGAGGCGTCTACTGAGGGCGCGGTGTGTGCCTCCGGGCGCGGGGGAACTAATAAGGTGGTGCTAGCCAGTGCGTCCTTTGTGGCCGCGAAAGCGCTCTCTGCCTCTTCAGACCAAACCAGGCCTCACTACACCCAGCGGCGATCAAAGAGAACAGCGGCCACATGATGCGGACGGTGCCGGGGATGAAACGATGATAAAAATTCACCATGCCTACGACTTCTTGCAGGCCCTTGAGGGTGGTGGGTTTGGGGAACTGCCTTATGGCTGTGACATTTTCTGGAGCCAGGGCAGCTCCTGCTGCCGAGATGGTGTGTCCCAGGAAATGCAGCTTCTGCTTGACGAACTGGCACTTGGCCACATTGACTATGAGGCCGAATTCCGCCAGGTGGGCAAGCAGGGTGCGGAGATGTGTCTTGTGCTCCTCATGGTCGCTACTGGCGATCAGGATGTCATCGAGGTATATAAACACAAAATCCAGGTTCCTACCCACTGCATCCATGAGGTGCTGGAAAGTCTGGGCTGCATTTTTAAGTCTGAAGGGTATGCGCAAGAATTCGAACGGGGTGATGATCGCTGTTCTACCAATGTCCTCAGGGAGGACTGAGATTTGATGATAGCCCCAAACCAGGTCGACTTTCGAGAAGACTTGGGCACCGTGGAGGTTGGCTGTAAAGTCCAAGTAGTTGCATCGTTCAGGTGCCAATAATCCCTTTAGGGTCGCCAGCCTTCAGAAGATTTGGGGACCATGTGTAGAGGGGATGCCCAGGGGTTGTCAGAGCAGCGGACGATTCCAAACTCCTGCAGGAGAGAGAACGTCCTTGGCTAACTGCAGCTTCTCAGGTGGAAGTCATTGAGCCTTGGCGTGCAGCGGGGGGCCTTGGGTAGAGATATGGTGGTAGACCCCATGATGGGCAAGGCGGCGGAGAACTGCGGCTGCAGGATGGAGGGGAACTCGTCAAGTATGCTGGAATATGCATTCCTTGGGGCGGTGATGGTGGCTATTTCGGGCTTTCAGGCATCTGTGACATCGAGGTGGACCAAGTGGAATGTGTGGGCATTAACTAGTTTTCTGCCCTTCATGTCTACTAGCAGCCCATGTGCCCTGAGGAAGTCAGCCCCCAAGAGCGCGGTACCCACTGAGGCCAGCATGAACTTTGACTGGAATTTATCTTTCCTGATCTGGATCGGCGCCCTGCGGGTGCTGAAAGTTTTGATGGCAGAACTGTTGACTGTCCGCATGGTGGGACCACGAGGTTGGGTGCGGGTCTCGAGGGCGGTCGGGGGCAAGACGCTCAGTTCTGCCACAGTGTCCACAAGGAAGCGCTGGCCGGTGGACTTATCGGTCACGTGCAGGAGGCTGTTCACGTGGCCAGCTGCCGCAGCCATCAATGGCAGCTGGTCGAGTCGTTTCCCTGGTAGGTACAGGGTTGCCTGCTCTTGCGAGCTTGTGTCCCCCCCCAGCGTTGATGATAGAAGCAACAAGAGGGGTGGTGCTCCTCTGGCTTGTGCTTGGCAGGATGGGGGCTGGGGGAGGGCTGTAACCAGCTGGCTCCTGTACGGGTGACCTGACTGAGAGTGGCTTTGTTCTCTCTCTTGGTGCGCCAGAGTATGTTGGCTCGGGCCGCGACTTGCTGTGGGTCACTGAAGTCTTCGTTCGCCAGCAGGAGCTGAATGTCCTCATGCATCTTCTCCAGGAAGATCTGGCGGAACAAGAAACAGGGCTTGTGATCTTCCATCAGCGCCAGCATCTCATCCATGAGGGCCGATGGAGTTCAGTCTCCCACCTCGTCCAGTCTGGAGGCATGCTGTTGTGGGGAGTATAAATTAGGAGCACTGAATGCATTAGAGGACGTGGGTGTAAATCTTTGTCTTGCGTGGAAGGGCTGGGGGCCCCAAGTGGTGGTTACAAAAGAGTTATAGGAGTTGTTAAACTTGCTGCAGTTGCAGAGAAAAGTACTAGAGATAACAGAGATGGGTGGGGAGGGATGAGCAGACAAAGGAATCTTGGAGAGAGCTAACCCTGAAGAAAAGGGTGGGGAGGGTTAGATGCATCTGGTGGTGGGGTCAAGTTTCAGTTCGCAGAAATGAAAGAAGATGACATGCTGAATGTGGAGGCTCGTGGGATGAAAGGTGAAACCCTTGTTCTGTTTCGAGGTGTGGGGGGGGGGTGGTGTGTAAGACGCAATACCAAGAGATGTTGGAAATGCGGAGGTTTTTGAGGGCAGAGTATTTACCCTCAGCTGGTGAGTTGTGGATGAGATCGTCCACCCTGGCTGCCGTCTCTTCGTCCAGCACGCTCATGACGTGGTAAAACATTGTGGCGTCTGCAGAGATGTTCCTGAGGTGAAACTGCGCCTCCACCTGGATCCACGTGAGGAGACCAGAAAAGTGTCTGGGCTCGTCGGGGTCACCAATGTAGTGGGAGCTACAGCAAAGAAACTCACAGCTACCACCTTGGATGCTCTCAACGACTGTTTTATTCAAATCCCGCAAGCGTCCCTTTAAGGGCCGTGTGAGCTTGGCCACCAAGTGAGCGGTGACGTCATAACAGCTGCCTGACGCGCGCGGTGGGATGGAACCACGGGGTAAGGAGGATCCCTGACAGCGCCCTCTTCTCATGGCTTCCTCGCCACATGGTGGTACAAGCGGGGCTGGTTCGCCGTGAGAGAGTGCGCCGCCACACCATGTCATTAAAATTACAACAGAAGCAATGTTTGGCCTTGCTATTCCATGCCAGATGATATTTCCCACATTTAGATCGTGCGATAATTCTACTTGCTTATATTGTAGATTTTGAATTTTTAAAAAATATTCTGAAGAGCTAGAACCCACAATGAAACAATGCAGATATTAAAAAAATTTTTTTTTCACTTGTTTATATTCATTTGAATTTCTCAAATCCACCCATAAAATTTCTGTTGGATTGGAAAGAAAGCATTTAAAACCCATGTTGGATGCATGTTAATTTGTTCAATAAAGCATGTCATAAATTTTTTTTAAAATTATATATGTTTCAAAGAAATTCTATTTTTAGAAGAAAACTTTGGGGTAAGCCTTCCACTTGGATTAGAATATGATCAAAAGAAACAGAAATTGAAGGAGGAACTTCGGCAAGACTACAGACGCTACATGGCTGAGGTAGGAAGGAAGAGGTTTGCAGTAATTCCTTGTCAATCCGAGCATTCTTTCAGCAAATACTGGATTATGAAGTAGTTATTCCAAATTTTTTTCTCTGTCCTTCCCAGAGTCAAATCAGTTTGCAGAATCTCAAGTCTTCCATAACCTTTACACTACTGAATCATTAACATCCTTAAATACTCAGTACCAATGTTTATATTTCCAAATTTTCCTTGCATTGGGAGGAAGCTGATTTGTCCATCGAGTCTAGAAACAATTCCATCGATCTATTTCTTTCCCTCCTCCATGTCTGCTCTCCTTACCCTCTCTAAATGCACAATTCTGGACACTCATGAACATTGGAGGGAACTTACAGAGGCCAATCATCTTACCTCTGATCATAGTAGAGCTTTCCCTCAACTGTGGTCAATAAGGCCTTCTCTCGCATTTCCAACATCTCTTGGTATTGCGTCTTACACACCTCCCCCATCACACCACTCCTCGAAACAGAACAAGGGTTTCACCTTTCATCCCACGAGCCTCCACATTCAGCATGTCATCTTTCATTTCTGCGAGCTGAAACTTGACCCCACCACCAGATGCATCTAACCCTCCCCACCCTTTTCTTCAGGGTTAGCTCTCTCCAAGATTCCTTTGTCTGCTCATCCCTCCCCACCCATCTCTGTTATCTCTAGTACTTTTCTCTGCAACTGCAGCAAGTTTAACAACTCCTATACCTCTTTTGTAACCACCACCTGGGGTCCCTAGCCCTTCCACGCAAGACAAAGATTTACACCCACATCCTCTAATGCATTCAGTGCACCTAATTTATACTCCTCAACATTGGTGAGTCCAAATGTAGACTTGGGGAGCCATTTTACAGAGCATCCATGCTCTGTACCAATTGGCCATCCTGATCTCTCATTTACAAGCCATTTTAGCTCCCCTTCTCATTTTCACACCAACCTGGGGTGCCTCTTAACTTTGCTGGTAAATGCTATGAGATGTGATTGGGAGAGGTTGGCTTAACATGAAAAAGAGTTATGAACTGAAAGAAGAACTGACATGGTTGTCAAATCAGAGAAAACACAAGTGATAAAAGTGGTGATGAGAAAGGTCATGTTGAAATAAGACTACAGGAGAGTGGGGAATCAGAGGTGGAGATGGTGAGCAAATTTATGTTCCTGGGTGTCACTACCTCTTAGGATCTTTACTGAACCAAACACACAAATGCCATTGTAAAGAAATCACGTCAGCGTCTCTATTTACTCAGAATTTGTGGAGGTTTGGTATGACATGGAAAACCTTCTACAGATGTGTAGTGGAAATTGTGCTGACTGGCTGCATCATAGTCCGGTATGGGGCACCAATACCTCTGAGTAGAAATCCCTGCGAAATATAGTGGATATAGCCCAGTACGTCACAGGTAAAACTCTCCACTCCGTCGAAAAATATACATGGAACACCACTGTTGGAGAGCAGCAGAAATCATCAAGTATTCACACTACCCAGTACATGCTTGTTCTTGCTGCTGCCATCAGGAAAGAGTATAAGTGACACAAGGTTCAGGAACAGTTGTTACCCCTCCGCCATCATTTGCCTAAACAAACTCAATCAGAGACTCATTGAAGGACTCTTACTTTGCACATTATTCATTATTGAATTCAGGTATACCCCTCTTCACAAATACTCACTTTACGCAAATTTGCTTTTATGAAGAAACCTGTGTTCGCTTTTACGAAAGGATCTTTGCTTTTTTTTTAAAAAAAAAAAAAAAAAGCAGCCAGCAGGCCTGTCAGTGCGCGGATGGTGGGCCTGCCAGTGTGCAGCCAGCAGGGTGGTCACAGGGCAGCCAGACAATATTCCCGATTCTGGTAAATGAAACTGCATTGTACATACATTATTTCTTCTTTATATAGGCCGTGAATTTATCATATTATTCCTGCTTTTACTATATGTTAGTGTTATTTTAGTTTTTGTGTGTTATTTGGTGTTTTATGTTTTGGGTCTGGGAACGCTCAAAAATTTTTCACATAGAAGTCAATGGTAATCATTTCTTCGGTTTACACCATTTTGGCTTATGAAAGGTTCCGTCGGAATGCTCTTGTTTTGTAAAGCGGGTTATACCTCTATTCCTTTTCTGCATTGCACCATTTGTTTGCACTTGCTTCTTGCTTACATTTCTCTTTTCAGTTAATTGAGTACAATTATTTTTTGTACTACTGATAAATAGAAATTCTGTTTGGCCCACAGGAAATAGAATCTCAGGTTTGTATGCGTTGTCATGTATGTACACTGACAAAGCTGAACTTTGATGATATCAACTTTTTTTGTTTCACTTATCTATAGACTCAAAGTTGCCTTAAAAACCTGTAGGATTCCCTCCCAAAAAAAGAGTTCTTGGCTCTGTAGTGTAATCGAAGGGAAATTTACTTTGAAAATTAATTACAGGCTTTTGCTGTTCCAGAAAAGTTCAAGGATTGTAAAGGAATTGCAGCCAACTGTTGAGAGCCTTTCGCTTCCCATCTCTGAGAGAAAATCAGCAATGGTAAGCAATTTTATAGAGGAAGTTACTACCATGTTTTAAAATTTGTTTAACTTAGAAACTATAAAAGTAGATGAACTGGATATTTCTTTGACAATAGTACATGACGGTTTACTTTTCATAAAGGTTCTTCAGTTTCACAGTTGTAATAATGACGAATTTATTGTCATATTCATTGCAAAATTATACGTGGACTGAAATTCTCACTTGATGCAGCTGAACGGGTTCGTTGTAAAAACAAAATAAACAAAAAAATCTCCAAAAACAGTAAAACAATGATGTGTAAATAATTGAATTAAAGACAGTAAATGCACAAAAATCATTGCAGCTATCCTAGTGGAAAAAAAATGACTTGGCTATAGTGCAGGTGGTCCTTTTGTGATGTCAGGACATTCCCTAATTAGTGTATCAAGGGGAGGTTCAAGAATGGCATAACTGTTGGAAAGAAACTGTGCTGGCCTTCAGGCTTCTGTATCTTCTCCCCAAAGGCAGCAGTGAGATGAGGTGATAGGGATCCTTTATGATGTTGGGTGCCTTCTTAAGGCAGCCCCTCACATGGATGCATTCAATGAATTAGTCAGAGCATATGATGGACCTGGCTTGTATGTACCCTTCTTCACTGTTGATCCAGATATATCCAGATAATGTTCTATCTATCTCTCTATATTCTTCAATTCATCTAACTCTTTTGCCTTCTCTTCCAGTCATCCATAACTTAAATTTGAAGTTGTCAACCTTTAGTTTAAATTCATTCCTTAGTCTCAAATGATAATCGAAAATAAAATAGAAAATACTCAGCAGATCAGACCATCTTTTTGGGAAGAGAAACAGTTGACTTTTCAATTTGAAGCTTCCTTGTCAGAATGAAAAGGAGATAAAAATGAGTTTAAGCTGCTGAGAGGATGGGGAGGAGGTAATAAGGTGAAATCTGGATAACCAAGGAGAAATAATAAAGAAATTTATCTGGTCAATGATGCATGGAAGCCACTTGAATAGTTGGAGAGCAAGAACATAGACAAAGTCTATGGGACTCGTAACATGCAGAGCAGGAAGATGTGATTGGCAGGTCTGCTACTTCCAGTAGGGAAAAAACAACAAAAGAAAAACAATCTGGCTGAGCCAATCATTGCAAATGGCTATCTGGCACAGAGAAATCAAGTAATTGATTATCTGGTCTTTGAGAAGAATTCATAAAAATTGGATTTCCATAGTGAAATGTAAACTATTTTGATTTACTTAATTTCACTGCACCCAAGAATCAGGTGGTTGTAGCGGTGGGCTGCCACAGCAATTTGGCCAGTGCTCTGGGCGGTGAGCACAACTAGGTGCCAGCAGACCGCCCAGCTGCACTGACCCCAGCAAGCGAACCAGCAGTTGGGAGGCTAAGGGCCAGCATCCCCAACATGGTGCTGGCCCCACTGCACAGCCAACAGAGAGGGAAAAGTGCGCAGGGAAGAAGGCATTGTCATGTAAGAATGTACCATGCACGGGAGACCCACTATTGTTTTCTGAGTGGTGACGCTAGCAAACAGGAGCAAATGGCAGGAACACGAACGATATAAAAGTCAGGCTTTTAGCCCCAATAAAGCAGAGCTGTTCCTGACAAGTGTGTGTGTACGTGTGTGTTTGAGTAGGGCGCAGCTACAATTGGTAACCCTGACAGTTTAGGTGGCATCTAAACCGCAACTATGAGTGAACTGGCAGTCCACGCAGTTGCCCTGAAGCTGCCATATTTATGAACTGGAAGCTGACTGGAAGTAGAATGGTGTCAACTTTAAGTTTGAGCTTGGTTGAGTCGAAATTAAATTATTTTTCTTAAACGGCAAGCAATCTGAGGAAGTGCTTGCAAAATCCAGTTTCTTCAGAAATTGATTATTTTGTTTCAACTGAATATTAATCAAATTGCAAATACAAATATCACTGAGCTCAGAAGTGGCTTTCCAACCCATTCCAGCCAACTAAAGGCCGGATCTCCAAACGCCTCTAATGCAGGTATCCATCTCAGCCCCGGCTGACTGCAAATGGAGCTTCTGATGCCTCTGATGTGGGTTTGCATTCCTGCCCCTGCTGCCCACAGGCCTGAGCTTCCAATGCCTCCATCAATAACCCCCCAATCCCTTGCCGACCAGACGCTAGATCCACCGTCACCTCTGCTGGTGACCCAGACTGCAAACATGCAGGACCCGGTCCTTATCAACACTATTCCTGCGCCAATGCCGACTCCATCACCAGTTCCCACATCAACCTCAGAGGAAGGAAGCAAGTGAGTGTGCGAGAGGGAGGGAGGGAGCGAGTGAGTGAGTGAGATGGGAGGGGTGGAGGCAGTTTAAATTTTAAAAATGTGTCCAGCCTCATGCCAAAAGAAATCCAAGACTCATTGATTGAAAATGGCCTCAAGGCGCCATTTTATTCTCTTAGCATCGAGGGAACTGTTTGGAAACACAGTTAAAAAGTATTTCAAATTTAAATTAAATAAAAACAATTATTACAAGTTTTAGTTATTATGACCCATTTTGTCTACAGAACCCAGTGTGGTAATACATGTTGATAGGAAAAAATAAATGAGCAGACATTTTCCTAAATGGGAAGAAAATTGAAAATTCCCAGATGCATTTTGGCTGAAGGTAAACTTGCAGGTTGAGGCGGTGGTGAAGAAGGCAAATGCAATGTTGTCATTTATTTCAAGAGGAATAGAGTATAAGAGCAAGGATATGATGCTGAGGGTCTTTAAGGCACTGGTGAGACCACATTGGGGTATTATGAGCAGTTTTGGGCTCCTATATTTAAAAAAGGATGTGCTGATGTTGAAGAGGGTTCAAAGGAGGTTCACTAGGATGATTCCAGGAATGAAAGGGTTATTAAATAAGGAGTGTTAGGCAGTTGAAATTTAGGAGAATGAGGGGGGAACTCATTGAAACATTTTGAATGTTGAAAGGCGTGGACAGAGTCGATGTAGAAAGGTTGTTTCCCATTAAAGGAAGAGATGCGTAGAAATTTCTTCAGCCAGGGGGTGGTAAATCTGGCTGAAAAAAACATAATGATCTGGCCTCCACAGGCTGTTGTGGAGGCCAGGTCATTAGGCATATTTAAGGCAAGGATTAATAGGTTCTTGTTTCTTTGGCTTGGCTTCGCGGATGAAGATTTATGGAGGGGGTAAAAGTCCACGTCAGCTGCAGGCTCGTTTGTGGCTGACAAGTCCAATGCGGGACAGGCAGACACGGTTGCAGCGGTTGCAGGGGAAAATTGGTTGGTTGGGGTTGGGTGTTGGGTTTTTCCTCCTTTGCCTTTTGTCAGTGAGGTGGGCTCTGCGGTCTTCTTCAAAGGAGGTTGCTGCCCGCCAAACTGTGAGGCGCCAAGATGCACGGTTTGAGGCGATATCAGCCCACTGGCGGTGGTCAATGTGGCAGGCACCAAGAGATTTCTTTAGGCAGTCCTTGTACCTTTTCTTTGGTGCACCTCTGTCACGGTTGCCAGTGGAGAGCTCGCCATATAACACGATCTTGGGAAGGCGATGGTCCTCCATTCTGGAGACGTGACCCACCCAGCGCAGCTGGATCTTCAGCAGCGTGGACTCGATGCTGTCGACCTCTGCCATCTCGAGTACTTCGACGTTAGGGATGAAAGCGCTCCAATGGATGTTGAGGATGGAGCGGAGACAACGCTGGTGGAAGCGTTCTAGGAGCCGTAGGTGATGCCAGTAGAGGACCCATGATTCGGAGCCGAACAGGAGTGTGGGTATGTCAACGGCTCTGTATACGCTTATCTTTGTGAGGTTTTTCAGTTGGTTGTTTTTCCAGACTCTTTTGTGTTGTCTTCCAAAGGCGCTATTTGCCTTGGTGAGTCTGTTGTCTATCTCATTGTCGATCCTTGCATCTGATGAAATGGTGCAGCCGAGATAGGTAAACTGGTTGACCGTTTTGAGTTTTGTGTGTCCGATAGAGATGTGGGGGGGCTGGTAGTCATGGTGGGGAGCTGGCTGATGGAGGACCTCAGTTTTCTTCAGGCTGACTTCCAGGCCAAACATTTTGGCAGTTTCCGCAAAACAGGACGTCAAGCGCTGAAGAGCTGGCACTGAATGGGCAACTAAAGCGGCATCGTCTGCAAAGAGTAGTTCACGGACAAGTTTCTCTTGTGTCTTGGTGTGAGCTTGCAGGCGCCTCAGATTGAAGAGACTGCCATCCGTGTGGTACCGGATGTAAACAGCGTCTTCATTGTTGAGGTCTTTCATGGCTTGTTTCAGCATCATGCTGAAGAAGATTGAAAAGAGTGTTGGTGCGAGAACGCAGCCTTGCTTCACGCCATTGTTAATGGAGAAGGGTTCAGAGAGCTCATTACTGTATCTGACCCGACCTTGTTAG
This sequence comes from Narcine bancroftii, assembly GCF_036971445.1. Taxonomy (NCBI): domain Eukaryota; kingdom Metazoa; phylum Chordata; class Chondrichthyes; order Torpediniformes; family Narcinidae; genus Narcine; species Narcine bancroftii. The sequence goes on along the minus strand of NC_091470.1, from coordinate 291,268,567 downwards.
TTTTCGTGCAGTTGGATAATCATGTTGAGGAACTTTGGGGGACATCCGATGCGCTCTAGTATTTGCCAAAGCCCTTTCCTGCTTACGGTGTCGAAGGCTTTGGTGAGGTCAACAAAGGTGATGTAGAGTCCTTTGTTTTGTTCTCTGCACTTTTCTTGGAGCTGTCTGAGGGCAAAGACCATGTCAGTAGTTCCTCTGTTTGCGCGAAAGCTGCACTGTGATTCTGGGAGAATATTCTCGGCGACACTAGGTATTATTCTATTTAGTAGAATCCTAGCGAAGATTTTGCCTGCAATGGAGAGCAGCGTGATTCCCCTGTAGTTTGAGCAGTCTGATTTCTCGCCTTTGTTTTTGTACAGGGTGATGATGGTGGCATCACGAAGGTCCTGAGGCAGTTTTCCTTGGTCCCAACAAAGCTTGAAAAACTCATGCAGTTTGGCATGCAGAGTTTTGCCGCCAGCCTTCCAGACCTCTGGGGGGGGATTCCATCCATACCTGCTGCTTTGCCACTTTTCAGTTGTTCGATTGCCTTATATGTCTCATCCTGGGTGAGGACCTCATCCAGCTCTAGCCTTAGGGGCTGTTGAGGGAGCTGGAGCAGGGCGGAATCTTGGACTGAGCGGTTGACACTGAAAAGAGATTGGAAGTGTTCTGACCATCGGTTGAGGATGGAGATCTTGTCTCTGAGGAGGACTTTGCCGTCTGAGCTGCGCAGCGGGATTTGGACTTGGGGTGAGGGGCCGTACACAGCCTTTAGAACCTCGTAGAAACCCCTGAAGTCGCCAATGTCCGCGCTGAGCTGGGTTCATTTGGCGAGGCTAGTCCACCACTCATTTTGATCTCCCGGAGTTTGCGCTGAAGATGGCTGCATGCGCGACGGAAGGCTTGTTTCTTCTCTGGACAGGACGGCTTTGTAAGGTGAGCCTGGTGGGCAGCTCGCTTCTTTGCCAGCAGCTCCTGGATTTCCTGGCTGTTTTCGTCAAACCAGTCCTTGTTTTTCCTGGAGGAGAAGCCCAGTACCTCTTCAGTGGATTGCAGTATGGTAGTCTTCAACTGATCCCAGAGGGTTTCAGGGGACGGGTCCGTGAGGCGGGTTGCATCGTCGAGCTTTGCTTTGAGGTTTGCCTGGAAGTTTCCTCTCGCTTCATCTGACTGCAGGTTTCCAACATTGAACCTCTTTCTGGGGGCTTTACTGTTCCTGGGCTTTGGCTTGAAGTGAAGGTTGAGCTTGCAGCGAACCAGCCGGTGGTCAGTGTGGCATTCCCCGCTGGGCATGACCCTGGTGTGGAGCACATCTCGTTTGTCACTTTCTCGCACCAGGATGTAGTCCAGGAGGTGCCAGTGTTTGGATCGGGGATACATCCAGGTAGTCTTAAGGCTGTCCCTCTGCTGAAAAAGGGTGTTTGTAATGACAAGCCGCTGTTCTGCGCAGAGCTCCAACAGGAGGCGCCTATTGTCGTTGCACTTGCCGACGCCATGCTTGCCCAGGATTCCTGGCCAGGTTTCTGAGTCTTTGCCGACGCGAGCGTTGAAGTCGCCAAGGATGACAACCTTGTCGGCTGTAGGGGTGCGTTGGATGAGGTTGCGCAGGTCAGTGTAAAACTTGTCCTTTTCTGCTGGTTCCGCCTGGAGGGTTGGAGCACCCTCATAGATGAGGGTGATGCAATGCTTGTTTTGAAGGGGGAGTCGCATGGACATGATTCGGTCCGAGTGGCCTGTCGGAAGGTTTTCGAGTTTGGAGGCAATGAAGTTCTTGACCATGAAGCCTACACCAGATAGACGTCGTTCATCCGAAGGCTTGCCAGACCAGTAGAGTGTGTAGCCCGCACCGCGTTCTTGGAGGCTGCCTACATCTGCCAGGCGGACTTCACTGACAGCGGCTATGTCGATGTCAAGTCTGAGGAGTTCATGTGCAATGAGGGCAGACCGACGTTCAGGTCGGTGGCTGTCAGCCTTGCCTAGCATGGTTCTGATGTTCCAGCATGCTAGCTTGAGTTTGTGAGCATCTTTTGAGGGCGAGGACGTGGAGGGGGAGGATGTGGAGCGGGAGGATGTGGAGCGGGAGGACGTGGAGGGGGAGGACGTGGAGGGGGAGGACGTGGAGGGGGAGGACGTGGAGGGGGAGGACGTGGAGGGGGAGGACGTGGAGGGGGAGGACGTGGAGGGGGAGGACGTGGCGGGGGAGGACGTGGCGGGGGAGGACGTGGCGGGGGAGGACGTGGCGGGGGAGGACGTGGCGGGGGAGGACGTGGCGGGGGAGGACGTGGCGGGGGAGGACGTGGCGGGGGAGGACGTGGCGGGGGAGGACGTGGCGGGGGAGGACGTGGCGGGGGAGGACGTGGCGGGGGCGGACGTGGCGGGGGCGGACGTGGCGGGGGCGGACGTGGCGGGGGCGGACGTGGCGGGGGCGGACGTGGGGGGGGCGGACGTGGGGGGGGCGGACGTGGGGGGGGCGGACGTGGGGGGGGCGGACGTGGGGGGGGCGGACGTGGGGGGGGCGGACGTGGGGGGGCGGTCGTGGGGGGGGCGGTCGTGGGGGGGGCGGTCGTGGGGGGGGCGGACGTGGGGGGGGCGGTCGTGGGGGGGGCGGTCGTGGGGGGGGCGGTCGTGGGGGGGGCGGTCGTGGGGGGGGCGGACGTGGGGGGGGCGGACGTGGGCCTGTCCTCGGGCCTGCGCAAAGGAGCTTTTAGGTGGAGTGCATTGCGCGCAGTACTGGCCCCACCCTTTACACCCATGGTTCGTGTGCCTTGGCCAAGCAAGCTGGGACGTGGCAGCGAGGTCCTTGGGTCGTAGGTTTTATATCGGCGTGGCCTTCTCCTATGCAGATTCAAAGATTATGGGGAGAAGGCCAGGCAGTGGGGGTGAGTGGGAAAATGGATCAGCTCATGATTGAATGGCAGGGCAGATTTGATTGGCTGACAGCATAATTCTGCTCCTATGTCTTTACATTTTTTTAAAATTTAAATTTAACTCTAGGCCATTTCGGCCCATGAGCCTGTGCTGCTCAGTTTCACCCAACTAATCTACAACCCCCGGTACGCTTCGAATAGTGAGAGGAAACCAGCTCCCCCAGACAAAACCCATGCGGACATAGAGAGGATGTACAAACACCTGACAGAGAGTACGAGATTTAAACCCCTGTCCCAATTGCTGGCGCTGTAACAGCATTGCACTAACTGTGCCGACTGAAGTTCTTAACATCAGGGCAACTTTTTTTAATGACTATTGTACAGTTACACTTCTGTATATCATAATAAAGAGCTTTGAAAGGCTGGATATGGATTAAATCAACTCCTTTCTCAGAAAGGACCTGAAGCCACTTCAATTCATCTATCATCATAACACATCAACAGCAGATACCATCTCGCTGACCCTCTGCTCTGTATTAGATCTCATGGACCACAAAAACACCAAAATCAGGCTGCTGTTTGTTGACTACATCACTGTGTTTAGCACCATAATACCTGCAAAATTAAGGAATCTTAGACTCTGTTCATACCTTTGCAATTGGATCTTTAATGTCCTTATCAGTATGGATGGGCAACTTCACCTCCTCCTTTCTGGGGCTGCATGCCTAATCCCCTGCTCTATTTCCTATACACTCATGATTTCATAGCCAAGTTCGGCTCCAATAATCAATAGATTTGCTTATGTCCCCACTGTCGTTGCCTATATAACAGGAAATGATGAGTTGGAATATGGAATGGAGATCGAAAATTTGGTTGGATGGTTTGTGAACAATTTTGCTCTTAACATCAACAAGACCAAGGAGTTTATTGCTGATTTTACGAAGGATAGGCCTAGGATCTGTATTCATTAATGGGATGGCAGTGGAGAAAGTTGGTTCCTCAAGTTCCTTGGAGTTGAAGCCATGGAGAACCTCTCCTAGAGCCACCATATCACTGAAACTGTGAAGAAGACGCACCAATGCCTCGACTTTCTAAGAAGTCTGAGGAGATTTGGCATGTTCTTGAATACTGTTTCAAACTTCTACGGTTGTACTGTGGGAAGTATACTGACAGATTGCATTGCAACCTGGTTTGTGAATTTGATTGCTCAGGAAGGCTGCAGAAAATAGCAAACATAGTGAAGATCATCACTGGTTCTGACCTCCCATCAATTGAAGACACCTATGTCAGGCACAGCCTTGAGAAGGCAGCCAACATCGTAAAGTACCACCATCACCCATGTTGTCATGAATTGTATCATTACTCTCTGTCTGGGCACTCTCCAGCCATTGACTTCTTTAGTTTCTCCAGGGTCCTCCCCTGACTTGCTTTCTTTCCTTAGCCTTCTGTCTCCATTCCTCCAGATCCCCAGCTCGCTTCCCTCTTCATTCAGAGGGCTATCCCGTCCCTCTATCACTTCTCAGATTTTAAAAATCTTCTGGCCTCCCACCCATCTCCACCTATGCTTCTCTCCCTGCCCTTTCTTCCCTCCTCCCCACCTTTTTATTCAAGTGCCTCCCTGCTTTCTGCTTCTACTTTAACAAAGAGCTCAGGCTGGAAATATTGCTTTGCTTCCTGTGGATGCTGCATGACCTGCTGAATTTCAACAGCACTACAATGACAACATCTGCAGATTTTCCTCTTTACCTATATTTGATGTGTTTAAAAATGTAAAGTGCAGAAACCTGAAGGGCAGCACCTCTAGGTTCAAGAATATCTTTTTATTTATTTAATGACGATCGGGGTCTTAAACCTCCCCTTACTGCTTAAACTATAAACTACTCTTGGACTATAAAATACTTGCTGCATGATTGAAACACTTTCTTGCACTAATGGTACCTCAATATTTATTTATCTATCTATCCATTATTATCTTTTCCTATAGTGGGTAATTTTAAAGTAGTATTTTAATTGTGTATTTTAGGTACCTGTTTTGCTGAAGCAGGTTGTATTTGAGTGTGTATGACAACAAACTTATTATTACACTTTCAACACTCATGAACTATGGGTAAGAGGTAAAACACAGGATTCTGTTGACAACCATGGTTAAGTGAAAAAAACACACAAATGCTGGAGAAACTCAGCAGGTCGAACAGTGCCTTTATATAGCAAAGGTGAAGATTCATCACCAATGTTCAGGCTGGAGCCCTTCAAGTTGTGGCAATGTAATGCAGCTCTTCATTCGATTTAATGACACATTACGATATCTTTAACATTTTGAAAATCATAGCTGGACTAATTTTTCCATTTTTTTTAAACTTAAAGGGATATATATGTTACTTGTTAACTTTATTTCAGTTTCCCAATTTCTATGGCCTCATGCCTTTGTGGTTTGTTTATTTATATTTCAGATCTGATTATAGATTAAACCAAATCACTTTCTACCTAGGCATAAAATTCTAGCATTCTATTTAATGATAAGAAGCAGATTTTAAATTTTTTTCTGAATTAAGAATATTTTTCTGTTCCACACCTTTTTGTCCCATTTTTTAAAAAAAAATCCAGTTCTTCTATTATTGGCCTATAGATTCTAACAGTTAAGTATCCTGGAATATTTCATTAACAACTTTGATTATTTTGTCACCCTGTTTGCCTTATGGCTATGAAAGTAAGTTAAAATTTATTGTCAGAATGCATATATAACATTAGTTACAACCCTGAGATCCTTTTTTCTGTGAGCCTTCTTAGTAATCTCTATACTGATAACTGTAAAGTACTTAAAGGAAGAACTGTAAACAAACTGTGCAAATGCAGATGTAGGGATAAATATACAGTAATAATGAGCAATAGTGAGTCCCTAAATGAGTCGCTGAATGAGGCTATAGTTCAAGAGACTGATAATTGAGGGGTAGTAACTATTGCTGAACCTGCATCACTTCTTTGATTCAGCCGTGAGAACAGATCTCATCTTAATTAATTGTTGCTGCTCGCCGATGGTGACGTTTCATGTAGATATTCTCAACGGTTGGGAGAGTTTTGTCTGTGATGTACTTGGCTGAGACACTACCTTTTGTCCAATTTCTATCTATTATTTATTTCATTCCATCTATTTATTTATTTGCTTGGAAACATTGCTGCCTCCATACTGGGCCATGGTGCAGCTGATCGCACACTTTCCACTACACATCTGTAGAGTGGATTATATCCATTTATCTGTGCCGACAAGATGGAACAGATTATGGTAAAACCAGCAGAGATTTGTTTGAGCACAAGTATATGGAAGATGAGAGAACTGCTAGGAGAGCATTGGAATAGTTATGTATAGAAATAGCAAAGACATGCATAATGTTTTAGTTACTTGAGCTGAGGCACAATTGGGTGACATTGCACAGACGAATCTTGGGGATTTAGTTTTGTGATTTATATGGCTAATTGAGCTTCAGTTTCCAGGGTGCTAATGAAGACCAAAGGGCATTTTTCCATTTCAATTTTTTCCATATTGTCAAAAAATTGTTTGTCTAATAATAATTGTTAAATAAACTGTCCATGAAATTTGTGAAAACTAAGTGTTATGAAGAAGTGGTGCTGAGCTGGATCTGATCTCAACCCCTGGTGCTTTTAACTTCTAATGTAATTAATCAATGCACAACATGTAGAAGAAGGATAAAATATTAAAAATTAAAGTAAAACATTAATTTTTTTGCATTTCTATTTTGCGCATTTCAGTCCAAACCCCCTCTCTCATGCTTGGAACGTATTACAAGATTTTCATCATTCTCATATTCCACGCTATTAGTGTCTTTTTTTCATGGATCATCCTCCATGATTTCTACCACCTTCAATGTGATTCCACCACCAAACATATCTCTGCCTCATCCTTTCTACTTTTTGAAGAGATAGTTCCCTCCACAATTCCCTGGTTCACTTTTCTATCGCCACCAACTGCCCCTATTCTCAAAGTTCATCCCCCTGCAACTTCTCCTTCTATTACTTCCCTCTCAATGATCTTGGAGCCTAAACAGCCTTTCCAGGGGAAGCATTTGTTTACTTCTACTACTTCCAATTTAGTGTATCGAATTCAGCTTTCACACTGTTTTTTCCTCTGCATTGGAGAAGTCAAATATGGATTAGGAGATTGGTTTGCAAAACTTCAAGTATTATATCACTTTAATTCTCCTTCTTCTTCCCCCTCTGAATAGAAAATGAGAGAAGCAAAGACAAAATTTATTCCTGGCACCCACAGCAATGAATGTTTTCTAAACTGAGAGAAAGCTGCTTGATTGTAGTATGTAATTGGCTGCCAGGGTCACCAACCAGTATCTGATGAAAATACAAATATATCAGGTCTTTGAATTCAATGTCCACCTAAATAAATCTCTCCACTTAGATCAATGATGCTTTGAGTGATGTCTATATGTTTTAAATGTAGGCATCACACATTAACCATTCAAATTGCTGAGCATTTTTTGTGATACTAAATTAGGTTTTATTAATGTAATGTCAGATTGGTATCTCCTGAATTTAAGGAGTTGGAGATTTCTAAACATTGTCAATGTAAAAGCTTTCAAAAGAGGACAGAAATACCTTTGATATCCTTCTGATATCCTTCAAGTTATATTCTTTCATTTTGAGCACAGCGTACTTTCTATATCAGGAGTGTGGGCCACATGAAGAAAAATATAGAGTCATGGACCAAACAATATTAAGCTTGTCACTACACTGCAAGAAAAATGGCATTTTTAGACCAGAAAACCCCTATGCCATTGAAAATTCAGTTTCTATCAAAATAACTGTATGACACTACTGAACAGTTTAACATTTGACATGCTATTGATATGCTCACATATTGCAGTCAGCATTTCTATATCTGCTATGCTTAAATTTAATATAAATGAATACAATAAAACTCTTTAAAACCTCTCATTCAAAAAGCAGTGCAAAATAAAAAGAACAGGAGAAAAGATCCAGAAAGGGACAAAGCAGTCTCCAACATTCCTCCACAACTCTCAGTGAATACTGTTCATGGCGCAAGTGTCCACCTTAATGATTATGATGAAATGTGTAAATCTGTAGATTAGCTATTAAAGATAGGCTATTAGAGTTAACAGATTCCTTCCAAATCAAACAACCAATCTTCCCCTTGACTTTTGTGGAAAAAGTATTCATTTTCCCACTGTGCGAAATTTTTGGCACTTTTCGGTTCTGCTATATTTAATCAACTACTAAGATAAATGAATTTTTTTAACTGAATTAAATGTTTTGATCAATGAGTAACATTTCAGAGATTAGTCAAGTAGTACATACAGTAGAATTTATTGTTAGAGACCATGTTCTAATGGGGCACTTAAAAATGGGTAAAAGGTCACAGTTGGCCAGGGGTCGTAGTTTGTCCACAATATCCACCACTATTTCCACCCACCCCCTCCCCCCAGGAAACCTAGATATTTGACCCATTATTGCATATAGATGTTCAATTTATCAAACTGTTAATAAAACATGCATTCAAATGCTGCCACTTTGGCCATTTCAAAGTCTCACTCCTGAAATGATTGTCCCCCAAATTCTTCCAACTTCTAAGAATAATTTGTCTTTCAACCATTGTACTTGTTTGAATCCAATTTTGAGAGTATTTACCCCTAAATAACCCAAGTGTGGAGGAAAAAGGAATGTGAATACCTGAAACTTCCCAGTACACTTTTGTATCATAATCCAAAATTCTTGAATTCTGGGACAAGAACAAAATGCATGTACAAAATCCCCTTTATCCATCTTACAGTGCCAGCATTCGGGTATTTTTCAACCCTAATCTATGTAACTTTGCTGGAGTCCAATAAAAATGGTGCAGGATCTTAAACTGAATTAGGTGCACTCTCAGGTCTCTTGATGTTATTTTGATATTTTTACAAATTTTGTCGAATTCTTCCATCTCAAAAACCATACTCAGGTCTATTTTCTTTTTTTAAAATTTTTTTTTATTTTTCACACTATGAACCATACTAACCAAAATACACACAAACATTTCCCTCTTGAATATACACAGTGTCATTTTCTCCCCTTTTCCCCCCTCCCTTCCCTCCCTCCTTTACCCCCCACCACCCACTCAACGTTTAACCTATATGATACATTAAACCCATTAAACAATGTCATCACACAATGAAAATAAACAAGAAATTTGTGTCTTTTACTTTTACATACTGGGTCAGTTCATTTCGTCTTCTTCTCCTTCTGTCATTTTAGGCAGTGGAGGTCCGCGGTAGGACTTCTCTGTTGTGTTCCATGTACGGTTCCCAAATTTGTTCGAATACTGTGATGTTATTTCTTAAATTATATGTTATTTTTCCAATGGAATACATTTATTCATTTCTATGTACCATTGCTGTATTCTCAGGCTATCTTCTAATTTCCAGGTTGACATAATACATTTTTTTGCTACAGCTAAGGCTATCATAATAAATCTTTTTTGTGCTCCATCCAAATCGAGTCCAAGTTCTTTACTTCTTATATTACTTAGAAGAAAGATCTCTGGATTTTTTTGTATGTTGCTTTTTGTGATTTTATTTAATACCTGGTTTAGATCTCAGATCTATTTCCCATGCTCTTTTAAGACCCAACAGAAATTTATCCCCTGAGATTTGTGTTCAGGCTGAATAATAAAAGGAAGCTTCGTGACCTTTACTATATGCAGCCAGTACAGTAAACAGTATCAAAGCAACTTGTGGGGGTTGCAGTATAGAAACAAAATTGTGTGTACTACATGATGCAGTTAAAGATATCTCCAAAATTGTGACCTGGAGATATCATACTGTTGGATTAGTTGATTAAAAGATTTTAAACTCACTATTATAAAGGTATACCAATTAATCATACCTTTCCCTTGCTATTCCTTCCAGAAAAAAGGGACTTGTCATTACACAACCTTGGATTCATTCAAATACTCAAGGCTTCATTCAAACATGGATTAAATTTAAATAATCTGACTATTTATTCCAGAACTATCCAGGTTGAGATCTAATGATTGATATCTTTGACTTTATTTTGCAGTTTTTAAAATCTTTGGTTGTGTTTGTGTTAGTTCCCTTGGGAATTTCATAGTGATGAATTGGAAATTTAGATCATCAACAATGTTATACAAGGAAGTACAAACAGGTTGTTTAATCTGTGTATTAATTTTGTATTTGTTGACTGTGAAGATGACTCAAGATATTTTGCTAAATCTTTTTGGTTCTCTATTATTCAACCAAAAATCTGGAATGATTTTTGCCTTAGTTGGTGCAATATGAGAAGCACGAGGGTGACATGGTGAAAATGCTAATAAGTTCACTAGACAATTCTGGGTTTGCAGTTTGAGAGGGTGCATGTAAGTTTTAGGACATTTTTTTGTGTTGAATTCTAGCTGAAGAGGGTTCGATCAAACTAAAAATAAACATGTGTAATAAACATATTTTAAAAAAAAAGCTAGTTGGAAACATTGTTTTTTTTAATGCATAATTCAGAGATTCATGGCTGTCAAATGGTTGTCTAATGTATCGGTAATTATTTTTCTTTTTTATTATTACTGTCTATTTTTTTAGTTATTTCACTAGAAGTAATCAACAAAAGAATTTAGTTTTATTTCGATCATTTTTCAATGGAAAAAAAATTCTTCTGCAATGATGCCTTGAACATAATCTGTTAAAACATCGAGGCGTAGATTTCACTCTGGTTGTCTTATTTTAAATATTTCCAATTTGCTTGATGTTTCCAGAGAACTGAAACTGAGCATATTTTAAATGCCACTATACAAAGGCGTTAAGGTATTCCCTTAATTATATTGAACTGTCTTTGTTGTCGACTTTCCCAACACTCTTATGATTCCAAAATGCTGATCTGGATCTGCAGCATTTTAAATTGTACTTCTTGTCGATCATTTCCCTGGGGTAGTAATGACCTTTGATGTTAATTTCAGGACAGATTGAGAACTGAAAGAAACCAGGAATACAATCAGTTATTAAGGGAGCAAGATAAATATGAACAATTAAGAAGAGATGGCAGATGGATACACAAGGTGACTTGCGGAATGATAAGAAAATACTGCTGTTAATGTAGAAGGAAGTAACATTATATTAAATCAAAAATATAATTCATGGTGTCAGCAAAATTGTTCTAATATCTTAGAGAAAATTCTGCCCTTTGTACCAATATTAGTTCTTTAAAAGAATGATCTAAATAATTCTTATCGTCTTCCTCTCCCACTCTACAAATTGTATTTGAAGTTTATAATCAAATCTGCTTACACCTTTCAGACATTGGATTCCAAATAAAAGTAACAAACTACATTTGGTGTAAGTGTTTATCCCCTGCAAACTGACCCTTTTGTTGGTGGATAACATTTCTCCCGATATAATTTGTTGAAACTCTCAAAAACATATTTCTATCAAATCTCCCCATTGCTACCTTTGTTTCAAAGAGAACAATTTCAGCTTTTCTAATCAATTCATAGAACTTGAATCCTCTATTTTTGCTGCTTTTGAAGGGTTTGACATTTTTCAGATGATATCATTACTGGAGTTGAAAACAACTCCTTGCCTTAAAACTGTAGTTCGCTACTCCTTCACCCTTTTAAAAATTGCGCACTTTGATATCTCTCTTCTCATTTTGCCTTTCAAACTGTACCTTATCATAACATTACACTTTATTTGCAAGATTCACCATTATGCCCAAGTTTATTGAAGTCCTGCTGCTGTTCTTCTCTTTGTGAAACTGCTAACTTGTGTGTCAATGTAAACTTTGGAATTACACCTTGCATACCAAGTCCTGGTGCTTTGTACTTGTAAAGAATCAGCAATGATCTCTGAGGTCAACCTATATTAAATTAAACATTCCCTACTATTCTTTGTTATATTTGAGCAGAAAACAGTTGGGTTTAAAAAAAAAGGTCTTCATTGGAGAGATCACATTTTTATTACAGTAGTGCTTTTTTTTATTAACTTGGGCCCCTTTTTAGTCCAAATATGGTTGCCATATTTTTATAAATACATCATATTTGTTCTTTAGATTATATATGATTTTTTTTTCCCCATAGATCTACAATTGTTAATTTCTGTCTTCCACCATGCTATCTGTAGAGGGGAGTTGGATTTCCAAGTAATCGCAATACATTTCTTAGCCACAGCCAAAGCTTTTGTAACAAATGGAGTTTAGTTAGTTTATTACTTATTTCAATAAAGTTGTCGAAAAGATAAAGATCCAGTTCATCCATGAAGGCCACTCCTGTTAACTTTATTAGTATTTCAGTAATATCCTGCCAGAAATGTCTCATCTTCACACATGGCCATGTAGCGTGTACAAATATTCCTATTTCTAATCCACATCTAAAACACATCTCTGATATTTCTGATTTTGATTTATGTAATTTCTGTGGTGTGAAGTATAATTGGTGTAGAAAATTATATTGTACTCATCTGTATCTTGCATTTTTAATTGACATCATGCTATCCAAATACCAATCAGACCAACATCTTTCCATTATTGCAACTCCTAAATCTGACTCCCATCTCTCTCTCGATTTCTATAAACCTCGTTTTGCACTTTCATTTTGAAGAGCAAAGTACATGTTAGTTATAAATTTAGGTGTGTTCCCCAGCCAAATTGTTTGTTCCATCTCACTAATTTCAGGAGGGGCCAAGTTCTCTCAAGAACCATCTTAACTGGAGAAAGCAAAAGAATATCCCATTAGCTACTCCATACTTATTTCTTAAATTGTTCAAAAAATAGAAGAGATCCTTCCATATAACAATTTTGAACATGTCTTATTCCTTTATCGTACCATGAATTCAATATTTTGTTACCCAGATTCATAGGCAGTATTACATTTTTGCATAATGGTGTCCTCAGTGATATAACTGCTTTTTTCCCCTGATTCATTAATTTATTTCTTGCCATATTCTAATCATGTGTATTAATATAGGATTATTCATTTTTTTTGTTATTGACTTAACATTCCACTTTTAAATAAAGTCCTTCATTGCTTTAAACCCTCATGGATTCGAAAGGGACTGAATTCAATTAAAGAGGAGACCATATAACCATTTACGGAGCGGAAACAGGCCATCTCGAAAGGCCGACATGGCCTGTTTCCGCTCTGTAAATGGTTATATGGTTATATGGTCTCCTCTTTTATTGAATTCAGTCCCTTTCGAATCCTTGAGGGTTTAAAGAAAGATGATAAAATCTTGCTTGTGCTGATAAATAATATTTCTTAAAATCTGGAAGTCTAAATCCTCCCAATTTATAATCCTATTTTAACTTTGTTATTCCATAGGAATTGTCTTATACGATTATGTTATAATTTAAAGAAACTTTTAGTTAGTGCAATAGGCAATGATTGAAAGAGATACTGTAGTCGTGATGTTACCTTCATTTTTATACAATTTATCCTTCCTACTAATATAATCGGCAGATCTTTCCATCTCTGTATATATTTTTCTAGTAGAGGGGTATAATTAGGCTTAGATACATTCTGTTTATCTGTCATTATTTGTAAATATTCAATTCTATATTTCTTCCATTTAAATCTACATTTTTGCTATCTCTCATGAGCATAAAAGTTTTAATGATATTAGATTTGTATGTTTCTCTGATGGAAATGTTGTTTGGTTAAACATATCAATGCTAGTGTTCAAGTTCCTCATAGAACTGTTTTTCTACTAACCAGATCACTTGTCCTTTTTTTATTTGTGTACTGTGTGTCAATTTCTCCTATTAACAATGTCTGTTGCTTTCAAATGAACCTTTAGAAACAGTTACCTATTTATTTTCATTATATACATTTTAATGTAGGAAAATACATCTTATTGTAATATGCTTGCAATATACTTTTAATTTCTACATTGACATGTAATATTTATTTGATCGCAAACTAATTTCTTTTGAAATTGTATCAAAATTGTTAGGAGAATATTGATCCTTTGGATGAATCCAGATTTCAGACTGCATCTCACTTAGGATCTGGTCAACCCCAACATGAATCAAAATCTTATAGGAATGATGCACACTCATCAATGGAGGCCTATGAGGAATTGTTGAATAAAAAGCGTCAGGAAGAGGATCGATATCGCAGGTCTGATGATCCTGAGATTGGGCATAGAAGGTAATATTAAGGAAGCATTTTTGTTGACTAAATCAGCAATGAGATGTATCTATAATTGAACATTTATTTATAATTTTGATGCCTTTTATTAGATGAAAATGCTAGATTAAAAATAATTTTTAAAAGGCCTTGCATGAATATTTTATTTTCAGTCATTGATAGTAGTTTCATATTGGCTCAAGTAAAATTGCTACTATAAAATCAATTTGTTTCTTTCCACCAAGATAGATTTCATTTTGTCAATGCTTCCTATGGTTTCAGCATATCTAAGACAGTCTGATTCGGCATTTTGGTTTTGGTTCTGTGTTCTCTCTGAACTTTGAGTGAAGAAAGATGTCAATTCAGTTTTCTCTGTCAGTTATCATTGTCATTCTGCCTAAAGTCATGTGCTTACTGAGAAGTTGCCAAGTCCACCAGTGTGAAGCAGCTGAATGAAGTTTTCAATTATATCAATAGTAAATGGGACGAGATTGCTAGAGCAGATAGTGGAGTGGAGAAGGAAAAAGATAATGTTAAGACTGAAAATAAAGAAAGAAATCCAAGAGCTGTGTGTGGTGGAAAAAATGTTCTCAGGTGCATCTATTTTAATGCAAGGAGTATTGAAGGAAAAGCAGACAAGTTTGGAGCATGGATTGGCACAGCAATGATGACGTTGTGGCCATTAGTGAAACTTAGTTGCAGGAGGGACAGGACTGGCAGCTCAATGTTCTGGGGTTCCATTGTTTCTGATGTGCCAGAGTGAGAGAGATGAAAGAAGGAGGAGTAGGATTGCTCGACAGGGAAAAACCACAGCTGTGCTCAGACAGGACAGACTAGAAGTCTTATCTACTATGGCTATATGGGTGGAGCTGAGGAACATACAGATCACTCAGTAGTTAGCGAGAATTAGAGGAGCAAATCTGCAGGAAAATAGGAGACAGTTACATAGAACTGGCGGCATGTCAGTGTAGTGGTTAGTTCAACAGTGATTAGGACTGGGGTTCAAATCTTGCACTGCCTGTAAGCAGTTTGTACATTCTCGTGTCTTTGTGGGTTTTCCCTGGGGGCTCTGGTTTCCTCCCACCATTCAAAATGTACCAGGAGTGTAGGTTAATTGGGTGGCAAGGGCTTGTGGGCCGAAGTATGTTTAAATTTAATAAAGTTGTGATTTTTAACTTTCCACATATTGAATGAGACTCCCATATTGTAAAAGGGCTGGATAGCTAAGAGTTTGTCAACTGTGTCAGGAAAGTTTTCTAAATCAATATATTGAGGACCAGAGAGAGTGCAATACTGGATCTATCCCTTTTGGGAACAAGACAGGACGGGTGCCAGAAGTATGCGTAGGGGAACACTTGGGGTACAGTGATCATAATGCCATTAGTTTGAAGATAATTATGGATAAGATTTTGTCCTTGGGTTGATATTCTAAATTGAAAAAAAACTAATTTTCAGGAAATGAGAAAAGATCTAGCAAGTGTGGATTGTGCTAGGCTGTTTTCTGGTAAGGATGTACTCAGTAAGTGGAGACCCTTGAAATTTTGAAGGTACAGAGTTTGTATATTCCTGTAAGGATTAAAAGAAAAGTTAACAAACATATGGAATGTAAGATTTTGAGGGATACTGGGAATCTAGTTAGGAAGAAGAGAGAAGTGTACTGCAGGTGTTGGCACAAAGGAGTAATTGAGGAAAATAAAAAAAATGCAGGAAAAACAAGAAGGAAATAAGGAGGGCAAAAAGAAGACATAAGGTTGCTTTGGCAGACAGGTGAAGGAAAATCCTAAAGACTGCTACAGGTACATTAAGATCAAAAGGATAATAAGGGACAAAATTGTTCCTCATGAAGATCAGAGTGATCTGCTATTTATGGAGCCAGAGGATATGAGCCAGAAGATAAGCTTTATTTACTCAGGAAACTGACACAGAATCTATGCAAGTGAGGCAAATAAGCAGTGAGGTCATGGATCCAAAACAGATTAAAGAGGATATGCTTGCTGTCTTAAAGCAAATAAAGGTGGATAAATTCCCAGGGCCTGACAAGGAATTCCCTTGGACCTTGAGGGAAGATGGTGCAGAAATTGAAGGGCCCCTGGCAGATATATTAAAAATGTTCTTAGCCATAGGTGAGGTGCCAGAGGATTAGAGGGTAGTTCAAATTGTTCATTGTTTTTTAAAAAAAAAAGGGCTTCATAAGCAACCCAGGAAATTATAGTCAGACATCAGTAGTAGCTAAATTATTGGAAGGTTTTCTAAGAGATCAGATATACAAGTATTTGGATAGTCAGGGACATTTGGGGATAGTCAACATGGATTTTTGCATGGAGGATCATGTTTAACAATCCTTTTTCAGGAGATTACCATGAAATTTAATGAAGGAAAGGCTGTGGATGTTGTCTGTGTGGACTTTAGAAAGACGTTTGATGAAATCCCTCATGTTAGGAAGGTTCAGTCATTTGGTATTTGTGGAGAGTTAGTAAACTGGATTCGAATTGGCTTTATGGGAGAAGCCAGAGTGTTAGTAGATGATTGCCTCTCTGACTGGAGGCCTGTGACTAGTGGTGTTCCTTAAGGATCAGTGCTAGGTCCATTGTTGTTTGCCATCTATATTAATGATCTGGATGATAATGTGGAAAATTGGATCATCAATTTTGCAGATGACTCAATGATTGGAAATATAATGGATAACAAGGAAGCTTGCAGAAGGATCTGAATCTGCTGGAAAAATGTGCTGCAAAATGGCAGATGGAATTTAATGCAGACAAGTGTGAGGTGTTGTATTTTGGAAGGAAAACCTAATTAGGATATCCTTTGGTAAACAGCAGGGTAATGAGGAGTGCGGTGGAGCAGAGGGATCTTGGAATACAGCTGCACTCCCGATAAGTGGCATCCAAGGTAGATAGGGTCATAACGAGAGCCTTTGGCACATTGGCCTTCATAGATCAAAGTATTGAGTATAGGAATTGGGATGTTATGGTAAAGTTGAACAAGACATTGGTGATGCCAAATTTGGAGTATTGTGTGCAGTTTTGGACACCCAACTCCAGGATAGATATCAATAAATTTAAATAGTGCAGAAAAGATTTACTTGGATGTTTAAATTTAAATTTAATCATTCAGCATGGTGACAGGCCATTTCGGCCCACAAGTCCATGCTGCCCAATTTACACCCAATTAACCTACACCCTAGTATGTTTTGAATGGTGGGGGAAACTGGAGTTTCTGTGGAAAACCAACCCCGGTCCTGATCACTGGTGCTGTAAAGGTATTGCACTAATCACTATGCCAACCGTGCTGGGACTCGAAGAACAGAGTGAAACACGGAAGTATGCAGATGTTGTGACTAGTAAAAACACACTGAAATGCTGGAGGAACTCAGCCAGTCTTTTTAATGTCTATAGGAGAAAAAGATATATTGTTGATGATTCAGGTCTGAGCCCTTCTTCAAGGAATAAGCAGGAAATCACAGAAAGTCTCAGAATTCAAGCAATGGGGGAGGAATCCAGACCAAAAAAAGGTGTTAATTGGAATGATAAGGGACTAGGTAGAATTTATCATGTTTGTGCAAAAGGAGACAGAATACAGAGTCAGGAATGGAAAGGCAAAGGGGTGTGATAGTACAGATATATCACCAATGTATATAGTGGATATAGTTACAGTATTTAGACTGTGCTTACAGCGATTGGCTGAGAGCTTAGCCACGCCTACTGTCTGGGCCTTAAAGGGTTGTGTCCCTAGCCAGGTCGGATCATTCCGGACTGGTCGGCCACCTGTGAAGAGCTCCTGTCTTTTGCTAATAAAAGCCTTGGTTTGGATCAACAAGTCTTTGATTCTTTCGACGAGCTCTACAAGGGAGGAAGAAGTGAGGTGGGGGGGGTGGTGGAGATTGATTTAACAAAAGCTTGAGGTCAATATTAATGCCCTCCAGTTGGAGGGTGCCCAGTCAAAAAATGAGGTAATGAGGTGATCTTAGTCAGGCAGTGCATGTGACCATGGATAGACATGAGTTGCAGGAGAAGATTAAACAAGTTAAGACTTTATTCCCTGGAGCATAGGGGAAATTTGACAGAGAATTACAAAATTATGATGGGAACAGATAGAGTAAATGCAAATAGGCTTTTTCCACTGAGGTTAGGTGAGATACAAACCAGAGGAAATGGGTTAAAGGTGAAAGGGTAGAATTTTAGGTGGAAATGAGGGGGAATTTGTTCACACAGAGTGGTGAGAGCTGCCAGCTGAAATGGAGAATGTGGGCTAAATTTTAGCATTTAAGAAACATTTAGACAGATACATGGATGGATGGGTGGGGTATAGAGGGGTATTGACTGTGTGCGGATTAGTGGGATGATTAGTGGGATGAGGCAGAATAATAGATCGGCACATTCTAGAAGAGTCTGTTTTCTGTGTGTATTATTGTATAGTTCTAAATTATTATTTTCTGTAAAAGGGAATTTGGGGTAATTTAAAATCTCTTGATCTTCCTTGATCTTTCTGGGATGATTTTTAGGACAATAATTTAAGTCCTTTCAGAATGCGGCACGGTTAGCGTAGCAGTTAGCGCAATGCTGTTACAGCTCCAGTGATTGGGTCCAGGAGTTTGAATTTTGTGCTGTCTGTAAGGAGTTTGTATGTTTTTCCTGGGGACTCCAGTTTTCTCCCACCATTCAAAACATACCAGGGTTGTAGGTCAATTGAGTATAATTGGGTGGCATGGCTCATGGGCCAAAAGGGCCTGTAACCGTGCTGTATGACTAAATTTAAAAATTAAATGCTTCAGTGCAATAGATTTATTTTAACACATCTAGTTCCATTTTGGTTTCTGACAAAGAATAGAAAAATTGTGATGTTGAATAAGCTTGTTTATGGACTCTGCTTACAACCAACCAACCAAGGCGGCTCATTAGCAACAATGGGGAGGGAAAAAAATAATAGTTGTGTACTGTTAATTTTTGTAATTTTATTTTGTGTATATTCTGTTATTCATGGGACACTAAAATCAAGTGGTAATGACTGAACCCATGTATAAGATGTAATTCACTTCTCATTTTAAGCAATGTCCTTTTTACTTATTTTTAGATTATTATAGCCTAGGTTTGGCAGTACATAGTGAAGGAATTTACCCATATTTTTAAACTTGCTGTGCCCAACATTTGTAGGCTTTTGCAGATATAAGAAATGGAAATAAGGTTATGAATTTTACAAGGCATTCTGCTAAGGTAAAATCAGAATAATTGATGTAACATGTCTGGTTCAAATTAGGAAGTTAATTTTGAATATCTAATTTGGTGGCAAATTTCTTAGACAAGGCAAAATGAATAATGGTTAAAAATGGTTGGATTAAAAGAAAGTCTTTTTTTTTTAAAACTGACATTTTATATCTGAGTGAAAGAAGGATTTTTTGTGCCAAGGTAGTTGTTTAATTTTTTTTTTAGTTATATTCCCAAATAATTATCTTGCACTTGAATTGACTCACCATAACTTTTTCTGTGCATCTATCTTATTTAATAATTGAATATGCTTGTGCAGTTAAAAAACATTTCAAACTATTTGAACTATTCCTTTCCAGAAATGTACAGACACAGACAGACAGATCAGGGGATTATGAAAATTATTTTCCTGATTCTAACAACTATTTCCAGAGATGGAAAAATGAGTACAGGTGAATAATAAATCAAAGCTATTGTTTCCATTTAGAGATTTATTGTCTACTTTCGTATTGTATGTTCCTTGTTCATATTCCATCTCCCAACTTCTACTTCAATAAATTTCTGTGTACTATCATTTTACTTCAGTTTCTCTAGTGTAACCTGCAGAATTCTTTGTTTCTTTAGCTAGTCTGTGGGATTTCTGTACTTTTAATTTTTACCAATATTTCATTTGTATCATTCATTTGGTTCTCATTGCAAATTTGGATGTCTTGGATGGTATTTATAAAGCCCCATTTTCCAGTGGCACAGAACTTAAAAACAAACAAGTTACACCATTGTTAAATAGAATATTGGCAAGACTGCAGAGGACAGTTTTAGTTTATACATTGCAAAAGCAATATAGAGACAATGGTGAAGATTTACCAAGCTGATTCTGAATCGGACATAACTGAGTATGCTACAGTTCTTATCACCACAAAAGAGAAAACTTAGATACTTAAATCTGAAGAGCTTCAAAAAATCCAGAAATAAAACACAAAAGTCTACCAGACACTGGATGAGTAAAATCACAATGCTGCTTCAATTCAGCAAGGTCAATCAGAGTCTTTTATATAACAAAAAAATACATAACAGACATTTCGGGCTTTATCCCTTCATCATGGTATGGAAAAATGTTGACAGGCATCTGAATAAAATGGTAAGGGGGAAGGCATTGGGGAGGAGCATGGTAGTGTGAGAAACAGAAGTACCTTCACAGAATTTGCTCGACAAAAATTGAGAACAAACGACGGGAGGACGTTGAGGAAGCGCGCTAGGAATAGCTACTGGACTCTGGTAAGAGGAACTTTATTTTCCTGCCAATATGGGAGGAGGAAGTAGCAAGGGAAAAAGGCCTGAAGAAAGAAAAGGGGATAAGATACCAAAACATAGTCCGTTAGGATTAATGTTGTCCAATTGGGGTGCGGGGAAAACCCGTGAGAAGGATAAGCAGACCATGGTCAGGTATTGTTCGCAGGAATGGGTTAAGAATCCGATCAAGGGGAATTCAGTATATTGGCCAAAGTTCAGTGTGAGGCCCTTTGGGAGGAAGGGGCAGGACTCTTTTGAATGACCCTCGCAGCAAATCTCTCCTCCCTCTCAAGTCAGTTGAGGCGGTAATCTGACACTCTGTGAGCGAGTCATCATACCACTCCTACTTTCTCCCTCTTTCTTTAACTGGGGAGGGGAAGGGGAAGGTAAAGAAGGGTAAAGTGTAGGGGCGGGGGAAGGAATGGGAGCCGGCACAGAGGAAACATAAGGTGGGGGAAGGGAATGTAACACATCCCATCCCTTTATTTCGGGGGCAGAAGGCCCCTCATCCTTCTTATTTTTAAATTCCTTCTCGTTCAAAATCATCTGATCAGATGATCCACTAAGCCAACAGGCTGCATATTCTCTACTCTCGGTATTATCCCCTTGATTTTGGTAGAGCCAGATGTTCAATGCCTGACACATCCAGTCCTCGTCGGATCCGAACTTTGGCCAATATACTGAATTCCCCTTGATCGGATTCTTACCCATTCCTGCGAACAATACCTGACCATGGTCTGCTTATCCTTCTCACGGGTTTTCCCCGCACCCCAATTGGACAACATTAATCCTAACGGACTATGTTTTGGTATCTTATCCCCTTTTCTTTCTTCAGGCCTTTTTCCCTTGCTACTTCCTCCTCCCATATTGGCAGGAAAATAAAGTTCCTCTTACCAGAGTCCAGTAGCTATTCCTAGCGCGCTTCCTCAACGTCCTCCCGTCGTTTGTTCTCAATGCCTCTTCTCGGATATCACTCGCTTCGTCCACTGACAAGTCACCCGCCGTCCGTGAGTCCAGCTGAATCAGCTGGGGTGCACCTACCCTCGTCGTCGGGCACTCTGTCAGTGGAAGGAGTGTGATCCCGGACGAGCCCCCATTTGTGAGAAACAGAAGTACCTTCACAGAATTTGCTCGAGACAAAAATTGAGAACAAAGAACATTTATTATACAACAATGCAAAGTTGGGTGCTTCCCCTTACCCTGGGAATACACACAGATACTGGGGCTGACCCAACTTTTATACATTTCATTTCAGTACAGAGATACCTTCCCCCCAACATTCTTCTGCCTCCTGGATTGGTTTAGCATTAGGTAATTCTGCCCACGTGGATTCTAACTTCTTATCAGTTTATGTGCCTTCCTGCAAACTTGTTAGCCAGGAAGTATCATGTCTTTGTTCTTCACTCATTAATCAATCCCCAAGACTTGCTAAAGCTATCTACTTGTTATCTTGTTTTGAAGATCCTTAGTTTATTACACTTTTACAACCCTTCCTCTTGTTCCAGCATCCCTTCACCCTGATTTCACCCATAATACTTCATCTCTAATGAGCATTTGCTTGACTCCTCACATTCCAGTATCCCTTCACCTTAAGTTAACCCATAATACTTTATTCTTAATTGACACTTGCTTCCAGTATCTCTGGACTCCTAACATTCCAATATCCCTTCACCTTAAGTTAACCCATAATACTTTATTCTTAATTGACACTTGCTTCCAGTATCTCTGGACTCCTAACATTCCAATATCCCTCACAGTAGCAATGTCAGGAGGTAATAGGTGGAGAAGGGAGAGAGGGCACAGAAGTAAGCAAGGGGAGGATGGATGGCTAGGTGAATAGAGAAAGAAGGGGGTGGAGAGAAGATGTAAAGAAGACAGGGGAAAGAGATGGGAGGGGAGAGGAGGTCAGCTGAAAATGGAAAAATCGATGTTAATGCCATCCGGCTGGAAAGTGCCCAGATGGAAAATCAGGTGTTGTTCCTCCAATTTAAGAGTGGTCTTGGTGGGATGGTGTTTGAGGCCATGGATAGACATGGGAGTGGGACACAGGACTGAAATGGTTGGCCACTGGGAGGTCCCTGTTACTGGTGTGGACAGAGCAATGGTGCTCCATGAAGCGATCTTCCAGTCTAAGCCAAGACTCTTTGATGTAGAGAAGGCCACAAAGGGAGCATCAGAAGCAATAAATCAATTCCCCTTACCTTTTTAGTTGGATGTCTGCTGACATTTTTCCATACCTTGAGATGAAGGGTTGATTGAATTGTCAGTTATGTATTTCTTATCTTTGCTATATAAAAGACACTGTTGACACAGCTATCTCAGCTGCACTTCCTCATATTATTGTCTTCTTGTAATTTCTCTGTCTCTGCTGCATATGTTCCCAAGATTATGTCTTCCAGTCCAGATCTTCTGAAATATATTCCTTCTTCCACAAACATGATCGCCCCTCCTCCATCATCAACTCAGCCCTCACCTGTATCTCCTCCCATTTCCTGCTCATCTGCCCTGGACCCCTCTGGCCCAGACGCAATAAATGCAAGATTCCTCTTGTCTTTAACTATCAACCAACACATAATCCTCCAGAATTTCTGGCACTTAAGACAGGATCCCACACCGGACATATCTTCCCCTCTCCTATCCTCTCTGCCTTCCATAGGAACTGTTCCCTTCATGACTCCTTTGTGCATTCATCCCTCCCTCCCAATTTCCCCAGGAACCTTCCCCAGTGGCCACCATAGGTGTCACACTTGCACCCACACCTCCCTCACCATAGTCCAGAGCTCCAAACAGGTCTTTCAAGTGAAGCAACATTCCACTAGTGTGTCCGCAGGATTGATTCACTGCATCCAGTGCTCCCTTTGTGGCCTTCTCTATGTAGGAGAGACTGGGTGCAGACTGGGAGATTGCTTTGCTGAGCACCTTCGCTCTGTCCACACCAGTGACAGGGACCTCCCAGTGGCCAATCATTTCAATTCTGTGTCCCACTCCCACACTCACGTCTATCTGTGGCCTCATGTAATATCCCACTTAGACAACCTGCAAATTGGAGGAACAACACCTAATTTTTTTTGTCTGGGCACTCTCCAGCTGGATGGCGTTAACGTTGACAACCTGCTCTCCCTTCCCCTCCCTTCCCTTCCCTTCCCTTCCCCCTGTCTTCTTTTCCTTAGCTCTCCACTCCCTTCCCTCTCTATTTATCTAGCCATCCCTCCTCCCCTTGCTTACTGCTGTGCCCTCCTTCCCTTCTCCACCTATTACCTCCAGCCTTTGCTACCATGCTCCTCCCCAACACCTTCCCCCGAGGCTTTTTATTCAGATGCCTGCCAACATTTTTCCATAC
The DNA here is from genome assembly GCF_036971445.1 of Narcine bancroftii. Lineage (NCBI taxonomy): Eukaryota > Metazoa > Chordata > Chondrichthyes > Torpediniformes > Narcinidae > Narcine > Narcine bancroftii. Next base: position 291,244,738 of record NC_091470.1, on the reverse strand, counting down.
CTTCCATACCTTGATGAAGGGATCAAGCCCCAAATGTCAGCTATGTATTTTTAAAAAATCTTTGCTATGTTAAAGCTACTGTTTGACCTGGTTACTTGGTCCAGCATTGAGTTTTTACTATGATGTACAGAAGTTGTTTTCACCAGGAGGTACGGTACAGAAAGTTCATGGTGTATGGTTTAGGCAGATGGAGTTGGTGAGGGAAAACCACAGCTAGTAAACATTTGGGAGGACCTTCTTTACCTGGAAAGTGGTAGAACTTGTGGTTGGATGAGCACATAAGAGAGAAAGAGGAATAAAAGGAGCCATGTAAAGTTAGCTGAAATGCAATGGGAGAAAAGAACCATCCTGCTCTTTGTGGTAAATACCAGTTTTGGTGCTGTTAGCAGTAGAACAAATTTTGTGGGGGTGGGGGAGGTAACTTGGAAGCAGATATTAATACGAGTTTCATGCATGGCAATTCCATCCTTCTCTGCATGTAGTCTTCTTAACAGCAGTTGAAGTTTATCACTTAGACTGATGTTAATTTAAAATTGCCATGAAATAGACTGACTGCAAAATTCCATAAGTGTCAAGATAGACTCCAAGTAATTACTATAATAAAACCTCTAGAATCCGGAACCTACAGGGATTAGATATATGCTGCATAAGTGAGTTTTCCAGTTGCTTGAGACTCACTCTAACAATGCCTACAAATACATCTGCATTAAGTATAAACACTGTACGACACTGTACTTACACTGAACAAACTTCATTTGGATGAATATATAAACCTTAAAGCATTTTACTATATTTTCAGTCTCATTCTATGAAAACATTTAAACGTTGTTGCATTCTCCCACTCCACAGAGCCACCCAAAAGACGAACAATAACATTATAGATAATTAACCCCCACCCCCTTCAAGTTTACAGATAAAGCCTTACTAATGTAGTTAATAATATATTAGTGAAGATAAAGAGTCTTATGGAGCAGGGATAAGAGGACACTTTAAGAAAGTCACCACAACAGCGAGCGGCATTAACCAGCTCTTCATCCTGGGCACGCCATTGCTGTTTCACACAATTTTATTCCAACAGCTGCTTGTAGCAAAGCGCAAACAAAGCACTCCATTGCCTGAATATTTGTTCCCACCTTCACCAAAGTTTTAAGTGTTAGTTCAGTGAGCATTTACTTTTATAATTTTAAACTTTTATTTTCATTATTATTTATTCTTATTTATTTAAACATATTTAATTATTTATTTCCCTTGATTTTATTTTGCCAGTTGCTTGAATTCCAGATAATGGGGTTTTACTGTATTTTGTAAAGCCTATTTTGATTTGTTATGGATTGGAACAATTTCATCAATGACACATGTGTTGGAATTTAAATAACTTGGAAATTTGATATTCTTCATCTTCATTTTTTTGAACAAGTTGAAGGCTATTTCTGGTGCTGATTTTCAGTTGCAATTCTTAAGATTCTTTGTTTAATTTTCTACCTGTGGCCACTGAATTTTCTCATGTATTGAAACTTGTATTCCATAAAATCCACATCTAATTTTATTACAGGCAATATAAAGAGCAGAATGATCAGGAATTACCAACACATATTGAAAATGTGTACAGGAAAGAACACAGGAAGCGACCCGTTTCAGCTGCAGAAAACTCTAGGTAAATGCCTATAATATTTTGTATTTCTTGTCCAGGTGTCCAGCATGTTGTCTTCAGGCTTGGGCACACTAGCCCCCTTTAAACCTAGCTTTGACCTTTAGATTGGTACTGAGAACTTCAGAAAAGCATTTCTGTCACAGTTCTTCATTAGAATCATAGTTTTAAATCATAAATGGGGACCATTGCGTTAATCATATCCATAACAGCCAAAAGGGGATCTATAGTTAACCCTCTTCTCACTCTTAGTTCATAACTCTGCAAATTATGCCATTCAAGCAGTCATCCAAATAATTTTTAAATGCAATGAGTGCCACTGCCTTTCAGAATTTAGTGATTTTTGTTTTTCTCAGCTCTCTGTATTCCTTCTCCCTGTTAACTTGGATCTATTCCCAAGTGATCCCCATGCTAAAGGAAGTGGTTATTTTGTTTACCTTTTCAAGGCCTGCTTTAAAAAATGTTGTTCACTGCTATTTCTTTGTCTCCTTTGTTTCAAAAGAAACGCACCCAGTCTAAGTGGACCTTTCATCATAACTTGTCCAGTTTGACAATGCCATTTGTCACATTTGTGCTGTAAATTGGTGAATAAGTATCTGTATTGTGCTCAACTTGTGGTTATTACTAATGTTTTCTGTGTATTAATTTGCTCTTTCTGTTCTTGTATTCTATATTTTGGCCAATAAATTATTTGGATTAATTATATTTTAGCACAATTAGTCTGATCACTATTTAGATGAATTCAAATTATGAGAACTTGATTTATATTTTACATTAATAGAACTCCAGAGTTTATTGAATACACATTCATGAGAAGGAAAGTTACAAATCATTAATTGATGCAACACGTAGCTAAAGATTTATGTTTAACTTAAATAAATTTACAACAGGAATGTATACTCTATCTTATTAAAATTAGAAAATAAATTTTCAGCATTTTCTAGCCATCTAATGTACCATCGGCAGACCCTCAAAGCATGAGATCTTTGGTAGATGCTATGTTTAGTGAGACTGTGTGGAGGAACAGTAAGTTGGATGGGTTGAAATGTGTACTTTAATGCAAGGAACATTAGGAATAGAGTAGATGAAGTCAGAGAGAATCAATACAAGGAACTATAATGTGGCCATTGCAGTGACTTGGCTGTCTCATGGGCAGGAATGGCTGCTGAACATGCAGGGCTTTGGATATTTCAAAAAGGACAGGGAGGGAGGTAAAAGAGCTGGGAGAGTGGTATTGCTGATCAGGGATACTATCACCGCTGCAGAAAAGGGGAAAGTAGTGGAGGGATTGTTTACTGAATCAGTGTGGGTGAGTAGATCACTCAGTGTCCTTTACCATTGTGATGGAGAAGGACAAGAATAGACAATTTGGGAAAACATTTAATTGGGTTTAGGGAAAATGTGATGCTCTTCGGCAAGAACTTGGGAACATAAATTGGCAGCAGATGTACTCAGCGGAGGGAAGGAGGAAATGTATGCCAGAAATGTGACAAATGTTCAGAGAATGTTTGCATGCTGCTCTGCACAAGTGTATACCATTGAGGTGGGGAAAGGATGGCAAGGTGAAAGAACTATGATTTACAAGAGATGTAGAAAATCTAGTTAAGAAGAAAACTAAAAGCTTATGAGAGCTTTAAGAAAATAGGAATCAATAGAACTCGAGAGAATTAGGAGATTGCCAGGAAAGATCTTAAGAAAGGATTTAGGAGAGCTAAAGAGGTCATGAGAAGGCCTTGGCAAGCAGGATTAAGGGGTACAGTGTGTGAAGAACAAGAGCTTGATTTGTGTGAGGATATGACTTATCAGGGTTATAATAGAAACATGTGCATGAAGCCGCAGGAGGTACAGGGGTCCTTAATGAATACTTTGTTTCAGTATTCACTGGAGAAAAGGACCTTGGCAATTGTGAGAATGACAGAAAGTGGACTGAAATGTTGACATTAAGAAAGAGGATATATTGAAACTTTTTAAGTTAGATAAGTCATCGGGACTAAATGAGATTTACCCAACTCAACTGCAAAGAGAGGGGAAAGATTGCTGAGCCACTGGCAATGATCGTCACATCGTCTCTCACAATAGGAGAAGTACTGCAGGGATGCAGTGTTTGGAATAGTGTCAGGTTCGGTGGGTTCACAGATGCGAGTCTGGACAAAGTGTTACAATCAAAGGTAACTTTATTGAACACCCAAGACGAAGAGGGAAGATATCAAGCGATACTTAATTACTCTGCTATTAAACAACTATGTGGACATTCACATCAGACCCAGGTTAGACTCCGAAATGAGTGGCCACCTGTCTTCTACATGCTTGTGCATGTGTACACACTTCACAGACATGGACTTTCAAACACACACTCTACAGACAGGGACTTTCAAGCACATTTCTGATTCCTTGTATCAATGTGATTGTGGCTCTTTGCAAGCACTGATCTATCGCAGAATTATAGCTCAACCTAAGCATAGTGCTCACCAGCAATGTCCACAGTTGTGACCCGGCATGGAGCGATGCGGGGGCTTGGACCTCGAGGCAGAGAGAAAGACATGCATCGATGTTTTTTACTGTTCTGAGCTGGGAATGTGACCAATGATGGGACTCAGTAATTTAAATGAGCCAGTGGTAAAGTATGAATTAATAGTGGCTGGAGTCCAACTTTGATTAGCAGGAAACATGATCTCTGAATAAGTTTCAATAGGGAGGTCACGTGACCACAATCCGTAATATTCCTGACCGATAGGGATGCCACATGTTCCTCCAAAATCCACATATAAAAGATGCAAATGTTCTCCTCTTCAAGAAAGGGAGTAGCCACAACCCAGGAAATTATAGATCAGAGAGACTTACTTCAGTGATGGGCAAGCTGTTAAAGAAGATCCTGAGAGGCAAAATCTGATTTGGGATAACATTGCTTCATCAGGGGAAGGTTGTGTTCCACGAGCCTGATTTAATTCTTTAAAGATGTAACAAAGAACATTGAAGATAGAGCAGTGATGTAGTATGTATGGATTTCAGTAAGGGATTTGATAAGGTTCCCCGTGCAAGGCTCATTCAGAAAATAAGGAAACATGGAATCCAAAGAGTTCTTGCTTAGTCGATACAGATTTGGCTTGCCTAGAGAAGTTGGAGAGTGATTGTATTCTGCATGGAGGATGGTGACCAGTGGGGCTCTGCAGGGCTGAAATGGCTAACACAAGGTTGCATTGTTTTAAGGTGCTTGGGAACAAGTACTAAGGGGATATAAGAGTTATGTTTTCCACACAGAGAATGGTGTTGCATGGAATGTGCTGCTGGTAAATGTGGAGCTAGGTACAACAGGATCTATTAAGAGAACTGAGGAAAATGGAAGGTTATGCAGTAGGGAAATTCTGAGCAGGTATTAGAGTAGGTTATTAGGTCAGCACAACACTGTGGGTTGAAGGGCCAGTAATTGCTCAAGATTTCTGTTGTCTGATTTTAGAGAAGTAGACTTTTCATCATCCTTTTATATCCTTGTCCAATAAATGATGTCTTAAATGTAAAATTATTAAGCTCCATTATCATCTACTAATTTTTAATGGGGAAAGTATTCCACATTTCTATCACCCTTTATAATTTTTCTCCTGAATGACATACTCTACCCTACCAACAGTTTCCCTACCTGTCCAAACTTGTATAAAACTTAAAAACAATATCAATCAAGCTCCCTCTCTCTATTTTGCAGTGGGATTATTTCATGGATAACTTACAATTGAACCAGTCCAATAATTTTTCTATTTTTGAAGATAAATTATAATCTCTTATCTCTCATTACCTAGTCATTAGTACATTTTGTTGAATTTGTACTGGATTTCTTCCAGTAATGGAGTGTGAAGTCTTATTAAAGCTTTAGTGAAACTCTCCTTGCCATAAAGCTTTAGCTTCTAGATAAAATGGCTATCATTTGGATCATCTATTTTGCTTTCATTTGCCCCTATGGAAATTGCACCTAATTTCTTTGAACCTATATTTATCTGTTTTTATTTTCATTTGAAATGTATAACCTTGAATTATTTGCATTGCAATCCTTTATTTATTAGTTACTTCCAAATGCACATTTCAAAGAAGTGGAGGGATATTATTCACCTTAATTTGGCTAATACTTATCCTGAATCAGTGTTACTGGTAATTATAATGTTGCCTTTTATGAGGGATTGTAGTATCTAAATTGGCTCTCAAGTTTCCTGCAATTACAACAGCTCTTCCATTTTAAAATTCAGTGACTCAGCTGTTTTGAGATGAAGTCATGAAATGCACTCTTCAAAATGCAAGTATAGCTTTTAGGCTGACTCAAGCTGAATGTAGATCAGGTTTAGATTTTATTTTTTATCTCTGTGTGGTGGTACACCACTGGCCTACTGCAGGGGACAACCTCTGTACCTGCAGGAGAGTAAGGGGACAGGACAACACCTGGCTGGCTGTCAATCAGTCGACCTGAAGGGATCAAGCCCCACCCGGTCGGGTTTAAATCACCCTCCAGGATATAAGACTGCGCCAGACTCCCGAAGCTCACTCAGAGTTACTGCAGGTACAGCCAGCCTGGCTCTGTGGAAGTCTTTGTGGATTAAAGCCTATTGTGCTCCACACCAGGGTCATGCCCAGTGCGGAATGCCACAATGACCACTGGCTGGTTCGCTGCAAGCTCAACCTTCACTTCAAGACAAAGTCCAGGAACAGTGAAGCCCCCAGAAAGAGGTTCAATGTTAGAAACCTGCAGTCAGACGAAGTGAGAGGAAGCTTCCAAGCAAACCTCAAAGCAAAGCTCGAGGATGCAATCCACCTCATGGATTCGTCCCCCGAAACCCTCTGGGATCAGCTGAAGACTACCATACTGCAATCCACTGAAGAGGTACTGGGCTTTTCCTCCAGGAAAAACAAGGACTGGTTCGACGAAAACAACCAGGAAATCCAGGAGCTGCTGGCAAAGAAGTGAGCTGCCCACCAGGCTCACCTTGCAAAGCCGTCCTGGCCAGAGAAGAAACAAGCCTTCCGTCGCGTATGCAGCCATCTTCAGCGCAAACTCCGGGAGATCCAAAATGAGTGGTGGACTTGCCTCGCCAAACGAACCCAGCTCAGCACGGACATTGGCGACTTCAGGGGTTTTTACGAGGCTCTAAAGGCTGTGCACGGCCCCTCACCCCAAGACCAAAGCCCGCTGCGCAGCTCAGACGGCAAAGTCCTCCTCAGCGACAAGATCTCTATCCTCAACCGATGGTCAGAACACTTCCAATCTCTTTTCAGTGTCAACCGCTCAGTCCAAGAATCCGCCCTGCTCCAGCTCCCTCAACAGCCCCTAAGGCTAGAGCTGGATGAGGTCCTCACCCGGGAAGAGACATATAAGGCAATTGAACAACTGAAAAGTGGCAAAGCAGCAGGTATGGATGGAATCCCCCCAGAGGTCTGGAAGGCTGGCGGCAAAACTCTGCATGCCAAACTGCATGAGTTTTTCAAGCTCTGCTGGGACCAAGGAAAGCTGCCTCAGGACCTTCGTGATGCCATCATCATCACCCTGCACAAAAACAAAGGCGAGAAATCAGACTGCTCAAACTACAGGGGAATCACGCTGCTCTCCATTGTAGGCAAAATCTTCGCTAGGATTCTCCTAAATAGAATAATGCCTAGTGTCGCCGAGAAAGTTCTCCCAGAATCACAGTGCAGCTTTTGCGCAAACAGAGGAACTACTGACATGGTCTTTGCCCTCAGACAGCTCCAAGAAAAGTGCAGAGAACAAAACATCTTTGTTGACCTCACCAAAGCCTTCGACACCGTGAGCAGGAAAGGGCTTTGGCAAATACTAGAGCGCCTCGGATGCCCCGCAAAGTTCCTCAACATGGTTATCCAACTGCACGAAAACCAACAAGGTCGGGTCAGATACAGCAATGAGCTCTCTGAACCCTTCTCCATTAACAATGGCGTGAAGCAAGCCTGCGTTCTCGCACCAACACTCTTTTCAATCTTCTTCAGCATGAAAGAACCTCAACAATGAAGACGCTGTTTACATCCGGTACCGCATGGATGGCAGTCTCTTCAATCTGAGGCGCCTGCAAGCTCACACCAAGACACAAGAGCAACTTGTCCGTGAACTACTCTTTGCAGACGATGCCGCTTTAGTTGCCCATTCAGAGCCAGCTCTTCAGCGCTTGACGTCATGTTTTGCGGAAACTGCCAAAATGTTTGGCCTGGAAGTCAGCCTGAAGAAAACTAAGGTCCTCCATCGGCCAGCTCCCCACCATGATTACCAGCCCCCCCACATCTCCATCGGGCACACAAAACTCAAAACGGTCAACCAGTTTACCTATCTCGGCTGCACCATTTCATCGGATGCAAGGATCGACAACGAGATAGACAACAGACTCACCAAGGCAAATAGCGCCTTTGGAAGACTACACACAAGAGTCTGGAAAAACAACCAACTGAAAAACCTCACAAAGATTAGCGTGTACAGAGCCGTTGTCATACCCACACTCTTGTTCGACTCCGAATCATGGGTCCTCTACCGGCATCACCTACGGCTCCTAGAACGCTTCCACCAGCGTTGTCTCTGCTCCATCCTCAACATTCATTGGAGCGACTTCATCCCTAACATCGGCAGAGGCCGACAGCATCGAATCCACGCTGCGTAAGATCCAACTGCGCTGGGTTGGTCACATCTCCAGAATTGGAGGACCATCTCCTTCCCAAGATCGTGTTATATGGCGAGCTCTCCACTGGCCACCGTGACAAAGGTGCACCAAAGAAGAGGTACAAGGACTGCCTAAAGAAATCTCTTGGTGCCTGCCACATTGACCACCGCCAGTGGGCTGATATCGCCTCAAACCGTGTATCTTGGCGCCTCACAGTTCGGCGGGCAGCAACCTCCTTTGACGAAGACCGTAAGAGCCCACCTCACTGACAAAAGACAAAGGAGGAAAAACCCAACACCCAACCCCAACCAACCAATTTTCCCTTGCAACCGCTGCAACCGTGTCTGCCTGTCCCGCATCAGACTTGTCAGCCACAAACGAGCCTGCAGCTGACGTGGACATTACTCCTCCATAAATCTTTGTTCGCGAAGCCAAGCCAAAGAAAAGACAGTCTTTACCTTGTGTGTGTCTGATTCTGGCTAACAGTGCACCACACTCTGAGGTCATTTTTTAAAATCCTTAGAGTATATTGGTACTTGCTGGATGGGACATGAGACCACTAGGCCTCTTCCAGCATTACACCTCCATTTCCTCAATTTTGTGACTGTGACTTTCACTCCTCCTTTCTTCTGAGACATGATGGTACTATGGAGAAAACAATGTCATCATATTTCATGCCTGGTGTCTCAGGTTTCTCACTTGAATGCTTCCTCTGAGGCTCTAATTAATTTCCCTCAGTATTGAGATTCACAAACTACAGTTACATCATTGTCACACAGCTCACATAGCACAACAAATTATAGTAAAATCCCTGGTATCCAGAATTAAAGCAAACAGAAAAAAGTCGAGGAAAATAAATTTAAAAAATTAAATTTAATTAAGAGTAAAGTAAGAATTAAAAATCTGCAAGTTTAAAATTGTAAAAGTAAATGTTCTCTGAAGATGGGAGCAAATATTCAGTGAGTGGGGTACCTTGGTCATACTTTGCTCATAGCATCTGGTTGAATAAAGTTGTGAGAAACAGCAATGGCATCGCCTAGGATGAAGAGCTGGTTGATGACGCTCGCTGTCTCCTTATCCCTGCTTAGTAGGAGTCTCCCCAGTCAGAGGTTCTATCTGTAAACTTGGAGGTGGGGGGGGGGGGGGAGGCTAATTATCTATTTGTCTTTTGGGCCGCTCAGTGGAGGGTGAGGCACCTGCAGATGGAACAATAGTGAATGTTTTCAAAGAATGTGACTGAAAATAAAGTAAAATAATCATGTTTATACATGCAAGTGAAGTTTGATCAGTATAAGTACAGTGTAGTATTTTTTGTCTTTTAATCTGTTAATTCTGAATGTAGTTGGATTAGTAAGAGTGAGTCTCAAGCAACCGAAAAACTCATTTATCCAGCTTCTGCCAATCCTCATAGGTACCAGATACCAGGGGTTTTACTGTATTTACATATTCTTTTGAATGTTTGACATGTGAGTGGAAGATTCCAAGATTATAGGCTACAAATATAAAATATTTGTTTAATTTCCATTCCATTAACAGCAAAACAAAGTTGGTAGGAAATAATGGGAGCAAGAGGAAATGAGATTTTTAAAAAGGACTTGGTAAAGTAATGAGACGAAGGCGGTAAATTAATGAGATATCATTGCCTCCACTTCCTCAGGATTTTGTGGACATTGGGTATGACACCAGAAACCCTGGCAAATTTCTACAGAAGTGTGGTGAAAAGTGTGCTGATCAGCTGCATCACGGTCTGGTATGGGAATACTAATACCCCTGAGCATAGTCCTCCAATAGGTAGTGGACACTACCCAGGACAGCACAGGCAAAGCTCTCCACACTATTGAGTACATCTACAGGAAATGCTGCCATAAGAGAGCAGCAACAATCACCAAAGGCCCACACTACCCAGCACCCGCTCTGTTCTTGCTGCTGTTATCAGGAAAGGGGTATAGGTACCACAAGACTCATACCATCAGGTTCAGCAACAGCTGCTACCCTTCCACCATCAGAATCTTTAATGAGACAGTCAATAAGAGACTCATTTAAGGGCTCTTACTTGTGCAATTATCGAGTTTCTTTGTTCTCTCTCGATTGCAGTTAGTTTGTTATCTGTTTACAGTTATTTTATTTACATGTTTACGCTATGTACCTTTTTTTTGCTCTACCAATTAAAGGTAATTCTGCTGCCCCCACAGGAAAAAGGAATCTCAGGGTTGTATGTGATGTCATGTATGTACTCTGACAATAAATCTGAAATATTTTTAATGTGCTTGCATGGAATTGCCATGCCTGTGTTGCTATTTAGATCAAGTATTATGTTTATCATAGTATAATTTTTTTTTCTCTAATCCAATAGATATTTGATAAATGAAATACATGACTCATCAAGGGAACGTTCAAAATCTGCTTCAGTGAAAGATGATGCTATATTTGGTACTGGTTTATTATTGGGTAAGTCAAATTATATATTAAATGTTTTTAACTGATATTTCAGTGCCACCCTTATTATGAAGTAGAATTTCTAAACCATGAATTGTGCATACATTTGACAGATATTCAAGTTCTGAGTCAACAATTGAATTTCTGGGAAAACATTAACATTTAAATTGTGGCATTTCTAAAACAAATGTATTTGATTTTTTTTTTTAATTTTTATTATTTTTATTATATTTTTTTATTTTTCACACCATAAATCACATTAACCATGATACACATTTTTTCCTTTTCACACATATACAATGTCATTTTCTCCCCCCCCCCTCCCCTTCCACCCTCCCCACCTCCCCCCTCTCGTCCATTTAAGGTATAAATCTAGGATACATTAAACCAGTCAGACAATGTTGTCATTCAATAAAAATACACCAGAAATTCCACTGAGTCCATTCTTTTCATTTCCTTTCCTCCCGTTAACTTAGGTAGTGATTGTCTCCGGTAGGTTTTCGCTATTGTGTTTAATGTAAGGCTCCCATATTTGTTCGAATATTTCAATATTATTTCTTAAACTATATGTTATTTTTTCTAATGGAATACATTTATTCATTTCTATATACCATTGTTGTATTTTCAAATTATCTTCCAATTTCCAGGTTGACATAATAAATTTTTTTTGCTACGGCTAGAGCTATCTTAACAAATCTTTTTTGTGCATCCTCCAAATCAATTCCAAATTCTTTGTTTTTATGTTACTTAGGAGAAAGATCTCTGGATTCTTTGGTATATTGTTTTCTGTTATTTTATTTAATATCTGATTGAGATCTTCCCAAAATTTTTCTACTTTCTCACATGTCCAGATTGCATGAATTGTTGTTCCCATTTCTTTTTTACATCGAAAACATCTATCAGATACTGTTGGGTCCCATTTATTTAACTTTTGAGGTGTAATGTATAGCCTGTGTATCCAGTTATATTGTATCATACGTAACCTCGTATTTATTGTATTTCTCATCGTTCCAGAGCATAACTTCTCCCATGTTTCCTTTTTTATCTTTATATTTAAATCCTGTTCCAATTTTTGTTTAGTTTTACCATTTGTTTCCTCATTCTCCTTTTCTTGCAGTTTAATATACATATTTGTTATAAATCTTTTGATTATCATTGTATCTGTAATCACATATTCAAAGTTACTTCCCTCTGGCAAACTCAAACTGCTTCCTAATTTATCCTTCAAGTAGGATCTCAATTGGTAATATGCCAGCACTGTATCTTGAGTTATATTGTATTTATCTTTCATTTGTTCAAAGGATAATAATCTATTTCCTGAAAAACAATTTTCTATTCTTTTGATCCCTTTTTTCTCCCATTCTCTAAAGGAAAGGTTATCTATTGTAAAAGGGAGTAACTTGTTTTGCGTCAATATTAGTTTTGGTAATTGATAATTTGTTTTATTTCTTTCTACATGAATCTTCTTCCAAATATTGAGTAGATGGTGTAATACTGGAGAACTTCTATGTTGTACCAATTTTTCATCCCATTTATATAATATGTGTTCAGGTGTCTTTTCCCCTATTTTATCTAATTCTAATCTAGTCCAATCTGGCTTTTCCCTTGTGTTTGATAAATTTGGTAATTTGTTTGTCTTTTTTCCTTGATGCCAATACCATTTTCTTAGCTTGTTCTGTCTTAAGCTGCCATGCTAGGATTTTGTGCGTTTTTTCACCTAGTTCATAATATTTCTGTTTTGTCTTCATTATATTTTTCTCCACCTTATATGTTTGTAGTCTTTCATATTTTATTTTTTTATCCGCCAATTCTCTTCTTTTAGTTATATCTTCCTTCATTACTAATTCTTTTTCTATATTTACTATATCCCTTTCCAACTGCTTTGTTTCCTGATTATAGTCCTTCTTCATCTTGGTTACATAACTTATTATTTGCCCTCTAATGAATGCTTTCATTGCATCCCATAGTATAAACTTATCTTCCACTGATTCCATATTTATTTCAAAATACATTTTAATTTGTTTTTCAATAAATTCTCTAAAATCCTGCCTTTTAAGTAACATGGGGTTTAATCTCCATCTATACATTCTTGGAGGGATGTCCTCTAACTTTACTGTCAATATTAAGGGTGAATGGTCCGATAGTATTCTAGCTTTATATTCTGTTTTTTTCACTCTATCTTGCATACGAGCTGATAACAAAAATAGGTCTATTCTTGAGTATGTTTTATGTCTAGCCGAGTAATATGAATATTCCTTTTCCTTTGGGTGTTGTTTCCTCCATATATCCAAAAGTTGCATTTCTTCCATCGATTTAATTATAAATTTGGTTACTTTGTTCTTTCTGTTAATTTTTTTCCCAGTTTTGTCCATATTTGAATCCAAATTCAGGTTGAAATCCCCTCCTATTAATATGTTCCCTTGCGTACCTGCTATCTTCAAAAAGATATCTTGCATAAACTTTTGATCTTCTTCGTTAGGTGAATATACATTGAGTAGATTCCAAAACTCCGAATATATCTGACATTTTATCATTATATATCTCCCTGCTGGATCTATTATTTCCTCTTCTATTTTAAATGGCACATTTTTACTAATTAATATAGCTACTCCTCTTGCTTTTGAATTATACGATGCTGCTGTTATGTGTCCTACCCAATCTCTCTTTAATTTCTTATGCTCCAATTCAGTTAAATGTGTTTCTTGCACAAATGCTATATCAAATTTTTCTTTTTTCAGTAAATTTAGCAGTTTCTTCCTTTTAATTTGGTTATGTATTCCATTAATATTTAAAGTCATATAGCTCAACGTAGCCATTTTATACTTTGTTTATCTTCCCTTTCCGTTTCTCCATCATTACCTTTCCTTCTTATCCATTTCTGTTTTCTTGTTTTGAATCCTTTATAAGACAACATTCCTAAAACATCAAACATTTTCCTTATTCTCCTATTTAAAACTTCTTTAGCCCCGATCCCCCCTTCCCCTCCTGAGTTGTCCTTTATCCCTTGTCGGACAACCACATCTCCCCTCTCCATTTGGATTTGCGAATTCACTCGCAAGCATCAGCTGATTTTGCAGTGACCGTAACTCCCCCCCACCCAGCCCCCCCCAGAAAAGATTTCACTTTTCATATGTGACAAAGGTCACTCTTTTAATTCCCTCCTTATTCCCTCTATTCCTTTTCCTTCCCTTATTAATTCTTGTCTATACTATCTATATTTTCCTCTAAATACGGATACATTCATGTATGCACATTATACATATACACACATATACCTCTTTACCCACATACATATAAATCGTGGTCATTTTTACTCTTATTACATGTCTTCATCTCTCTGTTTGTTTTGTAGTTGTTCTGCAAATTTCCTTGCTTCCTCTGGATCCGAGAATAGTTTTTTTTCCATAAGATCGTTTTCGATGTTTTGAACTCCTTCCTCTTCTTCAGGAGTTCAAAACTTATGTCTTTTTAGTTCGCAGTCTTTTGTACTCTTGTTACACGTCTTCATCTCTCAGTCTATTTTGTAATTGTTCTGCAAATTTTCGTGCTTCCTCTGGATCCGAGAATAGTCTGTTTTGCTGTCCTGGAATAAATATTTTCAATACCGCTGGATGCTTTAGTATAAATTTATACCCTTTCTTCCATAAAATCACCTTTGCTGTATTGAACTCCTTTCTCTTCTTCAGGAGTTCAAAACTTATATCTGGATAAATGAAGATTTTTTGCCCTTTGTACTCCAGTGGCTTATTGTCCTCTCTTACTTTTTCCATTGTTTTCTCCAGTACCTTTTCTCTTGTAGTATATCTGAGGAATTTTACTAAAACAGATCTTGTTGTGATTGTGGTTTAAAGGCCAATGCTCTATGTGCCCTTTCTATTTCCATTTCTTGCTGTAGTTCTGGACATCCTAGGATCCTAGGGATCCAATCTTTTATAAACTCTCTCATATTCTTGCCTTCTTCATCTTCCTTAAGGCCCACTATCTTTATGTTATTTCTTCTGTTATAATTTTCCATTATATGTATTTTCTGAGCTAACAGTTCTTGTGTCTCTTTAACTTTTTTATTAGATTCCTCTAATTTCTATTTTAAGTCCTCTACCTCCATTTCTACTGCTGCTTCTCGTTCTTGCACCTTGTCCATTCTTTTTCCCATTTCTGATAAGGTCATATCTATTTTATTCATTTTCTCTTCTGTATTGTTTATTCTTCTTCTTAAATCATTAAATTCTTGCGCTTGCCATTCTTTAAATGACTCCATGTACTCTTTAATAAGAGAAAGTATATCCTTTATCTTGCCTTTCCCTTCTTCTTCTATTTCACTGTACTCTTCCTCTTCCTCTTCTTCCTGTGGGTTGGCCATCTGTTGTTTCTTTGTTGCCCTTTTCTTCTCTTCTTTCTTGTTTTCGTTGTCTTCTATGTTCTCCTCTTGCTGCAGGTGTTCTGCAGCTGTCATTGCCGGCTGTGGAGATCGACTCCCCAGCTGATCACCCCTCCCGTCGGTGTGTTTTTTTTTCATGCGCGGTTGCGCACTTTTACTCGGCTCAGCGAGCCATTTTTGTACTCCACAATCTACCGACCTGAGGGAGCGGGTTCCTCTCTCCACCGCAGGCCTCTTCGAACAGGTAAGGCCTTTTCCTTCATCTTCCGTTGTCTTCTCTTCCTCTCTTCTTACCGTTGATTTCGACTTTTCTTTTTTTGTCGCCATCTTCTTTCCACCTTTATATTCACTTTACTTTGATTTTTATTTTTGTGCCTTTGTGTTTTGCTTTGTTTTTTTCTGACTTTCCTGGAGAGGGCTGGAGTTCACCGTCCGGCCACTACTCCATCACGTGACTCCTCAAATGTATTTGATTCTTGATGAATTGCATTAGTCATTTAGTTGTTCATATTCTCGCCTACTCTTCCCTTTTTCTATGGGGCAGAATGAATCTGCAGGAGAACTTCACACTTTATATACCTGGGACAGCAGCAAATAAAGGGTTTTGTGTTGCTGGCATAAGTTTGACTCAGTGGTTTTCATGAAACATTCCAAATAATGAAAAGTTACCATTTATAAATTTCTACATCTCCAAATTGCATAAGAAATGGAATTCAATTATACATTTTCCAAAATCCTATTCTGGAAATAGTGTATTGTTGTGCACAGTACACTTCAAAGTGTTGTGTTTTTCTTTTTCCCAATTACTTCTTGTCAACCTTCTGGAGAGAAGGGGGAGAATTACTGGGAAATATTCAGTGAAGTTTAGTTACAATTCACAAGAGAATATTGTAAGCTAGGAAAGATAAGTAATTTTAACTATTTCTGACAACGAGATAGACAACAGACTCGCCAAGGCAAATAGTGCCTTTGGAAGACTACACAAAAGAGTCTGGAAAAACAACCAACTGAAAAACCTCACAAAGATTAGCGTATACAGAGCCGTTACCATACCCTCACTCCTGTTCAGCTCCGAATCATGGGTCCTTTACTGGCATCACCTACGGCTCCTAGAACGCTTCCACCAGCGTTGTCTCTGCTCCATCTTCAACATTCATTGGAGCGACTTCATCTCCAACATCGAAGTACTCGAGATGGTTCCGAATCCACGCTGCTGAAGATCAAAAACTGCGCTGGGTAGGTCACGTCTCCAGAATGGAGGACCATTGCCTTCCCAAGATCGTGTTATATGCCGAGCTCTCCACTGGCCACCGTGACAGAGGTGCACCAAAGAAGAGGTACAAGGACTGCCTAAAGAAATCTCTTGGTGCCTGCCACATTGACCACTGCCAGTGGGCTGATATCGCCTCAAACCGTGTATCTTGGCGCCTCACAGTTCGGCGTGCAGCAACCTCCTTTGAAGAAGACCGCAGAGCCCACCTCACTGACAAAAGACAAAGGAGGAAAAACCCAACACCCAACTCCAACCAACCAATTTCATGCAGCTGCTCCAGAAAGATCTGCTCAAAGAGCAGGCAAGGCTTGTGACCCTCAGTTAGAGCGAACATCAGATTGGGCCCTGTCCCTCAGTCCGTCCATATGCAGCAGTTGGGCGGTGTGCTTGTGCTTTGGAAACCTGAAAGTGCGGATTAGTAGCTCTTTGAAGGCCACCTTGCTCCAGAGGCTGCCGTAGGAAATCTACGACCCTTGCCGCTGTGTCCTGATCGAGGGCACACACGACGTAGATGTAGCGGATGTCATCAGTGGTGATGTCGTGAAGCTGCAACTAAGCCTCGGTCTACTCGAACTACACGTGTGACTGTGGCATCCAGAACATTGGAAGCCTGAGAGAGACTGCGTGGATAGTCACTAGCTCCGCTTCATCTGTCATCTTTGGGTCCAACTGCTTGTTGGACCTTTTGGGGTCTCCAATGTAGCGAACACGCTATGTGAGTGTGGAGAACAACAACACACACACCAAAGCCTTGGAAAATGAGACTGATTTATTGCTCTTGCTGATGTCAGGCCCCGCGTCATCGGAGCACCAGGCTTGTATTGGCCAATGTTCCTGCCAGAGTTCCCCATTTTCCCGCCATGCAGTGGTCATCTGGGATGACGGCCAGTGTCACCACCCCAGGTCTGTTTCGTGTCTCCATGCATGGGCCACTACAATGTATTATTAATTTTCTTTAAATACAAAATCATATTGCATTGATCAGGATTTAGTAAATTGAATACAAAGTTTATACCTTTTTAATATTGTTTCTTTTACGTTTCTGCACTCGGGCGCAAAAATGTTATCAATGTGTCACTACTTTGTCCCTGGATAGTCCATGTCCCTTTCACACTCGGTTAATCAGCACACAAGAGTCTGATGACCACAGTGATAATACTACCTACCCATGCAGACCATCCCCAGCATGATTTGACACCTGTGTGGCGATTAAGGAACGTTCACACTGGACCCTTAACCTCTATATTGACAGTTAATTACTAGTCCAAGGTGTCAGTATGAAAGGGGCTTTTGTTTCAAGCCTCTAACCTGTCTTTTTATATTTATTTGGATTATTTTATGGTGATTTCTAACAGGTATCCTCTTCTAAAATTTATCATGTAATACAACATTGAGTGATACATGTAGAATTTCTCTTGAAAAATACCAAACTTCTGATTATGCAGACCTCAAAACCTTCACTGTGTACTATGTGACCAGCACACTTGTGCATGGATGACTCCCAAATGTGGATTACAGATATCTGTCTAATTTCCCTTTTTATTGACTTTCATTTAGTTATTTTGTCGCAAGATTATAAATTAGTTTATTGTTCATAGTTGTGGAATTATATGTTGACAGTTCAAAGTTCATATCTTTTATTGGATTAAAACTTATGATACACTGTACAACTTTATTGATGTTAATCTCTAGGTAACAATGAGCGTGAGAGTGCTCAAAGAAGAAGAAGGGAAAGATACAGACAAGAATTGTTGGAACAAATATCAGAAAGCCAGAAAAGCAAAAAAAGGTATATATTTTGGAGTAAATCGCTTTGTAAATTATTGAAATACATAACAGTTGTTAATATTGGAACTAAAATGATCTTACTTTAAGTTCATGTGTTTTATTTTCCTTTCTTTGAGATAATTTTTGGTTTTAGTTTACAAATGATGGCAGATAAGTAAGAATTGCCAAGTTAATTATTTAAGATGCTGTTCAGTGTTAAAGGTCAGTTTCGTTTTAAGGAGGCAAAGTTGATCATCCATTACTATCACTGTATTCTAATGAAAATTGACACACTTTATTTCCAGAATTGATTTGAGAGAAAATTAAATCACACCCAAAGCGTATTTGGTGTCATAGCTGTCAAGGAGAAGTTAAGATGACATTCACAGTCACCAAATCTAGTAACAATTTAAAATGATTAAAATAAAAACAGTGAGAAATAAATATGTCTGTAGGTAAACTGGAAGACATGTTTACAGGCATCTTTAATCTCTCCCAACAACAGGCCAAAGTTCCCACTTGCTCCAAGATGATCCCATCTTACCAGTACAAAATAAAAGCACAATAAGGGGCCAAAATGACTATTGAATGTTAGGTTTAACATCCATCATCATGAAGTGTTTCATGGGGCTGGTCATGGCTTATTATCAACTTTAGCCTAACAGCAACTTTGACCTTGTTTAGTTTGTCTATCTGCCAAATGGATCTACCACAGATGCTATCTCCTTGGCTCTCCACTTGGCCCTGGAACATCAGAATCCCAAGAACATGTTCATAGACTACATCTCTGCCTTCAATACCATATTCCTGGGAAACCTATTTCCAAACGCAAGTGTCTCAGTGCCCTGCTCCTCAATGGGATCCTAGACTTCTTGTCTAAAATCTACAATTGGTGAAGATGGATGACAACATTTCCTCTACAATCGCATTCAACACTGGCACTTCGTAATAATATGTACTCAGTCCCCAACAATACTCCCTCTATGGCCACAGCTGTATAGCTAAATTCTATCTTCAAATTTTTTGATTGGACCATGGTAGTGGGCTGTGTATCAAATGACGATGAGTCAGAATGCAGAAAAGAAATGGAAAGTCTAGTGGCATGGTGCCAAGATAACAACCTCTCGCTCAACATCAGTAAGATGAAAGAGATGATTGTTCACTTCAGGAGAGGAGGCAGAGTCCACACCTCTATCCAAATTATTGGTGCAAAGTCAAAAGTATAGACAGCTTCAAATTCTTTGGAATAAATATCTTTAATAATCTAACCTGGGACAAGTACACTGGTGTGACAATCAGGAAAGCACACAAATGCCTCTACTTTCTTAGTAAGACTAAGGAAGTTCAGTATGTTCCCTTTCATCCTCAACAACCTACAGGTGCATCATTAAAAGCACTGAATTCACTATATCATGGAAAGGGAGGTGCTCTGCTCATGAATAGAAAAGGATGCAGAAGATAGTAAATGCAGCTCAGAACATAATGAAAGCTTCTCTCCCCTCCATGGACTCCATCTACATCTGCTGACTAGGAAAGCTAGTTGACATACTAAAAGATTCATCACACCTCACATACTCTTTTTTTCCCTCCTCCCATCAGGGAGAAGGTTTAAGAGTGTGAAAATGTGCGCCAATTGGCTTAAGAATAGTTTCTTTCATGCAGCTATCAGGCTTCTGAATGAATCCACAGCAGTGTTGTCATGCTACCCTTGGTGCTAATTAATCTTCCTTTTCACTGTAATCCTTGAGCCTGTAAATTGTGCTCTATAGAGGGGACGTCACATGATGCAGTAATCAGGAAGTTGACATTTGACTCTCCTGGGAATTAGTTAAAAAAGTGCCAAATAGGTAAAGTAAGCCAAAACAATAGAAAACTGCTCAAGAGCTATTTTATAATGATCTGAGAATGTCACCTAAAAAAGAAAAGAACATCGCTGGCCTGTCGGGAATGCAATGAGGTCATCAACAAGAACAAGGAAAAAGGCCTACT
Source organism: Narcine bancroftii (assembly GCF_036971445.1). NCBI lineage: Eukaryota > Metazoa > Chordata > Chondrichthyes > Torpediniformes > Narcinidae > Narcine > Narcine bancroftii. Next base: position 291,224,612 of record NC_091470.1, on the reverse strand, counting down.
GCTTCGATGAATCTGGGATCATGGAGTGAGAGCTCCTCCCCAGGTGAGTCGGGCCCCCACAGGGCCATTAGACACTTTACAGCCCCGTCACAGCTGCTCTAGCGGAGAGATGAAGTCGAAGATGAAGACATTGAAATGGGCATGCGCTGGAAGATGCTCATGCGCAGATCAGAAGAATTTCAAGATGTTGCTGGAGCAGGCAGTGCTTTTGCTGGCTCCAGCAAGTTTCAACTGTTACAAGAAGAAAAAACGTATTTACTTGAATTCCAGGCCAGTGATGAAGAGGAGGAAGAAATAATGCAAGTACATTTCCAAAGGCAAAGGTAGGAAACTTAATTTGCAAGAAGTAGAGGATTATACAAATGCTGAACTACTGAGAGAATTGAGAGAGATGAGAGCAGAAATGAAAAATTCAAATAAACAGATGAAGAAATAGTTTGTTATTGTAAATAAAATGCAAAATAAATTGGATAGTGTGGATGATAGAGTTAAAACTATGGAGACTGGTATGGAGGAGATACTGGACAGAATGGGGATAATGGAAAACTCAACAGACATATAGGGTATCAAAAAGAAGCAACTTTGGGGAAAGTAGACTTAGTAGAAAACTTTAGTAGAAGAAACAACATTAAAATTGTTGGCCTTAAAGAAAGTGATGATCCAGTAAGATTTTTCCAATGTTGGATTCTGGTGGTTTTGGGTATAAATTTGAAGATGTTATTGAAATTGAAAGGACACATAGAGCTTTGAGATCTCAGCCACCACCAGATCAGAAACCACAATCTATACTGATAAAATGTTTTTGTTATCAAGATAGAGAGAGAATATTAGCAGTAGCAGCACAAGGTGCTAGAATGAAAAAAGGTGCACTGGAGCTACAGGAAAACAAGATCTTTTTCTATCCTGACATGTCTGGCATTGTTGAAGAGAATAAAATAATTTAAAACGGTGAAGCATGCCTTGTGGCAAGAAGGTTATAGATTTGTCCTATGTCAACCTACCACTTCGAAGATTTTCTTGCAAGGAGAGGAGAACAAGTTCTTCACAGATGATGTGCAGAAGAACTTGTAGATACACTGCTGGTTAATCAGCAGGTGGGAATATGAAAATGCTTTGATTAATAAAGAATGAGTTTTTCTTTTAAATGAAAGATGGGTTTACATAATGGTGAACATCCAGGGGGTTGGAAGTGATATGTACTGACTGCTATAGACTTGTGTTTATTTGTGGCAGGCGCTGCAACCTGTAAAATGGAGGGGGGGGGGGGCAATGTTGCATATTATTTAAGCAACATTAATAGGGGGGGATTTTTGTTATTTCTACTTATTTTAAAATGTTATAATTGTTACATTAACCAACATTAGTAAATTGATTATGTATAATTCTTCTTTTTCTTAACTGGATTGATGAGGAAGACATGCTTTAACATGAGTGGACGACAAATATTCAAATTGTTGAGGTGCGAGGAGAGAGGTGAAGGGGAAGTATCAGTTGACATGGATTAAATTATACATCAGTGAGCAACATTGAATTTTTAAAGTTTTAATTTTAATAGGCTAAACAGATGGGTGAAGAGAAAAAAAATATTGACACATATTAAGAAAATGAGAGGAGATATAGCTTTCTTGCAAGAGACTCATTTAATTGAAATAGAGCATCAGAAATTAAAAAGAGATTGGGTGGGGTATGTTACAGCTTCCTTATTTAATTAAAAACAAGGGCAGTGGCAATTTTCATAAAGACCCTTCTGGTTAAGATGCAGAATGTAGTAATTGACCCTGCAGGGAGATATGTTATTGTACATTGTCAATTTCTTTTGGAGTTATGGACTCTTATGAATATATATACATGCCAAATGTGCATGGTGAAAAATTTATACAAGAAACATTTCTCAACTTGGCAAAAGCGCATGAAAATGATCTAGTAAAGGAATTAGATATATAGAAGATTGTTATGAAGGAGGAAATTTAATGTCATTTGAACAATTAAAAAATAAATATGGGATACAAAACGATGCATTTTTTGTTATTATCAGCTAAGGGCATATTTAAGAGATAAATTGGGCCAGACAATGTCATTACTGGAATGTGGTGACTTTGAAATGTTGATATGTAATAGACATATAAAGAAATTGACTTCAGCCATGTACATTTTATTGCAAAAGGGAACTTCTAAGCAGGGGATCCATAGGTCCAGACAGAGATGGGAGGCAGATTTAAATATTAGTATTGATGAAAAATATTGGTTGGAATTAAGTCGGGATAGTATGACAAATATAATAAATGTTAGCTATAGATAAGTTCAATATAATTTTCTTCATCAATTATATCTTGCGCCGCAGAAATTATATTGATTAAGTCTGATTTATCAGGTCAATGTTTTAGATGTGGCCAGGAGATAGGTACCTTTTTACATTCTACTTGGTCCTGCCTTAAAGTGAGACATTTTTGGATAAATTTGGGAACTTTTTCAGAACAGGATACAGGAACTAAATTGCCACAAAATCCAATGTTGTTTTTATTAGGTATTATTGTAGGGATAAGATCGAAATTGAAATTAACTATATATCAAAAAGAATTTGTAAAGATTGTGTTAGCAGTGGCAAGAAAATGTATAGCAGTAACATGGAAATATGACTCATTTAAATATGGAGCGGTGGAATACAGAAATGCAGAGTTGCTTTCCCTTGAGAAGATCACTTAGAATTTAAGAAAAAACTATGATGTATTTTTGAAAATTTGGTGCCTGTATTTACAAACTGCAGGAATTAATTTATAGATACTTTTCCTAAACTTCAAACCTCATTAACTTCCTTAGAAGAATTTAAAAAATGTAAATGGTTAGAACCGTGTGGCAGGCAGTATCTTCTTGGGAATCAGGTTTCTTTCCTTTTTATATTTTTATTTCTTTTCTTGCCTTTTTTTTCCTTATTTCTTTCTTGGGGATTTTTTTTGTAGTGGGAGGGGTTTTGGGGTTTTATACCATCATGTGTAATGGAACTGACATTAATATTTGATTTTTGTATTTTGCTATGATTACATATTTGGATAAAAATTTTAAATAAAATAGTTTAAAAATTTGTGCTCTATACATGTGCTCTATTTGTGCTCTATATATATGTGTTAGAGAACACATACTGGTTTGTTTGCAGGAGAATCCTTCTTGCTGTACTAGGTACTTTGTCACAAATAAACAACAATTAGTTAAAAAAAAATCCTTTCTTCAAGTTCTGTTTTATAGTTGATCCATCTGATAGTACATCAGATTAATCTGTCACAGGTGTAGTGGGCAGCCTAAATCAGGGAAAATCTGTAGAAATTGATGTTCCACCGCTGTTTTTCCGAGGAGTCAAATCCAAAGCACAGTTGACCCTTCAGTGGAATCCACTGTAGTTGACTTTGTGAATTTGTCTGCTTTGTCAGTCCTGAATATTCCCACAGTTATGTAATCTAGGTGTGTCAGTTCGTAGCGGAACTAGTTTTTATTCTGAAGAACAAGGATTGATTTTGTTAAACACTATGGGCTGCTGCCGATCCTGAGTGGTTGCCATCTCAGACAAAGAATAAGGACAATTTGAGGTAAAATCAGCTGTAATAATTTTGTTTTTATAGGGAAAAGGAGCTAGAGCTCAATGTTGCTGCTACAGGAGCTGTGGATCCAGAAAAGGAGGCAAGAGTTTAACTTTTTAAAAAATCATTGAATATGGATATGACTTGTTTCACAAGCACTAAGATCCAGTGTACAATATGAACATGGGTTTGTTTGCAAAGTTAGAGATATTCTATGATTATCTCACAGGCAGAATGAATGTGAATTTATCTGTACTAATAATTGCATCAGTAGTGAAATATGAATGTATCATTTTATTGAATTGGTATAGTAGAATAGCTGAATAATTTCTATTTATATTGGATGATTCTGTGAAGAGTAAACAACAATATAAGAGGCAGATAAATTGAATCGCTTGTCCCACAGGTGTTTCTTTGCAAATTGTATGAGCTACGAAAGGAAATTTAGTGAACTTGTAAATAGGTTCATCTGTGGAATTTTTCTATGGACGTAATTTATACTGGCAACAAGGGTGGTACAATTAGCATAGTAGTTAGCACAACACTGTTGTAGCGCCAGCGATTTGGAACCAGGGTTCGAATCCCATGCTGTCTGTAAGGATTTTGTATGTTCTCCCCGTGTCTTCCTGGGTTTCCTCTGGGGGCTCCAATTTCCTCCTACAGATCGAAACATACCGGGAGTTGTTAGTTAATTGAGTGGCATGGGATTATGAACATACTTTCTCAATTAATTAACTAATGGCTGATATGTACATCAACTGTGTGACTTGGAACACAACTTGCCCTTGTCATTTTAGCTGGTTGAGGTCATGGATTTGGAACTGGTGCTTCCTAAGAAGTCTTGGTATTTGGTGCAGCTATTCTCAAGCTTTTTTTTGGCTATGGTTCTCTTAGGACTCTGCTCCATGTTTATGGGTCCAATTCCCTGTGAAGCAGTTAAGTTTTGGTTTCTTCTGTACTTCTCTCCTACTGATGACAAAAAAAACATATTTGTGAGGTGACAAGAAAACAATGCTTTTATTTAAATGTGCTGTGGCCCCCCCAAAGGAGCTCTTGGGCCCCCATTGAGGATAGCTGCTAGAGATGGTCTAAACTACTGCTCCTGTGTAATGTTGTTGGAGTGAGTTAAAGGTTATAGATGGGTTGCTATGTCCTGTATGGTGTTGAGCTTTTTGAATGTTGCTGAAGCTGCACTCATCCAGGTAAGTGGAGAGTATTCCATCACACAGCTGGCAAGCTTTGTAGCTTATGGACAGGCTTTGGGGTGTTGCGAGCTGAGTATTTCACTGTGGGATTCTTAGCCTCTGACGTGCTTTTGTGGGCACAGTTTTGTATGTGGCTCCTCTAGTTCAATTCTGGTCAATAGTAACTGTCGCAGTATTGATCATGATGATATCAGGGGCTGATAACTAGATTTTTTTCTTGTTGTATTTTGTAAGTGCCTGGCACTTGTGTGGTGCAAATGTTACTTGCCACCAATGAGTTCATGTCTGGATTCTGTTCATGTACTGGTGTGTTTGGATGTGGACCTGCACATTATCTGAAGAGTTGCAAAAGGTGGTGAACATGATGCAATCACCAGCAGCTTCTCTTCATCAGACCTTTTAATTCAAAGATGAACTTTGATGAAGCAACTGAAGATGGTTGGGCCTGCAAAGATGTCCTGTGACTGAGATGATTAACCTCCAGCCACTATGTATGATTCCAACCAGAGGGGGGATTTTCCTGATCTCCACTGATTCCAGCTTAGACAGGACATCTAGATGCCATACTCTGTCAATTGCTGCCTTGTTGTCAAGGGCAGTTGGCCTCCATTCACCTTTGGTCTTTGGATCGTTTTTCCATGTTTGGACCAACAGTGTAATGAAATCAGGAACTGAGTGTTAAAGTTTGGTGCCTTTCAATCTTAGAACAAATTTCAGATGACAACAGTATTAAGAGCACTACTTGGAGAATCAGAATTTATTGTCATGAATATGTCACAAAATGTGTTGTTATGCAGCAGCGTCACTGAGCAAATATTACTATAAATTACATTTTAAAAATAAATATCGTGATCATCAAATTTTTGGATCAAATAAGGGAGGGTTGACTTTTACATGGGTCAAACTTTTGACCTCATGAAGTACCTGCATCATTCACAGTGTTGGGAACTTGAATGGCCAGGACCTGGTGGTAAATCTGTGGTCGGGGCACTGGTAGTTTGGATGGATGGGTGGGCGGGGTAAGAATCCATGGTTGGGAGTTCAATGGGTGGGCACTGGAGTGAGGATCTGTGGTCAGGAGTTTGGATGGGGAGGCACTGGGATGAGGATCCAAGACCAGGAGCTTGGATGGGCGGATGATCGGGGTGAGGATCTATGGTCGTGAGTTTGGATGGATGGGCACTGGAGCAAGGATCTGTAGTCAGGAGTTCTGATGAGCAGGTGGCCGGGGCGAGGATCATTGGTGGGGTGTTTGAATGGGTCGGCAGTGGGGCGAGGATCCACGGCTGGGAGTTCGGATGGACGGGTGCCAGGGTGAGGATATGTGATCAGGGTGTTGGGAGCTCAGATGGGCTGGCTGTGGGGGCCAAAAATGGGGGGGGGGGTGACAATTAAGCGGGTCATACAAAAGAACCCGATTATTTTTCAGCCAAAAAAGGGAAGGTTGACTATTACATGGTATCAATGATAAGACTAGTATAAATAGTGCAAGAAAATAGGATGAAGTGAGGTAGTGTCTGTGATTCATTGTCCATTCAGAAAGCTGGTGGCCGAAGGGAAGAAACTGTCTTGTGCCGCTGCGTGATTATCTTTTTTCCTGATGGTAGTAGTGTGAAGAGGATATGACCTGGTTTGATCAGGTGGACTGGAAAATAATCAAGAACTCATTAAGACTTGAATGAATATACAACAGGTGTCACCGACTTTATCAAAACATGCAAATACCGTGTGTTCCTCAACCAGAAACCTAGGATGAATCAGAGAATCTACAACCTGCTGAAGGTGAGAACAAGGGTGTTTAAGGCCGGAGATTGAGATCTTTACCAGAAGTCCAGGTACGACTTGAGGAAGGCCATCTCTGAATTCAAGTGATAATTCCAGAGGAAGCTGGAGACAGACAGATATACACCAGCTATGGCAGGGAGTGCAGGCTATTGCAGCCTACAAAGGGAGGGTGAACACTATAGATGGCTGTGATGCTTCACTGTCCGATGAGCTGAACACCTTCTATGCCCACTTTGAGAAGAAGAACCTAACAGTGTCTACTAGAATCCCTGAAAAAGCTGAGGACCCTGTGATATCTGTCTTTGAGGGTGACGTCAGAACATCATTGTGAACCCTCACAAGGTGTCAGACCTGACAGGTACTGCACCAACCAACTAGCCAAAGTGTTCACAGACATTTTCAACTTCTCATTGTGACAGTCAGAGGTTCCCATCAGCTTCAAAAGCGCATCAATCATCTCGGTACCCAAGAAGAGTAGTGTGGGCTGCCTCAATGATTACCACCCAGTAGCACTAAGTTCTGCTGTGATTAAATGCTTTGAGAGGCTGGTCATGGCCAGAATGAACACATACCTAAGTAAAGATCTGGACCCGCCACAATTTGCCTATTATCACTATCGCTCCACTTAGATCTGGATCATCTCGAAAATAGCAATTCATACATACGGCTGTTCTTCATTGACTACAGCTTGGCCTTCAATACCATTATTACCTCAGTGATGGTCAAGAAGCTATAAACTCAAGCCTTCTGTACCTCCCTCTGCAACTGGATCTTTGACTTTTTTTTTTAAACTTTATTTAAAATTTTATGACATGAATAAAATAAAAATTACATTTAAAGAAAGAAATAATAAAAAATAAGATAATAAAAATTAGAATACTATATCATTAAACTACACAAATTAACCCCCCCAATAATTATAACACAACATTAATCATCTAATTTAAAATTAGTCCAACCCTCCCCCCAAAATAAAGAGTGAAGAATTAATTAACAATGTTGTAAATAAAATAGAAAAAACCCCACTTACAAAAAAAGATAAAATTTAACAACAAAAAAAATTACGAACAAAAGATATCAATACTAAAATAATACCCTTAAACATATATTTAAATCAAATATAATACATGTATTTAACAAATGAAATCCACTTTAAAACTAAGTTCAAATATTAAAATCATATATCAACCACATGTCTGTTATACAAAAAATCATAATTAATAATACATAAATACAGAATTTCCATTAATACCAAGTTTCCTTTATAATTCATCGAGAGAACAAAAACATCCCTTAGAAAAACAATCAGATAAACTTTTTATTCCCTTCCCCTCCCCTTATATAAAAAAAGAAAAAAGTTCAAACTCTTATAAAATTCTCCATATTCTTCATTTATAACATCTTCAAAACTCTCTATCGAAATTAACTTAATTTTATTAAACTCTTCTCCCTCAATGTATTTGAACTTAATTTTCTTCTTTTTCTTCTTATCACCTTTCCCCTCATCTTCCTCTTCATCTAATTCAACATCCTCAATTTTTGACTTATTATCTTCTGTGACATCATCCTCTTAAAAAAGAAAGAAAAAAGAGAAAAAAAAGCCTCCCCCAAAAAAAAGAGAAAAAAAAGGAGAGAAAAAAACCCTCTCAATTACAATCAGAAAACAGAGTTTTAAAAAAATTATTTATTTAAAAAAAATAATTTAAAAAAACCTTCACTTCTTAACCCAAAAATTAAAAAGAAAAAAAAACAGGTCGGAGGTCACAACTACCTCCTCCTGTTTAAACCGCCCAATGTGGTAACTCCCCCAAAATATTGGGTGTGAGATAACTCACAGGTAGCTGATGACTTCTGGAAACTAGTGCCCACCCAGTTCCCTCTCCCAACTCCCATTTCATTAAACTATCATCATTATTTAAGCTATTTAAACTCTTCTCAAAAAAAAAGATAAAAGATTTATTTTTTTAAATCAACGTTACCACTTCGGTCACCATTGCTTTCATTTCTTTTAAAAATCTGGATCCCACCTTACATCTCTTCTCTCTTTGGAGACCTTGAAGGACTACATTGTTCCGGAAACTGCATGATTGGTAGAGACTGAGCAAAGTCCATTGCCTCTTTAGGATTGTCAAAGAACTTTGGCTGATTTCCATCCTAAAAAATCTTCAGTACCGCAGAATACCTGAATGTTGCCTTATGTCTTTTTTTCCACAACCGTTCTTTCACAGAATTAAATTCGCGTCGTTGAAACATAATTTCTTGACTCAAATCTTGATAGATTATTCTGAACCATCAAAGGAGATCTATTTTGCTGGGCATTTCTAATAGCCGTACGTAAAATTGTCTCTCTGTCACAATAGTTTAAACAACGGATCAAAACAGATCTTGGATTCTGTCCTGAAAAAGATTTTATTAAAACTCTATAAGCTCGTTCCAGTATTAAACCTTCAGGGAATTTATCCTGTCCTAACACTCGTGGAATCCATTCAGTAAAAAATTTTCTTGGATCTGGTCCTTCTATGCCTTCTGGCAAACCAACAATTTTCACGTTGTTCCGTCTAGATTGATTCTCCAAATAATCAACCTTTTTTTGCTACATTTTTATTTTGGATCTGCAATGTTTCAATTATTCTATTTTCATCTTGCAGTTGATCCTGTGCATCGACTAAACCTTGATCACACATTTCAAATCTTTCAATGGTTTCAAGCTTAAAAGCTCCATTAATGACTTCCACCATCGCATTAATCTTGGAAATAAACAGGTTCACAAAATTAGCTAAGTGACTCGATACAGAATATAGCTTATCTTCAAGATCTTTAACAGACATTTCAACAGAAGTAGATTCAGGCATAATGGGGTCTTGCTGTTCCTTAGAGACCACGGGATCTTCTGTCACTTCCCTTAATTTAGTATCTTTTCTAGCAGTTTGACTTCATATAAAAATCCCTCTCAAAGTCCCCCCAGCAGTGCCAGGAGACTGAAGATCAGGGTTATCTTTAAGCCAAATCTCTTTAATCATCTTCACTGAATCGATGTCTGGAAAAACCGTTGTAATTGAAGATGCATTTTGCAGCGCCACCACTATAGCAGTTGAATGACAACTCTTTAACTCTCCAGCTGGTGGCGCCCCATCTGATTCAACTGTCAAAGCCTAAGCAACAACACCTGCAGTGGCCACCATGCAAAACACTGGCAGCTGTCCAGCCCCTTGTTCTGAAAGCTGTTGAGTGCGACCTTCAGAGAGCCTCACCGGCTTAAAACGAAGCTTCAATGCTGAACTCTGCACGTCCTCCTCTGGATCCATTCTACGCTGAGTCCTGGCTTCTTGTAAACAAGTAGGCTCAGACAATTTCGGAAAATGTAGTTTTTTAACAGTCTGTTGATGTTTTCTTTTACCCTTTTTTTTTGCATATAAACCATTAGGCACTAATCCAACACCTCTTATTATTTATAAACTTTTAAAAGAACTTTAACGGGCACTTAAAGACAAAACAATAAATCAGAGTCAGGAGAGGTCTGGAAGGCACGTCTATTCCCTACGCCATCTTGCCACGCCCCGGATCTTTGACTTTCTCATTGGAAGCCCACAGTCAGTACGATTTGGAATCAACATCTTCTCCCTGACCATCAACACTGAGGCACTCCAAGGATGCGTGCTCAGCCCATAGCTCTACTCATTATACAACCACGACTGTGTGGCCAGGCACTATTCCAATGCCACTACGTTTGCTGATGGCACCACAGTTGTCGGCAGAATCACAATGAGGAAGAGTACAGGAAGGTGATAGATCAGCTTGTTGAATGGTGTAATGACAACAATTTTGCGCTCATCATCAGCAAAACTGAGGAGATGATTGTGGACTTCAGGAGGAAGTCAGGGGAACACGACCCAGTCCTCATCGAGGGCTTAGTAGTGGAGAGGGTCAAGAACCTCAAATTCCTGGATGTTGACATCTCCAAGGATCTGTCGAGGAGCCTCCATGTTGATGCATTCTCAAAGTAGGCTCACCAGCAACTATACTTTGTGAGGTGTTTGAGTAGATTTGGTATGTCATCGATGACTCTTGAAAACTTCTATAGGTGTTCCGTGGAGAGCATTCTGGGTGGTTGCATCACTGCTTGGTATGGAGTCGCCAACTCTCAGGTCAAGAATAAACTCCAGAGGGTTGTTAACTTCGCCTGCAACATCACAGGCACCAGACTTCACTCCATAAAGAATATCTGCATGAGGTGGTGTCTTAAAATAGAAGCATCTATCCTCCAAGACCCCCACCACCCAGTCCATGCCCTCTTCACTCTGCTACATCGGGGAAAAGGTACAGGAGCCTAAAGACAAGCACTCAGTGGCACAAGTATAGCTTCTTTCCTACTGCCATCAGATTCCTGAATAATCAATGAACCAAAGACACTGCCTTACTTTTCGCACACTATCAATGTTATTATTTTTTAAATATATATATATGTATATATAGTAATGTCATAAGATTGTTATACGTATGTTTGTACTTTGATGCTGCCACAAAACAGGGAACTTCATGACTTGTTCATGTCAATAAATTCTGATTCTGATCATGGTCCTTGAGGATAGATGCTGGTTTTCTTAAGACACAGCCTCTGATAGATGATCTTGATGGAATGAAGATTGGTACCAGTGTCATTGCTGGCCGAGTTAATTCTTAGGATTTTTTTTTGTCCTGTGCATTGGCACCTCCATACCAGACAGAGATGAACCCAGATAGAATGTTCTCCACAGTACACCTGTAGAAATTTTCAAGAGTCTTTGGTGACATAACAAATCATCTCAAACTCCTCTCAAAGTATATCCACTGGCAAGCCTTCTTTGTGATTGCATCAGCATGGAGGCCCCAGGATAGATTCTCTGAGATGTTGACATCCAGGAATTTGAGGTTCTTGACCCTCTCCACTGCTGACCTTTCGATGATTTCCTCCTGAAGTGCTAACATTAAGTGCAAGTTTGTTGTTGTGACACCATTCAACTAGCTGATCTCTCTCCCTCATGTACACTTCCTCATTGCAGTCTGTGATTCTGTTGACGACTGTGGTGTCTTCGGAAAATTTGTAGGTGACATCTGAATTGTGCCTAGCCACACAGTCATTGGTGTAAATTAAGTAGAGTAGTGGGCCAAGCATGCATCCTTTAAGTGTGCCTGTATTGATCATCATTGAGGAGGAGACATTGTTTCCAATTTGTACTGAGGTTGGTCTTTCAATGAGGAAGTCAAGGATCCAGTTACAGAGGGGATGCAGAAGTCCAGGGTTAGTTTATTAGTTTTTATTAGCTATATTAATTTTGCAGAACTTAAGAACCGAGTGTTCTACTATCGAGCTACAGTAGGTGAGTGTTTGAACTGGCATACTCTTCTGCTCATATACAGTTGTTTATGAGATTATAGATTGGTCGAGCTGGTTCCTATCCTTGTCTCCTTTTTCTGGCTCTGGTGTCAGCATTCTGAAACCATTAGCTTTGATCCTACATTTTTTTACAACTCTTTCGGTTGACACCCAAGGGATATCGCAGTTCCTGTTACTGTGAACTCTTTTTGACCGAAGATGAGGCATCAACATTTGGAACCTGGTATATTAGTCATAGTTTTATACTTTTCCATCTGTACCCAAAGGATATCTTATGCAAGATTAGAACATCAAAAGGCAGAACATCCTGCTTTTATATCAAAGAGGAACATTCCCCCTTCACTTTTAAATTATTTACAACCCTCTGAGCATTCTTTCACAAAACAGCAAAGCACATGTGGGCATTAATTAAAATTGATCAATCTACATTAGTCTGCATTAGACAAACCCTGAATTCCACCTTGGAAGAACAAAAACAGGTTTTACGTGTAGATTTATGCTGAGCCAGTGTAGCTTGATTATGCAGGTGTTTAATCTTTTATTCAAAATCCTTGGGACCAGACACTTTTTGGAATTTGGAATTTTTCGAATAATAGTAGCGGACGTACTTTTAAGTCATTTTACTGTTTTTGATTTACGCAAAACAAAGACACACTACAACTAGAAGGGTCTCTGGATGGGGGAGGGATGCGGCGATGCTGGACGGGGTGGGGGGGGGGGGTTGTGATTAAAAATAGACCATAAAATCACTAGCATACTTTTTTATTTTAAGAAAAAACATACAGTAATACTTCAAACATAAACTGGTTCAAACTCAGCTAAACACTTGAAAATATACTGTACATGCAGTAAAAACAATTATCGTTGCTATAGTGATCACCTTCTTCAGGTTGGAGTCTTTTTAAAGACTTCTTCCTTTGTCAACTTTCATTTAAAGAGGTTTCTTTCTAAGCAGTCTCTCTTTAATTGAATAAACTGCCATAATCTTATGTTCACTGTAAATGCATGTTGTTCCATGCCACCAATTAACTGATCACACATTTTAACCATATCATCTCTGGGCATTTTTTTCACCTGTGTTCACAATGTCTTCTTCCTCTTCAGTAGTTTCCACATGCTTATTGTCATTTAACACCATTTCAGCAATTTCTCCAACACTCAAAGAATGCACAAGGGGTTCATCATTGTCAATGTTCAGCACTTCTTTGGTGTCAGCTGCCTCCAATGTATTTACATTTTCTACTGCAACACTTTTGGCATAAGCAATGAGGTTTGATATCATCTTCTTGTTACTGACACGGAATCTTTCAGTCTTCAACTGCAGGTTCATTTTCATCGAACATTATTGCAGACCAAAGCTTGTGCCAAGCATTTTTTATTGTTGATTCAGTTACATTTTTTTCAAGCATTAAGAAGTGCATAGATGGCATCCTTAAGAGTGAACTCTTTCAGGAAATCTTGGATACTTACACCTCTGTTGACCGCATCAAGCACACAGTTCAGAAAAAAAAGTCTTTATAGTTCTTCATTGAGCATAAAATTCCTTGGTCACAAGGCTGTAAGTAACGATGTCACATTGGGTGGGGTGGGGGGTGGGGGGAAGGTAAATACCGAAAACATTATTTTTCACAAAAAGTTCAGCATGGGATGTGCGGAGTAGTTGTCTAGGAGCAATAACATTTTGCAGTTTTCTTCCAGTCCTTCCTCCCTACAATGAACTTGTGCAGCTAGTACAAAGTGGTTATTGAACCAATCAGTAAACATTTCTCTGGTTACCCATGCTTTCTCATTTAAATATTAATGCACAATTAACCTTGTAACACCTTTAAAACATCTCGAATGTTGGCTTCTTCCAAGCACTGCCAACCTTAACTTGTGTGTGCCTGCACTGAAGAACAATCACCCTTGTCCTTAGTGTCCTTGAAACCTGATGGTGGTCTTTCATCAGCCATTGTTAATGTTTTTCTAGGGAGGTAGCGCCAGTAGAGATCTGTTTCATCAGCATTGTAAATTTGCTCTGGACTAAGGTTTTGATCAGGTACCATCTTGGCAAATTCATCAATGCAACGTTCAGCTGCATCCTAATCAGAAGAAGCTTTTATCACCACAGATTTTCCGATATTTTACACCATGATGCTTCTTAAATTTCTGTAGCTAACCTTGTGAATATTCACATTTGCCTTCAAGGTTCAGTTCTTCATGGAATTTTCTCGCTTGTTTCATGACAATCAAACCAGTCAGAAGCATACGTTCACTTCTTTGTGTCGAACCCATTTAATTAGCATGCGATCAATATCTGCATTTTTACCTTTTATGCAACCTTTTCCTATTTTTCATTAGTTTCAAGTTATCACTGTCACTGTAAAACTTCAACTTATCTTTCTGATTCTTTAAGTCATATATAGTGGTAGTTCCCCACCTTAATCTTCAGCAATTTGCTGTACAGATACACCACAATCAAGCTTCTGCAGTAATTCTACTTTCTGCGCTATTGATAATGACAGATGCTTCCTTTTCTGCTTCTCACTGTTACCCATAGGGGACTCTGCAGCTCTTTTTGAAATTTTTACAGTCTTAAAAATCCATGAGCAGCAGAGACGTCTGACGTTGAGCCTTCTATGATGAATCAGGTGCTTTTTTAATGCTGGCAATTATAAAGTAAGGATTCCCTAGGGTTTCACTAATTACTGGCGTGGATTGTTATTCAAGCACAAATTGAGTGTGGGTTGTGTCGAGTCATGTTTGGTGCTAAACATGAGCTTTAGAAAAAAATGTTTGTTTTGGATGAAAGATTAAGCACATGTACCATAAATTATCCCTTTTATCACTTTGCTGGTAATTGAGAATAATCTTATGCAGCAGTAATGGGAAAAGTTGGATTTATCCTGCTTCTTGTTGACTATATACAGTGGAACCCCGTTATAATGCCATAGTTGGGGTCAAAAATTAATTCCATCATGAAAAAGTGGGGTCGCACTCTATTAGGATTTCACTGCTATTACAATATATACACATATCAATCACGACAGCAACCCCACCACCTGCGTTTGATCACAGCAGCACTCATCCCCACCCCTCTGATCACAGCGGCAGTCACTTCCTCCCCTCTGTTCGCGGCAGCACTAATTCCTGATCTCGTTGCCCAGGGAATTGGGTGAGAGTTTGCCATGTGAGGGGAAGCCTGCAGCATGCACCGCTCCCAGATCTGATTCCAGCCCTATGCCGTCTGCCCTGACCTGAGCCCACTTGCTGCACTACACACTGTCGGAGGGTGGCAGTGAGGAAACAGTGAGAAATAGATCAGCCATCTTGCCGCAACTCAAATTCAAACTCGGCGCCATCATCGTCAGAGAAGGAAGGAGGGCAACCATCTTGCCGCACAACGTGGTCGATGCTATCTTACCCACGTAGGATAACCCAGGATGGTGGGGGCCACTCGAGTGAGGAGTATGGAGTCTGTGGACCTAGCCTCGATGGTCCTAGATCAGGACAGGCCTCACCAGTTCAGCAACTCCACAGTGACTGTGAAGGTAAACAGACATTCCACTAAATGCCTAATTGACACTGGCTCTACTGAAAGCTTCACAGACTCATAGACTATGCAAGAGTAAAACCTAAAGATGTATCCTTCCAGTTACTGCATATTCCTTGCGTCTCATTTGCATTCTATGCACATTCAACAACATTGTATAATACATCTATCGTTTGAAGTGGGGGGGGGGGTGAATTCTGTAAATATCGCCTGTATATACTTGATGAATTATGTGCTCTTGTGTTCATGGGTGTGGATTTCCTGTGTCACCTTAAAAGCATGACCTTGGAGTATGCTGGTACCCTCCCCCTGTAACGGTTCAAAATGGAGGGCCCCTAAAATCAGAACCCACATGCAGCCTCTTCCCTAATGTGTTCTTGGACTGCAAACCTATTGCTAACAAGAGCAGGAGGTACAGCACAGCAGATCAAGATTTCATAAAGTCTGAGACACAACGTCTGCTTAACAAAGGTATTATCGAACCTAGCACCATGGAGAATGCAAGTGGTAGTGGTAAAAGGGGAAAACAAGTCCAGGCTAGTAAATGACTATAGCCAAACTATTAATCGGTACACACTCTTGGACACACAAATTCGAGAGAGGGAAAATTTTGGACATGGTGAATGATGTTGCGCAGTATCGGGCCTATTCAACCATCTACCTGAAAGCTGCTTATCTCCAGCTGTCATTCCTTTCTGAGGACCGTCCATATACGGCATTTGAGACTAACAGCAGTCTCTTTAAATTCTGAAGGTTCCCTTTCGGAATCACTAATGGGGTGTCTATCTTCCAGAGGCAGATGGACAGAATGGTGGATGAGTATGGGTTGAAGGCTACCTTCCCCTACCTCAATAATGTCACCATATGTGGCCACACCTTGGAAGTCCATGATGCCAACCTCCAGAGTTTTCTCCATGCGGTGAAAGCCCTGAACCTCATTTATAACTCTGACAACTGTGTATTCAGAACTAAATGTCTGGCTATCCTTGGCTACGTGGTGGAGAATGGCATAATTGACCCCAATCCCGATAGCATGTTCCCCCTGTAAGAGCTCCCTTTTCCCAGGAGCTCAAAGGCTTTGAGGAAATGCCTGGGGTTTTTCTCATTTTACATCTAGTGGATCCCGCAATGCGCTGGTAAGGTTCGCCCTTCTAAAAGCCACTAATATCTCCCTCTCGGCTGAAGCACAAATGGTTTTTAACTACCTCTGGAATCACATTGCGAAAGCCGCCATGCACGCGGTGGACATGAATGTACCTTTCCAAGTGGAAAGCGACGCTTCGGATGTAGCCCTGGCCGCTACCCTCAACCTGGCAGACAGGCTGGTTGTATTTTTTTTCTCGGACATTATAAGGCCACGAGCTCCAGAACCCATCTGTGGAAAAGGAGGCTCAAGCTATTGTAGAAGCCATGAGGCACTGGAGACAATACCTGGCTGGTAGGAAATTTACGCTCCTCACTGACCAGTGCTCTGTTGCATTCATGTTTAATAATGTCAAGAGGGGAAAAATCAGAAATGATTTTTTTTATCTTCACAAGAAGAGGAACATAATTTAGTTTGTACAGAATTTGAAAGTTTATTAGCAAAGAGAAAGATAGGGACCAACGAGAAGCCCTCCTGAAGCAAGTGAAATGAAACGAACGGCCTGGATGGGGAATACACCAAAATTTATAACAAAAATGTACTATGCTCTCCAAAGTGAAAATGCAAAACCAGGTTTATAGAGGTCAAGAGAAATATGGGAGTCAGACTTTGTGCATAGTAATCTCAGAAAGAAGCTGTGAGATTGGTATGACATCAATTATAAACACAAGATATGGACTAGTTCAGTATAATTTTCTACACCAATTGTATCTTACTCCACAGAAGTTACAGAGATCAAAAGCATAAATTTCAGAGATGTGTTTCAGATGTCGGACTGAAACAGGAACTTTTCTACATGCTACGTGGTTGTGCATGAATCTTGGCAAGAAATTTCAGAAAAATTAATGAGGATAACAGGAGTGGCCTTTGCAGACAACCTGGAGCTATATTTACTAGGCAATTTTATTGAAATAAGCCACAAATTATCTAAATATTAAATCTCATTTATAAAAATAGCATTGGTAGAAGCAAAAAAAAATGTATCACGATCACTTGCAAGTCCGACTCCCCTTGTAGCACAATGGACTGTGGAAATGAATATATACCTATGGAGAAAAAAAAATCACATATTATTTAAAAACTAAGTATGACATTTTTATAAAGATCTGGCAGCCATATCTGGACGATATAGGGGCCCAAATACAGTAACAGAAAGGAATATAAATGCTGATATTATACTTACCCAAAAGTGATTTCCCTAATTGTATTCTATATATTTAAAAGCTCTGATGGGTTGTGGATTTATACGTATGAAAGGAGGGAGGGAGGGAACATTTTGTTTTTGTATTTGTTGTTGTTTGTAAGAAAAGTGTAATATTGTGTTATTGAATATTTTATTATGAATATTTTATTTTTGATTTTTTTCAAAAATATACGAAAAAGGCTCCTCAACTCTTCCTCCATTACATTGGTGCTCTTTCGTACCCCATGATGAGTGTTCAACTTTATCCATTTTGCTGCTACTTTCACCCTAACCTGAAATTCCCATATCTGGCAACACTTTCTCCTTTCTCAATCTCTCTGTCTCTCTCAGGAGGCAAACTTTCTACAGGCATCTTCTGCAAACCCACCAACTCCCACATTAATCCCAGCTACACCTCTCCACACCCTGTTCCCTGACGATTGCTCCGTCTCTGTCTCATCTGCTTCCAGGATGAGGTCTTCAATTCCAGGTCGCCTGAGATGTCCTTTTTCAAAATACATGGTTTCCCCTCTATCACCATCAACTCAGCCCTGACCTGCATTTCCCCTATTGCCCGCACATGTGCCCTATTCCCCTCCACCCCTAGACACAAGAAGAATAGGATTGACCTTGTCTTCACCTGCCTCCAGACCAGCCTCTGCATCCAACATATTATCCTTTGCAATTTCCATTACCTACAGTATGATTCCACTATGATACACCACTTCCCCCTCCACTTTCTGCAGGGATTGCTCCTTTGACTCCCTTGTTCATTTATCCCTTCCCACCATTTCCCCCCTTGGTACTTCCCCTGTGAACACAGGAAGTGCTACTCTTGAGCCTGCACCTCCTCCCTCACCACCATTCAGGGTCCCAAAAGGTCCTTCCAAGTAAACAAAACTTCACTTGCGAATCTGCAATGTTGGCCTCTTCTACATTGGAGAGACTGGACACAAACTGGGAGCTCTTACTGTTGAGCACCTTCTCTCTGTCCATTGCAATAGTAGGGACTTCCCAGAGGCCAACCATTTCAATTCTGAACCCCACTCACTTGCTACGTGTCTGACTGTGCCCTCATGCACTGCCAAACAGGCCACCAGCAAATTGGAAGAACAATACCTAATATTCCATCTGAGCACTCTTCAACCAGATGACATTGACTTCTCCAGTTTCTGTTAGGCCCTTCCCAGTCTCCCTCTCTTCACCATCCCTTTGTCTTCTTTCCTCCATCTCTCTACCCCCCTTCCCTCCATTAAGAGGACTATCCCTTCCCCATCAATTTCCAACTTTTTTTCTCTTCTGTCCTTGCACCCATATCCACCTGTGACCTGTTGTGCTGTAGCTCTCTCCCACTCCTCTGCCCACCATTTTATTCAGGTGCTTGCCTGCTTTATGCTCATGAAGAAGGGCAGGCCTGAAATGTTGATTACATATCTTTGCTAAGTAAAGAATGCTGCATGACCTGCTGAATTCCTCCAGTACTTTTGTGTCTTTAACTACAATCACAACATCTGTAGACTTCATTAAGAGCATTAATTTGCCTTTTTTAATTTTTGTGTCTTTCTGCTGACTTGCATTTGGAAAACTTTGCCATTCTATAGTTTCATTTTTATTACCTTTTAGAAGATGCTCTGATTTATTTATTTTAGACAAAATAAATGTGCTTGCATTTAGCTTACATTGAACTCCAACCAGCACAATTTTACCTACTCAAAATCTGTGTGTTTCTTTGCAATTTCTTGCTGATTTCTGCACACATTTTCTTGTTAATTTGGCTTGATCTTCAAATCTGAATATATACACCTGTACCTATTAAGGTAGGATGCACAAAAAGTATAACTCATGATAACAGGAAAAAAGGATTTCTGAGACCACATGTAATTAAACTTCAACATTGTTGATAGTAATATGATATTTTTGTGCTCTGGTCTCATGGTAAATTTAAATCTATATTAATTTCTTCTTTCAAAAGGACTTCAAACCTGAAATTTATGAATCAGATTTGGTTGAAACCTTTAGATGAATCCAAAAGATGTACACCTCTTTTATAAATTATATTTCAGCACAAGACTCACTTAATATTGGATTTTGGGTGAAACAAATAATTATTTTTATGTTAGTATTGAGTTCCTTCTCTTTCATTTTCATGCATTATTTTTAGAAAGTAATAAAATTAGGTATGCAATGACTAGTTTTAAAAACGTATATTTAAAAAAAAATGAAACTTGTTTGGCAAGAAATTTAAAAAACTCAGAAATGCTGGAGGACCACAATAGGTCTTGCAGTAGCCACAGGAGGTAAAGATATGAAACTGACATTTCACACCTGAGCCCTTCTTCAACGTGCAAGTAAAAATCAGACAGTTGCTCATACCTTAAAGGGCTCAGGCCTGAAACGTCACTTACACGTCTGTACCTCCGAAGGACACTACGAGGCCTCTTGAGTTCACCCATTGTTTGTGTTTTACGACAATCACAGCATTTGCAGACTTTCGTGTTTCACTCTGGCAAGATTTGTGTTGTGCCCTCCTAATATTAGTGCATTATATTTGGTACTTCTAAATTTGTGCTCAATAAAAGTACCAGATCAGTTTCAATAACCAGCATTTAATAAGGCAAGTTAGAGGCAATGGGGAATTAAACCCAAGTATCAATTATTACATTTGATATTTTAAACAATTTCCTATCAGAAATCATTCTACTTGTTTGAAATTTAAATTTCAGGATGTGCATGCAAATCTTGACCAAACATAGGGCATTATCCTTTATAGAGATTTTTTATTAATGTTCTTCAAATTTATCAAAGTTGCTAAACAAACATACAAAATTTACAGGTAGGAAAGGACAATTAAACAATGATAATTAGATAATTTTCCTGTGAAACAAAATCTTGGAGTATTTTATAGCCCACTGAGTCCATGATGTTCTAAATAGACCAAATCACCCAAGTCTCGAAAGTAGTGAAAGTTCTTTAAGTATTCTTGTACTTTTGTCCTGGATCTTTTCCAAGTCCACCATGAATTTGAAGGGAACAGAATAATGTGCTGTCTTTTAATGCCATCAGACCAGTGAGATGCAGAATAACAAAATGGGATCCTTTGCTTGAAACCAAATAGTTTTTTTAAAACATAATTCAGCAGTTTGTTAGATTTAGGCACAAATTTTGGATATTGTTCATGAACCTGTTTTACATTGTTGACATAACATAGTACATTATTTTCTTTAAACACTTTTTAGTGTTACATGTAAATGTTGTGTTTTTGAATTGCCCCACCATTAGGTATAACATAATGGAACATTTAACTGGCATTATTGATTGGGTCATCCAATCCTTTAAACTTATTGGTCATTCTTCAGTACTGTTGTCCAGTATGTTACAAATACAGTGTACTCTGCATATGGAATGGTAGCATTCCTAGAAAATTATCTATGTTGATTTTCCATCATGCAAACCTTTTCCATGCATTTCTACAAAGTAAACAAGAAGTCTGCTTATGTTGGAAAACTGGAAGGTTTTCGTTCCCAAAATATCAGCAGTCTATTGCTTTCCAAGGATATTGCTGGCCCACTGAATTCGTCCAGCACTTTCTTTGTGTGTTGCATGCAATTTCATAGCTTAGATTTTTTGGAAGTGTTTTATGAATTCAATAAGGGTGAATATTTGTTACCTGAACTACAATATTGCGGAGTTTCACCATAATGATCTTGCAATCTTCTATAAGAGACACAAGAATCTTGTCCCTAAGATGCAAAACACCCTTTTTGGGTGTGTGATTAGAGGCAGTTCTTCATCCAGTATTATGAATTTCACATGTACTGTGAAATTAATACCTTGTGGTGGCCCGCCACCGCGGAGATTGAGCTGGCACATTGCATGGTGCGCGTGGTAGTAAACAGCAGCATAACATACTGTAACACGTCCCTTAACACAGCGAACCAACGCAGTTGAAAGCTGGAGCAGTACAAGACCAGCAGCCCTAAAATGGCACTGGCCAAGCTGCCCAGCTAACAGATCAATAACAGGCTGGGGAAGAAGGGTATTCACATGCAAGAATGTTCCTGGCCACTGTTGTTATTCATGTGGCTGATGTCAACCAATCAAACAAACGGCGGGAACTCCAACTGTATAAAAAGAGCCTTTTATACAGGGGTTAACCTCCCACACTACGAGTGTGTATGTTTCTTTGTAGCAGGCGGCTACAACCTTATCAATGTCTTTCTGAGTCACACCAGTTTTTCCTTCTCCATTTGGAACTTTTATCTCCCCAAAACAGTTGTTGCTTACTTTTGAATCTGAATTTATATCTGAACTTTCAATAGTCCCTTTCCCATTAAATTTGAGTTGTTTCATCTTTTATATTTGTATATATTCATCCTAAATGAATATGAGAGCTGGAAAATTCAGAACCAGAGAACTTAGATTTGACAACCAATATGAGGCGAGTTGATATGATAACTTTTGTTTTTAAATGACCTAAATAAATTATGGAACATGTAGGCATAATGGTCAAGCAAAATATTCTCAATTTTAAAAATATTTTATTTTTGCTTTTTTTTAATAAATATAACAAATTTTCCATTATATATTTATAAAAGTTACAAAACTAAACAAAACAACCTACTCCCTCCCACCCCCTTCACAGTCGGGGCTTACGTTTTAAAAAGAAAGAAAGTCTTAATTGGGAAGATCACATTTTTATAATAGTAGCAACTTTAAAAAATTATATTTGGGCTTGTATGCGATTTCCCCCCACCCCACCCACCCCCATGGGTATTCAACTGTTCATCTCTGTCTTCCATCGTGCTATCTGAAGAGAGGAGTCAGATTTCCAAGTAATCACAATACATTTCTTAGCCACAGCTAAAGCTATTTTAACAAATGAAATTTGGAATTTAATTATTTTATTACATATTTCAATAAAGTTGTTCAAAAGATAAAGCTCCAGGTCATCGGCAAAGGCTGTTCCTGTTATCCTTCTTAGTATTCCTGCCAGAAAGGTCTCACCTTCAACCGTGTAGCATGTAAAAATGTTCCTATTTCTATTCCATATCTAAAACACATCTCCGATATTTCTGATTTTGATTTATTTAACTTCTGTGGTGTGAAGTATAATTGGTGTAGAAAATTATATTGTACTAATCCATATCTTGCATTTATAATTGATGTCATTACTCTCCAAACACCAATCAGATCAGCATCTTTCCATTATTGCACCTCCTAAATCCAACTCCCATCTCTCTCTCTCTCAATCTCTGTAAATCTGGTTTTGCATTTTCATTTTGGAGAGCAAAGTATATCTTACATATAAATGTAGGTGTATTCTATCTCCCTAATTTCAGGTGGGGCTAAGTTGGTCTCCATCTTTCTCTTAAGAATGATCTTACCTGGAAAAAGTAGAAGAACATCCCTTTAGCTACTCCAAACTTATTTCTCAATTGTTCATAAGACATAAGAGATCCTTCCATATAGCAATCTTCAATATATCTTATTCCTTTGCCATACGATGAATTCAATATTTTGTTGCCCAGATTCATATCCAGAAGACTAAGTCCTCCCATGTTAACTTTTCCAGTGCAATTCTTAGTACTTTGTTATTCTTATACAAGCTTCTTTCCTTTAATCAATTGAGGGAGAAATTTGATATATCTGTAAATTCTTTATTTGTGTACTATCAACTCAGAGCATTGATAAAAGATAATTATGGTAAAGAGATGAAGGGAAATCAAAGACTCAAATTTCGACAACATAGGTAATTGCATTTGTACGATTTAATACCGGCATATTACATTCCTGCAATAAATTCATATTCCATTTAAGTATAAACTGATGTACCTCATCTTCAGAAATACAAGTCATTTCCACCTTCGCCCAACTCGGAGGTTGGTCCATATCCATCAATCTACTAACAAATTTTAACTGAGCTGCTTCAAAATAATTTTGAAAATTAGGTAATTGAAGACCACCCAATGCATATTTCCATGTAAGTTTATGTAAAGCTACTCGTGCTAATTTCCCCTTCCATAAAAATTCCCGTATTGCTCTATTCAAATCCTGAAAGAAACTCTTTGAAAGTAAACAAGGTATCGACTGAAACAAATATTGGATTCGAGGAAAAATATTCATTTTAATACAATTTGCTCAACCAATTAACATTAACGGAAGATCTTTCCATTTAATAAAATCCATTTTAATCCTTTTTAATAAAGGAATATATATTTTATATATTCTTTATATAATTGAATTTATATAAAGAATGGTAATCTACATTTACTATTAGTCCCAAATATTTAATTCTATCTGACTATTTCAATTTTATAATATTTTTATATTCCGAGTAGTCTCCTTCCTCAACTGGAAATATTTCACTCTTATCTCAATTTACCTTATATTCAGATAACTCCCCAAATTTCAGCAAGCAATCTTGCAAATATTTTGCTCCAGTTCTGTCAAGACCAACACATCATCCGGAAATAAATTAATCTTGTGTTCATCATCTGCAATTCTTATCCCTTTAATTTTATAATTCTGTCGTATTGTCTGAGTTAATGGTTCAATAGCCAATGCAAAGAAGGCTGGTGATAATGGACAACCTTGCCGAGTCAACAGCATTAATTTAAATGGTAAAGAAGTTTGACCATTTGTCACCACCCTAGCAATTGGGTTTTTATATAAAGCTTTGACCCAAGCAATAAAATAAGGGCCAAAATTAAACTTCTCTAACACCTTAAATAAAAAAATTCCATTCAACCCTATCAAAAGCTTTTTCCGCATCCAGTGCAACCCAACCAGTGGTTGGGTTGCTGTCTAGATGCATTGACCAATGTGACCAATCTAAGAATATTATCAGACATATTTCTATTCTTAATAAAACCTGTTTGATCTACATGTATCAAATGAGGTAAATATTTAGCAAGTCTATTCGCTAATACTTTCGCCATAATTTTACAATCTACATTTAGTAAAGAAATAAGCCTATACGAAGATACTTTCAATGGATCCCTATCTTTCTTTAAAATCACAGTAATTATAGCACTCGAACACGATTCCAGTAACACCTGATCCTCAGTTATTTGCTGTAGAACATCTCCAAATACCGAGGATAAATCTTCATAGAATAGTTTATAAATTCAGCTGAAAATCCATCATTCCCTGGTGACTTCCCATTCGGCATCTCTTGTATAGCTTCTTTAATCTCGAAATCTGTAAATGGAGCTTCTAATTCCCTAACCTCCTCCTCCCCTAAAACAGGTAAATTTAATTCAGATAAATAAGTATCAATAGAACCAGCTTCCTGCTTTCCCTCAGAAGTATATAATTGTTGATAAAATGAATAAAACTGGTCATTAATTTCCTGAGGTTTATAGGTAACTATTGAATTCTTTTTAACAGCATTAATAATTTGCAATGTCTGTTCTGTTTTTAATTGCCATGCTAACACCTTATGAGCCCTCTCACCTAATTCATAATAACGTTGCTAAGATTGATTGATTAAGCGCTCATACTGATAAGTTTGTAGTGTATTATAACGTAGTTTCAGCTCCGCTAAAGCTGCCTTTTTATCTTCTGTAACATCTTTCTGAAATTCCTTTTCCAACTCAGTCATTTGTTTCTCCAATGTTAATCTTTCCGCCACATTGTTTTTTAATTTTCGTAGTATAACTAATAATTTGACCACGCAAATATGCTTTCAAAGCGTCCCATAATACAAAAGTCTACTTATTGAATTAATATTCTCAACCAGAAATAAAGCAATCTGTTCCTTAACAAAAGTAACAAATTCTGGTTTCTTTAATAGCATTGTATTAAGCCGCCACCTATGAGACAATTACACCATTTCCGGACTTGCACAAGAGAAAAACAACATAGAATGATCCGATATGACCCAGCTTTTATATTCAGCTTAGAGTACTCTATCTTGTAAATGTGCTGATACAAAATAAATCTATTCTAGAAAATGAATCATGTCTAAATGAATGAAAGGAGAAATTTTTCTCTGTAGGATTTACTCTCCTCCAAAATATCAATTAAATTCAAATCTTTCATCAAGGCCCCTATTTGTATTGCCTTCTTTGATTTCCTTATACTTTTCGGAGACCTATCCAACAAAGGATCTAAAACACAGTTAAAATCACCCCCAACCAAAATATTTTCCTTGGCCTGATTTAACAAGAAAAAAGCCTCCGACATAAACCTTTCATCATCCACATTAGGTGCATAGATATTTAACAAAGTCCATGAGTCAGCAAAAATTTTACAATTCAACCTCAAAAACCTCCCTGCATTACCTTCAAAGGATTCTAATTCAAACGGTAATTTCTTATGAATCAAGATCGCTACATCTCTCGCCTTGTAATTAAAAGAAGAATAAAATACATGACCAACCCAATCTCTCTTCAATTTCGTATGTTCTTTTTCAGTCAAATGTGTCTTTTGCAAAAAAGCAATATCGACTTCCATT
Source organism: Narcine bancroftii (assembly GCF_036971445.1). NCBI lineage: Eukaryota > Metazoa > Chordata > Chondrichthyes > Torpediniformes > Narcinidae > Narcine > Narcine bancroftii. Next base: position 291,198,362 of record NC_091470.1, on the reverse strand, counting down.
TTTTTTAATATAAGCCAATATGTTTATGCTTAATAGAATTATTCAATCCCTGGACATTAACAGTTGCAAAGTTCAACTTAGACATTTTAGTAAAAAGTCTACTATTAAATATTACTCCCCTTTCTAATTCCCTAAATATTCTAAACCTTCCCCCCTATTTAAAAATACCACAAAAGCAAAAAAATATATAAACTTCCCCTCAGTAAACTACTAAAAAATAGTAACTCCCTAAAAATCTGGGTCTGGTAGAACCCACTAGTGGCAGATGACTATCAGGTCTGAGTGTCATCCACACCCCCAATCAGACTTTCACAAAGTAATTATTCAGACATATTCAACCCAGTGATTCCAATCCCAATGATTGTTCTGGGTCTTCAATATCAAGAAGACTTTGCGTCAATTCAACCTTCTTTCCATTCCCATTCCCATTTACCCTCCTTTTAGGCGACGATAATGGTGCCCGACCTTTTCCTCGCAAATCTGGCAACGAATTAGCAAAAATTAATGCTTCATGATCATTTTCAAAAAATTGAGACTGAAAGTTTCCATTAAAAACTTTAAGTACAACCGGGTAACGAAAGGCAAACTTGTATCCCTTTCACCACAACACTTTTTTAGCTGAATTAAATTCTCGGCGCCTTCTAATAATTTCTTGACTCAAATCAGAATAGAAAAACGCTGTTATTTTGAACCATCATTGGAGTCTGATTTTGCCGTGCCTTCTTCACCGCAACTCATAATTTCTCTATCTTGATATTTCAAACAACGAATTAGAACTGCTCTTGGTAGTTGACTAGGAAATGGTTTTTTCCTCAACGCTCTATGTGCTCGATCCAACTCTAGACCATCCGGAAAAAAATTCCTTGCCCAGTACCTCAGGAATCAATTTCTTAAAAGTTTTTACCGGATCTGAACCTTACATATCTTCTGGAAGACCTACTATTTTTACATTATTTTTTTTGACCTTGATTCTCTAATGAATCAATCTTCAATAATTCCTTCTTGTTGATTTTTATCAAACAAGGGAAAAACCAGATTGGACCAGATTAGAACTAGATAAAATAGGGGAGAAGAAACCTGAACATATACTGTACAAATGGGATGATAAATTGGTGCAATGTAGGAATTCACCAGTATTGCATCATCTGCTCAACATTTGGAAGAAGATTCACGTAGAAAGGAATAAAATAAATTATCAACTACCAAAATTAATATTGACACAAAATCAACTAATCCCTTTCACAATAAATAACCTTTCCTTCAGAGAATGTGAGAGAAAAGGGATCAAAAGAATAGAAAATTGTTTTTCGGGAAATAAATTATTATCTTTTGAACAAATGAAGGACAAATATATAACTCACGATACTATGTTTGCATACCACCAACTGAAAACCTACTTGAAGGACAAATTGGGAAACAGTCTGAGGTTGCCAGAAGGAAGCAATTTTGAATATGTGATTACAGGCACAATAATAATTAAAAAATTTATAACAAACATGTACATCAAACTGTAAGAAAAGGAGAACGAGGAAACTAACTGTAAACCTAAACAAAAATGGGAACAAGATCTAAACATAAAGATAAAGAATGAAACATGGGATAAGCTATGCTCCGGAACTATGAGAAATACAATAAATACGAGGTTACGCATGATACAATATAATTGGTTACACAGGCTATACATCACACCCCAAAAGTTAAATAAATGGGACCCAACAGTATCAGACAGATGTTTTCGCTGTAAAAAGGAAACGGGAACAACAATACATGCAATTTGGACATGTGAGAAAGTGAAAAAATTTTGGGAAGATCTAAACCAGATATTAAATAAAATCACAAAAAGCAATAAACCAAAAAACCCAGAGGTTTTCCTTCTAAGTAATATAAGAAATAAAGAATTTGGACTTGATTTAGCTGGAGCACAAAAAAGATTTATTATGATAGCCCTAGCTGTAGCAAAAAAATGTATTATGTCAACCTGGAAATTAGAAGACAACTTGAGAATACAACAATGGTGCATAGAAATAAATAAATGTATTCCATTAGAAAAAATAACATATAATTTAAGAAATAATATCACAATATTCAAACAAATATGGGAACCATACAAGAAATACAATAGAGAAATCCTACCACGGACCTCCACCACCTAAAATGACAGAAGGAAAAGACAACGAAATGAACTGACTCAGTATATAAAAGTAAAAGACAAAAATTTCTGTTTATTTTTATTCAGTGACGACATTGTTTAATGGGTTTAATGTATCTTATAGATTGAACTTTAAATAAATGAGAAGGGGGAGGGAGAGAAGGGAGGGGGGGGAAAGGGTAGAAAATGACACTATATATTGGTCAGTATGGTTTATAGTGTGAAAAATAGAAAATTAAAAAAAAATTCTTTCTTCTGAATTCCCCAGTCCACGAAAGAGTCCTCCACTTTTTCCATTTTTTCTCTATTATGCTCTACTTGATTCTTACATTCAAAAAAGCTTCTTCAATTTTTTTAACTTATCCTGTATAGTATCTACTGTTTTTAAATATCTTCTAATATCTCTTTTAACTACAGTCATATCTTTCTTCATAGAAGTAATCTCTTCACATATATTATTCATTTTAGTTTTCATTTCCATAAATCCTTGGTTTTTCTGAGTAGTGTACATCTGCAATAACATGCTTTCCATTTGATGAGCAATCCCTTCCAATATTGTAAACACAGAATCCAGTCCAGGTTCCATCACTTCCCCTTAAGGCCTACCTTCTCTGGTCTCAGTCCCCATTTCTTCCTGTGTTAATTCCAGTAACGTTTAGCTCTCTTCCTCCCCTAAAGCAGTGGCTCCTCTTCCAGTGTGGCTGTGGGTCTGGACCTCGTCAGCCTGCCGTCTTTCAGGCTCCCCCACAGCCCACACCTTTTCCAATAACTCATGGACCCGTGACGCACCGCACATGCCCAGCAAAGTCACCGACCGCACAGTTGCGTCTTCCAACGCTATACTGTGCGTCCCCGGACCACCAGGCAATACTGCGGGCTCACAAGTCTGTCCTCGCTCTGCCAATCCGCATACATGTCCGGGTGAGCTCATCACTGAACCGGCGCCATCTTGCAATTGTGCGATCGGTGCTGGTGTAATACTTAGTCGAGTAGGAGTCCTCTGAGGCTTGGGAGCTCCAATCGACATGGCTTCAACTTGGTTGGTAGACCTCAATTCTTCAACACTTTTATAAGGTAATTTCTTTTGCAATTGAGCTTTTGATTTCTTCACTTTTGTAGCCATTTCAATCCTCCACTATTCCAAAGTCTGTAAATACTATTTTTAACCATTTTTGCAAGTTTTAAAATCGGGTATTTATGTCTAACTGGGGGAAGGTGGAACTACACATCTTCCCTCTACGCCATCTTGCAACGCCCCCCTAATGAATATTTCATGTCATCTTCTTAAGTTGTAAGTAATTTTCTCCAGGGGAACACAGCTCTGCATCTCTGTGTTCCATCTTGTGCTTAGCTGAGAATCAGATTTCCAGGTAATCATTATGCATTTCCTGGCCACCGCCAAGGTGACCATCACAAATTGAATTTGGTGTTTGGACAATCTTGGAACAGTGCTGGATCCTGCGGATACTGCACCCCTGTAATTTTTTCAAAATGTCCCCTAATTCTACTCTTAATGGATAGCCATGTTGAATACATGAAAGCTCTTACCTCTACGCCACATGTAAAACACAATTCATGAATTTCTGGTTTAACCTTATCCAATTTTTGCAACGTAAGGTATAGCTGGTATCTGGCGTTAATAGCCACCATCATGCTGTCCTGACAGAAGTCAGACCAGCATCATTCAGGAATTGCTGTTCCTAGATTTGATTCCCATCTTTGCCTTGCTTTATGGAGACCCGGTTTTGGACTCTTGTTTTGGAATAGGTGATACATAGCCAAGATTAATTCACGTGTGATCACCTTTCGAATTAGAGCCTCCATGTCACTACACAGTTGCAGGCCCATAGATGGACCTAATTTGTCCCTTAAAAAAGGATCTTAAATGAAGGTAACAAAGTAGGTCTTGTTTGATAAGTCAAATTTGTTTTTTAATTGCTTGAATGACATGATCTGCCCCTTCTCATAACAGTCATCGATGCACCTGATCCCTTTCTGGCACCAGATATCCAGGATCTTGTTTCCCATAGTCATAGGGATTAATTTGTCCTGTGTTAGCGGCATTTTAGTAGACAACCCTACTTTTAACCAAATTATTTGGTTTATTTTTTTGCCACATTGGATTTTATGCTTTGGTATCGGGTTGTCTATTTTTTGCATTATTAATTTAGTATCCCATTTCTAAATAATTTCTCCTGCTATTTCTTCCATACTGTGTGTAGACCAATTTGTGCCCGGGAGGGTAAATCGTCCCCCTCGAAGAATGAGGCAATAAACCTTGCCTGGGCCACCCAATAAAGTCCAGGAGCCTCATTCCTCCCAGACTATAGTCCAAAGTCAGTTTTTCCATGGACACTCTGACGCATCCATTAAGTGTCTTGAAAAAACTGGGGCAGCAGTATGGGCAAAGATTGAAAAAGGTAATATAGTCTTGGCATCACGTTCATTTTAATGCAACATCATAGGCAGGTGTATCCGCCTGTGTGGTACTCTTCAATCTTTTCAAGAAGGGGGAGATAATTCAATTTTTATAAATTTTGTAAATTCTTATCTATCCTTATTCCAAAATACTTCAAACCCTTTTGTAGCCACTTAAATTTACTTTCTTGTTGGCACTTCTCATAATCCCCTTTTGTTAGTGGCATTATTTCACCCTTTTCATAATTAATTTTATATACCAAAATTTTGCCATAGTCCTCCTGACAATTTGGCCAGTGACTCTACTGGTTCTGTCAAATATATCAATAGATCATCAGCAAACAAATTAATTTTGTGTTCTTCCTGGCCCACTCTAAACACTTTGATGCCTGGATTCTGGTGAATGGCTTCTGCTAACAGTTCAATAGCCAATACAAATAGAGCAGGGGATAGTGGACAACCCTGTCTACTAGATTTGGTCAGTGGGAAGGCTGGACAACTTTGGCCCTGGGCTTGTAGTACAGTGCTTTAACCCAATTTATGAATGAATTTCCCAACCCAAATTTTTCTTGCACTTTCACCAAAAAAATCCCACTCCAGTCTATCAAAGGCTTTCCCAGTATCTAGTGACACAGCTATACTTGGATCCGCCTTTAACTCTTCAAAGTTAATTATATTAAGTAGCCTACTTATATTGTCTGCTGATTGTCTTTTCTACACAAACCCCACTTGATCTGGATTTATTAACTTTGGTAGATACCAAGTCAGTCTATTTGTCAAAACTTTGGCTATTATTTTGTAATTTGTATTCAGAAGTGAGTTTGATCAATAAGAGGACAGCTTTAGTGGCTATCCGTATTAGAAATTATTATGATTATTGCCATTGAAAAAGACTCCGGGAGAATGTGAGACTCAGATGCCTGTTCTACCACATCCTTAAAGAATGGTATCAACATGTCCTTGAATTTTTAAATAAAACTCAAGAGGGAACCCATCCTTCCCCGGAGACCTGTTAGTCTGCAACAATCTCAATGCTTTTACTATCTCTTCCTCTGAGAAGGGAGTATCTAATCCTTCATGCTCAGATTGTAAATTTGACAATTCCAAGTTGGACAAGAATTCCTCCATTTTTCGCAGGTCCCCCTTTGACTCAGATTTATATAATTGCATATAGAGCTACCTAAACACTGCATTTATTTCTTCCAGTTTGTAAGAAATCCTGAATTATGTAATAATTTAAAGAAATCTTTAGTTAGTGCTATAGGCAACAATTGAAAGAGATAGTGTAGTCTTGGCATTACCTTCATTTTTATACAAATTACCCTTCCTGTTAATGTAATCAGCAGATCTTTCCATTTCTGTAAATCTAGTAGAGGAGTATAATTAATCTTATATAATTTCTGTAAATTATTTTCTGTCATTTATTCCTAAGTACAGGTATTTAATTCCTTCCAGCTTCCAATTAAATCTATTGCCTTTTTGATATCTTTCATAATCAAAGTTATGCAATGGAATTATCTTACTTTTATCCATATTTTTCTAATATTTTTGTAATATTACCAGTGACTCAGCTGGGTCAGACATATATAATAGCACATTCCCAACCAACTTTGAAGCCCTTAATATCCAGATCTCTTCCAGATGTTCAATAGCTAGGATGAATAATGCTGTTGATAGGGGACAGCCCTACTTACTCGATCTACTCAAAGGAAAAATAGATGACATTTGATTATTAGTTATAATTTTAGTTTGTGGCTTATAAAGAGTTTTTATCCAATTTATTATTTCTCTACCTACACCAAATATTTGCAACATTTTATATAAGAAAGACCATTCCAGTCGGTCAAATGCCTTTTCTGTATCTAAAGAAATAGATGTTTGGATTCAACCTTGATTTTGCCATATGTATTATATTGAATAATCTACCTAGCCTATTTGAAGAGTGTCTTCCTTTAACAAATCCCACCTGATCTGGATGTATGAATTTTGGTAAAAAAACCCAGTCTGTTGGCTAGTGCTTTTGCTAGAATTTTATAGTTTGCATTCAGAAATGATATTGGTCTGTATGATGAGGTTTTTAATAGGTCTCTACCTTTCTTCAGAAGTAATTAAAGCGATTGAATAAGTTTCTGGGAGGGTTTGGGTCTCCACCACCTGATCCAACACATCTATCAAAAGAGGCATCAACAAATTTTTTAATTGTCTATAGAACTCAGGAGAGAATGGGTCTCCAACTCCCCCCCGCCCCCCCAAGAACTTATTAGCTTGTAAAGTACCCAAAGCTTTCTCCATTTCTTCCCTTGTAAAAGGTACATCTAAGTCATCTTTTTCTCTCTCTTATAGTTTATGAAGTTCAACATTTATTTAAAAATTCTTTCATCTTGTTTTCATCTATTAAATCTGATTGATATAGTTTCATATAGTATTGTCTAAACATCTTATTTATTTTTTATTTTCTGTTTCTATAACATTTATCATTCCGAATGACTCCTCTGATTTTACCTGCCATGATAACACTTTGTGTACCTGTTCTCCAAGTTCATAATATTTTTGTTTAGTTTTTAATATTGTTTTTCTCCATTCTATATGTTTGTAGAGTATTGTAACTTTTTGTCTTTAATATTCTATTTTTTTGTGTTCTTGATATCTGATATTCTTTTTTCTAATTTTGCTATATCCTTCTAAATCTCTTGCATATTCTCTCAAGATATTTTGTATAAGAAATAATTTGTCCCCTCAGATAAGCTTTGAGCATATCCCATATTAGAAAATAGTTGTCAGTGGAAGGAGGATTATTTTCATAAAATATTTCTGTCTCTTAATAAATTCACAAAAATCCTTCCTCTCTAATGTAGCATAAGGCACCATCTATACATACTTTCTTGCTTTTCTATTATTGTAATAGTTAACGTTAATGGCGAGTGGTCTGATTAAAAAGTCTTGCCAAATACTGTTTTTACCATTCTAACTGGGCAGACACTAAAAATGGGCCAAACCTTGTATGTGAATCATGTATTCTTGAGTAGAATGAATAGTGTCTTTCTAAGGTGTTGAGCAGCCTCCATATATCAATTAAATTTAAATCCTTCACAAATGATAAAGATGTTTTTGCGCTTTCACCCTTGTTACTGTCCTCGCTGATTTGTCCAATATTTAATGTAAACAAAAATTGAATTCTCCAATCAATATATTTTGTCTTCCTCCTTTTGTTTTTAAAAATATATCCTTCATAAAGACTTTATTGTTATAATTTGGGGTGTAAATGTTCATAAACGTCCTTGATTCTGCATAAATGTTGCAGTGTGCCATTACAAATCTTCCAGTTTGATTGATGAATGTCTCCTCTATTATTATTGGTATATTTTTATTAATTAAAAATCACTATACCTCTTGCTTTTGATCCAAATGAAGACGATATTACTTGCCCCACCTGCCCTCTTTTTAATTTTATGTGTTCCAATTTGGTAAGATATGTTTCTTGTAAAAATGTTATGACTGTCTTTAATATTTTTAGGTATGCCAAGAGCCGTTTTCTCTTTGCCCCCCCCCCCCCATTAATATTAAAACTAATAAATTTTAATGTTCTATCCATATTCTTCTTTAAAACAATATTTTTAACAATAAAATCTCTTTGATTCTTTAAATAATAAAGTGATTCTTCCCCTTTAAGAAAAATACACAATGTCCCTGCCTCGATGGTGACATACATATAGAGCCCCAAAAGCCCGGGAAAAAAAACTGTGGAATCTCTCGAGGAAGAAGAACCCCTCCCTTTAGCACCATCTTTTTTTGTTACTTCTTTCCAGATGCCATTCTTCCCCCTAGACCAGAGTTGCCACCCTGCTACCACTTTTCCCAGATTATTATTTTTTCTTTTACTGAGATCTCTGTGAACATTTCTATGCATTTTACTTACAAGCATAAGTACAAGGCGGTTTAACAAAATTTAAAAAATACAACTTTTACTACATTTACTTAGTTCCATTGTAAATATTTTCACCATCTTCTCCCTCGGAAAACTTGATTTTTTTTTCTTTATAAACTTCACAGAAAGTCTTCCACCTTGTTCTTGATCTTGAAAAATCGTTGGTTCCCTTCCGCTACTTCAACTCTCAAAGTCACGGGATATATCATTGAATATTTCAAGTTTTTTAGCACATAATTGTCTTTTGACATTTTCAAATTCTTTTCTTTGTTTAATCAAGGTCTGGCTATAGTCTTGAAAAAAATACAATCTTTTCATGATCAACCTTGAGCGGGCCATTATTCTGCATAGAGTAATCATATGCTGCCCCCAAAATTATCTCCCATTCTCAGTAGCTTAAAAGTCTCACCAGAACTGGTCTTGGTCTCTGATCGCCAGCTCTTCTGAGTCCAAGTGAGCTCTCTCGATATGCAATTTTTCTCCAAATTTGTCTTCTCCCAAAATTTGTGGGATTAATTTTCAAAAAAAAGTTCACTGGATCTCTTCCCATGTTTCCTTCCTTTAGTCCAATAATTCAGACATTATTCCATCGATTAAAGTTCTTCATATGGTTAATTTTTCCAAGTAATCCTTGTTTATCCGATTTCCCCCCAAACCTCAAATTTTTCATGCATTTTTGTCAATTCAATCTTTGCTCGACCCATTCTCTCCATCAGGTCTTCAACAATCTTTTATTTCAGTCATTTTATCTATCATATCTCTCATCTCCATTTCAATACTTATGAATCGGTTACTCAAGTTCTCCATTTTTGTTCCAGGATGATGCTCAATTCTTGACCCAATTCCCCAGTTTTTCTCATTCTATCGGTCCCATCACCATTTTTGCACCACTCCCTTTTGGACTTTCACCTGATGTTTCCGATTGAATAGGAGCTTCTTCAATCTTTGTTCTTGGCTACTTTGGCTTCTTTGTGCTAGTTTTTGATAAAGAAAATCTTGATTTTCCAGTTTTGACCTTCTATTTAGTACTCTTCACAGAGAGCTCAACCAAACCTCATCTGTCTAAGTCCTTTGCATGGCTACACCCCCTGAGTATTCACAATTCTTAAATAAATCTTAGATGGATATGGTCAGAACACAGATCCTAGTCAATTTTGAGTTTTCCTAATCTATCCATGATGGCATTTTATCTTTTAATAGTAACTCTATTTAATACTGATGATACCAGAAATATAAGAATCAACTACAGGGGGAGAGTGATGTAGTTATTTGAGAACTTGGATGTAAGCTGTTTGAATCATCCCTACAGTATTCCTAATTGGCCCAGGTGGTTCTTTTAGCATGGATAAATATTTTGTGTAACTAATGTCACCACTGTGTACAGTGCAAGTTGATAGGATAGTTAAGAAGGGCTACTGATGTTGGCACTCATTAATAGGGGGATTGGGTTCAAGAATGCAACTCTACAAATCTTTAGTGAGACCATGCTCTGCATTGTGTTCAATTCTGGTCACCTCATTATATGAAGGATGTGGAAGCTATGGAGAGGGTGCAGAGGAGATTTACCAGGATGTTGCCTGGATTGGAAAATAAGTCTTATGAGGCAAGGTTAGCAGAGCTGGGACTTTTCTCTTTGGAGCGAAGAAGGATGAGAGGAGACTGGATAGAGGTCTACACAATTATGAGAGACATAGATTGGGTGGACAGCCAGCACCTGTTTCCCAGGCAGGATTAGCATCCACTAGAGGACATATTTACAAAGTTAAGGGAAGGAAGTTCAGGTGGGATATCAGGAGTAAGTTATTTTTACACAGAGCTGTGGATCCCTGGAATGCCTTGCCAGGGATATTGGTGGAGACTGAAACATTAGGGACATTTAAGAGACTCTTAGGCACATTAGATGAAAGAAAGATAGAGGGTTACAAGGAAGGAAGGGTTTAATACTTTTTTTTAGGAAGGAATATATAGGTTGACACATGATCAAGGGCCTAGTACTGTGTTGTGGTGTTTTATGTTCTAATTACTTCCAATGCTTTTCCTTGTTCCATACCTGACTTACAATATACTTGACTGCTGTATGCTAATACTCTCACTGCATTTCTCACCCTCAACCCTGAAGTATTGTACTTAAATTCTTTGTTATCTCCCTGCAAGCTTACTTACCAGTGTAATCTGTTTCAGCAGTGCTCCATTTAAAAAAAAAGATACAGCTCAATAACAATTCCTTCCAGCCCATGAGCCAGCAATGCCCAATGCTCCTGTGTGAATAATCAACCTACCAACTCTGTATATCTTTTGGAGAATTCTTTTAAAATTCTTACTTAGGCTCATAAAGCTTAATTTATTTGTCATAACATTCAATTTACAAAGTATGGCTCTGAATTTGGTATCTGTTTTCTTTTGAAGTGAAACGTTGAAATCTGCAAACGCTGTGATTGTAGTAAAAACATAGAAATGCTGGAGGAACTCAGTTGGTCGCAGCGTCCATATGAGGTAAAGATATATTTACTTCTTGGTATCAGTTTTTACTCATACCTTGAGGAAGAGCTCAGGCCCGAAATGTCAGAAATATACCTTTACCTCCAATGAACCCTGCAAGACTGGCTGAGTTCCTCCAGCATCTGTGTTTTTATTATCTGTTTTATTTTACCTTCTCATAAAATGATATGAATGTTTATTGTGAAAATATATACATGTGTAATTTTCAAATTTTTTGCGTCACTTTTTTGGGCCAAAAAAAGTGGGGGCGCTGGGGGGGTGCTGTGGGGAGAGACAGTCAAGTTTCACATGGGTTAAACTTTGACTTTGGTAAGTTCCTGCTTTGTTCAAGGTGTCTGGAGCTCAGATGGCCAGAACCAGGTGGTGCTGGGTGGCCTTAACATCGGGAATTTGGATGGGCGGGAGGCCAGAGTGAGGATCCGTGGTCAGCAGCTCAGATGGGCAGGCGGTCAGGGCATTGGGATCTCCAGTGAGTGGGCAACCAAGGTGTCGATTTTGGGTTGGGAGCTCGGATGGATAGGTGGGCGGCCGAGTCGTCAGATGAGTGAGTGACTGGGATGAGTACCCACGTTCGGGAGCTCATATGCGCAGGCAGTCGAAGCCGAAATGGGGGGGGGGGGCTGTTTTACATGGGTCATATGAAAACATCTGATTTTTGGGCAATAAAAGGGGGAGTGGGTTAACTATTATACAGTGTGGATGATTACGTGAGTATATACAATAAATGTATTTTTGTGTTTTCTGTTGATGTTTATGCTGAAATTTGATATATTGTAATTCTTGGTTCAACTTTATAGCCAGATAGAATACGGCAGTTTGGTGCTGTAATGCACCAACAAAATTCCCGCAGACATGATGCCCCTGACCAAAGAGGTGGAGTCCATATTAGAAAATATTCAAACGTTGACAGATCTGCTGAGGTACAGCCACCAGAGCGCCCCAGGGTAGCCTTCCAGACTCCTGAGGTTGATGAAAGGAATCTTAGTCTGACCAGTGGAGTGTGGAATCCCATTAGGAAAAAGATGGCTCCAAGGTAAAAACTTATCTGACAGTTAAATTTGAGCATTGCTTTTAAATCTTTTTTAATTTGTCAACTGAACAGGTGGTAAAACTTTAATTTGCAATTTTAAAAAATGTACAGTTGCATTTTAGGTTAATATATGAGGTGAAGGTGTTGGCAAGATTAATTCACCATTGAGAAGGTGGTTGTGAGCTGCACTTTTGAATTGCAGCATTCCTTGATGTGCAAAATGCTTTTATTGTTGAGAGTTCCAGAATCTTGAACTCAGTAATATATTTCAAATTTAATGGGAAATAGCAGTACCCACTTGCCTTTCATTTAGGTAATGTTATAGGTTTGGAAATGCTATTAGAACATATGATATAGAACAGAATATTACAGCACATTCAAGACCCTTCAGCCCAAAACCCTTTATTTTTCTTGCATCCAAGTCCGTCTTTTAAATGTCTCTATGGCACCTCCACCACCATCCCATTCCAGTCACCCACTACTCTGTAAAAAAAAAACTTAGCTCTGTCATCTCCCCTAAAGGTTCCTCCCCTATGCCCTATGGAGTATGTCACTCTTTCCCCAGAAAAAAAGGTGTTGCTGTCTACCCTATCTATGCCTCTCATAATCTTATAGTCTTCTATTAAGTCACCTCTCATCCTTCTTCACTCCAAAGAGAAAAGTCTTAGCTCTGTCAGCCTTTCGTCATAAGACACATTCTCCAATCCAGGCCACATCCTGGTAAATCTCCTCTGCACTCTCTCCATAGCTTCCGCATCCTTCCTGTAATGTGATGACCAGATCTGAACACAATACTCCAAGTTTTATAGAGCCGCAACATTAATCTAATAACTCTTAAACTCAATACTCTGACTAATGAAGGACAGCATTCCATATTCCTTCTTAACTACCCTATCACTTGTGCATCAACCTTGAGAGATCTATGGATTTGGACCTCAAGATTGTTCTGTTCTTCCGCACTGTTAAGAATCATACCATTAACCATTTTGACACTTCAGATTTGCCAATTTTCTGCCAATCTGCATACTGTCTGTAACTTGCGTTAGCCTTCTACACTTTCCAAAACACCTCCAACCTTCATGTAGTCTGAAAATTTACTGACCTGCCCCTTAATATTCTATTTTTGATTTTCTCCATAAATATACATAGAAAAATCTCCAATATTTTTTAAATAAACCATAAATATATAAAACTTTTTATTTACCAAAAACAAACAAAACAAAACAACCATTCCCCCCCCCCCCCCCACCCTGTCCCCCACCTCCCTCCCTTTCACAGTATAAATCCACACACTGTCAGGGCTCACACTTATGTTGATGATCAAGAATTCTATATGAGGAAGTCATTTGTTTTTATACTTTAGCAGCATTTATTATTATCCTTTTTATTGTTGTATTTATAATTAAAATTGGGCCCCTATATGATTCAAATATGGCTGTCATATTTGTTCTTTAAGTTATATGTAATTTTTCCAAATGTATGCAACTATTCATCTCAGCAGTCCATCGTGCTATTTATTGAGGGGAGTCAGATTTCCAAGTAATCATAATACATTTCTTAACCACTGCTAAGGCTATTTTAATAAATGGAATTTTGTCATTTTATTACTTATTTCATTGAATTTGCCCAAAAGATAAAGCTCTGGATCGCCTGTGAAGGCCACACCTGTTATTCTTGTTAATATTTCAGTATCATCCTGACATAAAGGTCTTACCTTCACACATGACCACGTACCATGTGAAAACATTCCTATTTCTATCCCACACCTAAAACACATTTCTGATATTTTTGATTTTGATTTATGCAACTTCCATGGTGTGAGATATAATTGGTGTAGGAAATTATATTGCACTAATCTGTATCTTGCATTTATAATTGATGTTATGCTATCCAAACATCAATCAGACCAACATCTTTCCATTATTGCAACATCTAGATCTGACTCCCATCTCTCTCTCTCTCTCGATCTCTGTAAACTTGGTTTCCCACTTTCATTCTGGAGAGCATACTGCATCTTACTTCTAAATGTAGGTGTATTCCCCAGCCAAATTGTTTGTTCCATTTCACATATTAAGTGGGGCCAGACTTGGCCCCCCATTTTCCTCTTTGGAACAATCTTAGCTGAGAAAACAAAAGAAAGTTTTCTGTTAGGCACTCCGTATTAATTTCTTAATTGTCACTGTTCTGGCTGATTTATCCAGTATTGGATCTAGACAGAAATGGAAGTCTCTTCCAACCAATATATTTTGTCTTCCTGCTGCTATTTTTAATAAGTTATCTTAATAAAGGCTTCATCATCATAATTTGGTGCATTCGTAAATGTTTATGTTTGGGTAAATTTTACAATGTGCCATTACAAATCGTCCGAACTTGGTCAGTCATTGTCTCTTCTATTATTCGTATATTTTATTAATTAGAATTACTACTCCTCTTCCTTTTGAACCAAATGAAGACGATATTACTTGTCCCACCCATCCTCTTTTTAGTTTAGCATGTTCCAATTTAGTAAGATGCATTTCTTGTAGAAAGAAAAGACAGCTCTGTTTATATTCTCTCCCCACTGCCGATGACAGGAGTGATGTCACCGCAGCGCCGACCTCGGATTGGTCAGTGTTTCCACCATTGCTTGTTTCCCACCATGCAGGCGGTCACCTGGAATGAAAGTCATTGGCCCCCATGGGGTCTGTGCGATCACACTGTTCATTGGCCATCTTGTGTACTGGGTTAGCAGGCCACTACATGACCCCTCTCCCCCCCCCTCCCCCCCCCCCCCCCCCCCCCCCAGAATTGGCAATTTAAGCATCGTTCACCATTTTTGGTGGCCTACTTCTGTATTGTGAGGGCTGATTGAAGACCGGTTGAGGCAGTTGATGATGAAAGTCTCTTCATTACCGCCAATAGCCAGCACACATGTCGACCTGTGGTGTCTGACTACTATGTTTGGCCGTTGCAGAGGTGTTCGGTGTGCCCCCTCTGAAGTAAAATATATTCACAGGTCTCTAAGTCTTTGGGGACATAGGATTTGACCTGATCATGCAGCGGAGGCTGCGGAAGTGCTAGAGTACCCAGTATTTCCCTCAACTTAGTTAATCGTGCCGTTGGGTCCTCTGGATCCTTGCTGGCGGCCAAGGACTCCCCTGGTATCACCAACGGCGTGCTGTACACCTTCTCGGCTGCTGAGGCTTTGAAATCTTCTTTCAGTGCAGTGCAGATCCCCAGAAGGACCCAGGGTAGCTCGTCTGCTCAGTTCAGCCCCTCGAGATGCCCATGGAACTGCTCCACCAACCCGTTTGCCTAAGGGTGGTAAGCCATGTATGGTGGAGCTGGATTCCCAGCAAATTGGCCAGCACTGCCCAGAGACATGTAGTGAACTGTGTACCTCCATTGGAGGTCATATGCTCCTGGACTCCAAATCTTGACACCCAGGTGTTAATCAGTTGCCCTGGCACAGGTCTCGATGGCTGTATTGGCCAGCAGTACTGCTTCTGGCCACCTCATGGAGCAGTCATCATGGTGAGGAGGTATATCTCGTCCCGCGGGGGACCGATAGCATCCCTACAATGTAAATATGGGTATGGCTGAACTTACGTTGTGCTGGCTCAAAAGTCTGGGGGGGTACCTTGAGGTGTTTCTGCATTTGGATATCTGGCAGAGCATGCAGGTCTTGGCCCACTGACTGACCTGTTTCCAGAGGCCGTGCCAGACAAACCTACTGGTCACCATTTTGGCCGAAGTTCTGATGGCAGGGTGTGCCAGGTTGTGCACCGCATTGAAAACCTGCTACCTCCATGCTGCCAGCTCGATGGGGCGGGGTTTGCCGGTGGAGACGTTGCAGAGGAGCGTCTGGTTACCAGGGCTATCAGCGACATACTCCAGGCTGAGCCCAGAAACTGCCATTCTGTCTGCCATGATCTCAGGGTCTTCCTACTGTTCCCTGGCTAGGATGGAATAGTCTATTCCCTGGGAGAGGGCCTAGATGGACTTGATTGCAGGGTGGGACAGTGCGTTGGCCACCACGTTGGTCTTACCAGCGATGTGTTGGATGTCCATATGAGAGGTGTTGCTGCTGCCTGGCCGACCACAGATCCGACATTTTATGGAAGGCAAAGGTTAATGGTTTATTGTACGTGAAGACTGAATTGTCTACCTTCCAAAAAGTACCTGAAGTGCTTGACTGCCAGGTACAGTGCCAATAGCTCCCAGTCAAAAGCACTGTATTTGAGTTTGGATAGCCAGACGTGCCTGCTAAAGAAGGTCAGAGGCTTCCATTGTCCTTTAATTAATTGCTCCAGAGCGTCCCCCTCCCCCCCCAGTCCCCCACTGCTGTGCAGTTTGCGCCTCTGGCCTGAAGAGTACCAGAAGGGTGGTGTTGGCCAGTGTGTCCTTGGCCTTCTATAATGCCTCTGAGGCCTCATTGTTCCAGCTAATGTCTTTACCCTTCCCCATCATGAGCGCGAAAAGGGGGCGCATGATGCGGGCCACTGCCGATATAAATCAGTGATAAAAGTTAATCATACTGGTAAAGTCTTGCAACCCCTTCACTGTGGAGGGCTTGGCTAAGTGCCAAACAGCCTCTACCTTTTTGGGCAGGAGTTTTGCTCCATTCCTGTTGATTCAATATCTCAGGAAGTTGATTGTTTCCAACCTGAACTGGCACTTACCAGGGTTATAGTTAGTCCAAATTCCTGCAGCCAGGCGCACAGTTGCCTTAGATGGGCTGTGTGCTCTGTGTGATTGTGGCTGGTGATGAGAATATCATCCAAATAGATGAATGTGAATGGGAGATCCCAGCCCACTACATCTATCAGTCTTTGGAAGGTCTGGGCTATATTCTTGTCCATTCTCAGGAATTTGCAGAGTCCAAAGGGGTAATGATGGCAGTTTTAGAGATGTCATTGGGATGGACAGGGATCTAATGATAGCCCCTGATGAGGTCGACTTTTGAAAATACCCACGCTCCTTGTAAGTTAGCAGTAAAGTCTTGGATGTGGGGCATAAGGTACCTGTCAGATGTGGTGGCCTCGTTGAGGCGGCGATAGTCACCACATGGCCTTCACTCTCCTGCTGCCTTCAGTACCATGTGCAGGGGGGATGCCCAAGGGCTGTTGGGACGCCGCACTATCCCAGCTCTTCCATTTTTTAAAACTCCTCCTTGGCGAGGGTGAGCTTCTCAGAAGGAAGGCGGTGCGCCCTGGTGAGGAATGGAGGGCCCTTGGTGAGAATGTGGTGGCTTACTCTGTGCTTCAGTTTGGCGGAGGAAAACAGTGGCACCATAATTGAAGGGAACTCCACTAGGATCCACGTAAATGTGTTGCCAGACATGGTAATGAAGTCAAGGTGGGGGCCATGTAATTTGGATTCCCCCAGGGACGTTGTTTGAAAAGGCCTGACATGCACTAAATTCATGGTCCACCAGTAGGCAGTGGGATCACAAGAAGTCTGCTCCCAGCAGCAGTTGCTCCACAGCCACAATTGCTGCTGAAGTGGAGGGGGATGGTGCAGGTGCCAAAAGTTTGTACGGTGGTGCTGTTCGCTGCCCTCATTGCCAGGCCTGGCTTGCCGTTCGGGTATCATAGGCTGAGGGGGGAAGGACACTTATTTCAGTGCCATTGTCAGTGAGAAAGTACCTTTTTGACAGAAAGTCCCAGACATGGAGGGTGCTGTCACATTGGCCAACCGTCGAAGCCATTAACAATGGTTGGTCATGGCATTCCCTTGAAAAGCACAGGGTGTGAGACATCGACAGGCTCCCGCACCCCATTGTTTATGATAATAACAATACTGTTGGGTTGGGGGGTCCACTTGCCTCTCCGTTTGCTATGGCCTTGTTGCCAGCTGTGTGCTCCACCGAGGCGCTGTTTTCTTTCTTCGCCCTCCAGAGCACGCCCGCCCGGGCTGCAACTTTCCTGCGGTCACTTAAGTCCTCAGTTGCTCCAGAAAAATCTGCTTGAAGAGCACGCAAGGCCTGTGTCCCTCAGATTGGGCCCTGTTCCCCAATCCATCCATATGCAACAATCGGGCGGTGCACTCGCACAATGAGTGCCCAAAGGTGTGGGTTAATAGCTCCCTGAGGGCATCATATTGCCTTGCTCTGGAGGCAACTGCAGGAAGTAAATGACCCTTGCTGCCGTGTCCTGGTCGAGCGAGTTCACCACGTAATAGTAACGTGTGTCATCAGCATTGATCTGTTGAAGCTGGAACTGGGCCTTGGCCTGTTCGAACCACATGTGTAGCTGCGACACATTGGCAGCTTCAATGAAACTGCATGAAGAGCTGCTTGGTCTGTCATCCTCATGTCCAACTGCCGGTTGGACCTGCTGGGGTCACTAATGTAGTGTGGAAAGAAGGACACATACAAGAAACTTGCTCATTTTTTGTTCTTGGCTGCCTTGGTTTGTCATTGTTATTTTATCCATTTTTTATTTAAAAATTCTTAACTGTACAGTTCAGAAAATAAATATTCAATAATAAATAATGAGAAAACTAAGTCTTTAAATGAGACTCTGATTGGGTTTCCTGTTTCAGAGTCTGATGATGGAGGGGTAGCAACTCTTTCTGAACCTGGTGATATGAGACTTGTGGCACCAATACCTCTTTGCCGATGGCAGCAGTGAGAACAGTATGTCCTGGGTGTTGTGGATCCTTGATGAATGCTGGTGCTCTTCAATGCCAGAATTCCATGTAGATTTTTTTGATGGTGAGGGGAATTTCCCTGTGAAATCATGGGCTATGTCCACTACCTTTTGCAGGGCTTTCCACTCACCATACCAGGTTGTTAGGCAGCCAGTTCTGCACTTCTACCCTGGTCCCCTTCACCCCCACTTGGAACTAGGTCTTTACCTACCATCCCACCAGTCACCGTATCCAACATATCTTCTGTCATTTCTGCCACCTATGATGTAATCCCACCACTAGACACATCTTCCCTTCTCCTCTCTCCACCTTCCCCAGGGTCTACTCTCTCAATTACTCTTGTCCACTCCTCCCTTCCCACCAATTTCCCCCTTGGCACCTACCCCCGTGACTGAAGAGGTGCTCACCACCATTCAGGGCCTCAAATAACCCTTCCAAGTGAAGCAACACTTCACCTGTGAATCTGCAAGGGTCATCTCCTGCATCCGGCGTGCTCATTGCAGTATCTGCTATATTGGAGACACTGGATGCAGAATGGGAGATTGCTTCATTGAGCACCTTGGCTCTGGATCTCCCAATGATAACTCATTTCAATTAACTGCCCCATTCCCTTGCCAACATATCTCTCCAAGTTCTCATCTTTGCCAGACTGAGACCATTTGCAAATTGGAGGAACAACATCTCGTATTCTGTCTGGGCACCCTCCAACCAGATGGCATTAACATCAAATTCTCTGGTTTCTGTTAGCCACACCTCCCCCCATTCTCTTCCTTGTCTCCTTTCCTCTAGCTCTCTCTCTCCCTCCGCCCCCTCTCTCTCTCTCTCCCTCCAAATATATATCTCTGCATGTCTGTAGCCATGTTAGTCTGATGATATTAAAGAATGAGAAAAGCACCATGTCTCCCAAGTCCCAATTGTGTAAGTGCATACACAACAGTGGCGACAAGGAACAAAACGAAACCTACAAGTGCTCCATGCACCAGCTGGGGGAAGGAAGCAAAAGTATAAAGGTAAAAGGTGACTACCTAACGAGCTTTGCAAGTTCCAGACAAAAGATCAAAGCAAAACTGCTCCAAGATGGTGGAGGGAAAGTTCGGAGAATTCAACGAAGATGATGAAAGTTGGAGTAATTATGTAGAACATTTTAACCACTACTGTGTAGCCCATAATATTATTAAGGACCCAGTATAATGGGCAGCAAAACATTCCATCTTAAAACTTTGTTGTCCCCGGAGGACCCAGGCACAAAGACAAACACCAAGCTATGCTTAAGCCTTGGACCACTGGTTATGGCAGAAAGGCAATGATTCTATGAAAGGAAACAAATGCCAGGGGAGGCAATAAGTGAATACCTTACAATGTTGTGTAAACTGTCCAAACACTCTCACTTCGAGCAGTTTCTGATCCAAGCACTTCAAAACAGATTGGTGATGGGGTTGGCAGATCACCACGCAAAGCAAAAATTACTGGCAAGAGATGATAAAGTAACTCTTGAGATTGCTTATAGATCTGCCTGCAGCTCAGAAATGGCAGACAAAAATTTGGATGTGGGCCAACAAGACCTTCTGGTCAGGAGGTTTTCCCACCAACAGTGCTTTCATTGCAGGAAGTACAACCATACCCGGAAAACTGTTTCTTCAAAAATTCCAAATGCCACCGCTCCAACAAAAAAGGACATATCAAAACGAGATGTCCAATTAAAGAAACAGTAAATCGCTTCTGGACTCAAAATGCTGATAACCACCCAGCCGAGGTCAGAACGTTAGCAAAGAGAGAGACTGGCCATGACAACGAACAGAGCAACAACTCTGAAGATGACAAAACAACAGCTACAGTCCTACATATCTGAAGGATAAACAAAAAAAAACAGTGATTTATATTCAGCTGAAAATAAACAACGAACCTCTGAAAATGGAACTCGACACAGGGGCTGCAGTGTCTCTCATGTCATTACATTTAAAACAACGCTTGCTTCCACACCTTCCAGTGAAAACAACTGAAGTAATACTGAGATCTGTTGAAGGAGACAAAATCAAAGTGGTTGGAAAATGTATGGTCAAGGTACAATACAAGCAACAACAACCAAAAACACTATCTCTCTACATTGTAGATATCCAGGGACCAGTGCTTTTTGGAAGAAACTGGCTACAACACATTCCTCTGGACTAGCTGGAAATCGGTTCAATACTGACTGTAAACCATGAAGACAACACCTTGCCAGATCTGAACCAGATTCTCCAATACCACACAGTTGTTTTCCAACAAGGGTTGGGAAAGATAAAAGGGGTTCAAGCCAAACTGCAATTAAAAGAGATTCAAGCCAAACTGCAATTAAAAGAGATTCAAGCCAAACTGCAATTAAAAGAGAATGTGGAGCCAAAGTTCATCAAAGCCAGAACAGTTCCATTTGCAATGAAAGGAAAAATTGAAGCTGAGTTAAAGAGATTAAAAGATGAAGGCATATTAGAACCAATAGGATACAGTAATTGGGCAGCGCCCATCGTACCTGTACGGAAAGCAAATGGTGAGATTTGCATTTGCGACGATTACAAAGTCACCATCAACCAGGCACTAAAAGTACCAGAACACCCCATGCCCAAAGCAGAAAAACTATCCTAAGCACTAAATGGAGGGCAAAAATTCACAAAATTAGATTTGTCACAGGCATACCAACAAATAGAGCTGGGTAAAGAATCAAGACAATATGTGACAATCAATCCCCACCTGGGCCTGGTCACCTGTACGCATAGGCCATACAGAAGTTCAGCAACACCTGCAATTTTTCAAGCTACAATGGACAAATTACTACATGGAATAGCAGTGGGATGTCACCTTGATGATATCATCATTACAGGCTGAAACGAAAAGGAACACTTACTACAAAACATTGAAAAGGTCCTACACAGACTGCAATAGGCCAACTTATGATTATGACAGGATAAGTGTGTCTTCATGCTGCCCTCAGTGACATACCTGGGTTTTACAATTGTCAAGGAGGGGGTACATATGGATCCGGTGGCCACAAAGCCCTTCGCAAAGCCCCATATCCAACCAACAAGTTGCAAATACAGGTCTTTCTAGGACTTATAAATCACTATTGGAAACATCCCTAACATGTCTACACTATGCAGCTCCCTAAACCGCTTACTCAAGAAAGATAAAAAAATGATACTGGGAATATGGAAACTAAAAACACAGTTAATCAACTATTAACGTTAACAAATGAGGTTCTAATCCACTTCGACCCAAACAAGGAAGTGACTCTAGCCGTTGATGTTTCATCAGTAGGACTGGGAGCAGTATTGTCCCAAATCACAGAGAAGGTTGAGCATATACTTTGCGGGCATTAACTGCAAGCAAACGCAATTTTGCATAACTGGAAAAAGAAGAATTAGCAATAATTTTTGGTGTAAAATGATTCCACCAGTATCTTTACAGAAGAACTTTCACCCTAACCACTGACAACAAACCTCTAAGTTTGATTCTGGGTCCCCACAAAAGGATACTAATATTAGCTGTAGCCAGAATGGGCCATGCTACTGGCTGCATACAACTATGAGGTAAAACATAAGCCGGGAACACAAAACAGCCGTGCGGATGCCTTATCACGCTTACCTCTACCAGAAACTGAACAAAAAGAAGAAATTATTAAATGGACAACAGAAGCAGCAGCTGTCAATCAAGAACAACTACAACAACTGCCCATTACAGCCCAGATGATCGGCAAAGAAACCCGAAAGGAGGCAACGTTAAGTAAAGTCTTATACTTCACCCTTAATGGATGGCCAGAATATGAGGTCATACCAGAAGACCTGAAAGTTTACTTCACATGCCACCATGAACTATCATTTGAAGAAGGATGTTTACTTCGGGGTACCTGTACAATTATCCTGGCCAAATGGCAAAACACCATATTATCAGAGCTGCACCACAACCATCCAGAAATGGTACAAATGAAAGCACTGGCCCGGGTGCATATTTGGTGGCCACCAACAGACAGAGACATTGAAACAGCAGTGAGAGAATGCAAAATATGTCAGTCATTGCAGCCAAAATGCCGCAGGCCAAGGCCAACCCATGGAAATGGACTTCTAGACCATGGCATTGGATTCACATAGACTTCGCGGGGCCATTCATGGGAGAGACTTTCCTTATAGTGGTGGACGCACATTCCAAATGGGCAGTAGCTTCAGATATGAAAAACACCAAAACCAATTCTACAACTGAACAGCTATGGGCCATGATTGCCACATACGGATTATCTCACAAATTGGTCACGGACAATGGATCCCAGTTTACATCAGAACATTTGAAGAAATTTATGTGCGACAATAATATCAGACATATTTTGTCAGCACCCTATCACCTAAGTACTAATGGGGAGGCAGAACGCTTTGTGGAAATATTCAAAAAGGCGATGAAAACCAAGAAACTTCTAAACACCTCCTGGACTCTCAGAATTTCAGATTTCCTATTGGGGTACAGAAATACACTGCACTCTACCACAAAACGCACCCCAGCAGAATTGATGTTTGGCAACAATCTGCGGATAAGACTATCCACGGTTCATACTGCTCTGGGCCTTTGTTTAGAAAAATCCACATTGCCCAAACTTTACCTAGAACACTGGAGGAGGGTGAGAGAGTACTGGCAAAGATTGCAGACATTATAAAGACCCATGGGTGG
The DNA here is from genome assembly GCF_036971445.1 of Narcine bancroftii. Classification (NCBI taxonomy): domain Eukaryota; kingdom Metazoa; phylum Chordata; class Chondrichthyes; order Torpediniformes; family Narcinidae; genus Narcine; species Narcine bancroftii. The sequence continues at coordinate 291,175,022 of NC_091470.1, read as the reverse complement.
TAGGGGTGATACTACCAAAGTTGAGCCCCTGCTCATACTCTGTCCTAGTGGGAGAAAGACTGTGGAAACGACACATTTATCATTTGTGGCCATTGTCTGACACCAAAGTCCACAAACTACCTCCTGACCTGGAGGAGGTAGAACCAGACCTGCCGTGGCCTGGCATGGAAATCCAACTTCTTGGGCCGAGTGAAGGAGGGGCAGAGACGGGTAGCCCAGTAACTGCGACAAGCAGCCCATCAAGTAGAACTCCGGAGACCAGCGAAGACCGGCATTTGCCGTCGACCTGAATATCAATGGGTCCCACCCAGATCAGCCCTGAGCAAATACTGGTCCAGCATGCCACGTCGAGACTGTTGAAGAGAGAAAGAAGACCACCCGAGCGCTTTAAGGACTATGTTCCATAATTATTATTAAGTTCCTTCCTGTATTATAATCACTCAGTATATGTACTCTAATTCACACTAGTAGTCATGGACCCGATGTAGTAATGTTAGTTAGAGAGGGCCCATTCAACATATATTGGATGAGGGGGAAGTGTCTTGTGTAGAAGCCTGCCCTGCTGTCCATCATGACACCCACGTCATGATGTCACCCCTCCATATATATCTCTGTATGTCAGTAGCCATGTTAGTCTGATGTTATTAAAGAATGAGAAAAGCACCACGTCTCCAAGTCCTCATTGTGTAAGTGCATACACAACATGCAGACTTTTATGTTTTAATCTCTTCTTTTAGCACACTTTCCACTACACACCTGTAGAAGTTTGGCATGGTTTTAAAACATTTTAAAATATTTTTTATTTTTCACACTATGATCCATATCAACCAAAATATGTAAAAATGTTTCTCATTAAATTTACACAGTCATAAATATTCAACATATACAATGCAATAAAATCATAAAACAAGATCCTCACACAAATGAAAATAAATAAGAAAATTGCGTCATCTATTTATTACACACTGAATCTAGTTGTTTTGTCTTTTTATCATTTTCATTCTCATTTTAGGGGATGGAGGTCATAGGCAAGCTCTCTCTGATATGTTCCATGTATGGTTCCCATATTTGTTCAAATATTGTGACTTTTTAAAAATTATATGTTATTTTTTCCAATGGAATACATTTATTCATTTCCATGTACCATTGCTGTATACTCTTGCTCTCTTCCATTTTCCAAGTTGACATTATACATTTTTTTGCTATCGTTAAGGCTATCATAATGAATTTTTTTTGCACTTTATCCAATTTGAGGCCTAATTCTCTACTTATGACACTTAAAAGAAATATCTCTGGTTTTTTGGTATGTTATTTTTTGTAATTTTATTCTTCCCAAAACGTATTTATTTTAATGTTGTTCCCATTTCCTTCTTAAAGCGAAAACATCTATCCGATAATGTTGAATCTCATTTTTAAAATTTTTGAGGAGTAATATATACCCTGTGTAACCAATTATACTGTATCATACGTAACCTTGTGTTTATTATATTCTTCATAGTTCCAGAACATAACTTTTCCCATACTTCATTTTTTATCTTTATGTTTAGATCAATTTCCCACTTCTACTTAGGTTTATAGTTTATTTCATTTTCCTTATCTTGCAGCTTATTGTACATTTTGGTTATAAATCTTATTTATCATTTTGTCTGTAATCATGTATTCAAAGCTGCTTCCTTCAGGTAATCTCAAGTTGTTTCCCAATTTATCCCTTAAATAAGCTTTCAATTGATGATATGCAAACATTGTACCATGAGTTATTCCATATTTGTACTTCAACTGTTCAAATGTTTGCATATAATTTCCCAAAAAACAAATTTCTATTCTTTTGATTTCTTTTCTCTCCCATTCTCTAAAGGAAAGGTTGTCTATTGAAAAAGGGATTAGCGGATTTTGCATCAATAGTAATTTTGGTATTTGATCATTTTTTTTTTTTCTTTCTAAGAGGATCTTCTTCCATGAATTAAGTAAATGATGCAGTTTTTATATTGCATCAGCTTTTCATCCCACTTATAAAGTATATGTTCTGGTACCTTTTCCCCTATTTTATCTAGTTCTATCTTAGTCCAGTCTGGTTTTTCCCTTGTCTGGTAAAAATCTGATAAATACCTTAATTGTGTGGCTCTATAATAATTTCTAAAATTTCTAAAATTTGGTAACTGTAAATTATACCTCTCTGCTAATTTATCTAACACTACCCTTGGATTCCTCCCTTTCCACAAGAATTTCCTTATTTTTTTCTGTTAAAGGAATTGGTAACATTTGAAATAAGTATTGTATCCTTGGGAACAGTTCATTTTAATGCAGTTTACCCTCCCTATCAACGTTAGCGGTAATTCTTTCCAATGTTCTAAGTCTTCCTGCAATTTCTTTATTAGTGGCTGATAATTTAGTTTGTACAAATGGCTTAAGTTATTAACCTGATCCCTAGGTATCGGATTGCTTGTGCTTGCCATTTAAATGGTGATTCTTTTTAAAATTCTGTATAGTCTGCATTACTCATTGGCATCACTTCACTTTTATTTGCGTTGATCTTGTACCCCGATATTTCTCCATTTTCCTTCAATTTCTTATGTAATTCTTTTACTGATACCTCTGGTTCTGTTAAGTATACTATGATGTCATTTGCAAATCAGCTGATTTTATACTCCTTCTCCTTTATTTTTATCCCTTTTATTTTATTTTCTGTTCTTATCAGTTCTGCCAAAGGTTCTATTGCTAAGGCAAACAATGAGGGGTAGCGGACATCCCTGTCTAGATGACCTACTTGATTTAAAGTGATTCAATACATATCCATTTACTGTTACCTTCGCCAACGATCCATTATACAATGCTTTAATCCAATTTATATATTTTTCTGGTAGATTGAACTTCTATAATATTTTAAATAAGTAATTTCACTCTACTCTGTCAAAGGCTTTTTCTGCGTCTAGAGCAACAACCACTGTTGGTTTCTTATTTAATTGAACTGTGTGGATAAGATTGATAAGTTTGCAGACATCGTCCACTGTTCGACTTTTCTTAATAAATCCAGTTTGATCTTGTTTTACTATTTTAGGTACACAATCGGGCAATCTGTTTGCTAATAATTTCACTATTATCTTATAGTCTGAGTTAAGTAGAGATATTGGTCTATATGATGCTGGTGTTAATGCATCCTTCCCCGGCTTTGTTATTACTGTAATTATTGCTGTCCAGCTGCGCTGGATGGGTCACGTCTCCAGAATGGAGGACCATCGCCTTCCCAAGATCGTATTATATGGCGAGCTCTCCACTGGCCACCGTGACAGAGGTGCACCAAAGAAAAGGTACAAGGACTGCCTAAAGAAATCTCTTGGTGCCTGCCACATTGACCACCGCCAGTGGGCTGATAACGCCTCAAACCGTGCATCTTGGCGCCTCACAGTTTGGCGGGCAGCAGCCTCCTTTGAAGAAGACCGCAGAGCCCACCTCACTGACAAAAGGCAAAGGAGGAAAAACCCAACACCCAACCCCAACCAACCAATTTTCCCTTGCAACCGCTGCCATCGTGTCTGCCTGTCCCGCATCGGACTGGTCAGCCACAAACGAGCCTGCAGCTGACGTGGACTTTTTACCCCCTCCATAAATCTTCGTCCGCGAAGCCAAGCCAAAGAAGACATGAATCTGGCAAATTTAATGTTTCTTCTAACTGGTTCATCACTTCCAGGAGAGGAAGAATTAATAACTCTTTAAATGTTTTATAAAATTCTATTGGAAATCCATCCTCTTCTGGTGTTTTATTGTTCGGCAACTTTTTTAATATATCCTGTACTTCCTCTATTTCAAATGGTTTTATTAGTTTGTTTTGTTCCTCTTCTTGCAATTTCAGCAGTTAAATTGTAGCTAAAAACTCTTCTATTTTATCATCTTTCCCCTCATTCTCAGTTTGGTATAATTGTTCATAAAATTCTTTAAAATTTTCATTAATCTCTGTTGGATTATATGTAATTTGTTTGTCCTTTTTCCTTGATGCCAGTATCGTTCTTTTAGCTTGTTCTGTTTTAAGTTGTCAGGCTAATATTTTATGTGATTCTTCTCCCAGTTTGTAATACTTTTGCTTTGTTTTCATTATGTTTTTCTCCTACTTGTACGTTTGTAATGATTTGTATTTAATTTTTTTGTCTGTCAATTCTCTCCTTTTCGTTATATCATCCCGTTTTACTAATTCCTTTTCTGTACTTACTATCTCCTTTTCCAACTGCTCCATTTCCCGATTGTAATCCTTTTTCATCTTAGTCACATAACTTATTATCTGCCCTCTAATGAAGGCTTTCATTGCATCCCATAATATAAACTTGTCTTTCACTGATCCTGTGTTTATTTCAAAATATGTTTTAATTTGGCATTGAATAAACTCTCTAAATTCCTGTCTTTTAAGTAGCATGGAGTTTAACCTGGAGGTGGATCTATATGTTCTTGGTGGGATGTCCTCCAGTTCTATTGCTAATAATAGGGGTGAATGATTAATAGTCTAGCTTTATACTCAGTTTTCCTAACTCTTCCTTGTATATGGGCTGAGAACAAAAACATATCAATCCTTGAGTAAGTTTTGTGCCTACTCAAATAATATGAAAATTCCTTTTCTCTTGGGTGTTGCCTCCTCCACATAAGTTTCATTTCCTGGATTGATTTAACCTAAATTTCGCTACTTTATTCTTTTTACTTGTCTTTTGTCCAGTTTTATCCAACATTGGGTCCAAATTAAGGTTAAAATCCTATCAATATATTTCCTGTGTGTCTGCAATCTTCAACTGTATAAACTTTTGATCCTCCTCGTTAGGTGCATATATATTGAGGAAATTCCAAAATTCTGCGTATATCTGACACTTTATCATTGCATTCCTCCCTGCTGGATCTATTATTTCCTCCTCTATTTTGATTGGTATATTTTTGTTAACTAATATGGCTACACCTCTAGCTTTTGAATTATAAGATGCTGTCATTACGTGTCCTACCCAGTTTCTCTTTAGCTTATGTTCTGCTTCAGTTAGATGCGTTTCCTGCACAAATGCTATATCTATTTTTTTCCTTCTCCTCTTCCTATTAATTTGGTTATGTATTCCATTAATGTTTATAGTCATATAGTTCAACATGGCCATCTTATATCTTGCATACACCTCTTTTCCACTTCTTCACCACCTCCATCCCCCCTTTTCCCCATTTTCATCTCTTAGTTTTCTCTTATTACATTTAATGTACGACAACACATTTAAGACGTAAAGTACCCCTGCAGTTCCCACATCTACTAATACCTTAACCCAAAAAGTTCCCCCCCTCTCTGAATTGCCCCATATCCCTTGCCGGGCAACCACAACCCCACTTTTCATTTGGATTGCGATCTGGTTCGCAGCATCAACTGATTTTGCAGTGATGGTTATTCTCTCCCACACAACACCCCCCAGAAAAGATTTCTTTTACACATATAACAAAGTTCACCCTCTTTTTTTCCACCCTTACTTCCTTTCTTCCCTTCTCTTTCCCTTCTTTAGTTCTTACATATACATTATTTTTACATCTTTATATATATTTTATCACCATTCTTCATTCTTGTTACATCTCTTCATATCTCCTTCTGCCCTGCAGGCATTCTGCAAATTCTCGTGCTTTCTCTGGATCTGAGAACAGTCTGTTTTGCTCCCTGGGGATAAATATTTTAAGCACAGCTGGATGTCTTAACATAAATTCATAACCTTTTTACCATAGGATTGATTTTGCTGTATTAAACTTCTTCCTCCTCTTTAAGAGTTCAAAACTTATGTCTGAGTAAAAAAATTTTTTTTTGACCCTTGTATTCCAATGGTTTATTTTCTTCTCTAACTTTATTCCTTGCCCACTCCAGTATATTTTCTCTTGTCGTATATCTCAAAAATGTTACTAAAATGGATCTTGTTTTTTGATGTGCCTGTGGTTTCGGAGCTAATGCTCTGTGTGCGCTTTCTATTTCCATTTCTTCCTGCATTTCTGTTGTTCCCAGGATGTTCAGGATCCATCCTTTTATAAATTCCTTCATGTCTGTGCCTTCTTCACCCTCCTTCAGGCCCACTATTTTTATGTTGTTTCGCCTACTATAATTTTCCAACATATCACTTTTCTGAGATAACAACTCTTGTGTCTCTTTAAATTTTTTGTCACTTTTTTCCAATTTTTCTGTTAAGTCATTCACTTCCATTTCTATAGCCGTTTCCTGCTCTTCCACATTCTCTACTCTTTTCCCTATTTCTGTCATTACCAGTTCTAACCTTTGCATTTTATCTTCTGTTCTTTTCATTTTCCTTTTAATTGCATTAAACTCGAATGATAACCATTCTTTTAATGATCTCATTTGTTCTTCAAAAAATACTTTATCTATATTCTGCCCATCAGTTTTACCTTCTATTTTTCTGTGAAGATCTTGGACTTCTTCTTCCTCTTCTTCTGTGTCTGTATCTGTATTTGTGTCTTCTTCTCTTCTTTGTGTCTGTGTTTCTTCTGTTTTTCCTGATGAGCTGCTTTTATCTCTTTGTCGGGCCTCTTCTTGCTGGGCCTCTTGTTGCTGGTCATCCCCTCCTGGGCTGCTTGTGTGTTGTGCTTCCTGATGTTGGTCTTCTTGTTGGTCATCCCTCTGTCTATCTCCCACGTCTGCTTCATTGCTCCCTCTTTTGCTACCTTCCTCGTCCTCCAGCTGAGCGCCCTGGTGTCGGGCATCCTTCAACTGTTCGCTCTGTGACAGCCCACTCCTCTGCTGAGTCCCCCTCCCGCTGGTGTCCTCTTTCTTCTTTGATTGTACACTGCACATGTGGGGCTCCTCACGCATGCGCAGTTGCGCACTTTTGTTTGGCTCTGAGAGCCATTTTTGTAGTGCATTAGCTGGTGGGTCACAACTCCACAGGGCAGGTACTGACCTCAAGGGTCGGGCGCTCCTCGCTACCACAGCGTCCTGTTCCTTCGTGCAAGTATGGCCTTCTTCTTTCTTCTCCGGCGACTTTATTTATTTTTTTCCAGTTGTTTTTACTTTCTCCTTCTTGGAAGCCATCTTCTTTCTCTTCTCTGTATCTTTATCTTCTATTTCTTATATTTTATTTTTGTTATGCTTTGCTTTTTCCTAACTTTTTTCCTATTTTCCGAGAGGGCTGGTTTTCCCAACCGGCCACTACTACATCACGTGACTCCTCAGTTTGGCAAGGTTTTTTTTTTTTTTTTTTTTTAATTTAAATTTTTTATTTTTCACACCATAAATCACAATAGCCATGATATACACTTTTTCTTTTCCACACATTTACAGTGACTTTTTCTCTCTCCCCCCTCCCTCCTCCCAAGCCACCCCCCCATCCCTCCCCCCCTCTCATCCATTTTAGTTATACAATCTAGGTTGCATTAATTCAGTTAGACAATGTTGTCATTCAACAAAAATACACCAGAAATTCTACTGAGTCCATTCTTTTCTTCTCTTCTCCTTCCATCAACTTAGGTAATGTTTGTTCCCGGTAGGTTTTCGCTATTGTATTTAATGTAAGGCTCCCATACTTGTTCGAATATTTCAATATTATTTCTTAAACTATATGTTATTTTTTCTAATGGAATACATTTATTCATTTCTATATACCATTGTTGTATTTTCAAATTATCTTCCAATTTCCAGGTTGACATAATACATTTTTTTGCTACAGCTAGGGCTATCTTAACAAATCTTTTTTGTGCATCCTCCAAGTCAATTCCAAATTCTTTATTTTTTATGTTACTTAGGAGAAAGATCTCTGGATTCTTTGGTATATTGTTTTCTGTTATTTTATTTAATATCTGATTGAGATCATCCCAAAATTTTTCTACTCTCTCACATGTCCAGATTGCATGAATTGTTGTTCCCCTTTCTTTTTTACATCGAAAACATCTATCAGATACTGTTGGGTCCCATTTATTTAACTTTTGCGGTGTAATGTATAGTCTGTGTAACCAATTATATTGTATCATACGCAGCCTCGTATTTATTGTATTTCTCATCGTTCCAGAGCATAACTTCTCCCATGTTTCCTTTTTTATCTTTATATTTAAATCTTGTTCCCATTTTTGTTTAGTTTTACCATTTGTTTCCTCATTTTCCTTTTCTTGCAGTTTAATATACATATTTTTTATAAATCTTTTGATTAACATTGTATCTGTAATCACATATTCAAGGTTACTTCCCTCTGGTAAACTCAAGTTGCTTCCTAATTTATCTTTCAAGTAGGATCTCAGTTGGTAATATGCCAGCGCTGTATCTCCCGTTATATTGTACTTATCTCTCATTTGTTCAAAGGATAAGAATCTACTTCCTGAAAAACAATTTTCTATTCTTTTAATCCCTTTTTTTTCCCATTTTCTAAAGGCAAGGTTGTCTATTGTAAAAGGGAGTAGCTTATTTTGCGTCAATATTAGTTTTGGTATTTGGTAATTTATTTTATTTCTTTCTACATGAATCTTCTTCCATATATTGAGGAGATGGTGTAATACTGGAGAAGTTCTATGTTGTACCAATTTTTCGTCCCATTTATATAATATGTGTTCAGGTATCTTTTCCCCTATTTTATCTAATTCTAGTCTCGTCCAGTCTGGTTTTTCCCTTGTTTGATAAAAATCTGATAGGTACCTTAATTGTGCGGCTCTATAATAATTTTTGAAGTTTGGCAATTGTAAGCCTCCTTGTTTATACCATTCTGTTAATTTGTCTAGTGCTATCCTCGGTTTCCCCCCTCTCCATAAAAATCTCCTTATTATTTTCTTTAACTCTTTGAAGAATTTTTCTGTCAGTTGTATTGGCAATGCCTGAAATAAGTATAGTATCCTTGGAAAAATGTTCATTTTAATACAGTTTATCCTTCCTATCAGTGTTAGTGGTAGCTCTTTCCAATGCTCTAAATCGTCCTGTAATTTTTTCATTAGTGGATTGTAATTGAGTTTATATAATTGGCCTAGATTTTTGTTTATTTGCACACCTAGGTATCTTATTGCCTGCGTTTGCCATCTGAATGGGGATTCCTCCTTAAATTTTGAGAAATCCGCGTTATTCATAGGCATTGCTTCACTTTTATTTACGTTTATCTTGTATCCCGACACTTCTCCATATTCCTTCAATTTCCTATATAGTTCTTTTATTGATAGTTCTGGTTCTGTTAAGTACACTATCACATCATCCGCAAACAGACTGATTTTATATTCCCTGTCTTTTATTTTTATTCCTTTTATATTATTATCTCTTCTTATCGATTCTGCTAGTGGTTCTATAGCTAGCGCAAACAATAATGGTGATAGTGGGCATCCCTGCCGCGTTGACCTGCTTAAGTTAAATTGCTTTGATACATGTCCATTTACTGTCACTTTCGCTAACGGTCCCTTATATAATGCTTTAATCCAATTAATATACTTCTCCGGTAAACTGAATTTTTGCAATACTTTGAACAAGTAATTCCATTCTACTCTGTCGAAGGCCTTCTCTGCGTCTAAAGCAACTGCTACTGCCGGTGCTTTATTTCCTTCTACTGCATGAATTAAGTTAATAAATTTACAAATATTGTCTGTTGTGCGTCTTTTTTTGATAAATCCAGTTTGGTCTAAATTTACCATTTTCGGTACCTGTTCTGCTAATCTGTTCGCTAATAGTTTAGCTATTATCTTATAATCTGTGTTTAGCAAAGATATTGGTCTATATGACGCTGGTGAGAGTGGATCTTTCCCTTGTTTTAGTATCACTGTAATTATTGCTGTTTTACATGAATCTGGTAAGTTTTGTGTCTCATCAATTTGGTTGATTACATCCAGGAGGGGCGGTATTATTAGGTCTTTAAATGTTTTGTAGAATTCTATTGGGAGTCCATCCTCTCCTGGTGTCTTATTATTTGGTAAATTTTTTATTATCTCTTGTATTTCTACTGTTCCAAATGGTTCTGTTAATTTATTTTGTTCCTCTATTTGTAGTTTTGGTAGTTCAATTTTAGTCAAAAATTCATCTATTTTCCCTTCTTTCCCTTCGTTTTCGGTTCGGTATAATTGTTCATAGAATTCTCTGAAGTTTTCCTTAATTTCTTTTGGATTATATGTAATTTGTTTGTCTTTTTTCCTTGTTGCCAATACCATTTTCTTAGTTTGCTCTGTCTTAAGCTGCCATGCTAGGATTTTGTGTGTTTTTTCCCCTAGTTCATAATATTTCTGTTTTGTCTTCATTATATTCTTCTCCACCTTATATGTTTGTAATGTTTCATATTTTATTTTTTTATCAGCCAATTCTCTTCTTTTGGTTGTATCTTCCTTTATTGCTAATTTTTTTTCTATGTTTATTATTTCCCTTTCCAACTGCTCTGTTTCCTGATTATAGTCCTTCTTCATCTTGGTTGCATAACTTATTATTTGCCCTCTAATGAATGCTTTCATTGCGTCCCATAGTATAAACTTATCTTCCACTGATTCCGTATTTACTTCAAAGTACATTTTTAATTGTTTTTCAATAAATTCTCTAAAATCCTGTCTTTTAAGTAGCATGGGGTTTAATCTCCATCTATACATTCTTGGAGGGATGTCTTCTAGCTCTATTGCCAATAACAGGGGTGAGTGGTCCGATAATAGTCTAGCTTTATATTCCGTTTTCCTAACTCTCCCTTGTATGTGGGCTGATAACAGGAATAGGTCTATCCTTGAGTATGTTTTATGTCTAGTCGAGTAGTATGAGTATTCCTTTTCTTTTGGGTTTTGTTTCCTCCATATGTCCACAAGTTTCATTTCTTGCATTGATTTAATTATAAATTTGGTTACTTTGTTCTTCCTGTTAATTTTTTTCCCCGTTTTATCCATATTTGGATCCAAATTCAGATTGAAATCCCCTCCTATTAGTATGTTCCCTTGCATATTAGCTACCTTCAAAAAGATATCTTGCATAAACTTTTGATCTTCTTCGTTAGGTGAGTATATATTAAGTAGATTCCAAAGCTCTGAATATATCTGACATTTTATCATAACATATCTCCCTGCTGGATCTATTATTTCCTCTTCTATTTTAAATGGCACATTTTTGCTAATTAATATAGCCACTCCTCTTGCTTTTGAATTGTACGATGCTGCTGTTACATGTCCTACCCAATCTCTCTTTAATTTCTTGTGCTCCAATTCAGTTAAATGTGTTTCTTGGACAAATGCTATATCTATTTTTTCCTTTTTCAGTAAATTTAGTAGTTTCTTCCTTTTAATTTGGTTATGTATTCCATTAATATTTAGAGTCATATAGTTCAGCGTAGCCATTTTATATTTTGTTTATCTTCTCTTTCCGTTTTTCCATCATTACCTTTCCTCCTTTTCCATTTCTGTTTTCTTATTTTCAACTCTTTACCAGACAACATTCCTACAACATCCAACATTTTCCTTATTCTCCTATTTCTATCTTCTTTATCCCCAATCTCCCCTTCCCCTCCTGAGTTGCCCTTTATCCCTTGTCGGACAACCACATCTCCCCTCTCCATTTGGATTTGCGAATCCACTCGCAAGCGTCAACTGATTTTGCAGTGACCGCTCTTTTCCCCCCACCCAGCCCCCCCCAGAAAAGATTTCGTTTTTTATATGTCACAAAGGTCACTCTTTTAGTTCCCTCCTTATTCTCTCTATTCCATTACCTTCCCTTATTAATTCTTGTCTATACTTTCTATGTTTTCCTCTAATTACAGATACTTTCACATATGCCCATTGTCTCTATTCACTCTTATACCTCTTTACCCGCATACATATCAATCGTGGTCATTTTTACCCTCCTTACCCGTCTTCATCCCTCAGTCTATTTTTGTCTTTACCCACATACATATCAATCGTGATAATTTTTGCTCTCATTACCCGTCTTCATCCCTCAGTCTATTTTTGTAATTGTTCTGCAAATTTTCGTGCTTCTTCTGGATCCGAGAATAGTCTGTTTTGTTGTCCTGGAATAAATATTTTCAATACCGCAGGATGCTTCAGTGTAAATTTATATCCTTTCTTCCATAAAATCGCTTTTGCTGCATTGAACTCTTTTCTCTTCTTTAGGAGTTCAAAGCTTATATCTGGATAAATGAAGATTTTTTGCCCTTTATACTCCAGTGGTTTGTTGCCCTCTCTTACTTTTTCCATTGTCTTCTCCAGTACCTTTTCTCTTGTAGTATATCTTAGGAATTTTACTACAATAGATCTTGGTTTTTGTTGTGGTTGTGGTTTAGGGGCCAATGCTCTATGTGCCCTTTCTATTTCCATTTCTTGCTGTAGTTCTGGACATCCTAGGGCCTTAGGGATCCATTCTTTTATAAACTCCCTCATATTCTTGCCTTCTACATCTTCCTTAAGGCCCACTATCTTTATGTTATTTCTTCTGTTATAATTTTCCATTATATCTATTTTTTGGGCTAGTAATTCTTGTGTCTCTTTAGTTTTTTTATTAGATTCCTCCAATTTCTTTTTTAAGTCTTCTACCTCCATTTCTGCTGCTATTGCCCGTTCTTCCATCTTGTCCATTTTTTTCCCCATTTCTGTTAAGGTCATATCCATTTTATTTATTTTCTTTTCTGTGTTGTTTATTCTTCTTCTTAAATCATTGAATTCCTGTGTTTGCCATTCTTTAAATGACTCCATGTATCCTCTAACAAGAGCAAGTACCTCCTTTACCTTGCCTCTCTTTTCTTCTTCTATTTCACCATACTCTTCCTCTTCTTCTTCCTCTGGGTTGACCATCTGTTGTTTCTTTGCTGCCCTTTCCTCCTCTTCTATCTTGTTTCTATTGTCTTCTGTGGTCTCTTCTTGCTGCAGGTGTTCTGCAGCTGTCGTTGCCGGCTGTGGAGATCGACTCCCCAGCTGGTCCCCCCTCCCGTCGGTGTGTTTTTTTGTATGCGCATCGCGCATGCGCGACTCCTCGCGCATGCGCGGTTGCGCACTTTTACTCGGCTCTGTGAGCCATTGTTGTAGTTCTTTTTCTACCGACCTGAGGTAGTGGGGTCTTCTCTCCACAGCGGGCCTCTTCGGACAGGTAAGGCCTTCACCTTTTTCCTCCGTTGTCTTCTCTTCCTCTCTTCTTTCCGTTGATTTTGATTTTTCTCCTTTTGTCTCCATCTTCTTTCCACCTTTATACTCACTTTTCTTTAACTTGTATTTCTGTGCCTTTGTATTTTCTCTTGTTTTTCCCGACTTTTCTGGAGAGGGCTGGAGTTCACCGTCCGGCCACTACTCCATCACGTGACTCCTCCTCAGTTTGGCAAGGTTTTTGATGTCATACCAAACCTCTGCAAACTCCTGAGGTCATTTATAAAAATCATAAAGAGCATTTGTCCCAGAACAGATTCCTGTGGAACTCTACCAGTCACTGACCTCCAACCAGTACTACTACTCTTTCCTTTCTGCAAGCAAGCTAATTCTGAATTCACACAGCCAAAGTGCCATGGATTCCATGCCTCATGACTTTTTGAAGTGGGGGACTTTGTCAAGTGCCTTACTAAAATACACATACCACATCTATTCTATCTTCATCAATTTCTTTTGTTTCCTCGTGAAAAAACTCAATTAGGCTCATGAGGGATGACCTACCTTTTACAAAGACATGCTGACTGTCCTTGAGAAGACTATGCTTCTCTAAATGGTGGTAAATCCTGAAAGAATCCTCACCAATATAATGAGAGTTTTTGCCTTCAGCACCCTTTCAAGCAATGAGCCACAGTACCTCCCTCCCTTCCCCTATCTCACCCCCCTCCACCATCTAGATGAAAAAAAAGTTTCAAGTACCATTTCCAATCCTTAAATTGATTTAAAATTGTCCACTCTTGCTTCTTATAAGGAAATTGGGTGCTTCTGCTTTATTTTCTTGAGGCCTCATATAATTTTGTTTACCTTAATTAAGTGTCTCATTTAGCCTATTCTGTTCCAAATAAGAAAATCCCAGGCTTCAGCTAAAACTTTCAAGTCCTGGTAATGTCCTTGCACTCCAACAATACAATTTTCTTGTAATCTGATGATCAGAATTATACATGATTCTCAAGCTATAATCTAAATGGTGTGGTTATACTTTGGCTAATAAATAAAATCACCTGTTTGCATTTTTAACATGTGTACTAAGAATCTGTGAATATATACTTCATGGTTCCTCCATGGTTCTTTGGTATTCTCTCATTTATAGTGCATTCTCTTGTCACATTGCACTTCCCTGAATGCATGCATAGTAATAGCACCAGCCCTTATGGGTAGCCCTTACACAACAAGCTTTGTATCGAATCATGGTTGAATTTGTGCCACATTCCCATCATTGTAGTGCACAACAACAGGGAGAGCAAGGGGTTTGAGCCACAGCATTGTCCTCGGCAGCTCCATTTAGGCAACCTTATGTTTGCTTTGTAGCTCTGTACACCATGCACCAAGAGAAGAGCTTCTCCTTTAATGATTAAATTGTGGCTTCGTGAGCATTTCAAATAACTAGCTTTCCCATTGTTTAGGCTCTTGAACAATGTAGACGTGTGGATTCTTCATTCTATGGCTGTTCACTCAGCAAGATGTCCTTCTCAGAAAGCAGAGCTTGAAAGGGTACATTTTGCGCATTGAGGAATATCTTCTATTTCCATAATTCCTAACTTCTTCAGGTTCTCCAGTCACTCTGATGTAATCAAATCACTGGAAACTAGCACAACCAGGATGTCAATGGAGAATGCTGGTAATCTTTTAGGATGCAGTTTCCCTCATCTTGCAGTGGTGGTGCAGACCTATATAGACGCATTTGACAATTCCCACAATTTTGGCTTGTTATATCCTGCATTCTTCAGGTTTTCTTTAAGAATTAACTTACTTGTTAGAGCAACAATCTTCATATTATAAATTTATATATCAATATGGTTCAACATGATGGAATGGACTGTTCAGATCAACTCTGATTGAGTTGATGTTGAATATGATGGTGTGAATTATTGATGAAGTAGTATTGTTTCAATAAATTATAGAAACAAAGCTGTACCTGACTTTGGCATTTCAAATATTTTTATCTACAGTTATTTCATACAAAATTTCAGTTAATGTTGGTTATATGCACAATTTTGCAGTTGTTGGACAATAACTATATTGAACCTGTTAAGTGCGAAATTGAGCTAGATATGTATCCAAATTTCCAGTTGTGTGAACAGTTACAACTTATTGTCATAAATCTTGAAAGGCTTAGGATAACCATCCATAAGCTTAAACATCCATGATGACTAATTTGTTTAGGTCAACTTTCAGTTCTACATTTTTCCATGCATTTTGTATATTGGTTGCATTCTCAAAAGCACCAACATGTTGAATGATTCATCCCATTCCAGCCTCATCACCCTCTTGGGAAGAAGATCATGTACCATCAAAATCAAAGACAGTTTCTTTCCTGCAATTATCAGACAACTGAAAGAATCTCATTCTAGTAAAATGTTGCCATTGCTCATTTCTAACTGATATCTCTCTTTAATGCTGTAATTCTGTACTCTGTCTTCTGTTTTCACTGTTCAACTACGCTTGACTCACTGGACTACTTGCAACATGAACTTTCTATATTTCATTGCCTGTGACAGTGAACTTGGTATTCTAATGTTGATGTTCTGAGAATGCAATGAAATATAAACTTTGGTATAAACATAACAGTATCTCCTTGAGCATAAAAATGGAAATGTTGAGATGTCATGGTGAGTAATTTGAAGTGCAATGTAATTTTGTATTCTGTTTATATTTGTTCAATTAGTCTAGGAGCTTTGCCTAAATATATAGAGGTATCAACGAGAGAGGATGATCTATTAGGGAACCAGACAGGTCAGGTGACAGAAGTATGTGTAGGCGAACATTTTGGGTTCAATGACCATAATGTCATTAGTTTCAAGTTAATTATGTATAAGGATAGGTCTGGTCTTCAATTTGAGATTCTAATATGAAGAAAGGCCAATTTTGTGGAAATGATAAAGGATCAAGGAAGAGTGGATTGGGATAAGATGCTGTTTGGCAAGGATGTATTCAGTAAGTGGAAAGCCTTCAAGGGCAAAGTTTGCATGTTCCTCTGAGGATTAAAGGCAAATTTAGCAGGCATAGGAAACTTTGGTTTTCAAGGGATATTAGCAATTTGGTGAAGAGGAAGCAAGAGGTGTTTAGCAGGTATAAACAACAAGGAGAAAATGAGGTACTAGAAAATGTAAGAAATTATTTAAGAAGGAAATCAGGAAGGCAAAAAGAAGACATGAGATTGCTTTGGCAGATAATGTGAAGGTAAACCCAAAGGGTTTCTACAAGTCTATTAAGAGTAAAAGGATAGTAAGGAACAAAATTGATCCCCTCGAAGATCAAGGTGGTCACCTATGTGTGGAGCCTAGCAAGGTGGGGAATATCTTAAACAGTTTTTTTTGCATCAGTATTTACTAAAGAAATTGCCATGGTGTGTAAGGAAGGAAGGGAAATGTGCAATAGTGGCATGGAATATATAGAGATTAAAGAGGTGGATGCTCTTGCTGCTTTACAGTGAATAAAGGTGGATAAATTCCACAGGCCTGACTATGAGGAAGACTAGTGTAGAAATTACAGGGGTCCTAGCAGAAATATTTAAAATGTCCTTAGCCATGGGTGAGGTGCCAGAGGATTGGAGGGTAGCTCATGTTGTTTTGTTGTTTTAAAAAGGCTCCAAAAATAATCCAGGAAACTACAGGTTGATGTCAGTAGTTGGTAAATTATTGAAGGGTGTCCTGAGAGATAGGATATGCAAGTATTTGGCCAGACAAGGGCTGATTAAGGACAGACAGCATGAGTTTGTGCGTGGTAGGTCATGTTTAATGAATCTTAGAGTTTTTTGAGGAGGTTACCAAGAAAGTAGATGAAGGAAAGGCTGTGGATGTTGTCTAAATGGAGTTTCTTAAGTTCTTTGACAAGGTCTTGTATGGGAGGTTAGTTCAGAAGGTTCAAACACTAGGTATCCATGGAGCGGTTGTAAAATGGATTTGAAATTGACTGAATAGGAGAAGACAGAGAGTGGGAGTGGATGATTGCTTCTCAGACTGGAGGTCTGATTAGTGGTGTGCCTCAGGCATTGGCATTGTGACCATTGTTGTTTGTTTTCTACATCAGTGATCTGGATGATAATGTGGGAAATTGGATCAGCAAGTTTACTGATGTCACTAAGATTGGGGACATTGTGAACAGTGAGGAAGATTTTCAAAGCTTGCTGAGGGATCTGGATCAACTGGAAAAATGGGCCAGAAAATGGAAGATAGAATTTAATGTAGACAAGTATGAGGTGTTGCATTTTGGAAGGACAAATCAAGGTAGGACCTACATAGTAAATGGTAGAGCACTGAGTAATGCAGAAGTACAAAGGGATCTGGGAATACAGATACATAGTTCCTGAAAGTGGCGTCACATGTAGAAAGGATTGTAAAGAAAGATTTTGGCACTTGGCCTTCATGAATCAAAGTATTGAGTATAGGAGTTGAGATGTTATGGTGAGGTTGTAAAAGACATTGGTGAGGCCAAATTTGGAGTCTTGTGTGCCTTTCTGGTCACCAAATACATGAGGTTTATCAGTGTTAGGAATTAAAGTACCTTTAAAGAAATTGCTCGAGACAAAAATTGAGAACAAAGAACATTTATTACTACAACAATGCAAAGTTGGGTGCTTCCCCTTACCCTGGGAATACACACATATACTGGGGCTCACCCAACTTTTATACAGTCAATTTCAGTATCAGAATGCCCTCCCCCTTACATTCTTCTGCCCCCTGGATGGGTTTGGCATAGGTAATTCTTCCTGCCTACGTGCAGTTTCAGTACACTTGGAGGACCAGGGGGTATCCTGTGGGTGTCCCATCATGTCATTGTCCTTATTCACACCTTCCTGATTCTCTGGGCTACAGTCTCTTGATATGCAGAGTTGACTCATTCTATCTAGGGTTGGCTAATTTCATATGTATAAATCTGTGTATGGTTAGCTAATTAGAAATGTATGACTTGGTACTTCTGTCCAGGGCTAGGAGACCCTTATCTGATCCAGACTACCTCAACTTCCTACATTCTATTGTACCTTACCATTCCTTATCTTAGTCCTATGGTCTTGTCACAAAGGATAGAAGATTCTTATGTTAATCGTGCTGACTCTGCTTTCCTGCATCCTAAGCCCCAAACTTATCCTGTTTGAACTGGTTTCAGCCATTTTACTGATGAACTTTAGTTTCTTCCATGTTCATAATTTTAGGTCAATTTTCCCATCTCTCACAATCCTCACTTTTCTTTTAGATCAGTAATACTGATCTTTCACCATGATCAGTGTTACTGATCTTTGGTTACAAGTGTCAGTGTGACTGATCCCCCCCCCCCTCTCCTCACTTTTTTTTTAGATCAGTAACACTGATCTTTCAAGTGTAGGGTGTAGTTTTACCCAGCTGGTCAATAACCGAATTGTAATGTCTGTGTAAAGTCTTTAGGTAGGGGAGCACCATGAAGGTCAGGGGAGTGAGTCCAGCTGCTTATTAGGGTTTGGAGTATCAGGCTCCAGTTCTCAGTAAAGAGTCTAGTCCATCCCATACGTTGAAATATGGAAGCAGTGTCTTTGAAGCACACGACCTTTGTAAGTGTTGTCCCGACGAAGTCTGTGAGAGGCGCTGCCTTCAGCAGCGAACGAGTCGCAGTCTATGAGAAGCGCTGCCTTCAGCAGCGAACGAGTCGCAGTCTATGAGAAGCGCTGCCTTCAGCAGCGAACGAGTAGCAGTAGTCAGGCGGTTCCGTTTGATTGTGGCTAGTATCTGATGTCCCCTTCAGCCCCGAACCCTAGGGCCACCGATCTCCGAAGGCTGTTTGGAGCCTGATATTAAAGTGTCAAGCAGCTCACGTTGTTGGAAACTGGTGCTCCCTTTCATGGGGTGATGAAAAGAGACCAAGCTGGGGGGGGATTGTTTCTTGTGATTTAACTGTGTGTTGCAGCTTGTCTGCTAACATTCATTGAACTTGTGAGTTGCAGCCTGTCTGTGTACATTAGCATATGTGTCAACTCTCTCTCTCTCTGCTACATGTACAATCCAATGTCCTTTGTGAGGATTTTGACACCCTGCACTCTACTTCGCTCCTTTCCACGTTATATAACCATCAGATGAGCAGCAGCTCCCTGAGAACAGGTGTTCCCCTTCAGGGATGCTCAGAGAGAGAGAGCCAGCTGGGGGATTATGTGTCTCGTGGTTGTGTGAAGTGTCTGTTTGTTTTGCGGTTAGCTTGTTAGTTTCCCCCTTTGTGTGAAATGTACATTGTTTGTTTTGCGGTTAGTCTGTGTACACAGGTGCCTCACTGTGTGACTGCCTATCCCCACTGTGTTTCCCTGATCCGTATTCTAAATACCTTGCCTCTATGCCCTCTCTACCCTGTAAAACAGTACAATCTGTAACCTCTGCTACCCCTTCTCCAGAAGTACTTAAAACATCGAGAGTACTCCACTAAAGCTGTTTAATTCCCCTGGTCCGTATTGGGATCCCTTATATCCCATTATGACTATACATTAAATCTATGCCCTGTCTACATTCTAAAGGAGCTGAATTGTAACCTCTGCTGCCCCTATTCCAGGGGGGCTTAAAACATTAACGAACAATATTCCAACGAAATTAGTAAACAACAATGAAGAATACATGTAAGCTCATTAAAATACAATAAGAACTTAATAAAACACAAAAAATGTAAAGCTCATTGAAAACTGCAATAAAATGCAAGAAGAACTGAATAAAACCACAATAAATGTAAAGCTCATTGAAAACTGCAATAAAATGCAAGAAGAACTGAATAAAACCACAATAAATGTAAAGCTCATTGAAAACTGCAATAAAATGCAAGAACTGAATAAAACCACAATAAATGTAAAGCTCATTGAAAACTGCAATAAAATGCAAGAAGAACTGAATAAAACCACAATAAATGTAAAGCTCATTGAAAACAGCAATAAAATACACAAAACTGAATAAACCACGATAAATGTAAAGCTCATTGAAAACAGCAATAAAATACACAAAACTGGATAAACCACGATAAATGTAAAGCTCATTGAAAACAGCAATAAAATACACAAAACTGAATAAACCACGATAAATGTAAAGCTCATTGAAAACAGCAATAAAATACACAAAACTGAATAAACCATTAAAAAAACGAATAAAATTGTAACATTATGGCACTTTGTCATTAATTCTTTGAATGTGGGTCCAGCCTTTCTCTCTTGTTCTTACTGCGGTGTCTGTAATTAAAAGTACACAGAAGGGACCATCCCAGGCACGTTTTAGTTGATCCTCTTGCCATGCTTTTACATATAACCAATCACTAGATTTTAATAAAATGAATAACAATCTGACTTTCCTTTGTGTTAGTGTAAAAATTGTAAAATGAAACACAAACCATATTTGCATGGGTTTTGAATATGTTAGACCTTATTAAAATGCAGTTGGAGCTGCTTGTCTGTATGGGGCACAACCCTCCAATTTGTTAGAGTGAGTACATAACAGACATTGCAGCACAAGAGCCCCTGCAAGAGAACTTGAAACATATTCAACCTTTAGTTCTGCCTTAAGTAAAATGCCTTGTGCCACAGCTCACAGGAGCTGGCCTTATTTAAAACAGTCTGTAAAACAGGCACCAAAAAAAAGTTAAAAGATGTTCTTATGAGGATTGCACACACAATAATTTAAGTACAGGCTAGTTTCTATTATATTCCACTTAAAAGTTCTGCTGCATGAATCCTGGAGCTTGTGGAGTCATTATTGAATCAAGAAATATTGGTACCATGCCAATCTCATTCTAACATGCCAATTTCTCCAGTCCTTAAGTCAAGATGTACTGAATAGCATCTGGTACAAGATCTGTGAGTTCTTAATGATATTATTATTCTTATGCACCCAATTGTTCTGAACTATGCCACCAATTTAAATCATATTCCACCTATTGCAGTACTCACACAGCACCATAGACCAGTTCGCAGGTTTATTTCTCCATTAAGCTGAATCCAGTTGCGCAGGATTTACCTCCGTGATTATTTACAATGTAACTTCCGCACTACCGGATTTAAATATAAACCTGATGAATGGGGGAAAGTTATCATGAATTAAATAACAGCGGCAATACAGAGAAATTGTGCTGAGGCATTAATTTCACTCCGGAGGAAAATGCACCAGAGAAATGAATGATTAAACTTATAGGAATCCCCATAGGAATCCCCAGAGGTATCTTTATTCTCCAGAGGTGGGTGATCTTTAAACTCACGGACCTTGACTGCTGAATGTGTAGAAGAAATGTATTAAATGTGTTGATAGGGCTCCATACCTCTAACTGCAAGACAAGAGCCTGAAGCCTCAATTTCAAGTGCCACAGTGCACTTAAAGGGACATGCACACTCCCCCTTCAACTGGCTGATCCAGCCACTTTACACATCAGATCCTTTCTTTATCTCACATACACTTAAAGTTAAGATGTATAGAACTCACCCTATTTGCGCAAACATTTCTCCCTGCAAATGTTATAACATCACTCAACTCTCAGGTACTCCCTGTGCAAAATCACATTTAAATACAATTTATTTCATAAATTGGAATTAATTGGTAGTTAAATTCGCTAATTCTACAGTATTGAAAAACGATCATTTATGACATTTAATTTTTAGCATGAATTTTAATCAATATTGGTCAGTGACTGAAGTGGGAAGTCGTGATTTATGAAATTATCTCTGGTCTCTACTCTCCCACTCCCTGCACTTCTCCCAACATTCAGGAGCTGGCACACAGTCCCTGCCTTTTCCATGTTACTCATCTACTATTACTTTAACTGCTTGCATCAAAATGTTAGCCTTTGCTTTCTGCTTATCCTCAGATGTCTGGACAAATGCTTTTTGTGTGATCTGTAGAAGCTGGGTTATTCCCTGCTCATGCCAATTTTCTGTCTTTTGTAATTTTCTCTTAATGTCTGGGGCTGAGTTGGTAACAAAACCTGTTAGTACCAATTGTTCCCCTGCTGGGGATTCTATGTCGAGACCCCCATATTGTATATATATTTGGTCCCAAAAATTGGTCTAACTGTTCGGCACATCCCTGGGGATCTTCTATCAGGGAGGTCAGTTCTTTCTTAAAGTTACACACTTCAGTACTGGTCAGGGGCACATTTACGAAACCGAGACCCTCTCTCATGGGAACTTCCCGCAGTGGTCTCATCCAATTGGTTTCTGGCTTATTAGGTCTGGGTTCCTGCTCCCTGGGAAATGAATCAAAGGGTTCTGCCCTTTCTTCCTGAAGAGTCTCACGCTGTTCTGAATTAAAGTTACCTCTCTCTCCTGCCAACAGAGGTGGTAATCGAGTGCTTTGTGAGCAAGTTATCATACCACTCCTGCTCTCTTCTCTCTTCTCTAGTGGTGGGGGAGGTGGGGAAGGTGCAGAAGGGTAGGCAATAGGAGGGGAAGGAAAGATAGGAGCCGGCATAGGAGGAACATAAGGTGGAGGGAGGGAATGTAACACATCCCAACCCTGTGGTTCAGGGACAAGAGGTTCCTCCTCTCTCTTATTCCTGAATTCTTTCTCATTCAAAACCAGCTGTTCAATGGATCCCTTGAGCCAGCAGGCTGCATATTCCCTGCTCTCAACATTGTCTGGCTGGTTTTGATAGAGCCATAAGTTCAAACTTCACACATCCATTCATCCTCGGATCCGAATTTTGGCCAGTACACGGAGCTCCCTTTAACCGGGTATCCCACCCATTCATTACAACAATACCTGACCGTCGTCAGTTTGTCTTTACCGCGGGTCTTTCCTGTGCCCCACTCAGATAACATCATCCCAAGCGGGCTGTACGTAGCTATCTGGTGGTCACGTCCTGTGTCAGGACTCTCATCTCTACTGCCCGCTAGTCTGTCTTTACCGCGGGTCTTTCCTGTGCCCCACTCAGATAACATCATCCCAAGCGGGCTGTACGTAGCTATCTGGTGGTCACGTCCTGTGTCAGGACTCTCATCTCTACTGCCCGCTATTCCCATACTTAGGAACAAGTAAAATACTCTTACCGAGTTCTGGCAGTACTGCTCTAGCGCGCGTCCTTCCGCCGTTTGTTCTCAATGCCTCTTCTCGGATATCACTCGCTTCTTCCACTGACCAGCCACCCGTCGCCCGTGAGTCCAGCTGAATCAGCCGGGGTGCACCTACTCTCGTCGTCGGGGTACTCTGTCAGTGGAGGGAGTGTGATCCCGGACGAGCCCCCATTTGTTAGGAATTAAAGTACCTTTAAAGAAATTGCTCGAGACAAAAATTGAGAACAAAGAACATTTATTACTACAACAATGCAAAGTTGGGTGCTTCCCCTTACCCTGGGAATACACACATATACTGGGGCTCACCCAACTTTTATACAGTCAATTTCAGTATCAGAATGCCCTCCCCCTTACATTCTTCTGCCCCCTGGATGGGTTTGGCATAGGTAATTCTTCCTGCCTACGTGCAGTTTCAGTACACTTGGAGGACCAGGGGGTATCCTGTGGGTGTCCCATCATGTCATTGTCCTTATTCACACCTTCCTGATTCTCTGGGCTACAGTCTCTTGATATGCAGAGTTGACTCATTCTATCTAGGGTTGGCTAATTTCATATGTATAAATCTGTGTATGGTTAGCTAATTAGAAATGTATGACTTGGTACTTCTGTCCAGGGCTAGGAGACCCTTATCTGATCCAGACTACCTCAACTTCCTACATTCTATTGTACCTTACCATTCCTTATCTTAGTCCTATGGTCTTGTCACAAAGGATAGAAGATTCTTATGTTAATCGTGCTGACTCTGCTTTCCTGCATCCTAAGCCCCAAACTTATCCTGTTTGAACTGGTTTCAGCCATTTTACTGATGAACTTTAGTTTCTTCCATGTTCATAATTTTAGGTCAATTTTCCCATCTCTCACATCAGTAAGATTGTGTTACGAGCCCAGAGGACCCCAAAACCCAGCAGCAATAGATATTCACCAAGACAAATGGTTACTTAAACAAAAGTTGTTTTTAATTATCTTTAAGCATGAAAACAGGATCAAACTTTATCTTATCACTATTAACTAACCTAAATTAATCTCTTTCTAATTCTAAGCTCGTGTATGTAATGTGCGTGTAAGTTCAGAAAAGTTCTTTGATTCACAGTTCAATCTCACTTCTCACTCCTCCAAGTTTACTGGTTACAGGCAATTCTTATACTGTGCATAGAATTTAACATTTATGAAGTTTGCCAGGCTTTGGTACTAGAAAGGTAAATGGTTACCATTCAGGAAGTTTCTTGTCGGTTTTAGAGAGAGAGAGATTTGTTGTCGCTGGACACCCACAACTGATTCCTTGTAACCAGCCACTTCAGTGTCTTGCACCAATTTATCTCCCAAAAACAGTACAAACACGACATAATCTGTCACAATTGAAAGAGTACAGAGAAGATTTACTAGGATGTTGCCAGGTCTTTAGGAGTTGAATTACAGGGAAAGATTAAACAGGTTGGGACTTTATTCCTTAAAGTCTAGAAGAATGAGGGGAGATTCAATACACAATTATAGGGGGAATAGTCAGAATAAATGTGAATAGACTCTTTCCACTTAGATTGGGAGAGATAAATATGAGAGTACATGGCTTTAGGGTAAAAGGTTTGTGGGAACTTCTTCACTCTGAGAGTAAATGGTGGAAGTTTGGAATAAGTGGCCATCTGATGTGGAAAAATGCAGACTCACTCTTAAGTTCTAAGAATAAATTGGATAGATACATGAATGGGAGAGGTCTAGAGGGTTATGGAATGGGTACAGGTCAGTGGGACTAGAGGAATGATGTTTCAGCACAGACTAGAAGGGATAAATGGCCTGTTTTTTTGTGCGGTAATTTTCTGTGGTTTTATAAATAGGACAATTACAATTTACATTTTAACTAATTTAAGTTTTGTGCCTGAGTGATACATTTCAATGTGGTGTTATTGTGCTGTTACCCCTCTGAACAAATGAGGGAACATTGTCAATAAAAATGCAATGTTCATTAGACAACCAATCAAAATGGACAGATTTCTAATTAAATAAATCATAAGAGTTTTGATACAACTTATTTTCTCATTTGTAGGGTAATTGCAGTTCCTCCTCCTCCTCCACCACCTGTGTTGATGGAACATTACCATACTCCTTATGACAATGCATATTATTTTTATGGAGCTAGAAATCCTCTAGATCCAAACTTGGCTTACTGTGAGTAAACTGTTATAGTGTGATTAATTTAGGTTATCTTTTTCATTGGGTAAATTTTATTTTATAAATCTAATCAATTTATTATGATTGATGCTTATATAAAATTATGATGAATATTTTTAATTAGACTTTCAATAAGGAGCTTTTGACTTTTACTCCAACACAGTTGATCACTGTATTTTGACAGCACTTTACACTGATTCTTCAACAGGTTCAGTGAATTAACCACATTGTCTACTGAATCCATATGGTCATATTAATTTCAATGGAGAGGAACAGATATAAGTGAAGAATGTAAATTGTGGTCCATGTAAATTGTGGTCTCTGCAGAAAGTTCATTTATATTGTGGTTAAAATTAGAAATATCTCCCGTGGATAATCAAAGAAATCCGCAAAGAGAGGAATGTTGAAGAGATATCAATGTATTTGGTAGGAAATGTTCTAGAACCTGGAAAATTAAATTACAATTTGTAGAGGACCATGCAAACTCCACAAATAAACACCAGAAAGCAGGGTTGAATTTGGGTTGATGAAACTTTGAGGCAGCAGTTGTACTGTTGTACAGTTTTTATTTGCACAGGTCTCAGCAAGTACACTTTTCCAATTAAGTTTCCACTTCTATCTGAAAACATAGATTTCCTCTCCATTGACTGAAAGAAGAGCTGACTGCCCTCTTCTTTGCTGTATTTTTCAATATGGTTATGGATAACTTTTACTTGGAGGTGAGAGAGGGATGGTTGTAATATTTAGACACAAACACTGGTTCAATGGATGCTTTCTCCATCGGAAAATGAGGGGAGCCATATACCTTTGGTACACAAACAGATACAAATTAATACTGAAGGTAGAATAAAGAAAAACGTAATTACTACATGAAAAATATCAGATAAAAGTGGATCATACTGATATAATCAGTGTGTGCAGAAATCATTCATATTCCAGGTGATGATTTCAAATCACAAAACTAGGAAGCATTGCTATGCCTCTACATTTCCTGGGGTCAAATAGTTTTCTATTGACCTTCAGACCAATCTGAAGTTATGGAATCAAGCTGTTGTCCATGGTTCTGGCTATGACATGAATCATTCCAGCAGTGTAGAGAAAGCAAAGATTGTTTTTAAAAAGTGCTGTGGTTGCTGTGTATTGCAGTGATTCTCAAGTTTTCATCTACACCACATCCTACATCTGTGATCTTTACCACTAGATTCTTAAGACAGCAGACACATGTGAACTCTTTCATCACTAAGTTCTCCTCCAAGTCTACAACAAACTAGCTTGTAGATATATTACTATTCTTTTGTAGTCGCTGAGTCTAAATCCTGGAAGACTAACTCACAACATTAGTGGTATTTCAAGATAGAGACTTCCCTTATCTCAAAGGATCATGTATTTTTCTTTATTGTTTACAATTGAAGCAATTTTGGATTGATATTGACCACATCATTCTGAACCTAGCTTCCTGCCTGTTCACATGCAATTTTTTCAGATACAGAAGGCTGAATAAATTGATCCATTTCACCTTTGACAGATAAACATTGAAGTGAAACAGGCTCCTAGATTTTGGGCCAGATCCAGCAATGTCTTGAGATCTTTAAGACCTCACGTAGTAAATGGCCTTTAAAAATACAAAATGTGTTCAAATTATTATAAAAATATATACAGATGTAATTAAAATTACATTAACATATGGTCAAATAATTCAAAACATTAAAATAATTAAAACAGGATTCATTCTATGTCCCTTTTAATATTTTGTGCAAGATTCTGCTACTTTGAAGCTGCCAATTATGGATAGTTTTCTAGTCTCAGCTACAAGCAAAAATTAACCTTCCAGAACTTGCATCAAGCCTACACCCCTTAAGCAAATATGTATATATTTGTGGTACTTAATAAAGAAATCATGAGGGCAAAAAGGACTCAAAATATCACTGACATCCTGAAGGTATTTTACGGGTATATGGCAGTCTCTTCAATCTGAGGCACCTGCAAGCTCACACCAAGACACAAGAGCAACTTGTCCGTGAACTACTCTTTGCAGACGATGCCGCTTTAGTTGCCCATTCAGAGCCAGCTCTTCAGCGCTTGACGTCCTGTTTTGCGGAAACTGCCAAAATCTTTGGCCTGGAAGTCAGCCTGAAGAAAACTGAGGTCCTCCATCAGCCAGCTCCCCACCATGACTACCAGCCCCCCCCACATCTCCATCGGGCACACAAAACTCAAAACGGTCAACCAGTTTACCTATCTCGGCTGCACCATTTCATCGGATGCAAGGATCAACAACGAAATAGACAACAGACTCGCCAAGGCAAATAGCGCCTTTGGAAGACTACACAAAAGAGTCTGGAAAAAACAACCAACTGAAAAACCTCACAAAGATAAGCGTATACAGAGCCGTTGTCATACCCACACTCCTGTTCGGCTCCGAATCATGGGTCCTCTACCGGCATCACCTACGGCTCCTAGAACGCTTCCACCAGCGTTGTCTCCGCTCCATCCTCAACATTCATTGGAGTGACTTCATCCCTAACATCGAAGTACTCGAGATGGCAGAGGCCGACAGCATCGAATCCACGCTGTTGAAGATCCAACTGCGCTGGGTAGGTCACGTCTCCAGAATGGAGGACCATCGCCTTCCCAAGATCGTGTTATATGGCGAGCTCTCCACTGGCCATCGTGTCAGAGGTGCACCAAAGAAGAGGTACAAGGACTGCCTAAAGAAATCTCTTGGTGCCTGCCACATTGACCACCGCCAGTGGGCTGATATCGCCTCAAACCGTGCATCTTGGCGCCTCACAGTTCGGCGGGCAGCAACCTCCTTTGAAGAAGACCGCAGAGCCCACCTCACTGACAAAAGACAAAGGAGGAAAAACCCAACACCCAACCCCAACCAACCAATTTTCCCCTGCAACCGTGTCTGCCTGTCTCGTATCGGTCTTGTCAGCCACAAACAAGCCTGCAGCTGACGTGGACATTTACCCTTCCATAAATCTTCGTCCGCGAAGCCAAGCCAAAGAATTACTTACATATTCAGATTCCAGGTCCAGTTAGGTGAGTGAAATATCATTCATCCGAAATCATTTGATGAATATCATTGATAAGAATGACACAAATACAGGACCAGAGATGGAACTTCTCCAATACTGATCTTGGCACCCAGGAAGTAGTGGGTGCTCTAATTGTGTTGCTGTGATGTCTTGTATCGAGGCAGTGGAAAGTAATACTTGCAAATGCACATTGCCACCTAATTATAATTATGATCAGCTAGTCACAGTTGATATGAGACAAAAAATCCTATCTGCCATGGGATTCACAAACATGCCTGCACACTGCTTCTTGCACCACCCTCAAGCATGCATGTATCACAAATACGTGCATGATCTTGTACATGTGCTACACAGTTGAAGGATGCATGATATTTTTGGCATTTGGAGGCATTTTGCATTATTACTCTTCTTTTAAAATTATTTTTATTGTTTTATCATAAATATAATATTTGGAAAGCCCACCCGAATTGTGCTGCCGTAACCACCCCAACCCCCTTCCAGTCACACAGTCGCCTCCCCCAACCGCAGTCCCTCGGCCGCCTCCCCCAACCGCCGGTCCCTCGGCCGCTTCCTCCAATCTCCAGTCCCTCAGCCGCCCAGACGTCTTCCCTGACCGGCGGTCCCTCGGCCATTTCCCAGAATCGAGGTCCCTCAGCCGTCTCTCCCAACCACAGTCCCTCGGCCGCCTTCCCCAACCGTGGTCCCTCGGCCGCCCAGCAGTCTCCCCCGGCCACCTCCCCTGACCGCTCAACAGTCTCCCCCGGCTGCCCATCCTCCGACTGCCGGTCCCTCGGCTGCCTCCCCCAACCGCCGGTCCACACTTGCTGGATTTTGGAGCTTTCCGGATTTTAGATGTCCAGATAAAGGATCCTGTACCTGTAGTGGGATTTAAAAATCTCCATATATCATACACTCCCACGTTGGATAAGAAAGACTTAATTGCCAAAGCTGATTTGGAGGGATTAACCTTCCTGTTTGAAGAACAGTCTAACACTGTATTTAGACAACAGTTAAAATCCCCACCTAAAATTAGTGAATATTTAGATAAATCTAATAATAGGCAAAAATCTTCTGGATAATTACTGGTTCATCCATATTCGAAGTGTAAATATTATCTAAAACAATCAATTTGTTATTATTGCCCCAGTGAGGATGATATAGTGCCCCATTTTATCTATGATGCTATTATGGAGTAGAAATGGGACATTTTGTTGAATTAAAATGTAGATACCCCTGATTTTAGCTTCTGAAGATGAATGGTAACATATGCTCTGCCCATTTAAATATTAGTCTATCTTTATCTGCCTTTTTAAGATGTGTTTCTTGAAAGAAAGTAATATGAGCCTTTAAATGATCAAGTACCCTTCTCCTTTTTATGGGTCCATTAAGCCCCTTCACGTTTCACACTATAATTTTAATAGGTGCTATCATTCAAATAATTTATAGTATAGAACAAAATGAATGAATGCATTGGGATATATTTCATCAGTATTCTAGAAGACGCAGCTGCGAATCATTGCTGCAAAACAAAAGATGAAAAAGTTAATTGTTTATAGCAACCTTGTACCTTGAAAAACCAAATAAATCCTTTCCTTCAAGCCCTCCCCTCCTTGAAGGTCACTGACCTGCTCAAAATAATCTGATGCAACCTCCTCGCTTCCACTGTTGTCATTACTTCTCCTAATTAAACATGAAATGTATCTTATTTCTTCCCTATTATAATACAAAAGATATCAAAACACTGATAACAACCTGCTAGTGTCTGAAAAATATTCTCAATTCTCCTTTGCCCATGCCCACTGTTAGACTGTAAAATATCACTTCTAACATTTAACATTACTCTTTTTAATTTTTAGGAATGACTTTGAATAGAATTTAGGAGGTAGCATCAATAAAGTTTCCAAATGGTTTACAAACTTACAAACTACTACCTAGTAGTATTATTAACTAGTAGTTAATACTAGAGTTCAAAAATTTCAGCAAGGATGGAGTGCAAATTTAAATAGTGCAATTTCACTCAGCTATCTGGATTCTAAAAAGATTGTGGAAGCTACTGTCTTGCAAATAATTTATGTATAAAATGCTTTTGGATTTCCTTGTTATTTTGTGTTCTCTTGCCCTCCTAATTTCTTAAGTACATGTGCACATACACTTTCTGTACTTCCTAAGAGTTTCCGTTGTATGCTTTTTTTCCCCTTTATTCCACCTTGAACACTTCTTGACGTATACGTTCCTCGGATTTGCTGTCCTAGCATTTCACCCATTTGACCACAAGACCAAATAGGTCTTGTCAGAAGACCATATCAGAATTTATTGTCATGAACAAGTCATGAAATTCAGTGTTTCATGACACATTCAAGACAATAAATTCTGATTTTGGCCATTTGGCCCAGTGACTCTGCTCAGCCATTCCATCATGAGCAGATCTCCACTCAGCTCTACTCCCCTGTCTTTTCCCCATAACCTTTGATAACCTGACAATTCAAATACCTATCAATCTCTGCCTTAAATACACCCAACGACCTGGCCTCCACAGCTACCAGTGACATCAAATTCCAAAGGTTCACCACTCTCTAGCTGAAGAAATTCTGCTGCATACATCTCTGTTTTAATATAGGTTCCCTTCAATCATGAAGTTGTGCACCCTGTCTGAGACTCCCCTATCATGGGAATTAACTTTGCTAAATCTAGTCTTTTAACATTATAAATGCTACTATGAGATTCCACTCCTTCTTCTGAACTCCAAAGAGGACATTCCATGATTCGTGAAACCTCTCTCATACGCTAATCCCTTTATTCCAGGAATTATTCTTATGAATCTTCTCTGAATGCTCTCCAATGCCAGCACATTCTTTCTTAAATAAGGAGCCCAAACTGTACCCTGTACTCCAACTGAGTCCATACCAGTGCCTTATAAAGCCTCAACATCACATCCCCACTCATATCTTATTCCTCTAGAAACGAATGCCAACATTGCATTTGCCGCCTTCATCACTGACTCAACCGAGAGGAAAATCTTTAGGATATCCTGCACAAGGACTCCCAAGTCCCTTTGCATCTCTGAACTTTGAATTTTCTCCCATCCAAATAATAATTAGCCCTTTTATTCATTGTAGCAAAGTGCATGACTGCACACTTTTCAACATTGTATTTAATTTGTCACCTTTTTGCCCATTCTCCTAATCTATCTAAATCTCTCTACTCGCCCTCTATTTCCTCTTCCTCCAGCTATCTTTGTATCAACAGTTCACCTCAAGCCCGCTGTTTCATAACTCTATACCCATGACTCTGTGGCTTGGCACAATTCAAATGCTTTCTACAAATTTGCAGATGACACCACAGTTGTCGGCAGAATCACAGATGGCAATGAGGAAGCGTACTGGAGGGAGATAGATCAGCTGGTTGAGTGGTGTCACATCAACAGCCTTGCACTCAATGCTAGAAAAACCAAGGAGATGATTGTGGACTTCAGGAGAAAATCAGAAGAACACGAACCAGTCCTCATCGAGGGATCAGCAGCAGTGTTCCCTCTATATTTTAGTTGTCAGTGTTTGCAAAAATTTTCCTGTGACAAAAGTATGTGTACACTGAACGCTTGTGCAAATTTAAACATGAAATTAGTTTCAAGATAATTTTGGTAAAGCCTATCTCTCATAGCTAATAAAACCATTGGTATGTTTTAATATTTGAAAAACTGACTAACTAGTAAACAGAAACGGTTAGCTTAGAGATTATTTTAAATCAGTATAATTATTAAATACTACATTATTTTTGGGTTCCTGACGTTTTGTGCACACATTAATTTTCTTTGTGAGCTGGTTGCAAAATGTGTGCGCAGACACCTTAGAAGGAACAGTGGTCAGCAGAGGAGAGGGTCAAGAACCTCAAGTTCCTGGGTGTCAACTCTGTCCTGGAGTCTCCATGTTGATGCAATCATGAAGAAGACTCGCCAGCAGCTATATTTTGCAAGGAGTTTGAAGAGATTCAGTATGACTCTCGGAAACTTCTACTGGTGTACTGTTGAAAGAATTCTGGCTGATTGCATCAAGATCTGGTATGGAAGTGCCAATGCTCAGGACAAAATAAAACTCTAGAGGATTGTTAACTCAGCCTGCAACATCATGGGCACCAATCTTCACTCCATCAAGGACATCTACAAGAGGCAGTATCTTAAGAAAGCAGCCTCTATCCTCAAGGACTCCCACCACCCAGACTTTGCTGCCATTGGCGAAAAAGATACAGGAGACTGAAAGCAAGCACTCAGTGGCACAAGGACAGCTTTTTCCTCTCTGCCATCAGATTCCTGAATGAATAATGAACCATAGACACTACCTTAATAAGTCTTTTTCTTGCACTATTTTTATTCGGTAAGGTGGTTTGTATAAATGTTTACACTGTGATGGTGCTGCAAAACAACAAATTTCATGACATCATGACAGTAAATTCTGACTCTGAAATTTAGTCACCAAGCCATTTAATCCACAATCCAAATCATTAACATACAACGTAAAAAGAAATGGCTGCATACTGGCCCCTGTAGAACACCACTGAACTAGTGGCCAACCAGAATAGGATCCCTTTATTCCCACTCTCTGTTTCCTGCTAATCAACCAATGTTCTATCCATAGGCTCTCATTTTGTGAATCAGCCTCGTGTGTGTCACCTTGTCAAAAGTCTTTTGAAAGTCTAAATATACAACAACCACTGCATGTCCTTTCCCTTGCTGACTTGTAGTTTCCTCAAAAAATTGCAGTAGGTTTGTCAGGCAAGCTTTTCTCTTATGGAAACCCTGCTGCCTTTTGCCTATCTTGTCAGCTATGGTAGTGTCATTTTTGTCCTTTTCCCCTTCTCTTTACTTATACATCCATTTACCTGCCTCTTGCCTCTCCAGCATGATCGTCTCCTGGTAGCTTCTGTCTATCATCCCCTCAGCCCCCAAATGATGCGCAGTTCATCTAGCTCCAGCTCATTAACACTGTCTGTAAGGAGCAGCATTTGGATGCATCTCTTGCAGGTGTAGTCATCAGGGACATTAGTGCTCTCGTAAATATCTCACGTCCTGTAATTGGAACTGCCATAGCTTCCAACCCTGCTACCTGCTCTGAGTTACTATAAAAAGATTTTACCCAGCCTTGCCTGTAGCACATCCTCAGCTTCTGCTCGCTGAAACCTCTTGTGCCAAAATCTCTAACTTTCGATTTGTACACTGAGCCACTCACACACTATGCTTTTTTATTTGCTGCTGCATCTATCTGTTGCATTGACTCCCACCAATCACTGCTCCACTTTACTTTTGAACTCCCCAGAAACAAAGTATAGCTTCTAGCACTCACCAATTGCCAAGTCCTGGCTCTGCTCTGCTTTGCTTCACTTTTAAACAGCTCCTGCCACTCATCAGTTGTGACTGAATTTGGCGATGAATATTGTTGTTTTCCTTTTGAATGAGTTGCAGAGATAATAGAACTAAGCATGATTGCATCTGTGTGAGTTGAGACATGTTATTTTAATTCTGAGATTATCATTGGATTCTTTATCATACAGTTAATAAAGTATGGAAAAGGCCCTTTTTTAGTCCTTGCCGACTAAAAAGGCATTCCAGGCTTGTCCCATTTGCCTGCAATAGTCCATATCCTCAGTGTGCTTATACAGGGTACTTAACGATTTTAAAGATTTCAGGTGTACATGCCCAAATAGTTAGGAATATCTCATAATTAAATTTCCATATGAAATTAATTAAAAACTTTTTAATTAAAATTTTCCATCATTTCTTGCTTTTTTTTCTAAACATGTACTCAACAGATTTTGTACTAGCATAATTTGCTAATACCTTATTTAGTAACGAGAACAACCTCGATCACTAAACAGTCTTAAAAGTAGTAGTCGTTATGGACACTGAAGTATTAATGAGAAAGTAGATATTACGGGCTTGTCACATTCTGCAGATGAGCACCAGAAAATTGGCAGCTCACTCATGATTTTTCTGATGCATATTTGAAATGACCAGATGGTTGATATGCCCTCAAAATATTATTTTATTTAACACATACTTGGTGTTCTGTAGATTCTGTTTTATTGTATATTTTACTGTATAGATGGACCTGGAGTCATTGGAGCACAGCCTATATCCTTAATGAACCCTCCTAGTGCGCTGACCACCTTACCCATGCAAGGTTATCCACATCCATCCTTTGGAAATCAACCTTTGTAAGATTTTGGCTTTTATTATCAGCTATATCTAACATGTTAAACTGCAATTTTAACAAATAGTGCAGTTGTGTTTGAAACTAAGTTATGGAGTACATGAAATACATTAATTATTAATTTACTGTGTTACAGATGCATGTCTCCTAATATATTGCTTCTGAAAATCATTGATAGAGTTGTCAAAATTAGTTTATAATTTGCATTTCTTTATTTTTAATGCCTAATCTAGTTAAAGAACACTATAGAAAATAGAAATTACCCAGATAATCGGAGACACAGATGCTTCTCTTTCAAGGATGACACCTCTGAGAACTATTGGCATACATTTTTTAAATTTGTACTTGCTAGGATAGACATGAAAATATCTCAGATGTTGCAAGAAAGGATAAAAGGGATACATCTGAATATGGATCATCAATAGTAATTAATACCATAGGTTTAATTCTGAGAATCCTTGGGCTCTATTTCATCAGCACTTGCAAAAATGGATTTAATTTGCATACAGTCACCAGTGGACTATCTACCACAATTTGTCCTGCTGTGAAAATGAAGGGGTAGAGATTGTGTGTGAACTTATGATGGTCGGGAGAGGAGATGAGCTGTGTTTGATGGGTTGAAGGGTTGTTTTTATCTACGAAGAAGATTGAGGGAGTTGAGTTGGGTTAGATGACAAAATGATGGGGAAAGGTAGATTGCAGCTGAGACAATCTCGGAACGTAGTTATGCTCAGGAAAATCATAATTTTCCTGCCATTGGCAGCAGTGAGAAAAGGTCAGGCACTTCAAATAA
The DNA here is from genome assembly GCF_036971445.1 of Narcine bancroftii. Lineage (NCBI taxonomy): Eukaryota > Metazoa > Chordata > Chondrichthyes > Torpediniformes > Narcinidae > Narcine > Narcine bancroftii. The sequence goes on along the minus strand of NC_091470.1, from coordinate 291,139,781 downwards.
TGTTAAGGCTGGCCTCAACTCACCAGTGTGCTGCTTTGTGTGTGCTGCAGATGATGTCAAAATGACATTAACAAGTATACCCAGCAATCACCAGATAAACGTGCTGAATGAATTGAAAACCTGTGACACTTCAGATCTTAAATGTTTTTTAAAATTGATGTTATTCTTTATCTTTATTAAAATAATTGAAGCCTCCGTCATCATTTCTCAGTGGTTCTTGCATGATGGGAAATGTACTCTTCTATCTCTTTTCCTCTGTTTTGCTTTTATTCCCCTTTGCGATGTTGTCCTGTATTATTTATTTTCTCAAGTTAAGTATCTTTGACTTCATTCTCCATTTTTTTCCTGTTATTACTTTGACCTCTATTTAATATCTCTCTATCAAAATGGATTGTTGAATTCAATCAAAGCCTTGTTTCCCAAAGTAAATCAAAAGGTCTCTGGAGGACACAAGCAGCATCCAACAAACTAGCATTAGATGTCTTATTGTTGATCATTGTATTTCTGTAGAATCTGAAATTTTCAGTATCAAAATGGATATAAATTATCCTCTAGGTTGTGTGGATTTTAAATTCACATGACATTATACAACATCAATTATCAGCTCTTCATTTGAATTGCAGTATGTCAGATGTTCATGATGCTACTACTGTTGGAAACTTGAATGGTGGATTCTTGCCAGCTCAGCCAGCAGATTTATCAAAAGAAAGTGCTCAAACATATCAGGATTTCTTGAAGAAGCAGGTGAAGCTATATTTAAGTTTCTCAATTCATTCTATTTAGTTTGCCATTTTCTGTACAATTTAATAAGTACGAATAATATAAAATGTTTTCCCATTTGTGTATTTAATGCAATGTACTGATGTTTCTGCCAATGCATTGAAATCCCTTACCTACCAAGTTCATACTTAGGCAATTTAGATTGTGAAGCTGGCTCTTAAATGATCTTTACTGATTGTAAGTAGAAAGCATTACCTTCGGAAATACATTGACAGTCTTGATAATCTATGTCCACAAGCTCACTTTCTTTTAGAATATGAACAATTATGTATGTCAAAACCTTTAAAATCATCTAAATGAATATCTCACTCAAGTGTATTAACATTTTAAAACAACAAAGAACATAAATGTTTTCATTAATTCACAGAATAATGTTCATTGGGCTCCTTTTCAGGGAATGTGGGACCTGTATTGGTGGGACGGTTTGCTTCTGACCTAGAGAGGGACTCGTATCCTTGCGGGAAGGTTTACTAGCGCTGCTCCAAGGGCTTGGGAACTAGAGTGCCAGAAGAGATACTGGAAAAGGAATGGAAAAGGATTATGTTAAGACTACATTCAAAGACTGAAATCAAAAGATTTTGCATGGTGGGAATAATATTCCGTCTATTTCAATACAAGAAGTATCGTAGGAAAGCCAGATGAGCTTAGAGCATAGATTGATATGTGGAATTATGACATTGTGGCTAATGGTGAAACTTGGTTGCAGGAGGGGCAGGAATGGCAGCTCACTGTTCCGGAGTTTTGGTGTTTCTGACATGACAGTGGGGGAGGGATGAAAGAGGAAGGGGTGACATTGCTAGTCAGGGAAAATGTCACAGCAATGCTCAGCAGGGCAGACTAAAAGTTTTTCAAGTGAGGCTATATAGGTGGAATTGAGGAATGTGAAAGGTATGACCACATTAATGGGATTATATTACAGACCACCAAATAGTCAGCGAGAATTGGAGGTGCAAATCTGCAGAGAGAGAGCAGGCAGCTGCAGGAAACATAAATCGTGATAGTAGGCGACTTTAACTTTCCACATATAGCTTGAATCTCTGATACTGTATAAGTGTGGGTGGGTTAGAGTTAGTCAAATGTGTTCAGGAAAGTTTTCTAAATCATTATAAAGTGGTAACAGCTAGATAGAGTGCAATACTGGATCTCCTATTAGGGAACGAGACAGGACAGATGACGATAGTGGGTATAGCCAAACACTTCGGGTCCACTGATCAGAATACTATTATTTCAAGATAATTATGATTAAGAATAGGTCTGGTCTCCTGACTGAGATTCTGAAATTAGAAAAAGGCCAATTTTCAGGAAATGAGAAAGGATCTAGATAGCGTAGATTGGGACAGGTTGTTTTCTGAAATAATGTTCTTGGTAAGTGGGAGGCCTTCAAAGGGGTATGTTCCTGTCAGGATTAAAGGGAAAATTAGCAGGCATTAGGGGCCTTGGTTTTTGAAGGATATTGGGGATTTGGTTAAGAAGCAGAGAGAGGTGCATAGAAGGTATAGGCAATGAGAAAATGATGTACAGGAGGAGTATAAAAAAATGCAGGAAAAAACTTGAGGGAAATCAGGAGGGGGAAAACAAACATGAGGTTTCTTTGGCAGACAAAGTGAGGGAAAATCCTAAGGGCCTCTACAGGTAAATTAAGAACAAAAGGATAGGAAGGGACAAAAATGGTTCTCTTGAAGATCAGAATGGTCGACTTTGTATGGAGCCAAAAGAGATGGGGAGATCTTAAATGGTTTCATTTGAATCTGTATTTACTCCAGAAACTGACACAGATGCTATGGAAATGAGGCAAACAAACAGTGAGAACATGGAACCAATACAGATTAAAGAGGAGGAGATCCTTCCTATCTTCAGGCAAATAAAGGTGGATATATTCCTAGGGCCTGATAAGGTATTCTCTCAGAATTTGAGGGAGGCTAGAGTAGAAATTGCAAAAGCCCTGGCAGACATATTTAAGGTGTCTTTAGCCACTGGTGAGGTGCCAGAGAATTCAAGGATAGTTCATATTGTTCAGAAACAAACATCAAAAATATTCTGGGAAATTATAGGCTGGTGAGTCCGACATCAGTAGAGGGTAAGATTTTGGAAGGTATTCTAAAAGAGCAGATATACAAATATTTGGCTAGACAGGGACTGATTAGGGATAATCACCAAAGATTTGATCATGATAGGTGTGTTTAACCAATCTGAGAGTTTTTCAAGGAGATTACCAGAAATGCTGATGAAGGAAAGGAAATGAATGTTGTCTACATGGACTTTAGGAAGGCTTTTGACAAGGTCCCACATGAGAGGTTAGTCAGAAAGTTTCAGTTACTTGATGTTCACAGTGAGGTAGTAAATTGGATTAATCATTGGCGTTATAGAAAGCCAGAGAGTGGTAGTGGAAGATTGCCTCACTGACTAGAGCCTGTGTCTGGTGGTGTGCCTCAAGGATCAGTGCTGGGTCCACTGATGTTTGCAATCAGTAATTCGCAATGGAGGCCGCATGGCAACCCTTTCCCCCCCCCCACCCATCCCCAACCCCATCCCGGGGGCACAGCACATTTAAGGGGGACCACAGACTGAAATCGTTCAATATTTTTAGTTTTTTTGTAGTTGGTAGAAGGGGAGTACAGAAGAAACCAAATAATGACTCTTATTAAGGAAGGGGGCCCATAAATTTTGAGCAGAGTTCTAAGGGGGCCATAGCCAAATATCTGGATGATAATATGGTAAACTGGATCAGCAAGTTTGCAGATGACCAAAAGATTGGAGGTGTCATGGACAGCAAGGAAAGCTTTCAAAGCTTGCAGAGAGATACGGAACAGCTGGAAAAATGGGCAGCGAAATGGCAGATGGAATTTAATGCAGACATATTTGCAGTTTTGCACTTTCAAGGACAAACCATGATAGGCTATAGACTGTAAACAATTGCGCACTGAGGAGTATAGTAGAACATAGGGATCTAGGAATACTGATACATAATTCCCTTAAATTGTTGTCATAGGTAGATAGGGTTGTATAGAGAGCTTTTGGCACATTGAATACTGGAGCAATGAAAGCATTGAATACTGGAGTTGAGATGTTATGGTGAAGATGTACAAGACCTTGATGAGGCCAAATTTGGAGTATTGTGTGCAGTTTCAGTCACCTTACTACAGGAAGGATATCAATAAGATTGAAAGATTGCAGAAGAGATTTACAAGGATGTTGTCAGGACTTGAAGAACTGAGTTACAGGGAAAGATTAAACAGTTTAGAACTTTATTCCCTGGAGTGCAGAAGAGTCAAGGGAGATTTGAGAAAAAAATGCAAAATTATGATGGATATAGATAGAGTACATGCAAGTAGGCTTTTTCCACTGAGGTTAGATGAGATCTAGAGGACATGGGTTAAGGGTGAAAAGAGAAAAGTTTAATGGAAACATTAGGGGGAGCTTCTTCATGTTGGGAGTGTAGAACCAGCTGTCAGCTGAATTGATAAATGCACGCTCAATTTTGACAGTGAAGAAAAAAATTGGACAGGTACATGGACGGGATGGGTATGGAGGGATATAGTCCAGGTGCAGGTTAGCGGGACTATGCAATAAAATTTTTCAACAACAAGGGCCGCACGCCCCGTTTCTGTGCTGCAGTGTTCTATGTTTCTAACCAAAATCTTTCTTGCTCTGTCTTTGAAGTAAATGGAGTCGCTAATTCCGTTATGCCTAACTTGCTTGCACAGAATCAAAGGTGGCTCATCCAAACGTCAATGAGGACTATTGGATTGTTATTTCTGATCTTGCCCACAAATGGTCTTCCCCATGCATGAATAGAATTAAAATGCAATCTCCACTCTCAAGTCAAACATCATTGTGATTTGAATATGTGTTATTTTTCCCTCATTGTCATTGGTTGTAAATCCTGGAGTAACCCTTGAGGTGATCTTACCAGGAGAACAGCAGTAGTTTAAGAAGATAGCTCTCTGTCTTTCTAAAGTAATTAGGGATGGGCAAAAATGCTTACTGCCAGCAAAGACTTCATCCTTTAATGGATAAGCATAACATACTGAGGTCCCTCTGCTATTCCACTGTACTCAGAATAATAATTATTGAATCATGTTTACTCTCCATTTTGTTTCTCTCAAAATAAATATGATTAAAAAATATTTTTCCCATTAGGATATTGAAAATAAAGTGTTGAAATCTTTCTCAATGCTGTTGCTCTGTGCCTACAAGTTCACCCTCGAACAAATCTTCTAGTCAACTTGGATCCTAAATTGTTTTGACTGGATTCTCAAGGCCAACTGTAAATAGAAAACCACACCCACAAATCTAGAATCATAGAACTCTACAGCATAGAAAAAGACCCATCTAGTCCATGCCGAACTATTTTTCCATCTACTCCCATTGACCTGCATCCATACCATAGCCATCCTTACCCCTCCCATCCATGTTCCTATCCAAATATTTAAAAATATTAAAACCTAGCTAAGCTGTTCCCACAAGTCCACTTGCATTTTAAATTTGTTTTTAATTGCATTTAATTTATTCTGCTCTGTGCTAATAGATCTCACCTATCTGTCTAGGTACTCTTGAAGTCTACTTCTATTTTACATAATTATTGTTTTGTAACATTAGACATTTGTAGATCTTTTGATTACTGATTTACAATGAACTAAATTAAACCAACAATTACTTGGAATCAATTTCCATCTGTAATATAGAATTTCAGATTTCTACCATTCTGTATTTGTAGAATTGTTTCAATACTTGAGCTACAAAACAAAATCTTGTTTTAATTTTTTTTGATATGCGTCTTTAGTCATAGACATTGGATTTATTGGAAATAAGTCAGAAAATGTGCAGGTGCTGGTGTTTATTGGAATGCACAAAAGGGTTGGAGAAACTCAACAGTTCTTGCAGCATTCAAAGGAAGTAAAAAGCAGTTGACGTTTAAGGCCTGAGCCCCTCATAAGGAGTTTTGAAAACCACTATAATTCCACACACCATTGCCACAGTGACATGTCTGACTACGGCCTCATGTGCTGGCAAATAGAGGCCACCAGCAAAATGGAAGAATAATACCTTGTATTCTGTCAGGGCAGTCCCAAAACTATAAAATATCAATATCAACTTCTATAATTTCATTCAATGTTGATTCAAAAACACAGCACAGTAACAACCCCTCCCCCGGACCATGAACCTGTACTGCCCAAATTCACCCTTGTGACCAATTAACCTACAAAACACTGTACATCTTTGGGAATATGGGAGGAAACCAGAGTACCCTGAGTTGTTATGTTAACTGCTGCATTAACTGTGCCAATAACACCCTTCCTTCATCCATCTATTTCCCTTTCTCCAGTTCACCGCCCCCTTCCCATCCGTTAGAGAGCTATCTTTCTTTGCCTTGTACCCTCTCCTATCATTTCTCGGCTTCTTTCTCTTCTACCCTTCACCTGTATTCACCCATTACCTCATCTGAAAGCCTGTGTCCCCCTACCTTTTTATTCAGATATACCATTTCTACAAATTTAAGAATATGTACTTTGGATTACTGGACATTTTTTAATTATATTCTGGACCTTTTTGCCTATATGGCCTACACAGGCCATATAGATCCTGGTCTATTTAAATTCCTGGGTTTGCTCTATTAAAGAAAACAACATCTATTTCAGGTTTCTTGGGTCCAAAATAGTGATTTGGGGAGGCCAAATGCAGATATATCACAATTTCACAGAGCACCCATGTTTTATCTGCAATATGGATCTTGAGCTCACATTTGCTGGCCTTTTCAACTCTTATTCCTTTTCCTACACTGAGATATGCAATCTCTGCCTTCTCCACAGCCGGCATAAATCTTAATGCAAATAAAAGGAATAATGCCTCATATACGTCTGGGTAATTCTCAGCCCAATCATATGAACATTAAATTTCCAATTTTAAGTCATTTTCATGTCCTGTGTTCCTCTCTCTTCTTCCAGTCCACCTCCAGTCCTCCCCTCCATCCTTTGTTTTGTCCCCTTTCTCAGAACCTCACTCTCAGCCAATTTTCCTCCCTCTCCAAGTTTCATTCACTTGTGAGCACACGTTTTACTCACCAGACACCCTCACTCTCAGGTTCTATCAGATTCCATCTGTTCCTCAACTGATGGATACTATTTCTACCATTTTCACCTTCTTTACCAATCAGATTTCAGTACTAGTAAACTTTTGTTCCTGCTTAACATCCTACACCAGCTGTCTCCAACTTCACTCTCCCCGGCTCATTTTCCACCACCCAGCCCTTGTGTTTTTTTTCCTATTTCTTTCTTTCTCTCTCCCTCTCGCTCTTTTTTCTCTCTCTCTCTTTTTCTTTGGTACTTCCAATCACCTACCTCTGTCTCCCAGCTACATCCCTCCCATCTCCAACTATTTGTCATTTGTCACCCCTTACTGATTCACTAAACACTTGCTGGTTCCTGCCTCAACCCCTCACCTATTCCTCCTAATACTGTCATTTCCCCTGTCCACAATCAGTCTTGAAGATGGGCTTTTTCCAAAATGTGGATAATTCCTTCCATCTCTCCCACCCCCCTCCCCCCACCATCCAAAATATTACTTGACCTGTTAAGTTCCTCCAGTAGGTTATTTTTTATTTAGAATTCCAGTGTAAGCAGTCACTTGTGTACCAACCTCATACTTGCCATCATTAAAATCTATTTGCAACAATTTTCTATTTTGCACAATTTATGCATATCCCTTCATAATTTTTGTTTTTTTCTGCACTAACTACTTACACTATTTTGATCATTTATTAATATAGTTAATTCTTGTATCAACATATTTGTAGGAAATTTTAAATCCTATCTTGCCAAGTTGAGTTCTAGTATATTGTCTCTTGCTCTTCACCACTTTGATGGCTGGATCAATTTGCCTCCAGTTCTATGAATTTGAAGTTCAGCTAACTGTTTGTTATAAGAATTTTTATTAACTGCCTTTGGAATTCCACAAAAATAATTCTGTGTGCCACTTGACCTCGGGGGTGGGGTGGGGGGGGGGGGTGGGGTGGGGGGAGGTGGAATCAGTTGGGACTCCCATGATGAACCGAGTGGCAATGCAAAGTTGGCAATATCCTGGTGGAGACTCTTTGGGATGCTGAGAACCCCCGTATTACTTGGAGAATTGTCAGCAATTTTACTTGGTTGGTTTCATCAGAAAAATATGGGTGGTTGAGTTTAACCTGAATGCTTTGGTTCAGTGTAGTATTGCTTTCTGCCTTTTTGGTAAAAAGAGGAAATACATCCTTCATTTGTAAAACACTGAACCTTAATCCTTGAAACTTCTGTGAGTATAAGTAGAGAATTTATGCCCCATATTCAGAACAAATGTGTTAAAAGCATTGAAAACTTTATAAAAAGTTATGCTAAATAGTATATTTTGTTGTGCTACGTCTGGGCTCAAATGCTGTTTATACCTTAGTTTGCAATGCAACACCCTCCAGGTAAATTGTCTTTACTAAATATTTTCATAGTGTAATCCTGCTTAATATGTTCTGGGATATTTTCTTCAAGGAAACACTCTGATATATTGTTTGTTTATTATTATGTATATCCCATCAAGTCTGAGTTGTTCAATGGGACAAGGACAAGGACAGTCATTTATTCTGCCACAGCATACACGATCTCTATTAATCAATGTCCGGAGTATGTTTGCACAAACATTTTCTTATGTTACAGGAAATAATCCTTAAATTTTTGATGTCTTTTATAGATGCAAGAAAGAGAGGAAAGGAAGAGAAAAGAAAAGGAAGAAACCGAGAGATATGATGCAAAACTTGAACAGGACATGAAAATTTACAATCCATGGGGAAGAGGAGGTGGAGGAGCACCTCTCAGAGATGCAGAAGGAAATTTACTAAGTATTACTTTATTTTCTTTCATTTAATTTTGTGAAGTTAAAGTTTAGGAGTATACTTGGCTATTTTACAATAGTTTAACTGGATATAGCACGGTTTGCACAGTTTGGCGGGCAGCAGCCTCCTTTGAAGAAGACCGCAGAGCCCACCTCACTGACAAAAGGCAAAGGAGGAAAAACCCAACACCCAACCCCAACCAACCAATTTTCCCTTGCAACCGCTGCAATCGTGTCTGCCTGTCCCGCATCGGACTGGTCAGCCACAAACGAGCCTGCAGCTGACGTGGACTTTTTACCCCCTCCATAAATCTTCGTCCGCGAAGCCAAGCCAAAGAACTGGATATAGCACATTTTAGACCAGAGTAAAGTTGTTTGTAATTTGCCTGTAAACAAGCTTCTTCAAAGCACAAGAACAGTTTTTCAAATTAATGCTAAATTCTGACAGCATTCTTCATTTAGTTTTGAAGTTTTCAAATTAACTGTTGTTTTTGCTATATTTCATTCAAATTCATAGACGAGCTAATTTCCTGGGATATATGGATCTTCATATAGATTTGTATATCTGCATGAATATGTATTTCCACCAACCAGTCCCCAATAATGTTATGCTAGAATTGATTGGAGGTGGAAAAAACACATTCCATCATTAATTATATCTGATTCTTTTTGTAAAATTTATTGTAATGTGAAATGAAATGACTTTAAATGTATGACATTGCAACCAGCTGATCTGAAGAAAATGCATAAGCAGAATGAAAATGCCTACAGGGACTTTCCTCATCAAGGAAATCAAGACTCCAAGGTCATGGTACCTTTTAATGTGAAAGACCAAGGTAAATTGTGTTTTGATGAATAGTCACATTAAATTAATGTACAAGATGTAAATGATGCTGACTAGAACATACTCCATACATATTGTATTGTTTTGATGCCTACAGTTTTTGGATAGTGACAAGAAGAATGGTTTCTTTTCAGGTAATTTTAAGGGAAGAGCTTGTCTGTTCCATTATGCTCCACCATCAAGATCACTCTATATTATGTTTTCTCATACTGAGACTGATGAGCTGCATTTGACTCAATAGTGGGGATGCCTTTTACCAATTCACTGGCATCCTTGACAATGTTCCACAAGCAACTGGGTCAGACATTTGAGGTCCACATTGAGAGAATACATTCTGTTGTTGAGTGTCGAAGTGTTAGTTGCTTAAGGCCATCCACAAGGGTCACCAGGAGTATCCTTGGTGTAAGTTGGCAGAATGTCCAAATTTCATCAACTGGAAAACACTTTTTTTTTTGCAAGATAAAGAAAAAGTAAACAAGAATAGAAGTTCAGTTCCAGAAGACTTGCAAGAGGCTTTTTAATAATTTTCAGATAGGGAGAAAATTTGATTAGCTTTTTTCTGAATTTGCTGTTTATGGTGGTTGTGGACATTCAAGATTCCACTTTTTGACTTGTTGACAAAATACACACATATCTTTTTACTTTGCCCTTTAAAAGCACACATTTTGAAACTCTTGTATGTTAATGATGAGAGAAATGATTTAAACAAATAACTTTTTATTGAAGATGGATCTTGAAATAGACAGGAAAAAGCATTAATTAAGGCAAGATAAGGAACTTGTTTGAAAGAAATGTGAATCTTTGGCATTTTCTACAATCTGAATTGGAGTCTTTAAATATATTCAAGGCTTGAATGTGGAGATGAGGGGAATCAAAAGTAAGGAAACCAAACTGGAAAGTAGAATTGAGGCCAAGATGTAACTAACCATGATCTTAATGAATTGGTGAATAGCTCAAGAAGCCACAGGTTCACTTATGCCCTAAGAAATAATAGTGTTTATTGACATATACATTGTACAATGTACATGTACCAAAACCCTTATTTGCTGCAGCTGAACAGCAACAAAAACAGCTAAAAATACAACTACAATATTATACTTAATTGAGTTAAAAAGTGGCAATAAATGCAATAAAAATAGATCATATTTATCCTAGAGAAAATAGTGACACCAATAGTGCAGAGCAATCTCTGCTTAGGAGAGCTTCAAGAGCTGATACTGTTGGAAATAAACTGTTCTTATAGATTCGAGATTCAGTTTATTGTCACGTAATAAAAACAGTGATATATGACACAAAAGTGGCTTTTGTCTGCTGTAAGGCAGACAGATTGGCCATCAGCAAAAATTGCCTGAAGTGCCTCTTACAGTCAGAGAAAGAGAAGCAAATGAGAGTTCCACCACATTCACCGAGTATCTGTGGATTCGCCTCCAGCACACTTGTATCTTCTGCAGGCACACAGAGTCCAGTCCAAACCATCGGCAATTTGAGCTCTACATCTGAACCTCTAACATGATTAGGAACACTTCAGCACACTCAGCACCCTTTTGCTTCCTGTTCCAATATCTGGTGGTGCCCCTTCTGCCACTTTCAAGCCAGTCTCCCAGCAGTCCACTGCCTGATGTAAATCCCTTGCTTGACCCGCAGTCTCAAGCAGTCCACAGCCTGTGTGGGTTCCTCTCCTCGAGTCACCAACAGCTCATGGCCTGTGTGCTCCTCAGCTGCAGAGCCCCTCACTGGTCTTCTGCCATGGTCATTGTCCCATGGGTCGTCTCCTCTGCTTCTCCTGTTCATACGGGGGATGGTCTTCCTGCTTTCTGGTGCCTTGCACCAGTCCTCTGCCTCCTCAGAGTCTGCAACCCCTTGTGGCTGCTGCCGATCATAGGCACCACCATCTTGAGCGCAGACCCTGCAGTTGTTGGATTTTTAATAAAATCTCTGTCGGTTCCTTTAAGAGGCCGTTTAAAGCCTGTATGGAGCTGACAGGATTTGGACTGGGCGGTTGGACCCTGCAGGAGTGGTGTGTCTCCATTCACTGCTCATTCCCTGCTCTCTGCGGGTCCACACCAGTGGCAGCGCTGCCAGCACCACCATTTTTCAGACATAGAGTCCTGATCTCCAGGCATCTGTAACTTCTGCATGAAGGTAGCAATGAGAAAATTGTAACAAGGCTGATGAAGGTGTTTTTTTTTTAACAATGTTGACTGCCTTCTTGAGTCAACACTTCATACAGAAACACTCAGTGGATGGGTCAGACCCCATAATGGACCTGGCTATGTTTGTTTTCTGAGAGCATTACAGCACAGTACAGGCTCTTTGGACCACAATGTTGTGCTTACCTTAATTAACATACTCCACAACAATCTAATCCTTCCCTTCCTCACACCCAAAGTCCTCAAACATTTAAGAGTCTTTTATAAGTCTATTGTACCAATCTCCACCACCACCCCTGGCAATGCATTCCAGGCACCCACCACTCTCTGTTTTTTTTTACTCCTGACATGTCTCCTAAACTCATCCACTCACCTTAAACAGATGTCCTTTGGTATTTGCTATTGTCACCCTGGAAATCTTCTGGAGTCTTCTGTGATCCTGGGCATTTGAATTCTCAAACCAGGACTTAATGCAACTACATTGCACTTTCCAAAGTGCACCTGTAGAAGTTTGATAGAGTATATGATGATATGCCAAATCTCTTCAGACCCCTTAGAAAGTAGGGACATTCATATTTGTCCATATGTATCAGAAGATATATAGCAGTTGCCTCAGTGTGCTAGTTCCAGGAGAGGTGTTCTGATATATGGACTCCCAGGAACTTCAAGGCTCTAACTCTCCACCTCTGTCCCATCAATGTGAATAGGTGTGTGGTCCCTCAGACTCTCCTTCCTAAATAGCTCCAAGTAGCTCCTTGGTCTTGGTGGCTTTGAGAACAAGATTGTTGTTTTCCTTGGATTCCTTGGATTCCCTGAATAAAGCCATTTATATTTTCTTTTTGTAGGGTTTATGCTTGCAAATGCATCACAGCTTTCCCAAGGAAATTCAGCCATTGAACAACAAACTGAAAGAAAAATTCCTGACCAAGAAAAATATAAAGAATATCTACGCTTACAAGTAAATATAGTTGAAGTATTCTATTTTTAATTTCCTGTTACATTCATTTATTCCTTTCCCTGTGTTCAGTCATTTAATATATAGTGAGTCACTCGGTTAGTATAGCAGTTAGTGCAATGCTATTATAGTGTCAGCAACTCGGGTTCAAATCTGGCACTGCCTGCAAGAAGTTTGAATGTTCTTCCCATGTCTGCGTGGGTTTCTTCTGGGTTCCTCCCACCCTCCAAAATGTATGGAGGTTGTAGGTTAATTTGGATACAGTATTTGGGATGCATGGGCTTGGGGGCTTGGAATGACCTGTTTACTCTGCTGTATATCTAAAAAAATAGTTGCTCTACTTTATCTAGGAGAATGTGTTTAGTTGGATGCTGATGGATTAAAATATTCTGAGTTCAAGTTCCACCCAGAGATGTGCACAAAATATAGGCTGCAGCCTAGCAATTCAGATGTCTAACTCTTTTCTGTGCTGTACATCCAAAAATCTCTGATATTGCCTGACCCATTTCTCATTGTTTGCTGATGACCCTCCATCTCCCCATCATGCAAGACACTGATCTCTGGTTGGCTGTCAAAAGGTTTCTTTGATGTAATCCACAATAGAATATTTCTGTGTACTTTAGTAGTGGATGTTTTTTTTTCATAGCTAAAAACCTAACTGAGATCAGCACTAGTGAGTTCATGGAGTGCTTTGTTTCACTGCAATAACATTAAAGGTAAAGGTTCCATTATAGTTATGTAATACTACATTAAGAATGTAACATACATGAAATTCATTAACTTTGTCTACCTTCACTTTGTCCAGTGCCCCTCACAGAAATCTTCAATACCTGGTGTGCTTAGGCAGTCTCCCCTCCAAGTACTGATCAGTCCTGAGCCTGCTTAGCTTCCGAGATGAGACAGTGTTAGGCGTATTCAAGCTACTAGGCACTGTTAGTATTTGAATATTCAAATACTCAATCATGAAAGTGCACATGCTTTGATTGCAGTAATATTTCTTTAGAAGAGGGAGATGTGCTGTTCCAGCATGTTAAATGGCTTGAGCTGCTCTTGTGAGTGAATCAGTCAGTTGCAGAAGCAACACATGGAATTTTTTCTTAGTAGGCGGCCTGGACCTCAAATATTGAAACTGAGACTCACAATCTCTGGCTGTCAGCTTAGAGCACTTTGCCTCAGGAGGTTATGATTCAAGTTCTGCTCCATAGAATTGATATTAAGGGTGTGTTGCATTATCTGAGGGGCAGCCTTTCAGATGAGAGACCAAACCAAATCTCACTTCTCAGTTGGACTATTTATCAATGTATAATTATAAAATGAATATATTTCTGTTGTATTAGCACAAAAGTTTCCATTACACTGTTTTTAATAAAATAATAAAGTTTTCTTTAGTGTCATAGCCAACATTAATTCTCAATCATTGTCAATAAAGCACATATGGTCTTGTTATGATTCAGTTTGTGCATGAATTGGATGCCATATTTTTGACAATAGAATTGAGACACGTTTCAAAAGTACTTTGGAAGCAAAATGCTTTGGACTTCTGCAGTAATGAATAACACTTTCTAAATACAGACTTTCTCTTTCAACTATTCATTTTAAACATATAGTGCCAAAAAGGAATTTAGAATTGATCCATTTGAAAGTCAAGTGAGATGTATCTTTTTCTTGTAATCTTGGCGGTCAGGAAGTTGCAGAAGAGATAGAGCAGACTATAATTTTCTAATAAGTTAATAATGGATTTTTCAAACTCAATTTTTGTGAGACAAAGAACTTTTGTCTATGAAAAGTTTGGATAGTATGCTAAAATCATACCTACATTGACCAAATGCTGCTGCTTTTGAAGGAGGAAATACAAAATAGGTAATAAAAATGTAATTCATTTGAGTGTTATTTCAAGTACTGAAAGACAAATCCTCTACCAATGAAAATATTTGAAAGCAATTTAAATATCATATAGTGCAGTTGTTACCTTGCTTGCAAAGGAGTGGACAACCTGTCAACATGTTTAGATGGTAGTGCAACAGTTTATCAGTTGGTTATGGCCATCTCGTACTCAGTCACTGAAAGTGTCACAGAGTTGAGAAAAGCAATAAGAAGAGCTCTTTTCTGTACCTGTGCATTGGGTTGTGGCCTTCTCTACATTTTTTGCTCAAAGAGCTATCTTATTCAAATGGAAAGATTCTAGCCTTTCAACAGTGTTTCAATGGTTCTTTCATTTTATGACCTATTTAAGTTCAGAAAAAAAAAATATCATGTATTGATGCGTCGGTGAAATTTGAAGATACATGGTGACATTTTATATCTTACTTTCATTTGATGTAAATGTTTTTAATGTGATTAGATGTACTCACTCTTCCAGAAGAGATATAGTCTTAACTGTTGTTTTTTGATTCACAGAATGAATCAAAAGCTACAAAATATATGTAGCCCTCAGGATAAGCTGTTAAGATGTGTTTTTTTTTTGTTTAGTTTCTTTTCAATTGATTAGGGTAGGTATTTTTTTTCTCTCTCTCTCTCTCTATATATATATATATATATACATATTTTCAAAAATCATAATATATAAATATATATATTGTTACGAGCCCAGGAGGAACCCAAAACCCAGCAACAATAGATATTCACCAAGACAAATGGTTACTTAAACAAAAGTTGCTTTTAATTATCTTTAAACATGAAAACAGGATCAAACTTTAACTTAACACTATTAACTTACTTAACCTAACTTAACCCCCTTCTAATTCTAAGCGCACGTGTATGTAATGTGGGTGTAAGTTTAGAAAAGTTCTTTAATTCACAGTCCAATCTCACTTTTCATTCCTCCAAGTTCACTGGTTGCAGGCAATTCTTATAATGTCCACAGAATTTAACATTTATGAATTTGACCAGGCTTTGGTGCTTGAAAGGTAAATGGTTACCATTCAGGAAGGTTCTTGTCGGTTTTCAGAGAGAGATTTGTTATTCCTGGTCACAAACGGATCCCTTTTAATCAGCCATGTCAGTGTCTTGCCGAAGAAACTTACCCCATCAGGGTTTTCAGGATGATAACCTCTTTTCTTCAGATCTCCACAATGTTCCTTTTTGTTTCTCTTATTTCAAGTGAAACATTATACAGCCAGTCCTCTCCTCTTGTATGGACCACAAGGGCTTTGACCATGTTGAACCAAGCACTCACAACCAGTCTTCAAAATGGGGTTTTTCCAAAAGATTGCCAGCTTGTCCTGTTCCAGTTCCCACCTGCTGCTTCTGAACTCTAGCACTGCAGAATTCTCTCTCTCTCTGTCAGAGATAAGCCTGTTTTACTCTCTCTGCTTGAAAAATCACATGACCTTGTTAGAACAGCAAACTGTCCTCAGACAGTCCTCTGCTCCGAACCTAAACCTCCGAGTTCTTTCAACTCTTACTTTTCAAAATAACAATCCATTAGTGAAGTCCCTTAGGCACTCTTCAAAGTTTTTGCAAGGGCACTCAAAGCCAGGCCTGTCTGGCTTGAGCAGAACTCCAGTATTTTAAATGAGATCTATTTTTAAGTGTTTGTATGTGACTTACCCTAAAAAACCTGCCACAATTTATCTCCTAAAAACATATCTATATACAACACAAACATAACATATTCTGACACAATATATATCATATCTTCTGTTTTCATGCAGTGGAGGGAGGACCGAGTTTATACTGTTTGAAGTTTTATCTTTGATTTATATAATTATGTGATATTGTATTTTCAGTTTTGTTCCCTTTTCTTCGTAGTATATTTATTATAAAAACTAATTTAAAAATTGAAAAGAAAGAAAGAAGTGTTTGCTCATCATGGTACATAAGCCTGAGATGAGCACAAATAATTCTGGGTAAATCTTTGTGTTTGATAAAATGGATCTTATCATTAATAAAATAAGTGAGGCTTAATTGTAGTTTTAAGTTTGGGAACTGAGTGGGTGTAAACTAAGCCACGTGTACAAAAATAGAACAATCCTATTCTATTAAACATCATATTTTTTCATAATTTTTTACGTGCATTTTTCATTGTAATTTACATTTCATTCTTTTATTATGTTTAACTGGTTTATGACTTTTAAAAATACCAAGCTAAAGAAAGTTTGATTAGCGTGAGATTCTGATGTAGCAAAGTTGGAAAGTTTGAAAAATCTTAATGACAAAATTCTTGAGTTTAAACTTCCCTTCAGAAAATACAAGGAATTCCAGTAAAAAGTTGGTTTTAGAAATAAATCAACAGAATAAGTGAATTACAATTAATTTGGTTTCAGATTGAAGAAAAGCGACGCAAAGCAGAGGAAGAACGTGAAAAATGTAAACTAGAAGAGCAACGAGAGGAAAGACGGTTAGTTGAACAGAGAGCACGAATTGCAAAGGAACTTGAAGAGGAACAAGAAAAGAAACGGCGTAAAGAAGAGGAGGTAACCTTTCATTTTTGACTGATACGATTAGTTGCTTTTCTAAAATATCACACTTTAAAAACCCTTCAAAAATGTACTGGGGTGTAGGCTAATGGGGTGTAAATTGGGTGGCATGGACTCATAGGGCCGAATTGGCCTGTTACAGTGCTGTATTAGAACTGGCTAAATCTGTGGGTTTTATACTTTCCAATTAAATCTTCTGGAGAGAGGGAACCGTGTTTCTTTTTACCAACCAGGGAGTGTTGCCATTATTTTAAGGATAGTCTTGAATATGCACAGCCAACACCCAATGGAAAATTTCAGTTATGTTATTTGTATTCAGTATTGTGGGCAAAGGAAAAGAAAACTTTCAACAAAGGTGGCATGGTTAGTCTTGCAGTTAGTGCAACACTGTTTCAGAGCAGTAACTGGTTTGAATCTAGCGTTGTCAATATTTCTTCAGTCTTTCAAATGAGATGTGTTTTAAAATGTGTGTATGTATGTGACCTACCCCAATTCTTATAAATTCTCCCCAAATATTAATATTGTTACAGCAGACAGTGCAAGATTCGAACCCTGGTCGTTGGCACTGTTAGAACATTGCACTAACTGCTATCCTAACTGTGTGTCTGCCTCACCCATCATATCCAATTATCCAATTAAACATCTTCCTATTTTGTCTGATTTTTCTTTGTCCAAAACTAAAAGCTCAGGGAGTTGTGGTCACTATCACTGAAATGCTCCTGCATTGAGAGGTCTATCACTTGACATGTTCATTACCCAATGCCAGATCCATTACGGCCTCTCCGCTGATCTTTCTTGGACACACCTGACAAATTCCACCCCATCTATACCTCTTGCAGTCAGAGGTTCTGAGAAGTTGAAGTCTCCAATAACATTAACCTGAAAATTAATGCACCATTCCTAAAGTCTTCCTACTTACCTGTTCCTCGGTGTTTCGAGGGCTATTTGGGGCCTATAGATTACTCCCAGTACAAGGATTGCCCTCTTCCTATTTCTGACTTCCACCCACAATGTCCTAGTTGACATTCCATCTACAGCTTCCTCCCTTTCTATAGCCGTGATAAAATAATGCTACTCCCCCATCCCCACCCCCTCTCTTTACTCCCATCCTATTCCTTTTAAAACACCTAAACCCCAGTACCTGCATCAGCCAATCCTGTCTTTCCACCAGTCAAGTCTCTGTAGTGGCCACAACATCAACATAGTAGGTCTCATCAGCAACAACAATGAGTTGCACTACAGAGAAGAGGTGGAAAATTTTGTGATATGATGAGAGAGTAACAACCTGAGTTTCAAAGTGGGCAAGATGAAGGAGATAACTATGAACTTCAGGATGACCAGGACTGACCACCTGTTTGGAGATCTATATATAATTGCAGTGTCTTTTTCCCCTTTCCATTTCTTGACTCAACCCTTCTGAATCTTCCGATCCAAAGTCACATCTTTCTAATGATTTAATGTTATTCCTTACCAACAGAGCCATGCCATCCTCTCTGCTTATCTGCCTATCCTTTTGATTCACTGTGTATCCTTACATATCCTGATATTCAGCTGTTAATGACATCTATCCTTTAACCAGACTCCTTGATGGCCACAAGATCATACCTGCCAATCTATCAGTGTACTATAAGGTCATGCACTTTATTTCTTGTGCTGCATTTAAATACAAAACCTTTAGCCTTGTATTCCTATTTTTGTCACTGTTACATTGAAACAATAGGCAGGCAATGCCTTTACAGTGCCAGCAATTGGGACTGGGGTTCAAGTTTCATGCTGTCTGTAAGGAATTTGTATATTCTCCCTGTGTCTATGTGGGTTTTCCCTGGTGGCTCTGATTTCTTCCCACCCTTCAAAACGTACTGGGGGTGTAGGTTAATTGGGTTTAAATTGGGCAGCAGGGGCTCGTGGGTCGAAATGATCTGTTACTGTGTTGCATGATTAAATTAAAAAATTTAAGAAACTCATCCCATTGGCTGCATTTTTGCCCTATCTGCCTGTCATTCCAAACAAACTTCCTAGCAGTTTGCCAGCTGCCTCTTATACTCAATACATTATAAATAATCTAATGATAAAGGGTTAGTTATTTAGAATTGAGATGAGAAGGTTTTTTATGTAGAGGATTGTACATGAGTCTTGAGGACTCTGGATATATTTAAGCTCAAGATCAATAAGGTTTTGAACAAAGATAACCAGAGTAAATAGGAACCAGAAGTAGAGGAACAAAAAGGATCTTGCTAAATATCCTTACAGACTTGAGGGGTTTTGTAGCTGCTCTTTTTTTTCCCCTTTTATTCTCAAAGAATAGTAGATGTAAAAAGGTTGTGTCCCATGGATAGCGAGTCTATAATAAGAGGGCAGAATTTCAGGATTGAAGGGTGTCCGCTTGGAACAGAGATGTGGAAGAATTTCTTTAGCCAGAGGGTGATAAATTTGTGGAGTGTGTTGCGAAAGATGGTTGAAGAGGCTAAGTCTTTAGGTGTATTTAAGGCAGGAATTGATTAGCTAGGGTATCAAAAGTTCTGAGGAGAAGACTGGACAATGGGAAAATGAATCAGCTCTTGATTAAATGGCAGAGCAGACTCAAAAGGCTGAATGGCCTAATTCTGCTCCTATGTCTTATGCTCTGATGTGGACGTGCACATGAAATATGAGGATCTCAATGTTTAGTGGAAGTAAGTTTGGAAAAAATGGAACATTGTTTTTTAAAATGCAAATTTAATTTGATTCCATTTTCAGCAAAGGCTCAAAAATGAGGAAATTGTACGGTTGGCTGAAGAACGTCGTAAAGAAGCAGAAAGAAAACGAAAAGAAGAAGAAGAAAAGCAGGAGCTATTATTTCGGCAGCAAATAGAAAGGGAACAGTCTGCAAGGGTAGATGAGGTATAAAGAGATATCTGTTTGTGCATGAGCAGCCTCCATAATTGCTTGCACTGTACTTTGTTTGCTACTTGAGGATCTCCTGCTCTGTCTGTAATGTTTTCCCCATGTCTGCATGGGTTTTCTCCGGGGGTTCCAGTTTCCTCTCATTGTTCAAAAACGTATAGGGTGTGTAGGTTAATTGGGGGTAAAAATTGGGCAGCACAGACTCGTGGGCCGAAATAGCCTGTTACTGTGCTGTATTTCTAAATAAAATAACCCATAAATTTATGCTCACATATGTCTGGATAGCTCTTAGCACCAACTTCACATTCATTTGGTTGATGTATGTCACATGTAGTATTTTGCTGTTCACTGCTGCATTGTCAAAAAATGCTAAACCTTCAATTTTTGGTCAGTGTTATATCTGAAGCATGTATATATTTCGAGGCTCTCAGAATTGCAATGTCCTTGATGTTAATCTGAGGAATTACTTAAAAGGGTTATAGCACTATTGAATCTTTTTTAGCTGTTAGTGAAAATTGGCAAGGAATGAATTTATGCTACAGTGATAAGGAGGAGCTGGATGTTGTCACAGGTAGCAGAGGAACCTGCACAGGCTCCTGCAGAACAGTAGCAGGAAAAGCATCAGGTGGACTTGCAGGACTTGATTATATTTTTTAATAAATGTTGCTAGTATGTGCATATTTTTTAGAAAGTTTCCCAGACTGCTTCAGAGGTTTAATTCAAAGCTGTAGCAACAAACGAGTTTGAAGGCACCTTAACTACTTCAACATCAGGGCTGATAAGGCAGGAGAGAATCACGAGAGTCTCTCTTCCCCCCCCCCCCCCCAATCAATGTGATCTACTGGGATCATTGTCTGAAGAGGACACGCAAAATCATTGAGGATCCCTTCCAGCCTGCACGCAGCATCTGTAAAGGTTAAAACCTTGTGTTTTTTTTATTTTTAGTTAATTTTGTGCTTGTCTCTGAGACTATGTGACTATGACGTAATATGTCATAATATCTGAGCAAACTAAGAGCTTCCATCTCATTCTTTGATGAACTATGAAGAGAACGTGAGCTCAAGATAATTTTCTTTAAATTTGTCTTATTTCTTCTTGTATAATCTCTTTAAAGTTGAGTATCGTTATATTTTAAGTACAGTATATGCTTTGTTTATTCATCATTATGAAAATCTTAATGTGAAGTTATTCAAAATGTTTATCCATCTTATCAACGAATTAAAGCTACATAAAGCTGCATCTACAAAGTTTGGTTTATTGGATTAATAAGATAGTAATTCAGAATATCATCCCCATGACACGTTTTGAAATGAGGAAATACTGGAACTTGGAAAGTGTCATCTGCATTTTGATTCCAATAAAATTATAATGGTGAGCTTTGTTGGATAAAATTTGGTCAAAAGAACTCAACTTGTTAAAAGCAAAGAGACATCCTCGCTGTAACAATAGAATATTCCAATTCTATGAGAATCTGTCAATGTTGTCTATGAAATGTGCAGTTTAAAATTGAGCTAAAGTCTTGGAAGAAACCTGTGACCTTGGAAAGCTAAGATACAGCTTTGGTTTGCAGAATCTGGCAGGAAGCCCAGAAGAATGTGTTCTTAAAAGTTATAAACAACCAGAGATAAGAAAGCTTGTGTGCATATCCACACATTCAAGACAATTCAGAGAAATTCTCTTAAAGGGACCACGTAAGATACAAATTTGTTTACAGTTCGCAGGAACCAGAAGAAGCCAGATTGCAGTGTAAAGAACCCAAGATGAATAAGAAGAAGCCTTGTTGGGCAAAAGACCTCAAGCAAATAGCTCCTCTTAAAGAAATGTTTGGTTGTGAGTTGAGCCAGCAAGACGGACCAACAACACTTGGCAGGAGGTTAGAGCCAGCCACCAAAGAAGAAGCGACTTCAACCATCAAGCAAGAAGAAGACTCCAATAAGGCACTGCAGACGTCATTAGCTGACTTAAAGATTAGTGGAACTGGAACAGATGAATGTACATTGCGAGTCCCACTGGTGCTGTACTGGGCGAAATGTAGAAGATAGAGACTCAGTCAGCTGTATCTCAAAGTTCAGATGTGAATCCTGATGATAGTATTTCCAAGGTTATTAGCACAGGAACTTGGTCTGAGCTGCGCAGCGGGCGTTGGACTTGGGGTGAGGGGCCGTACACAGCCTTTAGAGCCTCGTAGAAACCCCTGAAGTCGCCAATGTCCGCGCTGAGCTGGGTTCGTTTGGCGAGGCTAGTCCACCACTCATTTTGGATCTCCCGGAGTTTGCGCTGAAGATGGCTGCATGCGCGACGGAAGGCTTGTTTCTTCTCTGGACAGGACGGCTTTGTAAGGTGAGCCTGGTGGGCAGCTCGCTTCTTTGCCAGCAGCTCCTGGATTTCCTGGCTGTTTTCGTCAAACCAGTCCTTGTTTTTCCTGGAGGAGAAGCCCAGTATAAGGCAATCGAACAACTGAAAAGTGGCAAAGCAGCAGGTATGGATGGAATCCCCCCAGAGGTCTGGAAGGCTGGCGGCAAAACTCTGCATGCCAAACTGCATGAGTTTTTCAAGCTTTGTTGGGACCAAGGAAAACTGCCTCAGGATCTTCGTGATGCCACCATCATCACCCTGTACAAAAACAAAGGCGAGAAATCAGACTGCTCAAACTACAGGGGAATCACGCTGCTCTCCATTGCAGGCAAAATCTTCGCTAGGATTCTACTAAATAGAATAATACCTAGTGTCGCCGAGAATATTCTCCCAGAATCACAGTGCGGCTTTCGCGCAAACAGAGGAACTACTGACATGGTCTTTGCCCTCAGACAGCTCCAAGAAAAGTGCAGAGAACAAAACAAAGGACTCTACATCACCTTTGTTGACCTCACCAAAGCCTTCGACACCGTGAGCAGGAAAGGGCTTTGGCAAATACTAGAGCGCCTCAGATGTCCCCCAAAGTTCCTCAACATGATTATCCAACTGCACGAAAACCAACAAGGTCGGGTCAGATACAGCAATGAGCTCTCTGAACCCTTCTCCATTAACAATGGCGTGAAGCAAGGCTGTGTTCTCGCACCAACCCTCTTTTCAATCTTCTTCAGCATGATGCTGAACCAAGACATGAAAGACCCCAACAATGAAGACGCTGTTTACATCCGGTACCGCACGGATGGCAGTCTCTTCAATCTGAGGCGCCTGCACGCTCACACCAAGACACAAGAGAAACTTGTCCGTGAACTACTCTTTGCAGACGATGCCGCTTTAGTTGCCCATTCAGAGCCAGCTCTTCAGCGCTTGACGTCCTGCTTTGCGGAAACTGCCAAAATGTTTGGCCTGGAAGTCAGCCTGAAGAAAACTGATGTCCTCCATCAGCCAGCTCCCCACCATGACTACCAGCCCCCCCACATCTCCATCGGGCACACAAAACTCAAAACGGTCAACCAGTTTACCTATCTCGGCTGCACCATTTCATCAGATGCAAGGATCGACAATGAGATAGACAACAGACTCGCCAAGACAAATAGCGCCTTTGGAAGACTACACAAAAGAGTCTGGAAAAACAACCAACTGAAAAACCTCACAAAGATAAGCGTATACAGAGCCGTTGTCATACCCACACTCCTGTTTGGCTCCGAATCATGGGTCCTCTACCAGCATCACCTACGGCTCCTAGAACGCTTACACCAACGTTGTCTCCGCTCCATCCTCAACATCCATTGGAGCGCTTTCATCCCTAATGTCGAAGTACTCGAGATGGCAGAGGTCGACAGCATCGAGTCCACGCTGCTGAAGATCCAGCTGCGCTGGGTGGGTCACGTCTCCAAAACGGAGGACCATCGCCTTCCCAAGATCGTGTTATATGGCGAGCTCTCCACTGGCCACCGTGACAGAGGTGCACCAAAGAAGAGGTACAAGGACTGCCTAAAGAAATCTCTTGGTGCCTGCCACATTGACCACCGCCAGTGGGCTGATATCGCCTCAAACCGTGCATCTTGGCGCCTCACAGTTTGGCGGGCAGCAACCTCCTTTGAAGAAGACCGCAGAGCCCACCTCACTGACAAAAGGCAAAGGAGGAAAAACCCAACACCCAACCCCAACCAACCAATTTTCCCTTGCAACCGCTGCAATCGTGTCTGCCTGTCCCGCATCGGACTTGTCAGCCACAAACGAGCCTGCAGCTGACGTTGACTTTTACCCCCTCCATAAATCTTCGTCCGCGAAGCCAAGCCAAAGAAAGAAGCACAGGAAGATCTTCAAAGTCTTCAAAAGCATCTAGAATAAGTACAGCTTCGCATTCTTCAAGCATATCAGCTCTGCATGCTAAGGCGCAACCAGACTTGGCTACTGTCTGTGCCCAATAACAGTGATTAAAGAAAAGATATGCTTTAGAGGATATGGAAGCTGAAATGAAGATTCAGCAACTGAGACAAGAAGCTAAAATCAGGAACCAACCACTGAAACAAGAAGCCTAAATCATGAAATAACAATTGGAGCAAGAAGAGTAACTTAAAAGGTTACAAATGGCTAGTGAAGAACAAAATAGATTATTGAAGAGAGAAAAGAAAAGACTAGAGTTTGAGGAACAACGTGCTATGAATTTGGCCAAAGTCAAAGCATTAGCTCAGGCCTGCTAGATTTATCACTTATAGTGACATACCCAAAGGGCTAGCACCTAACATTCCAGAGGATCAATGGGTACCACAGCCACAAGAAACAAGTATACTCGAGCAAGGAGCCACAGGTGTCGCTGCTAGTGCTCAATTGACAATGACCAATCCTGTGGAAAGAGGATTGTCACTAGTGACATTCAATCTCTTCAGAGGCCACAATATATGAATCTTCCCAAAAGGAGAATATTTCAAAAAAGTTCAACCATACGAATTGATCATACTCAACCATTGATGTCTCTCCATGTTGCTGGAGAACCAGCTATAAGACAAGGATCTCCAGCAATGCCATCACTTAAATAACAAGGATCCCCATTAATGCCATCACTTACAACTCAAGGTCCTACACCTTTGGTACCAGTTCAAGATCCGTTTTCTCCATTCACAACAAGACAACCAGGCAAGCCATGGTGAGCAAGACAATATAATATCACCCATAGCAAAACAAAATGAAATTTCTGCTATGTTAGCACAGAAACAAGGTTCATATGGTTTACCTGAGAAGGAAATTCCAGTTTTTAATGGAGATTCATTACAATATCTGACATTCATGAAATCCTTTGAACATCACATTGAAAGTAATACTAAAAATGTGAAAGATCATCTATATTACCTGGAACAGTATACTGGAGGATAGGTGAAGGAGTTAGTCAAAAGTTGCCAATATATATGTATTCAGAACAAGGTTTTAAAATGGCAAAAGTATTATTGCATCAGCATTATGGCGATGAACATAAAATCACAATGGCCCTAATAGACAAGATTCTTCCTTGGTCAGCAGTAAAATCAGTGGACACATATGCACTCTTTCTGAGAGGATGTTGTAACGCAATGGGAAGTAGTGTCCATTTGCAGGAGCTGAATTTGCTTGCTAAATTTGTCGATTATTGTAAACAAATTGCCTTATAAGAAGAAGGATTTATGGAAAACCAAAATTGCAGAACTTAAGATGCTTCCCAGAAGGGACACCACTTTTGAGGATGTTGTACAATTCTTGGAATGTCATGTATATATTTATACCATACCTGTATATGGAAATATTAAGGATATTTCAATAGTTCCTAAAGATGTAAAGAAGTCTAAGTCATTGTCTCATCATAAACCAAAGGGAAGTAACTTTGTTACTGCTGTGTCAGATATAAGCACAGGAAAGAACAAGAAAACAAAGGAAAAGGAATATCAGACCTTTCAGGAAAGCTGTTTGTATTGCAAGGATAAGCATGTTTTAGAAAGATGTTCATGATTTGATGATGAGAAATTAACCTTTTTAAAGAAGAATGGAATATGTTTTGGTTGATTGTATAAAGGACACATCAGCAAAACTTGTAATCAAGTGACTCAGTTGTGATATATGCAGTCTTAAGCATCCCAAGTTACTGCATACTCAATGAAGTAAAGTTGAGAGGGAAGTCAAGCAATCTAAATCCAAGACTAACATGACATTGAAAAAGAATGCCTCAGCTTTGGTTCAGATAAACAGTCTTACTGGGGCTGGTCACAAAGCTCTCGCAATAGTTCCTGTACAGGTTAAAGCTTAAAAAAAAGGCAGCTTCATTCTGAAGACCTACGCAGTTCTTGATCTGCATCATTTTGTACTGTTGAATTAATGAATAAACTTAATCTTTATGGTAAAAGATCACAGATCTTGTTGAAGACAATGAATGATGAAAAGAACATTGAAACTAATATAGTTTCAGGTTTACAGATTGCTGGATTGAATAGCAGTGAATTTTATGATCTTCCAAGTGTATATACTCAGAAGATAATGCCTGTGAATAAGGAGAATATTCCCTATCAGGATGATATCAAACAGTGGGATCATCTAAAAGATGTTTGCTTACCTAAGATTGATGCCAAAATCGAGATGTTAATTGGATTAGATGTGACTCTTGAACCTCTAGAATTAATAAGGAGTCAAAATGATGGACTTTATGCCGTGAGAACGTTGCTTGGATGGACAATTAACGGACCATTAGAGTGAAAAATGATCAGGAGTCGTCAAATGTAAATGTCAACCGAATTTCTGTTGTCAAACTTAATGATTTGTGGGAACAACAATTTAAAATTGATTTCCCTGAATGTCTCAAAGATATTCCAGAACCTTCAAAGGAGGACAAGCAGTTTCTGGATTTAGTTTCAAATTCTGTTAAACATGTTAATGGCCATTACTGTATAGCATTACCTTTGAAGAAACGAGAAATGTTTTTCCCAGATAATAAAATAATTGCAGAACAGCGTATGCTGAATTTGGAAAAAAATTCAAGAGAAATTCTTCCTTTCATTTGGAAT
Organism: Narcine bancroftii; assembly: GCF_036971445.1. Lineage (NCBI taxonomy): Eukaryota > Metazoa > Chordata > Chondrichthyes > Torpediniformes > Narcinidae > Narcine > Narcine bancroftii. Next base: position 291,112,959 of record NC_091470.1, on the reverse strand, counting down.
ATACATATGTCATGTTGGACATGAAAACCATGGGTTATGTAGAAAAGATATCAGAAGAATGTAAAGATGGTAGAAAATGGTAAAGAAAAAAAACTGTGTAGTATTTGATTGTGGAGTATCATTTCAAGGAGTTCCATTGAATTCTCAACTTTTACAAGGTCCAGACTTAACCAGCACTTTAATAGATGTTTTGATAAGATTTTGTAAAGAGCCTATTGTAATTGCTGCAGATATTGAAGTGATGTTTCATCAAGTAAAAGTACCATCAGAAGATCGTAATTTTCTACAATTGTTATGGTGGCCTAATGGCGATTACAGTAAAGATATGATTGAATACAGAATGACATTCATTTATTTGGAGCAACTTCGTCACCGAGTTTTGCAAACTTTGCTCAGAAAATGTGCTGAAGATAATGAAGAACAATTTAGTTCTCAAGCTATAAGCATCATCAGAAATAATTTCTATGTTGATGATTGTCTTACTTCAGTGGTTTCAGAAAAAGAAGGATTGATCTTTATCATGAGTTAAAAGAGATCTGTAATAAAGGAGGTTTCTTTCTCACAAAATGGATTAGCAACAGTTGAGATGTGTTGGCTGTTACTCCTGAGGCAGAAAGATCAAAGGAGATAAAAACATCTTGATTTGGATTGTAACGTTCTACCTGTCAAAAGAATTTTAAGAGTGCAATGGTGTGTTTAGTTTGATTTTTTCAAATTCAAAATTGTTTTGAAAGAAAGACCTTTAACAAGAAGAGATATTCTTTCGATTGTAAGTTCAATATATGATCTTTCAGGAATATTGGCAATAGTATTAATAGCCAAGAAAATTCTGAAAAAAATTTTGCAGAAGAAAATTTGGATGGGATGGAACTATACCAGATCCCATCGCACAAGATTGGATGAATTGGATTGTGAGTCTTAAAATGTTAGAAAGTTTTGAAGTCAACAGATGTTTTAAATCTATAGACTTTGGAAATGCCACATTTGCTCACTTACACCACTTTGCTGACACAAGCGAAGGTGGTTTTGGTACCGTCAGTTATTTAGTACTACAAAATAACGAAGAGCTAGTACACTGTGGATTTGTAATGGGAAAAGCCAGAATGGTTCCATTAAAATCAGTCACCATACCTTGAATGGAATTGACTGCTGCTTCTATGGTGAGCAAAATGGACACTGTTAAGAAGTGAATTACAAATAGAATTAGCAGATTCTATGTTTTGGACTGATAGTACATCAGTACTTAAATACATTAAATACCTTTGTGACTAAAAGAATTAATGAGATTGAGAAGGTTTCACATGCTAATCAATGAAGATATGTTAAAACAGTGGATAATCCAACTGACATGCCTTCACTAGGATCAAAAGTTCAATCATTTCTGAAAAGTGTCCAGTCTTCAGTTTCTTTCACAATCTCAAGAAGAATGGCCTCAAAATCCAGAAGAGTTAAAATAATTTTTAATGAAGGATCCTGAAATCAAAACATTAATGAGAATACTATTCAAATATCTATTGAGAATGATCCGATCATTCAATTAATTTGCTATTATTCTTCATGGTTTTGTTTAAAAAAGGCTGTAGCATAGATTCTTATATTAAAAACTATGTTTTTAAATCCTATCAAGAAAGAGAATCTAAAATCTCGAAAGAGCCATTACCTAACAGTTGATGAGTTGGAGATAATTTGTTTCCGTCAAAAAAAGGTGATTGATAACGAGTATCAAAACTGAAGAAGATTCTGAATGTTACAAAACCAAGTCGTGTTTACAAGCTGAATCCTATTCTTGTAAATGATGTAATGAGAGTAGGAGGAAGATTGGAAAAAGCAATAATACTAGAAGAAGTGAAACATCCAATTATCTTAGCTAAGGAATTTCATATTTCTGATTTGATTATTTGACATATACATGAGAAAACAGGTCATGGTGGTTGTAATCACGTGTTATCAGAACAGTGCCAGAAAAATTGGATACTCGGTGCTTCATCATTGATTAAAAGAATTATATTAAAATGTGTTAATTGTCAACGTGCAAATACTAAACCTGGACAACAACAAATGGCATATTTGACACAGGACAGAATTTCACCCGACGAATCCCCATTTTGGAAAAGATGGATTTAAGAATATCTTTCATTATTTCAAGATTGACAAAAATTGGCTAAAGCCAATTGTAATTATCATGGACGATTCTTCATCAAGAAATTCTTGGTTGCTGGGGAAAATTGTAGATACAGTGTCGGACAAGAAAAGTTTCGTTCGGCAAGTGCAGATTAAAACCAAGACTGGTTACTTAAATCGACCTATAACTAAAATCTGTGTTTTACAAGAAGCTGAAAGTTTTGATTTCTAATCTTATACTTAACATATTTACTTTTGTATCTGTAATAGTAATTATATATTAGCCATTTATGTCTATTACAATAACTAAGGGCCGGAATGTAAAGGTTGAAACGTTTGTGTTTTTTGATTCTTAGTTAATTTTGTGCTTGTCTCTTCAAGAAAAATATTGTTTGTGGTATTACTATAGTGACTTATGATGTAATATGTTGTAATATCCACGCAGACTAAGATCTTGCATCTACAAAGTTTGGTTTATTGAATTAATAAGGTAGTAATTCAGAATATCGTCCCCACGTTTTCTTGAAGATGACACGTTTTGAAATTAAGAAATACTAAAACTGGAAAGTGTCGTTAGCAGCATCATTCAGCTGCTCCTGTTGGGGAAGATGTACAGAAGTATCAGAGACAGCACCACCAGGCTGAGGAATGGTTTCTTCCCATGGACAGTGAGAACGCGGAACAACCAAAAGAATTGCTCGGACTAACCATCCAAGACTCTTATGTGCACAAAACAATATTTATTTATTTGCATAGATGATATACTTGTCCTGCATATATATTGTTTGTCTGTATGTGTATTATGTCTGGTTGTGTGTCTGCATGTTTTGCACTGAGGACCGGAGAACACTGTTTCGATGGGCTCACTTAAACAATCAGATGATAATAAACTTGACCTGTTTTATCAGATGGAGAAAGATACAACAGCAAACAATTTGCTTCTTCTTACCTCTTCCAAACAGTGATTTGACTGATGAAACCAACTTCTCATGTTGAGACACTTTCACCTGTATCCATGTGACAGTACTGTTTACTAGTAAATGTTTTGCTTTATGGTGATGAAAATAAATTAATAAACTCAAAAAGTTAAATTTCTCCATTTCAGAGAGCACCTTCTCCACCGATTCCAACAATAAACAACAAACAAGTTATAGTTCCAAGAGCTAATTTGTCTCCTGCAAATGGCTCCATCCATGAATTCGATTTGGTGAGTTCAACTAAATAAGAAACAAATAATATTGTGATTTATATTATTATATATGCAAATTGATGCACTTTTAATCTTAAATTGTCTTTTGTAATGTTAATGGAAGCCTGCTAAAGTTGGGATTTGACAGAGGATGGATTTTTTTTAGAAAGCTGTTACGTCAAATTTTAGAACATAGGGGCAAAAGTTACGTGTGATTTATGGAATTTTTAATTCTAGTCTGGTGTTTCACTCTAAATTTTGGGATAGATTTTTTTCCTATGTTTTTGAGTAAAAGGAATAAATTGGCTATAACACAATCTCATTGAGAGTCATTAAACTTTTTAACATTTGGCACTAAATTTGCAATATTGTTTGGGCAAGAATTATTCTTACAATTAGAATAAAGTTGATACTTTGATGTGAGGACCAGAGATGAGCTGGTTATGATTGAATCGTTCAGATTATCAAATATTTTTGTTGTACTCTGCTGGACTACGCAATCAAAATTCTTTGGACGCATCATGTGAAGAGATACATTAGAACATTTAGTTACAACTTGTTTGTTGATATATCAAATAACCAGAGAACACAAATCAGCAACCTCTGACAAATGCTTTACTGTTAAATTGAACAATACAATGTATAACAGGAACCCCTGGAAATGGCGTCCGCCACCAGCCAAGCTAGTTTTTCTAACTAGCGCACTTTGCGGGGACTCACGCATGCGCAGAGGCGTCGTGGTGAGTACAGTGGCTGCAGCGGGTGTAGACAGCCAATAGAGGCGGCTGTGTACATTCCTTTTCTTGGGCAACCCCCTTCACATACCATAATCCATGTAGGTGTCGTACATTACAATAATTATAGTTCAGCAGTGAACAGTCAGCCCAGTTTAATCCTGATATTTTGAGTTGGGCTTACAAGTGCACCTAAAGCGTTTAATGTAGTAGCCATTGGTGAAAGTGGATGCTTGGGGTGTTGCTCGGAGTGCTTCAGCTTGAAAGGATGTGCCATCTGTAGTCTCAGGGTTGCGACCATTTGTTTCATGGGTTGTTACTGAGGGAGCTCCACCTACCCTGGGTTCATGTGCCAGATCTTGGTTTATAGTCTCATCAGGAATGGTTCAGGATGGGGGTGGCTGGTTTGTAGTTTCATCAGAAATGGTTTGGGATGGGGGTGGCTCCCTTATGAGTAGGATGTGTCGATGGTTTCTCCAACGCTCCCTTCCTTCTGATTTTACCAGATGTGACCTGGGCTCCTGGCAACTCCTTTCAACTATGCCTATACAGTCGTAGCCTTGTGGAGTCTGCATCCTTATGACTTGCCTTCTGCTAATGGCACAAGCTGACGGCTGTTTCTATCGTAGCATCTTTTCTGCATTATCCTCCTGTTCAGCAGTTGGGATTTAATTTCTTGTGGCCTCTTTAGCTGACGTTCCAAGAGTCTTCTTGCCACAGGTAGAGTCGTCTGTGTCTACCTGGACATGAGTCGTTGCGATAGAGAGCCCAATATGGCATTGCTGGGGATATTCCGTAGATTCAGCAGGTTTAGGAACAAATCCGTATTTTCCCTGTGGGAATTTTCCATGAGTTGCTTTGCACTCCTCATGGCTCTTTCAGCTAACCTGTTTGACTATTGTTTCGAGCCCAGAGGACCCCAAAACCCAGCAGCAACAAAAATTCACCAAGATAAATGGTTACTTAAACAAAAGTTGCTTTTAATTATCTTTAAACATGAATACAGGATCAAACTTTAACATCATTATTAACTTACTTAACCTAACTTAACCCCCTTCTAATTCTAAACGCACGTGTATGAAATGTGTGTGTAAGTTTAGAAAAGTTCTTTGATTCACAGTCCAATCTCACTTCTCATTCCTCCAAGTTCACTGGTTGCAGGCAAATCTTATACTGAGCACAGAATTTAACAGTTATAAAGTTCACCAGGCTTTGGTGCTTGAAAGGTAAATGGTTACCACTCAGGAACGTTCTTGTCAGTTTTCAGAGAGGAATTTATTGTTCGCTGGACACAAACTGATTTCTTCTAATCAGCCCTGTCACTGTCTTGCCAAAGAAACTTGCCCCATCAGGGTTTTCCAGATGATGACCTCTTTCTTTCAGATCACCACAGAGTTCCTTTTTGTTTCTCTTATTTCAAATGAAATATTAGACAGCCAGTCCTCTCTGTTATGAACCACAAGAGCTTTGACCAGGCTGAACTAAGAACTCACAACTCATCTTCAAAATGGGGTTTTTCCACAAGCTTGCTAGCTTGTCCTGTTCAAGTCCCAGCTGCTGCTGCTGAACTCTAGAACTGTAGAACTGAATTCTCTCTCTGTCTCTGTCTCTGTCTCTGTCTCTGTCTCTCTCTCTCTCTCTCTCTCTCTCTCTCTCTCTCTCTCTGTGAGAAAAGCCTATTTGACTCTCTCTGCCTTCAAAACCACATGACCTTCCTAGAACGGCAAACTGTACTCAGACAGCCTGCGGCTCTGGACCTAATCCTCCAAGTTCTTCCATCTGTTGCTTTTCAAAACAATAATCCATTAGTGAAGTCCCTTGGGCACTCTTCAAAGTTTTTGTGGTTGTCTCACTTGAGCAGAGCTCCAAATGAGATCTGTTTTGAAATGTTTGTTTGTGACCTACACTAAAAACGTGACCTACACTAAAAACCTGCCCCAATTTATCTCCTTTAAAACATATCTATATGCAATATAAAATACAATGTAATATGTCACAGTACGTTGTGGTGCAATAGAACAGTTGGGCATGACATATGCCTTTTTAATGCATGGAATGCGTTTTGTTGTTGCTTCTGCCTGGACCAGACCACGTCTTTATGCATCAACTGCCTTTGCGGGGCGGTAAGATCACTGGTGTTCAGAATGAACTTGCTCAGGTAGTTGACCATGGCCAGGAAACATTGTAGTGCTGTCACGTCTGTCGGTACCAGCATTTCATTAATTGTTGTTGTCTTTGAAGGGTGCGTCTTCAGGCCTTTTCCTGTAAAAATATGGCCTACATAACCGACCTGGGTTCAGCTGAAATCTGCACTTATGGGGGTTGATCTTGAGATTAACCTTCCAGGCTCTGTCAAGTACCTTTTTTAAATTTGCGTTGTGTTCTTCCAAGTCTTTGCCATCAACAATGATGGCATCGGGATACTATGCAAAGATTTGCTCTATTGATCTTTGAAATAAATACTTCGCTGGCTGAATTGATTCGAAATGGCATTCGCAGGAATCTGTATCGGCTGAAACTCGTGCTGAATGTAGTCAGCAATGATGACTTATAGTCAAGTTTGATTTGCCAGAAGGAATTCTTTGCGTCCAAAACCAAAAAAAACAGTCACAGCAACTTCCTCCACAGTACATATTGGATGGTGAGATCTCTCGGGTTGATGCAGATCTGGATCTACTGTCCATCTTTTTTCTTAGCAGCCACCATGGAGGACACCCACTCCGTGGGCTCAATGACTGGAGTAATCACGCCCAGGTCCTGCATACTGACCAGCTCGGCCTTAATCCTGTCCTTCATTACTATCAGTATTCGGCATGCTGGATGAACCATGGGCCTCATTTCTGGATCAAGCCATATGGAGTTTGTCACTGGCAGTTTTCCCACTTCTTCCGTAAAAAGATCACTGTGCTCAGAAAAATTCTGTGCATCAGATCATCTTCGGCCGGACTTATCTGGTGTACCTCTTTGCTGAAAGAAACGAGACATGCTTGTGCTCTGGCCCAGCAGAGGCAGGATGTCTTCTTGGACTATGAAAATGTTAGTATGTACAATTATCCTTGAACGTAGCACTGCAGTTGCACTGCAGGTGCCCGTGTATACCACTAAACCTGTGGTCTTGGAGCACAGTATGACCTGTTCTGACTTCCTCAGTAGGTTGAATGTTCTTCGTGACATGACGTTGCATTTGGCTCCAGTGTCAACTTTCAAGTCTGTTGCTTTACCATTGATCTTCATTGTTACAAATGCTTCGTTATTCCTTCTGATTCTTGTTGGGTCTCCTGCCATCTGCAGAGTCAATCCATCAATGTAATACTCATCAACTGAGTTGGTTTGTCCTTACTAAGGTTCCAACTGGTTAATCATCCTTCTGTATCTGGGACTCGGGTAGGTTGCTGCCTCGCTCTGAAGAATCTGCTAAAATGGTTCCATTTCCGGCAGGTTCTGCACTGCTGGCCAAACACCGGGCACATCTCTTGTCTTGCCACATGGTCATTGCACACTCCTTCCTGAGTGAGAGTGTGGCAGGGCTTGGTTGGCTTTGCCTTCTTCTGGCTTCCACCACTGCCTGTTCACAGGTCCCACCTGGACTGCATCTATGCTTGCACCTTGCTGCTGCGGAGGGGCTAGCTTTCTGCTGTTCGCTTCCATGGTTTTGTAAGCCAGACATGTGGAGATGGCCTTTGCAAGTGTTAGTTCATTGTCACACAGCAGTGCCTTTCTTATGACTTCGTCGCAGATGCCGCAGACCATATTGGTTGTATATCTTTGCCTCCTATAGATGCTGCAGGACTTGCTGAGTTTCTTCAGCACTTCTGTGTATTAACTTCTAAAGAGGCAATCAATTTTTTACATTTGCTGGTGAATCTCTTCTGATTGTTGCTATTGTCCTTCTGCATTTTAATCTTTTTAGTTTTTAAATATCAAGGTTGTGGGAAGTACTATAGCAGATACAGAAGGAGTTTGACCTTGCTTTAAACTTTCTGTATGAATCAGGTGATTCCAGACATAGGCAGGACCAGGACTTGGTGCAATAGATCATGGTGAGATAAAAGGCCCACAGCCATGAATATCAAAAGAAACAATTGGAAGGGGAAAGTAGTTTATAACAAGGAATCAAGTCAAGTTGATTGTCATCTAATTGCACAAGTACAAACTGATGAAACAGTGTACTTGGGTACTTGGTGCAAAGCACGTAGACACAACCAGACAATACATGTGCAGGACAAATATTCATATATACCAATAAATAAATATATAGATATTGTTTTCTGAATATGAGAGTCTCAAATGGTTAGTATGAGCTGTTCCTTTGGTCATTCAGCATTCTCACTGCCCGTGTGAGAAGAAGCCTGATGGTGCTGGATGTTATTCTTATTTGGGTCAGTAATGAGAACAGGAATGGCTGAGCACAATGCCCAAAGATGCACCAGTGCTCAGTGTTTTGGTGCTCGATGTTCTGCTACCAATCCAGACTGACTGTGGGCTTTCCATTAATAAGTCCAGACTCCAGTTTCAGAGAGGGGTGTTGAGTCCCAGCGAGGACAACTTCTCCACCAGCCTCTGGGGAATGATCGTATTAAACACTGAGCTAAAGTTGATGAACAACAGACTGGCATACAAGGCGTGGTTCTCTAGGTAGGTCAGGATTAAGTGAAGGCAATAACATCATCTGTGGAATCATTTCTTCTATAGGCGAATTGAAAGCATCCCTGTGAGGAAGTGCTTTGATGCACAGGGCAACAGTCATTGAGGCCTGTTTTGTCACCCTCTTGGTTACTGGGACGGTAATGGCTGTCTTGAACCATATGGGAACATTGGACTGCTGCAGTGAGGTGCTGAAGACCTCCACCAATTGATCTGTGCAGTCCTTCAATGTCTGACCAGGTGTGATGTCTGGTCCTGCAACCTTGTGTGGGTTCACTTTGGATGGGGTTCTCCCTCACCTTGGTCATGGCTATGCAATGTCTGATAGGTTATCCAAGAGGAGGGTTACTCCTTGAATATCAGTAAAGAACATTAGATAAGATGATGCGATGGATCCACGTCACTAGGAGGTAATCATTTAAAGCTGCCAACATCTGCAGCCACAACCACAATCTCAGATCAAGGCAGCAATCATATTGCCATTGACTGAAAAAGGCACTGAGCAGTCCTACACTTTATGACTTCCCTCTGTCATTGGCTATCATATTATCCTTTTGGCCACAATGGAAGAACCTCAGAAGTAAAGAATAAAACTTCCAATTCAGACAGTGAAGATATGACAGGAAATGGCTATTGTACAGAACTAAACTAACTTTTTGTGCTAGATTTCCATAGACTTACGTACAACTTAAAAACAGGAGTAACTATTTGTCCCTTTAAGAATGTTCTATTTTTTCATGAGATTATATATGATTTTATTGTGACCTTAACTCTGTATTCCTGCCTATCCATAACACAATCTTTCGACTTCTTGCTTACCAACAGGGTGTCATGGTTGGTGTAGCAGTTAGTGCAACGCCTTTACAGCACCAGTGATTTAGACCGGGGTTCAAATCAAGGACTGTCTGTAAGGAGTTTGTACGTTCTCCCTGTGTCTGCGAAGGTTTTCCCCGGGGCTCCAGTTTCCTTGTACCATTCAAAATCTACCGGGGGTGTAGGTTAATTTGGCAGCACAAACCCATGGACCGAAATGGCCTGTTACCATGTAGTATGTCTAAATTTAAAATAAAAAAAAATATGGGTCTCTTTCTGCCTTTAAAAGTATTTGAAGTCTCTGCTTCCATTGCCCTTTTGAGAGTTCCAAAAACTTAATGCACTTAAAAAATGTCTTCAAGTGGCAATTCTTTTTTTCCAGACTGCAGCTAAATACTTCCATGAGAGAAAAGGCTTTCCACATTCACCCTATTACATTCCTCAGAATGTTTTGTGTTTCATCCAAGCTCCTTGTTCTTCTGAACTCCTGCACGTAGAAACCTTGTCTCTCCAACTTTTCCACATGTTAGTCTAGTTAATGAAAAACAAACAACTGCAGATGCCATAAATTTGAAATAAAAAGATGCTGGAAATAGTCACCAGGTCAGGTGGTGTCTGTGGAAAGAGAAACAAGGTGTTTCAGATTGAAGACCATTTGTTAATTTTGCAAAACTGAGAAAACAACTTTGTTTTACGTTAAAATAAGTTTGGGGAAGAGCTGGATTGGACAAATGGAATATCTTTGATATTGAAGAGTGCAAGGTTGTTATGTGAGTGATCCTGAGCTCCCTGTGGCTTGCCATTTTATTTCTCCAGCTCACTCCAACTCTCTGGTCTCTTTCACTGCTAATGAGTCCCACTGTGAACTTGAGTACCTATGCACATTATAGGCATGCAGAATCAAAATTAAACCCAACAGCTTTGGTCATGCATTACCTCAATTTTCCTTTCTCCACTACTATATGCTGAGCAGATAGCAGCTTTTATGTTCCTTGTGTTCTCTCACTAATATCCCTTATTAACCTACCAAATAGAATTTCTTCAAATTATCCGCATGTAATTTTGGCCTCGTTTCATCATGACATCTTTATTTTCTCTTTCCTTGGATGCTTTCTGACTTGCTGAGTGTTTCCAGCATTTTTTTTTTAATTGGTCTTGTAAAACCCTCTGATTTGCTTCCAGTAGTGCTCAAGATGCCTGATGTAACATAACCTCTGTATTTTTATATTCTATTCAGTGGATGATGAAAATTGGTCATGTCTTGGATATGAGGAAGGTTTTCAAGACTCTAAAGCCCCTCACTGAACCTCTTCACTATGGAGAGGAAAAGTTTAGAAGGTTAAAGGCCAAAAGCAGGAAACTTGAACCAGCCAGGGTGGACCATTTAGTCAGCATTGACAAATTAAGTTGCATACTATATATTTCAGATTCTTCGATGTAGTTCCCAATCCTTCTTAGGTTCCATCCATCCTTGTTGTCAAATCTATTTTCCTTTTAGTTATTTAATTAACAACTATTAGGGAAAAAAATGTTGATAGGAAGATGCAGGCAATAGGCACAATGAAAATGACAAGCAAGAAATCTTATTTTAAAGATAATTAAAATTTTTGAGTTTATATTTAAGTAGTGGATTTATCAGTTTCAAATTCAAATTTTGTTCTGATACAAAACAGTAGGTGGATGAATACTTGCATATGTAATGACAAAAGGAGAATTTATTAGAGTGTTAATTATAAATCAGTAATCGGTTTCTGATGGAGCTTTTATCATCAACATTTTTAAACAACTCTTGTCCATGTCATTGAGGCAGTGGAGATAAATATCTACTTTTTAAAGCAGCCATTCTCAATTGGGTAAAAGCCTTGTTTTCTTTTCACCTCACGTAACATAAATATATTTTACGTTTTTTATGTAGTTTATAGAAGTACGGAAGAAATCAAAACTACTGCTTCACAGGGAAAGGGGCCCATAGTCAAAAAAAGGTTGAGGATGGCTGTTCTAAAGGACTGTAAGTCCAAGGGCTTAAGCCTGGAATGTTTTAGTCAGTTTAATTCATCTAAGTTTGAAATGTTGCTGCTTTGATTTTTACATCACAAATTGACTTAAAATATTTTTGTTTTACAGCATCGTCCACTTTCAGGGACAAAGTCGCCGCCTGTTCCAGCTAGACGCAATCAGCTTCGAGCACATGGTAAATTTACTTGTACATTGTTCTAGTGGTCTACAATGTAATTAGTTGTTGGATAGTTATGAGTACTAAAACTAAATGAGACAATGGGAGGAAACCGGAGCAATGCTGCAAACAAAATTTGATTGTACATTTACTTAAAATTTAGATTCCTTAAATTTTTTTGTCCATGTCAACATGTTTGTGGACAGCAAGTAGAGAGAAAAGGCAAAACTGTGACAGGAGTTGCGGAAGATTAATTTTAGTGAGATGAATTGTGAAGTGGCTCTCTCTGGTCCCTAAAACAGGAAGATTGGAGTATTGATTAAATGGTGTTGGGGAAGAACTGGTGTAGAACCAAAGTGTGAACTTCAGATTTCAGATTTATTGTCAGAGTACATACTTGACATCATATACAACCCTGGATTACCACTAATTGGCAGTGCAAAAAATAAACTGTACATAGCGTAAACAAATAGAATAACTGTAAACAAGCTGCAATACAGAGAGAACAAAGAAAATCAATAAAGTGCACAAGTAATAGTCCTTAAATGAGTCTCTAATTGACTTTGATTTTGTTCTTGAAGATTCTAATGGTAGAGGAGTAGCAGCTGTTTCTGAACCCGGTTGTGCGAGTCTTGTGGCACCTATAACTCTTTCCTGATGGCAGCAGCTAGAACAGAGCATATGGTGGGTGGTGTGGGTCTTTGATGATTGCTGCTGCCCTCATACGGCAATGTCCCCTGTAGATATACTCAATAGTGGGGAGGGTTTTGCCTGTAACGCCCTGTGCTGTGTCCACTACCTTTTGGAGGGCTTTAAGCTCAGGGGTATTGGTGTTCCCATATCAGACCATAATGCAGCCGATCACCATACCTCTATATAAATTTGCCAGGATTTATGGTGTCACAACAAATCTCTGAAAACTCCTGAGGAAATAAACGCACTGATGTGCTTTCTTCATGATCCCATTGGTGTGTTGAGTCCAGGAAAGATCCTCTGAGATAATGACACTCAAGAACAAAAATTTGCTCACCCTTTGGTTCAGAAAGAGGCCCTTTTCCCTATGTCTATACTAAATAAAAAAGAAAGCTATATTAGCTATTCCCACTACTCAGCTTACGTTGTGGCACTTCAAGTAATTAACGCATTTTTTTTAAAAATACCTGGATGAAGATTCCTGCCTCAACTCCTTTTCAAGCCTTAAGTTGTAGGACATAACCTTTTTCTCAATTCGTGTCTATGCTCCGTCCTATTTACCAATCCCTCTCTTGTTTTTAATTCTCTGATCATTTGTGCAGATCTTTTAGAAATTTTAGTAGATCTCTCCTTGGCCTCCTTTGTTCCAAAGGACACATCCCTAACCTAGCCAATCTGTTCCCATAAAGAAAATACTCTAGCCCAGACAGTATCCTCTGCAAATTTATTGGTTCCCTTTCTGGTGTACTAATGCATACCTTCTTGTTTTGTTCTGTACTGATATTTGAACTGTTGGCTAACTAGTGTTTTACAAACTGCTTACCCTTGTGTCCCTATAGCTTAGCCAAGAAAGCTTTTTATTCAGTTCAAGATTCTTTTGTACCTCTATTGCCAATTATGCATTCTCTTAACTTTTCCTTTCCAGATTCTTCCCATTTTTTGGTCTGAATCTTACTTTGCAGTTGTTTTGTCTGACTAGTTCATTGATTTCTTCCTTTTCGTGTAATTTCATGTAAATGTGTGAGCACTCAGCAAGTCAGATAATATATGCAGCGAAAAACAAAGCTAATATTTCAGATTGGAGATATTTTGTTAGAACTGGGAAAGAGGGAAACAAAGGTGAAAATTTGTAGAGAGGAGGTTGATGGGACAAAAGCAATATCTCTGAAATAATTATCTCTCAAATGCAATAATGCTGAGTTTAGGCTTACCCCTGGAATAAATTGTAGATGAAGTCATTTGGTTGAAGATGGAGAAAACACAAACAGAAGTACAGTCAGGACCAGGCCCATTTTGGATACACATTTTTTTGGAGAATTGGTTATTTTTGTCAAATCAGTATTATACTCTTACTATGTTTGATATCATGATTTGCCTTTTCTGCATGCTTTTTGTGGATTCTCACGGCAATTTATCTGCTGCTCTCGCATGTGATTTTTCACTACTAGTACCGACATACAGTCAATGCCATCCTGGAGAACTAAAAGATTTTCTGAAGTGAAATTTGAGATATAACCTGATCTGTTTATCTTTATTTAAATACTCTTTGTGTTTTGGCAGAAGAAAAGAGAGATATAATTAGTGAACTGTCAGCTCTGAGGAGACAGTTGAGAAGCGAGGAACGTCGCCTTGAGGACCAGTTTCAAAATATTGATGTGGAAAATGATGGAGCTGTTGCCATAGCCAGGTTAGAAATAAAATCATATTCCAGTGAATAAATTTTGGGAAAGCAGTTATTAAATAGAAAAATATAGGACAAGGAAGTATTTTGTATTTTCCTACCAAAATGTTATTTTCCTCAGTTAAAAGTCACAACTCCAGTTTCCCCAAAACTCTTGTAACCACCTGTAGCACTCAAGGCTTGGCCACAGTCATGAAGTTCATAAACATTAATAAATCTGTAAAATTAAATCTAACTATCTGCATAATAGAAATAGAGGTCATCCTTAAATCAAAGCTGCAGCTCACTGATGGTGGTGGCCTTCTTGGAAACCCACATTCATCAAAATATACTTTTTGAGGTCTTCTAACCTATTTTCAGTTCAATATATTGCACTCATGATCTTGTTGAGAAATCTTTTTTTTATATTCCTTGTTAATAGGTTTTTCGAACTCTTCAGGTATAATTGAGTTATCATCATTATTTTGTTGATGACAAATCAAATTTGAGCATGTAAGCAACCAGAATGGCAAAATGTATGTTGGCCTTTGTTGCAGGGGAGATGTACTGTAAAGAGAACTCCAATTATGGTGTCTGAGGAGACTGAATCTGGAATATATGTGGTAGTCTGGCCTCTCCTTGAGAACAACATATTCAATAAAACCCCTAGTATCTATGAAGATGCAGGATAAGTGAGTTATCCGGTTGCTTGAGACTCACTCTTACAATGTCTAACTAATACACTTGCATTAAATATTAACAGTTTAAAAGACAAAAATACTAATTTTTACTTACACTGAACTAACTTCACTTGCATGAATATTATAAATCTTAAAGCATTTTACTTTATTTTCACTAATATTCTTTGAAACATTTAACCGTCACTGCATCTGCAGGTTCCTCCTGCTCACGGAGCCGACCGAAAGACTAACAATAATATCATAATTAACTCCCCTCCCCCAGGTTTACAGATAAAGCCTTACTAATATGCTTAATAATGTACTAAGAAAGATAAAGACTTTGACTAAGCAGGGATAAGGAGACACTTTAAGAGTCACCGCAATGGTGAGCAGTATTGGCAACACCATTGTATTCAAACAGCTGCAATGACCAGAATTTGACCAAGGCCTACTGCTGGCTGAATATTTGCTTCCGTCTTCACCAAAATTTTATGTGTTACTTCAGAGAACATTTACTTTTGCAATTTTAATCTTTTATGTATTTATTTTTCATTAAACTTTGCATTTATTCATTTATTTTCCTTTATTTCTTTCGCCAATTGTTTGAATTTTGGATAACAGGGGTTTTACTATATTTGTAAAGTTAATGTTCAATAGGTTAAATCCTAGGATAATATTCATTGTAGAATCGGAGATTTTAAGCAAATATGGCCTTTACTCTCTAGAACACACATGTCAAACTCAGGCCCGCGGGCCAAATTTGGCCCGTGATATAATTATATTTGGCCAGCAAGATCATATCAAATATGTATTAGAGCTGGCCCGCTGGCCGCCGCGCCAGTATAGCGCATGCACAGCTAATACTACAAATCGCAGAATGCTTTGCAAATGCATTGGCGCCGGCCCATCAACCCGCTAATCGTCCCCACCTCCTCTCTTTACTTTCAATAGCATCTGCGACCTGTCACCTAATTCACATGTAATAAACCCCTTACGAAAAATGGCCAAACGAAAGACAGAAAACAGGACCTTTCAAGACAGATGGGAGGCAGACTATATGTTCATCATTTTAAAAGACAAACCTGTTTGTCATTGAAGCAAGTTGTTATTTTTTTGACTTGTTGGCTTGTGAAAAAATATACATTTAGAAATATACATTTCTATAGAGAAATATTATTTATTGAATATTTTATTTCTCATTTGTTAATGCTTCTTCTGGAAAGAGTTTAACCAAAACTATTATTAAACATTTATTTTAATAAGAAAAAGTTTAACATTACATATGTTGAAAGAAGAGAAAACATGCAGATGTTGTTGAAAATTTTCAATAAATATTTAGTTTGGCCCACGACTTAGTCCAAGTTTTTAATTTTGGCCCTCTGTGAATTCGAGTTTGACACCCCTGCTCTAGAGATTTGAAAAAAATGAGAGGTGATCATGTTGCAATATGCAAAATTCTAATGGGGCTTGACTGGGCAGATGACAAGTTTATGTTACCCCTAACGGGAGTTTCCAGTAGCTTAGTATTTACATAGAGGACAAGGATTGATACATTTTTTTAGAGAAAAGGAGATCAAGGGATCAATGGTGCAGATTATAGAAAAGTGAAATAACAAAAATGTTGAACAGGCACTGTAGGTCAAGTGTTATTGGTAGAGATGGAAAATGTATAACAATGAAAATTCATTGCCTGATCCTTTCTTCACAGGTTCTGCTTAATAGTTCCAGAATCTTCAATTTCTCTTTATTGTTGAGTATTTGACTCAATGATAAAAACTTGGATCTTTCAAATTAATTATTTAGTGATCATTTTGGTATTGATTATAGATAGCAACTGAATTTCTGGACATGTTAGATGAAACATTGGATTAAATGTACTGTCAGTGCTATACTTATTGTAGGTAATATTCCTTATTTGTAAACTTTTTCAATAGGAAACGAGAGAGAAATCACGTAGATGTTTTTGATTTGGCTCGACAGCGTATACAGGCCTTGGTGCACCGCCCTTCTTCAAAAGGGACAGAATCTGCTAATTCACAAAACATTCGAGAATTCAACAACTTGAAGTACAGAGGTGGGCTCAAATAATAGTCATAATTTGTCTTGGAATAGTTATTCTCTACTGAATATTTTGCTCAGATCTACGTTTAGTGGTGATGTTAGATATCAGATTAAATTTCACTGTTGTGACCAATTATAGTTTGCAAATGTTGAGGGCACATAAATATAATAATTATAAATTGTCTGACTTGAACTAATATGACTATATTTGTAACTTGCATAATTTAGTTAAATATTCAAAATATAGTTGTGTCAATGTTCTTCAGGTAATATTCAAGCTTTATTCAATCAAAATCAAATGACTGAGACACCTGGAAATTCTTCTGACTGGTGTGACAACTAATCTCAGTTGCCTGTTTTCAAAGCCCATTCTTACCTGAAGTGGGTATCCAGGTTCATTTTTTTGGAACACTATCTCTGAGCTCACTTACTCTGTTTAAAATTGGCAGAATCTACCCTCTGTTTTGCTTTGACAACTGGTTAAGCCATACAGCCAATCGTAAATCACAAAATTCTGTAAACACTGGTTGAAGTAAAAAATACAAAATGCTGGGAAAGCTCACCAGCTAAGTGTCCTTTTTATAGCAAAGGTAAAGACACATAACTGACCTAATGTTTTGGGCTTGAGCCCTTCATCAAAGTATGAGAAAATGCCGGCAGACATCTGAAGAAAAGCTTCGGGGAGGGGGAAATGGGGGGTAGGCAAAGGTGGGAGGGGACAGCAGCAATGAGGAGGAGGGATGGCTGGGTGGGTTGATGAACTGGAAAGACAGGAAAAGGGGGAGGGGGAAGGGGGAAAGAGAAGGCAAGCAGGTTTAATGGAAAGCAGTAAAGTCAATGTTAATGCCATCTGGCTGGAGGGTGCCCAGACGGGAAAAAAAAATGTTTTTCCTTCAATCTTCAGGTGGTCAGGTAGGTAGTACACAAGGCCATGGACAGATATGTGAGCACAGGAGTCTGACTCAGAATTGAAATGGCCACTGGGAGGTTACTGGGGATGCAAACATTGTGGAGGTGCTGAGTGAAGCGATCTCCCAGTCTGCGACCAGTCTCTCTGAAGTAAAGAATGCCACAAAGGGTGCGCTGGATGCAATAAATAAGTCCTCTGGATGTACGTGAAAGTGTTGCTTCACTTCAAAGGCCTGTTTGGGACCCTGGACTGTGGTGAGGGAGGAGGTGTGGGCACAAGTGTTAACCTCCTGCGGGCACAGGGTAGGTGCCAGGAATGTGGTGAGTGGGAAGGGATGAGTGTGGAGGGAGCAGTCCCTGTGGAAGGCTGAGAGTGGAGGAGAAGGAAAAATGTGTCTGGCGATGGGATCCTGTACAGGTACACAATCCTTTATCCAGACATCTAAAATCCGGAAAGCTCCAAAATCCGGCAAGTGGGGAGAGAGAAAGCAGCGCGAGTCAGGTGGGCGAGAGACCGGCAGTGTGAGTTGGGCGGGTGGTGGGGGGGTAGATGGCAGCGCGACTGGAAGAGGGTGGGGGTGGATACGGCAGCACAATTCAGGTGGGCTTAAATCTGGCTTTCTGAAATCTGGAAAAATCCAAAATTTGGAACACACTGTCCCCAAGGGTTCCAGATAAAGGATTGTGTACCTATAGTAAGTGCTAGAAATTCCAGCGGATAATGCGTTGGATGGAGAGGCTGGGGTTGTGGTAGGTAAGGAGGATTCAATGTTTGTTGCGGGAGCCAGGGCAGATAAGTGTAAAATGGAGCAGATTTGAGTAAGGGCTGAGTTGATAGTGGTGGGGAGGAAGCCCCATTTGTGGAAGAAGGCAGATATTTCAGAAGATATGGACTGGAAGACCTCATCTTGGGAACAGATGTGGTGGAGATAGAAAAATTGAGAGAAGGGGAAGTATAGTCCAGGTAGTTGTGGGAAAAGGAGGATTTGTAGTATATGTTGGTGGAAAGCTTGTCTCCCGATATGAAGACATGAGAGATCCAGGGAGTGTAGAGTATTATTGAAGATGGACCAGGTGAGTTTAAGATCAGGGTGGAAGTTGGCCGCGAAGTGGATGAAGTTGACAAGCTCATCGTGGGTACATGAGGCTGCCCCGATGTAGTCGTCAGTATACTGGAGAAAGAGTTAAGGGGTCATGCCTGCATAGGCTTGCAAAATGGATTGCTCCACAAAACCCACAAACAGGCAAGTGTAGCTGGGACCAATGCAGGTACCCATGGCTACTCCTTTGATTTGGAGGAAGTGGGATGAGTTAAAGGAGAAGTTATTTAGAGTGAGGACAAGTTCTGCCAGGTGGAGGAGGGTGGTGGTGGAGGGTGACTTGTCAGATCTTTGGTCCAGGAAGAAGAAAATTACTTTCAGATCTTCTGTGTGGGGATAGATGTATAAAGGGATTGGACATCTATTGTGAAGATGAGGCGGTTTGGTTCAGGGAATCTGAAGTCTTTGAGGAGATGGAGGGCATGTGAGGTGTTGCAGATGTAGGTGAGGAGGAATTGGACCAGGGGAGAAAAGATAAAGTCAAGGTAAGATTAAGCTAGTTCAGTGGGGCAGGAGCAGGCAGAAACAATGGGTCTACCCGGATGGTTGGGTTTGTATATCTTGGATAGAAGGTATAAACGGGCAGTGCAGTGGTGGGAGAGAATGAGGTTGGTGGCTGTGGAGGGGAGGTGACCAGAGGTGATGAAGTAGGAGATGATGTTGGAGACAATGCCTTGATGTGTAGTGGTGGGGTCCTGTGGGAGGGGACAATAGGAGGAGATGTCTGAGAGCTGTGGACGGGCCTCTGCAAGGTAGAGATCAGTGTGTCATTCACTAATATCCAAAAGTATTTAACAATTGAAAATACAGTTTAAACTAAAAATATTTTTCAATCTTATTATTGGAATAGCTATGTAACTACATTGATTGTGCAAGTAGGTAGAGTAACCTGTGACTTAATCCCTGACACCTGGAGTCTTAAAGGCACAAATTGAAAATGTGTTAGAAAATGTGATGGATTATATTATATTTTATATTGTATATAGACATGTTTCAAAAGGAGATAAATTTTGGCAGGTTTTTAGTGTAGGTCACTTACAAAAACTTCAAAACAGATCTTATTTAAAATACTGGAGCTCTGCTCAACCTAGACAGGCCCAGTACCAAGAGCCTTTTCAAAAATTTTGAAGAGTGTCCAAGGGACTTATCTAATGGATTGTTGTTTTGAAAAACAACAGATGAAAGAACTCATAGGATTAGGTTCAGAGCCGAAGACTGTCTGAGGGCAGTTTGCTGTTCTAAGGGTGGGGGGGGTCATGTAGTTTTGCAAGCAGAGAGAGTAAAACAGGATTTTCTCTGACAGTGAGAGAGAGAGAAAAAGAGAGAGAGTTCTGCAGTGCTAGAGTTCAGCAGCAGCAGCTGGGGACTGGAACAGGACAAGCTGGCAAGCTTGTGGAAAAACCCCAATTTGAAGACAAAAACAAATACTAACACTTAAAAACAGATCTCATTTAAATTGCAAGAGCTCTGCTCAAGCCAGACAATCCAGGCTCCGACTGCCTTTGCAAAAACTTTGAAGAATGCCTATAAGGACTTCACAAGTAGGTGTTAACTGGACATGCAATGGAGTAATGGATTGTTGTTTTGGAAAGCAACAGATGAACTAACTCAGAAGATTGGGTCTGGTGCTGCAGTCTGAATGCAGTTTGCTGTTCTAAGACGGTCGTGTGGTTTTCTCAGCGAGAGAAAGAGAGAGAGAGAATTCAGTTCCACAGTTCAGCAGCAGCAGCTGGAACTTGAACAGGACAAGCTGGCAAGCTTGAGGAAAATCCCCATTTTGAAGATGGGTTGTGAATTCTTAGTTTAGCCTGGTCAAAGCCCTTGTGGTCCATACAAGAGAAGATGTCTGGCTGCATAATGTTTCACTTGAAATAAGGGAAACAAAAGGGAACTCTGTGGTGACCTGAAAGAAAGAGGTTATCATCTGGAAAACCCTGTTGCGGCAAGTTTCTTTGGCAAGACACTGACCTGGCTGATTACAAGGAATCAATTGTGGGTGTCCAGTGAACAACAAATCTCTCTCTGAAAACTGACAAGAACCTTCCTGAATGGTAACCATTTACCTTTCAAGCACCAAAGCCTGGTGAACAGTATAAGAATTGCCTGATACGGGTGAACTTGGAGGAGTGAGAAGTGAGATTGGACTGTGAATCAAATAACTTTTCTGAACTTACACACACATTACATACACATGTACTTAGAATTAGAAGGGGGTTAAGTTAGGTTAATTTAATAGTGATAAGTTAAAGTTTGATCCTGTTTTTATGTTTAAAGAAAATTAAAAGCAATTTTTATTTAAGTAGCCATTTGTCTTGGTGAATTTCTATTGCTGGTGGTTTTTGGGGTCCTTTGGGCCCATAACACTGGCCTACTTGAGTGTTGTTCCAGCAACATTCAAGAAGCTTGACACCATTCAATTGTGCAGAACAAAGTATCCTGCCTGATTGATGCTTCATCTACCAGCCTAAATATTCACACCATTCATTATCAGTCTATTAAATTTAGTCATACAGTATGGTACGGTAACAGGCCATTTCGGCCCATGAGTCCATGCTACCCAATTTACCCCCCCAGCCCCAGTACGTTTTGGAACGTGGAAGGAAACTGGAAACCAAGGAAAACCCACGCAGACATGGGGAGAATGTACATACTCCTTACAGACAGTACGGAATTCACATCCTGGTCCCAATTACTAGTGCTGTAAAGGCGATGATGAGCTAACCGCTACGCTAACTGTACTGTCCATATGCATAATTTCCAAAGTAACCTGTCAAGGCTACTTTAACTGCACCTCTTTAACCTTTCACTATGTAGAAAGGCAGAAGGAATATCTCTTTCTTTGGCTTGGCTTCGCGGACGAAGATTTATAGAGGGGGTAAAAAGTCCACGTCAGCTGCAGGCTCGTTTGTGGCTGGCAAGTCCGATGCGGGACAGGCAGACACGGTTGCAGCGGCTGCAGGGGAAAATTGGTTGGTTGGGGTTGGGTGTTGGGTTTTTCCTCCTTTGCCTTTTGTCAGTGAGGTGGGCTCTGCGGTCTTCTTCAAAGGAGGTTGCTGCCCGCCAAACTGTGAGGTGCCAAGATGCACGGTTTGAGGCGTTATCAGCCCACTGGCGGTGGTCAATGTGGCAGGCACCAAGAGATTTCTTTAGGCAGTCCTTGTACCTTTTCTTTGGTGCACCTCTGTCACGGTGGCCGGTGGAGAGCTCGCCATATAACACGATCTTGGGAAGGCGATGGTCCTCCATTCTGGAGACGTGACCCATCCAGCGCAGCTGGATCTTCAGCAGCGTGGACACGATGCTGTCGACCTCTGCCATCTCGAGTACTTCGACGTTAGGGATGAAAGCGCTCCAATGGATGTTGAGGATGGAGCGGAGACAACGCTGGTGGAAGCGTTCTAGGAGCCGTAGGTGGTGCCGGTAGAGGACCCATGATTCGGAGCCGAACAGGAGTGTGGGTATGACAACGGCTCTGTATACGCTTATCTTTGTGAGGTTTTTCAGTTGGTTGTTTTTCCAGGCTATTTGCCTTGGCGAGTGTTGTCTATCTCATTGTCGATCCTTGCATCTGATGAAATGGTGCAGCCGAGATAGGTAAACTGGTTGACCGTTTTGAGTTTTGTGTGCCCGATGGAGATGTGGGGGGGCTGGTAGTCATGGTGGGGAGCTGGCTGATGGAGGCAGAAGGAATATACATCATCAACAACACCCAGTAAATGTTTTAGATAGATATGGATGCAACAGACATGATCAGCAGATTTTCAAATGGCACAAAATATGCTGGAGTTGATGGTGGTCAATTTGATTGTAAGGTGTGAGTGAAATGGACTGAGAAATGGCAGATGTGGTTTAATCCAGATGAATGCGAGGTGACAGGTAGATAACATGGTTAAGAAGGCATATAGAATGCTAGCCTCAGGACATGGAAGAGGAGGGAGGTTAGGTTCCAACTTTTTGAAACATTGGTCAAACCTCAGCTGAAGTACTATGTGCAGTTCTGGTCACTGCACTGCAGGGAAGATGTGATTGCATTAGAGGGTGCTAAGGAAATGCACCAGAATGTTGTTTTAAGTGCTTTAGACATGAGATAAAGGCTCAAGCTGTTTTCTCTGGAGCAGCAGCTGTTAAGAAGGGAACATGATTAAGGTATTTTTAAGAATGAGAATATAGACTGGAAAACTTTTTCCCTATGCTAGATAAAGCTAAATATTTAAAGGTGAAGGGTCAGACATTTAGAGGGGGTCTGAGGAGGAACCGTTCCATCTAAAGAGTAGTGAGTACCTGGAATACACTGTCTGAGAGAGTGGTGGAAGCAGACATGTTGACAGCATTTGAGAAGTGTCCAAACAAATACTTGAATCGGATAGATGCAGAAGGATGTGGGCTAAATTTTGAAAGAAATGTTTTAAAGGAGATAAATTGTGGTAGGTTTTTTTTATTGTAGGTCACAAACAAATACAGACACTTCAAAACAGACCTAATTTAAAATGCAAGAACTTGGCTTAAGACAGACAGTCTAGGCTCCAAGTGCCCCCCCCCCCCAAATCTTATGAGCTCAGAGGACCCCAAAACCCATCAGCAATAGAAATTCACCCAGACAAATGGTTACTTAAACAAAAGTTGCTTTTAATTATCTTTAAACCTGAAAACAGGATCAAAATCTAACTTAATACTATAAAATTAACCTAACTTAACCCCCTTCTAATTCTAAGTGCACGTGTATGTAATGTGTGTATAAGTTTAGAAAAGCTCTTGAATTCACAGTCCAATCTTACTTCTCACTCCTCCAAGTTCACCGGGATCAGGCAATTCTTATACTGTGCACAGAATTTTACATTTATGAATCTTCACCAGGCTTTGGTGCTTGAAAGGTAAATGGTTACCACTCTAGAAGGATCTAGTTGGTTTTCAGAGAGAGATTTGTTGCTCATTGAACACCCACAACTGATTCCTTCTGATCAGTTACTTCATTGTCTTGCTAAAGAAACTTGCCCCATCAGGGTTTTCCAGATGATAACCTCTTTCTTTCAGGTCACCACAGATGTCCTTTTCTGTTTCCCTTATTTCAAGTGAAACATTATACAGCCAACCATCTCCTCTCATATAGACCATAAGGACTTTGAGCAAGCTGAACTAAGAACTCATAACCTATCTTCAAAATGGGTTTCTTTCCACAAGTTTGCCAGCTTGTTCTGTTCCAGTCCCAGATGCTGCTGCTGAACTGTAGAACTGAATTCTCTCTCTCTCTCTCTCTCTCTCTCTCTCTCTCTCTCAGAGAAAACCACATGACCATGTTAGAACAGCAAACTGCACTCAGGCTGCGGCACCGGACCCAATCTTCTGAGTTTGTTCATCTGTTGTTTTCCAAAACAATAATCCATTATTCCATAGCATGTCCAATTAACATCTGCTTGTGAAGTCCTTATAGGCATTCTTCAAAGTTTTTGCAAAGGCACTCGGAGCCTGGACTGTCTGGCTTGAGCCAAGCTCTTGTAATTTAAATGAGATCTGTTTTGAAGTGTTTGTATTTGTTTTTGACCTACACTAAAAAAACCCCACAATTTATCTCTTTTAAAACCTATCTATATACAATATAAAATATAACATAATCCATCACAACATATCTAATTATAAACTCACACCCCACTGAAAAAAATTGAATTATATAAAATGTGACTGTAAAGGAAGAATAGTTTGTTTTTTTTCGTCTGTTGCTGTTCTATAATTTATGATTGCAATGTCCCTTTTTTAACCTATGATATAGATTCAGCAACACGTGCTCAAGTAAGACAAAAGTATCCAGATCCTCCAAATGACAGTAATACATTGGAGATACAACAGGAGGCCTTATTGAGAGAGCAAAAAAAGAAATTGGACATCATGAAAAAGGAAGAAGCAGGTTAGAAATACAAAAATAATATAATTTGCTTCACGTGTAGTATTGCCCTTAACTCTTCTAATTTTCTGGCCTTTCTTTCAGGCTAAACCAAGAATGACAAGAACTTAACTGTGTTTACACTGCACAATATCTATTTCTTTCCCAACATAAATTTAAAATTTGAATTTACATGTTCAGCTGGTCCTTCTGGCCCACGTCTGTGCCATCCAAATGCCCCAATTAACCTCTTACAGCCTGTTTCTTAGTCTGCTGATTCTGGCTCTAATACTTATGAAAATTATGCCTGCTATGGGATTAAAAGGGCATGGAGTTTTAAACTGGAGACTGCATCTTCTGGCAGTATCAACATTGTGAATGTTCAAGTCTTGAAACTCACCACAAGGAGTTGTATAAAACAATGAAGCAAAAATTCTGGAACACTCATTCCTATAGACCAGGGGTCTCCAAACTTTTTAGACCATCGACCTCTTCATGGGATACCCGATCCCTCATTGACCCCCAGGGATGGAATCCCGGTGCGACGGAGAAAGGGGGTGGGGGGGCTACCAAAGGTCCAAAGACCACATTAATCTTTCTTCTACACTCTGTCCGTCCTCCCACTTACTCTCAAATTATTCAAAGGCTGAAGTCAAATACAACATGGTGGCCACCACTGCCATAGGCACTATTTTCTGTTGATCAGCCCCTGCTTTCCACCGCCAAAGTTCATTCGACCTCTCCCCAGCGTTATTGACCCCCAGGGGTCAATATCGACCACTTTTGAGCCCCCTGCTATAGACAATGGATAGCATAGGTTACATTACTGGTTGAAGCTGTATGTATTTTAATTGCAGTGTTAATCAGATGTTTCTTTCTTCACAAATGTCAGAAATTCTGTGTGATGATGGGACATTTTAAGCTTTTCAGTCAATTAATTTCTGAATGTAATCTTTCAAGTTTGAAAAGAAATTACTAGCATTTAATTTTATGTTATTGTACCTTTGTTCCCTTTTTGATAAATAAGAATCAACATCATATTCTAAAACACAAGGGAAATGAAAGTAGAAAGCTGATCCATATGTTTGAAAATTCTCACTTCCTTTCAAGGTATACTTACTGTTGATCATTGGACTGAGTACCATTGCATATTCATGAACTTTGTACTTCTTTCAAAGAAAAAGGGACAGAATGCTCCTTAACCAACAAATGTCAGTTTCTGACTTTTAAAATTGTCTTTACTGGGGCTATGGCAATGATGACTTAGCAAGCAGTTGAAAGTCAAAGAGGATGAATACTAAAAACAGCATGGGATCACTCACTTAAAGTCATTGCAGGTTGATCCCCAAAAGGTTACAAAAGTTCTTCAATTTATTTATATTTTTTAAAATCTTTCCCGCTTTTTCTAGTTTCCTGTATGAATTCAAGCAATATTGCATTGGTAAGTAAAAATCATACTGTCGTCACTAACTCCATAGTTCTAATTCCATAATCTAATAATTGGCAGGGTAAAACTCTATATACTGCTTCTTCATTCTGCTTCATGGAGATTCAAAATTTGTTTTCTCTTATGTACAATCTGAACATTATTAGTCCTGAATGGAAGAAAACAGAGCTGTGTTCTTGCATCAATTTAGTGGGCTATATTCAATATAATTTTAAATTCTGAATGTTTAATTTTGCTTTCTACTTGTATAATCTTACTGCACACTTATCCTGCAAGGTCAGGAGGATTTATTAACTCCCTACTATGCAATATTTCTTTCTTTTCCAATCTTTTTATTATTATTATAATTTATAAACACATACAGTTCAAAGAGATATGAAAAATACATAGTAAATAATGAATTAATACAGAGATATTAAACAATAATATTGCAGAATAAAAATATATCATAAAAAAATTTTTAGATCAGTTTAGAGTATGAACTATCTCTAAAAAAAATGATATAATTAATAAAAATATATAAAAAAAGAGAGAAAAAAAAACCCCAAAAAGGAAGAAAAAACAAATCTGAATTAAAAACTTTAAAAAAAACTTACCGATATAGCTAAATCATGCCGATCACTCCGATCTCATCTAACAGCCCAATTATCATACATAATCATAAAAAGAAAACAGAGCCAGATCAACTCACCACAAATGAAAATATTGAATAAATGATTGCCAGGTTAACTCAAACTTAGAAGGGGATTCATAGACAGAGTTTCTAATTTTCTCTAAATTTAAACATAGTATAGTTTGGGTAAACCATTGGAAAACAGTGGGAGGATTAACCTCTTTCCAATTCAATAGTATAGATCTTCTAGCCATTAGTGTAAGAAAAGCAATCATACGATCCGCAGGAAAAGAAAAATAAGTCAAATCTATCATAGGTAATCCAAAAATTGCAGTAATGGGATGTGGTTGTAAATCAATATTCAAAACGGTAGATATAATGGAAAATATTTCCTTCCAATAATTCTGTAAAGAGGGACAGGACCAAAACATATGTGTAAGGGAAGCTATTTCCAATTGACATTTATCACATATAGGGTCGATATGAAAATAAAAACGATGGAGTTTATCTTTAGACATATGAGCTCTATGAACAACTTTAAACTGTATCAGTGAATGTTTTGCACATAGAGAAGAGGAGTTTACCAGTCGCAGAATTTTATTCCAATTTTCATTGGAAATATGAAGGTTGAGTTCTCTTTCCCAATCATTTTTAAACTTTCCAAAAGTCCCAGAATTTATTTTTGTAATTATATTATATAATTTAGATATCACACCTTTTGGAGGGAATTTTGAATATAGTATATCCTCTAAAACAGTCGTAGTCTCCCGATTGGGAAAAGAGGGTAAAGTCGAAACTAAGAAACTCCTAATCTGCAAATCTCGAAAGAAATGAGATCGAGGTAAATCATATTTCATGGATAATTGTTCAAATGACATGAAAGAGTTATCCAAGAATAAATCCGAAAAGCATGTTATACCTTTAACTTTCCAGAGTAAATAAGCTTGATCAATTAGAGAGGGATGAAAAAAGAAATTTAGTACAATAGGAGTTTCCAAGATAAAATGACTTAGGCCAAAAAATCTCCGGAATTGAAACCATATACGTAGTGTATATTTTAGCCATTGGATTATCAATTAGTTTATATAGTTTAGTAAGAGTAAAAGGGAGAGCAGCTCCCAAAATAGAACTAATTGAGAAATTTTGTACCAGTTTAATTTCTAAATTTACCCAATGGGGATTTAGAGATAATTCTGAATAATTCAACCAATACCTTAAGTAACTAATATTAATTGCCCAATAATAAATTCTAAAGTTGGGTAATGCCAATCCTCCCTCCAGTTTAGATTTCTGTAAATATTTTTTTCCCAATCTAGGATTCTTGTTTTGCCAGATATATGAAGACATTTTGCACAAAACAATGGATTTACTGATACTTCAAATTCAGGAGGAAGATTTCTGTATTTTCTGTACAAACACAAAGTACAATTTTTTTAAATTGCTATTGATTTCCTCTATAAGATGAAATGTTGAAAATTACAACATGTTGGTATGAATAATGTGTATTGAAAAAGTACTGCATTGTCAGTTGTTCTCTGAGAAACATTTTATTATGCATTCCATAATACCTATGATATTAGTTTGTGAGTATTTATACACATTCCCTATTTTAATTTTGTGGAAATTACTCTGGCAGACAGATTCACAGGAAGACTTGACGAAAAATTCATTGCTAGAATCTGAAAGTGCCTTTTTAGGTATGTTCTAACATTTCTGCTCACTGAAATACTTGTAAGGGCTAACTTTTCATGGTCAGCTTAATTTAAGTGTTTCCTCTTATTTAGGAAGTCATGGAGAAACTTTTCCTTATCCAGTAGATGTTGAGACAACAGCAAGAAAACTACCTCCGCGTGAGAGACGTCGTCGGAATCGAAGTAGGCTGGAATCGGTATGTTATTTTACATCGTTTTAATACTTATGGTAGTTTTTTTTTAAATATTGGAAGATGGGGCAGATTAAAATGACCAAAAATGACTTGAAACCATGGAAAATAGGAACTCTTAGCATATTGTATTTTTTTTGTAACTTGTTTTCAGACATGTGAGAACCTTCACCTCAGTGCAATACAAGTAATAAATAATTTGATGCATTTTGATTGACTATTTCTCACTAATTTTTGAACGAAGTAACTCCTTTGTTCAAAAAGGGAGGTTAACGGTAAGTTGAAATAACAGGCTGCTTAGTTTAAAGTGTCAAAGAATTATTGAATATGTTATGTATTATAGGAAGAAAAAGGTAATCTGGCAAAGTCAATGCAGTTTTGTGAAAGGAAAATAATTTTTGATAAATTTATTGAAATTCTTTTGATTTCCAGAAAGGGCCTGCATTAAGTTTTTACTTTCCACAATAACTTGTAGTGTAGAAGGTAAAAAAGATTTTCATAGAAGTTTTAATTTTCTAAATGTAGTTTCAAAACTGCTTGGTGATGGCAAAATCTGATTTTTTTTAAAAAGGAAGTTCAACCTGAATCGCAGCTAGATTCAATCTATCTACACTCTGCGAACAGTTTTAATGTGGATCACGTAAGAGCCAGAAATGAACAGAGAATGAAGCATTTGCATGACCTTCAGCAAGCAGGTACACGATAGAATTTATTTAAAATGAGGAAAAATAGTTTGTATTTTCACACAAAACCTGACATTCTTCTGGCTGCGAACTTACCACAAACAAACTGATAGATTGTGTGCAATAATATTGGCAAGTACAGAAAAGTGGATCGTAGCCGATAGAGCCTTTGAATGGAAATATAGTGGGAAGTACACATTTGAAGATACAACAATGCTGGCAATACTCAATGGGTCAGCATTAATAGAGAGGGGGAAAGAAGCAGATGAAACACTAAATCCTCATTATAAATGAGGTTTCTGGATAGAAGTTGTACCTTTTTTTTAAACTTGAAGGAAAGTATTCCTTTCTCAATATAGACAGCACTTTCCAGGTTCTAGTATTTCCTAATTTCAAAACGTATCTTCAAGGAAACGTGAGGACGATATTCCGACTTACTATCTTATTAATCCAATAAACCAAACTCTGTAAATGCAGCTTTATGTAGTTTTAATTCATTGATAAAGCAGATAAATATTTTACATAAATTTGCATAAAGATTTTCATTACAATGAATAAACAAAGCATTCGGCTATATTTAAAGATATAATGATATTCAATTTTAAAGAGATATATAAGAAGAAATAAGACAAAATATGACGAATTCAAAGAAAATTATCTCGAACTCACGTCTCCTTCATAGTTCGTCGAAGAATGAGATGCAAACTCTTAGTCTGTATGGATATTACATCATGGTCACTATGGTAACACTACAAACAATACTTTTTTCTTAAAGAGATAGGGACAAAATTAACTAAGAATCAAAAACACAAGGTTTTAACCTTTACACTCAAATCTCTGAACCTATAATAATACTAAATAAAAATGGAAAATTCCACAACCCTGATCCTTAATTCTTTTGCTTATTTTAAAACTTCATTTGGATCAGGGATAGAACAACGATAAGCTTATTGTCATATATTATTGCATAGTGTACACATGCACAGAATAGGTACTGTGACAAAACTGCAAAAAGCTATAACAGTATACTGCAATTAAAAAGAGACAATAAATCTGAAGAAGATAGATAATATGTGTTTGCAAAAATAGATCTAGTACATGCTTACTATCAGATTCTAATTGAGCCTTCTGATGTTGCGAAGACGGCAGTAATTACCCCTTCTGGCACGTTTGAATTTTTGCAAATGCCATTCACTCTGCGGAATCCTCCCTTAATGTTCATGGCATAAATGATTCCAATTAAGAGAGATCCAGGCAACACCAGGTCAGTTGCTGAGTCTGTCCTCTTCAATTACTTTCCACAGCCCAGTGTAGAACATACATAAATAAAATTGCTCCAGTCACAGTTAGACTAAAAATCATTTTAAAAATTAATGCCAACCAGGAGAGAGGTCAGAAGGCCCAAATCAATCATCCATTGCTCTTTTGAGTTGCTTGTTTCATGCTTTTACAGTGGGACACTATAAAGGAATCCCACCACTCTAGTCATAATCTCTTCTCAATGCTACCCTCAGGCAAAAGGTGCAGAAGCCCAAATTCCCTGTCAGTGCTGCTTTGGCCATTCACTAATTAATTGGAATTTTTATCTCCAGCATTGATACCAGTGAAAAAAAAATTGATTTTTAAGGGCCTAGTTGATATTTTCTTTATCTGCCAGGAAAAGACATCATGGTGGAAGATGATGACATTCTGACCCAATTCATTTCAAAAGATAAAGAAAGACCAAGCTCTGTTGAAACAGAGGCCACTGAGGTATGGTTGAGACCTGGAACATCAGAAACTTTAAAGAGATTTATGGCTGATCATACCCAACTTGATCGAGGACCCTTAGCCAACACATCTGCTTTCAACTGGAGAAGCTGAAGGCACTTTACACCAAATGACGGATTTGACTGGGCAGATTAGTCAGTGACTGTGGGTGTCTTCATGTAAGAAAAATAGTTATTTAAATACTTAAATCCAGGACCAATGATTCTCTTCTAATAACCAATATGTGGCCTTTAATAAAATAGAAAACAACTCCAAGGATTCTTTTATCCACTTTCTATTGCTTACTAAATGCATATGAATTCTGTATGATCAATAATTCATAAAATTACACTGGAAAAACTCAAAACAAATTTTGTATAGAAGACCCAGCACTAACATGTGCTGCTATCTGAATGTCATTTTTATGCATTTTTATATCTAAATTTTATTAATTTATGTTGTATTCAAATTTGTTGAAAGTGAGTAAAAAAATAAAGCTGTATTTTAAAATAAAAGTTTAGTTCGAGTTGCTGAGGTATTAATGTGTAAAACATTTGCAGCGATGAATATTTTTCCTCTCAACAGAAAGCCAGAATTCATTTGTCCCTTGTATTTTTATGGCTGAAAAATTTGTATCCACGACCTCAGCCAATAAATCTCTTTCTCTTGGAAATAGCATCTCCTGTGGGGGGGGTGTGGCATGATGGCGTAAGAAGATGTGTAATTCCACTTCTCCTCAGTTGGACTAATAAATACCCGAATTGAAGATTTTGTAAAAGCTTAAAAAAAAATTTCTAAAGTTGTTTCAATATTATAAGAACATAATGGCTACTAATACAAAGAAGTTGAGAACACAATTTCAGAAGAAACTTTTATTCAAAAGTACAGAGGAATTAAGGCCTATCTACCAAGTGGAATCCACGGAGTCGACTGATCCGACAGCCAAGCCTCAATGTACTCCAGCTCGCCTAAGTATTACCCCGGCGGCGCCCTCTTCGCAGTCACGAGATGGCGCCGGGCTTCCGACTCTTTCCTCTCATCTCAAACCGTCCGCTCGCAATGTCGAGCCGTTGAAATCTCCAGTGTCGGGCCCGACGCGCGACACAGCTGTTGTGCCTTGTGGCACGGAGGCCCGAGGCAGAGCATCAGAAGAGGCGCATGCGCAACCTGTGGTGCAGCCGGGCATGCGCAGTGCATCAAGGGTCCGCGACCTTCTTTAGAAAGTCTGGGCTGTCGGCGAGGCTGGCTGACAACGGACCGAAGATGTCGGTCCTGCGTCGGTCGGCATGCTGACAAGGAGTTAAGAGCTTTAAATCAACTGTGGGCTTGAAAGAACATGAAGAAAAGGCTTCTCCACAGATGGAAGGTATGGAAGAAGAAATGTTGGTTACTGCTGAATTGAAAGAAGGTAGGCCCCAAAAAAAGACAATTGAATCTACTTCTGATGCTATTTTTACAATTCTTGAAAGTATAGCTCAACAAATGGGTAGTATGTCAACACAAATATCTACTCAGATGGATCATGGATTTGTGAAGATGACTGTTAAAATAAATAATATTTGTGATGAGGTTTCTTCTGTTAAGAAAGATATTTCTAATGTTAAAGGTGATGTCAACAGATGCTTAAATATGGTGGATACAGTTCAAGATAACTAAGAAAATTGAAGGTGTTTTTCAAGATTGTAGAGAACAAGTGGAGCGAAATAGAGAGAAAATAGAAAAAGTGGAAGATTCTTTTGTTGGATGGGAAATTCAGAAACAAGATTTATTGAAGAAGATTGACTCTTTGGAAAACCAAAGCCATCGGAATAATCTTAAGATAGTGGGAATTCCAGAAGGTATTGAGGGTTCGGATCCAGTAAAAAAAAATTTAAATAGATCCCTGACTCATTAGATGTTAATTTTTTTCCAGATGGTTTGGAATTAGATAGAGCACATAGAGCTTTAAGAAGTAAACCATATCCTGATCAACCACCTCGAGCAGTTTTGATTCACTTTTTGAAATATCAAGACAGGGAGACAATTTTGCGAGTTGTGGTGCAAAATGCACGTAGATATCAGTCTCCATCGATGGCGCAAGGTGATAGGTCTTTTTTTTAAAATCCTGATTTAAGTCAGGAGATTATTAAGAGACGGAAATAATTTAATTCTGCGAAAGAGGTGCCTTGGAGAAAGGGATATAAATTTTCTTTTCGATATCCTGCTATGTTGAAGTTTTTTTATGGCAATTTCCAATCATAATTTTTTGAGAATGATCAAGATGCTTTAATATTTGCTAATTCTTTGCCGAACAGAGCCACTGAAAGGCATTCTTTTCCTTAGGGGAAAGATGTCAGATAAGAAGAATGGGAATGGGAATGGGAAGGCAGATATGTCAAAGAGCTTTGGGACTGAATTTATTGGGATTATGATTTGATTCAGACTTACGATTTTGTAAGTCCGACTGGGGGAGGGGGTTGGATATCGCTGAAGCTTTTGGAAGTCATCTGCCACCTGTGGGATATTTTTTTTCCCCACACCCAGTTAATTGGGGAGTTACTACTCTTTTGTAGTTTTGGGGTATATACACATTTTTCTTCTACTTGTGTAATTTTTTTTGTTTGTTGGGAGGGGTGGGGTCTTTTTTGTAGTTGATCAATTTAGGGTTTTGTTTGCAAGGGGAGCTTTACTTTATTGAGAGGGTTTTTTTTCTTTATTTTGTTAAAAAAAAGATTTTTTATTGTTAGAA
The DNA here is from genome assembly GCF_036971445.1 of Narcine bancroftii. NCBI lineage: Eukaryota > Metazoa > Chordata > Chondrichthyes > Torpediniformes > Narcinidae > Narcine > Narcine bancroftii. Next base: position 291,079,205 of record NC_091470.1, on the reverse strand, counting down.
TAATGTCTACTTTGAATTTTGCGACCTTTAATGTTCAAGGTTTAAATAATACGACTAAATGTAAACGTGTTTTGACTTACATTAAAAAAAGGAAAGTGATGTAGCTTTTTTTCAGGAAACACGCTTAACTGAAAAAGAATATTCAAAATTGAAGAGAGACTGGGTTGGCCGTGTAACTTCATCTTCTTTCAACTCTAAAGCACGTGGAGTGGCAATTTTGATTCACAAGAAGATACCGTTTGAACTTGAGTCATTGATGGGTTCAGCTGGTCAAGTTCTAATGATTAATTGTAAATTGTTTGCGGAACCATGGTCTTTGTTAAATGTGTGTGTGCCAAATGTTGAAGATGAACAATTCATGTCTGAAGCTTTTCTAATATTGAGTCAAGCCAAGGAAAACATTTTGATTGGGGGAGATTTTAATTGTGTATTAGATCCATTATTGGATAAATCTCCCAAGACTTTGAAAAAAATCAAAGGCCGCTTTACAAATGGCTTCGTTAAAAGATTTGAACTTGATAGAGATTTGGAGGAGGTTAAATCCGAGTGAGATAGATTTTTCATTTTATTCTTCTTGTCATGATTCATTTTCAAGGATAGATTTTTTTTTGGCTTCAACACACTTGCAAGCTCATATTACTCAGGCTGAATATAAGAGTAGAATAGTATCTGATCATTCATTGTTACTTATTTCTTGTGTTGGGCAAGAAGTTATTCAATCAACCTTTTGTTGGAGATTAAATGCAATGTTATTGAAAAAGCCGGAATTTGTTAGTTTTATTAAAGATCAAATTGTTTTTTTTTAAATTTGAATAAGAACTCAGTACAGAGTAATTTTATTTTATGGGATGCTTTAAAGGTCTTTATTACGAGGTCAAATTATTAGCTATGCATCAAAAGAAAAGAAGAAATTTTTGGCTGAAGAGTCAGATGTTGGAAAAACAGATAGCTGATTTGGAAAAAGAGTTTCAGAAGTATTGTTTGGAAGATAATAAGGCAGCTTTAACTAAATTAAAATTATGATATAATACATTACAAATGTATCAATTTGAGCATTTGATTCAAATATATCCAAACAACATTATTATGAGTTAGGTGATAGAGCTCATAAAGTTTTAGCCTGGCAATTGAAAACAAAACAAGCTTCGAGAAAAAAGTACTTCAGTTACTTATAAACCTCAGGAAATAAATGACGAATTTTTATCATTTTACCAGAAATTACATATTTCTGAGGGGGTTCGAGATGATGGTTCTATTGAATCTTTCTTGTCTGGTTTAAATTTGCCAATATTAGGGGAAGAGTATGTGAGAAAATTGGACTCTCCTTTTACTGATTTTGAGATAAAAGATGTCGTACAACAAATGCCGAATGGGAAGTCTCCAGGTGATGATGGGTTTTCCGTTGAATTTTATAAAGGTTTTTAATGATGATTTGTTGCCTCTATTTATGGATGTTCTTCAACAAGTGACACAGGAACAAGCTTTACCAGAGTCGTGTACAAGCGCAATAATAACGGTAATATTAAAAAAAAGACAGATCCTTTGAATGAAGCTTCATATCGGCCAATTTCTTTATTGAATGTGGACTATAAAATAATAGCTAAATTATTGGCAAATAGACTTGCTAAATATTTGCCTCAATTAGTACATTTGGATCAAGCAGGTTTTATTAACAATAGGTGTGCTTCTGATAATATTCTTAGAGTGATTTTGTTGATCAGTGTGTCTTGTCAGCAACCCAATCTACCAATGGTAGTTGCATTTGATGCGGGAAAAGGATTTATAACCATAATAACCATTTACGGAGCGGAAACAGGCCATGTCGGCCTTTTGAGTCTGCATCGGTTCACTAGAACAACTCCACTAGCTCAAACCTTCCGCTCTCGCCAATAACCCTCAAACCCCCTCACCTCCATGTACACATCCAACCTTAAATGACAGAAGGGACCCTGACGCAACTATCTCATTCAGAGTGAAAAAGCTACCGCTAATATTTCTCCGAAAGTGTTGCCCCCTTACCCTTAACACATGGCCTCTTGTTCCAACCTCCCCTGCCCTTAGGAGAAAGAGTCTGTTTATGTCTAGTCTATCTATTCCTTTCATAATTTTAAATACCTTTATCAAGTCCCCTCTCAGTCGTCTACGTTCCAATGAATGAAGTCCCAGTCTCCTTAATCTCTCCCTGTAATCCAGATGCTGTAAGCCAGGCAACATCCCTGTAAACCTTCTCTGTATCCTCTCCACCTTATCTATATGCTTTCTATAATTTGGAGACCAGAACTGAGCACAGTACTCCAAACCTGGCCTCACCAATGCCTTAAACAGCTGTAGCATCACCTCCCAGCTCCTATACTCTATACTATGATTTATAAAGGCCAGCATATACCCTATCTACATGGGAATCCACCTTCAGTGAACTCTGTACCATAACTCCCAGGTCCCTTTGCTCCTCTGTGTGTCTCAATGCCCTCCCCTTAACTGTATATGTCATATTCTGGTTATTTTTACCGAAATGCAACACCTCACACTTGTCTACATTGAATTCTATCTGCCATCTTTCAGCCCACTCTTCTAAACAAACCAAATCCTTCTGAAATCCAAGAAAATCTACCTCACTATCCACCACTCCCCCTATTTTCGTATCATCCGCATATTTGCTCACTCAGTTAACCACACCCTCTTCAAAATCATTAATATAAATGATAAACAACAAGGGACCCAGCACCGATCCATGAGGCACCCTGCTTATCACAGGCTTCCAACCTGACATACAGTTGTCCACCATGGATGGGTGGAGTGGAAGTATTGGAGAAGTTTAAGTTTGGACCTTTCTTTATTGGTTGGGTTAAGGCATTATATAATAATCCAGTTGCTAGGGTGGTGACAAATGGTCAAACCTCCTCATTATTTAAATTAACACGTTCAACTTGTCAAGGTTGTCCTTTGTCACCAGCTCTATTTGCGTTGGTCATCAAACCTTTAGCTCAAGCAATAAGGCAGAAGGAGAATATTAGAGGATTAAAGATATTAGATGCTGAATATAAGATCAATTTGTTTGCAGATGACGTTTTGATATATTTAACACATACGGAACAATCTTTAATTCATTTTCAAAAAATGTTTTGAACAATATGGAGTTCTGTCTGAATATAAGGTGAATTGGGATAAAAGTGAAATATTACCAATTTCAGATGGAAATTACAATCAGTGTAGGCAAATTACTAGATTGCGTTGAACTGACAAAATTAAGTATTTGGATATAATGATTGATATTCAATCATTGAATAAATTAAATTATGTACCGTTAATGAGAAAGATTAAGGCTGATTTGATCAAATGGAAAGATCTTCCTTTGTCATTAATAGGTTGAGTAAATTGTATTAAGATGAATGTTTTTCCACGTATCCAATATCTTTTTCAGCCGATTTCTTGTTTACTTTCGAAATCTTTTTTTCAGGATTTAAATAAGGCAATTCGACAATTTCTATGGAAAGGAAAATTAGCTAGAATAGCATTGCATAAATTGACTTGGAAATATGCTTTGGGAGGTTTACAATTACATCATTTTCAAAATTATTACGAAGCTGCACAATTGAAATTTATTCATCGTATGCTGGATGTTTTGCATCCTCCTAGTTGGGCTAGGGTTGAATTGGCCAATATTTCAGAACCTTATTTGCATAATTTTATATTTAAGTGGAATCCTGTTTTATTACAGAGATATAATGTACTGATTTTAAAACATTTGTTAGAGATTTGGTATAAAAGGAACCTTATAGGTACATAAGGTAAAATATCAATTCAAACTCCTTTATATCAAAATAAATTGATTCCCTTTTTGTTGAATAATAGATTTTTAAAAGAATGGCAGAATAAAGGTATAAACGTGTTGGGGGATTGTTTTGAGGAAGGTACATTTCTTTCTTTTAATCAACTTAGGGTAAAATTTGGAATTTCAGCGAACTCTTTATTTGTGTATTATCAAGTTAGACCATTAATGAAAGATCATTTTGGAAGAGAAATGAAAATTCCTAAGTTAATAAAATTTGAATCTTTGATTTCTCATTCATCAAATAAGGGTTTTATTTCAGATATGTATACATTGTTGCAAGACACTATGGATAAAGTAAATTTGGATAAATCTAGGATTAAATGGGAAAGAGATTTATTTTGTGACATTGGTCAGGCTGATTGGGAGACTATGTGTAATGATGGAGTGACTAAATTGCTTAATGTAAGATATAGTATGGTTAATTATAATTTTTTACATCAGTTGTATCTGAGAAATTGAGAAATATGGATTTAGTAATTTGGAGTTGTGTTTTAGATGTGGATGCTGTATAGGAACATTTTTACATTCAGTTTGGCTTTATGATAGAGTTCAACCATTTTGGCAAAAAAAAATTAGAGAATTTCTTCAAAAGCTGTTTAAGATTAAATTTTTATTAGATCCGAAAATTTTTTGTTGGGATTATATTGTTCTATTTTAATGATTTGGGGTTGGATAAGTTTCAGACAGTTTTTCTTCTCTAGCATTAGGTGGTGATTTCTTGGAAGGATGACGTAGAAGTGAATATAGCTCGTTGGCATAATGAGTGGAGATCTTGTATTTATATGGAAAAAATAACATATAATTTGCAAGATAATTTTTTTTCAGATGTGGTCACCTTATTTGAAATGTATGGGTTTAGTAATATCTTAAATCATTGTATTTTTTTAAACTATTTTTTTTATGCTCCTTTTGCGGGGTTTGTTGAGGGTGGGGGGTGGGTGGGTTGGGGTTATTTGTAGTTCCTTTTTGATTTTTATTCTATGTACTTTTTGATAAGTATTTTGAAAATTTTAAATAAAGTTTGAAAAAAAAGGAAATGGCATCTCCTCATTAGCACAATTGAAACTCCATAATTTTGAATACATACAAGAGGTTGACAATTAACCAACTCTGATCCAAGCAGAACAGTACCAGTCTGTAGTTTCTTAGAGGTAGAAGTCAAGAGCGCTTGTAGAGGACAGATTTCAGTCTGGAGTACTTTACTGAGTGGAATGTCTCTGGAATCGCTACGTGGACCCTTGTTTTTTTTTGTAATATATGATGACACAAAAATGTGTCACAAATCATTAAGTTTGACAACAGAAATTCGGTTGACATTTACATTTGACGACTCCTGATCATTTTTCACTCTAATGGTCCGTTAATTGTCCATCCAAGCAACGTTCTCACGGCATAAAGTCCATCATTTTGACTCCTTATTCATTCTACAGGTTCAAGAGTCACATCTAATCCAATTAACATCTCGATTTTGGCATCAATCTTAGGTAAGCAAACATCTTTTAGATGATCCCACTGTTTGATATCATCCTGATAGGGAATATTCTCCTTATTCACAGGCATTATCTCTGAGTATATACACTTGGAAGATCATAAAATTCACTGCTATTCAATCCAGCAATCTGTAAACCTGAAACTATATTAGTTCCTGTACAGGAACTATTGCGAGAGCTTTGTGACCAGCCCCAGTAAGACTGTTTATCTGAACCAAAGCTGAGGCATTCTTTTTCAATGTCATGTTAGTCTTGGATTTAGATTGTTTGACTTCCCTCTCAACTTTACTTCATTGAGTATGCAGTAACTTGGGATGCTTAAGACTGCATATATCACAACTGAGTCACTTGATTACAAGTTTTGCTGATGTGTCCTTTATACAATCAACCAAAACATATTCCATTCTTCTTTAAAAAGGTTAATTTCTCATCATCCAATCATGAACATCTTTCTAAAACACGCTTATCCTTGCAATACAAACAGCTTTCCTGAAAGGTCTGATATTCCTTTTCCTTTGTTTTCTTGTTCTTTCCTGTGCTTATATCTGACACAGCAGTAACAAAGTTACTTCCCTTTGGTTTATGATGAGACAATGACTTAGATTTCTTTATATCTTTAGGAACTATTGAAATATCCTTAATATTTCCATATACAGGTCTCTTTCTCTCTTTGGCTTGGCTTCGCGGACGAAGATTTATGGAGGGGGTAAAAAGTCCACGTCAGCTGCAGGCTCGTTTGTGGCTGACAAGTCCGATGCGGGACAGGCAGACACGATTGCAGCGGTTGCAGGGGAAAATTGGTTGGTTGGGGTTGGGTGTTGGGTTTTTCCTCCTTTGCCTTTTGTCAGTGAGGTGGGCTCTGCGGTCTTCTTCAAAGGAGGTTGCTGCCCGCCAAACTGTGAGGCGCCAAGATGCACGGTTTGAGGCGTTATCAGCCCACTGGCGGTGGTCAATGTGGCAGGCACCAAGAGATTTCTTTAGGCAGTCCTTGTACCTTTTCTTTGGTGCACCTCTGTCACGGTGGCCAGTGGAGAGCTCGCCATATAACATGATCTTGGGAAGGCGATGGTCCTCCATTCTGGAGACGTGACCCATCCAGCGCAGCTGGATCTTCAGCAGCGTGGACTCGATGCTGTCGACCTCTGCCATCTCGAGTACTTCGACGTTAGGGATGTAAGCGCTCCAATGGATGTTGAGGATGGAGCGGAGACAACGCTGGTGGAAGCGTTCTAGGAGCCGTAGGTGGTGCCGGTAGAGGACCCATGATTCGGAGCCGAACTGGAGTGTGGGTATGACAACGGCTCTGTATACGCTTATCTTTGTGAGGTTTTTCAGTTGGTTGTTTTTCCAGACTCTTTTGTGTAGTCTTCCAAAGGCGCTATTTGCCTTGGCGAGTCTGTTGTCTATCTCATTGTCGATCCTTGCATCTGATGAAATGGTGCAGCCGAGATAGGTAAACTGGTTGACCGTTTTGAGTTTTGTGTGCCCGATGGAGATGTGGGGGGGCTGGTAATCATGGTGGGGAGCTGGCTGATGGAGGACCTCAGTTTTCTTCAGGCTGACTTCCAGGCCAAACATTTTGGCAGTTTCCGCAAAGCAAGACGTCAAGCGCTGAAGAGCTGGCTGTGAATGGGCAACTAAAGCGGCATCGTGTGCAAAGAGTAGTTCACGGACAAGTTTCTCTTGTGTCTTGGTGTGAGCTTGCAGGCGCCTCAGATTGAAGAGACTGCCATCCGTGCGGTACCGGATGTAAACAGCGTCTTCATTGTTGGGGTCTTTCATGGCTTGGTTCAGCATCATGCTGAAGAAGATTGAAAAGAGGGTTGGTGCGAGAACACAGCCTTGCTTCACGCCATTGTTAATGGAGAAGGGTTCAGAGAGCTCATTGCTGTATCTGACCCGACCTTGTTGGTTTTCGTGCAGTTGGATAATCATGTTGAGGAACTTTGGGGGACATCCGATGCGCTCTAGTATTTGCCAAAGCCCTTTCCTGCTCACGGTGTCGAAGGCTTTGGTGAGGTCAACAAAGGTGATGTAGAGTCCTTTGTTTTGTTCTCTGCACTTTTCTTGGAGCTGTCTGAGGGCAAAGACCATGTCAGTAGTTCCTCTGTTTGCGCGAAAGCCGCACTGTGATTCTGGGAGAATATTCTCGGCGACACTAGGTATTATTCTATTTAGTAGAATCCTAGCGAAGATTTTGCCTGCAATGGAGAGCAACGTGATTCCCCTGTAGTTTGAGCAGTCTGATTTCTCGCCTTTGTTTTTGTACAGGGTGATGATGGTGGCATCACGAAGATCCTGAGGCAGTTTACCTTGGTCCCAACAAAGCTTGAAAAACTCATGCAGTTTGGCATGCAGAGTTTTGCCGCCAGCCTTCCAGACTTCTGGGGGGATTCCATCCATACCTGCTGCTTTGCCACTTTTCAGTTGTTCGATTGCCTTATATGTCTCATCCAGGGTGGGAACCTCATCCAGCTCTAGCCTTAGGGGCTGTTGAGGGAGCTGGAGCAGGGTGGAATCTTGGACTGAGCGGTTGGCACTGAAAAGAGATTGGAAGTGTTCTGACCATCGGTTGAGGATGGAGATCTTGTCGCTGAGGAGGACTTTGCCGTCTGAGCTGCGCAGCGGGCTTTGGACTTGGGGTGAGGGGCCGTACACAGCCTTTAGAGCCTCGTAGAAACCCCTGAAGTCGCCAATGTCCGCGCTGAGCTGGGTTCGTTTGGCGAGGCTAGTCCACCACTCATTTTGGATCTCCCGGAGTTTGCGCTGAAGATGGCTGCATGCGCGACGGAAGGCTTGTTTCTTCTCTGGACAGGACGGCTTTGTAAGGTGAGCCTGGTGGGCAGCTCGCTTCTTTGCCAGCAGCTCCTGGATTTCCTGGCTGTTTTCGTCAAACCAGTCCTTGTTTTTCCTGGAGGAGAAGCCCAGTACCTCTTCAGTGGATTGCAGTATGGTAGTCTTCAACTGATCCCAGAGGGTTTCAGGGGACGGGTCCGTGAGGCGGGTTGCATCGTCGAGCTTTGCTTTGAGGTTTGCCTGGAAGTTTCCTCTCGCTTCGTCTGACTGCAGGTTTCCAACATTGAACCTCTTTCTGGGGGCTTTATTGTTCCTGGGCTTTGGCTTGAAGTGAAGGTTGAGCTTGCAGCGAACCAGCCGGTGGTCAGTGTGGCATTCCGCGCTAGGCATGACCCTGGTGTGGAGCACATCTCATTTGTCACTTTCTCGCACCAGGATGTAGTCCAGGAGGGGCCAGTGTTTGGATCGGGGATGCATCCAGGTGGTTTTAAGGCTGTCCCTCTGCTGAAAAAGGGTGTTTGTAATGACAAGCCGCTGTTCTGCGCAGAGCTCCAACAGGAGGCGCCCATTGTCGTTGCACTTGCCGACGCCATGCTTGCCCAGGATTCCTGGCCAGGTTTCTGAGTCTTTGCCGACACGAGCGTTGAAGTCGCCCATGATGACAACCTTGTCGGCTGTAGGGGTGCGTTGGATGAGGTTGCGCAGGTCGGTGTAGAACTTGTCCTTTTCTGCTGGTTCCGCCTGGAGGGTTGGAGCATAGACACTGATGAGGGTGATGTGACGCTTGTTTTGAAGGGGGAGTCGCATGGACATGATTCGGTCCGAGAGGCCTGTCGGAAGGTTTTCGAGTTTGGAGGCAATGAAGCTCTTGACCATGAAGCCTACACCAGATAGGCGTCGTTCATCCGAAGGCTTGCCAGACCAGTAGAGTGTGTAGCCCGCGCCGCGTTCTTGGAGGCTGCCTACATTTGCCAGGCGGACTTCATTGAGAGCGTCTATGTCGATGTCAAGTCTGAGGAGTTCATGTGCAATGAGGGCAGACCGACGTTCAGGTCGGTGGCTGTCAGCCTTGTCTAGCATGGTTCTGATGTTCCAGCATGCTAGCTTGAGTTTGTGAGCATCTTTTGAGGGGGAGGACGTGGAGGGGGAGGACATGGAGGGGGTGGACGTGGAGGGGGAGGACGTGGACCTGTCCTCGGGCCTGCGCAAAGGAGCTTTTAGGTGGAGTGCAGTGCGCGCAGTACTGGCCCCACCCTTTACACCCATGGTTCATGTGCCATGGCCAAGCAAGTAGGTTTTATATCGGAGTGGCCTTCTTCTATGCAGGTTTCTTACCCGGGCTGGAGGGGTCTGCCTCCCCTCCTAGGTCGGTCCATACTGCCCGGACCGGGGCCGAGGCCGCCGCAGCTCACCCTGTGCCTGGACTCGGGCCGCCGCCTCCCACTCTCTGCCCGGATCGGGGCCTCCGCCTGCCCCACTCGACCGAGGCCGGGGCCGCCGTCTCCCCCTTGCTCCTGCCCGGATCGAGGCCGCCGCTGTCTACCCTTCGCCCGGACCGGGGCCGGGGCCGCTGCTGCTCTCCCTGTGCCTGGACTGGGGCCGCCGCCTCCCACTCCCTGTCCGGACCGGGGCCTCCGCCTGCCTTTCTCGACCGAGGCCGGGGCCGCCGTCTCCCCCTTGCTCCTGCCCGTATCGGGGCCGCCGCCGTCTACCCTTCGCCCGGACCGGGGCCGGGGCCGCTGCTGCTCTCCCTGTGCTCGGAGGTACTAGAAGTACCATATACAGGTATGGTATAAATATATACATGACATTCCAAGAATTGTACAACATCGTCAAAAGTGGTGTCCCTTCTGGGAAGCATCTTAAGTTCTGCAACTTTGGTTTTCCATAAATCCTTCTTCTTATAAGGCAATTTGTTTACAATAATCGACAAATTTAGCAAGCAAATTCAGCTCCTGCAAATGGACACTACTTCCCATTGCGTTACAACATCCTCTCAGAAAGAGTGCATATGTGTCCACTGATTTTACTGCTGACCAAGGAAGAATCTTGTCTATTAGGGCCATTGTGATTTTATGTTCATCACCATAATGCTGATGCAATAATACTTTTGCCATTTTAAAACCTTGTTCTGGATACATATATATTGGCAACTTTTGACTAACTCTTTCACCTATCCTCCAGTATACTGTTCCAGGTAATACAGATGATCTTTCACATTTTTAGTATTACTTTCAATGTGATGTTCAAAGGATTTCATGAATGTCAGATATTGTAATGAATCTCCATTAAAAACTGGAATTTCCTTCTTAGGTAAACCATATGAACCTTGTTTCTGTGCTAACATAGCAGAAATTTCATTTTGTTTTGCTATGGGTGATATTATATTGTCTTGCTCACCATGGCTTGCCTGGTTGTCTTGTTGTGAATGGAGAAAATGGACCTTGAACTGGTACCAAAGGTGTAGGACCTTGAGTTGTAAGTGATGGCATTAATGGGGATCCTTGTTATTTAAGTGATGGTATTGCTGGAGATCCTTGTCTTATAGCTGGTTCTCCAGCAACATGGAGAGACATCAATGGTTGAGTATGATCAATTCGTATGGTTGAACTTTTTTGAAATATTCTCCTTTTGGGAAGATTCATATATTGTGGCCTCTGAAGAGATTGAATGTCACTAGTGACAATCCTCTTTCCACAGGATTGGTCATTGTCAATTGAGCACTAGCAGCGACACCTGTGGCTCCTTGCTCGAGTATACTTGTTTCTTGTGGCTGTGGTACCCATTGATCCTCTGGAATGTTAGGTGCTAGCCCTTTGGGTATGTCACTATAAGTGATAAATCTAGCAGGCCTGAGCTAATGCTTTGACTTTGGCCAAATTCATAGCACGTTGTTCTTCAAACTCTAGTCTTTTCTTTTCTCTCTTCAATAATATATTTTGTTCATTTGTAACCTTTTAAGTTGCTCTTCTTGCTCCAATTGTTATTTCTTGATTTAGGCTTCTTGTTTCAGTGGTTGGTTCCTGATTTCAGCTTCTTGTCTCAATTGCTGAATCTTCATTTCAGCTTCCATATCCTCTAAAGCATATCTTTTCTTTAACCACTGTTATTGGGCACAGACAGTAGCCAAGTCTGGTTGCGCCTTAGCATGCAGAGCTGATATGCTTGAAGAATGCGAAGCTGTACTTATTCTAGATGCTTTTGAAGACTTTGAAGATCTTCCTGTGCTTCTTTCTTTGGCTTGGCTTCGCGGACGAAGATTTATGGAGGGGGTAAAAGTCCACGTCAGCTGCAGGCTCGTTTGTGGCTGACAAGTCCGATGCGGGACAGGCAGACACGGTTGCAGCGGCTGCAGGGGAAAATTGGTTGGTTGGGGTTGGGTGTTGGGTTTTTCCTCCTTTGCCTTTTGTCAGTGAGGTGGGCTCTGCGGTCTTCTTCAAAGGAGGTTGCTGCCCGCCAAACTGTGAGGCGCCAAGATGCACGGTTTGAGGCTATATCAGCCCACTGGCGGTGGTCAATGTGGCAGGCACCAAGAGATTTCTTTAGGCAGTCCTTGTACCTCTTCTTTGGTGCACCTCTGTCACGGTGGCCAGTGGAGAGCTCGCCATATAACACGATCTTGGGAAGGCGATGGTCCTCCATTTTGGAGACGTGACCCACCCAGCGCAGCTGGATCTTCAGCAGCGTGGACTCGATGCTGTCGACCTCTGCCATCTCGAGTACTTCGACGTTAGGGATGAAAGCGCTCCAATGGATGTTGAGGATGGAGCGGAGACAACGCTGGTGGAAGCGTTCTAGGAGCCGTAGGTGATGCCGGTAGAGGACCCATGATTCTGAGCCGAACAGGAGTGTGGGTATGACAACGGCTCTGTATACGCTTATCTTTGTGAGGTTTTTCAGTTGGTTGTTATTCCAGACTCTTGTGTAGTCTTCCAAAGGCGCTATTTGCCTTGGCGAGTCTGTTGTCTATCTCATTGTCGATCCTTGCATCTGATGAAATGGTGCAGCCGAGATAGGTAAACTGGTTGACCGTTTTGAGTTTTGTGTGCCCGATGGAGATGTGGGGGGGCTGGTAGTCATGGTGGGGAGCTGGCTGATGGAGGACCTCAGTTTTCTTCAGGCTGACTTCCAGGCCAAACATTTTGGCAGTTTCCGCAAAGCAGGACGTCAAGCGCTGAAGAGCTGGCTCTGAATGGGCAACTAAAGCGGCATCGTCTGCAAAGAGTAGTTCACGGACAAGTTGCTCTTGTGTCTTGGTGTGAGCTTGCAGGCGCCTCAGATTGAAGAGACTGCCATCCATGCGGTACCGGATGTAAACAGCGTCTTCATTGTTGGGGTCTCTTGTGTATTTATTACAACCACAACATCTGCAGACTTTTGTGTTTTGGGCCAAGAACTAAAAGCTGGGTACCCCACTCGTTGCATCCTTACAATTCCAACTCTGTTTTCTGTAATAACCCAACTTTAATCCATGCTAAACTCCTTTCCTCCAATGCCACGTTCTTACCTTGTGAATGTTGAGATAGAACATTGTAAAATGCCTTTTAAAAGTCCAAATACATTTACAGGTTCTTTTCTTGTTACTTCCCTCAAAGAGCAATTAATGATTTATCAATTCATCTTCAATTCCATCATGTAGATATTACATGCTGGTACACACGACTAAATTTAAAACAGCTCAGCACGGGGTGGGTCCTGTTCTGAGAATCAATCCCTGATGATTGGATTGATTTTTATTCTACAATGTACTTGTAATTTTGGTTTGTTGAATCGTCAAATAAAATCTCCATTGGCCATTAGTTTCATATATTCTTTTGATATTTCATGATTTATAATTTTTCACTATCAAAAACCCACACTTTGGGGATAATAGGTAACTCCAAGCTGGTATATTGCTAGTCAATATACCAATTCCACTTTATTTATACCTTAACTCAGCATTGCACAGCTAACTGCCATGACTAACTTTACCCCAACTAGATCTTTTTACTTCTTTTCAAACCTGGGATACATTCCAACCCCACAGCAACTACAATACATCTACAATATTAGTTCACATGCATGTGTTATTTGAGCTTTCAAGTCATCTATCAGGTTTCAAATGCATTTAGTGTTAATTTCTCATAGTTCTCAGTCCTCTAAATACAATTACTTTTTCTTGTTTTCTACTCCTTTCAGTCACACTTTAATAGTCATTCCCACCCCCCCCCCCTCTGCTTAACTATGCTATACTTAATTTATTTTAAACATCCCACCACTGGAATCTGCACCTCTTGGGTTATGCCTCAAGATTTGTAACTGACAAATCTCTAGATCATTCTGTTCTTTTCTCCAGTCGGATAAGGGGATGGGATTGGGTAATTATGATTGGGTAATTTACTCTGCAAGCATCACCCTGGACCAGCACCTACCGAGCTGATTGTTATAGCCGATCTGACTGTCCTACCCAATTTCAAAAAAAAGCTTTGACAGCTGACGAGGCCTCACTCCAGGTTCAGAGTATCAAGCGTTTCAAATTTTAATTCTCGCTTGAGTGACAAAGACATTCACAAACACTATTAAAATATTTTAAATAATTAAAATGATGAACAAATTTGTGGTAAAATTGCCCTTCAGAGCAGAAACAAGCCAGAGGGACAAATAGTTAAGATGATGGAAATCTGACATGAACTTTGAAAATGGTTGGAATCTTGGGGGAAATCAGGCAGCGTCTGGAGAAAGAAATAGTGTTAGCCTTTTCCAACAGAACCAGGAAAGGCTACAGATATGTATAAAAAGGCAGAGGGAATCAGAGAGCAAAGATTCATGAAGAAAGATTAAATTAAAAGGGATAAATTGTGTGATGAAAAAGGGTAGCAAATTGACAAAAAAATCCATATAAATTCAAGAATTCAAATAAAAACAGAAAATTCTATCTAAATATATTGAACTTGGTGTTGAATTGACAGAAATTTTCTTGAAGAAAGTGGGCTTCATAGGAAGGAGGCCAGAGGCCAAGTACAGAAAGGTAGGTTAGAGTAGGAGTCAACCTGATGTAGGGGGAGTGGGAGTCATATATATGGTTTCAATAGAGATATTTCACATCCCATTGTAAAGGAGATATCAATCTAAGCAGTAAATTAAATTGAAAATACGGACAAACCTCTTCTTCTCCTGGAACACAGAACAACACAAAGGCATTTTTTTTTTCAACATTTGCACAAGCGAGTACTATTGGAGATCAAGGAGTTGAGGAAATTATTCTTTCAGAATGCTGAAAATGGAGAGAAGCAGATGATGTTCTTGGTTGTAGCATTGTACTGGAGGCTTTGTAACTAGTGAAGTATGATTTGTTTAATGTGGATGCCGGTGATGTAGGCAATGAATAGTAAGCCTAATGTAGTTCTGAGAAAAGAAGAAAGGATCAGATCTGAGATATTTTCCTTGTTTGATGAAATATCAAGATATCAGAAACATTCATGTAGAAAGCAGCAATGGCAGAACCAATCAGAGACAATGAAACTAGGGAACTGAATAGAATTTTAACAAGATGGAAAGTGGGAGGAAGTACAGTGCCCTCCATAATGTTTGGGACAGACACTTTTTTTCCTTTATTTGCACGTGCTCTACAGTTTTAAATTTGTAATCAAACAATTCACATATAATTAAAGTGCACGTTCTAGATTTCTAAGTTATTTTAGTTTGACCATGTAGAGGCTGGAAAACAAGAATTAAACAATAAAGGATATCTTTCTGTTTTATTCTTGTTAAGTCTCATAATGGTTTCTTTGATTTTCAGTGGCAAAACTGGTCCTCATGCTGAAAATGACAACTACAGACTTCGAAGGTGATCAAAAGCTTAGAAGCAAGGTTTGCTCTCTCATACCTGCATCAATGAAGCAATTAAACATCCCTGAGTAGTTCAAACACCTGTGAAGCAAAATGTCCCAAACGTTAAGGTGCCCTGAAATGAGGGGACTGTATATTAAAAAAATGCTGCAATTTCTACATGGTCAAACCAAAATGTATACAAATAACCTTAAATAAAATCTGGGGGAGTGTGGACTTTAATTACATGTGAATTGTTTGATTACAAATTTAAAACTGTGGAGCACAGGGATAAATAAAGAGAAAAAAGTATCTTTGTCCCAAGCATTATCGAAGATGCTGTATAATCAAGCTTACTTTGAGAACTGGAGGGCTTGTTGGGATCATTTGCCAACTAAAATCAAAGAAGGGAAAGGTCAGAGAATTACCACCTGAAGGTGAAAGAGGGCAAGATCCCTATCCAGTTAAATTCTGCTTTGATGTTAAAGGCAGCTGCACTCACCTTATTTATGGGATTTAGTTCTTGTCCACATTTGAATCAAGCCTCCACTCTGTCCTAAAGTAGTGATCCCAGCAAAAACAAAACTGAGGATCAGTGACCACGTTCACTACAACTCCAATAATCTGATACCAACTGTGGTTTGGTGCTGCTGGACTGGCAGATTTTCTAAGCAATTGGATGTTATTCTTATTAATACACCAATTTTCCAGTAAACACAGTAAGTTTAAAGGTTGTACAGGAATTATAAGGCCCTGTGAATTTCAAAAGAACTAAAAGCCAAACCATCAGTATTTAAACAGTTGGATCGCTGACTAATAGAGTTTTACTGTGAAGAATAAGTTGCACTTGAATGAAATGTCAATGGTAGATTTCATCCTTTTGTAGATAATCAAACATAGAAGAGACTGTTGTAGTTGATTTGCTTCCCTCTGCTTTTGCTGGACAAAATGTATACTGACAATTTTCCACTCTGATGGGTAGAATTTAGTATCCCAGTTATACTGGGTTATCTTAGTTAAAGGCATAGCTAATCCAGGAGTAAAAGACACACTGCTCAGCCAATTTTTCAATGCCACTGTCAGGAAACTACATTGGACAAAAACTGGAACGTGATGCAGGCATGTCATCTGGAGATCAAGACGAGCAAGTAGAGTAAAACCTTGTAAGAACGTGGTAGTTGGGGTCCAAGATTTTATACCGCGTTACAGTTGAGTTGCGGAACAGATGCATGTATGCCAGAGTGCTCACAGATAATCAAACCCAAATATTATCAGTTTTCGAAGGATCTGCTATCTATAACTAACAATTTCAATGAAGGAAAGCAAGCGCATTCTTTTAATATTGGGATCAGGAATTTTAATCAACTTATTTGCAAAATTTGGGGTCCACAGACACCCGCGCTATAAGCGATTCCGTGGATTAACGAATTGTGTTCTAACAAGTTGTTGGTATTATGGGCTGGATAGTCATAAAATCTTCATTTTAATGTTCTTACACATATACTGGACATCATCATTGCAGAGGATGAGAATTCATGAAGCTGCTTCCGGATTGTTGGGTTTGTACTTGTGCATTTTGGAAATAATAGTTATGAATCCTCAAATATCATGCGAAATGTTGAAGTTCCTTCATTGACCTCGCAAAAATAAAACAATGGATGAATGGTCAATTCAGATGGAACCTAAACTGCACGCTGAAAATTGTGCAGAAGTCAGGGTACGGCTAATGAAAATAGGACTGCACTGGTAAAAGAGAGTTCAAAACTTTATTGAGCTATGACCTGATTAGAATACTCCAGATGATAACCAATATTGTACAGAAAGTTGTACATTTTTTTTACATAGAAAACTTTACATATCTGTACCATATATATTTCATCCTTCTCCAAATATTTATTTTCTACATCCACAGTGACTAGGAATGCTTGGAACTCATTTTTTTTTTTAATAATTAAAGCCCAGTTCACAGCCTCTTAATAATTAGATTTCAATATATTTCATCACCCCAAGCCCCCAAACTGATTCATTATTTAATATATTTAATTTAACATCATTTTTATACATAGACAGGAGAACCTACATCAAACATGAACACAGTTTTGTCAGTGCAGATGCACCTCAGATCAACCCTGCAATGATTCAAGTTCCAGTTGACAAGATCAATCACTTTGTTTAAATAATAGACCCTAGACTGTAATATACAGGTAGGGGAAAATTAGTCTTTATTGTCAGGGTAACCATTTCACTAATCGTATTAATGTAAAGGCCTTAGTGCCTTCTTTCACTAATAATTAAGCACATAGCTCCCAGGGACTGTATGAATAACATTGAAGAAAATTTTTAAATATTCACAAAAGCAAAAACAACCCAGTGCACACAATGAACAACAAAATAGCAGTGACTGCACAAAATGAACAGAAAATAATGAAATAAAAGAAACCCATTCTGGAAGAACTATATAGTGTTAAAATTGTATTTTACAGATTTGCATCTCTGTACAATAGATTCACAGAAGGATGGTCATTATAACTTTAAAGATCTTGTGTGCAAAGAAATAGTAGTTACTAGATAATGTTCATGTTCAAGAGAACTGCTAGTATCTGTAACAAATTCAAAATTACTTATCCTTTCCAACCTGCAAGATGAAATAAGATTTTAGTTCCCTTATACTACTCACTGTCAAACTACAGTACACACGTAACAAGATGTTCACAGTATTCCTTCTGTTCACGTTCCATCTTTGAGTCCCAGTGTGATTCACCACATTAGTGACTAAACCACAAAATGTTGATTGCATGTTCAGCACGTTACAGCACTTAGTCTTTACCTTCAAATAATTAATTCAATGAAATAAAGTAGTTTGAACTCATTTTATAGTTCACTTATCTCCATCTTCAGGCAGATTCAATCAACTGATTTAAGCACCATCCTTTACAAAAAGATCAAGGAGGGATTGAGGCAGAAGGAGGGAATCAAAGCAGGCAAAAGCCTGGTCCTTTGCACATCTATGGACAATAATGCCTTGGCTAAGATTGGTGATCATTACTTGTTGCTGGATCCATGCTCTTGCTCTGAAGGATGAGATATTTTAAAGACTAAGCCAATGCGGAGGTAAAATTTACGTAGAATAGCTCTCAATTCTGGAATCAGATTAAACTGCATAATTTCACACAAAAGGGGGTAGTACCTTGATGCATGGGCCTTGAACTGGAATGGAAACAAAGCATAGATCATTTTAAAATGGATATCATTCCAAAGATGCATCAATACAGAGTAGTTCTGCACATATTTTAACCAGGGTATAAACAATGTTCATCATGATGTATCATTCAGTGAATAATCTAGCCTTTTTCAATCTATTTCAGTAGAATTGAAACAAAACCAGGTGGTTATCCCAAAGCTGTTAGTCATTTTTGGACCCCCTTATCCTTAATGCTACATTGATTCCCAAACTTCATGCATCTGTGAAAAGTGTTGATAATGTCAATGACATAACTCCATTGTTCTTGTTTGATCTTAATGAAACAAATCTATCAAAACTGGAATCCATTTCCATGGGAGAGGGGGATTTGCGTAGTCTGAATAGACTTTGAGTTAATAAAGAATGGAAGACCGATAGTTCAGTAAAAACACCACATAATTGCAATTTAATACTCAAAAATGCAAGAGGAACTCAGCAGGTCTTGCAGCATCCATCGGAGGGAAAGATATCTGACCAATGGTATAGCTTGATGAAGGGCTCAAGTCTAAACCATTGGTTTCTACCTTTATCTTTGCTATATAAAGTACATTGTTTGACCTGCTGAATTTCTCCACCATTGTGTTTTTACTTCAGTCACTGCACCTGCAGTCTTGGGTGTTTTACTCCTCCAGTATTTGTGTTTTTATGACAATCATAGCATCAGAACACTTTTGCATTTCACCCTGCAATTTAATACTCAGTTATTTTACCTGCATATATCAGAAGTTATGTATTAAGTGGCAATTTTGACGACAGAAAAAAAAAAGAACTTTGCAGTAAGAACAGTGAACTGCTGCAAGTTTTCAAAATATTCTGTGAGATCCACCAAGTCAGCACTAATCTTTTATTTTAGTAAAAATTATATTGAGTTGATTGAAATTGGAAACAAAATATATTAACTAGATCATCAACTCACAAACAACTCCACTGTACCTTGTTTGGCATTGAAAAAATAAATGTTTTTTGTTAAATATGAGTATATCAGGCATCCAAGCCAGAGTAAGGGGCTTCTAGTAACAGTGACAAGCAAATTTCTTCTCAATATGTACAACTTCTCAAGTCCCATTACTCTCCATCAACATCTGAAATCCCTTGTGATTACACATTGGCTTTTGAAAACTGGAAACAAGCTTTATACTCCAGCATAGAAATCCTGATATTAATGCTTCAAACAATGTAACCAGAACAAAAATATTATCTTCTACTTCCCTCCTATCCCTGTGAGGAAGACATTCTTCCATTAGACTAACATCTTTAAAATTAAAATCTTGTTGAAAATGGGAAAATCCTATTATTTTTAATAACAACACCTTTCAAAGGGTTGTAATGTATTCTAAAGTGTTGATCTGAAATATCAGCCTTTACATCAAAAGAAATGGCTTCACTTTTGAAGCCATTTGTAGACTATTTAGTCATTTCATACTGGACAGCATTACTGTGACTTTTTCCCAATCGTCAGAATTCCCAAACTTTTTATAGGCCAGAGAAGCATAAACTCGTTTCCATTATATTACCAACATATTGTATCTAGAAGACAAGTCTAACTAAAAAAAATCTAATGTTACATCAGCAACATGAAAATTTAGTGAGAATAGATTTTATGAGGAAAGAGATTAGAATTTACCACTGGTAAAGAAAATTGAGAAAGTCTAAGCTAAATACATGTTAACAGCTTTTCAAAGTGGTGATTTATGAAAATATTACCTTTTGTCATGTGGGGCTGTCAACCAAAGGCTTAAATCCAAGGCATAATTAATTGATATACTAATTTACATCTTTCTGATGTTTTGTCAAATGGTTGGTGATTCTTAGGATAATCCAATAATCAAAAGGAAAAGAATGCTTAACATTCACTAAACTGGGTGAGGTGATGAGAGTGTTTTGTTTATGATGGGAATGGTTATTATGGGATAACAGTTAAATTCATTTTGTATGAGCAAAACAATTGTAATAGAGATGGAACTGATAGCAGCATTAAACAGAGGTACATGATTTTTTTTTTAAATGCAGGAAATAGAAGAAACATCCAATAGGCCAGGAAGCCACAGTGGAAGGAGAGAAAAGAGTTAATATTTCAGGTTAATTCTTCTTTGATCACTTGTCGCCAAAGATGCTGGTGTATCCATCATTATTTTAAACATGGCTAACATCCCTTTTTTTAAAAAAGGGAATAAGTGGATTTACGACTTCAGGGTTTCTTTACAGGCAACAAAATGTAGCTTTATAAAGCAAGGAACATGGCAATCAATTTGTGGATGGAAAGCTCTCCAGATAGAGCAATCTGGTTATGATCAGGCACTTGGTTAAACACCGCACCCTATTTTTCTTCAAAATAATGACATGGAACCTTTTGCACTTGTGAGAGAGACAGCAGGGCCACATTTGAAAAATGGCACCTACTACAGATTTTCATTCATCATTGGTGAGACTTGAATCTTCAGTCTTCCAACTCAAGAATATAAAATGTCCAACAAAAGTACCCAACTTGCAACTACAATCTAAAGACTCAACCACAAAACAATTCTGCTTTAAGAAATAGCTGTTCAAATTCTAATTCTTACCCTTTCGTCATTTATTTTAAGGACTTTAGTTAAAAACAGTAGTAGGAGATTGGTCCAAGCTTCTCGGTGACTTTCTGAGGTAAGTGTCAGGAAATAGCTGAGAGCTTCACTGCAAACACTATTGAAAGAAAGTAGTGTGAATTAAATCAAATACAATTCACAAAAATTAGTTCCCCAGCATGCTCCCTCCCCATCCCTCTTGAAAAAACGTCACTGCTTGAAACATTGACATGCATTATGGTTGTTTCCCTCCAGTTTCTCATTGTTTGCTCAATATTCCCACATCCACAATCCCAGGGCAAATTCCAAAGGAAAAATTCAATTGATCCTTAGTTTTTACTTATGTCAACATAGGCAATTTAATAAGTCACTGAATAATAGTGGATGCCAGTTTCTCAAAATATTTTATTTTAAAATATCAAAACAGCAACCTGTTAAACTGTATAAACTGTTATGTGGAACACCCTCTTGAGGACATAAATGCCATTAATAATCATCTAAAATTTTCAATAAAATATTACAAGGCCATTCTTCCCATATATCCATGAAAGATTTTGTGAAAACAAATTCAAGCTGCTTAGAGAAGCCCAGGTAAATAGTTTTAAATGAGGATGCTTTCCAAAATGCTAGAAACATTGCATGAATTTCTACTATTTAACAGACTGGGAAGAAAATATGCAGTAGACATTGGACCCTGGAAAAATCCAGTCTGAAGGTGACAAAGGCATAGATCAACCATGAACACAATTTTTTTTAAAAATAAAAATCTGTTTGGCACTTGGGAAAGTTGAAAAAAAGCCTGTGTAGTCATGATTAAAATATATAATTTCTGTGAAAAATGATAGGTTCTTTTGAGATAATGACACCAGCCACAAAAAAAATCAATTGAAGTTGAGAGTAACAGAAATTGCTAAACCAGTCATAAACTTTACAGTGGCTCCTTATTCGGCAGCTTACAAAAGCTAATAAAATCTGAACTTAAAAATAAAAATTAAAAGCACATGATTTAACATTAAAGATTTAACATGTTACAAACTCTATTAAATTAAAAGAGCACCAAATCCCCTTTCAACTATATGAATGGAATCTCTGTTCCTGTGCAAAGCCTAATTTGACACAGTTCCAGTGGGCTAGGGAAGCTATCCTGCTAGACTCCATGAGCAGGTTTGCCAGATTTTTAAAAATTTTAAATTAAAAAAGTTGTAAAAAGTGTCAACAGAACCAAAAAGAGTCTAGAAATATTCTAAAACAACCAAAACCCCCCAATCGGTACTTTCTGCCGCCAACCGATTCAAGTAAGAGCTAAATTTCTGTTTTTGCTGTCAAAGGAGCCAAATCTGGCAACCCTGTCCATGGGTCCAACGTTGAAATGCAGTTGGTAAAATAAGTAGTGCAAGAGTCAAGTTTGCACAGAAATTCCAAATATTAACATAATGTTATGGGCCAGGACCCCAAATCCTAGCAGCAATAGAAATTCATCAAGACAAATGGTTACTTAAACAAAAGAATTTTTAAATTTTCTTTAAACATAAAAACAGGATCAAATTTTAACTTACTACTATCAACTTAGCCAAATTTAAACCCCTTCTAATTCTAAACACACGTGTATATACTGTGTACAAGTTCAGAAAAGTTCTTTGATTCACCGTCCAATCTCACTCCTCCAAGTTCACAGGTATCAGGCAATTCTTATTCTGTCTGATTCCCTCCAATCAGCCACTTCAGTGTCTTGCTGAAGAAACTTGCCCCATCAGGGTTTTCCAAATGATAACCTCTTCTTCTGCAGATCACCAGAGTTCCACTTATTCTCTTATTTCAGGTTAAACACTCTCTTGTATGGACCACATGGGTTGCTTCAACAGGTTGAACTCAGAATTCACAACCCATCTTCAAAGCAAGCTGCCAACTTTCCATGCTGCAGAAACCAGTTCTCTCTCTCTCTCCCCCCCCCCCCCACCCCCAGAAAAAGTCTGTTTGGTCTCCTCTCTCTCCCTCTCTCTGCTTGCAAACACAACCACTTCACAAAACAGATCTCATTTAAAATGCCAGAGCTCTGGCATTTTAAATGAGATGTTTTGTGAAGTGGTTGTGTTTGTTTGTGACCTACACTGCCCCCACAATCTATCTCCTTCAAAAATATATCTATATATAATATAAAATATTATATAATCCATCACAGTATACACAGAGAAACACCAGAATTTCCCCAAAACATTTGGCACATTAGAAATGTGGGTGTAATTTAATTCTCCCTCCCACTTCATTTTCATAATGTCCTTTTAACAGAACGATTAGAAAAATCTGAGTGCAGCGAGAAAACTCAGAGTAAGAACTGCTACTTACTTAAGTAATCGTTGCTGAACTTCAACCCAAGCATCACTACGATTTTTATCGGTGTACATCCGAAACAAGATACGCAAGCCGCAAGCAATGCTACTGGTCTCTTGTTTTAAAAGATTAGGCTTTGATTTGCCTTTGAAGCCTGTGTGAAAAGAAAATATGCATAATAAAGCAAAAGTTCTGGGCCTGCTTTAAGGACTCTTACTTTTGCACTTCATTGACTTTTTTCTGTATTGCAGTTTGTTTACATTTCTTTATTTGTTTACATGTGTGTGTTGAGTCAGTTTTTTTGCATTGCCAATAAGTGGTAATTCTGCCACGCCCACGGGGAAAAGAATCTCATTTTGTCTTGTGATGTCTTGTATGTACTCTGACAATAAATCTGAATCTGCTAATAAAGCCATATTTAGTTTTGTAAAGGAATTCTTTTCCATCTGCAAAATAATTGATTTCAGTTCAAGTCACAGCTGAGCAATTTTATAACCTAAGTTAAAGATGGCATTACAATGCAGTATTCAGAATGTACTGTACTCTTGGAGGTGTACTCCTTCAAATGAGATGTTAAACCAGTTTTTCTGCTCTCTTGGGTAAATTAAATATCCAACATGATTATTTTGAAGAACATGGAATATTAGTTTGGTATTATTGCAGGTATTCATTCATCAATAAACATTTCAATTGAGACCTGGCCATTCTCACAATACTACATGTGGAAGCTTGCTGTTAAAATCTGGCAGTTTACCTACTTACAGCAGTGCCCAAAAAGCAAAAAAATAAAAATGTCAATGCAGGAAATCTGAAATAAAAATAGAAAATGCTGGAAACGCTTAGTATCTATGGTAACCTTGTGAATCTTTCCTGCATCCTTTCCAACTAATGAAAACTTTCCTATTAGCCGGGTGACCAGAACTGAACACAATACTACAGTATCCTTGGTGCAAACCCAAGGATACCTTGGATAACCAAGGAAACAATGCATCAAACCATTTCTGCTCTTCAACACAAGATTCAGTGGTGGAAAGTTGATTTCACTGGCATCCTGACTTATTTTAATCACATAGACATGCATTCTTAGATTAGCTCAACAATAAATGGTACATCACTCTCGACAGAACTCCTGGCTCTGTCTCAATGTTTACCTTTACTGCTGGATCAAAAGAAGATGACTTTGCCTTCAGTTGTTCCATATCCAACTCAACCCTGAGTCTCAAAAGCTCAACTTACTGTTTCTCCAGCAATTTGTGTCTTGCTCTCACTAAGCTTTTCCTATCAATGAATGCTTCCAAATGTCCTTTAAGTGGTGCAATTATACCCATCTCTTCCACTTCCGCTATTTGGAGTTATAGATTGATGGAGAGAGAGAGAGATACAACATGGAAACAAGTCTTTGGTTCAGATTCTGCTTGAACCCATTTACTTCACAACAGTTGGTGTACTGACAATTATCTTATTCTTCCCCTACCTCCTTAACCTTCAATGCACTATTTAAAACAGCAGCATGTTTTAACCTGATAACAGAACACGTATCCCATTCAACAAAAAATACATTTTGGTTGATTGATAATGCATTTTAAAATATTGGTTACCTTTGAATGTCATGACACATACCATGTCTTCATAGAATTTACACAATAAATTGACACAAAATATCAACTTATTACAATAATTAGGATTTTAAAGTGATTGAAATTAATTTAACAATGAACTGCAAAATAAACATTTTACTCTTAACACCTCTGTTACTGAATTTGTGCACAGATGTAGTTTAGAGTGAACAGTGAAACATTTAGTATTAGCAAATGCTCTTAACCCAAGTTCATAATGATGCTATAGGATACAAAAACATTTGTATCTGCAACTTATGGATAATTTCGTGACATTCAAGACCCATTACAAACCTGCTTTCCATAGTGCAGTCCTCTGTTCATTGTTAGAATTAAAGGACTTTGCAAATCGATGGGACTCTAGTAGGCAGTCAAGGAGTTTGAAAAGTTGTTTTGAAGTTAGATAATGATACATTCCTTGGTCTTGCTTTTCAACATGCACATCAGTATCTATTGCATCCCTCTGTAAAAAGGACAGAACAGCCATTAATTCACTTATTCTCATTGTGTTAATGACAATCATATATTTGAAAACAAAAACAGTGACGTCCTGATGAATGAAATGTGCATAACTGCCACTGTTCTCCAACAAGTCGCACCTCACTGCCAAAAACTAGATTTCTGATTTTCAGGAATTATAATCCAGAGGTTTCATGAAACCAATGCTAACATTTCTACCATCATTTGAATTGGTTGTTAGCACATAAAGTTAATTGCATAACATGCTTGGCCTGCAGATCAATTGGTTGTAATTTTAAATCAACTGGCCAGTAGCTTTATCAACAAGCAGAGCTTATTTTAGATTCATCACAATAATCAATTATTAATGTTGGCAACATTACTGACTGTGATATTTAAGGTTGGAGGTGCAGGAGGTAGACAAACTGCTCTTATGAACAATACTTTCTATCCTCACGCCATTCCAAATGTCTCCAAGTTAACCTATTTTGGCATAGAATATATGCTTTATAATTATTAAATACCCACTCCATAATCTGTTGGCACCACAATCAACTTCTGGAAATTGTCTTATCTAAACGGACATGAAGTTGTTTTCCTGATCTGGCAAGCTGCACAAACAGAATGTAGAGGACTGTCGTGCAGAATAGATGTCAACAAAATGATGGTAGAATTTATATTTCCTCATTATTTTGCAGAGGCCATATTCACACAGGTTGTAAAGGATCCACAAATTCTGTGGACAATTTCTCCATAGATATTCCTGAACAATGAGTCCTTGCTAAATGTTAAATAGGTTCTGAAATGGCTCCATTTGTGTAAGTGCAAAAGAACAAAATATTCCACAACTTTGATTCTGGTTCTTGCCAAGAGCTTTCAGAGAACACTGGGCAAAAATTGGTAACAATATACAAAAGATCTTGACAGAAGTATCCCACCACCCGATGGCTTCTCCATCAATCTTTGCTCAGCAACTGCTGGTTAACTTTGGATCAAGGTTGTAGTTACAAAATTATCCTCTGGCTTTTGAGCTCTTCCTACTTGAATGAAATACCCCAACTATTGTGCGTAGTAGAATCAGAATTTATTGTTATGAATATGTTACAAAATTCATTGTTTTTCAGAAGTATTACCAGAGCAAAATTGCAATTAAATTACATTTTGAAAAATAATTAAATTAGTGCAAAGGAAAAGTGAGATAATGTCCACAATAGGTGCTGGTAAACAAGAGAGACTACAAATGCTGTAAAACAAGAGAAACATTTCAGGCCAAAACTTTGAAGTAACATCAAAAACTACACTCGATAAATTTACTCTAGAGAGAGCTCCTGTCATAAGCCAAATGGCACCAACCCAGCTACTGGATAATGCTGAAATGTACTCATGGATTTCTGAATTGCCAGTTATTAAGAGCATGCCGGTTTGTGAACTGCTTGATAACCAATCCATTACTGCAGAGCTTTGGATGACCTCAAATTTGAAGTAAATTCTGAGATAACTGAACTAGCCTGTTTAAAGTGGTAACTTTCTTTGCAGATTTGTTTTTGTGGGTGAGTCAATGAAATTTCCTGCTATTTTTCATCTAATTAAAAAAAATTTCACAAACAGCTGATTATTACCTGAGCCGCTGCCAAGTTCTCAGCATCTTCCTTTTTGCTGGTTGCAGGAAAGAATACAATGTTGTCGATTGTCTGAATTAATTCCAGCTGGACAACACATTTGATAAGAAGTGCAGCAAACAATCTTTGCTCTTGTACTCCTAAAAAAATGTTTCATCAATAATTTGTCATTTTGAAAACGATGCAAGAATGTAATAAATTATTAATAAATTAATACTCCATGGATTATTGAACAATCAGATATGACAACATACAGTAACATATTTAACTCATCATTTTTGAAGGTCATCAATCCAAAAAAAAATGTCCATGCCACTTCAAACAATAAACTAGCACCCATGAGGAAAAAAAAATAACTGAAAGTTGGGTTGAAGAGATATATTTTAAGGCACATATTAAAAAAGGAGAGTAATATGCTTCAATGTTGGGACAATTCATTTCAAAGATAAGCAACAATTTAGAATTAGTGGAGGGCAGATAACCTGGAGATTTAGAGGAATCAAGAACATACAAGGAAGGCCAAGGTCAGCTTCAAAAACATAGATGAGAATGTTAAATCTGAGAAACATCTTAATCAGGAAACTGCTCAGCAAGCACAGCAGTGATTTTCAAAAAGTACCTGGCAAGACTGAAATCATGAAAGATCAGCAATTAATTCAGCATGTGCAGGATTTGAAAGGCCTTGGTTAATCAAGAGTTATATCACTCAATAAGTGCATTATTTTGTATTTTTTTTCCCAACATCGCAAAAACAATAGAGCATATAGAAAAAAAGAAGATACTGGGGACTCCACTATGAGTACTTCCCGGCAGAAGCAAAATTATTCCGGGTAAACTTGTCACAGAGAGCAAAGGAGTGACTATCACATAGTTCCATTATTGAACCCAATTACTGGAGGGTGGTGAATTGTATTCAATCTGACATGCCATAGGATATCTGAAATACCTGTTCTTACAGCTGGTCTGATTGTTCAGTACTGGAGAATCAAACTTCAATTGTGCACAAGCAGTAGGACTGGGGATGATCTCCAATTCAGATGATGGGGCAATCTGTGGCAGCCCCCTCAGGGTGCCTCAGAAAATGAAGGACGAACGCTATGATCCAGCAGGCTGCATGAAGCCCGCAGCACTGCCCTCCAATTGGCCACAACCAAAGGAGCCTAACTGGCCTATCAAAGCAAGCGGATTACAAATGCACCAATCAGCGCTGAGGGGGCTTTGACCCTGCCTCTCAGCTTGAGAATAAAATCAGGGCTGTGAGCCCAATAAAGCTCAGTGTTAACCACACTCAACTGGGGTTCATGTCGTTCTTTCTGGGAACAACGTGTTCTTTCTCAGCTAACCTGCATACAGCTATAACCTCTCATGCGCTAGAGGCCCTGCAGAGCCAGAGCTTATAGCAGCTAGCTACAAATCTTTGTTTAAAATAGTCAAATTTGCATGTTGACAGTAAAATCAACTTTATTAATTTTTGATGTACACAGTTTTTTTTAATCATTACTCAAAAGCTTTCTTTTCCTCAAAGCCTTGATTAATGCTGCACATGTCCAAATGAATTATCAATCATTTGGTACCTCACATTTTGTCCAAACTACAAGATGAATTTAAATGGAAGGGTATTAGAGACAACGAATCAACACAGAATGCCTTGAAATTAAAATAGTAAATGTTTGGTAGAGAGTATCTGTGAAGAAGAGTTAATACTCTAGACTAATAACCTTTTACCACATAGATACAGATGGTGGGAAGGAAAGAAAAATCAAAAGATGTTACACCTGAACAAAGCATACAACACCAACATTCCCCTCTCCACCTCTCTGCAACTTAAAATAAGTCTATATCTTCTCCTTTCCAGCTACAGGTAATTAATCCAATTCATTATCTTTCTTCTCTCCACAGATGTTGAAAAGTTTTCAGCATTTTCATTTTTAAAAAAATGAGATTTCTTACAGCTTTATTGAAGAATATGAGGTTCCAGTTACAGACGTCTGGTGTCGTAATATTTTATAAACCTGTACATTCAGAGATGGTTTCATAATACGACAGGAGGCAAAAATAGAAAAATATTCAACTTGAATAGAAGAGAAAATTACATGGATTCTGAAACAGTAAACTTTAGGGTAAACTTGAAATGTTTCTATCAAGGAATCTGTCGTGGCATTATCAGAAACCTCGAACAGAAAATACATATAACACAAACAATAACTTGATAGTAATTCTTACTTGATGACATCTTAGCTTTAGCTGCATCATCACTGGCAGTGGATCCGAGACTAAACTGGCTCTGACGCCAGTCTAAAAGATTCTTCTCTGTGCTGGTGACAGACAACTGATCCTCTCCCTTACTCATGACATCCAAGGATTTTTGAGAAACAGCATCCTATAAGAAGTAAAGAAAATTGCAGGCTTTATTAAATTAAAACAGAGATATTTCAACACTGCAATTTATCATATATTTATGAAATTTTGACTTTTAGTGTTATTTTAGAACATAGAACACTGCAGCACAGTACAGTAAGTCTTCAAATTTGTGCTGACATACATATTCCTTCCAAAAAAAAAGTACTAAACCCACCCTCTACCCTGTAACCCTCTATTTTTCTTTCATTCATGTGTCTGTCTAAGAGTCTCTTAAATGCCCCCAATGTTTCAGCCTCTCCACCACCATCCCTAGCAAGGCATTCCAGGCACCCACAACTCTGTGTAAAAAAAAATTACCCCTGATGTCTCCCGTAAACTTTCCTCCCTTCACTTTGTACGCACGTCCTCTGGTGTTTGCTATTTCTGCCCTGGGGAACGGGTGCTGGCCATCCACCCTATCTATGCCTCTCATAATTTTGTAGACCTCTATCAAGTTTCCTCTCATTCTTCTACGCTCCAAAAAGAAAAGTCCCAGCTCTGCTAACCTTGCCTCATAAGACTTGTTTCCCAATCCAGGCAACATCCTGGTAAATCTCCTCTGCACCCTCTCCATAGCTTCCACTTCCTTTCTATAATGAGGTGATCAGAACTGAACACAATATCCTTTAAGTATTTTATTGTATTGTATATATTGTGTTTTATTTTATTTAAATCTAAAAACAACTGTTGCTATGTATCAGCAATCAAAACATACTACTAACATGGGATATCTTACATTGGTCATAATAAATGACAGGTAAATTCAGGCTATGTCACAACACATCATCAGTTGAATGCTTCATATTAATGTTATCTGTTACATTGAATATATCAGGGGCATATTTCAATAAGGTCATCTCAAGGGCTTGATTACTTTCTTTATAAAAATGCAGTTTTTCAGAGGAAGAAAAGTCTCTATTTAATATTAATGATTTTGCATAAAAATCTTAGTTAGTCTGAACAGCCTGGTTTAGAACTGACATGCTCCAACCACCAATCCTGTGAAAACATCTAGGTAAGGCACTGATTCAAGAAGATAGCTAACATTATACAGGACTGCCTTACCTTGGACACAACCTGTTCTTACTGACTCCTTTGGAAGGAAGGTACAGAAGTCTGAAGATCAGCTTCTATAGCTTCAAGATATTTCCTTCCAACGGCTATCGGGCTCTTGTACCTCTTGTTACACTTATCATGGACTGCTCCGACACCACGTAGGTGAATATTTATCTATTTTTTGTATTTATCTCTTTTTAATTAATTTAATGCAAGCTATTATGATTTATTTTTGATGAACATCTGTTTGGCTGCAGCAGGTAAGAATTTTAGTGCATTATCATACACATTGTACCGTAAACGCATTATCATTATGTTCAGCACAGACAGGCGAGCTGAAGCGCCTGTCCCTGTTTGTACTGTGCTATGTTCCATATACCTTCTCATTTAAAAATGAATCATTCACACTGATTATAATAAGCGAATTACTACAACACAAGAACCCACATTACCAAAGCAACAAGTAAGCATTGTTTGAAAGTAATAATTATAAGGAGAAAATTTATGTAGGACCCTTAAGATTCCCAATTTTCAAAGAGTGATAGATAAAAAAAGAAGGGAGGAATGGTTTCAGAAGACAACTACATTTATTAATGACAGTAGGGGTGAGTATGGGATAGTCCACAATTATTGAAGAAATAGGATATTTTGGATGTCCTGGAGTGGAAAGCCTCATCCTGGAAACAAATGCAGCAGAGGCATTGTGAGAAAGGAATGGCGTCCTTACAAGTTATAAGTTGGGAAAAGGTATAATCCATGTAGCTATGAGAGTTGGTGGGTTGGTAATAGATATCTGTGGATAGTTTTTCCCCCAAGATGGAAGCAGAGAGATCAAGAAACAGGGCAGGTAAATTTAAGTTGGTAGCGAATTTAATAAAATTGTCTGCACAGGTACAGGAGGAGGCACCAATGCAGTCATAAAAATAATGGAGGAACTGGGGAATAGTATTCGGGTAGGACTGGAACAGGGTCAATTTCAAACATCTGACAGAAAAGCAGGAGTAGTTGAGGCCTTTACGCTTGCAATGGCTGCACCCTGGATCTGCAGGAAATGGGAGGAGTCAAAGCAGAAGCTGTTTAGGGCAAGAACAAGTTCTTCTATTTGGAGGACAGTGTTGGTTGATGAGGAGTGTCTTGTTTCCAGCATATCAAATACTGCACGGAAGTGGAAGACAGTGTACAATTGTCACACAGAAGTATGTTGCAACTTTGAAAAGAATCCTTTCAGTATTGGGACAGAAGTAGAAACCTGTAATTGATTCAGAATGAAACTATATGTTTGAAAAATTTGGAAAGGAAATAAAAATAAGCAACATGGCAATTGTTTACAAGGATTGATGAATCAGATTTTTGTTCAGGTTAACAAGCAGATTTGGGAGAAGTACCTGAAGAGAGAGAATCACATTTAATAAATTTACTACTATCATAACTGCCTCAAATTATGAACTACTGATAACTTCAACTATTTGATATCTATAATTCTGATCTACCGCAACTTCTGGTAAAAGCTAAAGACAACATGACAATTCAGAAAATAATGAAATGCATACCAACTGTTTTTCTCCAGCATCGTTTTGTAATGGAGAGTCGCCTTCAGAGTGTGAGGATCGCCATGTTAATAAACTAAAATACACAAATTATAGCAACATTGATTCAGTCACAACTAAAGTTTTGAAGGTTATTATTATTATAACAATAGATTTGATTAAAATAGGTCTCAGACTACAAAATGGTAATTTTAACATTGAAATCATTTGTACATGTGTTAAGACAAGAAATGCAGACTAAACTGTAGTCTAAAAGACAAAATATATCAAGCTTCACGATCAAATCTGAACACTTTTAATACCTGAGTTTCCGTAAAATTCACTTTGTGTTAATGACTTTATCTTTTCTGCCAATTACAGACTTTCAGTCTATTAAAATCTAGATTTGTTCTGCCCCTTTTTAACATTTTAATCAAATTCAATAAAACTGATCAAGATGCAAGAATGTTCGATTAAAATTTCATTACATCTGAAAATAATAATTTTGATTATCAATGACACATGATTAAATGCAGAATTAGCAACTCACTGGAATGAATAAATTAGCCACGTTATTGCACTGCTTAAACTAAGCTCATAGTTCAGGTAACCAGCCAATAAGCTAACATTATGCATGGAACCTCTCTCCTGAATTATCTCTATCCTAGAAATGATAGCAACTTTCACAGGATCTTAGACATCAGTTGCCCAGAACTCCTCTAAACCTCAGCAGATACAAAATGAGTTTGTCCAACCTTTCCTCACAAGACAACAGGCCCTTTTCAGTTGTCACATTGTTCAAAGCTAGTTCACACCATTTATCTCCATCCCTGTACGAGTCCAAAACTACACAATATTCTGGATGTGGTTTCATTAATGCTCTGTAACAGAAGCATAACCTTCCTACTTAATTCATTTACAATAAGTGATAATATTCTATTACTTTCTACTCTCCGCAATTTTCCCTCTAAGATAATGGGTAATTCACTAATGGACACTCATATCCAGGGGAATGTATTCTGCCAACAACTCTTGGTGTCAGACAAAGGGGAGTAGACAAGAAGAGAGCAAATAAAGTAAAACCTTCAAATATCGAACATTAGATGCTTTAGTCAGATGTTATTTCCTTTTACTAATATATTGCCAGTCTTTTATAATGTACTGTATCCTCTGAGTAGCAATACAAGAGTATTCTGAAAATGTATTACTTTTTTTAAAAGAAAGGAGCGCCAGAATTTAATTACAAAAATAAAAATATGAGGAAAGTTACAAGTACTTCTTCCATTATAGAGGTTTCTTACGCATGAGGAATTGTGGTCTTGAAGATGTCCAACATGCAATTGCAAGTTTTGTCCCATGTTTCTGGCAAAAATTTTTCCCCATTCAGAATAACAACATTTTCCAGACAATTAGTCCCAGACCGAGCTAGTTGTTCATTATCTGAGAAAAGCAAGGGATCAATTGATTATAAAATTGAACCTTATCCTTTTTGTTTATGGCTACATTTGCATGGTAGCTGCAGCATAGCACAACTGCCATCACCTATCTTGTCAGTGGTCTTGCACAAGTTACATAATGAAACAAAATCTTAAGGCTGCTCATATTACATATTAAAAGTCATATTTTAAATTAAGAAAGCAACAACTGACTAACTTGTATACTCATGAATACTTGTATTTACTTTACCTTGCTGAACACACCAATATAACTGTGCAAATATATCATCCAGTAGGACATCATTAAGTACTTCAAAGTACTGAGTAAATACATCACAGATAGCATAAAGTGCATGGTTGCAAGTGGTGGTCATCCATTCAGCTTTCTGGAAAAACAAAAACATGCTTACATCAATATCCCAAAAACATTATTCTGTTATCCTACCAATTTCCACCCCTTCTCCGCATGCACCCCCCCCCCCCCCCCCCCACATGCACACATCCGTCCTGCTAACCCCAGCATACAGACCACTGGCAAAACAAATTGGTACAGTTCGGAGGGAGATCAGAACGTGGGCTGAGGAATACACAAGCTCAGTGACTGGCTACATCGGCAAGTGCATTGAGGATAACACCGATATTAAACACTTCACACCCAAGGCTAACCAGAAACCATGGTTGGATGCAGAGGTCCATGCCCTTCTCAGAGCTCGTGATGCTGCCTTAAGGACAGGGGATCGGATTGCACTAAGATTACCCAGGGCTGAACTCTCTCATGCAATCTGGAAGTGGTCTGGACACCTTCTATGCATTGTTTGATGAAAAGAACAGGATGACACTAAAGAAAGCTCCATGTCCCCATAATGTAAGTGCCCCCTTCATACCCAAGGTGCAGAAAACCCAATCCAAGATGAACCCACACAAGGCAGCAGGACCAGACAACATATTTGATCAGGTGCTGAAGAATTGTGCAGACCAAATGACGCAGCTCTTCACAGACAATTTCTACACCTCACTGCATCAGACTATGGTCACCGCAGGTTTCAAGATATCTACCATCATCCCAGTACACAAAAGGGCAACAAATAACAGGTCTCAATAGGCCCTTTCAGATGGCCCAAACACCCTTGTGCAAAGATAAAGATTATACCCCCTTGTGGCTAAATACCTACCTGAATGCGTCGAGAGCCCCTCCGAGGCGCTGACGCCAACTCTCCTCAGTTCAGCTGCACTAAGCGGCTGTTTAGTGGCAGGCTAATGACTCCATCAGCCCATTACCCAACTCCCCAGGTCTGCTACCTGACAGCCTCCTGCCCTGCTGGGGAGGGAAGGTTGTCAGGGGCCGTCAGGGTATGTTAGAGGGTGGCCAGTGCAAGCTGTGACAGCCCTTCGGCCACTTTGGTCTTCGGGGCCGCTCTCTGTGGCTCAAAACGCAGCATAGCAATGTCAGTCTTCCCTACCTATAATCCCCCATGTAGCTGGAACTGTTCTAGGAAACACAGAAACATCAGTAACATCAGGTGATAATAAACGACACACACAACTGGTGAGAGTAGGGTAGGGAAGACAGCCACTGCTATGCTGCATATTTATGATGGGTGAAGCTGTGGCACCAGTCTCCCCATCTCCATCAGATCCGGAGGGCACAACAAGGCACCTCTGGATATGAATGGGACACTGGAGCAGCCTTTTAGGGCTGCTGTCAGAAAGGTGAGTTTGCAGTTTTCAATCCACTCCTGTTGCCAGCCTGAAGGCAGAGGGTTCACCTGAAATGGTCTAATGACTACTGTCATGTAGTACTGACCTCTACCTTTATGAAATGCTTTGATTTTCTGGTGAAGTAACACATCAAAGCCACATCTCCCAGTCACTCACCTATGGAAGAAACCGCATCACTGATGATGCTGTCCTTTCACTCCGTCCTGACCCACCTGGAGAATGACGCCTCATACGCCAGGCTGCTGTTCATTGACTTTAGCTCGGCATTTAATAACATCATTCCTCAGAGGCTGATGGAAAAATTATCCTTACTAGGACTCAACACGCCTCTCTGAAACTGAATTTTGGACTTACTCACGGAAAGACCATTTTGTCCGGATTGGTAGCAGAATATCAAGCACTGTCAATCTGAGCACTGGTGCTCCTCAGGGCTGGATGCTCAGCCTGCTCCTGTTCACACTACTGACTCACGATTGCATCGCCAAATCCAGTTCCAACTGTGTCATCAAGTTTGCAGATGACAAAAAAATAACTGGCCTCGTCAGCAAAAACGGTAAGTCCTACTATAGAGAAGAGGTGGAAAATCTTGTGGTATGGTGCAAGAATGCTCGAGTCTCAACGTGGACAAGATGAATGAGATGATTATGGACTTCAAGAAGTCCACGTGTAACCACCTTCCACTACACATCAATAACAATGTTGTGGAGAGAGTAGAGAGCACCAAGTTCCTTGGAGTCCACTTAACTAGTAAGCTATCAGGGACACACACATCTCTTCACTTGTCAGGAAGGTGCAACTGTGATTGCACTTCCTAAGAAGACTTTAGTGGGCAAGGCTACCGGCCATCATCATGACAACCTTTTAGAGAGGCCATATCGAGAACGTTCTGGCTGGTTGCGTCACAGTGTGGTATGGTTGCTGCAGAGAAATGGATTAGAGGTCAACCCACAGGACCATAAGAGTGGCAGAGAGGATCACTAGAGCCTCCCTCCTCCCCATCGATGTGATATACTAGGATAGTTGTCTGAAGAGGGCACACAAAAAGTTGAGAACCCCTTCCACCCTGCACACAGCATCTGTCAGCTGCTCCCATCAGGAAAGAGATATAGGAGCACCAGAGCCAGCACCACCAGCCTGAGGAACAGCTTCTTCCCACAGGAAGTGAGAATGCTGAACGACCAAAGGAACTGCTCACACTAACCGTCTGAGACTTTCATATTCATGAAACAATATTTATTCTTTTGATTGGTTGAATACTTGTCCTACACATGCATTGTCTGTATGTGTGTTGTGCCTGGTTGTGTGACTGCGTGTTTTGAACTGAGGACCAGAGAGTGCTGTTTGGTTGCACTTGTGACATCAGGTGATAATAAACGACACACACAACTGGTGAGAGTTGAGAGCTATAATTGTTTCAGGGAAGTTTAAAAAGGAAACAGAGCAGAGCCAGGACACGACAACTGGTGAGTCAAAGCCACAGCAAAAGAAATAGCATACAAGGAAGCAGAAATTAGTGGGAAGAGACAGGACTGGGAAGCTTTTAAAAGCATGCAAAGGCATCAGGACAGTAGGAAGAAAAATATGAACTTTGAAAGGAGGCTAGCAAATAATATAAAAGATTCTAAAAGCTTTTTAAAGTATTTTAAAAGTAAAAAACAAAGAGGCAAGAGTAGTTATAGGACCAATAGAAAATGACACTGGAGAAATTATGATGCGAGACAAGGAGATGGCAGAGGAACTGTGTATTTTGCATCATTCTTTGCTGTGGAAGTCATTAGTAGTATACTGGACTTCAACGGGCGTCAGGGCAGAGAAGCGAGAGCAGTCACAATCACCAGAAAGGAAGTGCTTGGAAAGTTAAAAGGACGAGGGATAGATAAGTCTCCCTGACCAGATGGAATGCACCCTCAGGTTCTGAAAGATGTAGCTATAGAGATAGTGGTGGCATTCATTGGTAAGGATCTTCCAAAAGCAATAGATTCTGACATGGTTCCAGAGGACTGGAAAATTGCAACAATCACTCCGCTATTTAAAAAGGGAGGGAGGCAGGAAAAAGGAAATTATAGACCTGTTAGCCAAATATTGGTGGTTGGGAAGTTGTTCGAGTCAACCTGTCAATTATGAGGTGATGAATTATCTGGAGGTGCTTGAGAAAATAGACTAAAGTCAGCTTGGTTTGTTGAAGGGAAAATCTTGCCTGACAAACGAACTGCAATTTTTTGAGGAATCCACAAGCAGGCTAGACAAAGGACATGCAGTGGATGCTGTACATTAGGACTTTCAAAAGGCCTTTGACAAGGTGCTGCACACAAGGCTGGTTCACAAAATGAAAGCCCATGGAATTACAGGAAAGATATGAGCATGGGTAGAGCATTGGTTGATCTGCAGAATAGAGAGAGTTGGAATAAATGGATCCTATTCTGGTTAGATACCAGTTAACAGTCATGTACTGCAGTTCCTTTTATATTGTATATTAAGGATTTGAATTACGGAATAAATGGCTTTGTGACTAAGTTTGCAGCTGATACAAAGATAGGTGGAGGGGCAGGTGGTGATGAGGAAACAGACCTATATAGATTAGAAGAATGGGCAAAGAAGTAGCAAATGAAATACAATGTTTAAAAGTATATCATAGAAGCATTTTGAATGTTGAAAGGCCGAGACAGAATAGATATGGCAAAGTTATTTCCCATGTTAGGGGAGTCTTGGACAAGAGGGCATTTCTTCAGAATTGAAAGGCAAATGTGGAGGAATATTTTTAGCCAGAGAATGGTGAACCTCTGGAATTTGCTGCCATGGGGGGCTGTGGAGGCCAGGTCAATGGGATTATTTAAGTATTAAAGGTTACGGAGAGAAGGCAGAGAAGTGGGGTGAATGGGAGAATGGATTGGCTCATGATGGAATGGTGGAGCAGACTCAATGGCCCAAATGGCCTACTTCTGCTCTGATGTCTTATAGTCTTAATTGGAAAACACACACACACACACACACACACACACACACACACACACACACACACACACACACACACACACACACACACACACACACACACACACACACACAGAACACAATTATCTATTGTGAATTGCCACTTCCAAGTTCTAGATCATACAAAATCTTTAATTCTTTTATAAACTTTGAGTGGGAGACAGAGACTAGCTTGAAGATTTCCAAGCCAACAAAGTGTAAGGAATTTTCTGTTTGAAAAGTTGCAACAAATATTTGCAGTAAAAACACAATGCTGGTCAAACAGTATACTTCATATAGCAAAGATAAAGATACATAACCAATATTACCAAGGTAATAAAATATGTAGGCAGGTGTCCAAACAGAATAGAGGTGGAGGGGGGAAAGGTTTAGGAAAAAAGATTATTTCTTTTCTTAGCTGAATGGCAACAAGGGAGTTTTCAAGTTTGTTTTCAAGTTTAGTGAGGAACATTCAGGTAAGAGTACTTTTCTTTTCCCCAGAGTAATGTCACCTCCTGTGAGCTGTGAGGTTGCTCGAGGGCTAGGAAAACTTGGCGAGCAAAGCAAAACTAAGAGGTTACCGCCTCACTTTCATGTAACAAGGTCCACCAACCATCGAGTAGTAGGCTGGTTGCCCATCTATTAATTCATCTCCATTAAACTACAGGTAGGCTGATGAGAAGTAAATTTGATTTTTTTTTTAAAGCATTTTTGTGTCTTGTCTGATCACAAACCATCACTTTTATAGATTTGTTGTTTCTTCTGACTCCATAATATTATTGTGAAAACAAAGAGAGAAGATGATTTTTTTTCTTACAAGCAGATCAGACAACATAGAATTCTTTACAACTAAATGGTGAAAGAGGCAGAAATGATAAAAGTATTTAAAATTGTTTGATTCAATATTTGATACAAATAAGCTAAAAAGGGTCAAATAATGTGCATGTAAATGACACTAGAAAAGTAACACTATCTGAAAATTTTACAATTAACTGAGGTGAAATGTGCTAAATGTATTCATACTGTATAGAAAAATTCTATGATTCAAACTTATGAATAAAAATGCATACCTCTGTCTGTTGTTCTGGTAGTTTCATGTTGTCAAAGATCCTGAAAACAATCCTAAACAGATCTTGCCACCAATGTTTTTCAAAAGTATGACCATACGTTTTCATTATTTCAAACATCACAGTTAATCCCCTATAACAGGATTTCAAAAAAAAAGATCAAATAATGATGAAATGTGTACTTATTTTAAAAAATGTATTTACTGGTGTATCACACACCTTAATTATAGTGACTATTTCATAAATATATTTCAACATGCCAAAGTCCCACTTGTTTCAAAATGAGGCCATTATCACTCCATTTTTGAAGAAAAGCATAATAACAGATCTAATTGACCACTGACTGGTGGCCTTGACATCCATCATCACAAAATGCTTCAAGTGTCTGTTCATGACTCATGTCAACTTTCGCCTACCAACCAGCCTTCACCCATTTCAATTTATCTGTCGGCCAAACAGATCTAAGCAGATGCCATCTCAATAGCTCTCCACTCAGCCCTAGAAAACCTGATGCCAAGACATGAATGTTGGACTACAGCTCTGCCTTCAGTACCACATTTCCACGTAAACTGATTGCCAAATTATAGGATTTCGGCTCCAGGAACCCCCTCTGCAACTGAATCCTTGACTTCCTGTCAGTAAAGATGGTCATCAACATTTCTTCTACAATCATACTCAATACTGGCGCTCCTCGATTATATGCCCTCCGAACAGCTACATATCATTCTAGTGCCATCTTCAAGTTGGCCAACACCATCACAGTTGCGCTGAGTCAGAATACAGGAAAGAAACTGAACGTCCCGTGACATGAGACCAAGTTAACAACCTCCCTCTCAAGAGAGATGATCAGGACTTCAAAGAGAGGCCAGAGTCTATACTCCTGCCCACATTAATGGCAATGAAGTTGAAAGAGTAGATAGTTTCAAATTCTCAGGAATTAATATCTTCAATGACCTGAATTGGGACAAGGACATCAATGGTATGATCAAGAAAGCATATGAATGCCTCTACTTTCTTAGAAGACTAAGGAAGTTCAAGATGTTTCCTCTCTCCCCCCCCCCCCCCCCATTGTCCTTCAGCAATTTCTGTACGTGCACCATCTAAAGCAGCCATCCTCAACAGAGGCCATACAGTTCTCCTTCCTCCCCCCACCCCCCCCCCCCCACCCACCTCCACCCCCGGGGTCTACAGCACAGACAGAAATAATAAAATATTTTAAATCATTTTTTAAAGTGATTGATCAGACAGAAGACTAGAAGAAGCCAACTAAACTAGACTACTTCCTGCTTCAGAACAGCTTACGGAGGCCATAGCCAAAAAAATGTTGAGAATGGCTGATCTAAAGCATACTTTCTGGATGCATCACTACATCAAGATCAAGATTGGAAGAAACAACAGAAAGTTGTGAATGCAGCTCAGAGCACATCCAAAAACATTCCCCTCCCCACTCCATCTATGTATCTAGTTGTGATGGTTCCAAGATAAGGCAACCTCATACTGAAGGACTCGTCACATCCCCAACACATTCTTTTGACCTTTGGCCTATTAGGGAGAAGCACCTAACAAAAGGCTTAAAAAAAAAAGATTTTTTTTTCCCTTTAGGCTTCAGGCTCCTGATTAATAGTGATGGCAAGCTGCCCATGCTTGGTGCTAATTGACTTTCCTTCAACTTAGTCTTCATCCTCTACTCTGTAAATTGTGCTCTATATTCAGTGTGTGAAAGGCTAGAGATAATCTATTAGTCAGTTCATAGAAGAACATCGTATAGGGTAGCTTGAGATAAATATAGAAACTTGGCAATGAGTCACCTTCTTGGAACTCTGCAGTACCCTGGTGAAGATAACCCTTGACAGCCATGCAGTCAGGAGTTCAAGGATTTGTAACCAGTTTCAATGAACATAATTCCAGGTCAGGATAGTAAGTAACTTGCAAGTGGGAGCATTCCCATATTTTTTGTAGGTGGGGATTGAAGCCTTGGAAGATGTTGTTGCAATATGTTAGGGGATTAACCACAGTGGAGCTACTGAATGATCAAAATAATGAAAGGGGTACCAATCAGGCAGGCTACTTTATCTTGGATGGTGTTGAATTCTTGATGTGCTTTTGGTGTAGCACACATCCAGGCAACTGGGAAGCGTTGCAATTGCCCTGTTGCCCCAGGAGACAGGACAAAGGCTTTGGGGTGTCAGGTGATGGCTAAGTAACTGCACAATAATCAGCCTCTGTTCTGATAGTCATCTGGTTTTCCAACCGAGCTTCCATCCTGCAGGATGTTAACTGTTAGGGGGTTTGCTGATTGTGGAATCACAGTGTGGCAAGATAAGATGGTTAGGTACTCTGACTGTTGGAGATAGTTCTTGGCTAGCACTAATGTGGCACAAATGTTACCTAGCAGAAAGAGATGACTACCCATTACTATTCATCAAATCTCAAATGTTATTTGTTAACAATAAACATCTTTTAAAATAAAATGCAGTAAAAAACCCCATTATCCAGCAATTAATCAAACAATCAGCAAAAAGATCTTGAGGAAATTAATAAATATATATTTTCAAAAATAATTAGGATTAAATAAAATTTTAAATAAAAGTTTAAAATCATAAAAGTAAATGTTCTCTGAATCAACACACAGCCCATTGAGAGCAAACATTCAGCCAGTGGAGTGCCCTGGTCATTCCCCACCCGTAGCAGCTGTTTGAATGAAATTTCAGTAAAGTTGTGCTTGAATAAAATGGCAGCGCTCAGGATGAAGAAACGGACGATGCTGCTCACCGCTAGAGTGACTCTCCCAAAGGGTCTCCCTATCTCTGCCTGATAAGAGTCTTTATCTTTATCTATATTAAGTATATTATCAAGGCTTTATCTGTATTCTTGGGGGAGGGGGTAATTATGACAGGGGGACGGTTAGCATAGCAGTTAGTCCAATGCTGTTACAGTGTCAGTGACTGGGTTTCAAATTTAAAGGAAGGTGAGCCGTGGGTCTGACCGAGACACTGGCATGGAGGCTTCGGGTTGAGCCGTGGGCCTGACCGGGACACTGGCGTGGATGCGTCGGGTTGAGCTGTGGGCCTGACTGGGTTACTGGTGTGGAGGTGAGTCGGGTTGTGCAGTGGTCCTGACCGGAACACTTACGAGGAGGTGAGTTAGGTTGCGTCAAGGGTCTGACTGGGACACTTGCATGGAGGTGAGTCAGGTCACGTCGAGGGTCTGACTGGGACATTTATGTGGAGCATCGAGGGTGTGACCAGAACCTGAGGATGAAGAGTCGGTCAATGCTGCTCCCCGCTGGAGCGACTCTCCCAAAGCATCTCCCTATCCCTGTCTATATATTTTTTTAGTATTAGGTACATTAGTAAGGCTTTATCTGTAAATTTGAGGGAGGGTGGGTTAATTATGATGGCGGCACAGTCGTGGAATGGTTAGCGCTCTGCAGCTGCAGCACCAGTGACTGGGATTCAAATTTAAATTTGTAAGTTTCAGGAATTACTTGATTAAAGTAACTACCTAATGAAAGACTATAATTCAGATTTTTTTTTCAAATTATTTCCTTTTGTCTTTTAAATGGTGTTTTGTTAATGGATGTGTATTAGTTAAGCGTTGTAAGAGTAGTCTCAGTCAACCGGATAATTCACACACATTTCTGGCATCCGGGATCCCCGTAGGTGTCAGATAATGGGGATTTTAGTGTAATATTTAAAATGAATGTGAATTAACTTTGTACATCACAAGATTTGTGCCATGAAGCAATATTAAAATTAATCCAATTGTTATAAACACAAAAGAGACCTTTATATTGGCAAGTATGGTGCCCTGGAAATTAATTTTTTTTAATCCAATTCTACGTTGTTGCTCATCTTTGAAAATTTAGTAGATCCACAAAAAATTGACTTTATTAGCACCATTTGTACCAACCTAAAAGTAGGTTCAGTTAAAGACAGCTGCTACCAGGTTGGCTTTTGGAAAATCTAAATTGTTTTAATTGCTTAGTTTCCAAATATTCAAAGCCTATTCTGACAAAGAAAACAAATATCTGAGGCAAAGGAATTTATTTTGGTAATTCATCAAATTCTTTGCTGATCTTATTTCTGTCCTTTGAAATAAAACAATATTAAATGCTAATTAATCAACAGACTAGGTAATGTTATATCAAGTGGTAGTTAAATCTTTTAAAGTATATTTGAACAGCTTTCAAAGCATACTGCAAATGAGTTGCAATAAAACAATTTGATGCATCATACATTTAAAAGAATGAAAAACATATGTTGCTGAGACCCTTTAAATTTTATGTATTATACCAATGTTACCGCCACCTGAAATACTACTTTAATTACTGAGAAACAGAATTCTTACCTTGTTCTTACATCCAATTTGCATCTGGTAATGATGCATGACAACTCGAACAGAATTGGAAACCATCCTCTTACCCAAACTCTATCCTCAGCAGCTACATTCATATCATCACTGGTGTATTCTTTGAAGGCCTAAAAATTAGATTCAATTTAAGAGTAATTTAAATGAGTTAAACATTAATTATGTACACGACTATCAAGTGGATTATGGAAACTGCATTTTTTCTCATCTTCATCGGTCCTCATATGGGATAATTAGTAAGAGAAGCCATAATCGTTCATTTGTGTTGCATGTTCACCCTGTTCAATGTCAAACATTTATACAAAACCCACACTTCC
Source organism: Narcine bancroftii (assembly GCF_036971445.1). Lineage (NCBI taxonomy): Eukaryota > Metazoa > Chordata > Chondrichthyes > Torpediniformes > Narcinidae > Narcine > Narcine bancroftii. The sequence goes on along the minus strand of NC_091470.1, from coordinate 291,035,594 downwards.
CATTTTATAGTCCTCAGATTATTTCAAAGACGTCATTAATATGCAGGTGTCCTCAACAGAGAAGTCCTACCGCGGACCTCCACCCCCTAAAATGACAAAATGGGAAGAAGACGAAATGAACTGACCCAGTGTGTAAAAGTAGATGACACAATTTTCTTGTTTATTTTCATTGTGTGATGACATTGTTTAATGTATTGTATATGTTGAACGTTTAGTGGGTGGGGAGGGGGGGGTGGGAAGGAGGGAGGGAAAAGGGAAGAAAATGACACTGTGTATATTCAAGAGGGAAATGCTTATGTGTATTTTGGTCAATATGGTTCATAGAGAGAAAAATTTTAAAAATTTTTGAAAATTTTTTAAAAATATGCAGGTGTCCTCAATTTGTGGTTACCAAAATCTCACCTGTGGTCTCTCCGACACATATTTTGCACAGTGACGAATGAGACGGATTGCTTCCATACTTGTATCAGGAAAAGCAGCATTGCAGGCAAATTCCGACAAACATTTCACTGCATCTTGAAAGGAATCTATTGTTGCTGGAAAATGCTTTGCAAATACATTCACTGTGAAAATAATTTCAAACTGATAAATTTCATTTCAATATTTAAAAACTAATTGCTGCTCGTTTCATTTTAATATTGGTCATTTTAATTCAAATGTTTAAATGTCAAACATATTAAATTTATAAAAACCATGTAGACCACATCTACCCTCATCAATTCCTTTTGTTACCTCCTTAAAAAAACTCAATTAGACTTGTAAGGCATGACCTTCCCTTCACCATTGTGAATGTTTTAAATAAATAAAATTAATTTATTTTCACTATGATGTGTGTTAAATGCTGTTTGAATAGGACAAATTTAAACCATTAGGATGCACTTTAAATCCAAGTTCACTCTAAATGACAATGTCCAAGGCAAAAACAATTTCCCACAGTTATTGGATCATTGGGTAGATAGAAATATAAAGCTTGAACAACTAATTCCCTGCCATTAATGGTCTGTTTGTAATGTGTAACTCAAAAATTAAAAAAAAAAACTCCACTACTTATCCATCTTAAATTTTAACTTTAAAGTAAGAGGACCAAAAAATGTTGTAAAATAAAATGTTATATTCATAATTTATATTTTACACATTTTCTAAGTTTTCAGGCTGGCATTAATCAGCATAATTATATTGAAAAGATACTCACTGACAATGTGTCCTGTTGTTTGGAATGCTAGCTCAACTATACTCTCATCTTGATCTGAGGCTGCTAAGTGAAACACGGAGAAAATGTTCTTCCATCCAGAACGAATATTACCAGCCTGAGAATTAACCATCTGCGCAATGCAACGAACCACCATGTCTCTGATTGTTGGAGACCTTCAAGGAAAATTACATACATCATAAAAATATAACTGAAAGCACGTAACAAAAATAACTGTAAAGTAGCTATAATTGTTAACATACAACCTTAAAAAAAAACAAGTTAAATATGATGGGAAAATTAAACAATTCAACCCTTCCAGCTAAATTAAACAATTTCAACCCTTCCAGCTAAATTATACAAGTTAGTTAGGCAAGCATCTTATCTGCCCAACATTTGATTTTCCAAAATATCATCTTAAATACCCCAATGGAAAACCACAAACACAACTTTGAAATAAAAATGTCAAAACAATTGCTGATGTTTTATAAAACTATACAGTAACTCCAAACATCTAATGCTTTGTGCAGATTATATCCAGTACATATATTTACATCTTTTTTATGTGATAAAAATAATTACAATTGTTTAAAAATAACTCTGAACTTTGACTTCAGAAACAATGAGATTTTAATATGATATGAACTTACCTGTTCTTTTTCATTATGTGCTCAAAAGGTCTTAAGAAATCCTTCTGAAATCTGAAATTAGCAAGTTCTCCTTTCTCCAAGAATTTCATTGATAACTGCCTCAGAGAGTCTACAGCAAAAATGGCAACGTCTTCATTGGGATTGCAGCCAACCTGGTATTCAAAGGGAATAGTTCATGAAATCAGTTTCATATAATCTTTTATAACTTGAATTTATTAATATTTCAGTGAACTTTATAATTCAAAATATGCACAATAACTAATACAGTTTAAATTTCTGGTGAACTCTAACACAGATATCAAAGTTAACTGAACAAATTAGATGAAAAGAATTAAGTGGATGTGCTGAGGCAGAACCACTTTGTTACGACATAGACCAGCAGCAATTCACCAAGACAATGGTATTTTTTAAAATAATTTTTATTATTAACTATTAATAAATAACACTTCTATTTAACTCTAACAACTTCACTATGAGTGTGTGTTTGAGGTGGGGGTAGGGGTGCGCGCGCGCGCGTGTGCGGGGATGGGGGAGGTCCCAAACCATTACAGTTAAGGTACAATTTTTAAAGTTCAGTCTCGTAAATCATTTGTGTTGAAACTCAGAATTTTTACCATTGTTCTCAAAACTCACGACTTCTTGTACAGTTGTTTTCAGAGAATAGTTTCTTCATTCTCTTGCATAGAAGTTATGGAACTTGTTTTACACATTGATTTCACACCCATGAAGTGACCGTTTAAAAATGGATATGATAGAACTGTCCTCTTTTGGCAAAAAGACAGTGAAGTAGCTCTTTCTCTTCGAAACCTCTGATTCTGTGTACCTCCCATGACAAGAATACAATAGTACCTCTCTCACTGAAGGCTACTGCATTTCTGACTTCATTTGATGGCTGGTGCAATATTAAAGATGCCTTCTTAGAGGTGTAATCACATGACATCACTTCTGGTTCTGGTTGAAGTTCCATCTCTTGAAAAAGTATGAGTTGATGGTTCCAATTTGTCTGCTCAGGTCACAAGCAAATGGCTTTGTGTGTACACAGATCATTGAAGCAAAAGTCAGCTTGTTTGAACAGATGACATCTCTCAGCAAACATCATTGTCTTTAGTTTCAATGAAGAATCATTTCTGACTTTTATGGTTCAACTGAACAATGAATTAAGAGACCTTTTGTTTCTCAAAATGGTTCATTTATTTTTATTTTCTTTTTAATTTTCAAAGACTCATACAAATTCAAACAACCCAATCTCTTTCAACAATAGTATATAACATACAGAGTCTATTTTTCCTTACCCCTCTCCCCTCCCTCCCATACCCAAATAGAACAATGAAAATATATAAATTAAACAAATACAAAGAACCAAATTTCAGCAAAGTCACAAACCCTTAAAAGAATTTAAGAAAAACCCAAAGAAACCTAAAATAAAAAAGATAAACATGGCCTGTTTCCACTCCGTAAATGGTTATGGTTATAAGGAACAAATACAAGAGCAGGTCATCTGCGCCAAGACCTATTTCATTGATCTCAATCATTTCACTACTGGCACAGATTGTTCCATTTCCTTTATTCAGAAGAGGTACAATTATATCTGCGTACCAATGTGTTGCAGATAGGGTTGCCGTACCCTAACGAATGTGTCATATTTCCTCCTTAAATTCTACACAATTTTCTCCAGGGTAATTCAACTCTGTATTTCCGTATTTCATCGTGTAATATTTAGTTGGGATTCAGACTTCCACGTGACCGCTATACACTTCCTGGCTACCGACAAGGCGCACTTCACAAACTAAATTTGGTATCTGGACAGCTGAAAGCTCACGTCCATAATGTTTCCCAGAGGTACTGTTCTAGATCCTATGGAAAATCCACTTTTGTAATTTGTTTTCCCAGCAAGTCCCCCAAGTCCTCCCAGAAGGATCTCATCTTTGTACACAGCCAGGTTGAATGGATAAAGGTTCCAATCTCACACCACACCTAAAGCACATCCAAAATTTCTGATTTCGATTTATGTAATTTTTGTGGAGTGAGGTATAGTTGATGCAGAAAATTGTGTTTCACCAATCTATACCTAGGGTTAATAGTTGCTGTCATGATGTCCAGACACGAGACTGACCAGCACCACTCGTGGATTGTTGTGCCTTGTGTAAGCCTGGCTTCAGGCCCTCACTTTGAAATAGGAGATACATAACAGAGATTAACTTATGCGTATTCCCCTTTTGAATTAGAATCTCCATGTCACTACACACAGACAGGGCCATAGACGGTCCCAGATTATCCCTTAAAAAAGATCATAGTTGAAGACAGCAGAAGAAAATTTTATTAGACAAATCATATTTATTCCTTAAAATGACATAAGCTTCCCTTACTCATAACAATCCTCGATACACCTGATCCCCTTCCGACACCAGGTGTTAAAATTGTTTCTTAACATACCCTCTGCTCTTTACAAGATTTCAAAAATGTCCTCTGTCTTTCCCTGTGTCCAGCCCACAAAGTCCCTTTACTAAAAAATATATAATTTTATAACTAAAGATTAATAATAGCACAATTCCATCACATCTGGAACGTACAAATGGATATGGGACATATACATATCTTAGTGGCAAGTGAACAAAAAGGCAGAATGGAGGCTGTTATAAGAGAGAGATGAATGGTAAAGTACAGTCACAAATAAGAAGAAATCAGAAGATAATCATGAGGAATGGAAATAAGCTGGGAGGAAAGGTTTGAAAAGGCAAAAATTATGTATTAAAGCAAATCAGGAAGAGGACACCAGATGGCCAGAGCTTACCAGGTTGAAGCAGGCAAAGAAACAGCCCAAAGAATTAGACACATAATTAAGTGGACAGGTTTGAATTAGGGAATGGTGTGGTATAAATTTCATGTACATCATTGAAGTTCAAGCAACACAAAATGGAAAGCATTGGCAGGATCAAAATAGCAGTTGTTGGCTTGAGTGATCCAGGTGTAGATTTGAAGGCATTTCAGACACATTGGCTGGTGTTCTTAGTTGCAATCATTCTTCTAAATGAATGAAGCAGATTTCATTTGAATGTAATGAAATAACATGAAAACAATCAATTATTTGAAAGTTGTAACCACTGATAACAGGAGGTGTTAAGGCAATGAACTTCAAAGTACTCTGAAATATTTGAAATTAATTGGGGAAAAGGAATAGAGCAGCTGAAAAAAAGGATAGTATTTAAAATAAATGCAAATTTTGAGTGACCAGAAACAGTATGATGTGATTAGAATACAATAGAAAAGCCAAGGAAGCCCAGATGGAAAGCAAACATTAAAAATAGATGTTGAGTATATTTTACTATAGGATTAATTTAAGACAGGCCAGGTGCAACATTTCTAAAAGAACCTGACACAAATACAACAGACACATAACCAATCTATTTTGAAACAGTTTCTAACTGAACATGTATAATATAAACTGGCATAATAGCAATGTGTTCAAGTTGTCAATGCTATCAAATTATTAAACCATAAAAGTTAATTCCATTCACACAATAATAAGTGTACTTAAAATGTATTCTAAATTTGTTTCAGAAAATTACCTTATTGAAATGGTCTCCTATGACCTCCCATATTCTGGACCACTGCAGCCTGATTCGACCCATGTTGTAATATGATATTTCAACTATCTTCTGAAGGCTGAACATTCGTGGATGTGTTGGTGAGGCTAATTCATCCATGGACACAGCACAAAGCCAGCGCACAAAATCAACTGAAAATATTAAACAAATAAAAATATTTTAACATGACAGTAAAATGAACTAACACATTGATAAGGGAAATACTAAATTAAGACCTACCAATAGCATTTCCATCCAGCCTTGTTGATCCTGTAAAGATCCTGTAATGCAAAAGAGGCCAGATTTTCCATTCTGAAGAATGTACAGCAAGACAAATAACCTTTTCAAAACAACATTGTTATCGTATACTCGGAAAGAGAGCATGAACATATTTGTAGGCAAATAGCTGAAAGATTCAAGAACTTTATGATAGTGATATAAAATACTTCATTCATCCATTATGTTCTAGGAATCATGTTATAATCAGGGGAAAGAAGTAATACATCATGCAAAGAGAATTACATAAAAAAAACTTCCTTGACTGGTGGGGTTGCAATTCATCCTGAGCCACACACTAATTGCATAATATTGTCCTCTGTACTTGGCTTCTGAAATATTGTTCAATTGAACAGGAGTAGAACATGCATAAACTAAAATATAAATCATTTACCTCCAAAGTTTTTGTTTGATGCATGGAACAGATAATAAATTTCCTCCATACATTTTTTTCTTAACCCAACAAAAAATAAAAACAAGTGAAACACAAAAGTTTGCAGAAGCAGTGACTGAAGTAAAAACAATGCTGGAGAAACTCAGCAGGTCAAAAGATAAAAATACATAACCAAAGTTTTGGGCTTGAACCCTCCATCAGGTATAGGCAAATCTGTGGGCATGTGAAAAAATTCCAACTTGCCTGTGGGGCTGTGTAAAAAAAAAATTTCCAAGATCCCACCACCAGAAACATCTATCTCTCTCCTCCTTCCATAGGGACCATCCCCTCATCTCCTCATTCCTTCCCACTATTTGCCCCCTTAGCACCTTTCCCTGTGACTGCATCCACACCTCCTCCTTCACCACCATTCATGGCCCCAAACAGTCCATCCAAGTGAAGCAACACTTCACTTGTGAATATGCTGGAGTCATCTACATCGAAGGGACGAGATGCAGACTGGGAGATTGCTTCGCTAAGCACCTTCACTCTGTCTGCATCAATGAAAAAGATCTCCCAGTGGCCAACCATTTCAATTCTGCAATCCACTCCTGCACAGACATGTCTATCCATGACCTCACGCACTGCAAAACCAGGGCAACACAAATATTCTGTATGGGCACTCTGCACCAAGAATGTATTAATATCAACTTCAATTTCTGCTAAACCACTCCTCATTCTCCCTCTCTTCTCTATCCATTTTTCTCCTTTCCTTTCCATTCAGAGAGCTATCACCCCTCCCTTTTTTCTCTTGTGCCCTCCTTCCTTTATCCACCTATAACCTCTTACCTGTGGGCCTGAGCTCCTCCTCCAGCCCAAAACAGAAACGAACAATACTGTTTTGTTCATTACTTCTTAGAACACGTAGAACATATCTCAATGGCAAGAACAGTGCTCAGAGAATAATTAGGCTCAGAAGACTTATAAAAAGGAACAAAGCAAAATCAAATATGAAAATACTCAATTGGAGTACTGATAATTGTATTATTTAAAGATAATCATACTTCCATGAAGTGCATTGAGAAATTTTACAGTTCAAAAGGTGTACATAAATACAATTTGCTGCTTTTGCTTGCCAAATGAACATTTAAGTTTGGTAAAATTATGTAATTATCAAATGTTAAGTTGCAAAATTTCATGAGACATGGGATTCATAGAAACTTGGCTATGTGGATTACAAATTGGCTTGCCTACACAAGACAGAGGATGGTTGTAAAAGGAACGTATTCTGACTAGAGGTTGGCGACTACAAATGTTCTGCAGGGATCTGCTCTAAGACCCTTCTCTTTATGATTTTTATAAATGATGGTTGAAGAAGTGGAGGAGTGAGTCAGTAAGTTTGCAGATGACACAACGGTTTAAGGTGCTGTTGATAGTGTAGAAGGTTGTCAAAGATTACAATAGGAAATAAACACAGAATTCAGGTTTGGCGGAGAAGTGGCAGATGGGGTTCAGTCTGGAAAAGTGTGAAGTGATGCACTTTTAAAGAGAGAAGCTGATGGCAGAGTTCATGGTTAATGGCAGGATTCTTAGCAGTGTGGCAGATTCTTGGAGTCCAAGTTCATAGGTTCATCAAGATTGCTGTACAAATTGATAGGATGATTAAGAAGGCATATGGTGTGCTGCCTTCATTGGTTGGGGGATTGAGTTCAAGACTTGTGGAGGTAATGTTGCAGCTCTGGTTTAGACCACACTTAAGGGCATTGTTTTCAGTTCGGGTCACTTTATAATACAAAGGATGTGGAAACTTTAGAAAGGTGCAGAGGTGATTTACCTGGATTCTGAAGGGATTGGAAACATGTCTCGTCAGCAAAGGTTGAGCGAACTTGGACATTTCTCTTTGGAGCGAGAGAGGATGAAAGGCGACTTTAGAGGTATATGAGATTATGAGAGGCATAGATAGGGCGGACAATCGACATTTTTTTCCCCAGGGTGGCCATGGCCAATACCATTGGACATCTGTTAAAAGTGAATGGTGAAAGGTTTAATGGAGATGTCAGAGGTAGATTTTTTTTAAAAAATATAGCAGAGTGTGGCAGGTTCCTGGAATGTATTACTGGGAGTGTTGATGGATGTTGGTACCAATAGAGGTATTTAAAAGGTATTTGAATGTAAGGAAAATGGAGGTTTGTGAAGGAGGGAAAGGTTAGTTCAATGTGGAGCAGGTTTATATTGGTCGGGACAACATCATGGCCAGAGGTCACTGCTGTAATGTACTGTTGTGTGTTTCAGATAAAACAATTGAAGATGGGAGTGCAGAATGAACTTCACGAATTGCAGGACATGTTGTCAAATCAAGTTCAATTTTACCTGTCAACTGCTACAACAACACTCTGAGAGCTTGTCTCACCAATGGACTCCTGGATGCTGGCTATTTGCTTTCGGTCCACAGTCCCACCAACCAATGTGCCTGAGTAGCAAAGAAAGAAAGAAACAGCGATATGTTAATTTTCAAGGTTACCTTTGCAAAATAAACTTCATTTATTGAAAATGATCAAATTGGAGAAAGTCATCAACATATAATAAACATCATGAATAATAATAAAGAAAATATAATTTGGGGCCTTCAGCCACTCTGAATAAAACTGCAAAGAATGAAACTTGTCTTTGCTGGATGTAAAATTGCTAAATCTTCAAAAAACAATGTTCTTTGCTGTAACTACAGAATTATGGAAACAAGATCACCCGGTTGGCATGATTCCTCACACAAGTTAAGATGAATCATTACATAACGTGATTGTCTTGTACGCTTCAACTTAAACACACTTCTAGTCCTTATAAATTCCTGTGTGGGGAAAACAAATAAACTTACCCAATCCAAGACCCAAAAATTCATCAGCGGCTTGATCTCTCGATCCAGAAAATGATCCTTCTCTACCTCGAACTGTTCCAGAAATGTAACGTGCTTTTACTCCTGTGCCTATTAACTGAGCCAGTTCTAATTGACTGATGCATTTTAAGATCTACAAATATGCACAGATAAAAGACAATAAAAATAACAATGAAATAATTTAAAATTATTGAAAACAGTTTGGCCAAGGCATTATCCAGTACCTAAAAGTTAAAGTGTAGCCAGGCAAAGATGAGATCTATTTATTAAAACAAATTACTCAAAATTATTTAAAGAACTGTACACTACAGTTATGTAATGAGCACTGCTCAGGTGAAGAGCACAAATGAAGCCAATAAAATTAAAATATGCATCCTTGAACAATTAAAAGGCCAGGCTAGACATCAGGTCCACATTTATGCACTGAAATCATCTTCTGGAAGTCTGGAATTCAAAGAGCAGCAAACACTCCCAGTGGCCTTATAGAAACCTCCACTCAGAGATTTAACAATTTCTGAGGCCATAATTTTGTCTTTTATGACAAATGCTGTGATCATGTTTCTGTTCAACAGAATCCCCATACATCATCAAGTGGTTACAAGGACAAATGAAGAAAGGACATTTAACACAACTATTAAATATATTTTTACGATAATTAGAATATGCGCCCACAATTCACAGAGAAACTGAAAAATCAAACTAGAAAATTCTTAAGGTTCATTGTAGTTTCAAATATTTAAGCAAATGGATTACACTGGACACAAAATTCATTTCTTCTGGTCCAGAAAATTGCCATCCACCTTATCAATAAAAAAAAATAAGAAACCACATAAAAAAAGTGTAAAATTTAAGAACATTTAATGACTTTACACCCACCCAAAGTAGAGATCAAACTAAGTTTCTCTGATTCCATTGAAAGAGACTGTCAATGGTGTAGCCTGTTAGAAATGAACTACAAGTATGTGGAAATTCCCAATTACTGTCTTATTATATGACCAACAGCCAGTGGGACTAAAGCAAGGGGGCATGTTGTTCATTAACAAGCTGGGCCTGTTTCCATGCTGTGACACTATGATTCTATGAGGATAATTCAATATTAAAATGATAAAAAATGAAAATTTTATTTCAAAAGGACAGAATCTTAATAAAACTAGATATAGCTCATTAGTTCTCGGAGGTGGGACGAGTGATAATGACCATAATGGCAAATGAAAAGATTTCCTACCTCATGCCACGAAGTTCCAAGATAGTTCCCATCTGTGTGAGCCACTGTGATGAGGGTTTTGATTGTATCAATGTTTTTTTGCTTCATCTCAGTGATTCCAGAACTTGCTGTCAATAAAGTAAATCGTGCAAGGGCCTGCACATAGGCATCTCTTTCAAGCTGTTAATAAAATCAATGTACTCAAAATATTAATTTCAATCCAAAATATAATGCAAAAAAAAAATACTGTAATATCATTGCTTATTTTAAGATTGGAATGTAAGAAAATAAGAAACACAAATCAGTCAGTTTTCCACTCAAGCTTACTCTGTCATTCAGGAAGATTGAAGCTCATATTTTATGTCAGTGTTACTTTCCTGCACTAACCCTGAGTTTTAATGTTAATTTTCCCTTGAAAAGACATTTTCTTTATCCTGCCATACTGATAGAGGCCTGTTTATAAAGGCCTTGATAAAACAGTACCAGGACTGTTATGAACAGTTTCGGCCCAATTAACTCAAATGGGGTATACTTATCAGAAAGGGAGTACAAGAAGATTCACTGAAGATTGGTCGTGTTTTTGCCTAGGGAAGAAATTGAATCAACTGCGACTGTCTTTTCTAGAGTTCAGAAAAATAGACAGAGATCTCTGAAATTTACAAAATTATGACAGGGCATGGAGGGCAATTTGCAGGGAGGTTACTTCTCCTGGCTGGGGTGTCTCGAAGCAGGAGTTAGTCTCAAAATTTTAGGGGGGCTATTTAGCACTGCAATGAGGGGTAATTTATGCAGATGATTGTGAAATTTTCAGAATTCTCCACTACTGAGAGCCCAGGACAATCAATCATTGTTTTAATTCAAAAGGAAGATAAACAACTTTCTGGATATGAAGGGGATCAAGGGACATAAGACTACATTGAGGTGCAGTATATCATCACTTTTCACCCTGGAGGAATAGAAGAACACCCTACTCTTGGAATGGAAGAACACCCTACTCTTCTTTCTGTGTTCATAAATGATGACTCACCAAATTAATAAAGTGTAAATTGTGGCCAGGTCCATGAAGATTGAAAGTGTTAAAAATTGAATTAAATTAATTACCAAACCTGCATTAAAATATCTAGACCAGAACACACATGAAATGCCCACAAGGTATACAAATATTTATACTTTACAATTATTGGACCCATGTAACAATGTTTTTAAAATTATTTGCATTTTAAAAAATTAAAGGCATGTTATTAAACAAAACAGTTCAAATTAAATTTCAAATTTTATATAACCATCAGTGAAAGAGGTGATATATGCTTAAAAAGATTGATGTCAAATATGGTTCAAGAGCAACAACATGATCTACATATGCTTTTGAGTCCAATTCAAATCTATTTCTGGTGATTTAAAACTTAAAACAAACTTATTCTAAAGTTACATGCATTACTGGCAAGGTCTGTTTTATTTGCCCATCACCAACTTACTTTGAGAGCAGTGGAAAATTGTGTGTGGAGGAGGCTTGGCCTCCCTGCCTATTGCTGGTGGTCACGTGGCCTCCCCGCTTGAAACTCATTCAGAAGTCACATCACCTTTCAGTACGTTGCGAACTTTTTGTTCCACTCAAAATTACAAAGTTATAGACAAAGCTATGAATTGCAGGTGGAGTTTCAGTTAAGATTGGGCTCAAGCCACCGGTCATTGGGTGGTTCAAATCACTTAGTGTTCTTATTGGCTAGAGCCCTTTATTTAGCACCAGCTCTCTCTGCCTTGTGGTGATAGTCACGGTCATCGCTACTGTAGACATGCTTGGTAGGGCTGCAGGTAAGGCACACACTGCACTGAAGCTGAGCCATGGTATTACTTTTACTTAAATTGCTATAGATCAATATTGGCAGTAGAACCCCCGCTCTCAACAGATCAGGGGTCCGAGAGCATATGTATACTCCCTGTGGGTACAGTGGAACCAGAGCCACCTCCTCTTATTCAGGGGTCTGGGAGGGTGTGGATAACCCCTGTTTATAGTATGTGATGTCTGCATCACCTGTGTGAATTAATAATTGTGTACTGTTTAACATTCTCCCCTGTTTATTTCCCATTATGGTTTTTCCTATGCTCCCTTATATATTGTGTGTATGTTCCCATGCTCCCTTATAAATGGACTCTCTTATTAATTGTTGTGTTAATAAAGTTACATTTGATTGCAAACCTTTGTGTTCAGACTAATTTCTCTTTGAAGCCACCGAACCTGACACTTCCTCAACAAAACCACAATATTATAATTCTGTGAGCTTCGCAAACAGATTTGGAGGACAGGTTTCTCTTCTTCAATATTTGTGTATCAGCAGAGTTTTCACAAGAATCCAGGGGTTTCAGGATCATTTTAATTGATGGTTTCATATTGATGTTTAATTTTAGTTCTCAAAATATCATGGTGGGATTAGACTTTGACTGTGGATTTTTCTGTCCAATAACATAAAGGATAACTCTACCAAATATTCTTGAAAATATAGTGAAAGAATAAAGTCTGTAGATGCTGTGATTGCAGTTAATACAGAAAAGAGATGGAGAAACTCAACAGGTCCCACAGCGTCTATAGTAAGAAAAGGTATATAACCAACCTTTCAACAAGGTCTGACTAAAGAGGTCCGGTGCCAAAAAAGCAGGGTACAGGGAAACTGGCAAGAGACTAGAGGTGGACATGGATGGTAGGGCAAAAGAGAAAAGCTAAGAATTAATCATAGGAGAGGGGTGAATGCAAAACTGGAGGAAAGAATATAGGATACGGAAAAGGGAGAAAAGGGACCTAACAGAAATGGAGGTTAATGTTAATGCCATCTGAATGGAGGGGATCCAATGCACAGATGGAATAGGAGGTGTTGTTCCTCCAACTTGGGTATCATTTTGGCATAGGAATGGGGTAGGGAATTGAATTGGGTTGCCACTTGGAGATCCTACTATTGCAGCTGACAGAGTGAAGGTGCTTAACAAAGTGATCTCCCAGTCTGTGTCTAGTCTCTCCAATGTAAAGGAAGACACAGTGGGAACACCGGATGCAGTAGATGACCCTTGCAGATTCAGAAGTGAAACGCTGCTTCACTTGACAGGAATATGGGGCCTTGAATGATCGTGAGCAAGAAGGTGTGGTCATAAGTGTAGCCTTTCCTGTTTCAGGGTCAGTACTCAAGGGGCAATTGGTGGGAAGAGAGGAATGGACAAGGGTGTGGTCTCTGTGGAAGGTGGAGAGGGAAAATACACCTCGTTCATACAAAAAAGGTTCCTTTACCTGAATATTGAAGATACAAGCTGTCCGGATGGCACAGCGTATGCCCTCCAGGCAAAGAAAGGCAACTTCTGTATCATCACAGTCTTGTAAACCCACACTGAAAGCTGCTAAAAATGGTGTCCAAGCCAGCTATGAAACAAAAAAATCCTTTCAAAAACTTCAACAAAAAAGAGCCAGCATTTGCTAACTTGCAAGAATATATAATTTACAGCACTAAGCTATTAAGACATCAAAGTATTAATTGCACAGTATTGTTAAAATCAATATTTTGCTAAATAATAGGAATGAAATGAAATAGTTGGAGTCACTAAGTCAAATAGCAATTATGAAATAAATCAACATTTCAAATTGCTATGAGCCCAGAGGACTCCAAGAACCAGCAGCAATAGAATTTCACCAAGACAATGTTTTTAATTTTCTTTATGCATAATAATAAGTTCAATATTTAACTTATTACTATTAACTTAATCCTCTTCTATTTCTAAGTGCACGTGTATGTAATGTGTATACGAGTTCAGAAAAGTTCTTTGATTCACAGTCCAATCAAACTTCTCATTCCTCCAAGTTCACTGGTTATCAGGCAATTTTCCAAACTGTGCACAGAATTTAACATTTATGATCTTCACCAGGCTCTGGTGCTTTAAGTTAAATTGTTACCACTCAGGAAGGTCTTTGTTGGTTTCAGAGAAATATTCGTTGTTTGTTGGACACACACAAACTGATCTCCTTCAATCAGCCACTTTGGTGGTCTTGCTGAAGAAACTTTTCCCCTCGTGGGTTTTTCCAAAAGATAACCTCTTCTTCCAGGTTACCACGAAGAGTCCTTCTTTTTCCCCTATTTCAGGAGAAACACAATAACCAGCCAAAGTCTCTGTAATTGACTACAGAGATTTATAATAGGCTGAACTCGGAACTCAAAACTCGTCTTGAAATGGGGTCTTGCAGAAGGTCTGCAAACTTGCAATCTTCAACACCAATTGATTCAGTAAACTCACTGTCTCTCTCTCTCCCCAAAGAATGGCATGTTTTTTTTCTCTCTGTTTGCAAAGCCACATGACCCCTCTTAGAACAGCAGACTTCAAGCAGAAATTTGGATCACTGGCACCAGTTTAGCAATAAAAGATCAAACAGTTTCTGAGCCAAGACATCTGTTCAAACATGCTGTTCCTTTAAAGACAATAGTCCATTTCAATTCTACAACATCAGTCCAATTAACACCTACTTGTGAAATCTGCACAGGCACTCCTCATGGTTTCAGTAAAGTCAATGGCAGTCATGGAGTCTGCATTTTGACATAGCTCTTGTATTTTAAATGAGATATCTTTTGTGAAATGTTAATATCACTTGTGGAAATATAAACTAATACCTAAACCCCCCACAATCTAACCTTAAATATGACATAATTGTATTAACATTCCATAACAAAATGGATTACATAAGAGCTGGAAAAAGGAGAAATTTTACAGTTTATATACTTGTAAACTCTACTTCATTCTCCAAATTATTTCAATTGTTGATTGTTTTAGTTTCAATTTCATAATTCAGCATTCACTGCATTTTGCTTTCTAAAATATAAAGAAGTAAATTTAAATAAATCTGGGAGTAATAAATGCAACAAGAGCCCATAAAAAGGATTAAAAAACAAAAGTAGACATACTTCAACATAGATGGGGGTGCTTGGGTTCATTGATAAATATAGCGGAAAAACATCAAATCATGACCTAATTTTAGATGAGGTTTAGGTTCTGCTGTCCAAAGGGGAACATCCAGAACAAAAGCACAGCCAAATTATGACCATAGGCTACATCTTCAAGTCAGCTAAATGTCTCCTCTTGCTCATTGGTTTGGAGCTCAGTGGGGGCAGTTCTAAAGTGAACTGAGTGAGGTTAAAAGACAGATTTCAATGTTGATTGGAATAGAATGGCTCTGAAATGCAGTTAATGTTCTTTGGCTTGGCTTCGCGGATGAAGATTTATGGAGGGGGTTAATGAATCATAGTTGAAACTTACATTTTGATATTCTGAGGATTTAAATTTCTTCTGGAGGGTGGAATTAAAGGGCAACATCCTTTTTCCACAGATAACAAAGATTGAAATAGTATCATAATAGAGCATGAGAGAAATGTCCTTCAAGGACCAAATGAAGTAAATGTACTCAATTGGAGTAAAACACGAGAGTCTGCAGAAACCGTGATCAAAATAAAAACACAATACTGGAGAAACTCAGTTGGTGAAACAGTGTACTTTATATAGAAAAGACAGATACGTAACCCTCACTTCAGGCTTGTGCCCTTCAAGGCAATTTATACCTTGCTGAAGGGCTTAAGACCAAAACGTTGGTTATGTATGTTTATCTTTTCTATATAAAGTACACTATTTAACCTGTTGGGTGTGTTTTTACTAACTGTACAATATTCTTGGAAATTATATTTGAAAATGATTGTGAATAATATTTCAAAACCATGCAATTCATCACAGAATAAATTAAACTGTCTCAATTTACAATTAAAAAATTTTTTTCAAATAACAAATTTACTGACAATTTAGTTTGTACTCATCATTGACAAGGAAACAAGTGGTTAAATCCTCAATGTTATTTCAATTTTAGTATTTTCCATCACTTCTCTCAATGCGTTTTCAGTTTAACAGTATACAAATCTGAAAAACTAAAACAAACTGAAGAAGTGAGAAGTATGAAATAAAATCAGAAAATGCTGGAATACCTCGGACAATTGGCTATGGAGGTTATGGGACTGCAGGAGATGGTGGGATCAGAGGAGGTGGTGAGATTCATGGGCACTTGAATTCTCCGAGGGACTGTGGACTAGTGGCGTTTCTTTGTGTGCCATTACAGACCAAAGGAAGATTTTTCCACATCACAAAATATATTTGTCAGAAAGTGATGACTTACTTTAAACATTGGCCTAACATGATCCAAATGTGTAGCACTAGTAAAAGGTGCCTGTACATGGCTAACAGCTTCCATGAGGGCTTTAGCAGTTTTAGCCATTTGTTCCATCTCCAGGTTATACAAAAGTCTTCGCTGCTTTTCACTGGCTACATCTGCAAACGTTGAAAGCAAACATTAAAGAAACAAGCCCACAACTAGGATCTTCGCAAAATTGCTGATTTTTCTATTGGATTTATTCTTTGAATAATGCTATTAAAAATGAAAACAAAGCCTTTAACTCTAATTTCAATCAAAAATACAAATCTGAAGCCATTTGCAATTGGATGGTGAACCTTGAAAGCAACTGAATCTTATTGGTCATTAGTGTTAAGCTGTCTGCATCCTTTAAAGTAGAATACTTGCTTCATCTGTCTGTAAATTGTGCACAACATTCAACTACCTGGGAATTATTTCAAATCCACCTTGCAATTTCATACACCAAATGTAGGAAAGTTACTCGTTTAACTGTTGAAAATGCTCAATAGGTGAAGCAGCATTAAATTAAGGACATTTCATCACAACATTAACTTCCTCTTTCTCCTAAGACAATTAATATCTGAGAAAAAATTGAAAACAACATTACGATGATGCAAAATATTCTTGAAGTAACAATGCTTGTGAAGAAACCAATTGCATATACATTTTTGGATGTACCAAGTACATTGCACAGCATATACATTCAATAAAAGATCATCTCAAAGAATGTAACCACACTCCCTTGGCATTTATTGACATTACCTACAAATCTCTTCCTTTTAATATGATGGGTGTCTCTACAAAACAAATACTCAATTGCGTCCAAAGGTTATTTTTCATACAAAATACAACTTTGAAAAAAATACAATCAGATTGGGTCATCCAGGTTGCTTAAAGTCATGAACCACAAAAATTGAGGCTAAAGGAGGTTCTTTGATTATTTTTCCCATCTCTGTTTTTAATGAATGTAGTACAGATTATCCAACAGGTGGAACAGGAAGCTGGTCAGGACAAAAGACTTTCCATATGATTGCAACCTGAAGGGTCATCTGACCACCCAGTCAGGAAGCAGGTCGAAAGTCATTTCAATGTCAGACTCACCCATAGGTAAAGACACCTTCCAATTGGTCCTGCTCCTTACGTAGGCCGGTTGCAGGATTAAAAACCCAGTTCATGAGCTTGCAAACTCGCTTTTCCCTTTGGAACCATCCCTAAGCTCCACTCCACTTACAATCTCACTTCTCATTCCTCCAAGTTCACTGTTTGCAGGCAATTCTTATACTGTGCATAGAATTTAACATTTATAAAGTTCACCAGGCTTTGGTGCTTGAAAGGTAAACGGCTACTGCTCAGGAAGGTTCTTGTTGGTTTTCAGAGAGAGATTTGTTGTACACTGGACACCCACAACTGATTCCTTTTTAATCAGCCACTTCAGTGTCTTGCCGAAGAAACTTTCCCCTCAGGGCTCTCCAGATGATAACCTCTTTCTTTCAGGTCACCACAGAGTTCCTTTTTGTTTCTCTTATTTCAAGTAAAACATTAGTCAGCCAGTCCTCTCCTCTTGCATGAACCACAAGGGCTTCGACCAGGCTGAACTAAGCACTCATAACCTGTCTTTCAAATGGGGTTTCCACAAGTTTTCCAGCTTGTCCTGTTCCAGTCCCAGCTGCTGCTCCTGACTGTAAAACTGCAGAACTGAATTCTGTCTCTCTCCTTCTCTCTCTGAGAAAAAACCTGTTTGAAACTCTCTGCTTGCATAACCCCATGACCCTCCAGACAATCTGCAGCTCCAACAAGCTCTTTCATCTATTGCCTTTTTGTAAACAACAATCCATTAGTGAAGTCTCTTGAGCACTCTCCAAACGTTTTCAAAGGCTCTGGGGCCGACATGTTTAGCATGAGCAGAGCTCCAGTATTTTAAATAAGATCTGTTTTAAAGTGTTTGTATGTGACCTACACAAACAAACCTGCCACAATTTATCTCCCAAAGACATATCTATATACAATACAAACACAACATAATCTGTCACAAATAGCATATTGAAATAGCTGAATGAAAGCATGCTGGACCCAGAGCAAATGGATCACAATCACTCGATACAAGAGGACTTGTTAACTTTTTGGATGATGCACCATAATGTGGGATGATACGATTTTGCACATTCCTCTAAAAATGGCAGAATCCTTGATTGCTTGGAACTCTTTGACACTGACATACTGGGAGAGTAGATACGCTTTCTATTACTTATATTTAAGGCCTAGATACTGTCTTCGTAATGCACAGTATCTTCTTTGGCTTGGCTTCACGGACGAAGATTTATGGAGTGGGTAAATGACCACGTCAGCTGCAGGCTCGATTGTGGCTGACAAGTCCGATGCGGGACAGGCAGACACGGTTGCAGGGGAAAATTGGTTGGTTGGGGTTGGGTGTTGGGTTTTTCCTCCTTTGTCTTTTGTCAGTGAGGTGGGCTCTGCGGTCTTCTTCAAAGGAGGTTGCTGCCCGCCGAACTGTGAGGCGCCAAGATGCACGGTTTGAGGCGATATCAGCCCACTGGCGGTGGTCAATGTGGCAGGCACCAAGAGATTTCTTTAGGCAGTCCTTGTACCTCTTCTTTGGTGCACCTCTGTCACGGTGGCCAGTGGAGAGCTCGCCATATAACACGATCTTGGGAAGGCGATGGTCCTCCATTCTGGAGACGTGACCCACCCAGCGCAGCTGGATCTTCAGCAGCGTGGACTCGATGCTGTCGGCCTCTGCCATCTCGAGTACTTCGATGTTAGGGATGAAGGCACTCCAATGAATGTTGAGGATGGACCAGAGACAACGCTGTGGAAGCGTTCCAGGAGCCGTAGGTGATGCCGGTAGAGGACCCATGATTCGGAGCCGAACAGGAGTGTGGGTATGACAACGGCTCTGTATACGCTTATCTTTGTGAGGTTTTTCAGTTGGTTGTTTTTCCAGACTCTTTTGTGTAGTCTTCCAAAGGCGCTATTTGTCTATCTCGTTGTCGATCCTTGCATCTGATGAAATGGTGCAGCCGAGATAGGTAAACTGGTTGACCGTTTTGAGTTTTGTGTGCCCGATGGAGATGGTGGGGAGCTGGCTGATGGAGGACCTCAGTTTTCTTCAGGCTGACTTCCAGGCCAAACATTTTGGCAGTTTCCGCAAAACAGGACGTCAAGCGCTGAAGAGCTGGCTCTGAATGGGCAACTAAAGCTGCATCGTCTGCAAAGAGTAGTTCACGGACAAGTTTTTTTTGTGTCTTGGTGTGAGCTTGCAGGCGCCTCAGATTGAAGAGACTGCCATCCGTGCGGTACCGGATGTAAACAGCGTCTTCATTGTTGAGGTCTTTCATGGCTTGGTTCAGCATCATGCTGAAGAAGATTGAAAAGAGGGTTGGTGCGAGAACACAGCCTTGCTTCACGCCATTGTTAATGGAGGAGGGTTCAGAGAGCTCATTGCTGTATCTGACCCGACCTTGTTGGTTTTCGTGCAGTTGGATAACCATGTTGAGGAACTTTGGGGGGCATCCGATGCGCTCTAGTATTTGCCAAAGCCCTTTCCTGCTCACGGTGTCGAAGGCTTTGGTGAGGTCAACAAAGGTGATGTAGAGTCCTTTGTTTTGTTCTCTGCACTTTTCTTGGAGCTGTCTGAGGGCAAAGACCATGTCAGTAGTTCCTCTGTTTACGCGAAAGCCGCACTGTGATTCTGGGAGAATATTCTCGGCGACACTAGGTATTATTCTATTTAGGAGAATCCTAGCGAAGATTTTGCCTGCAATGGAGAGCAGCGTGATTCCCCTGTAGTTTGAGCAGTCTGATTTCTCGCCTTTGTTTTTGTACAGGGTGATGATGATGGCATCACGAAGGTCCTGAGGCAGTTTTCCTTGGTCCCAACAAAGCTTGAAAAACATGCAGTTTGACATGCAGAGTTTTGCCGCCAGCCTTCCAGACCTCTGGGGGGGGATTCCATCCATACCTGCTGCTTTGCCACTTTTCAGTTGTTCAATTGCCTTATATGTCCACAGTATAATGCTGACGTGGACTTTTTACCCCCTCCATAAATCTTCGTCCGCGAAGCCAAGCCAAAGAGAATGCACAGTATAATCCCCATTATTCGGCACTCAACCAAAAACTCAAACAACCAGCAAAAGTGTTGAGGAAATAAATACATTTAAAAATAAAGTTTTACATAAAAGTTTAAAATAGTAAAATTAAAGATTTTCCGAAGCAATACAGAACCCCTTGGTGAGCACAAGGCGATTACAGCACTCGCGATTGGAGTTCGAATTTAAAGGACAGTGCGCCAAGGGCCTGTTCAGGTCACTGGCATGAAGGTGAGTCAGGTTGAGCCATGGGCCTGACCAGGAGACTGGCGTGGAGGTGAGTCAGGTTGAGCTGTGGGCCTGACCAGGTCACTGGCGTGAAGATGAGTCAGGTTGAGCCATGGGCCTGACCAGGACACTGGCATGGAGGTGAGTCAGGTTGAGCCATGAGCCTGTCTGGGTCACTGTTACAGCGCCAGTGACTGAGGTTCAAGTTTCAATTTTGTAAGTTATAGGAATTAACTAATTAAAGTGAACTTTACATAAGACTACAATGCTGAATTTTTTTAAAATTACATTTTGCAATGTCTTTTGCCTTTTAAACTCTATATTCCTAATGCAGATGAATTTGTAAGCATTGGAAGAGCAAGTCTCAGTCAACTGGAAAATTCGTATAACTGACATCTGCAATCCTCATGTGCCGGATAATGGGGATTTTACTGTACAAGAATCTGTTTTAAGATTCTATACAAACATGACAATGGAAGCCATGCAAGCCTGAGATTTTATAAATTAAAACACAATGTCAGACAAAACAAATAATGATCCATCTTTCAGGTTCTCCATCAAGAGCAGAGATAAATACATATTATTCCTTCATCTAAGTCTAAAATAAATAAAAATCTTGGTTCAAGCAATATTATATTGAAGAAAATATTAAAAATAAAAATTAAGAAAATATGCTAGGAAAAGAATATTACATGGATTATAGAGGCGATAAGATCTACTAAAATGTGACATGAAAGACGGGAAAACATTTAGCACAAGATGTTAAAAATCTGACCATTATCTTGGAAAAAAACTCAGTGATAGACACATTCATAGCTATAAAATTAAAACTGAAAGGCATAATTTAACTTACTTTGTTTGGAGGATTTGATTGTTAGCTCCTTTGTTTCTTTCATTGAAATTTTCTTTCCTGCTATTTCATCATAGATAGCTGACAGATATTCTTCAGGAAGATCCTTGCTGTCATTAATTCCTCTATTCATCTTAATATATTGATCTTTTGTCATTTTATTCTTCACCTTTTTTAAAAAAAAACCCAGAAAATAAATAAAATTATCTCTAAGCACTTGTAAAATTATATCCTATTACATGCAAAGTTTGAATAAAAAGTAAAACTCAAAAATCAGCAGGTCAAAGTGTCCTTTATGCAACAAACAGAGGATTCTCCTTATTCTAACCTACCACCCCACCAACCTCCACATCCAATACATTATCCTCTGGAATTTCTGGCACTTACAACAGGATCCTACTACCCTCTCTGCCTTCTGTAGAGACAATTCCCTCCATGACTCCTCGTGCACTCATTCCTCCCCACCAATGCCCCCCCAGCACTTTCCCCTATGACCACAGGAAGAGTCACACTTGTGCCCTTATCTCCTCCTTCACCATGATCCGGGCCCCAAACAGGCCTTTCAAGTGAAGCAACACTTCATGTGTGTCCGCAGGACTAATTTACTGCATCTGGTTCTCCCTTTGTTGTCTTCTCTACATCAGAGACTGGGGATCCCTTCGCTGAGCACCTTCACTCCATCCACACCAGTGACAGAGACCTTCCAATAGCCAACCATTTCCATTTAGTGTCATACTCCCATGGCCTTGTGTCCTATCCCATCAAGATCACCCGCAAATTTGAGGAACAACACATGATTTTAAGTCTGGGCACTCTCCAGCCAGGTGGCATTAACATTGACTTTTCTGGTTTCTGCTAACCTGCTCTGCTTTTCCCCCTCCCCTTCCATTCCCAGGTCTCCTCCCTCCCTGCCCCTTCTATTCACCAAGCCATCCCTCCTCCCCTTGATCACTACTGTCCCCTCCCTTCCTTCCCCTATCACCTGCAGCCTTTGCAACCACAACTCTCCCCTCCTTTTTGTTGGGACACCATATAACCATATTACCACTTACAGCACAGAACAGGCCAGTTCAGCCCTACTAGTCCATGCTGTAACAAATCCCCACCCTCCTAGTCCCACTGACCAGCACCCGATCCATACCCCTCCAGTCCTCTCCTATCCATGTAACTATCCAGTCTTTCCTTAAATATAACCAATGATCCCGCCTCGACCACGTCTGTCGGAAGCTCATTCCACATCCCTACCACCCTTTGCATAAAGAAATTTCCCCTCATGTTCCCCTTATAATTTTCCCCCTTCAATCTTAAACCATGCCCTCTAGTTTGAATCTCCCCCACTCTTAAGTGAAAAAGCCTATCCACGTTTACTCTGTCTGTCCCTTTTAAAATCTTAAACACCTCTATCAAGTCCCCTCTCAATTTTCTATGCTCCAGAGAAAAAAGCCCCAGTCTGCACAACCTTTCCCTGTAACTCAAACCTTGAAATCCTGTCAACATTCTCGTGAACCTTCTCTGCACTCTCTCTATTTTGTTTATATCCTTCCTATAATTTGGTGACCAAAACTGTACACAGTACTCCAAATTTGGCCTCACCAATGCCTTGTACAATTTCATCATAACCTCTCTACTCTTGAATTCAATACTCCGATTTATGAAGGCCAACATTCCAAATGCCTTCTTCACCACACCATCTACCTGAGTATCGCCTTGAGGGTACTATTTACCACAACTCCTAAATTCCTTTGTTGCTCTGCACATCTCAATAGCCTACCATTTAATCCATATGACCTGCCAACATTTTCCCATACCTTGATGAAGGGCTCAAGCCTGAAATGTCAGTTATGTATTTTTACCTTTACAAGATAATTATTTTCTGACAGAGAACATATATGCAGAACATAAGGGAAATGCTCAAAAGCAGGTCAAATTCTTCTCTTATCCTATTCCACTATATTATGAAGGCTGATCTGATTTTAGTTTCAACCCTTATCTGCCTGATTCTAATAATGAATAGATAATGGACTACTGTGTTGAAGATCTATTCATCTCTCCCTTGCAATATTTGATGTTTCAGCCTCTAGTTTTGATATAAAGAATTCAAAAATTTCATCTAGATTTCTCCTATTAGGAAAAATAACATCTTCTTTTCTTTGAGATTCCAGATTTTCACTCAAGATAACTTCATCTTGGCAATCAATTCTTTTCTGAATTTAGACAAAGCCAGAATTTATTGCCCATCCTTTATTTCTCTTCAAACAATGGTGGTGAGTCATATTCTTGAATAGTTGCAGTCCTGGGGAAAGTACATTGGCGAGAAAACCTCTGGATCCACGATGGATGAGTGCGAATATATTTCCACAATGGATAAGTGCGAATATATTTCCAAGTCAGGAAGATGTGTGATGTAGAGGAGAATTAACAGGTGGTGTTCCTACACATCTGTTGCCCTTGACTTTGATGTTGGTAGGTATCCCAGGAAATGGGTGTCATTAAAGTAATCTGGGCTAGTATTTATTGCGTAATTTGTAGATGGTACACCCTGCAACTATTATGTACCAATAATGGTACAAATTATTATTTAGAGGTGTTGATAGTGCACTCATCAAGTGGGCTGCTACATCCCGATGATGTCAAATTTCTTGAGCATGATTGGCACTGAACAAGAGGAGGTTGGTTACTTGCCAAAGAAGACCCAGTCTCTCTATTAATGTGGATGGTCCAGAGCCAGATTACAGCAGGAGAGGGCCATCAGGGATTGCTGTGTGATGTGCTTCACTGAGATATGGCTGAACAAGGGCATTCTGGACACAGCCCAAGAGTCCAAGGGCTTCACATTCCACTCCGTGGACTGGACACCAGCATTAGGAAAAAAAAACCAAAGGAGGCAGCGTTTGTGTCATCATTAATTCATCGTGGTGCACAAACGTGATGGTTATGTCCTAGTCCTGTTCCCCCCAAATGTAACATGGCAATCAAGTGCTGTCCAATCTACTTGCCAAAGGAGTTCACTGCCATCATCTTGATCACTGTATACATTCTGCCCCAGGTTAACATCAGGCTAGCAATGGAAGGGATAAGCTCTGTGATCAGCAGCCATGAGAGAACACTCGAGACAGTACACCTTGATGCCTTCCCAATCATTGTAGGGCCTGACCTGAAGAAGTCTCTAACGAACTAACACCAACACATTACCCACAAAACCAGAGGAGCCAACACATTTGACCACTGCTACACCACCATGAAGAATGCCGAGTGAGCTATCCTACGAACACACTTCAGCAAATATGATCATCTGATGTTCTTCTACACCTGGCATACAAGCAGAGACAAAGGACTACAGCACCAGTGGTGAAGACAGCGAAAATATGGTTGAGGGAGGCAGAGGAGCACCTGCAGGGCTGTTACGAATCGGTGGACTGGACCATATTCAAAGACTTGTCCTCAAACTTAAATGAATATGCCACAGCTGTCACCGACTTCATCAAGTCCTGCCTGGATGAGGATATGTCCACGTGCACATACAATGAGTACCCCAGTCAAAAGATTCATAACGTGCCGAGGCTGAGGGCATTCGAGACTGGTGATCCAGATCTCTACAGGAAGTCTAGGTACGACCTAAGGAAGGCCAACTCAGCAGCAAAGACTCATTTCTGAGGGAAGCTAGAGACTGCCAGCTATAGCAAAGATTGCAGGCCACTACATCCTACAAGGCAAGGTTGAACTACATAAATGGTTGTGATTCTTCACTATTGTGATAGTACAGATATATCACCAATGTACATAGTGTATATAGTTACTGTATCTAGACTGTGCTTACAGCGATTGGCTGAGAGCTAAGCCATGCCTATTGTCTGGGCCTTAAATGGTTGTGTCCCTAGCCAGGTCGGATCATTCCGGACTGGTCGGCCACCTGTGAAGAGCTCCTGTCTTTTGCTAATAAAAGCCTTGGTTTGGATCAAGAAGTCTTTGATTCTTTCGACGAGCTCTACAACTATCTTATGAAATGAATACCAATTATACTCGTTTTGAAAAGGAAAACTCAATGAGAATCCTTACAGAAGCTGATGACCCTGTGATATTTGCCTCTGAAGCCCATGTCAGAACATCCTTTAAGAGGATAAACTCTCACAAGGCGCCAGGCCCTGATGGCATATCTGGCAGGGTACTGAATATTAAACACTAAATCCTGGACTTTCTTTTGCAGATGGAGGTTCCCATCTACTTAAAAGCACTAATTATACCAATGGCCAAGAAGAGTAAAGTGAGCACCTCGATGACCATCATCCAGTAGCTCTCGCATATTCTGTGCTGAAATGCTTTGAGAGGTTGGTCATAGCCTTAATTAACTCGTACCCAAGTGAAGACATACAATGACAATTCCTCCAAAGCAGATGCAATATCACTGGCTCCCCACTCAGCTCTGGATCACCTAAACAATAGCAACATATAAATCAGGCTACTCTTCATCGACAATAGCTCAGCTTTCAACACCATCATGCCCTTAATACTGACCAACAAGCTCCAAAACCTGGGCACTGCACACTCCTCTGCAACTGGATCCTTGGCTTCCTCATCAGAAGACCACAGGCAGTACAAATCAGTAATATATCCTCCTCATTGACAATCAACACAGGGGCACCCAAAGGATGAGTGCTTAGCCCACTGCTCTACAGCCATGACTGTGTGGCTTGGCACAATTCAAATGCCATCTACAAATTTGCCGATGACACCACAGTTGTTGGCAGAATCAGACAGGAATCAGAAGTGTGCAGGAGTGAGACAGATCAACTGGTTGAGTGGTGGCACAACATGGGGCAGCACAGTTAGTGTAGTGATTAGCATAGCTCTGTAACATTGTCAATTACCAGGACTGTGGTTCAAATACGACATTGCATGCAAGGAGTTTGTATGTTCTCCCACGTCTGTATAGTTTTCGTCCAGTTTCCTCCCACCCTTCAAAATGTACCGGGGTTTGTCTAAAATTTAACAAAACCACATTAGCACAATGAAAGAACGGATTGTGGACTTCAGGAAGGGGAAATCAAGAGAACACAAACCAGTCCTCATCGAAGAGTCAGCAGTGGAAATTCTTGGGTATTAACATCTCTAAAGATCTGTCCTGAGGCCTCTATGTCGATGCAATCACATAAAAGCCCACCAATGGCTATACAGGTATGCGCAGCTTAACATCCATTCGGACAATGTCCAGCCGCAATGTCCATGGTCCCATAATTATTCAGTTACCACGAGCAAATCACCAGCAATTTAGAAAACGCAATTGCTTGCTTTAGGAAATTGTACATTGTATACCCACACTGATCTAACTGCCCTGCTCTCTCCCCACAGCTCTGGGTCAGTCCCCACACTGATCCCACTGCTCCACTCTCTGACCATAGCCCCACGTCGGTCCCCACAGTCCCCCCCACTGATTCCTACTTGCAAATAAAACGTTTACATGTACATTACAGTATCTCACATAGTTTTGCTAAGAATATAATATTGTGTTCTCACAACATCCACATTGCATAACGTCCAATTTCACAGAACATATCATGGATGTTAAGCAGCACATATCTGTACTTAGTAAGGAGTTTGAGGAGATTTGGCATGTCATCAAAGACTCTTGCAAATTTCTGCAGGTGTACCGTGGAGAGCATTCTGCTTGGTCACATCACTGTCTGCTATGGACGTGCAATTGCACAGGACAGAAAAAAGACTAGACAGTTGTGAACTTGACCAGCGCCTTCATAAGCATCAGTTTTCACTCCATCGAGAACATCTACAAGAAGTGTCTTAAGAAAGCAGCCTCCACCCTCAAAGACGCTCACCATCCAAGCCATGTCCTCTTCACGCTGTTACCATCAGGAAGATAAACACCCAGTGACACAAAAACAGCTTCTTCCCCTCTGCCAGCAGATTTTTGAATAAACAATGACCCACAGACACTACCTCACGATCTCTTCTTTTTGCCCTAATTAATGTTTTTAAATGTAATTTAGCAAGATTTGCACCTGTACAAAACAAACAAACAAATTTCATGACATGTTCACAATAATAAATTCTGATTCTTTTGAATATAGCCGAGTTGAGATTCCCAAGATGATGATTATGGAATATTTTGGAATGGCAATGTCATTGAATGCCATAGGCAAGTGGTTGGACTCTCTTCTTTTGGAGGTGATTATTGTCTGTTACTTTTGGAATGCAAATGTTTCTTGACACTTATGAATGATTCAATGTTGCCTTGATTTAACCGTAGAAAGGAATTAACTGCTTCATTTGCTGAGGAGCTGGAAATGGAATTGAACAAAGTACAAAAGTACAATCATTAATGAACATCTGATGAAAGTCAAGGTAATTGAAAATGATTGAGCCAAGGACATGCCCTAAGGAACACCTTCATTGGTGATACTGGGCTGGGATAATTAACCTCCAATAATTGCAACAAACTTCCAATTACTGGAATCTTTTTTAGCAAAGAAACAATGGTTGGATGCAGGTCTGACCGCATCAGACAAAGTGTCAACACTTCGATTCTGAACTGTATAAAGAGTGAAAGAAAAGGTGAAATTGGCTAGAGAGGAGAGGGAGTCTTGGGAGTTGAGGGAAGGGAATTAAAATATATGTTGTTCCTCAATTTTCCCTGACAATAGACAAGGCCAAGGATAGACCTGTCACCATAGGAATGGTGGTGGGAGAGTTGAAATAGATTCCTATGGGAAACATATTTTGATCCACCAACCCTATCACTAATATTGGGGAAAGTGGTCACACTGCAGTGAACTGGGATTCACTGGTAGTGTGTTGTGCTGATGGCTGGCTCCGGCCCCATCTGCTCTCATATAACCCTGGTTTCCCGCCTATACCCAGAAACCTTCCGAAGACTATTATGAAACCCTACCCATAGTTATAGGCTAATAAAAGCATTTGTTCTCCCTCCAGTCGTGGGAGCTTTTATTCGCACTACAATTTTATTAGCTTATTCCCTAACGATGGAAGCGCTGCTCAAGCCTGGTATGCTGCTAACCAACCCTCTGTCCCCCAATGCGGCTAAGGAGTTCAAATACTGGCTCGACTGCTTCCAGGCCTACCTGAACGCGACCAGATACGTCATCCACACCGATGAACTCAGGAGGCCCGCACACGTTTCAAGGGTAAGAATGAAAGGGTATGCAGTCATCAAGGACTGCACTACATATGATGCTGCCATTGAGGCAATGAAGGCTAGATACCTGAAGTCACAAAACGAGGTTCTAGCGAGGCACCTACTCGCTCCACGTTCCCAATAGCCAGGAGAGACCATTGATGATTACCTGCTGGATCTGTGGATGTTTGCCAAGAAGTGCAGGTACAAAGCGGCTACGGGCCGCATTCGTAAGAACAAATCCAGGACACTCTAGTTGCGGGGGTCTGCTCAAGGCATCTGAGGCAGAAACTGCTGGAGTCGGGAAAGAAGGACCTGGCTAGCCACATTAAACTGGCCAAATCATTGGGACAGGCCAAGCTGAAGATCGCCGACCTCAAAGACAGCGAGCTCACTCACCCAGGGACTGGCTGCTCCCGCTATCCCTGCCCTAATGGCTGCTGCTTCCCACGCTAGGGAGGGCTCTTTCTGCAGCCAGAGCCAGCATCCCTGATCTTGTTGCCCGGCCAAAGACTCAGTGTGTTCCAGCTGTGGCAAGAAAGGGCATTGGGTGAGGGTTTGTCGCACAAGGGGAAATCCACGGCCTGCACCACTCCCGAATCCAATTCCAGCCACAAGTTGTCTGCCTCGAATTCACCTGAGACAATTTGCTGCGCTACACGCTGACGGAGGCTGACAGTGAAGAAACAGCGAGAAATGGATCAGCGGCCATCTTGTGACTCAAATTCAAACTCTGTGCCATCATCATCGGAGGAGGAAGGAGGGTGGCCATCTTGCCACACCACTAGGTCAATGCCATTTTACCCACGCAGGGCAACCAAGGATGTTGGGGGCCACTCAAGTAGAGTATGGAGTATGGAGTCTCGAAGGTAAATGGACATTCCACTAAATGCCTGATCGTCAAAGGCTCTACTAAAAGCTTCATAGACTCACGGACTGTGCAAGAATATAACTGAAAAATGTATCCTTCCAATTACTGCATAATCCTTGCATCTCATTCTACACATATTCAACAACATTACATAGTACATCTGTCGTTTTGGTGGGGGGAGGTGGATTCTGTAAATTTCGCATGTATATACTTGATGAATTGTGTGCTCCGGTGTTGTTGGGTCTGGACTTCCTGTCTCACCTTAAAAGCATGAACTTGGAGTATGCTGGCCCCTTTCCACATAACGGTTGAGAACAGAGGGCCCCTAAAATCAGAACCGACAAGCAGCCTCTCCACATTGAATATCGAGCCCCCACCTCTCTTCCCGAATCTGTCCTCGGACTGCAAACCTATTGCTACCAAGAGCAGGAGGTACAGCACAGCAGACCAACTTTTCATAAAGTCTGAGACACAACATCTACTTGACAAAGGTATAATTGAACCTAGCACCAGCCTGTGAAGAGCACAAGTGGTAGTGGTAAAAGGGGAAAACAAGTCCAGGCTAGTAATTGACTATAGCCAAACTATTAATCAGTACACACTCCTGGATGCATAACCCCTACCTCTAATTTCGGATATGGTGAATGATATTGCACAGAATTGGGTCTATTCAACCATTGACCTGAAAGCTTCTCATCACCAGCTACCAATCCGTTCCGAGGTCTGTCTATATATGGCATTTGAGGCTAATGGCTGTCTCTATCAATTCTGGAGGAATTTGGTATCTTTTGGTATCATTAACGGGGTTTCTATATTCCAGAGGCAGATGGACAGAATGGTGGATGAGTATGGGTTGAAGGCTGCCTTCCCCTACCTCGATAATGTCACCAGCAGGTCTGGGCTCATCCAGCTCCGCTCCACAGAGCTGTGTGCAACTCAGCCAATAGGCCAACACTTCCATGAGTCTTACTCAACCCAAAGGAATGGATAAAGTATGTCAGCACCCCAGAGTGACTGGCTGATCTAGACATTCCTATTTGCTGATGTGCTCTGTAATAGAGTACAGAAAATTTTGGGAGGCCATTCTGGCTTGGAGGACTCTGAGATAAATTGCAAGGCTTTCTGGCTTTTCACCTCAGGGGTGGATGTGAGTTGATGCTGCAGGTCAGTCTGGACTTGGCTCAGTTCCTTCTACCTCTCTCTTGTCCTCTGAACACCTTTGAGGATAAAGAACCTCTTGATGTTCTCCTTGGTTGCATCCCACCAGGTCACTGGGGAAATCAAAGAAGGGTTTCATCGTTCTCTAGCATACTCCTTCTTTAGTTCCTCTACAATAGTGATTCCCAAAGTGGGCACAGCCGCCCCCCTGTGGGCAGTAGAAATATTCAAGGAGGTGGTGACGAAAAAGGGGGCATTCCAAACCTTAAGACTGAAGGTTATTATTCAGATCTTCTGCAAAGTTTAATGAAGAAGCCGGTGCAACAACTTTCTGGCCAGACTCGGGGTGGCAGTAGTGAGCAAAATAAACAGTAACAAAGCATTCTCACTAGAGCTGGTCTCTGTGGCTGTCATGTGGTACTGACATCATGCATTGGATGTGGCCTGGAGGCCAAGTGGGCGCCAGATGGAAAAAGTTTGGGAATCACTGATCTGTTATCTGGAATCAGCAGTTTCACATTCAGCTTCCACGTTCCCCTGCCTGCCTTATGGTCCTCCTGTAGGTGACAGGTGGCTTGAAGGAGGCAGTGGTCAAAGAAGAATATTGGTTTAATGTTGGTGGTTCTGACCATGACAGCCTTCATCATGAAGACAAAGTCTATCCGGGACCAGGTAGAGCCATTCAATTTCTACCACGTGGGCTGCGGCTGTGAGACACCAGCAGAGTTGATGAAGCTGTGCATCCTTTTCTGTCTCCATCAGGAGTTTGGAGGCACTGTCCTGTCTGCTGTCAGCACTGCTGGATCGTATAGCCACAGCTATGATGCAGTTGAAGTCACCAGCCAAAACGACCGGCTTGGACATCACCAGCAATGATGAGAGCTGCTGGAAGTCGGCCACCCTCTCAGTTTTTTGGGCAAGGCGTCCACTTTGATCAGCCGAAGCAGAATGTCGCGGTACTTCAAGTCCACCTCAAGGAGATATCCCTCAACCACTTCCTTAAACTCAGTGATTGGAAAGTTGCCTCCCTGGAGCAAGACGCCCAGACAACAATAGCTACCCCCACCACCCCACCATACCAACAACCCATGGGGCCACCATCGTGACCGCCTCCAATAGTTTTGGTGGTGTGGTAACTCACACTCCTATAGGAAAATCCCATGTTTTGACTTTATCAAGGTATTGTAAAGCATTAACACATCGCATAGTGCATTTAGCACTGAGCGCATTTAGAGTTGCTAATTTAATTTCCATTTTTTATTCATAAGAGTCCACAGTTTGCAATCCTTACAGATTGGTCAGTGTCCATCACCCTGAGCCCACATGCCCACCACTTTGGTAATCTTCAGTACTAATTGCAGGCTCAGGAACAGAGTGCGATCTTCCTCTGGGACGAAGTCTCCTTGGGTAACTTGGGGGGAGATCCGGCTGTGCTCCTACCTCTCCGTCTCTTGGTTGGTTAGCATTGTTCTCCAGTAGCTGGGAACCCATGGCATCTGCTCTGCTCCCGGTGAGGAGATGTTGTGTGTTCACGATAGTTAAGTGAACTCCAAGGAACTTGGAGTTGTCTACTGAAGTTGTTGATATGTAGTGGAAGGTAGTCATTCCTGGTCCTCCTGAATCCACAATAATCTCCTTCGTCTTGTCCACGTTGAGAGGCAGGTTGTTACTGTTGCATTATTTTATGAGATTTTCTATCTCTTCTCTTTTGCGCCACTCATTGTTGTTGCTGATGTGCCAACTATTGTTGTGTCATCTGCAAATTTGATGACATTGTTGGAACTGGATCTGGCAAAGCAGTCATGTCTCAGTAGCATAAACAGGAGCAGGCTGAGCACACCATCCTGAGGTGAGCGAGTGCTCAGCGTGACTGCGCTCGACATTCTGCTACCGGCCCAGAAAGACTGTCATCTTTCCATTAGGAAGTCCAGGATCTAATTACAGAGAGAGGTGTTGAGTCTCAGCGGGGACAACTCCTCTGAGCCGGGGTGAAGTTAATCAACAGCAGTCTGAAATATGAGGCGTCATTCTCCAGGTGGGCCAGGATGGAGTGAAACGACAAGATTATAGCATCATCTGTGGAACAGTTTCTTCTATGAGCAAATTGAAATAGGTCCAGCATCTCTGGGAGGTGTGGTTTGATGCCTTCCATCACCAGATACTTGAAGCATTTCATAATGGTGGAGGTCAGCGCCACAGGGTGGTAGTCATTGAAACCAGTTATTGTCACCCTCTTGGGTACCGGGATGATGGTGGCTGCCTTGAACCCTGTGGGAACTATGGACTACTGCAGTGAGCTGTTGAATATGTTCATGAAGATCTCTGTCAATTGGTCTGTCCAGTTCTTCAGTACTTAACCAGATATGTTGTCTGGTCCCGCTGCCTTTTGTGGGTTCACCTTAGATAGGGTTCTCCTCATGTCAGCTACGGCTATGCAGAGGAGCCCATTCATCAGGGGAACACTGAGCTTTCTTTGGCATCAACCTGTTCCTCTCATCAAACTGTGCATAGAAGGTGCTCAGACTATCTGGAAGGGCAGTGACATTGTCCAAATTCGCAAGGTTGTGAGCTGTTTAAAATCATTTCAATTGTGCCTCATGTCGCCAGTGTTGCTGCAGCTTGCCAAGGTGAAAGTTAGCCAATCTATATGCATAGTAGTTCCATGGCCTTCTGCAGTAACCTTTTATTGTTGCACATTAGTCGATGCCTTCTGGAAAACTAAATATATCTACTGGTTATCCTTCTGCTGCCTCGTTCATGCTGCCTTGTCAATGGATTTCTCACACAAAATTTCCCTTTAATAAAACCATGTTGGTTCTGCTGGATTTCATTGCTATTCTGAATGTTCTGTTAGCATTTTCTAAATAATGATACTTGTCATCTAACTAGTCAGCATTTCTTATTTACTGTCACCCTCCTTTCTTGAATAGGGGCTTACATTTGCAATTTTCCAATCAATTCTAACCTTTCCAGATAAAAGGATATTTTGCAATATCAGGTGGAAGTGATACATCAGCCTTTAGTAACACTTAGTTTTCCCCAAATTTTTTCTCTTCACAACTGTTTTAGTTCTTCTCTCTTGCCTCAGTTTTTCTATTGTTATTAGGGTGCTGTTATCATCCACTGAGAAGGCAGATACAAAACATTTCTTCACAGTTATTTCCATTTCTCCAATTCCTCAGCCTTGCGTCTACAAGAATTTGTTTTATTTTTAGTGTCAATAGTGTTCTTACTGTTTTTATACCTAGAAATTGTATTGGAAAATTTCCTCCTTTTCTGTTTAATACAATCATACTCTACTAGTTTTCTTTTTTTCTAAATTACCCAGCATTTTGCGAAACTTATTGTTTAAATTGGTTTCATCCTCAACTTCCTTGTATAGCAACAGTTGAATCATCCCTCACTCCGAGTCCTTATTTCTCAATGGTGCAAATCGTTGTTGAAGGATTCTGAATTATTTCCATGACTGTTTATGTTGATCTACTATTTTATATTTTCATCTTTTTTCTCGTTCACTTTAACCAATCTTCTTCATTCTCTTTCTTTAAGTTTAGGGTGTATTTTTGTGTTCATGTGCATCATGTTGATCTACTATTTTATATTTTCATCTTTTTTCTCGTTCACTTTAACCAATCTTCTTCATTGTCTTTCTTTAAGTTTAGGGTGTGTTTTTGTGTTCATGTGCATTATGTTGATCATGGTGCTGAAAAACTGAATGGAAAACACTGCTTATGCTCAAGATTGGCCGAGGCACCTAAACAGCCGTAAATGAAGTTGGAATAATTTTGCTTTATTAATTGGTATTGTAGAAACAGCACTAGAATAAATTTATGAAAACAGCATGAGACAAATGTTCCTGAGATTGTATTGCTTAGGGTTCCCCTCTCAAACTGCAAAGAAATCAATTAAGCCAACTATAATGAAAT
This sequence comes from Narcine bancroftii, assembly GCF_036971445.1. Taxonomy (NCBI): domain Eukaryota; kingdom Metazoa; phylum Chordata; class Chondrichthyes; order Torpediniformes; family Narcinidae; genus Narcine; species Narcine bancroftii. Next base: position 291,000,946 of record NC_091470.1, on the reverse strand, counting down.
TATCAGACCATTCAATTCTTAACACCCAATGATCATCAATATTAGTGCAAACAGTGCCTCTTGAGATGTTGCAGCATTATCTACAATGTCTCCCACTTTCACTACCCTCAGACGGTCATGGTTGAACACACATTTGCTCCAATATTTCTTTTTAAACAGTTGGATGAATACAATAAGATACAGGCATCCTATGGGTGCTTTTAATTCGTGAATCTCTTTATCCGATAATTATTATTTTCCATTGATATTTTCTTCACATAATTTACACTAAATTCTATCCATAACCTGGCAAAAAAAAAGAATTGAAAACCTAACATAAAATTCAAGAATAAGAATGAAAAGCATCCTAAATATTTTCACTATATACTGTATACTTATATACATTTCGCGGCCTGCAAAATAAAACAGATTATCTTTTAAAAAAAATGAAGATAGCAATATTTGAATTATTCTAAAAGTGAAACCTTTTCTTCATATTACCTGTGAGCTATGAAGATCTGTTGTCAGCATAATGATAGAATATGCCAAGACATATGCAGTGTCTGCACTTGCAAAAAGTGTTTGCCTGAAAAGACAAAGCATTAGTTTTAACAAATATTTTACAACTTGAAATGCATAGCATCTCAATGCAACCACCATGTTTCTTGGTGTTTACTTTACCCAGACTTAGGAGTTGAAATTTACCCTTGATTGCACTCCAGGTATCTGGCTGCAAATTTTTCCATTAATCGGTCAATTTTCTGAGCTTCTCCCGGCAGACGGAAACCCTCAAGAAACATTCGGAGAGCAGAGACAAAATCTTTTGATGAGAAGTCTAACTGATCCACGTATGCGTACATTACTTCTTTATTAAATTTGTCATTATCTCCTACAAATTCACCCACTTGTGTCTAAAGAAAAAAAGAAAAAAGTATTCTGTAATCCACACAAACAATAAAATTATGTTTTTGCTTTACAAAAATATTTTATTGTAGATGTAGCTTTTCCTTAATAAAGCTTATTGTTTACATCGCCCAATATGCAACAGACAATTGCAAATGCATATTACATAGAACTTAACAGTACAGTTCCTTCAGCCCACAATGTTGGGCATGTAAACCTACTTCATAACAAACTAATTTTTCCCTGCCTCACACCCCAACTCTAGATTTCTCCTATATCCATGTGCCTATCTAAGAGTCTTTAGAATGTCCCTATTGTACCAGCCTCCACCACCTCTCCTGGCAATGCATTCCAAGCATCCACTATTCTCTGTGTAAAAGCTTACCTCCGACATCTCCCGAAACATTCCCTACTCACCTTCATCAAATGTCCTCTGGTATTTACTATTGTTGCCTTGGAGAAATGGTTACACTTGTCCACCCTATTTAAGCCCCTAATAATTTTACGTACCTCCATTAAATTATCTCTTATTCAAATGGGCAAAAACCCCAGCTCAGTCAACCTTGCTTCATAAGACATGTTCTCCAATCCAGGCAACATCTTGGTAAATCTCCTCTGCAGCCTCTCCAAAGCATCTACATACTTCCCTTCATATGGCAACCAGAACTGAATGCAATATACCATGTGGCATAACCAGTGTTTTAATGTGTTCATGGTTCTTGAACTCAATCCCTGACCAAAGGCTAACACACCATACACTTTCTTAACCACCCTATCAACTGGTGCAGCAACTATGGTCTGAGTTCCCTAGATCTCTCTGTTCTTCCACACTGTTAAGAATCCTGCCATTAACCACAGACTCCACTTTCAAGTTTGACCTTCCACTTCACACTTATCTGGATTAAACTTTATCGGTCACTTCTTCATCAGTTCAAGTTTGATTTCAGAACTCTTTAAACCAATTATTAGGGTTGGGCATTTTTGACAAATGTCATGTACCGTGCATTGATGCAAATGTAGTTGGACATCTTCAGAGGCCAGTTAAGAGTCAAATGATGTGGAACTCAAGTTACATCTATAAGGGACTGGTCAAGAATAACGTGTGAAGCTGATGGGGATTTTAGAACAAATCACCATCTTTAACGTTTATTTTTATTGATATCAACTCTTCTCAAAATTATTTTTTTTATATATATAGCACTGTCAGATACGAATTATGAACTGATGATCCAGATTGAAGAACATTTCACCGGCGCCGGTGTTTTGAAAGAGTTATCCAATTAAACTGATATCAAATAATATCATAATCTCTTGTCCTTTGTCCCTACGTTTCCACTGCATTAAGTGAACCTTTAAATAGCACATCTTTTGAAAGTCTATGTATACAATATAAACTGTACTACTCTCCTCAACCCTCTTCTTACCCTCAATGGCTCATATTTTGAACCATTGTTCACCTGCTGAAACAAAAAAGTCCTTCAGTTCACTGATGCTGTTTTCAAAGTCAATGGGGAGGAAAATGATTGAGAAATAAACCTCCACAATTTCCATCACTTTTTCCCTGAGTAACTACTGTATCTGCACTCACATGAAACAAGTGTCTTTTGTGTTTTGAATTCTACCCATCTTTTTAACATTGGCCCATTATATTCAATCTTACATCTTTACGACCCCTTCCATTTCAACCAAAGTGGCAGTATCTATTGCACGAGGGAAGACAAATATAAAGTACAGTACAACTCCGATTATCCAAAATGATCGAGACCAGACCTATGTCAAATAAACTTTTTTTTCGGAGAACTGGTCATTTATTAAAAACAGCCCAGTAACAACAGCAAATCACTTGTAACAGCATTTAAACAACAAGGGAAGGCTTTTTAAGCATTAAAATAAAATGTTAGATTTTAACTTCTTACCGTATCTAATCTTTCTTCTTGGTGCAGAAATTGGGCAATATCATCAGGTGTAGTGCCAAGCATTCCTTGTTCTTGGAGATACTGTATTCCTCTTTTTGGTTTCTTATTAAATCTGAATAAATAAAATGAAAGCACAGGGAGACATTGGTCAACGTTGTGCATTTTCATTTTTACAATCAAATAATTTAAAAATATGATCAGAATATCAATTAAAACAAGAATGAGTTTTGATTAGAAGGTACAAACAGTAGAACATTTTCCACATAATAAATACAATCTTTTGGAGGAACTCAGAAGATCAAGCAGGCATCAGTGGGAGATAAAGAATGATTGATATTTTGGACCAAAACCTTTGACCTCTGACTGAAAAAAATGACCATTCTTTTTCTCACACTGATGCCACTTGATCCAGCAAATAGTGTTAAACCAGATTCCAGCATCTCTAGTCTCTTGTGTCAAAACTTTGCACATAGTTGTCATGCTGTACAAGTGACAGTGGCGCTCACCATACATCTTGAAAACCTTTGAATAAATTTTCAAGAACCTAAATGGGACTAGTTTGGATGGACTGAAGGGCCTGTTTCCACACTGAATGATTCTATAACCTGAAGAACAGGAAAGCTTGACCAATTTCTGCAGCATCAAAGCACCAGAAAATGATCCAAGTGACAATGGTAATCTTCAAAGTGGAAGTCACTGCTATTTCAATACATCATTTTGAAAGCCATCCTGAATATTGCAAATGCATACACCATCCAGGGCATGATTAAGAACATCTGACCTACAATGACATTCCCCACTTCTGGACTGAGGACCTGTAGGATGAGAGCTCTCTATATCCTGTCAATACTTGCTATCTCCTCAATCTCTAAGGTCTGCTTCTATCCATTCTGATCCTTCTCATGCCGACTGCTCTAGCCAAAGTGCTGTTATCAATTTTCAGAAACCCCTCATTTTTAAAAGAAGTGGCCTATGGCATCACCAGGCAACAGCACATAACGATCATATGGTAGCTGTAAATGCAGACCAGCAATGGTACTCAACTTTCTTCATGGCCACCTTTGCTATTGGCTCATATGCCCAAGGCAGAACTGATGCCAAATCGAAGGATTATTCAATGCCATGGCCAATTCCTTGAGGAGCAATGGAATCTGGAACCAAAGATCTGACTGGGTCTGGAACCAGGAGCACATTGACCATCTTAGCCTGATTGCCATTTTTTTTGCCAGTTCAGATACCAATCCAGATACAGCTTGAGGACATTACACCAGTGAGCACCAATTGATACTAGAACATTGGAGTACTGGAATGGACTGATAAATATAGGCACATAAAACTCCTTGTACCTGGAATTCAAGCAAACAGCAACCTCAAGCAACTGGCTTGAGGAAAATAAATTTAAACAATTAAAATAAATAAGAATAAAATAACAGGCAAAATTGTAAAGTTCTCTGAAGTAACACTTAAACCTTTGGTGAAGATGGGTGCAAATATTCAGCCAGCGGAGTGCCTTGGTCATGCTTTGTTCATAGCAGCTGTTTGAATAAAGTTGTCTAAAACAGCTATGGTGTCAACCAGGATGAATACCTGGCTGATGCTGCTCACCATTCAGGTGACTCCCTTATGCCAGCTTCATCAGAATCATTCCAATCAGAGATTTTATCGATAAATTTTGGGGAGAGGCGGGGTAATTAACTATAATGTTAGTGTTTATCTTTCAGGTGGCTCTGAGGCGGGTGGGGGTGGGAACCTGCAGATGCAGCGACGGTTAAATGTTTTCAAAGAATGCAACTGAAAATAAAGTGAAATGCTTTAAGGCTTATATATTCATGCAAGTGAATTTTGTTCAGTGTAAGTACAGTATATTTATCTTTTAAACTGTTTATTCTCAATACAGGTGTATTAGTTAGGCCTGGTAAGAGCAAGTGTCAAGCAACTGGAAAATACATTTACCCAGGATCTACCAATCCCTATAGGTGTCAGATACCAGGGGCTTTACTGTATATCACTGTGATGAATACAGATCTGGCAACAGCCACAAGCTACAATTTTAGAGTTTGTTTCAAGAAACTAAAACATGAATAGTAAGCAAAATGATTTTTTCAATTATCATGCATGCCATGGCATTCTTAGCACAATTCACTCTTGTGAAATATAATTTGGTTATGTGAACGGGAAAAAAAAACCCCAGCTCCTATTGTTATTTGGATTGCAGTTTCAGTCTTGAAGCAACTGTTGTGTTGAGCATCAAGTTCTGCAGGAATTAATTTGAAAGACAGCAATTTGGCAGGGAGCCTTACATTCCAAGCTTTCTCCATAGAGCTTTGATGGGGACTTCAGACCTGCAATATCAGTGCACCAAAACTGAAAATTTTCAGAAATCACGTGTCCAATAACTTGTGTTTTTAAATGAATGATTCAATAAGAGAAGCGAAGTACAAGTTGATGATGAAAAGTGAGAGGATCATTTAAAGAGATATATGAGCCTTTTTTTTAAATTACACAGAGAGCAAAGGGTGACAGGAATGCTCTACCAGGTGTAATGGTGGAAAAAGGTACAAAAGTTGCATTTAAGAAGCTTTCATATAGACACATGAATATACATGGAATGGAGGAATACAGATCATATGCAGGCAGAAGAGATGAGATTTAGTTTGATTTGGCATCATGGTCAGTGCAGACATCATGGCCAAAGAGCCTGTTACAATGCTATACTGTTCTTTGTTCTATATATAAGCCATAAGCATTGTATTTTTCTGAAGTGTCGGAGGCTGATGGGCAATTTGATGGAAGTACATAAAATTATGAGAAGCACTGATAGGGCAGATAGAGATACATGGCAGAGCTTTAAGAATGAGAAGGGAAATGTTTACAGATTTGTTAGACTTTTTTTTTTAAAAACACAAAAAGTGTGGCAGTAGCCTGGAATCCACTAAGAGGAAAGGTAACATTTGGCATTTATTTTCATCAATAACTCTAAATTGTTTACTTTGACCCAGACAAGTACTGTGAAACTGACATTTTTGATATCAACGCTTCTTAATGAGATGCCAATTTTGAATCCAATCAGATTTTCTTAACAATTTTTCAAGTCATCACATTTAATAGTGCAAAATAAATAAAAATACTGTTCAAAAGGAATCAACAGATCTATTCTGATGTGTATCAGACTTACAAGTCAATTCCTTGTTCTATGATTTCCTTTTGCTGCTTCAAAACTTCATACTGTTCTGGATTGTCTGCACCAGAGGTCTGAGTGCTATAGCTACCAATTCCTGATGATGCCGTAGAATCCAAGGAGTTTATACTTCCATATCGATTAATTGTATTAGGATACTTGCTTTCATTATTGTCTTGATCTGAAGATTTTTCTTGACCTACATCAAAACAGGGATTGACAAGATTATAAAGGTGTTTAAAATTACATGCATAGGGAATCAATATTTCATAAAAATAAATAAATTGAGCAATCTCATAAGGTATACAAATTGCTACAGGTGATTTAACTTTTGGTTTGAAAATAACAAAAATGGTAATTTATTTTTTCCTCAAACAACACTGAAGAGATGCAAATTATTTAAATTCTAATAAAAACTTAAATTTTACCTACAAGTTGGCAAAAAGTTAAAACACGCTTAAACAGCTGTAACATTTAATAGATACAAGTTTGATTCAGTAGCTCATTAAAGCGAAATTCAAACAATCACTACTATATCACATTTGCTCCAAAAGCCACTGCAAAGTGATCCCTTGAAATAGCTGAACTATTCAACATAATGGAAATAGAATCCGTTTAAACCTAGAGAAACTGATTTTAAATTTTAGCTACCAGTTTAATGTGTGAAAATGGAGATTTATGCAATTACTTCTAGATTGGATCCAGAAAAGATTCATGAGAAAAATACAAAATGAGAAAATGAGTGATAAGTCATTGTATTGATAGAAAGATAAGCACATAAAAATACATTAGAAATAAACTTATTTCAAATTGTGCTGCTTTTTTTCAAAAGTAGATCCCTGAAGTTTTGGGAGAGCAAAATTTTGAAAACCAATTGAAATTGAAAGAGCTCATGGCGCCCTGAAACCAAAACCTTTTCCAAATCAGTGACTGCATTCTATATTAATTAAATGTTTATGTTATCAGGACAGAGAGAGGTTTTAGGTCTTATGAGGAGCAAGGGAATGGCAAGGACCGCTTCAATGGGATGGAAATAGAATTTTAATCTATCCCATCCTGAGTGAAGATCTACTGAAGAGAGGGAAAGAATTCAACCCAGCTAAGAAGGCTCTTTTTGATATAAATGTGTCCTTCATTACCCTACAACTTTGAAGAAGTTTTGTACCTGGAAACTAAAATAGATTCTTTTCCAACTTTGCTCAACCAGAAGAATTTGCCTGGGTACAGCTCCAAGAAGATCTCTGAACTGTTTTGCTATTTTTTCCTGTTTCATTATTATTGGAAAAGGGGAAGTTTGGAAGATGAAATAAATCAAAATAAGAATTATTCTTTTTTCTCTTCTTTCTTGCTTTTTGATTTCTGGAAAGTTATTTTAGTTGTGAACAACTAATTAATTAAAGTTTCTGTATTAAATGTACTGGGGAGCTGATTGCTGAGAGATTGTGTGTTTTTGTGAACCCGTAAAATGGAGGGAAGTAGTGTATATTTAAACAACACTTATAACACTTACTTCTTTTATATAAATATAGTTATAAACTATAAGTGTGGGACTATATATTTTTGAATGTCTATTTGTCTTTTTTATTCTATTTGGATTGCTGGAGGAGATGTGTACTGGCACATATTAAACAATGGAATTCGGAGGAGACATGCGGGGAGAAGTAATGGAAGGGGATTGATTATATTTAATAAAGATGAGTGAGGTAATGAAGTTTGTAAATTTTAATGTTAGTGGGTTAAACGGAATTGTAAAAAGGAAGAATGTTAACATATATTAAGAAAATGGGAGTTGATGTGGCTTTGCTTCAAGAAACACATTTGACTGAAAAAGAACACTTGAAATTAAAAATGGACTGGGTTGCATATGTAGAGTCTTCCTCATTTAATTCTAAAGCAAGAGGTGTGGCAACTTTGATAAAGAATCTTCCAATTAAAATTCAAAATATTATGACAGACCCAGTAGGGAGGTACCTAATGATGCATCGTCAACTATATTTTGAAAGTGTCTTTGATTCAAAATTTTCTTAAGTTTTAGATGTGGTGAAAATTTAGGAACTTTTTTGCATTCAACTTGTTTTTGTCCTGAGGCAAGATCTTTTTGGGTGGATTTAGGTAATTTTTTTGGAACAAGTTACAGGTGTCATATTTCTGCAAAATCCAGATTTATTTCTATAAGGGAATATTGAAGGAACAAGACCTAAATCAAAACTGTCAATATATCAACTGGAATTTGTTAAAGTTGCATTAGAGCTGGAAAAGAAATGTATTGCAATTACTTGGAAATCAGGTATATATCTGGGTACGGCAAGATGAAATGCAGAAATTCAAAGTTGTATTCCTTTGGAAAAAACTACATATATTTTGAGAAATTAAATATGCTCGGTTTCTGCAAATTTAGCACCCATCCCAAATATTAGGTTTAAATTTGTAAAACTGTCTTTCCTATGCCTCTGGACCTGTGAAAATCTGGTCTGAATTGTATTAAAGAATTCTCTAAACATGTGTTAGATGACAGTCCTATGTGCAATCCAGAAAGTTTCATTTTCTTTCTCTTCATTTATTTTATGTAACCATTTTGTATTTTTTACACTGGTTACTTTGAGGGAGGGGGGGCTTAGAGGGGGTAAATATCATCATGTATGTAATTTCTAGTTTGTTTTTCTTTTTGGAAAATGTATTATTATATTAATTCTTGATTACTACACATATGGAAAAATTTTAAATAAAATATTCAAAAAAATTTGCTTTTTTTAAAATTGAAAATGTGGCCATGTCAAATTGTTGTGTTTCTTTCTTTCAGAGCAGACATGTCAAATGAAGGGAAAACAACATTCAAACTTAAATACTGAAGAAATTTTGTTTACTTTGAAAATAATCTGTAACTTGTCTTACTTTTTAGGTACAATACAATGAATTGGTCGTGAAAACACAAGTACGAAAAAAATAAAGTGGTATACATACATGTGGTTTATCCTTTCCACTAAAATCAATATCTATACAAACATTACAAAAACCAACTAAAAATCTACATTTGAATGCATCAATACATTACATACTAATTAATCCTACTGAAGGGATCCAAATTCATAAATTGCCTCAATTTTACATACCTGCCCTTCCTGATTAAGACAGCCATTGAAAAACAGTAAAAAGTTTTAACTAAGCATGATTTTTTTCTTAACAGTAGTAAATACTGCAGTTGACTGAAATTGCACAAATCAAAGTCTTTGATTTTAAAAGAGTCACCACTAAGGCCTTACATATGAAAAACAAAAAACACTGAAACAAACTAATTGTGCCAAAATATCTTTTATGCTTTTTTACACAGCCATTTTGTTCCAGGATATTATTCCCTCAGCCTGCTGTTCTGCTCTATCCCTGTGGGCCACTAAGCCTAAGCTTAAACAGAACCCCACACCTAACCCTAACCAAAAACCCCAACCATAGCTCTAACACTAGCCCTATCAAAAATCACACACCTAAACCAAAGGTGTGAATTTAAGGTTACCCACTAAGCAGACAATAAACTTACCCCAGGACATATCAAAATGCACAAGGAGATAAGGCACTGATCCCACTAAGAGTAGAAACAGTCAAAGGGTAATCAGACCATGGGCCAACCAAAAGCAGCAGTTTATAGTGACACAGAACTTCTGAGAAGACCAGTGAAGACAAGACGAATGATTATCCTGTTGCCCGCATATTGACAAACTACCCTGAATCCTAACCATAGATTTGACACTTGGTCTGCCAGATTGTGAGGGCAATCACAAAGGACAAAGATTTGACACTAGATCTCCCAGATTGTGAGCAAGCAGGTCCGTGGGTTTGTCCTCACTTTGAACAGAATGAAGCTCACTGCCCCATTCCTCAACCGCCACCAGCCCCTAACGATAGGTAGTGGTGATTAGTAACTGATTACTTAAGGTGGTATGTGAGTGGAAAGAAAAAATTTGAAATCTACTTTTTTCAATCAATAATTGCAGTAGATTTTCCCACACTCTTTTATACACTGTTTACATGCTTTATTAAATTGTGCGTGCATTTCCCACACTCTATAAATTGTGATTTTATTAAATTGTGTGCTTATTTTCCCATGCTTCTTTATACATTGTACACATTTTATTAAATTGTGCGTGCATTTCCCACACTCTATAAATTGTGATTTTATTAAATTGTGTGCTTATTTTCCCATGCTTCTTTATACATTGTACACATTTTATTAAATTGTGCATGTATTTCCCCATGCTCCTTTAAACAGTGTCGTTTTATTAAATTGTGCGTGTATTTTCTCATATTCTTTTATACATTGTGTGCTATGTTCCTATGCTTTTATACATTGTGTGCATGTTTTATTAAATTGTGCATGTATTTCCCACACTCCTTTATACATTGTACGCAGGTTTTATTAAATTGTCCATATTTTCTCGTGCTCCTTTTACATTGTGCGCATGTTTTATTAAATTGTCCATGTATTTTCCCATGCTCTTTTATATATTGTGTGTGTTTTATTAAATTGTGTGTATTTTCACATGCTTCTTTATACATTATCCATGTTGTTTTATTAAATTGTTCGTGTACTTTCTCTCGCTCTTTTATACATTGTGCACGTATGTTCCCATACTCCTTTATACATTGTGTGCGTTGTTTTATGAAAATGTTTGTGTATTTTCCCACACTCCTTTATACATTTTGCAGGTTGTCTTATTATACTGTCCGTGTATTTTCCCACGCTTTTATATATTGTGCGCGCATGTTTTCTTAAATTGTGCAAATTTTCCCATGCTCCTTTATACATTGTGCGTCGTTTTATTAAATTGTCCACGTATTTTCCCATCCACCTTTATACATTGTGCGTCGTTTTATTACATTGTCCACGTATTTTCCCATCCTCCTTTATAATTATGCGTTGTTTTATTAAATTGTGCGTATTTTCCCATGCTCCTTTATACATTGTGCGTGTTGTTTCATTAAATTGTCCGTGTATTTTCCCATCCTCCTTTATACATTGTGCGTTGTTTTATTAAATTGTCCGTGTATTTTCCCAGCCTCCTTTATACATTGTGCACATATATCTTATTAAATCGAGCGTATTTCCCCATCCTCCTTTATACATTGTTCGTGTTGTTTTATTAAATTGTCCGTGTATTTTCCCCATGCTCCTTTATACATTGTGCCCGAATGTCTTATTAAATTGAGCGTGTTTTTCCCATGGTCTTTCATAAATTGTGCATGCTTGCTTTATTCCCAGTTTTCCCACACTCTTCTATTAATTGTGTATGTGTGTGCTTTAGCTCTGGCTAAGATTTTCCCATGCTTTTCTATTAATTGTTGTGTGTTAATAAAGGTGTCCAGACTCGTCTCTCATGGAGCTGACACTTTCTCTTTTCTCAACACAACACTGACCAGTGCAGGGACTGACAGCGTTACTCATCATTTTCACCCTAATTTAAACCCGGCATATAAAACTGGGGGAATATTTTTGAGCCATTTTTTGGGAAAAACAAGTGGGTCTAACATGCCATTAAATATGGTATGTTATACATGACATTGAATACTGACGCTGTTGAGTTACACGTCTCACCCCTTTTGTTCATGGAATGTCAGAATGCAGTCTAAAAAGGAGGATTGATATAGAAATTGCTGGTTTTGGTCATTCCAGTGTGAATGACCAATGCTGGCATATCAGAGGCTCTTTATAATAAGGAAAAAAATCAAGCGAATGCTGTGTAATAAAACATATTTGGTATTCAAAATGTGTGGAATTAGTTACACCAAACACTGCAAATTTTACTATCTCAAGTGTTTATTTTGAAAAATTAAATTTTTTATTCTATATTTCTCTTTTGCATCCATTTGACTCCATTGCATCTTCTCTATCATTTGCATCTGAATTCTTGCATCTATTGTTACAGAGAGTCTCTGTTGGTCCTTCAAAAAGAAAGCAAATATCTTGGGACATATCATTAGTAGTTCTCGAAAGAACCAATGTAGAATAAACCCACACTAGGCCCTTTCATGCCATGCCTCTGCCTGGAGGCCGGCTATAAGCAAAGAGCAAAAATATAAACTTACCCTTCAAGGAGCAGCCCTAAAAATCTGCTCTTACATCGCGTTCATGTTGACTGGTGCCTCGTAACACCCTCTGGGGTCTATGGAGGCAGGTGACTGGTGCCGTGGCACTGCCCATCATAAATACGCGGCAGGGCAATGGCAGTCTTCCCTACCCATAATCTCACACGCAGCTGGAACCACTCTGTTTCCCAAAATGGTTCCAGCTGCTTGGGGGGGCATTATGGGTAGGGCATTTTGAGCTGCCAACAAGTGGTCTCAAAGGCTGAAGCGGCCCAGTGAGGTGCCGGAGCGACCAGCAGGGTTGTCACAGCCTGCACTGGCTGCCCCCGACATTTCCCACCTTGATGTGAAGCTCCCTCTACACTGTCCCATTACACACTCCCGGGGTCAGACACAGAGTGAAACTCCCTCCTCACTGACCCACACTCTCAGCAAAAGCAATGCAGAATAAGACCTGTTTAATTAAACTCTGTCTAACTTTTTTATATAAAGGATCTGAATTACAGGTAAGATGTTTCCGGAAGGTATATGGAACCTTGGTTTTCAAGAGATATTGAGACCTTGGTTAAGAAGAAGAAGAACGGGACCATTAGAGGGCACACAAAATCAGTGAACTGGTACGGACTCGAAAGGCCAACATGGCCTGTTTCCGCTCCGTAAATGGTTATATGGTTATATGAATGGCTTCCGCCAGCCACCCCCTGCCCTGACAGCCTCCACCAGTAGCCCCTGCCTTGACAGGGTCATGGAGGGAGAGGGGAGAGGGGTGAGTGGGTGGAAGAGAGAGGGGAGATGGGTTGCGGGCTGACGGGGTTGACACAACATCATGAGCCTGCCCCTAGCCAGCTGCTTTCAGCAGCATTGCATTCATGCAAGGTGGTGGAGTGGAGTGCTCCGCCGATGATCCTTTCCCAAGAGGGATTGCAGTCAGTGCCTTGGAGCCAGCCATGGCGCATTCATAGAGGTAAGTCTTCTGAGGTAATGGCGGAGAATCTTCGCCTTTACAGTCAGGCTTTTTCACTGCATGAAACAGCCTCTTGTTAGCATATGCCACAAGTACCTTGCTCCAGCAAAATCTGACCTGGTACCTTTGGTGTTCCCAAGGACAGATGTGATACGATACTAATGTTCACAATGGCAAGTGATGTCTTTGGTGGAAATGATTTGGATATTAACATTTGTGTTCAGAGTAAAATTAAGTAATGCAGCCTACCAAATTAGATAAATTTGTTAATGAGCATCAAACTTTTCAAAAGCTGCAGAGAGCAAGAAAACAAGCAAGAATAAGACAAAAAATTCCATGAATTTATGCCTGGAGGAATTCCAATTGCAATTTGGAGGTCACGTCACATTCAATCACTGTAGATACATGCAATTCAGACATGGCAAAAAATAAGTCAATGAATTGGAATAAAGGTGCGGATATCTCCTAAAGTGCCCTTGACCCTGAATAAATTAATACCCATGACTCTGGATAATAAAATCCTGGACATCTGGTGCCAGAAGGGGATCAGGTTTATCGAGGATTGTTATAAGTATGGGCAGCTTATGTCATTTGAACAACTAAGTAATAAATATGATTTGACGAATAAAATTTTCTTCTGCTATCTCGCTAAGATCTTTGTGAAGGGATAATTTGGGACTGTCTATGGCCCTGTCCATGCGTAGTGACATGGAGATTCTAATTCAAAAGTGGAATACATGCAAGTTCATCTCTATGATGCATCTCCTATTCCAAAGTGAGAGCCTGAAGTCAGGCTTACACAATTTGAGACTGACTTGGGCACAACAAACCATAAGCGGTGCTAGTCAGACTAGTATCTGGAGAGCATGACAGCAGTTATTATCAGGAACAGGTTGGTACAATAAATTTTTCTGCATCAAATGCTCCTCACACCAGAAAAAATTACATAAATCTAAACCAGAAATTTCTGAAATGTGTTGCGTACGAAGGTGAAATCCTTCTGGGAGGACTTGGGGACCTTCTGAAAAAAAATTACCAACGTGTATTTTCCACAGGATCTGGGGCTGTACCTTGTGGGAAACATTATGGATACAAGTTTTAAACTGTCCAGATACCAAATTCAGTTTGTGAAGGTCGCCTTGTCAGTAGCCAGGAAGTGTACAGCAGTCATGTGCAAGTCTGACTCCCAACTAAACATTCCACGATGGAATATGGAGATACAGAGTTGTATTCCCCTGGGAAAATCATGTACAATTTAAGGAGAAAATATGACACATTCATTTGGGTATGGCAAATATAGTTACACCCCTTTAAATAGAAGGTAAAAATCCATACCAATAGTGGAATAATTAAGATATATGAAGTTGGTCGGGGCACAGATGATGTGCTTGCTTCATATCTTTTTCATTTTACTTTATTACTTTGGGTTTATATTGGGTTCTTTTAAGTGTCTGTGTTTCTATAGATTTTTGTTTTTATTTAATTTACAATCTTTTCCTTGTGGTATTAGGGTATGAGAGGGGAGGGAGAGGGGTAGGTGGGGTGGGGAATGGACTCTGAATATAATATATCATTGTTGAGAAACTGTATTGTTTGGATTTGTGAGAGTCTTGGATAATCAAAAATAAAATATACAAAAAAAAAAAAATCACTGCAGATAAAAGGATTTTATGCATTCAGGCGAGTACAGTGGCATTGCGGGGAGGCATTGCTGTTTGAATCTGATTACTAGTGATATCAGGGTGACGTTCACAGGAATTTCTCCAAATACTTCTGTTTCCTCCCACTTTCAATTACCTGTAGCCTTAATGGGTTGGACTTGACGGTCATGCAAGTAGCAATATGTTACTTGAAACAGAGAAATAAGTGAGGGAATGTGATTGATGGAATAGTTCTGAAAGGCAACAAAGACCTTCGGCCACATGGCTTCTTTTCTATGTCAAGCAAACAATTGAGACGTGGCTATTGTTTGCAAAGCTAGTGAGTTGATAACATTTTTGAGACTGGAAGCAGAAAACATTAAAGAAAACCGTTTCTCTCACTTGAGGGCTTCAATATTCATATCAGAAAAATAACACAATTAGATCAATGTACAAAATAGCCTCTTCCAATACTGAAGTAGAAAAAATACAGCATTACTGTAGGTAAACAAGCACTCTGCATCTCGAGATATCAGTCAATACCATTACCATTCTATCAAAGCAGAAAGGAAAATAAAACTCAACCTTGACATTACAGTCAAATAGATGTCAAGGGAGACTGCATGCAGTACACAAAAATTAATATTAAAAGTCCAGAAACACAAAATCAAATTAAATGTCTTGTTCTTGCACATTTACAAATGCCTTTATATTATATTTCCTGTTATTTTATTGGCTTCAATTCCAAAATTTGTATAAAATTAACTTGATAAATTATAATTGATGTGTCTGCTTCAACATTAATGTGCAACATTGAATCTATGCTGCAGTTTGACAGATTTTCAAATAAAAATTAACTGACAAAAAGTGAAACAAAAATATCCTACCAAGGCTGGTCTGAGAGTTTGGATTCACGTACAGGTCCTTACTCCATTCCACCATACACTTCAAAATTGAGACCAAACACTCCAAGCCCTTCTTCCTCAGACTGAGCTCCTTAAATTTAAAAAATGGATGGTAATCAGATTTGAAGAGCAAGTAAACTACAATTCTACACATTAAATATATGCATAATTTATGACACAAAGGGAAGATCACCGATGTGTCACGCACCTCGCTTATAAAGAACAAAATTTCACCATACTTCCCTTTTGCCCATGCTCAGAAATGTCTTGTCTTCTAGTACAGTATTCATTATTTACAACAATGCCTCCATTTGACATCTTTTGGAACTCTGATGAATTTTTCTGCACTCAAGCTTGATTTCATTCACTTTATCAGTTAGAGGGTAAACTAGACACAGTATAGCCACAATATCCACTATGCAATCCTTCACAGTTCATACTGTTGAAAATCTTCTCCACACCCTTGCCAAACTTGGGCTCAATTTGGAGGTTGTGAAATCTCGGAATTCAGGAAATGAATGTCTTGAATCATATTCACATGACAAAAGAAGAGCTGCTGGTGGTCTTGAATTTGAACTAAGGTGGATAATTCCTCGGACCTGAAGAAATTTATGCCAGAGAAAGTGAGAGAAGGAGGAGTCACGCGATGGAGTAGTGGCCGGACGGTGAACTCCAGCCCTCTCCAGAAAAGTCGGGAAAAACAAGAGAAAACACAAAGGCACAGAAATAAAAGTTACAGAAAAGTGAGTATAAAGGTGGAAAGAAGATGGCGACAAAAAAAGAAAAGTCGAAAGCAACGGTAAGAAGAGAGGAAGAGAAGACAAAGGAGGGAAAAGGTGAAGGCCTTACCTGTCCGAAGAGGCCCGCTGCGGAGAGAGAAACCCGCTCCCTCAGGTCGGTAAATAATGGACTACAAAAATGGCTCGCAGAGCCGAACAAAAGTGCGCAACCGCGCATGCGCGAAGTTTCGCGCATGCGCGATGCGAATGAAAAAAAACACACCGACGGGAGGGGGGACCAGCTGGGGAGTCGATCTCCACAGCCGGCAACGACAGCTGCAGAACACCTGCAGCAAGAAGAGACCACAGAAGACAATAGAAACAAGATAGAAGAGGAGGAAAGGGCACCAAAGAAACAACAGATGGTAAACCCAGAGGAAGAAGAAGAGGAAGAGTATGGTGAAATAGAAGAAGAAAAGAGAGGCAAGGTAAAGGATATACTTGCTCTTATTAGAGGATACATGGAATCATTTAAAGAATGGCAAACACAGGAATTTAAGGATTTAAGAAAAAGAATAAACAACACAGAGGAGAAAATAATTAAAATGGAGATGACCTTAACAGAAATGGGAAAAAAAATGGACAAGATGGAAGAGCGGGCAGTAGCAGCAGAAATGGAGGTAGAAGACTTAAAAAAGAAATTGGAGAAATCTAATAAAAAAACTAAAGAGACACAAGAACTACTAGCTCAAAAAATAGATACAATGGAAAACCATAACAGAAGAAATAACATAAAGATAGTGGGCCTTAAGGAAGATGAAGAAGGCAAGAATATGAGGGAGTTTATAAAAGAGTGGATCCCTAAGACCCTAGGATGTCCAGAACTACAGCATGAAATGGAAATAGAAAGGGCACATAGAGTATTGGCCTCTAAACCACAACCACAACAAAAACCAAGATCTATTGTAGTAAAATTCCTAAGATATACTACAAGAGAAAAGGTACTGGAGAAGACAATGGAAAAAGTAAGAGAGGGCAACAAACCACTGGAGTATAAAGGGCAAAAAATCTTCATTTATCCAGATATAAGTTTTGAACTCCTAAAGAAGAGAAAAGAGTTCAATACAGCAAAGGCGATTTTATGGAAGAAAGGGTATAAATTTATACTAAAGCATCCAGCGGTATTGAAAATATTTATTCCAGGACAACAAAACAGACTATTCGCGGATCCAGAAGAAGCACGAAAATTTGCAGAACAATTACAAAAATAGACTGAGGGAGGAAGACGGGTAATGAGAGTTAAAATGATCACGACTGATATGTATGTGGGTAAAGACAAAAATAGACTGAGGGATGAAGACGGGTAATGAGAGTAAAAATGATCACGATTGATATGTATGCAGGTAAAGAGGTATAAGAGTGAATAGAGACAATAAGCATACATGAATGTATCTGTACTTAGAGGAAAATATGGATAGTATAGACAAGAATTAATAAGGGAAGGTAATGGAATAGAGAGAATAAGGAGGGAATTAAAAGAGGGACCTTTGTGACATATGAAAAGTGAAATCTTTTCTGGGGGAGGCGGGGTGGGGGGAAATAGCGGTCACTGCAAAATCAGTTGACGCTTGCGAGTGGATTCGCAAATCCAAATGGAGAGGGGAGATGTGGTTGTCCGACAAGGGATAAAGGACAACTCAGGAGGTGAAGGGGAGATTGGGGATAAATAAGATAGAAATAGGAGAATAAGGAAAATGTTAGATGTTGTAGGAATGTTGTCTTATAAAGAGTTGAAAATAAGAAAACAGAAATGGAAAAGGAGGAAAGGTAATGATGGAAAAACGGAAAGAGAAGATAAACAAAATATAAAAGGGCTACGCTGAACTATATGTCTTTAAATATTAATGGAATACATAACCAAATTAAAAGGAAGAAACTACCAAATTTAAATGAATAAATGTATTCCATTAGAAAAAATAACATATTGGTTAAGAAATAACATTGAAATATTCGAACAAGTATAGGAGCCTTACATTAAATACAATAGCGAAAACCTACCGGGGACAAACATTACCTAAGTTGATGGAAGGAGAAGGAAAGAAAAGAATGGACTCAGTAGAATTTCTGGTGTAATTTTGTTGAATGACAACATTGTCTGACTGGCTTAATGCAACCTAGATTGTATACCTAAAATGGATGAGAGGGGGGGGTGGGGGGGTGGTTTGGGAGGAAAGGGGGGAGGGGGAGAAAAAGTCACTGTATATGTGTGAAAAGAAATAGTGTATATCATGGCTAATGTGATTTATGGTGTGAAAAATAAAAAAAATTTAAAAAAAAAAAAAAAAAAAAAAAAAAAAAAAAAAAAAAAAAGAAAGTGAGAGAAGAAATTGCTGGGGACCGGGTGGAGATATTTGCATGATCTCAGTCACAAGTGAGGTACCGAAAGACTGAAGGTTGACTAATGTTGTGCCTTTATTTAAGAAGAACTGGAAGGATAAGACAAGGACCTACAGGCTAGTGAGATGAAAATCAGTGAAACAAATAAGTCTGCAGACATTGTGATTATAGTCAAATGCTGCAGGAACACAGCCGACAAAGATATATTGCCAATATTTCGGGCCTGAGCCCTTCTTCAAAGAATAAGCACAATGATTAAAAGAAAGGAAATGTCAGAATACAAATAGGGCTGGTTGAGGGAGGAGGCAAGACCAACGATATATAAGGGGCGAAGTAAGAGTTGATTATGTCTGTGCAAAAGGAGTGAGGGAAAGGGAAAGAGAGAGCTGGTGGAAGAAGTGAAGGAGGGATGGTTTTAAACACAAGCCAGAGAAGTCAATATTAATGCCATCTGGTTGGAGGGTGTCCAGTCGGAAGATGAAGTATTGTTTCTCCAATTTTCAGGTGGTTTCAGACTGGCAGTGCATGAGAGCATAGACAGACATGTCAGCAAGGGAAGGAGATGAGGAATTGAAGTGGGTGGCCATTTTTGTAATCGTAAGGTTTGGTCGATGTCGCTTACTGTTTTGTTCTTGTTTTTCAGCCTCTAAATGTTTGACTTTCATTGGCACAACTCTCGTCCTCATGTTGAAAAATGGTAAAGGTGATCGAAAGCTTAAAAGCAAGTCTAACTCTCTTATACCTGCACCAATGAAGCAATTAAATATACCCAAGTACTCACAAACACCTGTGAGACCAAATGTCCCTAACATTAAGGTAACCTGAAATGAGGGGACTATGTATAAAAAGTGCTGTAATTTCCACATGATCAAACCAAAATTATATAAATAACCTTGAATAAAATCTGGAATGTGCACTTTAATTATATGTGAATTGTTCAATTACAAATTTAAAATTGTGGAGCACAGGGGCAAATAAAGGAAAACTGTGTCTTTGTCCCAAACATTATGGAGGGCACTGTTGTTCCCTGAAAGCGGTGACTCAAATGGATACGATGATGAGACAGTTTTTTGGAATTCTGAAAAGATTTACAAGGATGTTATCAGAACTGAAGAGCTTGAGTTATAAGAAGAGGTTATTTAGGATGAGGCATTTTTCCCTCAGGAACATAAGATGCTAAAGGATGACCTTGTAGAATTTATATAAAATTATAAGGGACTTAGCCTTACGGTGCAGGGGTCTAAAACTAGGGGGTATAGGTTAAAGGTGAGATGCAAAAAAATTGTAGGACCCCATGTTTCAAAAAGGTCATTTCTTATTCTTCAAAACTAAAAAGAAATAAGTAAAAACAACCTTCTAACAAGTGTCCAAATAGATCTTAGAATGAAGACATTTATGTGGCAGTTCATCCTAAAGAATCTTGCAATTAAGTAATTTTGAATATTACTCCAGCTGTAGCAAATGCAGGAGTTGATTTGTGAAAGCAAGCACTCTTGAACAGCAAAATTATATGGCCAAAATAATTCCAAGGATTGCTATTATGGATAATTATTTACAGAAAGTAAAAGATTTTTTGGAAATGTTGTTTAAAAAATACTGTCACACCCAAATGAAAGAGGAAATGGGATCAATTTCATATTTCACCCAAAAAACATGATTGTCTAGTACACACGTCAAACTCAGGCCCGTGGGCCAAATTTGGCCTGTGATATAATTATATTTGGCCCGCAAGATCATATCAAATATGTATTAGAGCTGGCCGCCGCGCCAGTATAGCACATGCACAGCTAATATTACAAATCCCAGAATGCTTTGCAAATGCGTTGGCGCTGGCCCGTCAGCCCGCTAATCGCCCCCACCTCCTCTCTTTACTTTCATTAGCATCTTCGACCTGTCGCCCAACTCACACGTAATAAACCCCTTACGGAAAATGGCCAAACGAAAGACAGAAAACAGGACCTTTCAAGACAGGTGGGAGGCAAACTCTGACCCCAGAGTTTGATGAACTTGCATCTAAGAAGAGATGCCAAGTATCTGGTTTAGACCCAGGTGCATCAGAGTAAATCACAGTGTAGCAAGCTAAGCTTGGATTAATATTTTCTTTGGTTAACTTTGGACTGTTCATAGTTGAAAGATTGGATTTTCATTGAAGCAAGTTGTTATTTTTTTGACTTGTTGGCTTGTGAAAAAAAAACATTTAAAAGGAGCTTAAAGGCTATAGAGAAATATTATTTATTGAATATTTTATTTCTCATTTGTTAATGCTTCTTCTGGAAAGAGTTTAACCAAAACTATTATTAAACATTTATTTTAATAAGAAAAAGTTTAACATTACATATGTTAAACAAGTTTTTAATTTTGGCCCTCTGTAAATTTTAGTTTGACTCCCCTGGTCTCGTACATGCTTTGTATTGAATTGGATGTCAGTCAAGATTAATCTCTTGGAGACCTTGAACCCATAATCTTCTGATTTGAAGTGCTATCAACCATGAGAAAGCCTATAGTGCCTTCAAATAAATAAGAAGATACCCTCATTTAAGATTCCTATACTTAAAAAGTATTCAATTGGCTTTAAAGTATTCTATGATATCGAAAGGTACTGAAGGAATGAGTGCATCTCTCTTTTTCCACCAAATTACATTTGAGAAATTTGCACCATAGGTCCAAGCCAAACAATCTGCTAAAGAAACTCAGTCAAACAGCATTGAGAGCAAAACTGTCAACTTTTCAAGCAAAAACTCATCATCAGGACTAAGTTAGTACTGAAGCAATACAAGGACAAGGTAAGAGGTATGAGATAGGGACCCTGCATTGTTACCTCGACTTCTCCCATCCAGTCTCCAGTAAGGATGTCATCCCTATCTTTCAATTTCTCTGCTTTCACAGCATCTGCTCTCAAGATTAGCCATTTTATTCCAGGACATCTGAAATCTCCCTTTTATTGGAAGATGGCTTCCCCTCTACTGTGGTCAATAGAGCCATCTCCCACATCCTGTCTCTCACAGTTCCTCTGTTATCTATACCCCCAAACAGAACAGGGAGAGGGTTCATTTTATCCTCACTTTACACCCACCATCTGAAGACAAACATTGAGTTTGGGCTTAGATTTTTAGCATCTGCAGCCTCCTGAGTGTCGCTATATACAAGTTCACTAGTCAACAAAGAATGGTGAAAAGTTCCAACAGACATGGCAAAAAAGACACCAGTGCTTTCCTTCTCCTTACCTCTCGGCCTTCTGTAGGAACTGCTCCCTCCACGATTCCCTCGAGCACTCATCCCTCCCAACCCATTGCGGTCCTGGCACCTTCCCCTATGCCTGCAGGAGGTGTAACAGTTGCGCCCACACCACCTCCCTCACCATGGTCCAGGGCCCAAAAAAAGCCTTTTACATGAAGCAACACTTCACTTGTGGCATTCTCTATATCGGAGAGACCAGTCGCAAACTGGGAGATGTTTTGCTTTTTATTAAATTTATTTCTGATTACATCAGTGTGGTCATTCAATTCAGGCATGATTGCTAATCAGCTAAAAACTTTACCAAATGAATTTAATTTTGAGATACAACATGGTTACAGTGCTTCTGACCTAAAGTTTGCACCACCCAATTAACATGCTAACCCATACATCTTTGGAATGTGGAAGGAAACTATTGAACCCTGAGGAAACTCACACGGTCATGGGGAATGTACAAACTCCCTTCAGAGGGGGCCAAATTTGAATCTGGATCACTGGTAATGCAATAGTCTTGCACGTAACTGCTACATTACCACGCCACCCAAATTTTTCCAAAAATGCAGAAGAAAGAGTTGAACAGATGAAATTCTCAGCAAGTATTTTACATATTGTGATGCAATTGTTATCAGTTTCTTCGTATGTTTCTGTTACCTGCACAGGCGTCATTCCCAGCTCATGGCCTGCTCGTCCTTGGGCTATTTTAGACAAGTCATTGACTAATCTTTCAAAGATATTTGCAGCATTCAAGTCACAATCATAATTTACATAAATGTCCACCACACTTTGAGCATCTGAAAATACAAATGAAACAAATTCATATGATTAGAAAATATTTATAAAATTCTTCAATACCATTGCCTTGAAAAATTGGATTTAAAAATTTCACCTGCACATATTCTGGTCAGCGTTTGAATTACCATCCACTTATGATCAAATGAACTTGTAGATGTCTCCAAAATATAAAGAAATATTTCTTTGAAGAATACCTAAAAAACATTCAATGAAAATGTCAATCTGCTGCAATTCTGAAATCAATTAAAATTCTTGTTCAACATTTAATGACTTTTGCCTACTCAGCAACAAAAATATTTAAATAAAAATCCTGAAAACAACCCCAAAGCATATAAACATTAGCATGGTAGGATGCAAGCCTGAATCACCTAGAAATAGTAACTAATAGTCTCAACTTCAGAGGGAGAGAGAGTGCGTGAGGGTGATGAGCAGTGCATGAAATTAAAAGAATAAACACTCATAAAAGTTACAAATATCTGTATTCAACTACACAAATCTTAATGAATCAAGCCAGTTAAAGCCCCTCAATTTCAAAATTCACTACCTGTAATTGCTTTAATTATGTCATATTTACATATTGTGTTATTTTTCCATCATCAGGCACTAGAATCCAATGAAGTTAAATTTTTTGTCTATAAAGATATTACTAAAATTATAGCACTCTAGATTATAATATTTTACCTCAATCTGCATTTTAAGATGAGTCTTGAAGTTTGATAAGAGAGTGAGGAAGATGGAAAGTGACAATTCAAATACTTCTGGTACAGAGGAAACACCATTTTTTGACAAGGCGACACAAAGGTATTGTTTTATTGCATTGATGAACATCTCATTTGTTCGAAAGATTGGTCCAGCGTTTTGTAAAATTGATAGTAGCAGTTGTAATGAGAGGATCTTAGACCTCAATTCATGAGACCTAGAAAGTAAAACTAAAATTTAGAGAATTTTTGGAAAAGCAACAAAATGAAAACAGAAATCCCTTTGCATTGATTTACATAATTCTTAAACAAGATTTTTAATTCAAATTTTCTTTAAAAAAAAGCACTAATTTGAATGTTATTCCAAAGATTAAATTGAGGTTTGGAGATTTGTTACAAAACAAATTAATATGGAAAATTACTGATCTATTTATAGTAAATACAACCCAAACTCCATTCTAAAGACAATCGTTGTAGTTAAATGATCAAACATGTTCAAATGCCTCTGAAGATTTTATACACCATTTTCACTTGTTATTTCTCAGTTTTCAATTTTAATGTTGGCCAGCAAAAATAAAAGTACGATATCAAATTCATGTTTATTATATCCAAGTGATGTTATCGATTGGAGACTCTCCTTGACCCATATATATGGGAACTTTAACTGTTTTTCTTTCCACACATACTATTTTATTCACGCAGCTTCATTCAAGAATTTCAACACTAATTGCACTGGCTACCTTAGCTCCATACCTACATTTATTTTAAATATTAATTCATGTGTTTCCATCAACCTCAAATATGCTTGTCCCACTATAGTACAACATACCATTTTCCAGTAATTGACTGGATAGCATTTTACTCTCTCCCTCATCCCACATATGAAAATAAAACCCAGCTTCTAGGAATTATAGAGCAACAGTGGCTGGTGAATTGTCTAACAATGCCATGTTCAGGTTCAAACCCTGATCACACAAGCAGCCACCTTCATTGGCATGGAGACGAACTGGTACAAAGACTATGGAAGAATATTGCATGAAGTGAATCCTTAAATCTAACACCCAGAAAAAAAACACTTGCTACTTTTCATTTTGACAACAAGAGGACTAAACATACCCTAAAAGGGAGAAGTCACCCCACTCTAATCACCTTTGAATGACACCAAAGCCATAATAACTTTCAAAAAACACAATCGTAGCCAGCAAGTCAAAGATAAGAAACAAGTTGATCCAGAAGTTAACAAGGACACAATGGCACAGCATCCAGGGATGTCAGCAGATGCTTTGGATAGGATGCAGAGATTTACCAGGATTTGATTGGATTGGAAAACATACATTATGACACAAGGTTGACCTCAGAGTTTTCTCTTTGGAGCGTCAATGGATAAAAGGTGACTTAATAGAGGTACTGTTTTTAAGATTATGAGAGTCTTTGATAGGATGGACAACCAGCATCTTTTTTCCCCAAGGGAACAATAGCAAATACTACAGGACCTCTGTTTAAGTGGAGTGAAATTTAGAGGAGATGTCAGATTTCAGAAAGTGGTGAGTGCCTATAATGCATTGACAGGAGCGGTGGTGCAGGCTGACATTCAAAAGCCGACACTCCTAGATAGGAACATGAATACAACAAAAATAGATGGTTATGGGTGTGAGGTAAGGAAGGGTTATATTGTTGTGGAGAAAGTTTACATAAGTTGACACATCATTGTGGGTTGAATTGCTTGTACAAATAGTCCCTGACTTACTATTTTTTGAAGTTATGACGGTTCAAATCCGTACTGCACTTTTAATTTTGGCTAGGCTATGTTCAGTGTCTCCTGACGGCACTGTATCGGTCCCCACACTGAGCCCATTGCCCCAGTCTCTCCCGACAACCCTATGTCAGTCCCAACACTGATCCCACTGCCCCGCTCTCTCCCAACAGTCCCATGTCAGTCCCCACACTGATCCTACTGCCCTGCTCTCTCCCCACAGTCCCGAGTCAGTCCCCACACTGATCCCACTGCCCACTCTCTCCCAACAATCCTGTGTCAGTCCCCACACTGATCTTACTGCCCCCTCTCTTCCCAATGTCTTCACAGGGCCAGGTTTCCAAAGCTCCAAGAGATTTGAGGCCACAATTTTGCTGAAGTCAACATTAAAATAAACTGATATATTTGGAAAATATTATGGCAATTTACTTGCCAAAAATACATACAAAATAAGAATGATTCTGATGAAAAGTCACTGAACTGAAAGTTAATTGTTTTTTCTCCTCACAGGATTTGCCTGAGCCACTGTATTTTTCTAGTTATTTCTATCTGCTTTTATTGTTCCAACACAATGAATACATTGGTTCGCTGAACAATATTTTAACAGAAAGATATATGTAGAGCTTCCATATGTCAGGCAACTATTTGCTGATAATTACTAGATTTTAGATCTTTCTAGCCTTTGTGAAAACTTTGAATAGTACTAGTGAAAGTGAATGAGTACTGGCATGTGCTGTTATTAATGAGGAGAGTATTTATATTGATTATTTACATTTTGTATTTACAGGTTTGTTAAATAAAAATCAGAAAGTTCAGATTTAAAAAGAACTAAATGGTGAGACTCAAACACAATGGATACTGTAAGATGGTGCCGACGCTAAGGCTAAATCAGATTTAGAGATTTGATTCTATTTGTGCAAACCATTCCTTTCTGATCGAAAGTGCAATACCAGTAACTAAGAAAATATATTGATTAAGCACAATTTGATGCAAATGGAACTGTTAAAAATTAGTTGAAAATACAATTCAAATTTGGTTTTCACTGGGAATTTGTATTCTTCTGCACTTACTTGGGGTCAGGAGGACCATCAGAAAGTGGTTTCATTGAGAGCTTACACAAGGATCTGAAGACCAGAAAGGCATCCTTCTGAAGAATATGAGAGAACTTAGCACTAGAAGGACCTCCAGGGGTGGTTCCACATTCCTAAAAAAATGAAGCAAAATTATCATATCGTTATACCATTTGTGCAAGGCTTTTCTGCTCCAGAGCTTCAATGCATTGGGGCATTTAATATTTTGAAAAGATGGGGAGATGGCTAATGGACAAAACATTCAGACATTCTGCCCATCAATTAAACAAATTACATGATATACTGGTGGAAAATATTATTGTAAATGCTTCATGTAAATATCCCGTCCTGACAAAACTGAAGCATTTCTGCCTGTGTACGTCATTGTATTATTTCCTTCCATATGTGATCAATGACAAATTAAAAGAAACTAATGTGTATTTGATATAGGTTAAAACACAAGATAGCCCATTCATTTAGTTCCGATGAATACTATGGAGCAGCAGCTACATAGTGTAACATCTGGCAATTAGCCAATCACTATAAATGGGCAATGTTTAATTCACCTCGATACCTCAATAGGTAGAAAAGGTCTGGTCTAAAATATTAACCATCACTGAATTCTGTAAAATGCTGCCAAAATCTAATGTTAGGATTCGTGTTTTATAATACAAACACTGATTTTAAAAACTCAAATTTTCAAATTTTAGAGTTGATAAAATTGAATAAATGAACATGACTTGTTTAATGTTAAACATGTATTCATTTTCAGGCTGTATATTTGCTTTGATAGAATGATTATTTATCTGACAATAATGAAGATACATCATATGGCATATTCCAGTAAGCAGTTGTGCAGTGACATGGCACTTTTCATTTATCAGATTTTAGAGCATTTATCTGAACACCAATGAATCAGAGAATTTCAAGTCTGCTTAGGAAAAACACTAAGCAATAATACTGAAAACTTCCATGTTGGCTATTCTCACTCCACCCTTTCTCTTCCCTCACCCTGTACAGTGAGTTTGTTCATTTCTTTATTCTTCGAACAGCTGGATACATTTGAGAGTGGATAAATGCAATATATGAGTATTTTATCCAACATTATAGAATTTGATTTTGAAGTTAATTCATAATTTATATCAAAGTATGCAAAATTATAACCTTTGAAAATGAATTGCATCATTCTTAAACGTGTATATTCTTCAGCAAAATAATACATTGATGCGTCATTGAAACATTCTGTTTGGATATACAGTAGAACTCCGATTATCCAAAATTGGATTCTCTGAAATCCTCACTTATACGAAAAAAATTAAAAATTTCGGATAAATGAGGATATCCAAAAGAAATCAGAACTCCTCATTTATCCAAATATTTTTTGAAACCGTACTGACCTTGCAGGTTGAAAAAAAATTCCTCCCTCCCCTCTCTCCATTTCTTCTTTATCTTCTATTGACTTTTCTCTCCATCTCTCTCTCAAACTGCATCCCACTGTCTCCCAGTTGCAAGCAGTTGAAAGAATCCCTTGTCCTGGCATCATCAAGGAAGCAGCCTCCCAGGCAGGTATGGGGACCTCAAGCTCCCAGGCAGGAGCGGGGCCCCAACAGGCAGGTGTTGGTGATCGGCAACGGCCAGCATTTTTTTGGTGAAAATTAAACATTATTTTAATGCTTGAAAATCCTTCCTTTGTTGTATGTTTTTGTTTAAATACTGTTACAAGTGATTTGTTGTTGCTGCTGGGATGTTTTTAAAAATTAACCAGTTATCCAAAAAAACATTTATCCACCATAGGTTCAGTCCTGGCCATTGCAGATAATTGGAGTTGTACTGACATTGGAAACAATGAATGGAAGTTTGATGCACAAATAATGCAGAAAGAAGAGAACTACGGAGACAGGATGGGAAGAATAAACTAAATGAGAGGAAGCTCATGTGGAATATCAATGCTGGAAATGACCAGGCTCAGTGACCTCTTTGCAATATATACATGTGCTGGGAAACTCAGCAGGTAATGCAGCATACATAGGAAGTAGAGGGTCACCAAGGTTTCTGGCCAAATTGAAACTTTGGTTACCTTTTACTTCCTATGGATGCTGCGTAGCCTACTAAGATTTTCCAGCACATTTGGGTATTGTACTTGACCTTAGCATCTGCAAACTTTGTTTATCTATAT
The DNA here is from genome assembly GCF_036971445.1 of Narcine bancroftii. Classification (NCBI taxonomy): domain Eukaryota; kingdom Metazoa; phylum Chordata; class Chondrichthyes; order Torpediniformes; family Narcinidae; genus Narcine; species Narcine bancroftii. The sequence continues at coordinate 290,972,547 of NC_091470.1, read as the reverse complement.
GTTTTTTTTTCTCCAAAGAACTTTTATATACATCCTTTTATCAATATTTGCTGCGTTATTTTAAAAACCACATCTCAAGTTGTTACTTTTTGCACCAGTCTTCAACAAACTGTGCCTCCTCACAAAGAAAAATGTAATTGATTGCAGTATTTTGATATCAGAAAGAAGGTCTGGCTGAAGCAACTTAAACTAGATTGGAACAAGATCAGAGACGTGGCTCAAGGATGGAAGCCATTGAGAGATGAATGTCCAAGGATACACAGTCTATTGAAATGATTGTCAGGTAAGCAGAGAGGGTGGCATGGCTCTGTTGGTAAGGAATAACATTAAATCATTAGAAAGGGGTGACATAGAGTCAGAAGATACAGAATCATTGTGGGTTTAGTTAAGAAATGGCAAGGGTAAAAAAAAAAACAATTTTGGCAGACCTCCAAACAGTAGTTGGAATGTAGACAGCAAATTAGAAAAGCAAATAGAAAAGGTGTGACAGAGGGCAACATTATGGTCGTCATGAGGGATTTTAATGTGCAAATTAATTGGGAAAACCAGGTTGGGACTGGATTTGAAGAGAGAGAATTTGCAGAATGCCAAGGAGATGACTTGTGGCTGAGCCAGCCAGGGAAATGGCAATTTTGGATTGGATATTTTGTAATGAACCAGAGTTGAAAGGGAGCTGAAGGAAAGAGAAACTTTAGGAGGCAGTGATCGTAACATGATAGAACTTGACCTGCAGTTTGAGAGGAAGAAACTAAAATTAGAGGCGTCAGTATACCAGTGGAATGAAAAGAACTACAGAAGTAAAAGAGAAGGACTTGCAAAAGTTAACTTGAAAATCACAATAGCAAGGAGGGTGACAGAGCAGCAATGGCTGGAGTTTCTGTGAGAAATAAAGAAAGTGCAGGACAGGTTTATTCCAGACAAGAAGAAATATTTGAATGGAAAATTGACAACTGCGGCTGACAAGAGAAATCAAAGGCAGAGTAAAGGCAAAAGAAAGGGCAGACAAGGAAGCAAAAAAATAGTGGGAAGATAAAGGATTGGGAAGCTTTTAAAAACAAACAGAAGGGAACTAAGAAGGTCATTTGGAAGGGAAAAATTAACTTTGAAAGGAGGCCAGCAAATAATATCAATAATAATACTAAAATCTTTTTTTTTTAAGTATCTTAACAGTAAAAAAGGCAATATTAGATATAGGACAGATAGAAAATGACACTGGAGAAATTATAATGGGAAACAAAGAAATGGCAGAGGAACTGAATGAGTCTTCCCTGTGGAAATTATTAGCAGTATTCCAAACTTTCAAGGGTGTTAGGGAAAAGAGAATGCAGTCAAGATCACCAGTGAGAAGGTGCTTGGGATCAGATGTAAAGCACCCTCAGGTTCTGAGAGAAGTAGCTATAGAGTTACTGGAGGCACCCATAATGATCTTCCAAGAATCAAAAGATTCTGGCATGGCTTTGGAGGACTGAAAAATTCCAAAGTTCGCTCCGCTGCTTAAAAAGGGAGGGAGGCGACAGAAAGGAAATTATAGACCTGTTAGTCCAACATCATGGCATAGAAGTAGTTATCAAGTCAATTGTCAAGGATGAGGTAACTGAGTAACTGGAGGTGCATGACCAGCATGGTTCCTTAAAAGAAAGTCTTGCCTGTCAATCCTACTGCAATTTTTTTTTTAAGGAAATCACAAGTAGGCTAGACAAAGGCAGTGGATGGTATATATTTGGACTTTCAAAAGGTCTTTGACCAGGTGCTGCACACGAGGCTGTTTCATAAAAGGAGAGCTCATAGAATTACAGAACAGATACTAACCTGGGTCAAGCATTGGCTGATCAGCAAGATACAGAGTGTGGAAATAAAAGAATTCTATTCTGATTGGCTACTGGTTGCCAGTGGTGGACTGCAGCTGTCAGTGTTGGGGCCATTTCTTTTTACAGTGTATGTTAATGATTAGGATTGCAGAATAAATAACTTTTTAAGGCAAGATGCAGATGACACAAAGGGAGGTGAAGGGTAAGGTAGTGAGGAAAAAACAGAGAGGTTGAAGAGAGACCTATATAGATTAGGAGAATGGGCAAAAAAGTGGCAAATGAACTACAATGTGGGAAAGTGTATGGTCATGCATTTTGGTAGAAGGAATCAAATGATACAGTATTATTTGAATGGGAAAAAAATCAAAATTCAGAGATGCAAAGGGACTTGGGAATCCTCGAGACCTGCAGGTTGCATCAGTGGTGAGGAAGGTGAATGCAATGTTGGCAATAATATCAAGAGGAATAGGATACAATAACAGGGAAGTGATGTTGAAGCTTTAGAAAGCAGTGGTGAGGCCTCACTGGAGTACAGGGTATAGTTTTGGGCTCCTTATTTAAGGAAGGATGTGGTGGCATGAGGGAGAGTTCAGAGAAGATTTAGAAGAATTATTCCTGGAATGAGGAATTAGCAAATGATGAACATTTGACGGCTATGAACTGAACTCTTTGGAGTTCAGAAGAATGAAGGGAACCTCATAGATGCATTTGAAATGTTGACAGAGCAGATGTGGCAAAGTTGTATCCCATGGTAGGAGAGTCAAGGACAAGAGGGCACAATTTCAGGATTGAAGGGTGCTCATTTAAAACAGAGATGCAGAGGAATTTCTTTAGCCAGAGAGTAGTAAATCTCTGGAATTTGCTGCTACCTTTGGTAGCCAATTTATTAGGTGTATTTTCGGCATAATTTGATAGCTGTCTGAATAGTCAGATTGTCAGGGTATCAAAGGTTAAGAGGAGTGGGGTTGAGTGAGAGAATGAATCAGTTCATGATAGAGTGGCAGAGTGGAATCAATGGCCCGAGTGGCTTACTTCTGCTTCTATATCTTATGGAAATTTTTTTTATAGTACTGACATTTTAAAATCACAAGCTCACATGAAACTTAACATGCTCAGCAATGTATTATTTTGAAAAAGCAAACAAAAAATTTGAAAAGATTCATGCCTTTTCTTCATGGCAATGTGTAAACACAGGAAATTTAAGAAATGTCACCTTTCAAATTAAATGCAAAAATGAAATTCAAAATGTTCACATGTACACTCTAAATAAAGCCTTAGTACTAATGATTTAAAGTCATAGAATTTACTCAATAAAGTTACCCAGTCAGATTTTAATAAATAACCTACCCCTAATGAAAAGATTAATAATAACAATATTTGAAAATAATTATGAAAAGAGATCAATCTATTTCTTATTTGCCATCACCTGAGTATCACTGGATGAAACTGACAATCTGTCATCTGGCAGAGGTGGAGTATACGATGTGGAGATTGGTGTCCCTGGAATTCCATTGGAATGAACATTGTCCACTTCATGAACTGCTGGTGTTTCCTCATCCAGGATGCCATCAGTAGTTTCAGAACCACCAATTCCACTTTGTTTCTCTTCCAAATCTGGAGGATAATGTCTTAGTTAAAAACTTAACAAAATTATGCTTTACAAAATGATGACATGTGCACACCACTTTGAAGAAAAAGCATGTCAGTAAAATTTTGAAACGTGAGGAATAAATAATGAAAATAATAATAAATCAATAACGATGTGGGTTTCATTTAAAAAACATTGAAAACAGACAAACACACATTAATGATAGAAATGTAAAATGATGCTCATTATTGCTGATGTTGACAAATTTCCAAATGAATCAGCCATACAGAACACAATTATATTGTGACTTTAGAATAGCAAAAAAAATCTTAAAGTACTTTATGCAAGTATTTCCAAATAAAATTTGACAATTAGCCACATAAAGACATAAAAGCCAAAAGCTTTTATGAAATTGAGAGATTTTAAGGTGCCCTTTGAAGGAGCAAAGTAGAAGTAGAGGGGCAGAGGTACCAAGGCACTTATGGCTTTGGTACCGAAAGGATGAGCACCAGATTCGTGGCTGATCAAAAAGCTAAAATTGGAGAAATGAGATACCTTTAAGAATTGTTAAACAGGAAAAGATAGCACAGAAGAGGAAAGGATGAGACCATGAAGCATTTTGAAAACAAATCGAGGAATTTTAAAATCAAAGCACTACTTAACTAGAAGCCATAGCAGCTTTGCAAGCACATGGATTTGGTGCATATTACAACAAGAGCAATAGTGTTTTCCATGACCACCAGTTTTTGGAGGACATGGTGAGGCAGCCCATCTTGGATTGTTTTGGAATGGATAAATCTAGCAATAATATGGGACTGAATAAACTGAGACCTAATTGGTGAAGTACAGCAATCCCAAATTCATGGTTTAATGGCACTGGGCTGCTGCCTTTCACTCAAATCAGTGGACAAATTTCAGGCTCAGATTGTTTTCATTATATAATTTGGAGGAGGGGTACGAAAAACTGGCACTGCCTCACCCACCTTCAATTGAACTTTTTACTGGCCAATCACAGCAGCACTGAGGATGGTAGTGGGGTGGTCCAAATCCCACATCGTCCCATCCTCCTAGATGCGTTGTAGGGAGAGGTCCTTTAAGAGGGAGGAAGAAAGTGGGGGTTGGAGAGGAGAGGTTGGGGTGGAAATCAAAAATATAACAAGCAAAAATTATTTGGCTAATTATGACTGAAATCCTTTAACTCAAGATCTCAAAAATGTTCGTTTATTGTCACATATCCTATGATGCTGTGATAAAATGTGTTTATTTAAGACTGATCTAACAAAATCACATTTATAAAATATGCTATATTAACTTCTAAAACAGGTTACAATATTTTAATTTCAGCTTATGATCTATCTTCCATCAAACTTGTTGAAGCCCCATACCAGTTAACTATGCTATGAAAAATTTAATAACTTTCACAATTAGAAAATAAAACAAGTACACTCTAAAAATGTCTGCAGTTGGTCTCCAGCTTTGAATTGGATTTTGATAAATTCATCCTCCAGAACTTGCATGTTCAAAAGAATGAACAACAAATTAAGCACAAAGGTCACAGTCTCTGCTCGATCTCCTATGAAGATCAATTAGGTGAGATATTATAGCACATTGTTAGATTGATGCATTATTGGAAGCTTGGGAGATTACCAGGCATTGACACAATAAAACACTTGCAGTATAAAGTGATTTTTTTTTAAAATGTCAAATAAAAATCTGAGATAAAGATCTTCAAATGCAATCAATTGGTTGCAAAGTATTCTCTTTAAAGTGGTCCCTCCACTGCAAATTCTGAGGAATTGATTTGGGCTTTTTAATTAATATGCAAGGGTGATTCAGCTACATTTGCAATGCAAAGGGAATACTTCATCTTTAAATTTAAATAACGTATTTTATTTTTAAATAGTCTTATAAATTGGCCTTTTTTTTTTAAATTGGATATTCAAAGCATTCTGATAATCGGTCTCATATTACTCATTTGAAGCAAAAAGACGAGATTGTGACAGGTTTAATCCATTATCTTTTTCCTTTCCTTGTTAGTGTCATTCAAGTTCAAAGATAATTAAATTATCACTGCATTCATAATAGAAAGAGATAGTGTTCTTAAAAATCAACAGAAATTAAAGTAGATTAACATGCCAAAAGCAATAATTTCAGTATACTTTACCATTAGTTTTTTTTTTAATCACTGTAGAGAATTCTCTGAGCATTGTAAAAATATAATAAATCATTTATGCTGTTAAGTCTTCAAGTTTCATTGTGACATCCCATTCTCACCTATTAACTAACAGGAGTTGGCTGAAACTGCAGAATTCTGCATTCTAACATCATCTGATGGTTCTGAGTAAACATCAAATCCTTTGTCTTGGATCTTAAATGGTTACACTAGATTTATTGAATGAATCTGCCTATTCCATTATTATCACCTTACACCAATTTTTTTCTCACCAGAGATGTAAAACATTACCATAATTAAAATTTTTAAGTGTAAAAACAATTGAAATAAATTAATACAAAACTAACATTTGCTGGCAATCCTTTAACTTTTAACAGCCAAATTGAAACTTTTACTGCCTGAAAGAGAGAAAACATTCGAGATGGAAACATTAAAGAAAAATCAATAAAATGTCATGCTCAGGTACAACGAAACATGAGAATAAATTAAGAGATGAAATGAATACACTACCTCCAACTGTGGTCACCAATTCTTGTAGAATGCTCTGTACAATTTCATGGACATTATCGTCAAATTCAAGACCCTCCCCATGACTGCTGCCTGCAATCCCTTTTCCAAAACCTTATACAAGGACAGAACATAAAGATGCTCAGAACAACTCAGACACCACTAAATTAAAAAAATAAAAGTACGACTAAAGCAACAAATTACAACAAATACTTTGAGATGAAGCTTTGAGAATATTCCCAAACTTGAACATTCTTTTTGTAACATGGATTACAAGTTACCACGGTTTGTCAAAACCAAGTGTCTAATATCTGTGTAATTGTGGTGCCTACTCCTCGATTTATAACAATTCTATTGAAGTATTTGCATTCAGGCACAAGTTTGTTTCTCTGTTAAACATTGGACTTTTTATTCCCATTCCCATTTCTATGAATAAAAATTCAAATTTTTGGTCAGCAGTGAACATTGTATTCTATTTGTAACACCTACAGCTGTCCATTATATGTTTACTGGGCTATGGCGTGGAACTTCAGACTATCAGGAGACAAATCAGCAGAAAAATTCTCCATGGCAACTGGGGATCCATGCGAATTAAATTGAAGAAACTTTGTACAGAGTCTGACCAGTTAGAATATTTAATCTAAAATTATGTACATAAAACAAAACAGAAAGAGGAAAAGACAGATGGGCTGAAATGACAAAAAATATTGATGTATTAATGTTCAAAACATATGAGTAAATCATTGTATGATGTTAATTTGAATCTTCAGACATTGATTCGAAGTAATTGTCACCTTAAAAACACACTTTAATGGATAAGCCCTTTTTACCTGTTGCATTTAGAATTAGTGTACACAAATATATGGAAGAGCCAAGTGAATAAAAGCTAGACAACAAATTCCTGACTTCTTATTGATCAGGCACAAATAATGCCAGGAATTGCTGTTGTATTTGCTTCTCAATTACATGGACATTAATATCTTCTCCATTTTTTTTTCATATTTAGATCATCATGTTTCAATCCAAACTTGATGTGTTACTTTCATAACTATGTTTACATAATTTTATGTTAAAAGTGAGTATATATTCAATCATAGAAAAAGATGGACATCATTCCAAAGTTTAAGTATCAAGAGAACTGGGGTGACACAGTTAACATAGCAGTTAGTGCAATGCCTTTACGCCAATGACTGGGACTGGGGTTCGAATCCCATGCTGTCTGTATGCATTGGTTTTCCTTGGGGGCTCAGGTTTCCTCCCACCATTCGAAACATTTTGGGGTTGTAGGTTAATTGGGTGTAAATTGGGTGTCACGGACACATGGGCCAAAATGGCCTGTTACATGTCTAAATTTATTTTTAAAAATTATAGAATGTACAAATTAAACTGATGATCATCCTTCCCTGCAAAATTCTGAGACAGTGTTCAGATGTGTGGGGCCATCAACATGAACAAAATGTTTCTATTCAACAATTTTTGGAAAAGTAATTCAACATTTCATGGCCAGCAGACATGGTTGTAATGAAACACCACCTTGAAATATTCAATACGCTGCACCCCCATCCAATCTCCCCAAGCAAACTTGCAATATTGTGCTGACCAAGGTCTACTTTGGTGATCTAACTTTAATCTTGAAAAAAAACTGAAAGCATCTCTCATAACTCTTCCCCATACCATCCCATGGACCATAGCCCCACCAGAGAATAATAGAACACAGTCCTCATAAAATCAATGTCCTCATTTCGTCAGGACATCTTCCCTCTACAACTTATAGCCTCAATCTCCAAACCATCAATTTTTGCTTTTACTTCCTGCCCAAGATCTGCAAGTAGGACTCTCCTGTACATTACCACTTCAGTGAACTTATTGCTTAACACTTCCAAGTTTCCTGGACACAAGCTAAGAGATGGCCCATCTCTTCAAATCTGTCTAACACCAGGATGGTGAGAGTACCTTATACTTCTACCTTGAACAGAGGCAAAATCAATTCGGCTCAGCAGCCACCTGCTTTGTCTGACTAGTCATCACTTTGTTCAACATTTTTTTAGCTCCACTCCTTTCTTTCAAACCTAAGGAGTTGTTATGCTTTTTAAAAAAAAACCAAAAGATGCATGGAACAGAACCTGTTTCAATCTTACTCCCTAACTCAATTATATTCAATAAATAGATAAATGCATTGCTGCTACTTCCTCAACTCCTACAGAACTTTGGCACCTAGTTAACCCTGCTCTCTCTTGCATAGTCTATCTCAGACTCTTCCCTTCAACTTCTTGATGTCCACCTCAGAAAATTATGAATAACTGAGCACAAACCCAAAACAAAATTGATTACATCTCTCACCTTGCTTCCCATGCTTCCCAGAATATTCTCCCAATTTTTACCAACAGCTTGTTCAAGAGGCAACATTTTTGGCAGCAGAGCTTCAAGGAGAGCCTTTTTTGTTGCAATTGTAATTTTTGCCTCATCATAATAGATAGGGCTTCAAGTGCACATCTGTGCTGATGCCCTCTACTCCCAATGAAAACAAACAATTTATGTGATTTTTCATTTCATTAGCTGGACCCTCTTACCCTGCATCAAGAGGGAGCATTTCCAACAACATAATGCATGGAGTCACCTTCATCCAATTGTTTGGAATGAAAAAAATACTCAAATGTTTGCCTTGGCTTACTGACAAATGAAGGAAAAGACCTGTTGGTAAAACAGCAGCTGGGCAATATCATGTACTGCACAGGTCTGAATTCCTGAAAGGGGAATATTAGAATACTGTAGAAGGAAGTTTAAAAATAAACCATAAGGCACAGGAACAGAAATAGGCTATTCAAAACATCAAGTCTGTCCCGCCATTTATTTTCCCACTCACCCCCACTCCTTGTCCTTCTCCCTTTAACCTTTGATGCCTGCAGAATTAAGAATCTCTGCCTTAAATACACCCAATGACCTGACTTCCACAACTGCCTGCAGCAACAAATTTCACAGATTCACCACCCTCTGGCTAAATAAATTTCTCCACATCTCTGTTCTATGTGGACACCCTTCCATCCTTAAGTTTTGCCCTCTTGTCCTAGATTTCTCCACCATGGGAAACAACCTTTCTATACGTGATTTGTCCATGCCTTTCAATATTCAAAATGTTTCAATGAGATCCCTCCCCCCCACCCCCCCTCGCCCCCTCCTCCCCCCCACCCCCCCACCCCCCGCCGCCCCTGCTTTCATTCTCCTAAATTCCAACAAATACAGGCCAAGAGCAGTTAAACTTTACTCGTTTGAAAACCCTCTCATTCCTGGAATCATCCTTGTGAACCTCCTCTGAACCTGAATATCAGCACAACCTTTCTTAAATGAGGAGCCCAAAACTGCTCATATTACTCCAAGTGAGGTCTCACTGGTGCCTGACAAAGGCTCAACATCACATCCCTCATCTGACATTCTATTCCTCTTGAAATGAATGCCAGCATTGCCTTCTTCACCACAGATTCAACCTGCAAGCTTACCTTCAGTCTAACCTGCTCAAGGACTCCTTCGTCCCTTTGCAATTGGGAATTTTCAATTTTCTCCCCATTTAGAAAATAGTCTGCCCATTTATTTCTTCTACCAAGTGCATGACTGTACACATTATGAATTGTATTTCATCTGGCCATTTCTCTGTCCATTCTCCTAATCCAAGTCCTTCTGCATCCTCCCCATTTCTTCAATAATAACTGCTCCTCCACCTACCATATAGTTCATCAATTTCAAAGTACATTACATAGGAAGCAACAATAATCAATAACTTTATTTTAAAGCATTACCCTTTTAAAGTGCAAAAAAACTATACACAAGTTTATGAGCAAACTTATTTACTTTTAGCAGCAGTGGCTTGGTCAACTTCTGTTTGTTCATTTTCTGCATGACACATATCAGTTCCATTTTCTGGCTCTGTATCTTCTTGAATTGGTTGGTCAACCTCATTGATGTGTTCTGATTCCATCACAGGTTCTTGAGCCAGCTCGAGAACAGGCTGCTCCTCAAGTCGATTCATTTGTGGGGATTCAGGTTCAAATTGATTCATAGAGGGCTGCTGAAGATGATGTTGTTGCCGAAGTCTCTCCTTTTCCATTTGTTTTACTTCCTGCAGCTGAATGCACAAAGACATGGTTTCAGATGAAAATGGAACCAAAACTTCCTTCTTGAAGAACTCAATGCATTAGTTAATTTACTGGGTCAAACAGAAGAATTGTGGGAAAGATGGGGAAAGATGATACCATGGGAGCAGAAATAGCCCATCGAGTCAGCCCCACCATTCAATCATAAGCTGATCAAAATCGATTTTCCCACCCAACCCCACTGCCCAGCCTTCTCCCTATAACCATTGATGCCCTAGCTAATCAAGAACCTATCAATCTCTGCCTCAAAAACATCAACGACTTGGCCTCCACAATCGTCTGTGAGAGCAAATACTACAAGTGGACACCCTTTAATCCTGAAGTTGTGCCCTCTTGCTATGATTCGCCCACCATGGGAAACAACCTTTTAACATCCATGCCTTTCAACATCCCCCTCTCATTCTCCTAAATGCCAATGACTACAGGCCAAGAGCCATCAAACACTCCTGATATAACCATTTTATTCCCAGAATCAACCTTATGAACACCCTCTGAACTCTCTCTGACGTCAGCACATCCCTTCTTAAATGAGGAACCCAAAACTGCTCACAATACGCCAAGTAACGTCTCACCCATGCCTTATAAAGCTTTAACATCACATCCCTTCTCTTTTATTGTATTCCTCTTGAAATTAATTTGGAGATCTGAGGGTAATGCAATTATCAAGCAGGGAATATTAAACAGTGATAATAGCTTGGAAGAGAAGAACAGCACCCAGAGTGGTGGAATCACTTACAAAATCAATGGAGGGAAGGTTGGATAATTAGTTTAATTCAAATAGGATCAAGGAAGCAGGAAGTGCTGGATGTGTTTAGAAAATGGACCTCGTGAGACAGAACATAACTACAGAAATATGGGATTATGACAGAGACATGGAAAGCCTGAAGAGGGATGTTGTGGAGAGGCAACATTGCTCTCCAAATGAAGTGGCACTTCTATCTCAACACCTAAAAGATCCCAAATAAAACAAAATGGGACCACATGCTTCTCAGCATTCATGTACCAGAGCATCTTAAGCAATGACTCCTCTTCTTACCCCTAACATCATAGTCTCTGTAGTGCAACAAGCATCGATCCTTAGTCCTTTGTAGAAGTCAGTAAGAATTGTCTATCTGAATCATTGAGGGCTTTCACTCCAGAGAAAACAACCCAAGTGTGTCCAACCTCTCCTCATGGATCTTACCCTTTAATCTAGGCAACATCCTGGTAAATCTCTTCTACACCCTTTCCAAAACCTCCACATCCATCTTGTAATGGGGCTATCAGAATAGCACAAATACACCAAATATGGTCTCACCCAAGTTTTATCAAGCTGCAACACAATTTCCTTACTTTTATACTTAATGCCCACCCAATGTAGGCAAGCAAGCCATGCAGCTTTCTACCATTTTTTATTACATGAAACAAATTTAAACTTCTTAAATGTCATAATGTACATATCTCAAATGTTTTCCTTGCAGTGTAATTTCACATTTGACATTGCTCTTTTCCCTTCCCTTTTGCAAAGTAACAGAATTCCAAAGTATGAATACAATTGCAGATGTTTTTATTTTGGAAAAGGAAGGGCATGAAGATCAACTTTTGTTAGATGTATACAACATCCATGAAGAGATTTTGCAAGTGTTGATTGAAGAAAGAAAGTGAAAATATTCACAAAAGATAAATGAATAATTCTTCAGTATAATTTAGACTGCCCGGTGGTGATAGGATGGGATTTCGCTATTGAGATTAATAAATTGAAGATCCAGTCTGTGAAGGTTAATTCTATAATTACTATGTTGATTATTACCCTCCCCCCACCACCGAACAGAAATCTTTAAAAATGTTTATATGACAAATTGTCCAGGAAGAGGATATACCCTAAAATTCTGTTCAAGAATGGGGAGGAAAATGGGACAAAAAAAAAAATCTCCTTCACTCCAAGATTGTGGGAAGGGAGATTGGGCTCAGCAGGCCAGATGACCTACTTCAACATGCTCTTTGAAATTATCTGTAGTTAGTAAAATGCATACACCACTAGCAATAGAAAGCCTAAGAAATAAAAGAATTTCAGGAAGGAGCAATGAGTGTCATTCCCAAAATAAAATTGATTGAGGAATATAGAATAAAAGCAAATTAGCAAGAAATATTATGAAGTGCATAACAAGAGCTTCTGAGCAAAATGCTGCAAAAAGAAATGTGGGTGCCACAGACTCTGACAGGGAAATAAAAATAAATGTTCAGACATTGAAGATGTCTTCCCTGTCTTCCCTGTTCATCTGTCTTCATGTTTTCCCTGCATGAAACAATATTGTGGAACTGAAGGAAAAGCATTAAAAAAATCAAGGTAATTAATAATAAAATAATTGAGAAATTTGGGGAATAATTTAAGGAATAAATCAGTACTTTTTATTAAGAAGAAATCATTGGATTGAGTATTCCTTAATTTAGAAATTTCACTTAATAAATTAGTAAAACTAAATAAGGACAGACTTAGAGCTAACATTATGGTACACATAGACCATAGTTTAAAGGGTAGCAAATGCAGAAGCTAACTTTTCATATTCAGATTAACATCTGTTACTCGTGCCAGTGCATGTAAGATAGCCAAATGATTATCCTGTGGGAACGTGTGTTTGAAATAGAAAGAACATTGATAAGACAGTAAATAAAAAATGAAAAAGATATGGACTTACAGCAAACAATTAGGAAGTCAAGTAATTATGCTGGGCTTTATTGCAAGGGGATTGATATACAAAGGCAAGATCTTTATCTGAGGTAACACAAACCTTTGGCATGATCGTACTTAGAGTGCAAAATTTTAGTTTTCTTTATGGCCATAATGTTTAGATAGATTACTGGAATGGGAAGGGCCAATGGTTGATCGACGAGTAGCAATTAGCTTACATTCAAGGAACAAGTTGATCATCCAAGATTCTGAGATAAATTGACAGGATGACACTGAGAGTTGTTTCCTCTCACTATTTCTGTTTCAATCTCGGGGAGGAAGTAATGGCACAAGGGATAAATCACTTAGCATTGAGAGAAGACATTTATTTAGGCAATGGGCTCTCTACTTGAGAAAGCTATTCACTGAATTCCACCATCTCATCCCCACCCCCATCCCAAGATTGAGATGGATAGAAAAAAATGTATTTAAGGTGCTGGATTTGTCATAATCTTAATGGAAGGTATGTGGCCACCTTTGCTTCTATTTAATATGCTCTCACTAGAATAACATGTAATATTATTATTAATATAAATCAGGAATAAAGAAACAAATGCAGTATCTATTTAAAACTTATCAATCATTAATGATACCACAATAGTACATAGCTCAGCATGTTTCAGCTATCAAAACCAACTGTATTTTTTCTATAGGCCAAGAATCACAGAAATAAAATAATGAATGTGAAAATAAGCAAGTTACATACACAACAAAAGATTTTCTTGCACATGTTCTCCAAGATGCTCCAAGTAATAATTTATTTTGCTATTCAGAAAATATTTCACTTTTTAGGTTAACACTACCATTGAAAATTTGATACTCACTGCTTGGTTTTCCATTCGTGCGAATATAACATTCAACATCTGTGTCAGAGTTGCTTTGGCTGTGGTTTGGTTTATTAAACTTTTACTGGCCAGGTAGATATTGTAGCATGTTCTCACAGCCTGCAACACAGTTCCTTCATGTATTTCTATGTGCTGAGATGTCACAGCTGTTAATAACGCCTGAAAAGAGAAGTGGAGAGATTTGAAATGCTTAAGCAGAGATTTATTTGAATAATAGACATTTAATAACTGCTTTAGAGTCACAAGGTAGAAAGATACAAGGTAATTTACATACAAGAATTAAAAAATGGCAGCTGCTTAACCCATCATGCCCTAGCTTTAGTAAGGGGTTAGTTTCTCACTCACATGCCTACAATATTATCATGAATTTACAATAATAATTGAAACTATAAATAGTTTTCAGTCATAGATTTTAATTTGAAAATAATATCCACTTTAAATATGTGCAACAACCTAAGGCAGGTGTTAACTGCACAGCTGTTTCAATCGCTGATATTAAATTGGTGGATCATCCTTTTCAAATTGCTGTCAGAAAAATGTGTAAAAAATTGGTGATTTTTTGTGGAGGATAACATAAGACCATTGGCAAGATATTGATTGCATTCCAAGAAACAGCCATCAAATTTTCTGTAACACTAAGCAGCATTGTTTAAGATCATTGTCACATATATTGAAATTTCAGCAATATAGGTTGTTTTGCGAGCTGACCAGCAGACATGTCATTCATAGTACTAAACAGAATATAAAAGTACAAAAATCCAGAGTTACAGAGAGAGATGGTCATCTGCATTCAGGTCAACAAATGAGAAATGGGGAAAAAAAACTTTTGATTTCATTATATATTTCCCCCTAAATAAATTCAATGAAAGCAAATGGTATTCTATATCTCAAAGTTCCAAGTAGTGATTTGTGAATTCTATAAGGGTAAATTTCAGTAATGGCTTCAATATGTAGATTTTTTTTTAAATGGCAAAAGACCTAAACTGTTATTTGACATGAGAGTCAGCCATTCATACATGTTTAATTACCAGAAATTATAACAAACTCATTTGTCATTCAATTCTATTTTTTTAAAATCTTGATCATTGAAGTCCATGCAGACAAAATCCTGTGCCCCACCCTATCAACCACATTTGACACAAATACAAAAAAATCAATTGAATTTGGAAGGCATGACTTGCTCCGCACAAAGGTATGCTGACTGACAATAATAAGAACCATGCCCTTCTAAATGTGCACAAATCTTGTTTATAAATATCCTCAGCAACTGCTTTTCTACCAGTCTATAATTTCCTAGATTATCCCCATTTCCCTTTTCAAACAAAGAAATATTGGCTACTCTCCAATCTTTTCGGACCTTACCTGTTGTTAGTGAGGATGTAAGGATCTTGTCAAGGTTCAAGCCATCTCCTCACTTGCCTCTTTTAATTACCAGGGAGAAATCCTATCAGACCCTGGATACTTATTCACCCTAAATATGCTTCAAAAATCCCAGCGCTATTTCCTTCTTGACCTCAAAATGCCTGAAAACATTAACATCAACACTATGCTCCCTTTCACTATCCTTCCTGATCACTATCCTTCCTTGTCTTTCTCCTTAGTGAATCACTCATTCAGTACCTTGCCCAATTCCTCAGATTCCAAGAATATATTACCTTCTTTGTCCACAGCAATCCTCTTGATTTTAATACATATAAAATACCTTTGCATTTTCTTTAATTCTGATTGCCAGATATTTCATGGCCCCTTTTGGGCTTCCCAATGCTCTGCTTAAGCTATTTCCTACAATATATTCCTACAGGGTCCTGTTTGATTTAAGCTTTCTAAAATGTATATGTGCTTCTTTGTATCTTTTAGGCTGAATTCAGAACCACTGCCTCCATCTCAGAAGAGAAGCAAAATATTGATTGGAATCAAGAAAAGTTTGAAGCATTATGATTAAAGAATCTGCAAAATTGTTATCTACTTGTATTCAAGCTCTGGGGAGGAAACTATCAGGTCTTCTAAACTTATTAGCCTTTTGCTGTATTCCTGTATCCATGGTACTTTTTACCATTTTAGTGAGTTTGTACTTGATTTCTCAAGTTTCCTCAAATGTTAAATGTCAGCCACGATGAAGACTATTGTAATTCATTCTAGCATCTTGTTGGCAAATTCTTCAACTTCATCAAATCCTAATCTTGCAGTACACCAACAATTGTTTTTGTGTTAATTTTGCAAATTTGTTCTGTTGCGTCAGAGACAATAGGGTAGGAGGGATGAAAGGGGGAGAAATGGTTGAGCTAGACAGGAAAAATATCACTGCTGTATTCAGACAGGGCAGATTAGAGGGCTCGTCCACTGAGACTATATCAGTGGAATGGAGGAATGGGTAAGGTTCGACTGCAGCGAAGAATTCTATACTGAGCAACCATAGACGTTGGTGTACATGTTGTGGAATCATTGTACACGTTGTCGCGTTGATGTATACACGGGGAAGTCAATGTCCACACTGTGAAATTTAGTGCAAGACTGACACTTTCAGGCTTGCATGTTGAGCTAATATACATCGCTATTTCTGTCACATGGACAGGAAGTGACATCATCAGTGATGTCATCAGCCCAGATAAAAACCTGTGTTGGATGCAGGTCAATTTTCCACAGCACATCTGCCATTTTTGGAGCCAATTTGTATGTTGGTAAGTGGGTCACCATATGACCATATTAATAGGTAGACCACCTAATAGTCAGCAAGAATTGGAGGAGCAAATCTGCAGGGAGATAGCAAACAGCTGCAGGAAACAAAGTTGTGATGGTAAGGTGATTTTAACTTTCCACATTGCCTGGGATTTCCATACTGTAAAAGGGCCAGATACCACTTTCTCACATGCCCAAATTGCATGTACTGATGTTCCAGTTTCCTTCTTACAGCAAAAATATCTATCTGATACTGTTGGGTCTCATTTATTTAACTTTTGGGGCATGGTGTATAGCCTGTGTAACCAATTATATTGTATCATGCTTAACCTCATGTTTATTGTATTTCTCATAGTTCCGGAGCATAGCTTTTCCCATGTTTCATTCTTTATCTTTACGTTTAGATCTTGTTCCCACTTTTGTTTGGGTTAACAGCTTATTTCATCGTTCTCTTTCTCTTGCACTTTGATGTACTTGTTTGTTATAAATCTTTTAATTATCATTGTGTCTGTAATCACATATTCAAAACTGTTTCCTTCTGGTAATCTCAGCCTGCTTCCCAATTTGTCCTTCAAGTAGGTTTTCAGTTGGTGGTATGCAAGCATTGTACCGTGAGTTATACCATATTTGTACTTCATTTGTTCAAAAGATAATAATTTATTTCCCGAAAAACAATTTTCTATTCTTTTGATCCCTTTTCTCTCCCATTTTCTAAAGGAAAGGTTATCTATTGTGAAAGGGATTAGTTGATTTTGCGCCAATATTAATTTTAGTAGTTTATAATTTGTTTTTTTTCCTTTCTACGTGAATCTTTTTCCAAATGTCGAGCAGATGGTGCAGTACTGGTGAATTCCTATGTTGCACCAGCTTTTCATCCCACTTATATAGTATATGTTCAGGTATCTTCTCCCCTATTTTATCTAGCTCTAATCTGGTCCAATCTGGTTTTTTTCCTTGTTTGATAAAAATCTGATAGGTATCTTAATTGTGCTGCTCTATAATAATTCTTAAAGTTTGGTAGCTGTAAGCCCCCTTGTTTGTACCATTCTGTTAATTTATCTAGCGCTATCCTCGGTTTCCCCCCCCCCCCTCCTTAAGAATTTCCTTATTATTTTCTTTAGCTCCTTGAAGAATTTCTCTGTTAGGTGAATTGGCAACGAGTGAAATAGGTATTGTATCCTTGGGATGATATTCATTTTAATGCAATTTACCCCTCCTATCAGTGTTAGTGATAAATCTTTCCAGTGTTCTAAGTCATCTTGCAATTTCTTCATTAATGGATGATAATTTAATTTGTATAGATGGCCTAGATTATTGTCTAGTTGAATACCTAAGTATCGGATTGCTTGTGTTTGCCATTTAAATGGTGATTCTTTCTTAAACTTTGTGAAATCCACATTATTCATTGTCATCACTTCACTTTTATTTGCGTTGATCTTGTACCCCGATACTTCTCTATATTTCTTCAATTTCTTATGTAATTCTTTTATTGATAATTCTGGTTCTGTTAAGTATACTATGATGTCATCTGCAAATAGACTGATTTTATATTCCTTCTCTTTTATTTTTATCCCTCTTATTTTATTTTCTGTTCTTATCAGTACTGCCAATGGTTTTATAGCTAAAGCGAACAGTGAGGGAGATAGTGGACATCCCTGCCTAGTTGACCTGCTTAATTTAAATTGGTTTGATATATATCCATTTACTGTCACCTTCGCCAATGGTCCATTATATAAAGCTTTAATCCAATTAATATATTTCTCCGGTAGGTTGAACCTCTGTAGTACTTTGAATAAATAATTCCATTCTACTCCGTCTAAGGCTTTCTCAGCATCTAAGGCAACTGCCACTGTTGGTGTCTTATTTACTTGTACTGCATGGATTAAGTTAATGAACTTACAGATATTCTCCGTTATTCGTCTTTTCTTCATAAATCCAGTTTGATTTAGTTTTACTATTTTTGGTACACAGTCGGCCAATCTACTAATAGTTTAGCTATTATCTTATAATCTGTGTTGAGTAGAGATATTGGTCTATACGATGCTGGTGTTAGTGGATCCTTCCCCATCTTTAGTATTACTGTAATTATTGCTGTCTTGCATGAATCTGGCAAATTTTGTGTTTCTTCTATCTGATTCATTACTTCCAGGAGAGGAGGAATTAATAACTCTTTAAATGTTTTATAGAATTCTATTGGGAGTCCGTCCTCTCCCGGCGTTTTATTGTTCGGTAGGTTTTTTTTAATATATCCTGTATTTCCTCTATTTCAAATGATTTTATTAATTTGTTTTGCTCCTCTTTTTGCAATTTCAGTAGTTCAATTTTAGCTAGAAACTCATCTATTTTGTCTTCTTTCCCTTCATTCTCAGTTCGATATAATTGCTCGTAGAATTCCTTGAAGTTTTCATTGATCTCCGTTGGGTTACATGTAATTTGTTTGTCCTTTTTCCTTGATGCCAATACCGTTCTTTTAGTTTGTTCTGTCTTAAGCTACCAAGCTAGTAGTTTGTGCATTTTTTCTCCTAGCTCATAATACTTCTGTTTTGTCTTCATTATGTTCTTCTCCACCTTGTATGTTTGTAGTGTTTCATATTTTATTTTTCTGTCCACGAATTCTCTTCTTTTTGTTGTATCTTCCCTTATTGCTAATTATTTTTCTGTACTTACTATTTCCCTTTCCAGCTGTTCTATTTCCAGAATTATGTCCTTCTTCATCTTAGTTACATAACTTATTATCTGCCCTCTGATGAAAGCTTTCATTGCATCCCATAGTATAAATTTATCTTTCACTGATTCCATATTTATTTCAAAGTACATTTTAATTTGGCGCTCAATTAATTCTTTTAAGTAGCATGGAGTTTAATCTCCATCTGTACATTCTCGGTGGGATGTCCTCCAGCTCTATTGCTAATAACAGGGGTGAGTGATCCGATAACAATCGAGCTTTATATTCCGTTTTTCTAACACTCCCTTGGATGTGGGCTGACAACAGGAATAAGTTTATCCTTGAGTATGTTTTACGTCTACTCGAATAATACGAGTATTCCTTCTCCTTTGGGTGTTGTCTCCTCCATATGTCCAAAAGTTGCCTTTCCTGCATCGATTTAACCATAAATTTGGTTACTTTGTTCTTTCTGCTCGTCTTTTTTCCAGTTTTATCCATCTTTGAGTCCAAATTAAAGTTAAAGTCCCCTGCGTACCTGCGTACCTGCAATCTTCAAAAAGATATCTTGCATAATTTTTTGATCCTCTTCATTAGGTGCATATACATTGAACAAATTCCAAAATTCTGAATATACCTGACATTTTATCATTACATATCTCCCTGCTGGATATATTATTTCCTCCTCTATTTTGATTGGTACATTTTTATTGATTAATATAGCTACTCCTCTGGCTTTTGAATTATATGATGCTGCCGTTACGTGCCCTACCCAGTCTCTCCTTAATTTCTTGTGTTCCACTTCAGTTAGATGTGTTTCCTGCATGAATGCTTTTGAAGCGTAAATGGAACTTTTCTGCATGGATGTATTATCAGTGGCACACGTTTATCCACTCTAATCGTGTGTTCTCCTTGAAGGCAGCCTAGACCTTGAAATAGGTCATTGTACTCATTCATGAGTTCATCATAGAATGTCTCTCCTTCACTTTCCACAATGAGGACTCTTTTCACTAGGTTCAGTATTTTTTTAAAACAGGTTGTTAAACCTAGTATGGCCTGTACATCCTTTGGTAACATGATGAATGCTAGCATGTACTCTTTGTCCTTGTGTTTCACTTTGACCATGCATTCTCCTTGCACTGGTTAATTGGTACCTGAATATCCTGTCACCTTCACTTTTGTTCCATACATCTTTGGTCTCGGACTAATCTTCTTAAAACCAGTCTCTGATATTACATTAATTTGTGCTCCAGTATCCAATTTAACTGAAATGTCATTCACTTTTAATCTCAATATCCAGTCTCTGTTTCCTTTGTTGTTTTCAGTCACAACATCTACATACAATTCCTTTATCTCCCTTTCATCTTCTGCAGGATCCTTGCTTTGTTGCACTTGGTTCCTACAGCAACAGGCATAATGGTTGCTTTTGTTGCACATATAGCATGTTTTACTATACGCTGGAGACTTGTTTGGTAGGTGTGGTGTACCGTATCGATGACATGGCTTTCGATTGTGTGACAGAGTTCTTTGTTGTGTATTGACCTATGTGTTGTGTGGTTTTATGTTAAAAAGTGACAGTTCGCCTTAGGTGGACTGCTGTGAGAGTGGGAGATGGACTGAGCATGTGCAGAAAATGATCTAAAAATTTCTGGACTTGGACAATAAACTACCACTGGATGTGCTGTGGAGTGCAAGGCGGCCCAAAACATGAGTCATTGTCTGGAAGACAGTTTAGAATGTTGGGATTTTCAAAAAGGGGTGAACATTCTGAAGGCAGCCAGAAGGATCCGGACCAAGCCAGTTGTTCCTCTCTCTGCAAGCAACACAACAAGACAACTTCGAATTTTGTTTTTTCTCTCTCTCCCAAAGATCTTTTGGCTTCAGTTTACCAAACAAATTCAATTTTGTTTATGATCTTTGCTTCAGTTTAGATCAAAGTTTTGTGACTCTTGTGTCTAAGTTTTTCTGTGGGCTGGTTGGAAATATAACTTAGACTTTAATTACATATGTTATATTTAGGCTGGGGAATTTATTAGTTTTACACTGTTGTAGAAATTAGCATAGTAACCAGTGGGCATTGTTATAAAGGGGGGATTTTTGAATTAAAGTTTGAAGGTGATTTTTTTGTTAAAGTAATTGTTCATCTTTACCCCTGTGTGATATGCCTTCTTTGTGGTTGCTCATTTCATCTTGTAACAATTGTCCTTTTCACTTTTGTTCGCTGGCCTTGCCTCTCTTTCCACTTTGGCGTGCGGTTTATGTCCGTTCTTGCTCATTGCATCAACTTTGCAGCTAGTTTCACTGAACAGCTCTTTTTCCTGTGTTTTTACAGTTTCTGTAGCCCTACAGAGTCCTATGGCTTTTTCCACGTCTAGATTTTACTCTTAGCAGTCTTTCCCTTAGACTATTATCTGGAATACCACACACAAGTCTGTCTTTTATCAGCGAGTCAGCCAGTCCACCAAATTCACAAGTTTTGCTTCTGTTTCTCAATTCAGTCACATGCTGATCAATAGTTCCTTCTGTTTTCTGTATACACGTGAAAAATTTGTGCCTCTCAAACGTCACGTTTAGCTACGCAGTATGCCTCAAACTGTTCCATTACTTTTTCCAGTTTCGTTTTCACTTTCAGCAGCAAATATGAAGTTATTATACAACTCCAGGGCTTAATCACCCACGACATGTAAGAAAACTGATGCTTTAACTTTATCACTTTTGTTATCAGCTCTGACTGCCACTAAATACAATCCAAAATGCTGTTTAAATTTGTTCCAATTTTCAGCCACATGACATGTCAACTGAAGTTTTGTTGGTGGATGTAATCCTTCCATTTTTCATTTTGTTAGTTTCTCTTCATTCATGAGTTGCTGACAGATTTTCCTTTTAATTTCCTTTATCCCACTTCTGACACCATGTTTCATCTTGTATGTTGCATTCTTAGGCAACACATGGATGAAGGATAAGGTTATTTACTACAAGTGTCCATTACAAATCTAACATACTGCAGTCTCCTGCTCTGTGTCAGCCCCTGTTGCTGCCACATATAATCAAATGGGAGCTATAATCTTTAAGGCATTGCTAGTTGCATTGTATCCATGATCACTATCATTACATGGAAAGAGGAGAGCAAGTTAGATCCCCCTCCCCCCTTCCCTTCCCTCCCTATTCACCTAGCCATCCCTCCTCCTCCTTTTGATCGCTGCTGGGATGTTGTGATGATCATAGATCAGGTGCTAAAGAATTGGAGAATGACAAATGTAGTCCCTTGGTTTAAGAAAGGTAACAGGGAGAATCCTGGGAATTATAGGCCAATCAGTCTTGCATCAGTGATTTGTAAACTATTGGAGAGAATTCTAAGGGACAGGATAAAAGTATTTAAAGATAACTTCTCGGGGATAATAAGCATAGCTTTGTGAGGGGCAAGTCATGAGCCTGAGTTTTTAAAAAGTGGCAGTATAAGAAATAGATGAAGGTAAGATGTGGATCAGATGTATATGGATTTGGAATTGGCCTGCCTGCAGAAGGAACTTATTCTGTCTGGAGGTTGGTGACTATTGGCATTCTGCAGGGATCTGTTCTGGGATCCCTGCTCATTGTGATTTTTATGAATGACTTGAAAGAAGAAGTGGAGGGGTGGGTCAGTAAATTTGAAGATGACACGAAAGTTGGAGATGTTGCATACAGTGTATAAGAATGTTGTAGGTTATAAGATATGGTCAGAATAAGAGTGGAGAAGTGGCAATGAGTTCAATCTACACAAGTGAGAAGTGATGCACTTTGGAAGGTAGAATTTCAAGGTGGAGTACATAGTTAATGGCAGGGTTCTAAACAGTGTGGAAGAACAAAGGGCTCTTGGGGTAGAAATCCACAGATCCCTTAAGGTTACTGTACAAGTTAGTAACGTGGTTAAGAAGGCATATGGTATGCTGGCCTTCATTTAATCAAGGGATTGAGTTAGAGAGCTGCAAGATAATATTGCAGCTGTACAAAACTCTAGTGAGACCACATGGAGTATTCTATCCAGTTAGGCCTCATTACAGAAAATGTAAAGCTTTGAAGAGGGTGCAGAAGATATTTACCAAGATGCTACCTCGATCAGAAAACACGTCTTATGAAGCAAGGCTGACCGAGCTGGAGCTTTTCTCTTTGAAGCAATGATTGATGAGAGATTACTTAATAGTGTAACAGATCTGTGTTAATATTAATCCTTAGTTTAATGTTAAAACTATACTTTATCTAGATATGGATAAATAAATTAGATTGGGAAGACAGGGCTGATTTACATTCTATAAAGACATGGTTCTTTGCAGCTCTTAGCTGACTTCAGCACAAAAACAACGTATTAGCATTTTAAACATACCTGGTTATTTGAGATGGAAGACAGAAGGCAATTTGAGACAAAATGACTGCAAAGTGAAGATGAAGTCAAGAAAATGAAAGGATTTATGATGGTTTTTGAGATACTGAAAACAAAAGGTGTTATTTCAGAAGCACCTGTATAAATGCACAGCCATTTTAATTCTGAGGACAGCAGACCTCACGGAAGCATAAGTGTCAAAAGACCTTATGAACTTCAAAGACAGAAATGATATCACATCCCATGTGACATGAATGATTTGCAAGAAATATTATCGAAATGAGAGAAAAAGCAGTTCAAGGAAACTCACCATTCTGTTCAGATGCAGAAATGGCCAGCAGTAATTTTTCCTGCAAAAGGGGAAAAGCTGCCTATGTGTTACTTCTATCAAAAATGGGGGGCACAAATAAGAGAAGCCTACTTCCGACTGTCTCTTTATTCAAAAGAAGATCTGATCCTTTGAAGACAGGACTTGCATTATCCTTTCCATAGGAGATACATATGTGGCCAGAAGATGGTCACTTCTGCTTGAAGAATATCTCTCAAGGACAATTCATCGAAAGAATTGCGAGTTTAAAGAGATCCAAAGACGTGATGTTTAAAAGCACTATATAATTATTTCTGAACTGAAAATTTAAGATCTTCAAGCTAGACTAAAATTATGTGGTTTTAAAACTGGCTTTTCAGAGTGGGACTTTAATCACACACACACATTTACATTTGCGCATTGTAAATTTGGAGTTAAGTTTATAGATTATTAAGAAATGTTATGTAACTAATAATTTAATAAAAAATTACTTTGAATTTACCATTGTCTGGTGAATTTTCCATTGCTGTTCCTTTCTTAGAGCTAACAAAGTCCCTTTAGTCCCAAACAAAATTAAAAGGATTGTTAATTTGTAGCAAGAGGTATACAAGATTGAGAAGCAGAGATAGGGTGGTCAGCCAGAACCTTTTCTCAGGGGTGACAAATGAAAATACCAGAGGACATCTTTTTTAAGATGAGTGGAAGAAACTTTATGGGAGACAATCAGAGGTATGATTTTTAAAGAGTGGTGAGTGCCAGGAATACATTTCTAGGAATGATGGTGGAGGGTGGTAATAGTAGGTACATTTAAATGAATGAAAAATAGAGTTATGGGTACAGAAAAATTAGATTGTTGTGCAGTGGATTCATGTAGGTTGGCAGATCATGGGCTTAAAGGCCTGTTCTATGTCATAGTGCCCTATATTAAAGTAAGCCCCTTTCACTCTGCCAACCCTCTTAGGAAGTTGGAAAACTTACCGAGCATGCTGCACTCAGTAGCCTTTCCCACTGTACCACAATTTATCGGCAAGTTGGCAACATGGCATTATGGGGGGGGGGGGGGGTGGTGGTATACCGCCTCGAGCTGTGATAATGCAAGAGCAGCTTTCACACTGCCAGAAAGCAAATAGTAAGCTTGCTCAGCTGGGCTCTGACACCTGCAGGTTAACCCACACGGAATCAGCGATGTGAAAGGGCCTGTAGAGGTCTTCAAGCAAAAACAGCCAATTTCTTAAAGTTGAAAGTGGACTCCAGTCAACACAAGAACCACATTCCAAGTACCAATACATGCATAACATAATTATAAAGTAATATTTAAATTGATTAAATCTTCAATTTAGACATGTTCACTAGAAGAAAAATAAACTATGACATTCATTTCCCAAAGACAAAACACAAAAAGAATTGTCCTTATTTCATTAATAATCTGGAGAAAAAAAGTCTTTCTGCTGCTCAGGCACTTGGTGGTGTTGTACGAGCAGCTTCTCTGGACTATCGGATGCTATTAGTAATATTCCAATCAGATTTTAATTCGCCCTTTTTGTTGAAGATATTACACAGTGAAATCATACATTTTCCAGTGAATCCTGTATGTTTCAAGGAAGCAAGTGAACCAGGTGCCTGGCAATCAGGATTTGTGAATGGTCGGATTACAGAGCGAGCGACCCAGATCCAAATCTGGCACTGTCTGTTAGGAAGACATTCTCCCCATGATCTGGATAGGCTTTCTCCAGGTGCACCGGTTTACTCCCACCCTACAAAACATGCAGGTCTGGTAAGTTAATTGGGCAGCACAAGCTCCATGAGCCGGAAAGGTGTTCTCCCATGTTGTATTGATTTTTTTAAAAATTAAATATTGGAGTTTTTCATGCCACTTAAACTTAAAAAGACATTGCTACAATTCATTTTCAGAATTAAAATACCAGGTATAAAATTTAACTGTTGATATGATATAAAGAATTAGAAAGTTCAAATAGTAAATATTACCTTAATTATCTGTAGTTGCACGCCTTCATCTGTTTGTGGACCTTGAAAACAGCCACATATAGTCTCTGTGATTCTATCAATTAATTTTTTGCCTGGTGTTGTACTGTCTGGGGCATTACCAGTGAGATGGCCATAAGCAATTAGTTTCTGCACAAAAAGCAAACTGTAAGTTAGTAAAATATAAAATATATATAAAATAGTAAAATATGCCTCAGACCAATTAGAATAATACCTTTCAGTTTTTTTTTTAAAATATACACCATCATGTAGATGCAAATAATTAGACATAATTTACACTTTAAAAAATGTATTAACCTGCAGAATGCAACACTATAAATTGTAAGGATTTTGGTGTTTTAACTATTGAAGGATAATAACATTTCATTTATAAGAGGAGTGAGCTATAACCGTTTTCAGGTGTTCTGATAGAAGATTAGGCGTCTTCAGGCACAGCTACAGGAGTTCAGCTAGCACGTTTAGGTGGACACAGAATGGATGGCTTTCTGGCACCTAAATGAGCCAGCTGACTGCTAGCCGCCAAGCAGCGAAAGCCGGCTACTCCGGACAGGTGCCTAGTCCCGCCCACGCTGACCTCACGTCATAGCAGCGCGTCAAGGCATGCCTGACAAACAGCACAGGCACGACGACTCCAACCGCCGGTCTCCCCCCACCCCCAATCCCGCCTGCCCGACACCCGTTGCCGCTGCTGGTTTCCCCCTCCAATCCAACTCCCGTTGCCGCTGCCCATTTCCCCCCTCGCCTGCCCGACTCCCGCTGCCTGTCTCTCCCCCCCACCCTCGTCTGCCCGACACGCTGCTGGATTCCCCCCTCTCGCCCACCCGACTCCCGTTGCCACTGCCGGTTTCCCCTCCCACCCGACTCCCGTTGCTGGTTTCCCCCTCCCACTCTCATCCGCTCGACTCCCACCGTCCATTCCTTCCTTCGCCCACCCAACACCCGCTGCCTGCCTCTCCCCCCCCCACACTCGCCTGCTCGGCTCCCGCTGCCGGTCTCCCTCCTCCCCACCCCTGAAGCGGCTGCAGGAGTTGAGCGGGCGAGGGAGGGGGTGGAAGACCGGCAGCGGCAATGGGAGTAGGGCGGGTGAGGGTGGTGGGGGGGGGGGGAGAGAAAGACCGGCAGCGGGAGTCAGATGGGAGAGGGTGAGTGGGGGAGAAACCGGCAGCGGGAGTCGGGCGGGTGAGGGGGTGGAAGACCGGCAGCGGCAGTGGGAGTTGGGCGGGCGAGGGTGGGGGTGGGTGTGGAGAGACCGGCAATGGGAGAGGGTACGAAATAAAATTTGAAGAAGTCTACTTTAGTCTGGCTTCCTTGTCCATGGAGTTGATGGCTGACAACATCACGTGACGTCATCAGCCTGCCCCCTGGCAGCCTGGCCACTTTCAGCTGCCACAATCAATACTCTGAGCAGGATAGTTATACCTCTTGGAGAAGGGTTAGGTGAGTAACCCTCCTGGCCGGGTTTTCCGGTTTCAGATGGCCACCCAATAGCTGCACAGTCGGGCTTTGTGGCCACCTGAAAGCGGCTTATGAAAATAATTAAACACAAGGATGTACATTTTAAAAAGAGATCAGCACCCCGTACAAGGGAGTAGAGACATATCATGGTTGGCCAGCATTGGGTACAATTTAGGATCTAGGGAGCAGTTTCCTGCTTGCACTAAAGTTTATGGTTGATCTGGATATCAAGATTTAAAACAATTCAGTGATTGGAGAGAGACAGAATCAGTACTTAAGATGAATATTCATGACTTGGCCAAATGTGAGAGATCAAGTCTTTTCACAGGCTTATACACAGTTAAGATTGCCTATCTTTACAGTTACATAATTTTCAAACAAATTTGAGCAAATTTCTGAACAGTCTAAAAATTAAGAATTCACGGGAATTCTATTTTATTCTATTGTATCCTTCTATGCAATTTTTGTTTCTGAGCTACCACCTTCTTTTCAATCCTTTGAATTTAATCTTCTAGTCAATTATTTGGCATTCCATCAAATATTTTTGGAAAAAAAAATCACACAAAGCATTTCCAACCATAAAGAATAGACAGGAATTGTGTTCATATGTCCCCACCTCTGAAATGATGTAGAATATTTGCAATTGTACATTATTCTGACATTAAATCAGTGGTTCTCAACCTTTTTCTTTCCACTCACATACCACTTTAAGTAATCTGTATGCCTTAAGTGCTCTGTGATTAGTAAGGGATTGCTTAAGGTGGTATGTGAGTGGGAAGGGAAGGTTGAGAACCACTGCTCTAGATCCAATTGTTACTGAAATATTTTGCTTGAGAAAAATCGTCATTGGCCTATTTCCTTTGATTGTGAAACCGTGCACATAACGAGTCAATTAGGTATGATTAAAAGTCGTTTTTAAACTTTTTCTTTCTACTCACATACCACCTTAAGCAATTCCTTAGTAATCACAAAGCACCTATGGCACAGGGAATACTTAAAGTGGTATGTGAGTGAAAAGAAAAAGGTTGAGAAACACTGCATTAAATCAAAAGATTGGAAGATTCAAAGCCTCTACAACTTTCATCAGATATTATCGAGGGAAAGAATAGCTGAGATTTCTGTGAAATCGGCACAAATTTTATGTTTGATATCTATTAGTGTTCCAACTTTAAAAATGAAATTTGCCCAAATATTTGTATTTATGCTCTAGCTCAACAAAAGGCACATGTTCTGTAACATTGTGCAATAGCAAATTAGACCACTGTATCACATTTTGAAATGATTGTTGGGAAGGAAATCATCAATACTTGCATTAAACCAGTGGTTCTCAATCTTTTTCTTTCCATTCACATACCACTTAAAGTATTCCCTATGCCATAGGTGCTCTGTGATTAGTAAAGGATTGCTTAAGGTGGTATGTGGGTGGAAAGAAAAAGTTTGAAAACAACTGTTTTAATCTTATCTAATTGACTTGTTATGTGCATGGTTTCCTAACTCCGAAGGAAATGAGCTAATGACAATTTTTCTCAAGCAAAATATTAAACTAGCAATTGGGTCTAGAACAGTGATTTTCAACCTTCCATTCCCACTCACATACCACCTTAAGCAATCCCTTACTAATCACAGAGTACCGATGACATAGGGATTATTTAAAGTGTATGGAAAGAAAAAGGTTGAGTACCATTGTATTAAGCAAAACCTTAAAGTTAATTATTCATTTATTCAGTCTGTAGTACTTTCATTTTAAAAAAACTAATAGAATGTGCACATTTAGCCTTAAATAGTAGTACAAACCTGCAAACAGTCAAGAGATGTGCTGACAATGCGGGGGCATTTCGATTGGCAAGCCAACTCAAAAGGGAGAAAATATTTGTCTGCTTCAATGAAGTTCGCCTTTGATTTGACTGGGGGCAAGGTCCCAGAGACAGCTTTTGCTTCTGCATTGGGAGGACTAAATGAATCAAAATAATATGATTAATCTTTCAAAATTTTTATAAAAGACAATGATAATTGTTTTTCAATATCTAAAAGGCTGAAGACTTTTCAAAAATATTTTACTATAAAACCCCTGGTATCTGGCACCTCTGGGGATTAGTAATGCCAGATAAGTGAATTTTCCGGTTGCTTGAGATTGCATGTTGCATGATTGGCAAATGGTGAGGCACTCCAATTTTAAACTTCTGTATTTTTTTACCTATTTATTTTCCGCAATTTTTTTTTGCCAGTTGCTGGAGGCTACTGGTTGCTTGAATTCTGGATAACAGGGGTTTTACAGTTCTAGAAAATACATGAAAAAATGTCATCACAGGTTTCATTCCATGACAGTCTTTGTCACCTTACTTTAATTTTGTTCCTGAGTAAAAAAAAAATAAAGAATTACAAAGTCACAACATAGCATCTAAATTCAATTATTTTAGTGTGCATTGAATGAGTATTTTTCTACAACTCTTCAAGGAAATAGTGATTAATGATTCTAATTAGACAAAATATCACCTTGAAACACAAACTATTGAACAAAAACTTGGCAATAAAACAAAGCATTAAAACTTGCAACAATGGAAATGATAAATATTACTAAAGATAGTCATACCCAAGATTAATCTTCAACATTATTAGAAAAAAGTCCAATTGATATATTAACATTCATATTCTGTCTGGCTCTAAGCCCAGCATGGTACATAAATATATTGTGCGCATTTTGTTGGTTGAAATTGATTAAATGTTATGGATTATATTATTTGTTATAATAATCTGGAAGATTCTTCTGGAAAAGATGGTCAGAGAAGATTGAACAATATCTTCCAAGAAATACATTAATAGGCCATCCAGCCACTTGTGCCAGCTTTACCAATCAATAAAATCATGTCTGAACAGATGACCTACTCCTTTACCTATTTGTTATGTTCTTGTACTCTGCATATTGGAATAATTGTGCAGTTCCGTCAGAATATTTAAATATATACTTTTTGTTGGATATATTTCAGTTGGTCATAACCAAACTGCTATTTACATCCAATCAGTATTACCCTCTTTAACCAAAGCAGTCAAACTTAACTAAGGTGAACGTGTCACTCTCATTAAATTTTACCAACCACAGCAGCTCACCAATCTCCAAGCTACCTCAACTACTGCATCTGCTTTAGTAAGAGACTTTTTGTATCTATAGGTAATTTAGTAACTTCACTTTACCCTCCTTGCACCATGTAAAACTTCAGCATATAATTAGTTTTCTTTTGAGATTCTCACCATTCTGTTCAAATGCCATCACAATGTTCCAATTTGAATTCCCAACAAAAATGCCAATTTTCAAGGCTGTGAGGCAGATTCATATATCAAGATACATCAAGGGTGTGCAAATCTACCGTCAAGCTACTTAAATCTATTTTCACAAGTTCAAAGTTCAGATTTCATTGTCAGAGTACATACATGATATCACTTACAACCCCAAGATTTTCTTTCCTGCAGGCCAAAAGAATTTCTCCTTATACGTAGTGCGAAAAAAAAGGGCTCATATAAAAAAGAAAAAATGAGAACAAGAAAGTGCAAGCAAACTGTGCAAAACAGAAAAAAATATTCAATTATAAATAATTTGCAAAGTAAGAGTCCTTCAACGAATCTGTGATGGAGTTTCTTGTTTAGGTGTCTGATGATAGAGGGGTAGCAACTGTTCCTGAGTATTGCAGCACCTGTACCTAGTTCCCGATGGTAGCAGTAAGAACAGAGTATGTACTGGGAGGTGTGGATCCCTGATGATTTCTGATGCTCTCTGATATCAGTGTTCCATGTAGATTTTCTCAATGGTGGGGAGAGTTTTGCCTGTGATGTATTGGGCTGTGTCCACTACCTTTTCAAGGCTTTCCTCTCACAGCTCTTGGTGCCCCATACCAGGCCATGATGCATCCTGTCAGCACACATCTGCAGAGCTTTACCAAGATTTTCAATGTCATACCAAACCTCTGTAAACTCCTAATGAAGTAGAAATGCTGAGGCACTTTCTTTACGATGACATTTTTGTGTTTGGACCAGGATAGGTCCTCCAAAATAGTGAATTTAAATTTGCTCACCCTCTCCCCCTCTGAGCCCCCAATAAACACTGGATCGTACACCTTTCGTTTTTCCCTCCTGATGTCCACAATCATCTCCTTGGTTTTGGTGACAAGGAGTGAGAAGTTGTTGTTAGTACACCATTCAGCCAAGTTTTCAATCTCTCTCCTGTTTGCTGACTCATTCTTCCTTTTATACAACTCACCAGCACGGTATTTATAGATGATGTTATTGTCATACCAAGTCATTCAGTCGTGGGTGTAAAGTGAGTAGAGCAAGGGAATAAAAACGCAGCCCTGTGTAGATTGTGCAGATGTTCTTATCAATCCTCAGATTGTGGCCTTGAGGTGAGGAAATCCAGGATCCAATTACAGTTTGTTTTGTGAGCACACTAGTGCAACATCTCATACATTGTACAACATGATACAAGTTGGACAACTAAAATCTGGAAAACTCCAAAATCTGGCAAGTGGGGACCGGCAGACGGGGGAGGCGGCCGAGGGACCGGCAGACGGGGGAGGCGGCCGAGGGACCGGCAGACGGGGGAGGCGGCCGAGGGACCGGCAGACGGGGGAGGCGGCCGAGGGACCGGCAGACGGGGGAGGCGGCCGAGGGACCGGCAGACGGGGGAGGCGGCCGAGGGACCGGCAGACAGGGGAGGCGGCCGAGGGACCGGCAGACGGGGGAGGCGGCCGAGGGACCGGCAGACGGGGGAGGCGGCCGAGGGACCGGCAGACGGGGGAGGCGGCCGAGGGACCGGCAGACGGGGGAGGCGGCCGAGGGACCGGCAGACGGGGGAGGCGGCCGAGGGACCGGCAGACGGGGGAGGCGGCCGAGAGACCGGCAGACGGGGGAGGCGGCCGAGGGACCGGCAGACGGGGGAGGCGGCCGAGGGACCGGCAGACGGGGGAGGCGGCCGAGGGACCGGCAGACGGGGGAGGCGGCCGAGGGACCGGCAGACGGGGGAGGCGGCCGAGGGACCGGCAGACGGGGGAGGCGGCCGAGGGACCGGCAGACGGGGGAGGCGGCCGAGGGACCGGCAGACGGGGGAGGCGGCCGAGGGACCGGCAGACGGGGGAGGCGGCCGAGGGACCGGCAGACGGGGGAGGCGGCCGAGGGACCGGCAGACGGGGGAGGCGGCCGAGGGACCGGCAGACGGGGGAGGCGGCCGAGGGACCGGCAGACGGGGGAGGCGGCCGAGGGACCGGCAGACGGGGGAGGCGGCCGAGGGACCGGCAGACGGGGGAGGCGGCCGAGGGACCGGCAGACGGGGGAGGCGGCCGAGGGACCGGCAGACGGGGGAGGCGGCCGAGGGACCGGCAGACGGGGGAGGCGGCCGAGGGACCGGCAGACGGGGGAGGCGGCCGAGGGACCGGCAGACGGGGGAGGCGGCCGAGGGACCGGCAGACGGGGGAGGGGGCCGAGGGACCGGCAGACGGGGGAGGCGGCCGAGGGACCGGCAGACGGGGGAGGCGGCCGAGGGACCGGCAGACGGGGGAGGCGGCCGAGGGACCGGCAGACGGGGGAGGCGGCCGAGGGACCGGCAGACGGGGGAGGCGGCCGAGGGACCGGCAGACGGGGGAGGCGGCCGAGGGACCGGCAGACGGGGGAGGCGGCCGAGGGACCGGCAGACGGGGGAGGCGGCCGAGGGACCGGCAGACGGGGGAGGCGGCCGAGGGACCGGCAGACGGGGGAGGCGGCCGAGGGACCGGCAGACGGGGGAGGCGGCCGAGGGACCGGCAGACGGGGGAGGCGGCCGAGGGACCGGCAGACGGGGGAGGCGGCCGAGGGACCGGCAGACGGGGGAGGCGGCCGAGGGACCGGCAGACGGGGGAGGCGGCCGAGGGACCGGCAGACGGGGGAGGCGGCCGCACAGTTCGGGTGAGCTTTCTGAAATCCAGAAAAATCCAAAATTCGGAACACACTGTCCCCCAAGGTTTCCGGATAAAGGATCATGTACCTGTAGTACCAAAAGTTCAGAGAGACTTCAATTGGTGTGAACCAAAGTCAATATAGTTTAACTATTGTGAGGTACATGAATACAAGAATAAATCTCTGATAAGGATCATGTACACTGGGTTTCCAAAATTAAAAAAAAATCAGCTTTTGAAATTAGTTTCTCAAGGATAGAATTTACCCCCTTCCAAAATTGAAATTTTAAAATTTCATTAATAGTATAATGAATTATTACCGAAGTTAAAGGAAATTCTTATCATACAATGCTTCAGAGACAAAAGGAAAAAAAAGAGAAGACAAGATTAACTTGAAACTTACCCAAAGAGAACAACTTAAAAGTACCCAGAGAAGAGAAAAAGGGCAGGATACAGAACTTCAATGTTTGGAGATATGACAAATAACAAGAGCACAAGGAAAAACATTTTACAAATGTGCAACTGTTACAGTTTAGATTAAATATATTAAAAATCTCATTAAATATGCAAGAGATTTGCTGAAGCCAGAAATACAGGCAGTTGGAGGGAGGGAGAGAGAGGGAGAGAGGGAGAGAGAGGGAGAGAGAGGGAGAGAGAGGGAGAGAGAGGGAGAGAGAGGGAGAGAGAGGGAGAGAGGGAGAGAGGGAGAGAGGGAGAGAGGGAGAGAGGGAGAGAGGGAGAGAGGGAGAGAGGGAGAGAGGGAGAGAGGGAGAGAGGGAGAGAGGGAGAGAGGGAGAGAGGGAGAGAGGGAGAGAGGGAGAGAATATATAGCAATAGCGCACAATTTTTAAACAGCGTGTGAAAATTGGTAGCACTATAATCTATAAAGATCGTGGGGGGAAAAAGAAATGGTGGACCTGACTTCCCAAATGCCATGCAGCATAGAAACCCCCTATGAATGATCCATGTATGCAGCTGGGCATACAGCCCTTTCTCTGCCACATAGAATTCTCGAGAGGGCAAGTCCACCATCATTTTTTTCCCATGATATTTATAAATTGTACATAAAAGTGCAACCAACTTTCCCATGCTGTTTAAAAATTGCCCACTATTACTATTTATTGCTCCCACTTTACCACGGTCCCTTATAAAGGTTTATATAGAGCTTGGTGAAAACTAATAAATGTTAAATTCTGTGCAGAGTATAAGAATTGCATGAAACCAGTAAACTTGGAGGAATGAGAAGTGAGATTGGACTGTGACCCAAATAACTTCTCTGAACTTACATACACATTACATGCACGTGTGCTGAAAATTAAAAGGGAGTTAAGTTAATAGTAATGAGTTAAAGTTTGATCCTGTTTTCATGTTTTAAGAAAATTAAAGGCAACTTTTGTTTAAGTAACCATTTGTCTTGGTGAATTTTTATTGCTGCTGGGTTTTGGAGTCCTCTGGGCTCATAACAGCAACTAAGGGGATTGCACAGCTCGAGGGTGAAAACCAAATGAAATTTAATTATGCTAAAAAAATTTAATTGAAATATCACTGGCCGAAGCACAGAACATCTCAGCAAATACATACACAGAAGTTGATTGAATGAGAAAATATGGATAAAGTTTTGGAATGATGATTCAAAATTCAATTTTTTTTTGTAAATTACTTTCATCTGCTGTAAGGCAGATTCACCATCGGCAGAAATTGCCTGAAGCACCTCCTACAGTCAGTCAGAGAAGCAAAAACAGAAGAGTACCTTCCCTCCCCGAGTCATTGAGTGTCCATGGATTCGCCCCAGTGCTTCAGCAGTCACACAAAATCCAGTCCAAACTATCAGCAACCAGAGATCCAGATCCAAACCACCTATACAATTTGGAACCCTTCAGTGCTCTCGGCACCCTCTCACATCCCAGTTCTGATACTTGGTATCCCACCAGTTTCAAGTCAGTCTCCAGCAGTCCGTAGCCTGGTGTGGGTCCTTCAACCACATGCTCCAGCAGACCACAGACTCGAGTCACCAGCGGCCACAGAACCTCTCATTGGTCCGCCGCCATGGTATCATCCTGTGGGTCATCCCTGCTGCTTCTCCTTCTCAGACGAGGATTGATCTCCCCTTTTTCTGATGCCCTGTGCCAGTCCTCTGCCTCCCTGGAGTCTGGAACCCTCTTGGCTGCTGCCAATTATAGGTGCTATTATCTTGGGATGATGATAGGCCAATCAGCAGAGCAATGTAAAAGTCAAACTTGAAGAGGTCAGTTTTCTGACCAACTTCACGGGCTAACCCATGATTCACTTTCTGACCTTTTTCTCCAACAATAAAGTCAGAAACTTTTGCAAGTAACACTGTTTTACAGAGCAGCATAGTGCATTCCAAACTGTAGTGTTTAAAATACCTAAATGTATTAAGTATGATAATGTTGTCAAACTGTTTACCCAACATCCAATCATGGATAAGCTTCAATTTCCTCTCTTTGAATAAAAGGATAAAGTACATTGCTTGAGCCCAGGTGTAAACTCTTGGCAGAAATTCCATGGCTCCTGACTCAGGTTCAACCATGATATTTGCAATTTCCAATGTTTAATTTGCTACACATCTTCCTGTTCAGTCCATTAAGAGCTGAGGATGATAAGCTTCCATTCCTGCTTTATGGGCTGAATTCTCCTCTGCTGGATCTCCTATGTGGAGTAAATGGAATTTTACTCGTCAAGGTTGTTTGTGAAGTTGTGCTCTCCTTCTTGCATTGGACCTCCATGTACTTCCACTGAGGAGATTCAAGTTGCTCAGCATCTTCCAAAATACTCCTCCCACATTTTGAGCACACATTCCTCAAGTCAGAGGAGATATTACATTCCCCCCAGCCCCCACGAAAGGAGACATGAAAAAAATCCTACCATTTTTTTTCAGATAAACACAAGATTTGCAGGTGTTGGGGTCAAGTGAAATGCACAAATATGCTGGAGAAACTCAGCAGCATACATTGGAAGTGAAGTATATTGATCAAGTGTTTTCATTGCCCTCTTGAAAATCCTTTAAAATTACAAAGCTCAGAGAAAAATACCAGTAACAGTTAGCAGGGTCGACCAATTGGACAATTAGAGCCTCAGTTGGAGATGTTAGGCATAATCAACTTCAGGTTCCTTGTACAGGATATTTTGCCAGTGCATTTAAAGTTTTGCAAGGATAAATTTGGTGGTACTCCTACAGAGTTTTGCAGTGTCTACTATAGTATAATCACTGCTGCATTGCAGGCTGGGTTTGAAATCTTTAGTCAGTATAGTCAAAGTCTGTAAAGATGCAATTAAGGTAGAAGTGGATTTCATTACTGATGTCGGCTATCGTTGAGATGCCATTACAAGATCACATAATATCCATATTTTCCAAGATCTTTTCGTAGATTATCATTGTTTGGGGGTGGCAGAAGAGCAAGTGAAGTTGTGGCTGAGGTGGTTGGTAGATGACCTTTGTCTATGAAAGCTTGAAT
The DNA here is from genome assembly GCF_036971445.1 of Narcine bancroftii. Taxonomy (NCBI): domain Eukaryota; kingdom Metazoa; phylum Chordata; class Chondrichthyes; order Torpediniformes; family Narcinidae; genus Narcine; species Narcine bancroftii. The sequence continues at coordinate 290,935,922 of NC_091470.1, read as the reverse complement.
AATGGATCATTCCATGCAAGCAGAGATGTTATTGGAGGTGAAGGATGGAGCTACAGAATCTGAATAGAAAGAAAAGGGTAGGGAGCTGAAGCAAGTAATCAGAGGGAAGAGGAAAAGTGAGGGATCATGGGAGGGAAGTTAACAGAAATTAATATTGATGCCATCTAGTTGGAAACTGCAGAGACTGTTCCTTCAATTTATGAGTGACCTCAACCAGGAAGTGGAAGTGGAAATTGCCAGACTAATTATGAAGTGGCTCAGGTGGTCACTTTAAAGAGGAGGTATTGCAGGAAAACTATAAGGATGAACATACACACACACAACACAAACATAAAACTGTATCATTTATGAACATTTACTGTACAGAAAATATGGAGGACCACTGTATCAATCACAGAATGATATTTATGCAGCATATTGTTTTTTCTAAACATAATTAGGGCATGAATCTGAATGGATATGTCTGAAGTTGAGAGACGATAACTTGCTTGAAGAAAAGGAGAATAGAAATGGGGACAGAAATTTATTATGTCTCTAACTCCAGTTTCCTGTTCAAATTTCCTTATCCTCCGATTGCCTTGATGCTTTAAAAACCTAATAACCTCAGTTCTGAATGTATTCAATAACAGAACAATGAAAAACTTCTGAGTTAAAGAATTCCTGATATTTCCAATGGTCTGCATAAAAAGAAGTTCTCATTTCAGTTCTAAATGGCTTTATATTGACATTTGGCTTTCAAGTTATGGATGAGACTGTCTCTGAACCTGTGGCATAATTTCCTTTAGAAGCTTGACTGCCTCAATGACACCACCCTATAGTTTCTCAAACTTGAGTAGTGTAGTTCAAACTTATAGAATCTTTCCTCAAAGGACTGCAACCTCATCCGTTGAATAAATCCAGTGAATGTGGTTTGTACGTGCTCCACTGGATTACATATGTCAGTCACTTTGTAGTTTTGGCATTTGCAATGTCATGCTAGAGACCAGGACAACCTTGGATGGAGCAAAGTTTCAGGGAGACATTAGGGGTAAATTGTTGCTTTTTTTTTATAAACAGAGTTGTGGGTGCCTGGAATGCCTTGCCATGGGAGGTGGTAGAGGCTGGGACATTAAGCGCATTCAAGAGACTCTTATAGCAATAAAAAACTGAGGTAGGGAGGGCTTAGCTTTTTTTTGGTAGAATATATAGGTCGGCACAACATTGAGGGCTGAAGGGCCTGTACTATACTGTGGTGTTCCATGTAACTAAATATTCAGACAATGGCAAGGTATGATTGATAAAACAGCACAAAGACAAGCAGAAACGAAAGTTATGAAGAGACATAGATGCTACAAAAGGATAGAGAAAGGTTGAATGCATGGGCAATGCTGTGACAAATGCAGTAAAGTGTGTAAATGTCCTTTTTAAATCAGAAAATTTATAGAGGCATTTTATTGGCAACAATTAGCAGAGATTGAGAATAGAGAGAGATATAATGTATGATTTGCAAAAGGTTAGCATATAGCAGACGATTTGGAAAACTAACAGAACATTATTATACATTTGAATGGAACTGAACATGTATCAACCGTTGACACCCAAAGCCCACTTAAATCTTTTCTGGAAAGCCTAGGTTCCAGTCTTATCAATTGGAAAACAGCACATAAGAAATCAAACTTTCATAAAACAAGCAAAATCATGCCACATCCTCCATCATACTATAAATTTCAAGAAAAATAATTAATAATAATGATTCAATTTTACAGAATGATCATCTGGAATCATATCTGTCGACACTTAAATAGTAAAAGGAATAAAAGCTTACCTTTGCTTTTCTGTTTCTGATTTTATTTCCTCTGCCAAGGAAAAAATAAAAATACAAATTCAGTAAACATCATTATTTTACAACCTCAGTTTAGCAGCCAATATGGCAAAGAGTCAGAGAAATTTGATCAAGCCAAAACTAATACCACTGTTCCATTTTCTTCCCAATTATCCATCAATTATTTGGTTATTTTCCTTTAAGATGCCTCAACAAGCTTGCTATGCAAATAAATCAACAGTACAAGGCAACATTTCAATGATACTGAAAATCTGAGCATAAATTACTGGGAATACTCAATAAATCAGGTAGTTTGGGAGAGGAACTGATTAAAAAAAGTTAGTCTGCAAATGCTGGGGTGAGTGCAAGACACAAATGTGCTGGAGAAATTCAGCAGGCCACACACCATGCTGATGAAGGGCCTAGGCTTGACAAGTTGGTTACCCTTTATTTCCTATGGATGATGAATGATCTGCTGAGCTTCTCCAGCATATCTGTGTATTGGGAGAAGAAATGCTTGTTTGGGGAAAGAGGGGAAAACAAAAAAAAAAACTGACATTTCTGGTGCCTAGTGCAACATACAAAGTAATGGAAAAAAACTCAGCAGGTCATCCAGCATCCATGGAAAGCAAAAGACAATCGAAGTTTCAGACCTGAGCCCTTCTTCAGCAAAGTACTGGGGAAAAAACTCAGCAGGTCATCCAGCATCCATGGAAAGCAAAAGACAATCGAAGTTTCAGACTTGAGCCCTTCTTCAGCAGGGGAAGGAGCACAGGCTAGGAGATGATAGGTGCATACAGGTAAGAGATGGAAGAAGAGAAAGGATCTGATAAGGGGAGGGGGCAAAGGGTTGAGAAACCACTCTGATAGAAGGAAAAGGCTAGGGAGCTGGAGCAAGTAGTCAGAGGGAAGAGGAAAAGTGAAGGATCAGGGAAGGGAAGTTAACAGTAATTGATATTGATGTGATCTGGTTGGAGACTGCAGAGACTGTTCCTTCAATTTATGAGTGACCTCAGCCAGGGCTGTACAAGGCCATGGGGTATGAAACTGAAGCAGGTGGCCATTGGGAAATCCTGAGATGTTGCAACAAATTGGGTGAAGGTGCTCCAATGAGTGATCCTCCAATCTGCATCCAGTAACCTTGATGTAGTGGAGGACACAGTGGGAGTACCATATGCAGTAAATGACCTGACAGATTCATAGGTGAAATGTTGCTTCACTTGAAGGATTGTTTGGGACCCCAGATGGTAGTGACTGAGGTGAAGGAGCAAGTGCAGCACTTCTTGCAGTCACAGCAGTTAATATCGGGGGGGGGGGGGGGGGGGGGCAAGTGGTGGAAAGGGATGAGAGAATCAGAATTTATTCTAATGAATATGCCATGAAATTTTAGGGCAGCATCACAGTCCAAACATTCAACCAACTTACAAAATATAGTGCAAAAGGTCAAAGTTAGCCTCTGTCATCAGGAATCTGATGACAGAGGGGAAGAAGCTGTCCTTCCTCTCTCTCTCTCTCTCTCTCTCTCTTTCTCTCTCTCCCCACCCGCCACAGTAGCAGAGTGAAGAGGGCATGATCTGGGATTCCTTGAAGATAGAAGCTGCTTTCTTAAGATACCATGACCCTATCTGAATCCTACATTTTGCAATAAATAAAATCAACTGGGGTCAGTACATTCCAATAAGAAGGCACACTTCTCTGAAAATGTAGCCAACCTCCCTGACATTTTGATAACAGTATAAAGGGAATCAAGACTATTGGACAATATGACCTTAATCTTTAAGCCTCTTTGGGATAATTTTATGCTGGGAGCAGAAATTGAAATATTTCTCTATGTCTGTTATGGTCTGATCAATTGAAGCCCCATTCTAATGGAAACCGCTCCTGGACACAGAACACTACTTAATGATAACTAGAATGATAAACTAAAACGAGATGGCTGTGGCTGATAGTTCAACCACTCCCAGATCTCCACAAGCCTGCCCCAATTTCAAGATGCACTGTGAAAATGCTGATGTCACTGGATATCTTGTGGAGTCATCGTGGCAAAGCTTGATCAATACAAAGGAATCTGCCTTCCCTGTGCTGGCCAGCATGGTGCGAGAATTATTTCTCACTGCTTTGTCATGTTTCATGATTTTTATTTAATATATTTTGTTACACTATTAAAATTATTTGAAAGTTTTAGGTGCAAGCAATCAGCATATTCTCCTTCCCGATATGGTGAAACAAGGACAGAAAGATAGGGTGCTGAGAATTCATTGGAATTCACCTCGATTCAGCCAATGAAAACTCAAGTAGGCTGACAGAGAGCCATGTCACTATACTTTAGGACATAGCATTCCACTTTAACTTTAAAAGATGTAACATAATCATCTGTGAAATGGAAAAAGAGAAAATTATTTGGTTGGAAAGGCCTCCACATCACAGGTTAGGATGAGTTCCTTTGAATTGGGTCAGTCTTCAGGAGGGGTAGTAGCCAGGATTAATATAAGACACGGTGAAAGTTATGGATTTAAATGAAAAGGATAATGACAGCCATAATGAGTCAAGAGACAGTAATTTAATGATAATAGTACATCAATAAACATAGTCAATAATAGAAAGTAACAAATTATTAAAAATGGAAAAATGTTCTTGAGCCAAAGCATAGAAACAAATGATACAAAACTGGTTCACCAGGCTCTCACTGAGATATAGATAAATGGAATCTAAGGTTGGGAGAAATATCCTGAGTTACTTAACCTATAGAACAAACAGAAAAAGGGAAAACAGGTGGGTTAACTAACAATAAAAGACACAAGAGTAGTGGAGAAGAATAATGGTGAATCAAAACAAGAAATTTTAAAAATCATACAAAGCAAGACTGATGGAGAGGGCTTTTCTCTCAAAGGTTGAGAGATGACTTTATTTCGATATACAAGACAGGGGGGTTAGAAAGGGTGGGTAGCCAGCATCTTTTTCCTGGGACAAGAAGAATAAATATCAAAGGATATCTGTTTACATTGAATGGATGAAAGTTTAGGGGAGATGTCAAAGGCAAGATTTTATTTTATTCACAGGAAAATAGTCCTGTGGTGGAAGCTGGTACAATGTGGACATTCAAGACTCAGAGAGACACATAGATGCAAGAAAAGAGGATGCTTGGTGTTAGGTGGTGAAAAATTAAGATTGCTATGGCATCGATTTGCAAAGATCAGCAAACATCATACTGTAATGTTTTATTTTCAAATTAAACTAGCATTCATGTTTTGGAGGATGAGCTTATAGAATGCATCACGAATTCTTCCCTGGAACAATATATCTTTGTAACAAGCAGGGAAGAGGCATCAACCTCATCTTATGTAATGAAAGATTAATTAGTAATTTCATATTGAGAAATCTTCTGTGGGGAGTGTAATGAACTAACAATCCTTTGAATTTTGTTAGGGGCTAAAGAAACTTTGTTAGCAATAACAAAGGAACAACAATTGGGGGGGGGGGGAAAGAAAAAATCCAGACAATGGTAAATTAAAAATTATTTTTATTGAACTATAATAAAATGATATTTCTTACTTATCTCTAACTTAAATCTAAATATAAAATGAGTGTCTTGCTTGAAGGTTTTAAGTTTTCTGTTCATAAATAATTATAAAGCGCTTTTAAACATCATATCTTCAGATCTCTTTAATCTCACAATTCTTTTGATGAGTTGTGCTATAGATAGCAACTCTTGTTTGAAGAAAATCGATTTTCTGGACACAAACGAGAAGTGGTTTTGCTTATTTAAAAGCCACTTATGTTGTATCTCCTGTAAATAGGATAATACAAGTCCTGCCTTTCCAGGAGGTCAAGTTTCCTGTCTTCAGTTTTCTTCCATGATGAGTCTACACTCTATTTTCAAAAGAGCAGTCGGAAAGTAACTTATTTCAAAGCCACTTATTCTGTGTTCCCCTTTTTCAGGAGTAACATAGGCAGTTTTTCCCCTCTGCAGGAAATATTGCTGCTTTCAATCCTGTTTCAACAGGACAATGAGTTTCCTTAAACTGACCTCTATCTCTGGTTTAAATAATATATTTCAGACAAATCTCCCATGTCACATGGTATATGACAATTTCTGTCTTTAAAGTTCAAAAGCATCTCAGTGTACTTCTACTTCTGTGATGTCTGTTCAGATGGACACAAAAAGGCTGTGCATTTATACAGGTGCTTCTGAGATAACACCTATTGTTTTCAATATCTCAAAAACCATTATAAATCCTTTCACCTCTTCAATCAGCAGCCATTCCATTTCTGAAAATGGCTTTCCATCTTCCATCTCAAATAACCATGTGTTTAAAATGCTAATATGTTGTCTTTGTGCTGAAGCCAGCTAACAGCTGCAAAGAACCATGTCTGTAAAATGTAAATGAGTCCTGTCCACCCAAAACAAACTTTAACTAAAATATATGTATGAAATATACTTTTTAACATTAGACTAAAGATTAATTAGCACATTCATCACAGGGGAAAAGGACTGCAATAGAATTGTGTATGCAGCTCAACAGAAGCATGGCTTAGTTAAAAACTAGCCTTGGTCAAAAATAAAACTGCAATACAAGTGCTGAATTGGCTATTGAATAATTAGACTGAAAGGTTTCCCAGAAGATAAACAATGGAAATCATTAAAAGAAATTTCCAAAACATCATATCTATTTGAGAAATTTAAACCACACTGAAGTTGATCTATCCAGAGATGAGTCACTGCTCGGTATTAGATAAAGGCCAATAGCTTTGTCAGGAGGAATAGTAAACTCAAGAAGTGGAAGAATTTAAAGCAATGCAGCAACAACAAATAAATAGGAGAATTAAATTCAAGAATGCACAAGCATTAACTACCCAAATAGCTTCTGCTGCTATGGAAAATAGAAAAGAGGATCAAAACCTGAAATATAATTGAGACAAAATAGATTGGATAGAATGACAATCCAGTGGGCTCCTTTACTCTGGTTACTACTGTGCAGTGGTGTTCTTTCAACTGTGTTTATTTGCATCATTACACTTTGGATTTGGGTCTTGTGGGAAAGCAGGTGGTGAGCTTTGCACCACAGGCTGTCCATACTGTGAACTGTTCTTGGAACAGTTACTCGTTCAAATTAGTTTCTGGTCAATTGTGGTGTCAATTTTAAAATGGGAAACTTATCTTTGGTAAAACCATTGGATTATGTGGTTAATCCCCTGTGTTCAAGCTGGTCATTGTCACAAGTCAGAAGAAATGGAGATTTACATTTACAAATACTGGATAACAGTCTTCAAATCAGTTCAGGATCAACAGACGTCATTGCTAAGTAAAAGCAATCCATATAGAGCTTTCCTGAGAATGATCCTCACCGCATATCTGAGGCAAAGCTCTCAATCCATTTGCGGTTGGATGCTTTGTTTCAACTCAATAACAAAAATGATTTAGGGGGAACAAAATGGTCATGGCTGATCTTCAGTGCAAATGAACCATGAAGACAATGGAAGTATATTCCTTCATCTTCTATTCCATCCTTTACCCAGAACCACCCCCCCCCCCCACCCCCAGGCATATTACAATTCCCAGTCAAACTTGAAAAGGAATTATAGGTCATGCTTGTAATATTATTGATAAAGGTTTACCTCATTTCTAGCTTAGTGATTTACAGCCAAGATTCCAAGTTACTACTATTAATGAATAGCAATTCAATATTCCTGAACAGATTTGGACTAATCTCTGGGAAAACATGGCAAAACACTTAAAAAAGGTGTTGTTTGCCACATCTTCAGACATCCTAAAAGCATGTCTAATTGAGCAAACAGCTTCATATTCTTAAAAAATTCAATGGTTAATAACTTTGTTTATTTTACTCAGTTGCAATCATCAGAATATCTTGAGAGTTGGGGCTGCTCAACACCAATGACTTTTGTACTGCTTTTTAAAAATCACAACCAAAGACAAACGTGCCATTTCCAGTTGGTGTTCATTGCAAATAACAGGTGTATTCTGACCAAAATTTTGATACTCCACAAAGTAAAATGAAATATTGGTTTTAAATAAAAGTTAGATGTTCATAGGGGCTTACATTGCCGAATCAGGAGGCTTTATAATTAAGCACAGTCACTCCAATGTTATTGCAAGAAAGAAGTTTATTGGTTAAAATATGTAAATTATAAAATATTTAATCTTTATTTATTAATCACATTGTTACAATCTTAAAAGTAGAAACATAATTTATGTCTACCTTCTCTTGTTGGAATGTAGGTCTTGGTCAACAACCACTGAGTGAGCATCGAATAAGGGAGATTAACATTAGAGTTAATCTTGGCGTGCAAGAAACAATCCAAGTGGCATTTATTTCTCTGAGTAAATCGCAATGATTTCAGAGTATGTGGGTGGCATAATTTAATTAAATACCTGAAAACGTACATGATTAATATTACCCATATGCATAGTTTAAGCACTCTGGATTTGAATGCAAGTTGGTGCAAGTGCCAAATGAAAGGAAAAAAAGCCCAAATAGCTGAACGTAAAGACACACTACATTCATCATCCAAAATTAAGTTCTCTAATAGATTTAATGGAATCATATTTTAGAGACCAGGTCCAATATAAATATACTATGTTGCATATTAATTTTTATATTATGACATAGGGCATGGTAACAGGCCCTTTCAGCCTACAACCCCTTGCCGTCCAATTGCACCCAATTGACCTACAATCCCCAGTGCGTTTTTGAATGGTGGGAGGAAACCGAAGCCCCTGGGGAAAACCCACGTCGACACAGGAAAAATGTACAAACTCCTTATAGACAGAGTGGAATTCAAACCTTGTCTCATTTGGTGGTGCTATAACAGTGTCACACTAATCAACACCCTAACTTTGTTGCCCTGCGCACATTTGATGAGTAGTTCTAAATTAAGATTTAGCATGATCTGGGTGTCTATACAAGTGATTCAGGAGTGACCAGTAATGAAGGAGCACAGATTATGTCATAAATTAGCAACAATGTCTTGGAGAAAGTCAGAGCTCACCTGCGATTTGATGTTGATGGTCTAGGAAGTGGTCTTTGGTTTATGGAATTATTCAAAAATAAACTACATTATAATTATGCATTTAAAATTAATTGTTAACAATATCAAAGAGCAATATGTTTATGAAAATAAAGGTGTCAAAAATACAAGTTGAGACTGCTCTGGTTTACCAGAACGAAACAGCTACAACATTCGAAATTTTCATACTTAATGGTTGTTTTTTGAGCAATCATTTCTAAAATTACTTCTAAATCTCTCCACTTATGTCACTGCATCTCCTTGTCCTCCATTTTACAAGCTTGATAAAATAAAATCTATTTGACCAAACGTTTTATTCACAGCACTTAAATATCTTGTGCATCTTCTCAATTTATCATCGATTTACATTTTTGTGAAAGAGTATTGACTATTTTTTAAGTTTAAAATTTTTTTTAAAATGTAGAGCTATAGGATGTTAACTGGTCATTTCAGCCCACGAGCCCATGCTGCCCAATTACACTCAATTGACCAACAACCCCGGTTCATTTCGAACGGTGGGAGGAAACCAGAGGCCCCGGGGAAAACTCACGCTGACACAGGGAAAACATACAAACTCTTTACAGACAGCACAGGATTCGAAACCCAGTCCTAATCACTGGTGCTGTAGAGAGGAGTGCACTAACCTCTACGCTAACTGCGCCTCCTATATTAGGCAAGTTGTTGTCAAAACAAAATAACTGAATGAATCCCGGTGCTCTGACAAGTCTGCACTTGGAAATTACATCCAAGTCTGTGATGTTGGCAAATTTATATGAATGACTACCATTTTCTGACACCAGTTCTTGAAGAAACAATCACAAATAAATATGACCTCAAGCTCACCAAATTATCTGTAGCCAATAAGTAAGCACACAGCTTTTGATTTGATTCTGATTTTAATCATTTTATTTTATTACAATTTATACATGGGAATCCACAGACCTCGTGATCCAAAAGCAAAATATTATTGTTGTGAGGCTGAGGAATCTGAACACCACTGGCCTTGCTTCTTTAAGGGAAAGATTAAATGAACAAGACTGATGTTTAGTCTTCTAGATAACATGGAATCTGGATGTGTTCTTGAACTTGTTAAGTGCATTGATTTTTAGCAAAGGAATATACTGAAATCATTCCCTGCTAACAAACTGATTGTAAACTCCAAATGCTCATGCTTCTCTATAAACAGAATAGGAACCATCTGATTTAGATGCCATACTCAGTGGCTGCATGCAATGCCAAATGAAGTGACTGCTCTTTCAGTAATTTATATTGCAGGGTTCCATGCTATGTTTTACTTAACTCTGAAAATCACAGTACTGTACTATATTTAAAGACATTCCCTGTCATATTTCTTGGCTTTGAGATTTCTCACGAGCAATTCTGAATCGAAAAGCAAATGCTATTATTACATATATTGCCAAAGTTACTGTGCGAGCAGTAACCAATTGTGACTTTGCCATGCCCTTCTGAGTACAACAGAAAAGATACAGTCCAATCAAGGTTACACCCTGCAGGTAGTTCCTGTTCATCCCTTACAAACCCAAGCACAGGTGAGCACCAAAGGACAAGTATCTATTCAAATAGATTACTATTTCAGTAAATAAAATGCTATATTCAAGAATCAAAGAATACCAAGAACAGACCTCCACATATGTTTTTCATAGGTTGGTCTTTCTCAGGTAGCTAGCTCAGCGAATAACATCACTAAACATACACAAAAGACTAGGCAAAATTTAACCTCCAAAACTGAAAAGAGTGATAATTCAATCAGAAATTTACCAAGTTTTGTCCACTTCTCTGCAACCTAATCCAACTTGCATCTCTCTTTCTCAGGTTCTTCAACTGAAACATCAACTGTTTATCTTTCCACAGAAATTGCCTGACTAGCACTATTCACTTTCTTTACCTTTTAAAATCATGTGGGCTCCACTTTATTTATCTTAATTGTTAAGTCAGCCTACCAGGCAGGTCCCACCACCTAACTATTCACAATCTATTCCATGGATCAATAAGAACAAGGGACTAGAAATTGCTGCCATAAAGCCATTTATCTTTCCACAGATGATGTCTGGGCCTGCTGTTTTTCCACCATTTTCCATTTTTCACATTTCCAACATAATTTTTTTTTAAATTCCCAATGGAAACTGAGATCTATTTGTCAGTAAAGATCCCAAGAAACAAAACCAGATCAGTCCAGGGCATGTTTTGTGAGAAATGCAAATTCTCATTAAATTATATGTAAAGACTTGACTTTTCAAATGGAAACTGGGAAATCAGATTATTGCTCGAAGACAATATTGAATTCTTCCTCTGAATTAATTTAATTACAAGCATCTTCTGAGAATTTTTAAAAGATGGGATTGGGCAAGTCATAAAAAGCCCCACTGCGGCTCCACTTAAGGCCAACACAACAAGCAATACTGAATTTGACTTCAACTGAATATATCAAATGAACAATTACACTTGAAAGAACAAACCACCTTTTTATTCCACCATCATGGTTACTGGTGACTGCACACTCAAGTGACATTAATAAACAAAGAGAAACAAGAAATGCAGATATCTGAAAATGTGCAATGGGCAATGGAAACAACTTAGCAATCACCTTGGAGTCATTCACGACAGCAAAATTCACAGCTGTTGCAAAACTATTTAAGTGTGGCTATGAAACTTACGTGAATTTGACAAAATTGAAAATTTCCCAAATACACCTTCAAATAAAGCACTACAAATCCAAGGAATCCACCTACAGCCAATTAACTCCTTTCCAATGAATATTTACATTTAAAAAGTACAATGTATTTACTTTTACAATTTGAGGCATCATGAACAAAATGCTTTGAGAATTAATACACTGTATGATGGGATTTCAGAGAAACCCAAGCTTTATATTTTGATTAAAAATGTGTTGTCCACATAATACAATGCAAATTACAACAATATTTTAAGCTTTATTCCAGCAGCATTAATCATACCTCACCCTTAACAAATGCTCAACTCAAACTTCATAGCAATTAGATCATACAAAAAAAGTGGAGAGTCCAGTGCTTCAAAATGTGAAATTATTTACACATTTCTTTCTTTTATTTTTGCAAGAGCTCCCTTCTTCTAATCAGCATTCAAATACAAAATTAAATTATACAAGTTTGCAACTATAAATTCAATGTACTGTAGCCGCGCACTACTCAAAGGTAGACACATACACACGAGGTGTAGTCAGGTTAAGCTGAGTTTTATTAGGGCTCAGGCTCGACTTTTATACTTGCACTGTTCCTGCCGTGGCCCCCCCTTAGCTGACATCACAACATGTATGACAAAAGCCAAGTTTCCCACATGCGGGTTCTTTCCTGCATAACAATGCCCTTCTTCCTCGTGCACTTTCTCTGACTATTGGCTGCGCCGCAAGGCCAGCACCATTTTGGGGTCAATGACTTTGAAACTGCACTTGCCGTTCACCCGCTGGTTTGCTTGTTGGGGCCAGTACCGCTTCACTGGCTGATGGCCTTTGGTTGCGGTTGCCGTCCAGAGCGCCAGTTCATTTGCCACCATGGCGGGCTGGCACAGAATATTAATTCAAGAATGGATAAAATCTTTCACTATTGGGCTTACTTTACCAATCCGTGGTTTATGAATAGCCAGAGCAATCTAGTAGAGTTGCTGTTTTCAGAATGCATTGCCAGTTCAAGCTGTGATAGTTTTTGCAAAAAAAAAAATCAGATGTTTATATTTTCCTTTGCTGATTTAATTTCAGAATCAGAATTTATTGTTTTGAACAAATTATGAAATTCGGTGTTTGCAGCAACATCATAGAACAAATATTCATATTATAACCATCTTGCGTTATTACTATATAAAAAATAACAACAATATAGTGCACGAAAGTAAGGCCGAGTCTTTGGTTCATTGATTATTCAGGAACCTAATGGCAGTGGGGAAGAAGCTGTCCTTGTGCCACTGAGTGCTCATCTTTAGGCTCTAGTACCATATCCCCAATGATAGCAGAATGATGAAGGCATGGCCTAGGTAGTGGGGGCCTTTGACAATGGAGGCTGCTTTTTTAAAAAGACACTGCCTCATGGAGATGTCCTTGATGGAGTGAAGTCTGCTGCCTGTGATGTCGTAGGTCGAGTTAACAACCCTCTGGAGTTTATTCTTTTCCTGAGAGTTGGCTCCTCTATACTAGACAGTGATGCAACCAGCAAGAATGCTCTCCACCATGCACCTGTAGAAGTTTACAAGACACTTCGGTGACATACCGAATCTCCTCAAACACCACAAAGTATAACCGCTGGTGAGCCTTATTTATGATTGCATCAATGTGGAAGCTCCAAAACAGATACTTGGAGATGTTGACACCCAGGAATTTGAAGTTGCTGAGCCCTCGATGAGGACTGGGTCCTGTTCCCCTGACTTCCTCCTTTGTTTTGCTGACATTGAGAGCAAGGTTGTTGTCATTACATCATTCAATCTATCTCCCGCCTCTATGATTCCTCATTGCCATTTGTGATTCTGCTAACAACTGTGGTGACATCAGCAAACTTGCAGTTACATCTTGCTTCAAATGGCCCCCCAATATTTTTCTGTTTTGCTGTCAAGGCTCTCTTACATTGACCTCAATGATGGCAGTACCCTTTATGGTGATGGGTATATTTGCCCACTTCAGTCTTCTGAGGAAGTGCAGTCACCTTTGCACCTTCCGAGCAAGTGAAAAGTTGATACGTGTCCAGGATGGGTCACTTTTTAAGTGGACAGTATGGAACAGTGCTCTCCACTCTCTGCACTTGAGATATATATGTGTTGTGATGGGCAATCTTTCCTGGTCCTCTTGAAGTCCACGAGCATCTGCTTTGTCTTGTCACATTGAGACTTGGGTTGTTATTCATGCAACATATTGTGAGATGTTTCTCAAAGAATCTTCAAAATGCATAGAGACATTTTTTATTTAGTATTTTTAGTGCCTTAGAATGCTTTTATGTTAAACACATTACTTAAATGCAGATGTGACTGCCAAGTTGCAGGGTATGTGAATTCACAAAATGCCTTCACATGTATGACACAATTTATGTTATGAATTTAAAAAAATAATACATTTCATTAACATTATACAATTGATGATGATTCTTAAAAAAATCTTAATTTTGATGACAAAATTAAAAAGCTTGATGATCCCATTTCTCAATGGATGTTTTTAAACCTTGAATTTTTTTTAAAATAGGATATCAGTAACAAAAGTGAGTTGAAGCGTAACTGAGAATTAAATATTTCATTTGGCTCATATCATTAGAACTGCTAAATTTATACAGCATCTTTAGCTCAAAATGACTCATGGGGGTCGGGGGAAGGAAGTTATTACTTATGAAACTGAATCAAAGAGATATTACGACAAACTCATCCACAAAGTTTGCCTTGAGATAATTTAATGCCAATCTGACCAATTAACACATTTTTAAGCATGTTTTATTGGGGGGAAAAAAAACAAGCAAACTTCTTCATTTTTCCAGCCAAGAATATTCTTTGAACTGCAGAAAATGCAAACAGAAAATTCATAGGGTTTATTGCTCAGGCAATGCATCTGCTTTTGGCTCTGTGATAACTGTGATGCAATGCATCTTGCCAGTACAAAAATGACGTTTATGTGGATGAATGAATGCAGTCATGTCTTTTCATCTTAATGCGAGAAGTATTAAAAAAAAGTATGATGAACATAGACCATAGACCGTACATGGAATTCTGACAGTGTACAGTTACCAACAAATAGAAATTCTGCCTGGCCCACAGGGGAAAAAATTTCACAATTGTATGCACCATGGGGCTGTGTCCTCAGACTCTAATGCTACTGTCCCATGACTTCATCACCAGATCCAGTTCAATCTGAGTCATCGTTTGCAGATGACACAACAGTTGGTCTCATCAGCAACAACAATGAGTAGAGAGGGAAAAATCTCACAAAATGTTGCATGAATAACAACTCAAGTCTCAATGTGACAAGACAAAGCAGATGCTCGTGGACTTCAAGAGGACCAGGAAAGATTGCCCATCACAACACATATATATCTCAAGTGCAGAGAGTGGAGAGCACTGTTCCTTACTGTCCACTTAAAAAGTGACCCATCCTGGACACGTATCAGAAGGTGCAAAGGTGACTGCACTTCTTCAGAAGACTGAACTGGGCAAATACACCCACCACCATCATGCCAACCTTCCATAGGAGTTCCATGTGTATAGTTTATCTTGTGTATGTATTGTTTGTCTGTATGTGTGTTGTGTACCTGCATATTTTGCACCGAGGATCAGAGAATGCCGTTTCATCTGGTTATATTTGTGCAATCAGATAATAAAATTTGAACTTCATGTCATGAATGTACTCTGACAATAAATCTTAACTTTGATATTGTGACCATTAGACAGGCTTGGCCGATGCAAGGACAGGAATGGCTGATACAAGTACCGGGATTTAGATGTTTCAAATGGGACAGGGATGGATGTAAAAAGGAGGGGGTAAATGGGGAGGAGCATTGATAATCAGGGATAGTTTCACAATTGCAGAAAGGGAGAACAATGTGGAGAGATCGTCTACTGTCATTGTGTGTGGAATCAGAAAAAAGGAAGGGAATGAACACACAATTGAGAGTATTCCATGGGCACCAAATAGTCATTGGAACATTTTTCGGTAAGCTGCATAAATAACAGGATTGTTGAGATGAGAGACTTCAATTTCCCTAACATTGACTGGCACCTCCTTGGTGAAGAAGGTTCGGATGGGGCAGAATTTGTCAGGTGTGTCCAAGAAGGATGTCTGACACAGTGCGTGTCAAGCCAACTAGAGGATAGGCCGCCATACTGATCTTGTACTGAGTAATGAACCTGATCCAGTGACAAACCTCTCGGTGGGTGAACAGTTTGGAAATACTAACCACAACACAAAAAGACAGTACAGCTAACGCAACACTATCACAATGCCAATGACCCAGGTTCAAATTCTGTGTTGTTTGTAAGGAGTTTGTACATTCTTCCCATGATTGTATAGATTTGAGAAAATACCGAAGCACCAATAGCTCAGTGGTTAAAAGCACTGGGCTTGCAAACTAGGGGTCGCGAATTTGTTCCTTGCTGGGGCTTCATTTCTGTAAGGGGTACTGGACAAAGTGGCCACTCTCTGTCTTCCTTACAGGAGACAAAGTTAAAGAATTTCAGGTATGTTACATTCTAAAAGTAGTATTACATGACAATAATGGAACCTTTACCTTTAAATTGGGAACAGATGTTCTGAGAGAAACGCAGAGCATAAATGTGGAGGATGTTCAAGGAACACTTGCACCGGGTTTGGATAGGTTTCTCCCATTAAGACAGGGAAAATAACCATTGTTGACAAGAGAGGTGGGAGGGCAAGTCAAGAGGAAGAACGAAGCATGTTCAAGGTTCAGGAAGGGCTCATGATTTTTATGGCCGGGAAAGAACTTGAGAGCTAGACAATGTCATGAGAAGGCCTTGGGTAGTAGGACGAAGAAAAGACAGAAGACATTTACACAAACATGAAGACCAAAAGGGTGACTGAAGTGAGGACAGAACTGATTAAGGGGTAAAGTGGACATGTGCTTGGAGAGAGGAGGTAAGGGAGGTCTAAACTGAATAATTTGTTTCAGTGTTCACTGGGGAGAGGAACCTTGGTGAGTGCAAGGTCAGTGTAGAACAGATACTGGAGCAATGTAATGGCAAGAAAAGAATGCTAGACCAGAAAACATACAGCCCAGATTATTACAAAAAGCAAGGGACAATGCATGGATCTTTATGCCCTCCCTGGCCACAGGAGAAGTACCAGAAGATTGAAAAATGGCAAATGTAGTCCCCTTGTTTAAGAAAGGTAGTTTGTGTGTTGTAACAGAAAGGGTAATAGGTAAGAAAGAAATGCAGAGTAAAGAAAAAATCTATCTTGGCAGCCCCGATGTCCAGGAGAGGCAGCCTCGTGGTGGTGAAAATAGTGGGTTCTGCTCCAGGGAAGGCATCTCACCAAAATCAGAGGGAAAGCCACAACGGTGATGGTGGGACACGCATGTTGGCAGGTCCAGAGAAGTACACAGACATTGCTGCAGGAGCGACACTGCCTGAAACGTGAGGAAACCCTGCGATCAGTGGGATCAGAGTGCTGGCAGCGACAGAGGGCCAGGGAAAAAGTACAGGCAGCGCCATGACCCGCCACCAGCAGGGACAGAGCATCAGTGTGAAAGGTAAGCCTGGTTGCATGTCAGAGGTTTTGGGGGAGTGGTCTAGACAGAGCCAAGGGAGCGATGCTGCCAGCGGAGTAGGACAAGCCCCATGGCGGCAGCAGAGCTCAGGCAGCACGGAAGAATCAGACCTTGTGTCGGAGATGTCGGGGAGCGGCACGAATGGCAAGGAGGAGGTTGACAGGCACAGAGGCCCAACGTTTCAGGCAGGGAGGAGAAAAGATGCATCGTGGGGTGAGGGAAGGTTCAGAGACCTCCACAAGGGACTGGATAGAGGCCTCAGAATAATTATTTTTTAAGAAACTGTCAATGGAGATGGAAGAGATTAGATGGGCTATTGGGGATTTGAGAGGATAGCTGTGCTGGAGGAGAGGGTCAAGGAGGTGGAAGGTAGGGAAAGGAAAATAGAAAATAATAGATGTATGGGTAAAAGTGAGAGAAAAGATGTGGGAAATATTGAACAGGTTGGACATTTTAGCTGCAGAAATAATGTAAAGATTATAGGGGTTAAAAAGGGAGTTGAAGGGAGGGACCCAGTGGTTTTCTTCAGGAAATGGATCCCTATCCTGTTGGGGCAGGAAAGAGTGTTGAGGGGGGGGGGGGGAAACGACTGTAATGATAGTGATCATGGTTACAAGCAACTAGCAATGCCTTATTGTTCGATTATACTTGACTGCCACCAGGGGCTGACACAGAACAAGAGACACAGTATGCTGACTCTATAATGGAGACTTTTATTTAAATTTTTTATTTTTCACACCATAAATCACAATAGCCATGATATACACTTTTTCTTTTCCACACATTTACAGTGACTTTTTCTCTCCCCCCCCCTCCCTCCTCCCAAGCCACCCCCCCACCCCCCCCCCCTCATCCATTTTAGGTATACAATCTAGGTTGCATTAATTCAGTCAGACAATGTTGTCATTCAACAAAAATACACCAGAAATTCTACTGAGTCCATTCTTTTCTTCTCCTTCCATCAACTTAGGTAATGTTTGTTCCCGGTAGGTTTTCGCTATTGTATTTAATGTAAGGCTCCCATACTTGTTCGAATATTTCAATATTATTTCTTAAACTATATGTTATTTTTTCTAATGGAATACATTTATTCATTTCTATATACCATTGTTGTATTTTCAAATTATCTTCCAATTTCCAGGTTGACATAATACATTTTTTTGCTACGGCTAGGGCTATCTTGACAAATCTTTTTTGTGCATCTTCCAAGTCAATTCCAAATTCTTTATTTTTTATGTTACTTAGGAGAAAGATCTCTGGATTCTTTGGTATATTGTTTTCTGTTATTTTATTTAATATCTGATTGAGATCATCCCAAAATTTTTCTACTCTCTCACATGTCCAGATTGCATGAATTGTTGTTCCCCTTTCTTTTTTTTACATCGAAAACATCTATCAGATACTGTTGGGTCCCATTTATTTAACTTTTGCGGTGTAATGTATAGTCTGTGTAACCAATTATATTGTATCATACGCAGCCTCGTATTTATTGTATTTCTCATCGTTCCAGAACATAATTTCTCCCATGTTTCCTTTTTTATCTTTATATTTAAATCTTGTTCCCATTTTTGTTTAGTTTTACCATTTGTTTCCTCATTCTCCTTTTCTTGCAGTTTGATATACATATTTGTTATAAATCTTTTGATTAACATTGTATCTGTAATCACATATTCAAGGTTACTTCCCTCTGGTAAACTCAAATTGCTTCCTAATTTATCTTTCAAGTAGGATCTCAGTTGGTAATATGCCAGCGCTGTATCTCCAGTTATATTGTACTTATCTCTCATTTGTTCCAAGGATAAGAATCTACTTCCTGAAAAACAATTTTCTATTCTTTTAATCCCTTTTTTTTCCCATTTTCTAAAGGAAAGGTTGTCTATTGTAAAAGGGAGTAGCTTATTTTGCGTCAATATTAGTTTTGGTATTTGATAATTTATTTTATTTCTTTCTACATGAATCTTCTTCCATATATTGAGGAGATGGTGTAATACTGGAGAAGTTCTATGTTGTACCAATTTTTCGTCCCATTTATATATGTGTTCAGGTATCTTTTCCCCTATTTTATCTAATTCTATTCTCGTCCAGTCTGGTTTTTCCCTTGTTTGATAAAAATCTGATAGGTACCTTAATTGTGCGGCTCTGTAATAATTTTTGAAGTTTGGCAATTGTAAGCCTCCTTGTTTATACCATTCTGTTAATTTATCTAGTGCTATCCTCGGTTTCCCCCCTCTCCATAAAAATCTCCTTATTATTTTCTTTAACTCTTTGAAGAATTTTTCTGTCAGTTGTATTGGCAATGCCTGAAATAAGTATAGTATCCTTGGAAAAATGTTCATTTTAATACAGTTTATCCTTCCTATCAGTGTTAGTGGTAGCTCTTTTCAATGCTCTAAATCGTCCTGTAATTTTTTCATTAGTGGATTGTAATTGAGTTTATATAATTGGCCTAGATTTTTGTTTATTTGCACACCTAGGTATCTTATTGCCTGCATTTGCCATCTGAATGGGGATTCCTCCTTAAATTTTGAGAAATCCGCGTTATTCATAGGCATTGCTTCACTTTTATTTACGTTTATCTTGTATCCCGACACTTCTCCATATTCCTTCAATTTCTTATATAGTTCTTTTATTGATAGTTCAGGTTCTGTTAAGTACACTATCACATCATCCGCAAATAGACTGATTTTATATTCCCTGTCTTTTATTTTTATTCCTTTTATATTATTATCTATTCTTATCGATTCTGCTAGTGGTTCTATAGCTAGCGCAAACAATAATGGTGATAGTGGGCATCCCTGCCGCGTTGACCTGCTTAAGTTAAATTGCTTTGATACATGTCCATTTACTGTCACTTTCGCTAACGGTCCCTCATATAATGCTTTAATCCAATTAATATACTTCTCCGGTAAACTGAATTTTTGCAATACTTTGAACAAGTAATTCCATTCTACTCTGTCGAAGGCCTTCTCTGCGTCTAAAGCAACTGCTACTGCCGGTGCTTTATTTCCTTCTACTGCATGAATTAAGTTAATAAATTTACAAATATTGTCTGTTGTGCGTCTTTTTTTGATAAATCCAGTTTGGTCTAAATTTACCATTTTCGGTACCTGTTCTGCTAATCTGTTTGCTAATAGTTTAGCTATTATCTTATAATCTGTGTTTAGCAGAGATATTGGTCTATGTGACGCTGGTGAGAGTGGATCTTTCCCTTGTTTTAGTATCACTGTAATTATTGCTGTTTTACATGAATCTGGTAAGTTTTGTGTCTCATCAATCTGGTTGATTACATCCAGGAGGGGCGGTATTATTAGATCTTTAAATGTTTTGTAGAATTCTATTGGGAGTCCATCCTCTCCTGGTGTCTTATTATTTGGTAAATTTTTTATTATCTCTTGTATTTCTACTGTTCCAAATGGTTCTGTTAATTTATTTTGTTCCTCTATTTGTAGTTTTGGTAGTTCAATTTTAGTCAAAAATTCATCTATTTTCCCTTCTTTCCCTTCGTTTTCAGTTCGGTATAATTGTTCATAGAATTCTCTGAAGTTTTCCTTAATTTCTTTTGGATTATATGTAATTTGTTTGTCTTTTTTCCTTGTTGCCAATACCATTTTCTTAGTTTGCTCTGTCTTAAGCTGCCATGCTAAGATTTTGTGTATTTTTTCACCTAGTTCATAATATTTCTGTTTTGTCTTCATTATATTCTTCTCCACCTTATATGTTTGTAATGTTTCATATTTTATTTTTTTATCCGCCAATTCTCTTCTTTTGGTTGTATCTTCCTTTATTGCTAATTTTTTTTTCTATGTTTATTATTTCCCTTTCCAACTGCTCTGTTTCCTGATTATAGTCCTTCTTCATCTTGGTTGCATAACTTATTATTTGTCCTCTAATGAATGCTTTCATTGCGTCCCATAGTATAAACTTATCTTCCACTGATTCCGTATTTACTTCAAAGTACATTTTTAATTGTTTTTCAATAAATTCTCTAAAATCCTGTCTTTTAAGTAGCATGGGGTTTAATCTCCATCTATACATTCTTGGAGGGATGTCCTCTAGCTCTATTGCCAATAACAGGGGTGAGTGGTCCGATAATAGTCTAGCTTTATATTCCATTTTCCTAACTCTCCCTTGAATGTGGGCTGATAACAGGAATAGGTCTATCCTTGAGTATGTTTTATGTCTAGTCGAGTAGTATGAGTATTCCTTTTCTTTTGGGTTTTGTTTCCTCCATATGTCCACAAGTTTCATTTCTTGCATTGATTTAATTATAAATTTGGTTACTTTGTTCTTCCTGTTAATTTTTTTCCCCGTTTTATCCATATTTGGATCCAAATTCAGATTGAAATCCCCTCCTATTAGTATGTTCCCTTGCGTATTAGCTACCTTCAGAAAGATATCTTGCATAAACTTTTGATCTTCTTCGTTAGGTGAATATATATTAAGTAGATTCCAAAGCTCCAAATATATCTGACATTTTATCATAACATATCTCCCTGCTGGATCTATTATTTCCTCTTCTATTTTAAATGGCACATTTTTGCTAATTAATATAGCCACTCCTCTTGCTTTTGAATTATACGATGCTGCTGTTACATGTCCTACCCAATCTCTCTTTAATTTCTTGTGCTCCAATTCAGTTAAGTGTGTTTCTTGGACAAATGCTATATCCATTTTTTCCTTTTTCAGTAAATTTAGTAGTTTCTTCCTTTTAATTTGGTTATGTATTCCATTAATATTTAGAGTCATATAGTTCAGCGTAGCCATTTTATATTTTGTTTATCTTCTCTTTCCGTTTTTCCATCATTACCTTTCCTCCTTTTCCATTTCTGTTTTCTTATTTTCAACTCTTTACCAGACAACATTCCTACAACATCCAACATTTTCCTTATTCTCCTATTTCTATCTTCTTTATCCCCAATCTCCCCTTCCCCTCCTGAGTTGTCCTTTATCCCTTGACGGACAACCACATCTCCCCTCTCCATTTGGATTTGCGAATCCACTCGCAAGCGTCAACTGATTTTGCAGTGACCGCTCTTTTCCCCCACCCAGCCCCCCCCAGAAAAGATTTCACTTTTTATATGTCACAAAGGTCACTCTTTTAATTCCCTCCTTATTCTCTCTATTCCATTACCTTCCCTTATTAATTCTTGTCTATACTATCTATGTTTTCCTCTAATTACAGATACTTTCACGTATGCCCATTGTCTCTATTCACTCTTATACCTCTTTACCCGCATACATATCAATCGTGGTCATTTTTACCCTCATTACCCGTCTTCATCCCTCAGTCTATTTTTGTCTTTACCCACATACATATCAATCGTGATCATTTTTGTTCTCATTACCCGTCTTCATCCCTCAGTCTATTTTTGTAATTGTTCTGCAAATTTTCGTGCTTCTTCTGGATCCGAGAACAGTCTGTTTTGTTGTCCTGGAATAAATATTTTCAATACCGCAGGATGCTTCAGTGTAAATTTATATCCTTTCTTCCATAAAATCGCTTTTGCTGTATTGAACTCTTTTCTCTTCTTTAGGAGTTCAAAGCTTATATCTGGATAAATGACGATTTTTTGCCCTTTATACTCCAGTGGTTTGTTGACCTCTCTTACTTTTTCCATTGTCTTCTCCAGTACCTTTTCTCTTGTAGTATATCTTAGGACGTGGCAGCGAGGTCCTTGGGTCGTAGGTTTTATATCGAACCATGGGTGTAAATGGTGGGGCCAGTACTGCGCGCACTGCACTCCAGCTAAAAGCTCCTTTGCGCAGGCCCGAGGACAGGTCCACGTCCTCCCCCTCCACGTCCTCCCCCTCCACGTCCTCCCCCTCCACGTCCTCCCCCTCCACGTCCTCCCCCTCCACGTCCTCCCCCTCCACGTCCTCCCCCTCCACGTCCTCCCCCTCCACGTCCTCCCCCTCCACGTCCTCCCCCTCCACGTCCTCCCCCTCCACGTCCTCCCCCCTCCACGTCCTCCCCCTCCACGTCCTCCCCCTCCACGTCCTCCCCCTCCACGTCCTCCCCCTCCACGTCCTCCCCCTCCACGTCCTCCCCCTCCACGTCCTCCCCCTCCACGTCCTCCCCCTCCACGTCCTCCCCCTCCACGTCCTCCCCCTCCACGTCCTCCCCCTCCACGTCCTCCCCCTCCACGTCCTCCCCCTCCACGTCCTCCCCCTCCACGTCCTCCCCCTCCACGTCCTCCCCCTCCACGTCCTCCCCCTCCACGTCCTCCCCCTCCACGTCCTCCCCCTCCACGTCCTCCCCCTCCACGTCCTCCCCCTCCACGTCCTCCCCCTCCACGTCCTCCCCCTCCACGTCCTCCCCCTCCACGTCCTCCCCCTCCACGTCCTCCCCCTCCACGTCCTCCCCCTCCACGTCCTCCCCCTCCACGTCCTCCCCCTCCACGTCCTCCCCCTCCACGTCCTCCCCCTCCACGTCCTCCCCCTCCACGTCCTCCCCCTCCACGTCCTCCCCCTCCACGTCCTCCCCCTCCACGTCCTCCCCCTCCACGTCCTCCCCCTCCACGTCCTCCCCCTCCACGTCCTCCCCCTCCACGTCCTCCCCCTCCACGTCCTCCCCCTCCACGTCCTCCCCCTCCACGTCCTCCCCCTCCACGTCCTCCCCCTCCACGTCCTCCCCTCCACGTCCTCCCCCTCCACGTCCTCCCCCTCCACGTCCTCCCCCTCCACGTCCTCCCCCTCCACGTCCTCCCCCTCCACGTCCTCCCCCTCCACGTCCTCCCCCTCCACGTCCTCCCCCTCCACGTCCTCCCCCTCCACGTCCTCCCCCTCCACGTCCTCCCCCTCCACGTCCTCCCCCTCCACGTCCTCCCCCTCCACGTCCTCCCCCTCCACGTCCTCCCCCTCCACGTCCTCCCCCTCCACGTCCTCCCCCTCCACGTCCTCCCCCTCCACGTCCTCCCCCTCCACGTCCTCCCCCTCCACGTCCTCCCCCTCCACGTCCTCCCCCTCCACGTCCTCCCCCTCCACGTCCTCCCCCTCCACGTCCTCCCCCTCCACGTCCTCCCCCTCCACGTCCTCCCCCTCCACGTCCTCCCCCTCCACGTCCTCCCCCTCCACGTCCTCCCCCTCCACGTCCTCCCCCTCCACGTCCTCCCCCTCCACGTCCTCCCCCTCCACGTCCTCCCCCTCCACGTCCTCCCCCTCCACGTCCTCCCCCTCCACGTCCTCCCCCTCCACGTCCTCCCCCTCCACGTCCTCCCCCTCCACGTCCTCCCCCTCCACGTCCTCCCCCTCCACGTCCTCCCCCTCCACGTCCTCCCCCTCCACGTCCTCCCCCTCCACGTCCTCCCCCTCCACGTCCTCCCCCTCCACGTCCTCCCCCTCCACGTCCTCCCCCTCCACGTCCTCCCCCTCCACGTCCTCCCCCTCCACGTCCTCCCCCTCCACGTCCTCCCCCTCCACGTCCTCCCCCTCCACGTCCTCCCCCTCCACGTCCTCCCCCTCCACGTCCTCCCCCTCCACGTCCTCCCCCTCCACGTCCTCCCCCTCCACGTCCTCCCCCTCCACGTCCTCCCCCTCCACGTCCTCCCCCTCCACGTCCTCCCCCTCCACGTCCTCCCCCTCCACGTCCTCCCCCTCCACGTCCTCCCCCTCCACGTCCTCCCCCTCCACGTCCTCCCCCTCCACGTCCTCCCCCTCCACGTCCTCCCCCTCCACGTCCTCCCCCTCCACGTCCTCCCCCTCCACGTCCTCCCCCTCCACGTCCTCCCCCTCCACGTCCTCCCCCTCCACGTCCTCCCCCTCCACGTCCTCCCCCTCCACGTCCTCCCCCTCCACGTCCTCCCCCTCCACGTCCTCCCCCTCCACGTCCTCCCCCTCCACGTCCTCCCCCTCCACGTCCTCCCCCTCCACGTCCTCCCCCTCCACGTCCTCCCCCTCCACGTCCTCCCCCTCCACGTCCTCCCCCTCCACGTCCTCCCCCTCCACGTCCTCCCCCTCCACGTCCTCCCCCTCCACGTCCTCCCCCTCCACGTCCTCCCCCTCCACGTCCTCCCCCTCCACGTCCTCCCCCTCCACGTCCTCCCCCTCCACGTCCTCCCCCTCCACGTCCTCCCCCTCCACGTCCTCCCCCTCCACGTCCTCCCCCTCCACGTCCTCCCCCTCCACGTCCTCCCCCTCCACGTCCTCCCCCTCCACGTCCTCCCCCTCCACGTCCTCCCCCTCCACGTCCTCCCCCTCCACGTCCTCCCCCTCCACGTCCTCCCCCTCCACGTCCTCCCCCTCCACGTCCTCCCCCTCCACGTCCTCCCCCTCCACGTCCTCCCCCTCCACGTCCTCCCCCTCCACGTCCTCCCCCTCCACGTCCTCCCCCTCCACGTCCTCCCCCTCCACGTCCTCCCCCTCCACGTCCTCCCCCTCCACGTCCTCCCCCTCCACGTCCTCCCCCTCCACGTCCTCCCCCTCCACGTCCTCCCCCTCCACGTCCTCCCCCTCCACGTCCTCCCCCTCCACGTCCTCCCCCTCCACGTCCTCCCCCTCCACGTCCTCCCCCTCCACGTCCTCCCCCTCCACGTCCTCCCCCTCCACGTCCTCCCCCTCCACGTCCTCCCCCTCCACGTCCTCCCCCTCCACGTCCTCCCCCTCCACGTCCTCCCCCTCCACGTCCTCCCCCTCCACGTCCTCCCCCTCCACGTCCTCCCCCTCAAAAGATGCTCACAAACTCAAGCTAGCATGATGGAACATCAGAACCATTCTAGACAAGGCTGACAGCCACCGACCTGAACGTCGGTCTGCCCTCATTGCACATGAACTCCTCAGACTTGACATCGACATAGCCGCTCTCAGTGAAGTCCGCCTGGCAGATGTAGGCAGCCTCCAAGAACGCGGCGCGGGCTACACACTCTACTGGTCTGGCAAGCCTTCGGATGAACGACGCCTATCTGGTGTAGGCTTCATGGTCAAGAGCTTCATTGCCTCCAAACTCGAAAACCTTCCGACAGGCCTCTCGGACCGAATCATGTCCATGCGACTCCCACTTCAAAACAAGCGTCACATCACCCTCATCAGTGTCTATGCTCCAACCCTCCAGGCGGAACCAGCAGAAAAGAACAAGTTCTACACCGACCTGCGCAACCTCATCCAACGTACCCCTACAGCCGACAAGGTTGTCATCCTGGGCGACTTCAACGCTCGTGTCGGCAAAGACTCAGAAACCTGGCCAGGAATCCTGGGCAAGCATGGCGTCGGCAAGTGCAACGACAATGGGCGCCTCCTGTTGGAGCTCTGCGCAGAACAGCGGCTTATCATTACAAACACCCTTTTTCAGCAGAGGGACAGCCTTAAGACCACCTGGATGCATCCCCGATCCAAACACTGGCCCCTCCTGGACTACATCCTGGTGCGAGAAAGTGACAAACGAGATGTGCTCCACACCAGGGTCATGCCTAGCGCGGAATGCCACACTGACCACCGGCTGGTTCGCTGCAAGCTCAACCTTCACTTCAAACCAAAGCCCAGGAACAATAAAGCCCCCAGAAAGAGGTTCAATGTTGGAAACCTGCAGTCAGACGAAGCGAGAGGAAACTTCCAGGCAAACCTCAAAGCAAAGCTCGACGATGCAACCCGCCTCACGGACCCGTCCCCTGAAACCCTCTGGGATCAGTTGAAGACTACCATACTGCAATCCACTGAAGAGGTACTGGGCTTCTCCTCCAGGAAAAACAAGGACTGGTTTGACGAAAACAGCCAGGAAATCCAGGAGCTGCTGGCAAAGAAGCGAGCTGCCCACCAGGCTCACCTTACAAAGCCGTCCTGTCCAGAGAAGAAACAAGCCTTCCGTCGCGCATGCAGCCATCTTCAGCGCAAACTCCGGGAGATCCAAAATGAGTGGTGGACTAGCCTCGCCAAACGAACACAGCTCAGCGCGGACATTGGTGACTTCAGGGGTTTCTACGAGGCTCTAAAGGCTGTGTACGGCCCCTCACCCCAAGTCCAAAGCCCGCTGCGCAGCTCAGACGGCAAAGTCCTCCTCAGCGACAAGATCTCCATCCTCAACCGATGGTCAGAACACTTCCAATCTCTTTTCAGTGCCAACCGCTCAGTCCAAGATTCCGCCCTGCTCCAGCTCCCTCAACAGCCCCTAAGGCTAGAGCTGGATGAGGTTCCCACCCTGGATGAGACATATAAGGCAATCGAACAACTGAAAAGTGGCAAAGCAGCAGGTATGGATGAAATCCCCCCAGAAGTCTGGAAGGCTGGCGGCAAAACTCTGCATGCCAAACTGCATGAGTTTTTCAAGCTTTGTTGGGACCAAGGTAAACTGCCTCAGGATATTCGTGATGCCACCATCATCACCCTGTACAAAAACAAAGGCGAGAAATCAGACTGCTCAAACTACAGGGGAATCACGTTGCTCTCCATTGCAGGCAAAATCTTCGCTAGGATTCTACTAAATAGAATAATACCTAGTGTCGCCGAGAATATTCTCCCAGAATCACAGTGCGGCTTTCGCGCAAACAGAGGAACCACTGACATGGTCTTTGCCCTCAGACAGCTCCAAGAAAAGTGCAGAGAACAAAACAAAGGACTCTACATCACCTTTGTTGATCTCACCAAAGCCTTCGACACCGTGAGCAGGAAAGGGCTTTGGCAAATACTAGAGCGCATCGGATGTCCCCCAAAGTTCCTCAACATGATTATCCAACTGCACGAAAACCAACAAGGTCGGGTCAGATACAGCAATGAGCTCTCCGAACCCTTCTCCATTAACAATGGCGTGAAGCAAGGCTGTGTTCTCGCACCAACCCTCTTTTCAATCTTCTTCAGCATGATGCTGAACCAAGCCATGAAAGACCCCAACAATGAAGACGCTGTTTACATCCGGTACCGCACGGATGGCAGTCTCTTCAATCTGAGGCGCCTGCAAGCTCACACCAAGACACAAGAGAAACTTGTCCGTGAACTACTCTTTGCAGATGATGCCGCTTTAGTTGCCCATTCAGAGCCAGCTCTTCAGCGCTTGACGTCCTGCTTTGCGGAAACTGCCAAAATGTTTGGCCTGGAAGTCAGCCTGAAGAAAACTGAGGTCCTCCATCAGCCAGCTCCCCACCATGACTACCAGCCCCCCCACATCTCCATCGGGCACACAAAACTCAAAACGGTCAACCAGTTTACCTATCTCGGCTGCACCATTTCATCAGATGCAAGGATCGACAATGAGATAGACAACAGACTCGCCAAGGCAAATAGCGCCTTTGGAAGACTACACAAAAGAGTCTGGAAAAACAACCAACTGAAAAACCTCACAAAGATAAGCGTATACAGAGCCGTTGTCATACCCACACTCCTGTTCGGCTCCGAATCATGGGTCCTCTACCGGCACCACCTACGGCTCCTAGTACGCTTCCACCAGCGTTGTCTCCGCTCCATCCTCAACATCCATTGGAGCGCTTTCACCCCTTACGTCGAAGTACTCGAGATGGCAGAGGTCGACAGCATCGAGTCCACGCTGCTGAAGATCCAGCTGCGCTGGGTGGGTCACGTCTCCAGAATGGAGGACCATCGCCTTCCCAAGATCGTGTTATATGGCGAGCTCTCCACTGGCCACCGTGACAGAGGTGCACCAAAGAAAAGGTACAAGGACTGCCTAAAGAAATCTCTTGGTGCCTGCCACATTGACCACCGCCAGTGGGCTGATAACGCCTCAAACCGTGCATCTTGGCGCCTCACAGTTTGGCGGGCAGCAACCTCCTTTGAAGAAGACCGCAGAGCCCACCTCACTGACAAAAGGCAAAGGAGGAAAAACCCAACACCCAACCCCAACCAACCAATTTTCCCTTGCAACCGCTGCAATCGTGTCTGCCTGTCCCGCATCGGACTTGTCAGCCACAAACGAGCCTGCAGCTGACGTGGACTTTTTACCCCCTCCATAAATCTTCGTCCGCGAAGCCAAGCCAAAGAAAATATCTTAGGAATTTTATTACAATAGATCTTGGTTTTTGTTGTGGTTGTGGTTTAGGGGCCAATGCTCTATGTGCCCTTTCTATTTCCATTTCTTGCTGTAGTTCTGGACATCCTAGGGCCTTAGGGATCCATTCTTTTATAAACTCCCTCATATTCTTGCCTTCTTCATCTTCCTTAAGGCCCACTATCTTTATGTTATTTCTTCTGTTATAATTTTCCATTATATCTATTTTTTGGGCTAGTAATTCTTGTGTCTCTTTAGTTTTTTTATTAGATTCCTCCAATTTCTTTTTTAAGTCTTCTACCTCCATTTCTGCTGCTATTGCCCGTTCTTCCATCTTGTCCATTTTTTTCCCCATTTCTGTTAAGGTCATATCCATTTTATTTATTTTCTTTTCTGTGTTGTTTATTCTTCTTTTTAAATCATTGAATTCCTGTGTTTGCCATTCTTTAAATGACTCCATGTATCCTCTAACAAGAGCAAGTATATCCTTTACCTTGCCTTTCCCTTTATCTATTTCACTGTATTCTTCCTCTTCTTCTTCCTCTGGGTTGGCCATCTGTTGTTTCTTTGATGCCCTTTCCTCCTCTTCTTTCTTGTTTCCATTGTCTTCTGTGGTCTCTTCTTGCTGCAGGTGTTCTGCAGCTGTCGTTGCCTGCTGTGGAGATCGACTCCCCAGCTGGTCCCCCCTCCCGTCGGTGTGTTTTTTTTCATGCGCGGTTGCGCACTTTTACTCGGCTCTGTGAGCCATTGTTGTAGTTCTTTTTCTACCGACCTGAGGTAGTGGGGTCCTCTCTCCACAGCGGGCCTCTTCGGACAGGTAAGGCCTTCACCTTTTTCCTCCGTTGTCTTCTCTTCCTCTCTTCTTTCCGTTGATTTTGATTTTTCTCCTTTTGTCTCCATCTTCTTTCCACCTTTATACTCACTTTTCTTTAACTTGTATTTCTGTGCCTTTGTATTTTCTCTTGTTTTTCCCGACTTTTCTGGAGAGGGCTGGAGTTCACCGTCCGGCCACTACTCCATCACGTGACTCCCCCCCTCTATAATGGAGACTTGAAGCCTCATGGCATGCTTCATGGTCCTGTTTTCAACAACTGTAAAGAACTTTTTCCTTTATCCATGTGTTGTCTTAAGAACTCACACATACAAATACAAGATGAAACATGGTGTCAGAATTTAGATGAAGGAAATTAGAAGGAAATAGTTTAAAAGAAAAATTTAAAGTCAGCAACTCATCAATGAAGAGAGGCTAACAAAGTGAAAAATGGAAGGATTACATCCACCAGTGAAACTTCAACTGACAGGTCATGTGGCTGAAAACTGAAACAGATTTAAACAGCATTTTGGATTTTGTTTATGGCAGTCAGAGCTGCCAAAAAAGTGATAAAGTTAAAGCATCAGTTTTCTTACATGTCGTGATGAAGCCCTGGAGTCCTATAATAACTTCATATTTGCTGCTGAAGGAGACAAAATGAAACTGGAAAAAATAATGGAACAATTTTAAGCATACCGCATAGCTAAACATAACGTGATGTTTAAGAGGCACAGAATTTGCACATGTATACAGAAAACAGAAGAAAGTAGTGATCAGCATGTGACTGAATTGAAAAACAGAAGCAAAACGTGTGAATTTGGTGGACTGACCGACTCACTGATAAAAGACCGACTTGTGTGTGGTATTCCAAATAATAGTCTAAGAGAAAGACTACTAAGAGAGCAAAATCTAGATATGGAAAAAAGTCATAGCACTCTGTAAAGCTGCAGAAACTGTAAAATTGCAGGCAAAAGTTTTCAATGAAACTAGCTGCAACATGGATGCAGTGAGCAAAAACACAAAACATTTAACAAGAAGTGCGCCAAAGTGGAAAGAGGCATGGCCAGTGTACAAAAATGAAAGGAACAATCGAAAGCCATGTCATTGATGTGGTACACACCTACCAAAAAAATGTCCTGCATATCGTAAAATATACTATGTGCAACAAAAGCAACCATTATGCCAATTGCTGTAGGAACCAAGTGCAACAAAGCAAGGTTACTACAGTAGATGAAAGGGAGATAAAGAAATTCTATGAAGATGTGACTGAAAACAAGAAAGGAAAGAGACTGGATGTTGAGATTAAAAGTGAGTGACATATTCACTTGGATACTTGAGCACAAATAAATGTAATATCAGAGACTGATTTTAAGAAGATTAGATCGAGACTAAAGATGTATGGAACAAAAGTGAAGGTGACAGGATGATATTCAGGTACTGATACACCAGTGCAAGGAGAATGCATGGTCAAAGTGAAACACAAGGACAAAGAGCACATACAAGCATTCATCATGGTACCAAAGGATGTACAGGCCATACTAGGTTTAACAGCCTGTAAGAAATTGAACCTGGTGAAAATACTCCTCATTGTGGAAAGTGAAGGAGAGACAGTCTATGATGAACTCATGAAAGAGTACAATGACCTATTTCAAGATCTAGGCTGCCTTCAAGGAGAACACATGATCAGAGTGGATAAGAGTGTGCCACCGATAATACATCCATGCAGAAAAGTTCCATTTACGCTTCAAAAGCAACTATAGGCAGGATGGAAAGCCTGAATGTGATTCAGAAGATAAATGAGCCAATGGAGTGGGTGAGTTCACTCGTCGTTGTGGACAAAAACAATGGAAAGCTTAGAATTTGCTTGGATTCAAGAGATCTAAACAGAGCAATAAAGAGAGAATGATTTAAGCTTCCGACGCGTGAAGAAATCATGTCACAGTTTGCATATGCAAAGTTTCTCAACAAGTTAGTTGCATCATCAGGATTTTCGCAGTTAAAATTGGATGAAGCAAGTTCAAGACTGTGCATGTTCAATAGTCCATTTGGCAGATACAGATTCCTAAGGTTACCATTTGGAATGGCTTCAGCTCCCGAAGTGTATCAGAAAACTATCCATATGGTCTATGAGCACCTGGACGGAATAGATACCTCAATGGATGATATCATAGTATGGGGAACCATGAGAATGGAGCATGATGAGCAACTAAGAAAAGTGCTGGAAGCAACAAGGAAAGCTAAAATGAAGCTGAATAGAGAGAAATGCCAGCTCGGGGTGACAGAACCAACACGAGTATGTGACATTATTGGCTGTGAGGGCATCAGACCAGATCCCAGAAAGGTGCCTGCCATTGGGAACATGCCAAGGTCACAATGCAAAAAGGACGTACAGGTGTTTAATGGAATGGTCAACTATATGAGTAAATTCATATCTAACCTCTCAGAAAAGTTGGCCCCATTGAGAAGACTAACAGAAAAGAACATTGAATGAGAGTGGAATCATGAGCATGAACAGTCATGGAGCAAACAAACTACTCACAGAGGAACCAGTTCAGAGGTTTTACAACCCAGCGAGACCCATCAAGATATCATCAGACGCATCACCTAGTGGGCTCAGTGCAGTTCTTCTGCAAATATATGAGAGGCAACACATTGCGTATGCATCACGCTCAATGACAGACGTGATACGCTCCAATTGAAAAGGAGCTGCTCAGCATCACATACGCCCGTGAAAGATTTCATCAGTTTGTGTCAGGAGAAGCAATCAGTGTGGAGACTGACCATAAGCCCTTGATTGCATTGTTCCAAAAGCCATTAAATGAATGTCCACTTCGCATACAATGATTAGGCTGCAACGTTATACATTCAACATAGCGTACACTCCAGACAAGGTAATGTTCACAGCAGACACATTGTCTAGAACTGTTGAAACGAGAGAGCCTACAAACACCAAAATTGATGAAGACATGTATGCCTTCGTGGACATGATCACAAGTGCATTGCCCATATCAGATGAAGATCATAAAGTTAGAGACAAACAAAGATGAAACATTAAGACAACTGAGGAAAAACATTTTGGATGGATGGCCCAACATGAAGAAGGACTCCTCACCTGATATTTCAGAGTCTGGAACTACAGGGCAGAACTATCAGTGGTTAAAGTCATCATCAACAAAGGAAGCAAAATCCATACCCCAGAGCGTCTGAGAAAAGAGATGCTAAAAAGGATCCATGGAGGACATCTCCGAATCAACGTGCAAGAAAAGAGCACGAGAGGTGATGTACTGGCCAAGAATCAACAATGATAAAACAAATGAAGTGTCAAAATGTACAATATGCCAGAAATATCAAGCAAGCAACCCTGCAGAACCACTAGTCACACCCACCACCATATAAACCTTACTAGAAGGTTGGTGCTGGCCTATTCGAATGTCAAGGGAAGGACTATCTTGTAGTCACAGACTATTACTCCCTGTATCCAGAGGTGTGTAAACTGAACATCACCATTGCAGATGCTGTAATAACAGATATGACAGCCATATTCTCCAGACATGGCAAGCGAAGTCTTCAGACATGGACCGCAGTTTTGCAATTTAAAGTTCCAACATTTTGCCAAAGAGTGGGACTTTGTACACACCACATCAAGTTCTCATTTTCCACAGTCCAATGGTCTAGTGAAAAAATCAGTACAGACAGTGAGAAGACTGATTAACAAAGCAAAATGCAGTGGAACAGACTTCTACCAGAGCATGCTAGTATACCGCACACCACTGCTTGAGTGTGGTACGTCATCACCACAAATCCAGAGGCCAAGATCAAACCTACCCATTCAGGAGAACCTCCTAAAAACAAAAGAGGGGGCAAAAATGAGGAAATTCAAAGAACAACAGAAAGAAAAGCAAAAGTATTACTTTGACAGAGCAACAAAAAGCCTACTGGAACTCTACACTGGTGACTTAGGCTAAAAAACAAAACAAACTTATGGACTCAGAAAGGAACTGTCCTAAATTATGTCCAACCAAGATCATACACCACTGAAGACAGATGAAGGTGCTGTTCTGCAAAGAAATTGCCAAGATCTTCAAAAGGGACTAGCCACAGTAATGGAAAGATGGGATACTGTTGAACAACCTGAATGCACATCTGAGAAGACATTGCCTGAGGTAACGACTCAGATTCAAGGACAATCAGGATATTGTCAAGAAACGTGAATCCTCCCAAGAGACTTCTTGAGCAAATTTAAAGATTCCTGTAATAAAATGTAGTGCTATCTTATTTGCTCATCAGGTTTTAGTGTCTGTAAATGTGAACACACAAAACAAGTTTTAAAAAATGTTAACAATATTGATAATAATGAAAATGCAAGTTCTTGGTGTTAAAATTGCAGAGTTATACAAAGAAAACATGTTAGTTAAAAATAAGCTACTTTTGTTTAACGAAAGGGAGATGTAATGATAGTGATCATGGTTGCAATGCAACTAGCAATGCCTTATTGTTTGATAATACTTGGATGCCACCAATGGCCGATAATAGAGCAAGAGACAAGTATGCTGTATCTGTAATGGAGACTTGAAGCCTCATGGTGCTGTTTATATCAACTTTCAAGTAAAGAACCTTTTCCTTCATCCATGTGTTGTCATAAGAACTCACACATACAAAAGCAAGATAAAACAGGGATCTCCAAATAGAAAGGGCCCACCGATCCCTCTTCCGACAGCCTGGTCCAGGTCAGAGACCTCGCTCTGTCCTGATTAGACTTCTGAGGTATGAGGATAGGGATTGGATTCTTTGAGTAGCAGCTGTGGGCATGAGGAAAAGAGGAGATCAGGTGGAGTCAAGTTGTTTTTGTTTTAAAACCAGGATATCAGTACAGTGCAACTAAAAAGGCACAAAGAATTTGACCCAATCAAGAAGCTCCTGAAGCAAAAGAGAATCAATTTTACACTGCTCCATCCATTGACCCTGAAAATGATATTGCCAGGATTGGGTGGGGGGGGGGAGGCGGTGGAAAAGGAAGGAGAGAGAGAGTGTGCACAAGCGAGAGCATGCGTGAGCAAGAGGTACGACAAGGAGGCAACCAGGACAATCCCTGAGGAGAGCCACCAGGGAGAAAGTTAAAGATAAAGAATGATCTGGCTTTAAATACTGTAGATATAACAAAAATGTATTGTTGTACTTTGCATCTTATTAATGTAAAAACTATAGGAATTTGTTGGGTGCTCTGTGGCGGTTAGGGAGGCTGTGAAGTAGGTAGACAGGTGCAATGAGCATGCTCCAGGATATGGATGGAGATGGCGCTAAGGTTTTGTGGGTTGATGCCAGGTGGCCTATTTGGGGATATTTTTTGTCTTTTAATGAATTGTTGGTTTTAGGTTTTTTTTCAAGTTTTTTTAAGTCATCTGCGCCAGGGATCTATGGCAGATAAGCAGGTCAGAAGGCAAGTATCAGGGAAAAAGAAAGAAGAGGATGGAGGGGTTTGGGGTAATGGATAAAACAATTAAATTTGTAAGTTTCAATGTGAATGGGATGAACAGACTCAATAAAGAGAGAAAAGTTTTGAAAATCTACCTTACAAATCAAGAACATAAAGAGGGGGTGGGAAGGCCAGATGGTGTTGTCCTCCTTTCGTTCAAGAGCCAGGTGGGTGGTGATCCTAACCCCCCCCCCCGCCCCTTCAGAATAAGGGTACTGAAATAATCTGTCCCAACAGGGAAACGATTGGGATCAATGAAGTGGGACTTGGTGCAGATAACATGCTCTTTTATTATTATTATTTTTTTAATTCCTTATCTTTGGTTACTTGATCACTTTGGTTGTTTTTTTCCTATGCTTTTTGTATCTGTATAGGTTCTATGACTATTTTCAGTTGTATTGGGGTGGGGAGGGGAGATAAAAATAGACTCTCATTTTGGTGTTGAAAGAGATTGTATTGTTTGTTTAAATTTACATGAGTCTTTGAAATTCCAAAATATTTAAAAGTAGAAAGGTAATTAGGAGCAGATATTTAGTGACTGGATTTATGAGCATTTGCATTTGAGAATAGACATCTTTTCATGGATAGTCAACGTTGTGAGGAATGGGTTGTGCCTGATGAGCCTAATTCAGTTTTTGATCAAGTGACAAAAGAAAACAATGAAGGTAGGTTGGTGGATGTGGTGAATATGGATTTTAGTTGGTATTTGACTAGGTCCCCCTTGACAGGCTTATCCAAAAAGTCACGAGGCATGGGTTCAATGGACTATTGGCTCCTTTGATTTGGAATCAGCTTGCCCAGAGAAGACAGAAGGAGGTAGCAGATGGAACAAAGGCTGCCTGAAGGTTAGTGATTGATGGCATTCTGCAGGGAATTGTTCTGGGACCCCCGCTCTTTGTGATTTTTATTAAAAAAACTTGGATACAAAGGTTAGAGGTGTTGTGAATGGCGAAGAAGGTTGTCGCAGGTTACAAGGATATAGAATTGGCGGATGATGTTCAATCCAGATAAGCATGAAGTGATGCAGGTCAAACATAAAGGCATAATACATGGTTAATAGCAGGATTCTTATAGTGTGGAGGAACAGGGGGCTATTGGGGTTCAAGTCCACAGATTCCTCAAGGGTGCCACACAAGTTTATCAACTTGTTAAGAAGGCTTATGGTGTGCTGGCCTTCATTAAACAGGATTTCCCAGTGTCTTTCAACCATAAAGGCACATCAGGCATGGAGTTCCAACCATTCATTAAAAGCTCAAGCATGGAGTTCCAACCATTCATTAAAAGCTCAACACCATTCAATATATAGCAGTATACCTATATGGGATCACATCTTGTACCTTAGATACTCATTCCCTCCACCAGTAGTGCACAGTAGCTCAAGCACATACAGTAAACAAAATACATTGCAGTAATGTAGAGTACACCTATAGCACCTCCCAAACTCAAGACCTTGACCTCCAAAAGGTCAAGGGCAGCAACGTGCATTTGCAAACCACAATGTTTAAATTCCCATGTGCTCATACATCATTCCTTTTTGGAATTGTAATCATCATTCCTCTAATCATTGTTGCGTCGAAACCTTGGAACACAGTACATCCATCCAGAAGTGCTGTAACAAGTCAAATTGACAGGTAAACACCACAAGAACATTAAGAAAGGAACAAATGCTGGCTTGCTCTCAAATGCTCAGATCCTGAAACATTAATAATAAATTACATGTACTAACAAATTGTAATAATTTGTTCGTTTCAAACTGATTTGTGCACATGCCTGCATTTTCCCTGCACACTTGTAGGGTCAGTTACTTAAAACACCAATATACAATTGTTTATTGATTAACAAAATGTCACAGCTAAGTAGCCAACATTGCTGCAATATGTAGATTGATGGATCAAGATTTTACTTCCAGTTCCCATCATTATTATTTTAAGATAAAAAATATTTTAGGTGGCAAATAAACAAGATCTGGTTTAAGATCATTCTTGGTATGTGCATTCCTACCTCTGATTAAATTATGATAATTGGCATAATTCATCTGATAAAAATTGTTAGTAAACAAATTAGAGACCCAAATGTAGAGTAGAAATAGACTGCACTGGCAGGCTGGATTACTTCCTACCTAAAGCCTCAGCTTTAGACCAAGGTTGGTAAAGCTAGTGGAACCTTTAAATGGGGTCACCAACTTTGAATAAAACAAGTACTGATAAGTAATTTGTTCACTTAAAAAAATCTTCCTTGATCAATTACCCACCCTAAAGAACTCACCCTAAAGAAAGTGACTAGAGCAAGAGTTAAACTTTTTGCTTTTTTAATCATTTGTGAGATTAATTGAATTTTTCTTTACATTATTTAAAAAAAATTTAATTTGAATAATTTCAGACATTTTGGTGATGAGGTACCCAAGGGCTTGATGGATTCAGGGAGTAGGGTCTCAATGGTATGTAATCCAAAGCCAATTTGCCACATAGAGCCTGCTCCTCTGCTCATCTACAAATAATGCCTCGGGCTCATAAGCCACCTCGCAAGTCCAAGCTAATGTAATCCTGTCAACTGTCTTTTGTTCACAATTAACTCAATACTTCTGACCAGTTCCCTGTAGTTTTAAGATACAAATGCTATTCTGTACCTCACAAGAAGTCAGGATACAATGGTGTTGCTTTACAAAATAGTCTTTTGTTAAGCTAACCCATATTACTATCTTCAACATAAAATTGAAATGATTTTGTTAAAAATCTAGTAATGCAGAGATCCTAGTGTCATGATAATGAATATGTATGAGATGTACCGGAAGTCACATGGTATGAGAGAGAGATAAGAACACAAGCAGGAGAACAAAGGAGACGGGAAAATAAAAAGACACTGAGAAGTTTACCTGATAAAACTTGTGTTTAATGTTTTATTAACTTCACATTTCGGGCCACAAATGTGACATTGGCGACGAGGATGGAAGAAGCTTGAAGAAAATTAAAGACTAAACAAGATTACAGACAACTTCAAGGTGATAAGAATTTTCTCTTTGTCTCAGTACTTTTGGGGCTGGAATATTTCCTCATGGCTGGTGCAGACAGTGACTTTCTAACACATAGTGGAATTGCTCATTTTGACCCAACGGGTGATGCAAGCACTGTAAGTGTGAAGTGGAAGGCATGGCTGGAAGAATTTGAATCCTACGCCGACAGTCGTGGCCTATTTCTAGATACCGGTACAGTTGAACAAAGAGCGCAGATAAGGGCGTTACTTCTTTTCACTGCAGGATCCGCAGTTCGGGAAACATTTAAGACACTTTTGAATACTGGAAGAAAGGATGAGTACCGGAAAGTGGTAGATGCATTAAATGCACACTATGTAGTGACACCGAATGCTACATTTCAACGCCATTTGTTTCGGAGAACGAGACAAGAAGATGGCCAGACAATTGCTCAGTATGTGACGAGACTACGCCAGCTAGCTGTTGGATGCAATTACATACCAGCTGATTTGGACAACCAATTATTGGATCAAGTCGTACAGCACTGCAGATCAGATAAACTCAGAAGACGTCTACTGGAAAGAGGGAGTGAGTTGGAACTCACTGATGCTTTAACCATTGCTGCTGCATTAGAGGCTGTTGAAGGGCAATTTCATACCATGACCCTGAAAGACAACTCAAGCCAGCAAATTAAGAGGCTCTCACATCGCCATAATCAGCCAAGATATACGTCGACACAGGACGTGGAGTGTTATCGATGTGGATACCGAGGTCACTTTGGAAAAGACCCATATTGCCCGGCCAAAGGCAAAGTTTGCAGAAAGTGTGGAGGTAAGGACCACTTTGCAAAGAAGTGCAAAAGCAAGTCCAATGCAGACCAGAAGAGGAAGAGTACAACTTCCAAAGGCAAAGCCTGGGGGAAAGGAAAGTATCCTGGAAAGAAAGATACCATTCGCCAGATAGACGGTGACGATGATGATACCCAGGAGGAACAGAGTTGTTACCAATTTACGTTGAATGAAGTACATCATGAGAAGGTCCCAGTGATCATTGGAGGAGTGACAGTGCAGGTCATTGCAGACTCAGGCAGTGACAGTAATGTGATTGATCGACATTTATGGGAGAAGTTGAAAAGGAAAAAGATCATCTGTACCTCAAAGAAGTGTTCCAAGAAACTGTATCCATACACAGCAACCAAGCCATTGCAGACCATTGGATGTTTTACTGCAACTGTTGAAGCTGGAGATAAGTACACCGAAGCAGAGTTTATGGTCATAGAAGAGAGGGGAGAACCATTGCTGAGTAGAAGCACAGCGCAAGACCTGGCAATACTTCATATTGGAGCTTGTGTCAATTCAATTCAGTCATACGAGGATATGAAGCAAGAATTCCCTGCAGTCTTCCAAGGAGTAGGAAAGCTGAAAGGTCGACAATTGAAGCTAGCGGTAGATGAAACGGTCAAACCCAAGGCACAACCAATGCGCCGAACTCCGTTTGGACTTCGTGCGAAAGTCGAAGCCAAAATTAAAGAATTGATCGAACAAGACATTATTGAACTGGTGGAACATTCGACACAATGGGTCAGTCCCGTAGTGATTGTGCCCAAACCAAAGGGTGACATAAGACTATGTGTTGACATGAGAATGGCCAATGAAGCTATAATTAGAGAACGACACCCTATACCAACAGTGGAGGAAATACTTCAAGAACTAACTACCAGCAAGGTATTCTCAAAAATTGATCTGAAATGGGGCTATCATCAATTAGAGCTTGATCCAGGTTCCCGAGATGTAACTACATTTGTGACTCACTGTGGATTGTATCGTTACAAGAGACTATCATTTGGAATTAATGCAGCTTCGGAGATCTACCAGTATGAAATCCATCGAGTGATTCAAGGCATTCCTGGAGTTGCCAACATTTCTGACGACATCATAGTCCATGCACCAACGAAGGAAGAGCATGACAAACGGTTGAGGCGTGTACTATCTAGGTTACAAGAGGCAGGCCTTACCGTGAATGGAAACAAGTGCCAGTTCGGTGTGTCAGAAATGGACTTCATGGGACACAGACTTACATGGAAAGGACTAAACCCTGCAGAGGTCAAGGTGAAAGCTATTGAAGAGGCACGTGCACCTCAGAACGCAACAGAGGTGAGGAGTTTCCTAGGATTGGTCAATTTTTGTGCAAAGTTCATTCCTAACTTCGCTACAGTGGCAGAACCACTAAGGAAACTAACCAGGAAAGGTGTACCATTTCATTTTGGATCTGAGCAGAAGAAAGCGTTCACAGCGCTGAAGCAAAGCCTGACAGATGCAAAAACTCTTGGATATTACGATCCGGCGGCATCAACCAAAGTCATAGCGGATGCCAGCCCGGTTGATTTAGGAGCCGTGTTGGTCCAGATGCATGATGGAGGACCGAGAATCATTGCCTATGCCAGCAGATCGTTATCAGATGTGGAAAGAAGATACTCCTAGACAGAGAAAGAAGCACTCGGACTTGTTTGGGCCTGTGAGAGGTTCCATGCATATTTATACGGCATTGAATTTGAACTCATCAGAGATCATAAGCCATTAGAGGTGATCTATGCACCTAGATCCAAACCATGTGCCAGAATAGAGAGATGGGTACTCAGACTACAACCCTACAAATATAAAGTAATCCACATTGCAGGGAAAGCAAACATTGCTGATCCGCTGTCCAGATTGGTGAAGGATGGTGGTCCACAATCCAAGGCAGAATTGGGAACAGAAACAGAGAGCTTTGTACGCTTCGTAGCTATTCAGTCGACACCGAAAGCTGTGACTACGAAGGAAGTCGAGCGAGAATCCGAACGTGATCCAGAACTCATGGAAGTAAGAGAATGCATACAGAGTGGACAATGGGACAAGTGTACTCACAAGTCTCACATTCCCATTAGAGACAAACTTTGTTGCATCGGACAGTGTGTATTAAGAGGTTGCAGATTGGTGATACCGCAAAGATTGAGACCGAAGATCGTATCCTTAGCGCATGAAGGACACCTAGGTATTGTTGGTACCAAGCAAAACCTCAGAACCAAGGTATGGTGGCCAAGTTGTGATAAAGACGAGAAATTTG
Organism: Narcine bancroftii; assembly: GCF_036971445.1. Lineage (NCBI taxonomy): Eukaryota > Metazoa > Chordata > Chondrichthyes > Torpediniformes > Narcinidae > Narcine > Narcine bancroftii. The sequence goes on along the minus strand of NC_091470.1, from coordinate 290,894,575 downwards.
TTAAAACTTGTCACGGATGTCAAATCACAAGTAGGAGTAATCCGCCAGAACCGATCAGGAGTACGCAACTTCCGACAGGACCATGGATCGACATAGCTGTTGATTTTCTTGGACCTTTACCGACGGGTGAATCAATTATGGTAGTGATAGATTACTACAGCAGATACTATGAGTACGTGGTGTTGAAGTCCACAACCACTGAAAAAACAATACAAGCGTTAGCAGAAATATTCGCAAGATATGGATTACCTGTTACATTATACTCTGACAATGGTCCACAATTCATTTCAGAGACATTTGCGGAATACATGAGGACCACAGGTATCCACCATCATAAAGTAACTCCGAAATGGCCGCAAGCCAACGGAGAAGTAGAGTGACAAAATCAGTCCATTGAAAAACGATTGAGGATTGCACACGCAGAAGGACAAAATTGGCGAGAAGCATTGCTATCTTATGTGGCTGTCTATCGAGCAACGCCTCATGCAACCACTGGAAAAAGTCCTGCAGAAGCATTTTTTGGGAGAAAAATCCGCACAAAAATGCCAGAAATAAAGGAAATCCGAGACGACCAGGAGATGAGGGACCACGATGCTGAAAAGAAAGGTGCAGCAAAGCTGTACACAGATTCGAAACGTGGAGCCAAGTACTCAGACATCATGCCAGGAGATAATGTTCTAGTGAGGCATGAAACTGGTGGTAAGCTTGACACACCTTATTACCATCAACCCTATACTGTCGTATCCAGAAGTGGCAGTATGGTGACAGTCAAGTCTCTGACTGGAGTCCTGTATGAGAAATGTATCAGGTGTAAAAAGGTACCAGTCCAGAGATACATTGAGCGAAGAGGTTGAAAGGCCAATACGAGATGCTGAAACTGAGAGACCTGATGATGTTCCAGAGGCAGTTACCAGCACACCTGATGAAGTGACTTGAGCGCCAGAAACACCCGAAGCCGTGGCAAGCAGTATTTCCGACGCTGAGAGTGAACAACCGAGAAGCGACGACAATATCGCAGGCAGGCCGAAACAAAATCGGAAACCGCCCAAACGATACGAAGACTTTGTGCCATAGTTTTAATAAGAACTTTGGGACAGTATTTTAATCTTATATCATAAAGTGCCTGTATGAGTGCTGTAGGAAGTAAATTTTATGTAGTTGAGTTATAGTATTACCATTAGTTACGATGTTTGTATGTTTCCGAGGGATATTGGTAAGTGAAGGTAAAGTTTATTTCTGATTAAAGGAGGGATGTCATGATAATGAATATGTATGAGATGTACCGGAAGTCACATGGTATGAGAGAGAGACACCAGGGCTCTCAGCTGGAAGAGGAAAGCGACAGGAAAGGGAGTGAAAGAAAAGAAGAGCAGCAACAGGAGGCCCAACAGATGAGTAGCCCAGAAGAAGAGGACCAACAGCAAGAAGCCCAGCAAAGTGAGGCAAGCAACTCATCAGGAAAGTCAGAAGAGACACAGATATAAGGAAGAGAAGAAGACACAAACACAGGTGCAGATACAGAAGAAGAGGAAGAAGAAGACCTAGATCTTCACAGAGAAATAGAAGGTAAAATAGTTGGATAGAATATAGATTTTAAAAATTTCAAGAACAAATGAGAGCATTTAAAGAATGGTTGACATTAGAATTTAGTGCAATTAAAAGAAAAATGAAAAGAACAGAAGAAAAAGTGAATAGATTAGAGCTGGTCATGACAGAAATAGGGAAAAGATTAGAAAATGTGGAAGAAAGAGAAACGGCTGTAGAAATGAAAGTGAATGACAAGAAGAAAATTGGAAGAAAGTGATAAAAAAGTTAGAATCACAAGAGTTGTTGGCTCAGAAAATCGATAGGTTGGAAAATTATAGTAGGCGAAACAACATAAAAATAGTGGGCCTAAAGGAAGATGAAGAAGGCACAGGTATGAAGGAATTTATAAAAGAATGGATCCCAAAGGTCCTGGGAATTACAGAAATACAGGAAGGAATGGAAATAGAAAGGGCACACAGAACACTAGCTCCAAAACCACAGACACATCAAAAACCAAGATCTGTTTTAGTAAAATCTTTGAGATATACAACAAGAGAAAATATACTGGAGCGGGCAAGGAAAAAAATTAGAGAAGACAATAAACCATTGGAATACAAGGGTCAAAAAATATTTTTTTACCCAGACACAAGTTTTGAACTCTTAAAGAAGAGGAAGGAGTTTAATACAGCAAAATCAATCCTATGGTAAAAAGGTTATAAATTTATGTTAAGACATCCAGCTGTGCTTAAAATATTTATCCCCAGGGAGCAAAACAGACTGTTCTCAGATCCAGAGGAAGCACGAGAATTTGCAAAATGCCTGTAGGACAGAAGGAGATATGAAGAGATGTAACAAGAATGAAGAATGGTGATAAAATATATATAAATATGTAAAAATAATGTATATGTAAGAACTAAAGAAGGGAAAGAGAAGGGAAGAAAGGAAGTAAGGGTGGAAAAAAAGAGGGTGAACTTTGTTATATGCGTAAAAAAAGTCTTTTCTGGGGGGGTGTGGTGTGGGAGAGAATAACCGTCATTGCAAAATCAGTTGACACTTCCAAGCAGGTTCGCAATCCAAATGGAGAGGGGAGTTGTGGTTCCCTGGCAAGGGATAAGAGGCAACTCAGAGAGGAGGAGGGTTATTTGGGGCAAAGGGAATATTGGATGTGGGAGTTGTTGAAGTATTTTATGTTTTAAATGTGTTGTCATACATCAAGTTTAAAAAGGGAAACCTGAGAGATGAAAATGGGGAAAAGGGGGATGGTGGTGGTGAGGAAGCAGAAATGAGATGTAAACAGGGTATGAGATGGCCATGTTGAATTATATGACTATAAATATTAATGGAATACATAACCAAATTAAACAGAAGAGGCTATTAAATTTACTGAAAAAAGAAAAAATAGACATAGCATTTGTGCAGGAAATGCATCTAACTGAAGTGGACATGATAAATTAAAGAGAGATTGGGTAGGGCATGTAGCGGCAGCATCATATAATTCAAAAGCTAGAGATGTAGCTATATTAATTAATAAAAATGTACCAATCAAAATAGAGGAGGAAATAATAGATCCAGCAGGGAGGTATGTAATGATATAGTGTCAGATATATTCAGAATTTTGGAATTTGCTCAATATATATGCACCTAATGAAGAGGATCAAAAGTTTATGCAAGATATATTTTGAAGATTGCAGATACGCAAGGGAATATATTAATTGGAGGGGATTTTAACCTTAATTTGGATCCAATGTTGGATAAAACTGGACAAAAGACAAGCAAAAAGAATAAAGTGGCCAAAATTTATGGTTAAATCAATGCAGGAAATGAAATTTATGGATACATGGAGGAGGCAGCATCCAAGGGAGAAGGAATACTCATATTATTCGAGTAGGCATATAACAAACTCAAGGATTGATATGTTTTTGTTGTCGGCCCATATTCAAGGTAGAGTTAGGAAACTAAATATAAAGCTGGATTGCTATCTGATCATTCACCCCTGTTATTAGCAATAGAACTGGAGGACATCCCACCAAAAACATATAGATGGAGGTTAAACTCCATGCTACTTAAAAGGCAGGAATTTAGAGAGTTTATTGAACGCCAAATTAAAATGTACTTTGAAATAAATACGGAATCAGTGAAAGACAAACTTATATTATGGGATGCAATGAAAGCTTTCATTAGAGAGCAGATAATAAGTTATGTAACTAAGATGAAAAAGGACTACAATCGGGAAATACAACAGTTGGGAAGGGAGATAGCAAGTACAGAAAAGGAACTAGCACCAAGGGATGATATAAAAAAGAGAATTGGCGAACAAAAAAATAAAATACGAAACATTACAAACGTACAAGGTGGAGAAGAACATGATGAAAATAAATCAAAAGTATTATGAACTAGGAGAAAAAACACACAAAATATTAGCCGCAACTTAAAATAGAACAAGCTAAAAGAACTGTATTGGCATTAAGGAAAAAGGACAAACAAATTACATATAATCCATTGGAGATTAATGAGAACTTTAAGGAATTTTATGAACCATTATACCAAACTGAGAATGAGGGGAAAGATGATAAAATAGAAGAGTTTTTAGCTAAAATTTAACTGCCAAAATTGCAAGAAGAAGAACAAAACAAACTGATAAAACCATTTGAAATAGAGGAAGTACAGGATATATTAAAAAAAGCTGCCGAACAATAAAACGCCTGGAGAGGATGGATTCCCAATAGAATTCTATAAAACATTTAAAGAGTTATTAATTCCTCCTCTCCTGGAAGTAATGAATCAGATAGAAGAAACACAAAATTTGCCAGATTCATGCAAGACAGCAAGACTGTAATACTAAAGACAGGGAAGGATCCACTAACATCAGCATCATATAGACCAATATCTCTACTTAATTCAGATATACAAGATAATAGCAAAATTATTAGCAAACAGACTGGCTGACTTTGTACCAAAAATAGTAAAACAAGATCAAACTGGATTTATGAAGAAAAGATGAACAGCAGATAATGTCTGTGAATTTATTAATTCATGCAGTTCAAGGAAATAAGATGCCAACAGTGACTGTTGCTTTAGACGCAGAAAAAGCCTTTGACAGGGTAGAATGGAATTATTTATTCAAAGTATTACAGATGTTCAACCTACCAGAAAAATATATTAATTGGATTAAAACATTATATAATGGACCATTGGCGAAGGTGACAGTAAATGGATATGTATCGAACCAATTTAAATTAAGTAGGTCAACTAGGCAGGGATGTCCATGATCTCCATCATTGTTTGCTTTAGCAATAGAACCATTGACAGAACTGATAAGAACAGAAAATAATATAAAAGGGATAATAATAAAGGAGGAGTATAAAATCAGTTTATTTGCAGATGACATCATAGTATACTTAAAAGAACAAGAAATATCAATAAAAGAACTACATGAGAAATTGAAGGAGTATGAAGAAATATCGGGGTACAAGATCAACGCAAATAAAAGTGAAGTGATGCCAATGAGTAATGCGGATTATACAGAATTTAAAAAAGAATCACTGTTTAAATGGCAAACACAAGCAATCCGATACCTCGGTATTAGGTTAGATAATAATTTAAGCCACTTATACAAATTAAATTATAAGCCACTAACAAAGAAATTGCAGGAAGACTTAGAACATTGGAAAGAATTATCGCTAACGTTGATAGGGAGGGTAAATTGCATTAAAATGAATGTCTTCCCAAGGATACAATACTTAATTCAATCGTTACCAATTCCCTTAACAGAGAAATTCTTTAATGAACTAAAGAGAATGATAAGGAAATTTTTATGGAAAGGGGGGAAACTGAGGATAGCGTTAGATAAATTAACAGAGAGGAACAACCAAAGTGGTTTGCAGTTACCAAACTTTAAAAATTATTATAGAGCAGCACAATTAAGGTATTTGTCAGATTTTTATCAGAAAAGGGAGAAACCAGATTGGTCTTAGAGCTAGATAAAATAGGAGAGAAGATACCGGAACACAGTGGGATGAAAAGCTGGTATGATATAAAAGCTCACCAGTATTGCATCATTTACTCAATATATGGAAGAAGATTCACTTAGAAAGGAAAAAAATTACCAAATACCAAAAAATTTTATTTTTTATTTTTCACACTATGAACCATATTGACCAAAATACACATAAACATTTCCCTCTTGAACATAAAGTGTCATTTTCTCCCCTTCCCCCCCCCCTCCTTCCCACCCCCTCCCTACCCACTAAACGTTCAACATATACGATACAATAAACAATGTCATCACACAATGAAAATAAACAAGAAAATTGTGTCATCTACTTTTACACACTGGGTCAGTTCATTTCGTCTTCTTCTCATTCTGTCATTTTAGGTGGTGGAGGTCCGTGGTAGGACTTCTCTGTTGTGTTCTATGCACGGTTCCAAATTTGTTTGAATACTGTGATGTTATTTCTTAAATTATATGTTATTTTTTCCAATGGAATACATTTATTCATTTCTATGTACCATTGCTGTACTCTCAGGCTCTCTTCTGATTTCCAGGTTGACACTATACATTTTTTTGGTACAGCTAAGGCTATCATAATAAATCTTTTTTGTGCATCATCTTATTATCTTTTGAACAAATGAAGTCCAAATATGGTATAACTCACAGTACAATGTTTGCATACCACCAACTGAAAAACTACTTGAAGGACAAATTAAGCAGACTGAAATTACCAGAAGGAAGCAGTTTTGAATATGTGATTACAGACACAATGATAATTAAAAGATTTATAACAAACATGTACATCAAAGTGCAAGAGAAAGAGAACGATGAAATAAGCTGTTAACCCAAACAAAAGTGGGAACAAGATCTAAACGTAAAGATAAAGAATGAAACATGGGAAAAGCTATGCTCCGGAACTATGAGAAATACAATAAACATGAGATTACGCATGATACAATATAATTGGTTACACCATGCCCCAAAAGTTATATAAATGGGACCCAACAGTATCAGGTAGATGTTTTTGCTGTAAGAAGGAAATGGGAACAACAGTACATGCAATTTGGGCATGTGAAAAAGTGGAAAAGTTTTGGGAAGATCTAAATCAGGTATTAAATAAAATCACAAAAAATAACCAAAAACTCCAGAGATCTTTCTTCTAAGTAATACAAGAAGTAAAGAACTTGGCCTCGATTTGGATGTACCAAAATTATTATTGACGCAAAATCATCTAATCCCTTTTACAATAGATATCCTTTCCTTTAGAGGATGGGAGAGAAAAGGAATTAAAATAGAAAATTGTGTTTTGGGAAATAATTTATTAACATTTGAACAAATGAAGTACAAATATGTAATAACTCATGGGTCAATGTTTGCATTCCATCAACTGAAAGCCTACTTAAAGGATAAATTGGGAAACAGACAGATTACCAGAAGGAAGCAGCTTTGAGTATGTGATTACAGACACAATGATAATTAAAAGATTTATAACAAACATGTACATCAAACTGCAAGAGAAGGAAAATGATGAAATAAGCTATAAACCTATACAAAAGTGGGAAAAGGATTTAAACATTAAGATAAAAAATGAAAGATGGGAAAAGTTATGTTCTGGAACTATGAAGAATATAATAAACACAAGGTTACGCATGATAACTGGTTACACAGGTTATATATCATGCCCTAAAAGTTAAAAAAAAATGAGATCCAACAAAAAAATCCAGAGATCTTCTAACTAATATAAGAAGTAAGGAATTAGGCCTCAAACCGGATGCAGCGCAAAAAAGATTTATTATGATAGCCTTAGCTGTAGCAAAAAAATGTATAATGTCAACCTGGAAATCAGAAGAGAGCCTGAGAGTACAGCAATGGTACATAGAAATGAATAAATGTATTCCATTGGAAAAAATAACATATAATTTAAAAAATAAAGTCACATTATTTAAACAAATTTGGGAACCGTACATGGAACACAACAGAGAGGGCTTGCCTCGGACCTCCATCCCCTAAAATAAGACGACAAAATGACTTGATCCAGTGTGTAAAAGTAGATGACACATTTTTCTTGTTTATTTTTAATTGTGTGATGGCATTGTTTAATGGTTTTATTGTATATGTTGAATTTTTATTGGTTTTGGAGGAGGGGTGGGCAGGTCGGGGGGAAAAAAGGGGGAGAAAATGCCACAGTGTATATTGAAGAGGGAAATGTTTGTATGTATTTATATAGTTCAGTGTGAAAAATGAAAAATAATTAAAAAAAGAAATGTAAAAAAAATTATCAATGCATTTTAATTGCAGTATGATCAAGTATAAATAAATTACTCCAAGTGGTAAAATACAAAGTGTCTTCCTATTCAACAGCAGAATTCATACCTATTCCAGGAACAGACAGGAGAGACAGGGAACCTTGAAATACAATTACTTTTCATAGTGGGGGTACAAAGCAAATATTGGTACCAGATAAAATGTTCAATCAATTAATTTTATTTATATTTCTAATAAAAATACAGATATATTACCAACATTTCAGACCTGAGCCCTTCCTCAAGGAAATTCCTTGAATTTCTAACCAATTTAAAACCAACAGACCAAAGCCACACATTTCTTGAGGTAACTTTGAATTTGATGAGGCAACTTTGAATTTGATGAGGCCAAGGTTGCAGAACAATATAACATCAATGGACTTGAAACAGACTATATTAAGCTTTAAAAAACTTTGGCATTAGACTGAAAGGTTGATTAACTGAATAATTAATTTAGCTAAGCAACACGTCTACAATTTCCACACAATGCACACCCAGTCAGCATTTTCTTCATCTAAATTGTACATTCAATTTCATTTGTTGTTCAAAATCAAATCAAAAATTCTGACAAGAATTGTATCATCTATATTATTATGCTGGTTACCTGACTTACTCAATAGAGCAATTTTTTTTTTAAAAAAACCAGCTACTTCAAGGTCTACTTCTCAGGGTAATAATCTGGCATATCTAGATATACCACAATGACCAGCCTCTTGTTAAAGATCTCCAAGTCAACAACATTTACCAAATTGCTAATCAGGTGAGTAAATGTTCCAGCAGAATTAAGGAACTCAGAATGAGATGAATCACTGTGCACATTGTACACACTCATGGAAATATCATCGAAGAATTTCTGTACTTTGCTTCAAAGCAACATTCACTTTTCCCTGAGCCATTAATTTTGCAATTGACACAAGTTCAAACCATTATAACCATCATTGTAAAATTTTAAACCGTGAACATAAACAAGTTGCATTTATGCAAGACAGTAGAAAGATTCTCTAAGTCATGTTCTTATTGATAATTACCGACTTTAACTGTTGCCTCAACATGAAAATTCAACAGGAGTTCATTCAGCTTTTAATATTGACATCAACCATTGTTAAAAAAGATCAATTTGTAAAGATATTGAAAACAATTATTAAATACCATATTTCTCCAACATTTCAAATCTTATACTTTTTCTGTTTTGAAATCTAAAAATACTCCATTTCTATCTCAACACAAATTTTCTTCATTTTATTTCTGCAAAAACATACCCAGATATCCACCTGGCCTGCATTTGATTCCAAATATTTCAATATAATTTACTGATATGCTCAGATGAAGTTCCTCCCTGGCGAATTTAAATAATTGAGTAAGATGTGCATCATTCAACTGCACAAAATTTCAACTTCCTTGTCGATCCTCATCTGGTCTTCACTGTTATGCTTTCACTTTATAAAGATACGCTGAAATTGCTGAGTAATTCAACGAAACCACTACGAGTTAGGTGGTTCGAAAACATCAAATAAACTCAATTGACTGACACGCCGTGCGGGCCTTATAAATAAGCTGCAACCGTCCTTTCCCACAAGCTGTTGAGAGTGGAGGATAATGTCCAGTCTCCTCACGATGTGACTAAAAAAAAATCAATCCAGCAAACATACACTTCCCCTTTGCAATCCATACTTATTTACTTTGTAATGTCACATGGGCTGAATTTTGACAATAGCCTCAACTACTTGTGTGTGTTATTTTATTCCACTGAAAGGAAACGAATGTTAAATACACGCTCGTAAAGACACTGCCATGAAATTAAAGTATGTCAGATGACTTGGGCCCGACGACACCTGTTTGACACAACTCTGCATTTAACGCATAAGGATATCATTTAGCCTATCCATTTGTTTTACATTATTGCAGTCAGTTTCGGCCGTCTGTAAATTTAAGCATTCTAAATAGAAGTAGTCCTTTCTCACCCAGTGCCACCTCGCAGGCTTTGCGCAACTGGGAGTGATGCGCCTTCTTCACCTCCTTATCAGCCAAAATCTTCTCCAGCGCCCTGGTGAGAAACATGTTCTTCGTCTTTTTCCCTTCATACATGACGGCCTGTCCCCTCGAAGCGTCCCGAACTCTTTTCCCACTCCCTCTCCTGCAGGATTCCCCGTTGATTCCTAATGTATTGCCCTCGCTTTCTCCTCTTCCCCCTTCCCCCTGGAGAGCAGCCCGATCAGCAATGAGGTGAGCCGGGCCAGAAGGAGATGCTGGCGGAGCGATGAGTCGCTCGGTGTGAGCGGAGCCGTGGCGTTCCCGGACCGAGCTGCCCCCCCTCCATTACCGGCCTTCCACCGCCATGTTGGAAGGAAGCAACGTCATCCGCGTCACGCCCGGGCTGCCGCAGAAGATCGCGCGGAGCCAGCCGCCGGCTCACGTCCACGTTCACTTCCTGATTCTGGCAGGCACCCCTGTTGCTTTCTTGAGCAATAGTCTTTTACCCCCTCCATAAATCTTCGTCCGCGAAGCCAAGCCAAAGAAGAAGTCTTTAATAACGCCCATCGCATCATTGACGTGAGGTTGCAAAAGCTCCCTCCGAATCTGTTGCCAATTTGCACGAATACATCTTGTCGGAAAGCTCTGCGAATATTATTGTTATTTTCGTATACATCGGTCGTTGGTCGTCGAGCCAAGTAAAATAAATGAAACGCTCGAACCTAGAATAATGACAACGTTTTAGAAAGTAGGACGCCGACCATCCGCAGAAAATTTGAAAATAGGGAGTCGACATGTGATAATAGAGAAATCTCAATCATAACCCAGGTCATCCTGCTTATTATTACAACCCGACGCGTTCGCTTCTTGATCGCAGCAGATGAAATTCTACCCATATAAAAGTCGACATTTAAATGTCCCCTTTGTGAAGCCAATCGGTAATGGACCAGTGAGGGACGTGTGGAGTGAGTCGACTGTCAACAAATCAAGTTGGGAGAAGAAACTTGTTGGATTCGAGGAAGGGATATAAAGCAAGAGGGAAAAGAATCCGCTTTGAGTATAACGATGCATGTGGAATCCAATCAGGTTGTGAGGGTCAAAAGTAGGGAGGAATTTCTGAAGAGTTGCTCAAATAATGAGGTGTTGCCCAGATTGATACTAGATGTGTCTGATGTACCCAGAATTAACGGGGAAACAACAAGTGGGAATCGTGCTGATGGGAAATTTAAAATAACATAACATAACATAACAATTACAGCATGGAAACAGGCCATTAGGCCCTTCTAGTCCGCACTGAACCAAACACCCCTTTCTAGTCCCACCTCCCTGCTCAATGCCCAAAACCCTCCATCTTCTTCTCATCCATATACCTGTCCAACCTTTTCTTAAATAATACAATTGACTCCGCCACCACTATTTCTCCCGGAAGATCATTCCACACGGCTACCACTCTCTGAGTAAAGAAGTTCCCCCTCATTTTACCTCTAAACCTCTGCCCCTTAATTCTTAACTCATGTCCTCTTGTTTTAATCTTTCCTCCTCTTAACGGAAATAGTCTATCCACATCCACTCTGTCTATCCCTTTCATAATCTTAAATACTTCTATCAAATCCCCTCTCAACCTTCTACGCTCCAAAGAATAAAGACCTAATCTGTCTTTAAAATGAAATAAGAGAAGATAAAGCAGGAGAAAAGACTGTGCCAGCAAACCTTAAAGTGGTTATAAGAGGAGCGATGAGGCCAATCAGAAACCCACAAGAAAATTTACTCAAGAAGGCTGAGGAACAAAATGAGATCTTTGCATCAGTTTTTACCAAGGGAAAACATCATGCTAGAATATCAGCAAAGGAAGCTTTAACTCGATGGACTAAAATTTAATAAAGAGCGAGTACTGGAAGGGCTAACTGCACTTCCATAAGGTGGCCATTCGGTTATTTACGTGATGCTGGATCACAATCCCCCACTAATTTCCCCCCTATTCTTCTCCCCGCATTGCCATGAACTCCTCCCATATTGTTCCACTTAAAATGGTCAATTCTACCTCAGAAATCTTTGGAACATGAGAGGAAATGGTAACTTTCAGAGAAAACCCAAATGGTCACAGATATAATGCACATACTCCACAAAGTGGAGACTTAAGATTGAATTTGGGTTGCTGGCACATAGTTGCTTTGCTAAAGTTGAGGAATCACCTATTGCAGGTAAGTTGCTGAAGGAAATAAAGGAGAAAACTGTAGAGCCCAGAACATAATTTTCCTAGGAAATTAAAGGGTACAAATGTAACAGCCTTGCTGAAAAAATGTGTCAGAGAAGAACCCTGGGAAACAGTTACTAGTCAGTTTAACTTCAATTGTGGAGAAAATTCCAGAAATGATAATCAGATACATAGCTAACAATCAGTTAGTCACACAGAGTGATTAGAAAGGGGAAAAAAAACCTAGATGTTTTAAAGGCCAATCATATTTTTAATTAATATTAGTGAAGAAAATGTGGGTAAGGTATACTAGCTTCTGAAAGGCATTGGACAAGATGCAGGTAAATAAGAAAATTTGCAGACGGCAGAAACTGCAATAATGTAAAAAAATGTTAAAAAGTCCCTTTTTTTTACCTTTTTACACAAACTTGCTGGAAAAACTCAGCAGATCATGCAGCACCCATTGGAAGTAAAAGGTGATCCATGTTGCTGAGAATCAGGCAAATTGCTGAATAAACTCTTGATGACTCCATTAGAAAGCAATGCCCTCCACCAATCCCAACCTCACCAGTCAAGGGTGGCGCTATTGTAGTCTGACACACTGGCCTTGCTGAGGCCAGACGACAGCTCTTAGACACTTCCTCTTATTAACTCTTTGAACAGGACCTCACCAACAGCATCAGACCTCTGTCTTCCACACCATCACTGACCTCATCATTTCCGGTACTTTCCCTTCCATACCCTCTAAATTCATTGTTTCCTAACCCTGCACTGCCCGATTCTACTTCCTACCTAAGTTCCACAAACCTACTTGCTCTATTAGAACCATCCTCTCCATATGCTCTTGCACCACTGAACTGGTATGATCATACCTCAACTCCATTTTATCTGCCTTGGTCCATTGGACGCCCCCAGTAGCTGTGTGGGCATCGGGCCGTGGGTGGGCCAGTAGGGTGGTGCTAGCGAGGGTGTCTTTGATTTGGGCAAAAGCTGTCTCGGCCTCCTTCGTCTACTTGAGGGTCTTTCGTTTTGCTGAGATCAGGGCAAACATTGGGCGCATTATGCGGGTGACCCCTGGGATGAAGTGGTGGTAGAAGTTAACCATCCTGGTGGACTCCTGCAGGCCCTTGCATGTGTCTGGCTTGGGGAACTGCTGTATGGCCTTGACCTTTTCCTGTGATGGTGCTTCCCCATCCGCAATGATGATATGGCCCAGAAACTGCAATGATTCCTTCCCGAACTGGCATTGATGAGGTCAAATTCCGCCAGACGGGTGAACAGTGTGCGGAGATGGGTCTTGTGCTCATTGTGATCCCGACTGGTGATGAGAATATTGACGAGATAAATGAACACAAAATCCAGGTATCTACCCATTGCGTCTATGAGCAGCTGGAATGTTTGGGCTGTGTTCTTCAGGCCAAAAGGCATCTGCTGGAATTTGAAAAGGCCGAACGGGGCGATGATGGCGGTTTTGTCAATATCCTCCGGGTGTACGGGGATTTGGCGGTAGCCTCTCACCAGGTCGACATTCGAGAAAACCCTGGCACTATGCAGGTTGGCCGTGAAGTCCTGTATATGGGGGATGGGGTATTGGTCAGGCATGGTTGCATTCTTGAGCCGGCAGTAGTTCCCACATGGGTGCCAACCCCCAGAGACCTTTGTTCAGGGGAGAGGCCCAAGGGCTGTCTGACTTGCGGACTATGCTGAGTTCCTGGAGGTAGGAGAACTCCTCTTTCGTGAGCTGCAGTTTCTCCGGTGGCAGTCATCTGGCCTTGGTGTGAATTGGAGGGCCCTGTGTGGCGATGTGGTGGCGGACGCTATGCTGGGGCATGGTGGTGGTGAATTGTGGCTGTAGGATGGCAGGGAACTTGTCCAGTATGCAGGAGTACTCATTTTTGGGAATGAAGATGATGGCTATCCCTAGGCCATGTGCGTTGGACGACTCGAGTCGGTGGGTCTGGAAAGTGCGGGCGTGTACAAGTCTCTTCCCCTTCAGGTCGACCAGCAGGGTGTGCGCCCGAAGGAAGTCGATTCCCATCAGCGCAGTGCCCATGGTGGCCAGCAGGAACTTCCAGTGGTACTTGTTTGGCCCGAGGTGTACCTGAATGCTCTGCATGCCAAAGATCTTTATGTCGGTGCCGTTCACTACCCGCAGGATCAGGCTTCATGCTCTTGTGCAGGATTCGAGGGTGGTCGGGGGAAGCACGCTCAACTCCATTCCAGTGTCCAACAGGAAACACTGACCATTGGTCTTGTCGACCACGTGCAAGAGGCTGTTCGTGTGGCTAGCCGTCGTGGCCATCAACGGCAGCTGGCCTGGTCATTTCTTTGGTATGAGCAGGGCTGTTGGCACTTGCAGGCTTGGGCTCCCCAGCACTAGTAGTAGAAACACCAGGTGATTTGGTGCTCTTCCGGCTTCTGCATGGAGGTGGGCTGTGGTCAGCTGGGTACAGGGCAGGTGACCTGGTTCATGGTGGCCTCGTTTTCATGTTTGGTACTCCACAGCACGTTGGCGTGGGCTGCGACCTTCTGGAAGTCTGCGATATCCTCGTCCACCAGTAAGAGCTGGATATCTTCTGGCATTTGTTCCAGGAAGGCTTGCTCAAACATCAGGCAGAGTTTGTGGCCTTCTGCCAGTGCGAGCATTTCATCCTTTAGAGCAGATGGGCCATCAAGGTGCATCAGCCTGACCATGCGCTGCCGACAGGAGAGGTCGAAGGTGCTGAGGAGGAGGGCTTTGAGGGCGACATACTTGCCCTCCTCTGGTGGATCAGGTCATCAACTCTGGCCGCGGTTTCTTCATCGAGGGTGCTCACCACATGGTAGAATATCGTGGAGTCAGAGGTGATCTGTCTGAAATGAAACTGCGCCTTCACCTGCCCAAACCATGTGCGAGGTCAATGGGTCCAAAAGGGGGGGAGTTTCACGGATACAGCACTTATCGCTGACTGATCCATGGTTGGAGATCAGATAACGTCTGGGCTCTGCGGGCTCACCAATGTAACAGCTACTCTTCTTTGGCTTGGCTTCGCGGACGAAGATTTATGGAGGGGGTAAAAAGTCCACGTCAGCTGCAGGCTCGTTTGTGGCTGACAAGTCCGATGCGGGACAGGCAGACACGGTTGCAGCGGTTGCAGGGGAAAATTGGTTGGTTGGGGTTGGGTGTTGGGTTTTTCCTCCTTTGCCTTTTGTCAGTGAGGTGGGCTCTGCGGTCTTCTTCAAAGGAGGTTGCTGCCCGCCAAACTGTGAGGTGCCAAGATGCACGGTTTGAGGCGTTATCAGCCCACTGGCGGTGGTCAATGTGGCAGGCACCAAGAGATTTCTTTAGGCAGTCCTTGTACCTTTTCTTTGGTGCACCTCTGTCACGGTGGCCAGTGGAGAGCTCGCCATATAACACGATCTTGGGAAGGCGATGGTCCTCCATTCTGGAGACGTGACCCATCCAGCGCAGCTGGATCTTCAGCAGCGTGGACTCGATGCTGTCGACCTCTGCCATCTCGAGCACCTCGACGCTAGGGATGAAAGCGCTCCGATGGATGTTGAGGATGGAGCGGAGACAACGCTGGTGGAAGCGTTCTAGGAGCCATAGGTGGTGCCGGTAGAGGACCCATGATTCGGAGCCGAACAGGAGTGTGGGTATGACAACGGCTCTGTATACGCTTATCTTTGTGAGGTTTTTCAGTTGGTTGTTTTTCCAGACTCTTTTGTGTAGTCTTCCAAAGGCGCTATTTGCCTTGGCGAGTCTGTTGTCTATCTCATTGTCGATCCTTGCATCTGATGAAATGGTGCAGCCGAGATAGGTAAACTGGTTGACCGTTTTGAGTTTTGTGTGCCCGATGGAGATGTGGGGGGGCTGGTAGTCATGGTGGGGAGCTGGCTGATGGAGGACCTCAGTTTTCTTCAGGCTGACTTCCAGGCCAAACATTTTGGCAGTTTCCGCAAAGCAGGACGTCAAGCGCTGAAGAGCTGGCTCTGAATGGGCAACTAAAGCGGCATCGTCTGCAAAGAGTAGTTCACGGACAAGTTTCTCTTGTGTCTTGGTGTGAGCTTGCAGGCGCCTCAGATTGAAGAGACTGCCATCCGTGTGGTACCGGATGTAAACAGCGTCTTCATTGTTGGGGTCTTTCATGGCTTGGTTCAGCATCATGCTGAAGAAGATTGAAAAGAGGGTTGGTGCGAGAACACAGCCTTGCTTCACACCATTGTTAATGGAGAAGGGTTCAGAGAGCTCATTGCTGTAGCTGACCCGACCTTGTTGGTTTTCGTGCAGTTGGATAATCATGTTGAGGAACTTTGGGCTACTACACACACAGAAACACACCACAGGATATAGTGGAGGTTTCAGTTGAAATGATTTATTTGAATTTCGCATGCGCCTCTTTAAAGCCAATGGGAGTTCCACCCCATGCAGTGTTAATGTCATCATGTTGCCTTTGGCACAAGCTATGGCCTAAGCCTTGAGGTAATCAGTAAGCCCCGATGGCGCCATCTCCCTGTAGCTGCCCCGCCAACACGATGATACAAGTGGGGCCGGTTCACTACAAGAGAGATGCGCCACCACAATCTCAAGGCTTTCCGTATCTTCCTTATTAACAGATCTTTCCAGTTCTCCTCCATCACCACTCTCCTCCACAGGGCAGAACTTGTACTAACCATTGATATCTTCTCCTTTGGTTCATCCAAAAGGTGTAGCCATGGGTACTCAATTTCATACATAAGTACAACTGGACAAAACAGCATTCTTCGGTCCTTGGTGTAAATATACAGATAGACATAGATATATAGATAGACATAGCACACATATTTACAAGCAAATTACATGCAGTGCATATATAAAATAAATAAGTATTGTTAGATAAATAATAGATTCTCCGAGGTTTTGCAAGAGCAGCTCATCAGTCATTCAGCAGTCTCACTGCCCATGGAAAGAAGTTGTTTCCTAGCCTGGTGGTTCTGGCTCTGATACTGGAAGTAACTGGAAAAGTCTGGGTGTGGGGTGGTAGAGGTCCCTAATGATTTTGTTAGCCATCTTCAGACAACGATCATGTCGATGGAGGGGAAGAGAGACTCCAATGATCCTCTCTGCCATTCTTATGATCCAGTGGACTGACCTCCAATCCAATGCTCTACAGCAATCATACCACACTGTGATACAGCCAGCTACAACACTCTCAACAGAGCTCCTGTAAAAAGTTGACAGCATGGATCAGTAGTTTTGCCCACCTCGGACTTGAAGTGCAGTTGCTGTTGCACCTTCCTGACAAGTGACGGGATGTTGCATGTCCAAGACAGGTCACAACTTAAGTGGACTTTAATGAACTTGGTGCTCTCTACTCTCTCCACTACAGAGTTATTCATGTGTAGTGGAGGGTGGTCATCCCTAGTCCTCCTGAAGTCCACAATCATCTCTTTTGTCTTGTCACATTGAGACTCAGGTTGTTATTCTAGATATGCATGTCTTTTGTTTGATATGTGGAGCAATCCACAGGCAATCCTCCTCAACATTTCCTCTGTTACATTGATGTCTACAAACACCCATGATGAACATGTCAACTTTATACACTTTGATGCCAACTTCCATCCTGATCTCAAATTCACTTGATCCATTTCTCTTTTTTTTAAAAACTTTATTTAATATTTTCAAAACAAAAACTTTTACAACAGCCATAATATAAAAATGAAAACTACAACTATCCCATCCCCTTCCCCCCACCCTCAACAGACCCCACAAGGGAAGCATTGAAAAAAATACATACAGCAGTTTAAGATACTACATTTCAAATAAGGCGACCACATCTTAACAAAAAAAATCATAATTATCATGCACATTATATGTTATTTTCTCCATATAAATACAAAACTTCAGCTCATTATGCCAACAATTTACTTTTATCTCAACTTTGTCTTTCCAAGAAATCACAACACATTTGCGCGCTACCATCAATGCTAAACGTAAAAATTCTGTCTGAAACTTATCTAACCCCAAGTCCATAAATGGAACAGTATAACCCAACAAAAAGATTTTGGGATCTAGCAAGAATTGAATTTTAAACAAATTTTGAAGAAATTCCCTAATTTTATTCCAAAATGATTGAACTTTATCACAAAGCCAGACGGAATGTAAAAATGTTCCTACACATAATCCACATCTAAAACATGACTCTGAATTATTAAATCCATATTTTTTAAATTTCTCAAGGGTTAAATATAACTGATGCAAAAAATTATAATTAATCATACTATATCTTACATTAAACAATTTATTCACACCATCAAAACACATCAACTCCCAGTTGACCTGATTAATATAACTAATTAAATCATTTTCCCATTTAATCCTGGATTTATCTAAATTTATTTTATCCATAGTGTCTTGTAACAACACATACATCTCTGAAATAAAACACTATCTGAAAAATTAAAAATCATAGACTCAAATTTCATTAACTTGGAATTTTAATTTCTCTTCCAAAATTATCTTTCTCTAACACTCTAACAAAGAATTCAATGAAATTCCAAATTTCTCTCTAAGTTGATTAAATGATAAAAATTTACCCTCTTTAAAACAATCCTGCAATAACTTTATTCCTTTAATCTGCCATTTTCTTAAGAATCTATTATTCAATGAAAAAGGAATCAATTAATTTTGATATATTGGGGCTTGAACTGATATTTTACCTTTTGAGGCTATTAATGAATTCCTTTTAGTCCAAATCTCTAACAAATGTTTCAAAATCGGTACATTATATCTCTAATAAAACAGAATTCCATTTAAATACAAATCGATGTGGATAAAGTCCCAAAATACCAGCCAATTCTACCCTGGCCCAACTAGGGGGGCACGAAATATCCAACGTACGATTAATAAATCTTAATTGAGCTGCTTCATAATAATTTTGAAAATGGGGTAATTGCAAACCTCCCAAAGCATATTTCCAAGTCAATTTATGTATCGTTACTCTAGCTAATTTTCCCTTCCATAGAAATTCTCAAACTACTTTATTTAAATCCTGAAAAAAAGATTTTGAAAGAAAACAAGGAATCGATTGAAAAAGATACTGAATTCATGGAAAGATATTCACCTTAATACAATTTATTCGACATATTTTAATGACAAAGGTAAATCCTTCCATTTAATCAAATTGGCTTTAATCTTTCTCATTAATGGTACATAGTTTAAATTATACAATGATTGAATATTTACATCAATCATTATCCCTAAATACTTAATCTTATCAGTCCAATGGAATTTAGTAATTTGTCTACAGTGGTCGTAATTTCCCTCAGAAATTGGTAATATTTCACTTTTGTCCCAATTAACTTTATATCCTGATAATTAACCATATTGTTCTAAACATTCTTGCAAATAAATTAAAGATCATTCTGGATTTGTTAAATATATCAAAACATCATCAGCAAATAGATGAATCTTATATTCATCATCTGCTATCTTTATACCTCTAATATTCTCATTCTGCCTAATGGCTTGAGATAACGGTTCGATGACCAACGTAAATAGAGCTGGCGACAAAGGACAACCTTGTCGAGTTGAACGCGATAATTTAAAGAAAGAAGAGGATTGACCATTTGTCGCCACCCTAGCAATGGGATTATTATTTAATGCCTTCACCCAACCAATAAAAAAGGGTCCAAACTTATTTTCCTCCAAAACTTTAAATAAAAAATTCTATTCAACGCGATCAAAAGCTTTTTCAGCATCTAAAGCAACTACCATTGGTAGGTTGGGTTGCTGATGTGAAGCATTGATCAATGAAATCACTCTAAGAATATTGTCAGAAGCATACCTATTTTTAATAAAACCAGCCTGGTCAGCTGGTTTACCAATTGTGGTAAATATTTAGCAAGTCTATTCACCAATAATTTCGCTATTAATTTATAATGCACATTTAATAAAGAATTTGGCTGATATGAAGCTACATTCAAAGAATCTCCATCTTTTTTTTGGTATAACTGTTATTATAGCACTTAAACACAAATCTGGTAAAGCTTATTCCTGCATTACCTAATGAAGAACATCCGTAAATAAAGAGGACAGATCATCATAAAAAAAACTTTATAAAATTCAACAGTGAACCCATCATCTCCTGGAGACTTCCCATTAAGCATTTGTTGAATAACATCCTTTATTTCTAAATCTGTAAAAGGAGAATCTAGTTTCCTCACATCATCTTCCACTAATATTGGCAAATTTAATTCTGACAAAAAAGATTCAATGGAACCATCATTTTGAACTCCCTCAGAAACATATAATTTCTGATAAAATTATAAAAATTGGTCATTGATTTCCTGAGGTTTAAAAGAAAGTTTAAAAGTTATCCTTCCTCACAGCGTTAATAGTTCTTAATGCTTGTTCCGTTTTCAATTGCCTCGCTAAAACTTTATGGGCTCTGTCCCCTAACTCATACTAATGTTGTTTAGATCTTTGAATCAAATATTCAAATTGATATGTTTGTATTATATCAAACATTCAAATTGATATGTTTGTATTATATCGTAACTTCAATTTAGTCAAAGCTGCCTTATTTTCCTCTGTACAATTCCTCTGAAATTCTTTTCCAAATCATCTTCTTTCAACTCAAAAGCAAGAGGAGTGGCGATCTTGATTCACAAGAAAATACCATTTGAACTTGAATCTTTGGTGGAATCAGTTGGCCGAATTCTAATAATTAATTGTAAATTGTTGTCTTTGTTGAATGTCTATGCACCTAATGTTGATGATGAACAATTTGTGTCTGAAGCTTTTTTAACTTTAAGTCAAGCTAAAGAAAATATTTTGATTGGGGGAGATTTCAATTGTGTATTAGGTCCATTATTAGATAAATCTCCAAAAATCTTGAAAAAAATTAAAAGCAGCGGTCCAATTGGTTTCCATGATGAAAGACTTAAATTTGATAGAGGTTTGGAGAAGGTTAAATCCTACTGAGAAAGATTTTTCATTTTATTCCGTGCGTCATGATTCATTTTCAAGGATTGACTTCTTTTTGGCATCAGCATATTTGCAATCTTGTTTTATTCAAGCTGAATATAAGAGAAGAATAATTTCTGATCATTCATTGTTATTCATTTGTTGTGTTGGGCCGGAAGTTATTCAATCAACTTTTCGGTGGAGGTTTAATGCAATGTTATTGAAAAAAACGGAATTTGTAAAATTCATTAAGGATCAAATTGTTTCTCTTTTAGATTTGAATAGGAATACAGTTCAGAATAATTTTACTTTATGGGATGCTTTGAAGACATAGTCAAATTATTAGCGATGCATCAAAGGAAAAGAAGAAAATTTTGGCAGACACTCTTTTTCCTTTCTCAATCTCTCTGTTCTTTTTTAATTCAATTAAGTATTCAATTGTAATTGTATTATTTAGTTGTTTTTGTGGGTTTTTTTTTACAAAATACTTGTTCAGCTGTAGCAAGTAAGAATTTTGGTGCATAAGTACATTGTATAATGCATATGACAATTAACTTAAGACACAATTCTAAAATGGTTTTTGGAATAGAAAGATGTGTAATTTCTGCACATTACACACTAAAAATGTCAGGACAGTTTGAATAGTGGTTAAAATAACCTCTGGATCCTGGGCTTCATAAGCAAAGGCATGGAGTACAGCCACCAATGAACCTTACTGGCAAACCTTTGTTTAAAATTTGTATAGAATTATTTAATATTATAGATAGAAAGCAAGCCTATACCATTAGTATAGGTTCAAGTATTAGGAGACACAAAATGAAGATGACAAGTCAAAGAACCAAAGAAGCATGAAAAGGTTTTTTTTATACAATGAGTATCAAGATCTGGAATGCAATATCAGGGCTAGTAGTGAAGGCAGATTGAATAGAAGCATCCAAAAATGAACTGAATAAGTATATAAAGGGCAAGATTTTTCAGGAATAGAAAGGCATGTAGAGCTGTATGGTCTCCTTCCATTCTGTGATTCCATGAAAAAAATATTTGGCCATGGCAAAGTGGCTAAAGCAGCTTTAACATGTTATTTACCAGGTTCATATAAGATGTAATATAATGATAATTATGATCAAAAGATTAGTATGTACTGCCCACAAGTATATTTCCATTTGCCACACTGAGTTTTCTGGTACCTCACTCTGGCTAAAATGCTGAAAGTATTTCTGCCAGGAACCCAGCAATTTCTTCCCTCGCTTCCCACAATGACCAAGCATGCACTTAGTCAGGCTCTGGGAATTTATTTACCTTAACCAAAACTGTACAAAACAGTGCAAGTGCTGCTGAACTACATTTTGTACAACTATAACATGACAACCTAACTATTATGCTCAAAGTCTCATCGATGAAGGCAAGCTTGCCATACACCTTTCTTATCCTGTGCACTACTTTGCTAGAACAATGTGACAAAAAATAGGGAATATCTGTTGGAAACTTGAGGATGTTGTCTTGGCAGAGAACTTTAATTACAAGGAAAGGTTGACTGCAATGGACTTGTCTACAGAAACCTTGCGGGAAATTTAAGCAAGGCCTGAGAAGCCCTGAAATATGCAAAATCTATTATTCCATATCAGAGAAGACAATAACTGGAGGACAAAGATTTAACAAAGCTTGGTGAACGGGTCAAGAAAAATTATTTTCCCGCAGAATGAAGGGGTGGGGGGGGGTCACAAACTCATTCTCTGAAAAGGTAATGGGAGTGATTACAACAATTATATCTGATCCCCTTCTGTGCTAATCATGTCAATCATACTACAACTGAACACAGCTGCCCTTTTTTTTGTTCTGAGAAGAATTTCCTACAAATTACTTAAAATTTCACTTTCAAACTTCTGACTGTACAACCCTGTGTCTGACATTTGCTCATTCATGATTTTGATGCTCTTGGTGCCCCCCACCCCTGCAAGTAAAGCTTCTGTATTATCCTGGTTGTTCCCCAGGTACGGTGCCCATCCATTTAAAATCCTATGATAGACTAACTTGGATTGGTTTAACCAGACACAGCTAAATTACATAAAGCATTGTCAAGCCCACATAATTTCTTTCAAAATCGATGACTACTCCAGGATTGTCCTTTATTGCAAGGATTGTTAATTGCAATACAATTTTTCATCATAAATGTCTCTACCTTAATGCATGTACATAAACCTCCCAAAAGAAGTTGCAGGGTTTCTTTTCTTTCTATCAAGATCATCTGTTTGTTGCCTTTGCCATTTCTTTTCCTTCTTGTTGGACACAAATCAAAAGTTACTTTACCTGGTATTGGCATGTATCTTTCACTAAGTCGCTCTGATCTTCCCTCATTCTCTCTCATTCTGGTGAGGACAGCCACATCCAGTTAATAGAGCTTACAGATCTGTCCTCTTCTTACCTTAATTGTCCAACCTCTCAAATCCTGTCACATTTTTGCAAAGAGTTTAAAGTACAGATTTACTATCAGAGGGCATACATGACATTCCTTTTCAACTTTTGGGAAGAAGTTTAATGAAATGCTTTGTTACTGTTCTTGCACTTCTGGTGTTCTCTGAGGATTTATCCTGTTTGCTCTTGTTTCTAAGATCTATTTCTTCATAGATTCAAACACCCATCAGGTTCTGCACAAACATCCTTCTCCCTAGCAACTGAGTCTTCCGATATTTAACAGGACTCTGTAATTTTGGTGTTATATTTGACCCCAACATATGTTTTGAACTATTTATATTTGCCATCACAAATAGCATATCGAATATTGCCTGAATCATTCCTTGGGTTAGCTGCACTACTGCTGAAATCCTCACCAATGTCTTTGATAAATTAAACTAGATCAATCATTCCTGAGGGTCTTACAACCTCCCCGGGATCCACAGCATATTTAGGGGTGGGGGGGGGCATGGACTGAAATCTTTAATTTGGAGTTCAAGGAGGACAGGAGGACATGGAAACTGAACAGATCAAACATTTTTTGGGGAAGGAAATGATTTCTACACTGTATAGTTTCCAAACAATGTGAGATATTTTCAATGTTGGAGGCATTTGGAAACAGCCTGGAATTACCTAAATAAATGTTTTCAGAGCATGCTTTCAGAGATTGTGTTTGACTGACATGGAATCACCTTTGGCTAAGAATTGCCTTTCACGTAGTTTTTCTCTTTTGTTCTATTCCCTTCAATTCCAGGAAATAAGTGTGCATCCTGAAATGTTTTGCTCCATATTTTCTGTGTCTGCAAATGCCCTCATTTTGCTTTGAGTTTTTGTGACAAATAATGAATGTATGTCTCCTTCTGCTAGCTTTCATTGAAGAAGGTATGTATTGTTCATTATTTTCATAAAATTAAAGCCAAATTTTTAGTTAACTCTTGTAAGAAGTGCTTTTGTTTTGTAATAGTTAATTTTTGTTACTTTCAGAAATAATTTTACCCATGATCTCCTCAGCAAAAAAGAAGTGTCGGCAGTATTCCATATAACCATATAACCGTTTACAGCACGGAAACAGACCATGTCGGCCCTTCAAGTCCGTACCGGTTCACTTCAACAACTCCACTAGCTCCTCCGCAAACTCCTGAGGAAGTAGAGGCTTTCTTCATGATGCCATTGGTGTGTTGGTTCCAGGAAAGATCTTCCGAGATAGTGACTCCCAAGAACCGACATTTGCTCATCCTCTATTGATGACAATAAAACAATCAAGTCATTAAGGAAAAGTTCATGGAAGCCAATTTGAAATCCTAACCTGATCTGGTCCTTATGTGATCCACAGCCCTGTTGTTGATGGTTTAACAGAAAATGAAATGGCTTGGCAAATCATTCAAATCTGCAGCATATTCTGAAAATTTTCTATACTCTAATATGATCAAGTTTCGGTGGAATACTTATCATAAGATTTTATTGGTGAGACCCCATTTGGAGTACTGTGTGCAGTTTTTGGCCCCCTATCTTAGAAAGGATGTGATGTTGTTGGAGAAGGTGCAGAGGAGATTTACTAGGATGATTCCTGGAATGCAAGGGCTAACGTACGAGGAGCATTTGGCAGCTCTTGGGTTGTATTAATTGGAGTATAGGAGAATGAGAGGAGATCTCATGGGGGCATTTCATATTTTGAAAGGTTTAGATAGGGTGGATGTGGGTAAGATGTTTCCCTTGGTGGGTGAATCGAGGACAAGGGGTCATAGTCTGAAAATTAGAGGTTATCCATATAAAACAGAGATTAGGAAGAACTTCTTTAGCCAGAGAGTCTTGGATCCGTGGAACTCACTGCTGCATACAGCAGTGGAAGCCAGATCACTGGGAGTATTTAAACAAGAAATAGACAAGTATCTCATTAGTGAGGGCATCAAGGGTTATGGGGAAAAGGCCGGATATTGGAACTAGTGTAGAGTAGTAGATTTACGGACAGACTCGATGCGCCTAGTGGCCTGCTACTGTTCCTTTGACCCGTGTGATCTTGTGATCTCCACAAAACACTTCTCTGCCCATGTGTTTAATTTGTTTAAATACATTTTCAAACAAAAACATGAGGCCAAGCAAGCTGAAACAACATTTCAAGACTGTACATAAAGAGAAGAAAGAAAAACCTTTTTTTTGGATATTTTATTTAAATCAACATATAAAAAATAATAATAACAAACAATAATAAATCATGATATTTCAATGTTAACAAATATATGTTGAAATATATAAGGAAGAGAAGAAAACAAAAAACTATAAAATATGTTGTTTAAAGGAATAAATAAGTTTTAAAATTCTTTATAACATTCAACTGGGAACCCATCTTCTCCTGGAGATTTATTATTATTATTTTGTAAACTATTGAGTTCATCTTAAACCTCTTGTTCAGTAAAAGGACTATCTAAGTCATCTTTACCTACTTCAGTTAAACTTGGTAATACTATTTGTGACAAATATTAATCTATAGCTTCCTCATCATGTAATGATTCAGATGTATATAACTTTTCATAAAATTCCTTAAATACATCATTTTTTTGAGGTTTAACTATCACTTCATTATTATTCTGTTGTATTGCATTAATCGATCTTGAAGATTGTTCCACTTTTAAATGCCAAGCTAAAACTTTATGTGATCATTCTCCTAATTCTTGCCGCATTTTGTGGTCAACACCACTTGGTCCTCCTTTGGATCAAGATGGAGGGTGGCCATCTTGCTGTGTCTCGTGGTCAATGCTATTTTATCTGCCCATGGGCCAAGAGGATGGAATCAACATTGGCTTGGGGTGCAATGGGGTTTCCAGAGCACTAGCATTGGTCATCCTGGATCAGGCAATACCTCACCAGATGAATAATTTGACAATGGAGGTGAGGGTAAATGGGCACTTGACTGATTGCTTGGTTGACACTGGCTCGACTGAGAGCTTTATAAACTCTGCAACTGCTCTGTGGTACAACTTAAAAGTGTACCAGATGGACTATTGTATTTTCCTAGCATTGCACTTGCACTCTGCAATGATCCAGGGGTATTGTATAGTACATCTAACTGTAATAGGGGGGAATTTTGTAAAATCTGATTGTATGTACTAAAGGATTTGTGTGCTTCTGTGCTGCTGGTACTGGACTGGACTTCCTGTAAAAGCGTGACCATAGAGTACTCTGGCCCACTTCCTCTCATCACGGTGCGGAATGGAGAGTCCCAAAAGCTGGACGCCACATGTGGTCTCTTCACCCTAAATATTGATTTCCGCTCCCCCCCCCCACCACTGTTTCTGAACCTGACTCCCAAATGACAAACCAATAGCCACATAGAACAGGTAATACAGTGCGGGGGATCGGGAATATATTAGAGCCGAGACGCAGCAGCTGCTCCATGAAGAGCCCAGGCTGTAGTCATGAAAGGGGAAGAAAAGTCCAGGCTAGTGATTGATCATAGACAAACAATTAATTGTTTCACACTCCTGGATGCATACCCCCTCCCTCAAACTTGGGAAACATGGGAAACAAAGTTGCGCAGTATTGGTTCTATTCAACCATTGACCTGAAAGCTGCATACCATCAGTTACTGATCTGTTCCGAGGACCGCCCCTACATAGCGTTTGAGGCAGATGGACAGTTTTATCAATTCCGGAGGGTCCTTTTTGGTATCACCAATGGGGTCTCAGTCTTCCAGAGACAGATGGATAAAATTATCAACGAATATGGGTTGAAGGCCACCTTCCCTTATCTCGACAATGTTACCATTTGTGGACACTCTCTGGAAGATCATGATGCCAACCACCAGAAGGGTTTATCCACACAGCCAAGGCCCTGAATCTCACAAACAACTCCAGTAAGTGTGTGTTCCAGTCTAAATGTCTGGCGATTCTGGGCTATGTAGTGGAGAATAGTTATGATCCCAATCGAATGCGCCCCATCTTAGACCTCCTGATCCTGAGGACCATGAAGGACTTCAGGAAGTGCCTGGGTTTCTTTTCTTATTTCGCCCAGTGGGTCCCTCACAACACAGATAAAGTCCGCCCCCTCTTAAAACCCACTTCCTTCTCATTATAGGCTGAAGCCCAGGCAGCTTTTGACTACGCTCAGAGCTACATCACAAAGACCACCATGCATGCGGTGGAAGAGAATGCACCTTTCCAGGTGGAAAGCGATGCCTCTGATGTAGCTCTGGCTGCTACCCTTAACCAGGTGGGCAGGCTGGTTGCCTTTTTTTCTTACACCATACAAGGCAACAAGCTTTGGAACCCATCAGTGGAGAAAGAGGCTCAAGCCATTGTAGGGGCCACCAGGCATTGGAGACATTACCTGGCCGGCAGAACATTTACACTACTCACCAACCACCGATCAGTGGCATACATGTTTAATAATAAAAAAAGGGATAAAATATTGATTGATAAGATCACTAGGTGGAAGATTGAACTCTCCACCTATAATTATGATATAGCATACAGGCCAGATGCCTTTTCAAGAGGAAGCTATGCCTCTGCACACACCTGCCAGTTGCAGTCACAGCACAATGAGCTTTGCCAGCCGGGCATCACTCGCATGGCTCATTTAGTCAAGGCACGCAACCTGCCCTATTCCGTTGAGGACATCAGGTAAATGACCAGGACCTGCCAGGTCTGTGCTGTGTGGAAACTGTACTTCTACTGCCCCAACAAAGCACACCTGATAGAGGCATCCCCCCCTTCGAACAACTCAGTGTCAATTTCAAGGGTCCCCTCCCTTCCACCAACAGAAATGTGAACTTTCTCAATGTCATCGATGAGTATTCACGTTTTCCATTCGCCACCCCTTGGCCAGACATGATCACCACCACGGTAATCAGGGCCTTGCACTCTATTTTCACCCTGTTTGGGTATCCCAGCTATTTCCATAGCAACCAGGACACATCATTTATGAGCTAAGAGCTACACCCAGTACCTGTTCGTAAGAGGCATTGCCTCAAGCATGATGCCTCGCTACAAACACTGGGGAAAGGACAAGCTGAAAAAGAGAATGTGTCTATATGGAAGGCCGTGAAATTGGCTCTCCAGTCCAAAGGCCTTCCAGACTCATGCTGGCAAGATGTCCTTCCCACAGCGATCCACTCCATCAGGTCACTCCTCTGCACTGCGACCAATGCAACTCCTCACGAGCTCATGTTCACTTTCCAAATCAAATCCACATCTGGGACTACTCTCCCGGCTTGGCTAATGGCACTGGGGCCAATCCTGCTGAGAAAGCACATGAAGAGGAGCAAGACAGACTCCCTGATCAAGAAGGTGCACTTGCTGCACGCCAACCCAACATATGCCTAGGAGGCATACCCTGATGGCAGAGGGGACACCGTCTTGATCAGAGAACTGGCAACTGCCAGAACTGAGAATTTGACACCTCAAAAAGAGCCATGCTACCAAGCACCCCACTCAGGGTTCCGGATGACTGCTCGGGAAGTGGTCCAATCCACTCCACGACCAGATCTGGAGCCCTTGAGACCCAGTAACCCTGTACCACAGGGGGTCCAGGAAGTTCAGGAAGCCCAAAGTCCTACAGTACAGAGGCTCTCAACCAGATTAACTAGACACCCAAACAGACATAAATATTTGTAAACTATTTGAATGAATGGTCTGTTTTTCACCATCAGGCTCTGCACTGAAGGAAGATGTGAATGTAGTAAACTGGAATTCACTGTTCTGATGGCTGGTTCCTCCCTTGGCTTCACCCTCACTTACCCCAATATAAACCCTGGTTTTCCCGCCTTAATTCAGATTCACCTGAGGACTATTGTATCTACCGGCCATTGATTGTAAGCTATTACAAGTGTGTTTGGACTCCTCACTTGTCTCTGAGTGCAATCAGTCACATTAACAGTATGGACCTGGGGAAAGTGGGGAGCAGAGACACAGCTCTCCACTACCACCCAGTTCTATTGCAGACAGCTCCACAGAGACTTTAAACAGTCTGTTAAAAGAGTTGATGGTGTATTATTTAAAATCTTGTGACCACAGGGTCTGGGCTTAAGATGGTGGCATCTGTGTTTGGCAGCAGCCTCAAGGGGTTGTAGACTCCAGGGGAGCAGCAGAGTGGTGCAGGGCACCAGTAAAGGGGAGAACACTCCTCATTGAGAAGGAGAAACAGAGAAGTCACGTGATGGAGTAGTGGCCGGACGGTGAACTCCAGCCCTCTCCAGAAAAGTTGAAAAAAATAAAGGAAAGCACAAAGGCACAAAAATAAAAATTAAAGTAAATTGAATATAAAGGTGGAAAGAAGATGGCGACGAAAAAAGAAAAATCGAAACCAACGGTAGGAAGAGAGGAAGAGAAGACAACGGAAGAAGAAGGAGAAGGCCTTACCTGTTCGAAGAGGCCCTCGGTGGAGAGAGAAACCCGCTCCCTCAGGTCGGTAGAAAGTGGACTACAAAAATGGCTCACTGAGCCGAGTAAAAGTGCGCAACCGCGCATGCACGAGGAGTCGCGCATGCGCGATGCGCATGCAAAAAAACACGCCGACGGGAGGGGCGACCAGCTGGGGAGTCGATCTCCACAGCCGGCAATGACAGCTACAGAACAGCAGCAGCAAGAGGAGAACATAGAAGACAACGAAAACAAGAAAGAAGAGAAGAAAAAGAAAACAATGAAACAACAGATGGCCAACCCAGAGAAAGAAGAAGAGGAAGAGGAAGAGTACAGTGAAATGGAAGAAGAAGGGAAAGGCAAGACAATGGATATACTTTCTCTTATTAAAGAATACATGGATTCATTTAAAGAATGGCAAGCACAAGAATTTAGTGATTTAAGAAGAAGAATAAACAGTACAGAAAAGAAAGTGAATAAAATAGATATGACCATATCAGAAATAGGAAAAAGAATGGACAAGGTGGAAGAATGAGAAGCAGCAGTAGAAATGGAGGTAGAGGACTTAAAAAAGAAATTAGAGGAATCTAATAAAAAAGTTAAAGAGACACAAGAGCTGTTAGCTCAGAACATAGATGTAATGGAAAATTATAACAGAAGAAATAATATAAAGATAGTGGGTCTTAAGGAAGATGAAGAAGGCAAGAATATGAGAGAGTTTATAAAAGATTGGATCCCCAGGATCTTAGGATGTCCAGAACTACAGCAAGAAATGGAAATAGAAAGGGCACATAGAGCATTGGCCTTTAAACCACAACCACAACAAAAGCCAAGATCCATTTTAGTAAAATTCCTAAGATATACTACAAGAGAAAAGGTACTGGAGAAAACAATGGAGATAGTAAGAGAGGACAACAAGCCACTGGAGTACAAAGGGCGAAAAAAATTTATTTATCCAGATATAAGTTTTGAACTCCTGAAGAAGAGAAAGGAGTTCAATACAGCAAAGGCGATTTTATGGAAGAAAGGGTATAAATTTATACTAAAGCATCCAGCGGTATTGAAAATATTTATTCCAGGACAGCAAAACTGACTATTCTCGGATCTAGAGGAAGCACGAAAATTTGCAGAACAATTACAAAATAGACTGAGAGATGAAGACGTGTAACGAGAGTACAAAAGACTGCGAACTAAAAAGACACATAAGTTTTGAACTCCTGAAGAAGAGGAAGGAGTTCAATACAGGAAAACGATCTTATGGAAAAAAGGATATAAATTTATGTTAAGGTACCCAGCGGTACTTAAAATAATTATTCCAGGGTAACAAAACAGACTATTCTCGGATCCAGAGGAAGCAAGGAAATTTGCAGAACAACTACAAAACAAGCAGAGAGATGAAGACATGTAATAAGAGTAAAAATGACCACGATCTATATATATGTGTGTAAAGGGGTATATGTGTGTATATATATAGTGTGCATACATGAATGTATCCGTATTTAGAGGAAAATATATAGAGTATAGATAAGAATTAATAAGGGAGGGAAATGGAATAGAGGGAATAAGGAGGGAATTAAAAGAGTGACCTTTGTTACATATGAAAATTGAAATCTTTTCTGGGGGGGGCTGGGTGGGGAGGAGTTACGGTCACTGCAAAATCAGCTGACGTTTGCGAGTGAATTTGAAAATCCAAATGGAGAGGGGAGATGTGGTTGTCGGACAAGGGATAAAAGACAACTCAGGAGGGGGAGGGGAGATTGGGGTTAAAGAAGTTTTAAATAGGAGGGGAGTCACGTGATGGAGTAGTGGCCGGACGGTGAACTCCAGCCCTCTCCAGAAAAGTCGGGAAAAACAAAGGAAAACACAAAGGCACAGAAATAAAAGTTACAGAAAAGTGAGTATAAAGGTGGAAAGAAGATGATGACAAAAAAAGAAAAATCGAAAGCAACGGTAAGAAGAGAGGAAGAGAAGACAAAGGAGGAAAAAGGTGAAGGCCTTACCTGTCCGAAGAGGCCCGCTGCAGAGAGAGAAACCCACTCCCTCAGGTCGGTAAATAATGGACTACAAAAATGGCTCGCTGAGCTGAGTAAAAGTGCGCAACCGCGCATGCGCGACTAATCGCGCATGCGCGATGCGAATGAAAAAAAACACACCGACGGGAGGGGGGACCAGCTGGGGAGTCGATCTCCACAGCCAGCAACGACAGCTGCAGAACACCCGCAGCAAGAAGAGACCACAGAAGACAATAGAAACAAGAAAGAAGAGAAGGAAAGGGCACCAAAGAAACAACAGATGGCCAACCCAGAGGAAGAGGAAGAGTACAGTGAAATAGAAGAAGAAAAGAAAGGCAAGATAAAGGATATACTTTCTCTTATTAAAGGATACATGGAGTCATTTAAAGAATGGCAAACACAGGAATTTAAGGATTTAAGAAAAAGAATAAACAACACAGAAGAGAAAATGAATAAAATAGAGATGACCTTAACAGAAATGGGAAAGAAAATGGACAAGATGGAAGAGCGGGCAGTAGCAGCAGAAATGGAGGTAGAAGACTTAAAAAAGAAATTGGAGGAATCTAATAAAAAAACTAAAGAGACACAAGAACTACTAGCTCAAAAAATAGATACAATGGAAAATTATAACAGAAGAAATAACATAAAGATAGTGGGCCTTAAGGAAGATGAAGAAGGCAAGAATATGAGGGAGTTTATAAAAGAGTGGATCCCTAAGACCCTAGGATGTCCAGAACTACAGCAAGAAATGGAAATAGAAAGGGCACATAGAGTATGGGCCTCTAAACCACAACCACAACAAAAACCAAGATCTATTGTAGTAAAATTCCTAAGATATACTACAAGAGAAAAGGTACTGGAGAAGACAATGGAAAAAGTAAGAGAGGGCAACAAACCACTGGAGTATAAAGGGCAAAAAATCTTCATTTATCCAGATATAAGTTTTGAACTCCTAAAGAAGAGAAAAGAGTTCAATACAGCAAAGGCGATTTTATGGAAGAAAGGGTATAAATTTATACTAAAGCATCCAGCGGTATTGAAAATATTTATTCCAGGACAACAAAACAGACTATTCTCGGATCCAGAAGAAGCACGAAAATTTGCAGAACAATTACAAAAATAGACTGAGGGAGGAAGACGGGTAATGAGAGTTAAAATGATCACGATTGATATGTATGTGGGTAAA
The DNA here is from genome assembly GCF_036971445.1 of Narcine bancroftii. NCBI lineage: Eukaryota > Metazoa > Chordata > Chondrichthyes > Torpediniformes > Narcinidae > Narcine > Narcine bancroftii. The sequence goes on along the minus strand of NC_091470.1, from coordinate 290,861,661 downwards.
GAGGTATAAGAGTGAATAGAGACAATGTGCATACGTGAATGTATCTGTACTTAGAGGAAAATATAGATAGTATAGACAAGAATTAATAAGGGAAGGTAATGGAATAGAGAGAATAAGGAGGGAATTAAAAGAGTGACCTTTGTGACATATGAAAAGTGAAATCTTTTCTGGGGGGGGCGGGGTGAGGGGAAATAGCGGTCACTGCAAAATCAGTTGACGCTTGCGAGTGGATTCGCAAATCCAAATGGAGAGGGGAGATGTGGTTGTCCAACAAGGGATAAAGGACAACTCAGGAGGGGAAGGGGAGATTGGGGATAAATAAGATAGAAATAGGAGAATAAGGAAAATGTTGGATGTTGTAGGAATGTTGTCTTATAAAGAGTTGAAAATAAGAAAACAGAAATGGAAAAGGAGGAAAGGTAATGATGGAAAAACGGAAAGAGAAGATAAACAAAATATAAAAGGGCTACGCTGAACTACATGACTTTAAATATTAATGGAATACATAACCAAATTAAAAGGAAGAAACTACTAAATTTAAATGAATAAATGTATTCAATTAGAAAAAATAACATATAGGTTAAGAAATAATATTGAAATATTCGAACAAGTATAGGAGCCTTACATTAAATATAATAGCGAAAACCTACCGGGGACAAACATTACCTAAGTTGATGGAAGGAGAAGGAAAGAAAAGAATGGACTCAGTAGAATTTCTGGTGTATTTTTGTTGAATGACAACATTGTCTGACTGGCTTAATGCAACCTAGATTGTATACCTAAAATGGATGAGAGGGGGGGGTGGGGGGGGTGGCTTGGGGGGAGGGGGGGGGAGAAAAAGTCACTGTATATGTGTGAAAAAGAAATAGTGTATATCATGGCTAATGTGATTTATGGTGTGAAAAATAAAAAATTTATAAAAAAAAAGAAGTTTTAAATAGGAGAATAGGGAAAATGTTTGATGTTTTAGAAATGTTGTCTTATAAAATGTTCAAAACAAGAAAGCAGAAATGGATAAGAAGGAAAGGTAATGATGGAGAAATGGAAAGGGAAGATAAACAAAGTATAAAATGGCTACGCTGAACTATATGACTTTAAATATTAACGGAATACATAACCAAATTAAAAGGAAGAAACTGCTAAATTTACTGAAAAAAGAAAAAATTGATATAGCATTTGTGCAAGAAACACATTTAACTGAATTGGAGCACAAGAAATTAAAGAGAGATTGGGTAGGACGCGTAACAGCAGCGTCGTATAATGCAAAAGCAAGAGGAGCAGCTATATTAATTAGTAAAAATGTGCCAATTAAAACAGAAGAGGAAATAATAGATCCAGCAGGGAGATATGTAATGATAAAATGTCAGATATATTCGGAGTTTTGGAATCTACTCAATGTATATTCACCTAATGAAAAAGATCAAAAGTTTATGCAAGATATTTTTTTGAAGATAGCAGATACGCAAGGGAACATATTAATAGGAGAGGATTTCAACCTGAATTTGGATTCAAATATGGACAAAACTGGGAAAAAAATTAACAGAAAGAACAAAGTAACCAAATTTATAATTAAATCGATGGAAGAAATGCAACCTTTGGATATATGGAGGAAACAACACCCAAAGGAAAAGGAATATTCATATTACTCGGCTAGACATAAAACATACTCAAGAATAGACCTATTTTTGTTATCAGCTCGTATGCAAGATAGAGTAAGAAAAACAGAATATAAAGCTAGAATATTATCGGACCATTCACCCTTAATATTGACAATAAAGTTAGAGCACATCCCTCCAAGAATGTATAGATGGAGATTAAACTCCATGTTACTCAAAAGGCAGGATTTTAGAGAATTTATTGAAAGACAAATTAAAATATATTTTGAAATAAATACGGAATCAGTGAAAGATAAGTTTATACTATGGGATGCAATGAAAGCGTTCATTAGAGGGCAAATAATAAGTTATGTAACCAAGATGAAGAAGGACTATAATCAGGAAACAGAGCAGTTGGAAAGGGAAATAGTAAATATAGAAAAATAATTAGCAATGAAGGAAGATACAACTAAAAGAAGAGAATTGGCAGATAAAAAAATAAAATATGAAACACTACAAACATATAAGGTGGAGAAGAATATAATGAAGACAAAACAGAAATATTATGAACTAGGTGAAAAAACGCACAAAATTCTAGCATGGCAGCTTAAGACAGAACAAGTTAAGAAAATGGTATTGGCATCAAGGAAAAAAGACAAACAAATCACATATAATCCAAAGGAGATCAAGGAAAACTTTAGAGAATTCTATGAACAATTATACCAAACTGAAAACGAAGGGAAAGAAGGGAAAATAGATTAATTTCTAACTAAAATTGAACTACCAAAACTACAAATAGAGGAACAAAATAAATTAACAGAACCATTTGGAATAGTAGAAATACAAGAGATAATAAAAAAATTACCAAATAATAAGACACCAGGAGAGGATGGATTCCCAATAGAATTCTATAAAACATTTAAAGATTTATTAATTCCTCCCCTCCTGGAAGTAATCAACCAGATTGATAAAACACAAAGCTTACCAGATTCATGTAAAACAGCAATAATTACAGTAATACTAAAGCAAGGGAAAGATCCACTCGCACCAGCGTCATATAGACCAATATCTTTACTTAACACAGATTATAAGATAATAGCTAAACTATTAGCAAACAGATTAGCAGAGTATGTACCGAAAATGGTAAATCTAGACCAAACTGGATTTATTAAAAAAAGACGCACAACAGACAATATTTGTAAATTTATTAACTTAATTCATGCAGTAGAAGGGAGTAAAGCGCCAACAGTAGCAGTTGCTCTAGACGCAGAGAAGGCCTTTGACAGAGTAAAATGGAATTATTTATTCAAAGTATTGCAAAAATTCAGTTTACCAGAGAAGTATATTAATTGGATTAAAGCATTATATAAAGGACCATTGGCGAAAGTGACATTAAATGGATATGTATCAAAGCAATTTAACTTAAGCAGGTCAACACGGCAGGGATGCCCACTATCACCTTTATTGTTCGCGTTAGCTATAGAACCACTAGCAGAATTGATAAGAACAGAAAATAATATAAAAGGGATAAAAATAAAAGACAAGGAATATAAAATCAGTTTATTTGCGGATGATGTTATAGTATACTTAACAGAACCAGAACTATCAATAAAAGAATTATATAAGAAATTAAAGGAATATGGAGAAGTGTCGGGTTACAAGATCAACGTAAATAAAAGTGAAGCAATGCCTATGAATAATGCGGATTTCTCAAAATTTAAGAAGGAATCACCATTTAGATGGAAAATGCAAGCAATAAGATACCTAGGTATACAAATAAATAAAAATCTCGGCCAACTATATAAACTCAATTATTATCCACTAATGAAAAAATTACAGGACGATTTAGAGCATTGGAAAGATTTACCACTAACACTAATAGGAAGGATAAACTGTATTAAAATGAACATTTTTCCAAGGATATTATACCTATTTCAGGCATTGCCAATACACCTGACAGAGAAATTCTTCAAGGAGTTAAAGAAAATAATAAGGAAATTTTTATGGAAAGGGGGGAAACCGAGGATAGCACTAGATAAATTAACAGAATGGTATAAACAAGGAGGTTTACAACTGCCAAACTTTAAAAATTATTATAGAGCCGCACAATTAAGATACCTATCAGATTTTTATCAAACAAGGGAAAAGCCAGATTGGACCAGATTAGAATTAGATAAAATAGGGGAAAATATACCTGAACACATTTTATATAAATGGGATGAAAAATTGGTACAACATAGAAGTTCTCCAGTATTATATCATCTACTCAATATTTGGAAGAAGATTCATGTAGAAAGAAATAAAACAAATTATCAATTACCAAAACTAATATTGACGCAAAACAAGTTACTCCCTTTTACAATAGATAACCTTTCCTTTAGAGAATGGGAGAAAAAAGGGATCAAAAGAATAGAAAATTGTTTTTCAGGAAATAGATTATTATCCTTTGAACAAATGAAAGATAAATACAATATAACTCAAGATACAGTGCTGGCATATTACCAATTGAGATCCTATTTGAAGGACAAATTAGGAAGCAGACTGAGTTTACCAGAGGGAAGTAACTTTGAATATGTGATTACAGATACAATGATAATAAAAAGATTTATAACAAATATGTATATTAAACTGCAAGAAAAGGAGAACGAGGAGACAAATGGTAAAACTAAACAAAAATGGGAACAAGATTTAAATATAAAGATAAAAAAGGAAACATGGGAGAAGTTATGTTCTGGAACAATGAGAAATACAATAAATACGAGATTACGTATGATACAATATAACTGGATACACAGGCTATACATCACACTTCAAAAGTTAAATAAATGGGACCCAACAGTATCTGATAGATGTTTTCGATGTAAAAAAGAAATGGGAACAACAATTCATGCAATCTGGACATGTGAGAAAGTAGAAAAATTTTGGGAAGATCTAAACCAAATATTAAATAAAATAACAGAAAACAATATACCAAAGAATCCAGAGATCTTCCTCCTAAGTAACATAAAAAACAAAGAATTTGGAATTGATTTGGAGGATGCACAAAAAAGATTTGTTAAGATAGCTCTAGCCGTAGCAAAAAAATGTATTATGTCAACCTGGAAATTGGAAGATAATTTGAAAATACAACAATGGTATATAGAAATGAATAAATGTATTCCATTAGAAAAAATAACATATAGTTTAAGAAATAATATTGAAATATTTGAACAAATATGGGAGCCTTACATGAAACACAATAGCGAAAACCTACCGGGGACATTCACTACCTAAATTAACGAAAGGAGAAGGAAATTAAAAGAATTGACTCAGTGGAATTTCTTGTTTATTTTTATTGAATGACAACATTGTTTGACTGGTTTAATGTATCCTAGATTTTGTACTTTAAATGGACGGGAGGGGGGAGGTAGGGAGGGTGGGATGGGAGGAGGGAGGGGGGGGAGAAAATGTCACTGTATATATTTGAAAAGGAAAAAGTATGTATCATAGTTAATGTGGTTTATGGTGTGAAAAATAAAAAAAAATTTAAAAAAAGAGAGAAGGAGAAACAGAGGAGACAACCCTAAGGACAGTGACCACGTTGGTGGGTATGCAGCTGAAGGATAAATACAGGTGGCAAGTTGTTGGAGACATGTGGGTGAGGAACCCATCCAGACTACAGGGTGGGTTTTGAGAGGATGCTGAGGGTTGGGGTTTGGATCTGGGCTCGAGTAGCCAGTGGTTTGAACTAAAACAGAATCTTGCGTGGCTGCAGAGGCTGCGGGAGCACTGGAAGTGAATCCGCGGTGTGGTGCGCTGTTAGACAGAATCAGACACACACAGGGTAAAGACTGAACAACAGGCTTTAATCCACAAAAACCTCCACAGAGACAGGCTGGCTGTGGCTGCAGCAACTCAGTATGGGGCCTCGGGAGGCCGCCACAGGCTTATATCCCGGAGGGTGATTGACACCCGACCGGGTGGGGCTTGATCCATTCAGGCCGAATGATTGGCAGCTGGCCAGGTGTTGTCCTGTCCCCTTACACTTCTGCAGGTACAGAGGTTGCCCCCTGCAGTAGGCTGGTGGTGTAACACCACACGCAGTCATTTGGTGATGCCAGGAGGACTCCCTTTTGTTTCCCTATCTCTGACTGTAAGGGCCTTTGGGCAATGCTAATGGCGAATCTTTGTCTGCCTTTGGCAGACTGAAGACAATTTTGTGTAATATTACATTTCCATTTTATTATATGACAATAAGTAGTATCTGGTCTGATTTGAAATCCAATCTGCAAGAGAACAACTCACTTCTCATGCCAGATTCTGGAATGGAAATGAGCTGATGCAAGGGATGTTGTTTTCCAGATGGATTAAAACAGATACTAAGGGTATGACGATTTTCAAAGAAGTTAAGAATTACATAAACGAGAACATAATTGCCTGTGCAACTGATGGTGATGCTTCAATCGTTAGATAATACAATGGGTTCATCACACACCTGAAAAATGTTGTACCTTCAGTCTATGTTATTCAATGCATCATTCATAGGGAGCACTTAGTGACTAAAAACTTAGGAGGACGTTTAAATGCTTTGCTTTCAATTGTCATAAAGACTGTAAAATCACATTCCCTTCAAGACTCTCTTTTCCAGCTGTTGTGGGAAGAAAATGACAAACATTTCCGAATATTGCTGCTGCATACCCAGGTTAGATGGCTATCCATTTTGATGCACTCTGGGACACGGTTTTTTCCTTGCTTTCTCTCAACGAGCATGGAGAAAAAGGTGGACATATTTTATCTTGCAGATATCTCTGACAAATTCAATTTTTTTGAACAAGATCTTACAGGGTAAACACAATATTGTTTCCGTTGTGTATGCCCTCACAAAATTAAGAACCGGAGACGTGATGCTTTCTTATCCTTTACGTGGCTACTGACACACAGGGTTATATATATGGAAGGGTGACATCATGACATAGGCATCATGATGTCCAGCAGAGGGCAGGCTTATACCCAACACTCATCCCCATGTGTGATAAATGCTGACTGGGCCCATGACGACAAGTGAGAATTAGAATACATCTCATGAGTAATTATAGTTATAAAAGGGAAAGTATTTAATAATAATCAGGGCACATAGTCATTAAAGCGTTCAGGTGGTCTTCTTTCTCTTTTGGACCACCTCGGCCTGGTTTACTGTGCTTGTCTTTGCTCTGGACCCGTAGATAGTAGGGTCGGCGGTTGAGTTGAGGGCAACTGGCCACCTTCGCTGACCTTCAGCGGCGACTGCCCATCTTCGCTGCCTTCCTGGCTGGGTGTCTGTTACTGGATTCCTCACTGGACTCCTCGGATCCAGAACCATCTCTGCCCCCCCCAACTCGGCCTGAGGGGTAGGATGGTCAGGGCAGGCCATGGCAGATCTGGATCCACCTCCTCCAGTTCATAAGGCAGTTCATGGACCTTATTGTCAGTCAATGCTCATAATTGGTCAATGAGTCGCTTCCACAATCTGTCCCCCACTAGAACAGAGTAAGAGCAGGGGCTCAATTTTTGTAAGATTACTCCTACCACCCATGGGTCTTTATATTGTCTATAATCTTGTACCAGGACTCTCTCGCCCACTTCCAATGCTCTAGGTGAAGTTTGTGGAGATGCTGTTTTTTGCAATTGGATCTGGATGAACTGTGGATGGCCTAGTCCGCAGGTTGCAGCCAAACATTAATTCTGATGGTAGAATGCATGTTTCTGTAACCCAAAAGGAAATCTGCAATTTTATGTGTCCAGGAGGCATTTAGAAATTTCATGGTTTTCATTGCTTTTTTGAATGTTTGTACAAAATGTTCTGCCTCCCCATTAGTACTTGGGTGATAGGGTGCGGACAAAATATGTGTGATATTGTTGTCATGCATACATTTTTTTAAATGTTCTGATGTAAATTGAGGCCCATTGTCCGTAGCTAATTCATGAGGCAATCCGGAAGTGGCAAAGATAGCTCGTAGACAGTCATTCGTGGGATCTGCTTTGGTGTTTTTCAGCTGTGAAACTACTGGCCACTTGGAGTGTGCATCCACAGTTATTAGGAAAGTCTCACCCATGAATGGTCCAGCGAAGTCTACAAGAATCCGATGCTGGGGTTTGGATGGCCATTTCCATGGGTTAGCTTTGGCTTGCAGTATTTTTGGCTCCATTGACTGACATTCTTTGCATTCTCTTACTGTTGTTTGAATGTCTCTGTCTATGGAGGGCCAGTGCCTTCATTCATACCATTCCCAGATGGTTGTGGTGCAGTTCTGATAAGAAGGTCGTTTGCCATTTGGCTGGAATGTTTGTAGAGGTACTCCATAGTAAACCACTTTTCTATTGATAGTTCATGGCAGCATGTGTGGTAAAGTTTTAGATCTTCTGGGATGACTTCAAATTCAGGCCACCCATTAAGGATGAAGTATAGGATCTTGCTTAATGTTGCCTCTTTCAGGTTTCCTTTGCGATCATCTGGGCTGTAATGGGCAGTTGTTGAAATTGTTCTTGGTTAATGGCTGCTGCCTCTACTGTCCGTTTAATTATTTCTTCTCGTTGTTCTGATCGGGTAGCAGCAGGCGTGATAAGGCAGCTGCATGGCTGTTGAGTGTTCCTGGTTTATGCTAGATATCATATGGAATTTCTTTACACTAAAAATTATTGCCAATCATTCTTTTTCTAGTTGGGCACAATTGCATTTGCTTGTGGTTAATGTTTGCGAAGCTTACGCTACTGGTTGCTTACCTTTTTCTGTGATTTGGGATAGTTGACACAAAGATTGGAGGTACAGTGGTCAGCAAGGAAGGGTTTCAAAGCTTGTAGAGGGACTTGACCAGCTGGAAAATGGGCTGCAAAATGACAGATGGAATTTAATGTGGACAAATGTGAAGTGTAGCACTTTGGAAGGACAAACCGAGGTTGGACATACATGGTACATAGTCAGGCACTGCAGAGTGGAGTAGAACCAGGGGATCTGGGAATACAGATGCATAGTTACCTGAAAGTACTGTCACAAGTGGATAGGGTTGTAGAGAGCTTTTGTCATATTGGGCTTCATAAATCATAGTGCTGAGTGTAGGAGTTGGGATGATTGGAAAAGTTGTACAAGACTTTGGTGAGGCCAAATTTGGAGTATTGTATGCAGTTTGGTCAATTAATTACAGAAAAGATATCAATAAGTCTGAAAGAGTTGTCAGGACTTCAGGAACTGAGTTACAGGAAAAGAATGGACAGGTTTGGACTTGATTCTCCAGAGTGTAGAAGAATGAGGGGAGGCTTGATAGGTGTATTGATACATGATAGGTGTATTGGTACACCACTGGCCTACTGCAGGGGACAACCTCTGTACCTGCAGGAGTGTAAGGGGACAGGACAACACCTGGCCGGTTGTCAATTAGTCGGCCTGAACGGATCAAGCCCCACCCGGTCAGGTGTCAATCTCCCTCTGGGATATAAGCCTGTGCCGGCCTCCTGAGGCCTCACATAGAGTTGCTGCAGCCATAGCCAGCCTGGCTCTGTGTAAGTCTTTATGAATTAAAGCCTGTTGTACAGTCTTTACCTTGTGTGTGTCTGATTCTGTTTAACAGCGCACCACAGATACAGACAGAGTAAATGTAAGCAGGCTTTTTCCACTGAGATTAGGTGAGATAAAAACTAGAGGATGTGTTAAGGGTGAAAGGGGAAAAGTTGAAGGGGAACATTAGGGGAAACTTCTTCACACAGAGAATGGTGGAAGCGTCTAACAAGCTGCCAGATGAATTGGTGAATGCAGGTATTTTGGGATATGTACCAGGTGCAGGACAGTGGGATTGGGCAGAATAATAGTTTGGCACAATTAGAAGGTCCAAAGGTAGTGTTCTTTGGTCTGATGACAGTGGGTAATGAATGAGGGAGAGGTAAAGAAATGGGATAGAGTAGAGTCTTTACAGGAAGGTCAGTGACAGAAAGTATAGTCAAGGTCGCTGTAAATGTTTGTGGATGATAGTTGATATCAGTTAACAACTTTTCTCAAAAATGGTCTTATCGACATAAAAGAATGTAATGGAGGAGGAAAAATAGGTGGTAGTTATAAGCAAAGGTTAATGATATTTTTCAACTGATTTTGTTTCAAATTTTCAGTGTTCACAGTTTTTTGTCTTCATTACTGAAATAGAACCTCACCAATAGGTAAAATTTATTGTACAGAATTTTACCATAGTTTGTTGCCATCCTCTCCCACCAGGCGGCGCTACCCGCTGAAAACACTGAAGTGATCAGGCACTTGATCCAATCAGCAAGTCTCAGTACAACCACACGAACAGCAAACGTCATGTAGTGAGGCCAAATATTAAACTATCAAGATTTTCAAACAGTCAAAGTCAATGCAAAGATAACCAAGAATTCTATTTAAATTGTGAAGAGAGAGGCAGTTTTGAATTTGGACTTACAGTAAATGGGCAATATTTACACTATCTTTCTTTGGCTTGGCTTTGCGGACAAAGATTTAAGGAGGGGTAATGTCCATGTCAGCTGCAGGCTCGTTTGTGGCTGACAAGTCTGATGCGGGACAGGCAGACACGGTTGCAGCGGTTGCAAGGGAAAATTGGTTGGTTGGGGTTGGGTGTTGGGTTTTTCCTCCTTTGTCTTTTGTCAGTGAGGTGGGCTCTCCGGTCTTCTTCAAAGGAGGTTGCTGCCCACCGAACAGTGAGGTGCCAAGATGCACGGTTTGAGGCGATATCAGCCCACTGGCGGTGGTCAATATGGCAGGCACCAAGAGATTTCTTTAGGCAGTCCTTGTACCTCTTCTTTGGTGCACCTCTGTCTTGGTGGCCAGTGGAGAGCTCGCCATATAACACGATCTTGGGAAGGCGATGGTCCTCCATTCTGGAGACATGACCTACCCAGCGCAGTTTGATCTTCAGCAGCGTGGATTTGATGCTGTCGGCCTCTGCCATCTCGAGTACTTCGATGTTTGTGATGAAGTCGCTCCAATGAATGTTGAGGATGGAATGGAGACAACGTTGGTGGAAGCATTCTAGGAGCCGTAGGTGATGCCGGTAGAGGACCCATGATTCGGAGCTGAACAGGAGTGTGGGTATGACAACGGCTCTGTATACGCTAATCTTTGTGAGGTTTTTCAGTTGGTTGTTTTTCCAGACTCTTTGTGTAGTCTTCCAAAGGCACTATTTGCCTTGGCGAGTCTGTTGTCTATCACGTTGTCGATCCTTGCATGAAATGGTGCAGCCGAGATAGGTAAACTGGTTGACCGTTTTGAGTTTTGTGTGCCCGATGGAGATGTGGGGGGGCTGGTAGTCATGGTGGGGAGCTGGCTGATGGAGGACCTCAGTTTTCTTCAGGCTGACTTCCAGGCCAAACATTTTGGCAGTTTCCGCAAAACAGGACGTTCTGCGCAGAGCTCCAACAGGAGGCGCCCGTTGTCGTTGCACTTGCCAACACCATGCTTGCCCAGGATTCCTGGCCAGGTTTCTTTGCCGATGTGAGCGTTGAATTTGCCAAGGATGACAACCTTGTCGGCTGTACGGGTGCGTTGAATGAGGTTACTCAGATCAGTGTAGAACTTGTCCTTTTCTGCTGGTTCCGCCTGGAGGGTTGGAGCATAGACACTGATGAGGGTGATGAGATGCTTGTTTTGAAGGGGGAGTCGCATGGACATGATCCTGTCCTAGTGGCCTGTCGGGAGGTTTTCGAGTTTGGAGGCAATGGAGTTCTTGACCATGAAGCCTACACCAGATAGGCGTCGTTCATCCATAGGCTTGCCAGACCAGTAGAGTGTGTAGCCCGCGCCGCGTTCTTGAAGGCTGCCTACATCAGCAAGGCACACTTCACTGAGAGCGGCTATGTCGATGCCAAGTCTGAGGAGTTCATGTGCGATGAGGGCAGACCGACGTTCAGGTCGGTGGCTGTCAGCCTTGTCTAGCATGGTTCTGATGTACCAGCATGCTAGCTTGAGTTTGTGAGCATCTTTTGAGGGGGAGGACATGGAGGAGCTTTTAGGTGGAGTGCAGTGTGCGCAGTACTGGCCCCACCCTTTACACCCATGGTTCGTGTGCCGTGGCCAAGCAAGCTGGGACGTGGCAGCGAGGTCCTTGGGTCGTAGGTTTTATATCGGAGTGGCCTTCTCCTATGCAGGTTTCTTACCCAGGCTGGAGGGGCCTGCCTCCCCTCCTAGGTCGGACCATACCTGGTCGCAAATCACCTGTGGACATGGCCTAGGTAAGTTTAATTGGGTTCTCTAACTACCTCTGAGGTAGGTCAGGGACCTACCTGTTTACACTATAATGCTGGAGAAATTCAGCAAGTCATACAGTATACAAGATACATAACTAACATAAATTTAAAAAGAATTAAATGCTTTGCCTGAACCTTTCATCAAACAAAATCAATCAAACATTAATCTGAAATCATACAAGAGTAAAAGAAAAACACCGAAATCTGCAGACACTGAGGTTGAGGTAAAAACACAATGATGGAGAAACTCAGCAGGTCAAACAGTGTCCTTTGTGTAGCAAAAGTAAAAAATACATAACAGACATTTCAGGCTTGAGCCCCTCATCAAGGTATTGAAAAATATCAGCAGGCAACTGGCTGTGGTGGTGGGGGGAGGGGTGCTCACAAGGGCAGGAGGTGATAGGAGAAGAGAGGGAGGGAAGAGAAAGCAGTGATCAAGGGAAGGAGGGATGGCTAGGTGAAGGGAGGGGGAAAGGAGTGAGAAGAACTGGAAAGGGCAAGGCAAGGAGGGAGGATGAAGAGAAGAGCAGATTAGCAGAATCCAGAAAAGTCGATGTTAATGCCACCTAGCTGAAGAGTGGAAAATCAGGTGTTGTTCCTCCAATTCGCAGGTGGTTTTGGTGGGACAGTGCATGAGGCCACAGGCAGATGTGAGTGTGGGAATGTGGCACAGAACTGAAATGGTTGGCTACTGGGAGATCTCTGTCGCTGGTGCAGACAGAGCAAAGGTGCTCAGTGAAGTGATCTCCCAATGTGGCACAGAACTGAAATGGTTGGCTACTGGGAGATCACTGTCGCTGGTGCAGAGCAAAGGTGCTCAGTGAAGTGATCTCCTAATCTGTGCCCAGTCTGTCCGATGTAGAGAAGGCCATGAAGGGAGGACTGGAAGCAGTCAATCAGTCCTGCAGATACACAGTAAAGTGTTGTTTCAATTGAAAGCCCTCTTTGGAGCCTCAGACTGTGGTGAGGTAGATGTGGGCACAAGTGTGGTACCTACTGCAGCCACAGGTGAAGATGCCCGGGGGGGAGGGGGTTGGGGGTGCATTTAGTGGAGAGGGATGAGTGCACGAAGGAGTCACAGAGGGAGCTTTCCCTATGGAAGACAGAGAGGGGAGGAGAGGGAAAGATGCGTCTGATAGTGGGATCCTGTTGTAAATGTAGGTAATTCTGGAGAATAACGTGTTGGATGCAGAGACTGGTGGGGTGATAGGTGAAGATAAGGGGGATTCTATGTTTGTTGCATCTGGGGCCAGAGGGGCCAGACAGATGAGAGGAAATGGAGGAGATGCAGGTGAGGGCTGAGTTGATGGAGGGGAAGTCACATTTGTGGAAGAAGGCAGACATTTTGGAAGATCTGGACTGGAAGACCTCATCTTGGGAACAGATGCAGTGGAGATGGAGAAATTAAGAGAAGGGGAGAGAATCCTTGCAGGGGACAGGGTGTGATGAAGTGCTGTCAAGGTAGTTGTGGGAGTTAGTGATTTTGTAATATATGTCAGTGGAAAGTTTGTCTCCCAAGATAGAGACAGAGAGATCCAGGAAGGGGAATTATTGGAGATGGATCAGGTGAGTTTGAGATCAGGGTGGTTAGCCTCGAAGTGGATGGAATTGACAAGCTTATCGCAGATGCATAAGGCAGCTCCAATGTAGTCATTGATATACCAGAAGTCTTGCCCTTTGTAGGCTTGCAGCATGGATTGCTCTACAAAGCCCACAAACAGGCAGGTGTAGCTGGGACAGATGCAGGTACCCATGATACTCCTTTAATTTGGAGGAAGTGGATGAGTTAAAGGTGAAGTTGTTTAATGTGAGGACAAGTTCTGCCAGATGGAGGAGGGTGGTGGTAGAGGCTGATTGGTCGAGTCTCTGGTCCAGAAAGAAGCAAAGTGCTTCATGACCTTCTGTCTGGGGATGGAGCAAAGAGGGATTGACATTTGGAGGGGATACTTAAGGACAAGATTTATGAATACGATGGGAAGTGAGAACCAAGATACAATAGTGATCACTAAAGAAGGAGTGCTGAAAAAAATATGTGGTGCTCAAGATAGATAAGTCCCTTGGTCCTGACGAAATGCATCCTAGGGCACTGAAAGAAATGGCACAAGTTATAGTTGATGCTTTGGTGATAATTTACCAAAATTCTCTGGATCCTGAGCAGGTACTGGCAGATTGGAAGACAGTGAATGTCACCCCACTGTTCAAAACAGGATGTCGGAAAAAGGCAGGGAACTATTGGTCAGTTAGTTTAACGTCTGCAGTTGGGGAAAATGCTTGAAGCCATCATTAAAGAAGAAATAGAGAGGCATCTGGAACTAATTGAAACCATCGGGCAGATGCAGCATGGATTCAGCAGATGCATGCCTTTTTTTTTACAAACTTACTGTAATTTTTTGAGGATATATCGAGCGCAATAGATAGAGGGGAATAGGTGGACATTATTTCCAGAAGGAGTTTAATAAGGTGCCATATAAAAGCTTTATCAGGATGCATAGAGTTGGGGTGGATAGAGGATTGATTAACCAATATAAAGCAGAAACTTTGCATACATGGGTGTTTTTCTAGTTGGCAATCAGTGGTGAGCAGTGTGCCGCAGGGGTTGGTATGGCCCACAAATGTTCACAATATACATTAATGATCAGGAAGAGGGGACTGTGGGTGGTGTATCAAAGTTTGCTGATGACACTAAATTGAGCGGAAAATCAAATTGCGCACAGGATATTGAGAGTCTGCAGGGAGATACAGATAGGGTAAGTGATAACATCTGACTCCGGAGGTCTGCGCAGTGTGAGTACAGGGACTGCTGTGTTTTGGTCTTCTCTGAAATGTGGATCAGCGACAGGGTCCTGGACGCTGCCATTCAGCTGGACAGGCTCACTTTATTTTGGGCTGACAGAGATGCATCTCTGTGAGATAAAGCCTGTGGCGGTGGCCTATACATTTACATCAACATGGAATGATGTAAGGATTCTGCACGAGTCTCCAATCACTGCTAAATGCTGGTGGAATTTGTGACTGTCACATGTAGATCATTTTATCTACTGTGGGAATTGACCACGGTCCTCATAGTTCGAGTATGTATCTGCCCCACCCAGTGCTAACGCTAAGCAGGCAATCTGGTAACTGTATGGGGCTATAAATGAACTGTAGACTACACACCCTTACAGACTGATTATTATTGCTGGGGATTTCAACCAGCGAACCTCAAGTCAGGGCTACCTAGATTCCATCACTACGTGTTCTTTGCTACGAGAGGGTCGAAGACGTTGGGCCATGAGTATATGAACATTTCCGACGTGTATCAGGTAGAGCCCCCCCCCCCCCCCTTGGATACTCTGACCACATCTCTGTAATGCTAATTCCACCACACTGTCATGAGCCCAGAGGACCCCAAAACCCAGCAGCAATCGAAATTCACCAAGACACTGGTTACTTAAACAAAAGTGGCTTTTAACATGAAAACAGGATCAAACTTGAACTTATTACTATTAACTTAACCTAACTTAAACCCCTTCTAATTCTAAGCACGTGTATGTAACGTGTGTGTAAGTTCAGAAAAGTTCTTTGATTATCAGTCCAATTTCACTTCTCACTCCTTCAATTTCACTGGTATCAGGCAATTTTTATCCTGTGGACAGAATTTAACATTTATGAATCTTTACCGGGCTTTGGTGCTAGAAAGGTAAATAGTTACCACTCAGGAAGGATCTTGTTGGTTTTCAGAAATCAGTCACTTCAGTGTCTTGCCGAAGAAACTTGCCCCATCAGGGTTTTCCAGATGATGACCTCTTTCTTTCAGGTCACCACAGAGTTCCTTTTTGTTTCCCTTATTTCAAGTGAAACATTATACAACCAGTCCTCTCCTCTTGTATGGGGTCCACAAGGGCTTTGACCAGGCGGAACTAAGAACTCATAACTCGTTTTCCTAAATGGGGTTTTTCCTCAAGCTTGCCAGTTTGTCCTGTTCCAGTCCCAGCTGTTGCTGCTGAACTGTAGAACTGAATTCTCCCTCTCCCTCTCTTTCTCTCACTCAGAAAAAAACACATGACCCTCTTAGAACAGCAAACTGCACTTAGACTGCAGCTCCGGACCTAATCTTCCGAGTTGTTCATCTGTTCGTTCCTAAACAATAATCCAATTAACACCTTCTTGTACAGACCTTAAAGGCATTCTTCAAAGTTTCTGCAAAGGCACCCGGAGCCTGGACTGTCTGGCTTGAGCAGAGCTCTGGCATTTTAAATGAGATCTGTTTTGAAGTGTTTGTATCTGTATGTGACCTAAACTAAAAACCTGCCACAATTTATCTCCTTTAAAACATATCTATAGATAATATAAAATATAACATAATCCATCACTATACAGACTGCATGTCCAATGCTCCGGACCAGTTCTGAAGCAGGTTAAAACCTGGCCAGCAGGTGCCATCCATGCAATTCAAGATTGCTTTGAGTGCACTAACTGGTGTATATTCAAGGAGGCAGCAACCAGTGGTGAATGCATCAACCTGGAGGAGTAAACGGCACCAGTAACCAGCTACATCAGTGAGTGTTCTGACAAACTCATTGTGCCCAAGACCATCATAACTCGCTCTAATCAGAAGCCATAGATAACTGCTGAGGTGCACACGCTGCTCAGGAACCAAGATGCTGCCTTCAGAGCAGATGACAAGGTAGCCCTAGCTACTGTATTTACATCAACATTGGAAAGGTATCCCTGTCTAAGGCCACCAGGGAAGCAAAGCATGCGTGTGCTCAGTGCATTCATAATCACTTCCTGGACAGCAAGGACATGTGACGCCTGTGGAATGGCATCCAAGATATCACCAACCACAAGACTACACTCTCTGTCTCTGTTGGTGATGCTTCCGTCCCAGATGTTTTAGGTGTGTTTTGAGCTGAAAAATGACATTGCAGTGAAGAAGACCACCTTTCCACTGGACGGTTAGACAAGAATTAGGGGGCTTCATCTCAAGGGTAGTATAGGTAGCATGGAGATGAAGGGGAATTGATTTTTCCGGAGGCTGGTGAATCTGTGAAATTCACTTCCCATTGAAGCAGTGAAAGCTACCTCAGTAAATATATTTAAGACCAGATTGGATAGATTTTTGCATAGTAGGGAAATCTAGGGATATGGGGAAAAGACAGGTACCTGGAGATAATCATATCATGATCTTATTGAATAGCAGAACAGGCTTGATGGGCTAAATGGCCTACTCCTGCTCATGTTCTAATGAGCATTTGGAGAAGTACAGTCTTCTCAGGGATATTCAGCATTACTTTATGAGGGAAAGGATGTGCCTCACGAACCTATTTGAGAGATAACAAAAGAATTTGATGAAGGTAGGGTGGTAAATGGGGTATATCTCAATTTTCATAACGCATTTGACAAGGTCCCACATGAAGGATTTGTTCAGAAAGTCATGAGGTTTGAGATCCCTGGATCCTTAGCTGTTTGGATTCAGAATTGGCTTGGGCATAGATAGCAGAGAATAGTGGTGGAGGGAAGCTTCAGGTCAGAATCTAGTGGAATTCTGCAGAGATCTGTTCAGGGATCCCTGCTCTTTGTGATTTCCCTGAATGACCTAGATGGTGAAGTGGATGGATCGGCAAGTATGTTTGTGAATAATACAAAGGTCGGAGGAGTTGTGGATAGTTTTGAAAGTCATCATAGTGTAGCGTGACAGAGACCAGAGAGAGTACAACATGCTTTTATTCAATAAGAATGGCATACATGGTCTGTGGACTGAACTGGGATTTTGGTGGGGGTCCAGAGTTGATATTGGGATTTGTGGGGGGCGGAGTCAGGGGAGGAGCCAGTCCTTCGAGTATTGCACCAGTAGTGAATTCCCATTTCACTACATTCACCCCTTCTTTTTGAATGAAGCCTGCGGGTGATAACAGAGAACATCAGATAATCAAAAAAAAATTACAATATTTACAAGTTCAACCTGTTAGGAGGTCTGAAAATGCGAGCAGAGCGCCGCAGTGTTGGCTGGCCCTGGGCTTTCTGACCTTCATGTGGTTCCAGGGTCTTGGGGCGTGGGTGATCTGGCTCTGGTTGAAAACTCTGAATACTCCAGGGTCACATTTTTAAAGTGACACATGAAGTCAAGACCCATCAAAACCAGAGCACATAAATTCTTAAGTACATACAGTTTAAACTTACTGAATTTCCCCTCATGTAAAGATAAATGAACCACACAATGTTCTTGAATATTTACACACTGTGTATGGGACGCTAAATAAATATGATAATTAATGGGATACATTTTGAGATTTTAGATTTTGGACTGTCTCTGCATCTACGAAGCTCTGTCGAGCCAGTCAATTAAGCATTTCAGTTTATGCCAGTTAACCCATACCTTTGTCGTTAGTGTGGTATCTCTGGGTCCAACACTATCACTGCCAACACTCTGGAGACACTGTCATTCCCCTCACTGGAGTCGCTCCCCCCATTCAGATCCTTGTGTAGGCAAGATGGTGGGAGCCATGAGGCATAGCAAGATGGTCGCCCTCCTCCTTCTTCTTCCACCATTGTAGATGGCATAGAATTTGAATGCCGGCAAGATGGCAAAGACCACATGGTGCGGCAAGCTGGCCGTGCTCCCTCCTCATCGGATGAAGGTTGTGCTGGTTTCAAAATGTGGCAGGATGGCCACTGGGTTTTCCCACATCATTGCTTTCACCGCACAGTCTCACAGGAAGGCCATGGCGTACAATATTGAGATGGGGAGGCCAGGGGTTTGGGTTTCGGGCTTGCCTCAGTCGGCCCATCAGGGATCAAACACACGTTGGACCTCTCAGTGTTACCCCTCGCCCTGCAGACTTTCACCCAGTGCCCCTTCTTTCCACAGCTGGAGCAGATGGAATCTTTAGTTGGGCATCAAGTTCTTGAGTGTTGTTGACAACCCCAGAAGAAGCATTCCTTAGTGCCCAAGGCCACCGCCGTCAGAGTTGGTGCAGTGTGCAGTGTCACTCTGCGGCCCAGATCCTCATGAAGGGTGCTGCTGCCTTCCAAACTGTCAGCCCCCAGTTGGGCCATCTCCAGTGACTTGGCCAGTAGTACATTGACAGGCAACGCTGTGCTGCCTTTCTCCAGCAACCATTGCTGAATGTATTTTGACCGCACCCCAGCAACCAGAGTGTTCTGTATCTGCTCATCCTCCCATTCTTGGGCCGTGCCATCCTCCTACCAACAGTTCCTCATGAGTGCTTGTAGGATGAGGCCATAGTCCTCAATGGAGTCACCAGGCCGCTGCTTCCGTTGCGTGAGTTGATGCCTCGCTAGGACAATGTTTTTGGGCCTCGTAGTGGGCCTTCAGCTTATTAACAACTGCTGCATAAATCATTAAGTCCCTGATGATTGGGAATCCTTTAGGTCTGACGTGAGAGAGGAGCGCCAATCTCTTGAGCTCATCTGATAAGTAGACCTCTTGCGTGGCCGACAGGTATATTTGGAAGCACTCTATCCAGTACACGAACTCTTCCAGGGCCCCAGGGTCAGAGGGTCGATGAGAAGCATTGCGGGCTTCAATAGCGCTTCCATCCCGTTGTTTATTGAATAAAACTGTAGCACAACAGAGAGCACTCAAAACCAGAGAGAGTACAACACACTTTTATTCAATAAGAATGGCACACATGGAATGAACTGGGGTTTTGGCAGGGGTCCAGAGTTTATATTGGGATGGAGTCAGGGGAGGAGCTAGTCTTTAGAGCATCACACTAGTAGTGAATTCCCAGTTCACTATACATAGGTTACAAAAGGATATAGACAGGATGCAGAGTAGAGCATCACACTAGTAGTGAATTCCCAGTTCACTACACACAGGTTACAAAAGGATATAGACAGGATGCAGAGTTGGGCAGGGAAGTGGCAGATGGAGTTCAATGTGGATAAATGTGAGTTGATGTATTTTGGAAGGTCAAACCTGACGGCTGAGTTCAGGGGTAATAGTTGGATACTTAACAGTGTGGAAGAATAGATGGACCTTAGGGTCCAAATCCATATATCTCCACACAGGTTTAATAGGACACTTAAGAAGGCCTATGGGATGCTGGTCTTCATTAGTCAGGGGATTTGAGTTCAGAATCGAGAGATCATGTTGCAACTCTACAGATCCCAGGTGAGACCACTCAGAGTAGAGGGTTCAGTTCTGGCCACCTCATTATAGGAAGGATGTGGAAGTTACGGAGAGGTACAGAGGAGATTTATCAGAATGTTGCATGGATTGGAAAATATTTTTTGAGGCAAGGATACCAGAGCTAGGGTTTTTTACTTTGGAGTGAAGAAGGATGAGAGGTGACTTAATAGAGGTCTGCAAAATTCTGACAGGCATAGATAAGGTAGACAACCAACACCTTTTTTCCCCAGTGTAGGAGTAGCAAATACCAGTTCACATATGTACAATGTGAAGGGAGGAAAGTTTAGGGGAGATGTCAGGGGAAAGGTTTTTTTTACACAGAGTTGTGGGAGGTGGAGGATGAAACCATAGGGGCATTTAAGAGATTTATAGGCACATGTATGTAAGAGAAATAGGAGGTTATGAGGTAGGGAGGCTTTCGTTTTTTTAATCAGAATGTTCGCTGAAGGGCCTTTACTGTGATGTAATATTCAATGTTCTATTAAATTCATCTGCCACACATCTGTTCATTTTATCATTCAGTTTATATCCTCCTGTCATTTATCAATGTCCTCCTCACCCTTCACAATCCTGCCATTTTTTTTGTAATCAACTCCAGATGTAGAAATCTGGCTTGCATCCCCTCCTTTAGATCATTTAGCGTGAATCAAATAAAGCAATTGCCCTAATATTGATATTGGTGGAATATCATTATTTTTATTTCTTCTGTCCTCAAACTGATTGGCTTGTGTATAGCATTATCTTCAGAAAGCACTATGAATGACTGGTGTCTGTTCATTCTCCCAGAGGAGGATATGTTGATAGATATCAACAGAGGAAGAAGGGGATAAAAGTCCAATCCACAACTGGCATGAAAGAATTCTTGCATTGTCTGTGCCACATTCAATCTCTACTTTTTACCTTAATTTCCTTCTAAAGCATCTGCATGCTGGTAACCTGAGTGAGTGATTCATGCTGATTAACACTTGGTGTATTGGTAGCAGGAAGAATGTTTTAATCATTAATAACATTCAGATTTGAATTTATGCATGTATAAATCTGAAAACTAAATGGAATCTGTCAGATTGGACTCCAATGTAAGTCAAACCACCTGAAATATAAATTCAATTTTTCTCTCTGCAGTTATTGCCTGGCCAACTGTATTTTGTAACATTCCTTTTGAATTGGAAACGACTTGCCTTCTGGAACATTGGCTGTTCATTTAACTAATGAGGCTGCATGGCTCAGTTTAACTCTCTTCCAGGATTAACCACACCTAGCTAGTTTTAAGGCCATACTTATTAGAGGGAGAATTAGGCCAAATCTGCTCCCCTATTCAAATCACGACTGATGTATTTTTTCCTCTCAACCCTATTCTCCCGCTTTCTCCCCATAAACTTTGACGCCATTTATTAAGAACCTTTAAAAAATTTTTTAGCTTAAAGTAGCTGAAGAGAGGAATCTAGTGCTTCATAGAAGAACAAAAGCAATTATTTGAAACTGGTTTGAACTAGAATCAGAATTTAAGGTCACGAAATTTGTTGTTTTATGGCAGCATCACAGGGCAAACATTTCTGTAAAACACATTCCAAAATAAATAAAATAGTGCTGTAGAGCGCGTCGAAAGAACCAAAGACTTGTTGATCCAAACCAAGGCTTTTATTAACTATCACAAGTAGGTCAACCAGTCCAGGATGACCTGGTCTGGCTCGGAGCAATCCTTTAAGACCCGTCAGTAGGTGTGGCTACACTCTCAGCCAATCATAGTCATCCTACACTACCATCTGTACATACGTACATATACACATTGGTGATACAATCTGTACTATCACAAGTGCAATAAAAATAAAAAGACAAAGTGAGACCATGTCTTTGCTTCATTGTTCATTCAGGAATCAGATGGCAGCGGGGAAGAAGCTGTCCTTGTGCCACTAAGTGCTCATCTTCAGGCTCTTGTATCTTTTTCCCCAGTGGTGGTGGTGGTGGTGGGGGGGGTTCCTTGAACATAGAGGCTGCTGTCTTAAGACACTGCCTTTTATAGATGTCCTCAATGGAGTGAAGACTGGTGCCTGTGATGTCACAGGCCAAGTTAACAACCCTCTAGACATTTTTCCTATCCTGAACATTGGCACCACCATATCAGACAGTGATGCCATCACACAGAATGCTCTCCACTTAACATCAGTAGAGGTTTTTAAGAGACTTTGGTGACATACCAAATCTCCTCAAAATCCTTACACAATATAGCCTCTGGCAAGCTTTCTTCGTGATGGCATCAACATGGAGGCTCTAGGGCAGATCCTCATAGATCTTGACAGTCAGGAATTGGAAGTTCTTGACCCTCTCCACAACTGAGCCCTCAATTAATATTTATTTTTTCTGTATTGCAGTGTCAATTTTCTTACTTTTTTTTTCTTTTGTATCTGTATCTTTTCTTGAGTTCAGTGTTTTGCATTACCTATAAGTAGAAATTCTGCCTGGCCCATAGGAAAAAAGAATCTCGGGGTTGTGTGTGATGTCATGTACTGTATTTACTCTGACAATAAGTATGAACTTTGAGTGTGACTTTGAATCATTTACTTTTGCATAAATGCAGTTGTACTGTACAACAATCTATTTGTAGACTTCAGCAACAAGATGATAATAATCATACTTTATAATCTTGATTTCTAAGTTTTATCTCTCATCAGGGGAGTACATTAATCTATTCATTGAGACCTCACACATATTGCAGACTTAATTAAAGCTCTAAAGCAACTATAGAGGAAATTTCAATTGAAACAGCTACTACTTCAAAGTTGGCAATTCAACATCATTAAATATGCCACAGAATGTTTGAACTCATTCTCATCAATTGAACTAATTTGAATATTGGTTCAAATCTGAGCAGCACCGAGGTACCAACGTGCTTCAAGGTGGCCACTATCATCCCTGTGCAGAAGAAGCCCTCAGTATCCTGTCTCAACGACTACCATCCTATAGCACTCACATCCACCATCATGAAATGCTTCGAGAGACTAGTCATGGAGCATCCAGACTCAGTTTCCCCCCTCATTGGACCCCCTGTACATTACGTACCACCCCAACTGATCTACAGACGATGCTATTGCCACCACGCTTCACCTGGCCCTCACCCACCTGGAAAATAAAGACTCGTACGTTCGAATGCTGTTCATAGACTTCAGCTCAGCAAACAACACAATCATACCACAGCACCTGATTAGGAATCTGAATCTGCTGGGCCTAAAAACCTTCCTCTGTAACTGGATCCTCGACTTCCTGACTGGAAGACCTCAGTCAGTCCGGATTGGAAACAGCATGTCTAACATCATCTCTGAGCACGGTGGCCCCCCAGGGCTGCGTGCTCAGCCCACTGCTATTTACCCTGCTGACACATGACTGTGCATCGAGATACAGTTCTAATCACATCATCAAGTTCGCTGATGACACGACCGTGGTGGGGCTCATAAGCAAGAATGATGAGTCAGCTTACAGAGAAGAGGTGCAAACATTAACGGACTGGTGCAGAGACAACAACCTACACCTGAATATCAACAAAACAAAGGAGATGGTGGTTGACATCAGGAGAGCCCAGGGGAAATCATTCTCTGCTGACCATTGACATCTCCACCGTCGAGGTAGTCAAGAGCACCATATTCCTTGGTGTACACCTGGTGGAGAATCTCTCCTGGTCCCCAAACACCAGATCCATTGCCAAGAAGGTCCAACAATACCTTTACTTCCTGTGGAGGTTGAGGAAAATCCAGCTTCCATCCTTACTACATTCTACAGGAGATACATTGAGAGCATCCTCTGTAACTGCGTCACCACCTGGTTCGGGAACGGCACCATCCCATAATGCAAGTCCCTGCAGCGGATAGTAAAGACTGCTGAGGGGATTATCTGGGTCTTTCTCCTTACCAAGGTAGACATATATAGTGGCTGTTGTTTACGGAAAGTCATAAACATTGTGAAGGACTCCACACACCCCTCCCACAATCTGTTCTCCCTCCTGCCATCCAGGAAGAGGTACTGATGTCTTCAGGCCCTCAGGAATGGATTGCAAAAGTTTTTTCCCCAAGCCATGAGGCTTCTGAACTCCAGGGACACAGGGCTAGCATATGTAACATAATATTTACAAGTGATATGTTATTTATTAAAAAAAAACTTTCTGATGTAATTTAGCCATGTAAATAACCAGAGAAACACTATCTCATTTTCACTGTACACTGCAATGGTTATGGTATGAATGACAAATAGACGTGACTTGACATTATAATATCAAATTACATTTAGTCAGCTATTGTTCTGTTCACTAACCATGTGTAAAATCTCACAAGAAATGTGAATATTTTTGGTACTGCAAATAATCAAGCTCAACATTAAGATGCATTTGTTTTTCGTTCCTAATTTTGTAAGTCATCTAAATGTATCCTTAAGATTGATGTGCAACCAGTTCCCAGTGGCATTAGACATTTATGTGCACACTGAGGAGACTTACAGTAAGGCTATTCTCAGGCTTGGTGTACTTCCTGCAACAATAAATAAAATATAAGCAAAGGGATTTTAAAAAATATATTGCACATTCAGTCATTTTGAAAAGCATCTGAAAGCATTACTATTTTCTATATTTACTCTTTGGGTTTCAGAACAATTTGAATGTTATTTCATAATTTATTTTTAAAATCTCATCTTTTTCCTAAAATGTTGCAGTCAATGTAGCAGTTCCAATAAAAACATCACATGTCTATTCCATTTAATATCAAGGACAATTATGAAGAGGTAAAGGGAGAATTATATGAAAGGTTCCAGCAAATGGATTTGCACCTTTTTTTTTACATACCAGTTACACATGAAAGTGTTTTAAATGGAGTATACCAGCTCCCCACCATGACTACCAGCCCCCCCACATCTCCATCGGGCACACAAAACTCAAAACGGTCAACCAGTTTACCTATCTCGGCTGCACCATTTCATCAGATGCAAGGATCGACAATGAGATAGACAACAGACTCGCCAAGGCAAATAGCGCCTTTGGAAGACTACACAAAAGAGTCTGGAAAAACAACCAACTGAAAAACCTCACAAAGATAAGCGTATACAGAGCCGTTGTCATACCCACACTCCTGTTCGGCTCCGAATCATGGGTCCTCTACCGGCACCACCTACGGCTCCTAGAACGCTTCCACCAGCGTTGTCTCCGCTCCATCCTCAACATCCATTGGAGCGCTCACACCCCTAACGTCGAGGTACTCAAGATGGCAGAGGTCGACAGCATCGAGTCCACGCTGCTGAAGATCCAGCTGCGCTGGATGGGTCACGTCTCCAGAATGGAGGACCATCGCCTTCCCAAGATCGTATTATATGGCGAGCTCTCCACTGGCCACCGTGACAGAGGTGCACCAAAGAAAAGGTACAAGGACTGCCTAAAGAAATCTCTTGGTGCCTGCCACATTGACCACCGCCAGTGGGCTGATAACGCCTCAAACCGTGCATCTTGGCGCCTCACAGTTTGGCGGGCAGCAGCCTCCTTTGAAGAAGACCGCAGAGCCCACCTCACTGACAAAAGGCAAAGGAGGAAAAACCCAACACCCAACCCCAACCAACCAATTTTCCCTTGCAACCGCTGCAATCGTGTCTGCCTGTCCCGCATCGGACTGGTCAGCCACAAACGAGCCTGCAGCTGACGTGGACTTTTTACCCCCTCCATAAATCTTCGTCCGCGAAGCCAAGCCAAAGAAAAGAAAAAAAAAATAGTGGTGATGGTAAATCTTCAAATAAAATCGTACTCAAACCAGAAAATGAACTGGAATATCTAGCAAGGTTGCATGACATCACATCTGTTATTTTCCCAGTGTTAGGTGTGCATCCATTGATGCCACTAGCTTTGCAGTGCCCATTTCTGCAATGACTAAATTGCAACTGCCAAATCAAAACACCAGGAGCAAATTCATAGCAGTTTGGCAAAGAGATGTGTATTGAAGAGTTTCAGAGAGAAATCAATGTTTTCACTAACTTTTCTCTAACAAGACTAACTTTTCAACGTTCAATGTATATGTACAAACATCATAATGAATTTCCTTGATCATCAGAGCATTGTTATTTTATGCACCTCAGTGTATGAAGGTACTGTCTCTCCCAGATGGATTAGTCTCTCCCATATATTGGACTCAGTCAGGGCAGATGATCATAGTCAGGGGAAGTTGTTCCCTTATGATTCACTTCACTTCTTGGTATTATTTTTCTGTGGCTAATCTGTGACTGTCATCAAGAGATTGAGGTTTGATAGTCTTCCCCTGGAGACTTTGGAAAAGGTAGGGAAACTGATCTCTTCACGTAAATACTGCTATAAAGTACACATGCAAAGTTTTAACAGGTTAAAAGCAGCCTAATAATTTTGTTTCCTGACATTTGCAGGTCACTGCTTACAGTCCTGTATGGCATGCTAAATAAGAAAAGGTGAACTCTGCTTGTATTATTCATAACTATTGTCTTAGGTTCAGCTGTGATCTTAAAAGTGTCACTGACCAGAGTTGTTAGAATAATCTGATTATTTCTTTTTACAGAAACACCATTAGAATTTGCTTTAATGCAACAGTACATTTGAGTATGATGGTTCCAAACTTGTATTACAAAATGATCACATTTAGAAATAGAACTAAATTGTTTTTAGGCTATTTAAGAAAAAAATTAGAATGCAAAATTTAAAAATTGTCAAATTACTTGGTGATGACTAGTTCCTTGCTTCAATGGACATTTTTTTGAGGAGATGGTTTGTAATATTATTGATGGCTCATGTCACCTCTGTACATGTGGGTTTAATTAGAAATTCTGTCAGCAAAAATCCATAATCTCCAGCATCTCGTGGTTCAAATACAAATGCATAGGCAATCACATGTTTTTGGCCCAATTGATGGAACTCCCAGAAGTTACATCAAAAAGCAAGAAGTAAATATATTAGAATATATTTTAGTATATCGTATTGCAAGATGTTCATGATAATAATTTGGCTCATCTTATTCATAAATTATTCTCATCCTAAATTAAATAAAAGATAAAGGATTTCACAATCATAGGACTATCCAGATCTCTGCTTTTTTTTTCTGATTCAGATTGAATAATTTTTAGAATCAGATCCAAATTCACTACACAGAAGAACTTTCTGGTCATTGTCTTCTATTCATATTGTTTCTATCTCCACCCTCTCAGGCTATTCTTGCTCTATACAGTAGTTTTTTATTAGGCAGGAATGTTAAAGTTATCTTTATTCTTTGAAGAGATAACAGGGCAAGTTAATCAACATAGTTCAGGTTATGTATATAGGTATATGGATTTTCAGAAGCTACATGAAGTTTAGTAAAAAAATTAAAACAACTTGAATTAAGTGAAAAAAGGTGATTATAAAGTAATAAGCCATTTCCATCTGAATTTTTTATATGTTCTACCTCAGAGGTTCTCAACCTTTTCCTTTCCACTCACATATCACTTTACATAATCCCTATGCCATTGGTGCTCTGTGATTAGTAAGGGATTGCTTAAGATGGTATGTGAGTGGGAAGGAAAGGTTGAGAATCACTGTTCTAGACCCAATTGTTACTGAAATATTTTGCTTGAGAAAAATTGTCATTGGCCTATTTCCTTTGGAGTTATGAAACCGTACACATAACAAGTCAATTAGGTCTGATTAAATCAGTGGCTTTCAACCTTTTTCTTTCCACCCACATACCACCTTAAGCAATCCCTTAGTAATCACAGAACACCTATGGCATAAGGAATAATTAAAATGGTATGTGAGTGGAAAGAAAAAGGTTGAGAACCACTGTTCTAACCAATTTTTTTCCACACAAATTTGTCATTGTACATTATTGGAAAATGATTACTACAGAAGTAGACCATTCAATCCATAATGTTGAGCTAACTATTTGGCAGAGATGTCCAGTGAAACTTAGTGTCTTGTCTTTTCTAGTTGCTCATTGAATTTTATTTAAGTTTATTTCATTGAATGTGACAGAGTTGCTGTTGGTGTTATGTACCATTATTCTTGTTTTTGTACTTTTCCTTATCTTTATGAATTTAAATCTCAACTTGCCCTTTTTATTTTAACTTTCCAGTTTTACCTTCATAACTTTTCTAAATAACTTATTTGATGGTTGTTTTACTAGTTGATTCCACTCTGCAATACCAATTGGGCACAAATTGGGAGATACTTCACTGAGCACCTTCGCTCTGTCCGCACCAGTGACAGAGACCTCCCAGTAGGCAGCCATTTCAGTTCTGTGTCACACTCCCATACTCACATGTCTGTCTATGGCCTCATTGACTATCCCACCTGGAAATTGGAGGATCAACTCCTGATTTTCCATCTGGCATTAACATCAACTTTTCTGGTTTCTGCTCTCCTCTCCCCCCACTTCACCCTCCCTCTCCTCTTCCCCCCCCCTTCCAGCTCTCCTCCCCTTCCCTCTCTATTCACCCAGCCATTCCTCCTCCTCTTGCTTGCTGCTATCTCCTCCCTCCCTTTTCCAACTATTACCTTCTGCCTTTGTTAGCATGCCTCTCCCCCACTATTATGTTCGGATGCCTGTCAACATTTTTCCATACCTTGATGAAGGGTTCAAGCCCAAAACATCTGTTATGTATTTTTAACTTTGTTATTTAAAGGACCCCCAGAGGTCTGGAAGGCTGGCGGCAAAACTCTGCATGCCAAAATGCATGAGTTTTTCAAGCTCTGCTGGGACCAAGGAAAGCTGCCTCAGGACCTTCATGATGCCATCATCATCACCCTGTACAAAAACAAAGGCGAGAAATCAGACTGCTCAAACTACAGGGAAATCACGCTGCTCTCCATTGCAGGCAAAATCTTCGCTAGGATTCTCCTAAATAGAATAATACCTAGTGTCGCCGAAAATGTTCTCCCAGAATCACAGTGCGGCTTTTGCGCAAACAGAGGAACTACTGACATGGTGTTTGCCCTCAGACAGCTCCAAGAAAAGTGCAGAGAACAAAACAAAGGACTCTACATCATCTTTGTTGACCTCACCAAAGCCTTCGACACCGTGAGTAGGAAAGGGCTTTGGCAAATACTAGAGCGCCTCGGATGCCCCCCAAAGATCCTCAACATAGTTTTCCAACTGCACGAAAACCAACAAGGTAGGGTCAGATATAGCAATGAGCTCTCTGAACCCTTCTCCATTAACAATGGCGTGAAGCAAGGCTGCGTTCTCGCAACAACCCTCTTTTCAATCTTCTTCAGCATGACGCTGAAACAAGCTATAAAAGACCTCAACAATGAAGACGCTGTTTACATCCGGTACCGCACGGATGGGAGTCTCTTCAATCTGAGGCGCCTGCAAGCTCACACCAAGACACAAGAGCAACTTGTCCGTGAACTACTCTTTGCAGACGACGCCGCTTTAGTTTCCCATTCAGAGCCAGCTCTTCAGCGCTTGACGTCCTGTTTTGCGGAAACTGCCAAAATGTTTGGCCTGGAAGTCAGCCTGAAGAAAACTGAGGTCCTCCATCAGCCAGCTCCCCACCATGACTACCAGCCCCCCCACATCTCCATCGGGCACACAAAACTCAAAACGGTCAACCAGTTTACCTATCTCGGCTGCACCATTTCATCGGATGCAAGGATCAACAACAAGATAGACAACAGACTCGGCAAGGCAAATAGTGCCTTTGGAAGACTAAACAAAAGAGTCTGGAAAAACAACCAACTGAAAAACCTCACAAAAATTAGCGTATACAGAGCCGTGGTCATACCCACACTCCTGTTCGGCTCCGAATCATGGGTCCTCTACCGGCATCACCTACGGCTCCTAGAACGCTTCCACCAGCGTTGTCTCCGCTCCATCCTCAACATTCATTGGAGTGACTTCATCACCAACATCGAAGTACTCGAGATGGCAGAGGCCGACAGCATCGAATCCACGCTGCTGAAGATCCAACTGCGCTGGGTAGGTCACGTCTCCAGAATGGAGGACCATCGCCTTCCCAAGATTGTGTTATATGGCGAGCTCTCCACTGGCATCCGAGACAGAGGTGCACCAAAGAAGAGGTACAAGGACTGCCTAAAGAAATCTCTTGGTGCCTGCCACATTGACCACCGCCAGTGGGCTGATATCGCCTCAAACCGTGCATCTTGGCGCTTCACAGTTCGGCAGACAGCAACCTCCTTTGAAGAAGACCGCAGTGCCCACCTAACTGACAAAAGACAAAGGAGCGAAAAACCCAACACCCAACCCCAACCAACCAATTTTCCCTTGCAACCGCTGCAACCGTGTCTGCCTGTCCCGCATCGGACTTGTCAGCCACAAATGAGCCTGCAGCTGACGTGGACATTACCCCTCCATAAATCTTCGTCCGCGAAGCCAAACCAAAGAAGAAGATATAAAGAATTCTGTTTGACTTGCTGAGTTTCTCCAATATTGTGTTTTTACTTTGATCATTGGTATTTGATTTCCTTTTCATGACGACTAACAGCATCCAACACCAAAATCCATTGCCCCAGCATACTTTATTTTGTTCAGTCCTACCAAAGTGCTCGTAGTTTCTGTTCGTAAGATCTGACAGCAGATTAGACATTAACCTTTATTATATGAATGCTGTGAAAACCAAATAATAATTATTTATGACGGCTTTCTATTCACCTGGCAAGTTGTACTTGCCTTGATTTAACTCTGTATTGAATTAGAATTTTATAGTATAATGTTTATTGTAAGAAATTTCCTTACAATTAAAAATCATTTCAAATATGCCTATTTCACATCTTTTGCAGCCAATTTAAATATAATTAATCTTAAAAGCTTACACATAGTGCTAAATGCTGGCCAATGTATGTATTTGATAAAGCATACATGGAGTGAAGAGTATTAACAACTTTGCAAGCTGCAGATTTCTGAAAAATGCATCATAAAAGTAATCCTGTGGGCCTAGCAGAATGCCTACTTATTGGTAACTGTAAACTGTACTCAAGAAAAAGATATGTATCCACATGAGAAAAATGTAATCAAAGTAAGAAATGTAAACAAACTGACTGTGCAATGCAGAAAAGAATAAATATGTGCAAAGTGAGAGTCTTTAAGTGAATCAAAAGATCTCGGGGTTGAGCTCCATAAGCACGTCTTGTAATTCTAAGATATTGAACAAACTCTGGGCCATTCTGATTCCTATCGGTGCCCCTTGATGGATAAGCATAATCTCATGTGGCTTCCAAGGTGCATAAACTTCCATATCAGCAAACTTGATGTAGAGATAGAATGTTTCAGTCCATATCTAATGTAGTAACAGTGCAACTTCCTTGAATAGAAGAGATTATTTCTCCATCTGAATGAATATTTAAGATTACAGCTAATTCAACAAATATGAATACAAATAACTTTGGAAATTACTGGTAGAAAGATTATAAGATGTACAATTTTGGGCAAGGCATTGCTTATTACAATATAAAGTGGTACATAGAACACACATGTCCAAACTTAAATTATCTCATTTTTATGCAGATATTAATCCACTATGTGAGAAAAGTAAAATTGATCTATATTTTATGGGAGTGCCCACATTTAGAGAGATTTTGGAAAGACATTTTCCAAACTTTATCAACAATCCCATGTCCATTAATTGGTTTTTCACATGAGCCAGATATAACTCTGTCTGCAACTCAGGGGAAAGTTTTAGCATTTATCACGCTGTTAGCCATTTGAGCAATTTTATTGAAATGGAAAGATGACTCTTCATCTATCCACACACAGTTGTTATATGATGTAATGTTCTATTTAAGCTTGGAGAAAATTACCTACAACATTAATGATAGAAAGTTTCAATTTGTAAAGATGTGGGGCCCATTCAGAGAATTCTATCATGATTGGAATAATTAAGAATTTTGAATGTTCTGGAGACACTCTGTCCGATGTCTGGAGGTCGCTATCTGATCCATAATTTCCCCTTTCTTTTATAAAGGTTACCTTCATTAAAGGGAGGAAGTAAATTAGATTTTTTTTTGTTTATTTTCTTTTGTTCTTTTTACAATTTTTTATTTGGAATAATTCAACAAATATGGGTTTTAACATGGTTATTATAGATTAATTCAATAACTTGTTTCTCATGTGGATTAAGGAATGTCTAATGTAGTTCCATTTATTTTTTATTTGTACTTGTATGTACATGAGATGACTTGTTATGTATTTACCTTAAAATTTTATATGCAAGTTTATATGTTAAACCCAATAAAATATTTTTAAAAGATAAAAAGCAAGATTACATTGGTCAATGAAAATTTTGCTTCTTTAACACTTTTGGGTGTATTTTAAGGATTTTAGGCTGCTGATCATGAACATCATCTTAAAATTTTCCTATCACGTACCGTTCTTTAGATATAACCTGTTTTTGTGATTTCCTGTCATACTTTAAGTCTACTTCAAGCATACAAAACCACAAAGTACAACGTCATTACAAATTAATTTTCTGCATTTGCCCTTGGACTTATTCCCTGCTGAACTTGATTTAGTCAGTGACGAACATGGTGAAAGTTTTACCAAGACATTGTAACCAGGCAAAAGCAATATCAGGGCGACTGGAATCCATCAATGCTGGCTAATTGTTGTTGAATACTGACACAAGGGGCAACAGATGCTGAGTACAAATGAAAATCAGTGGCGAAACATTTTTAGGTTAAGTTTAACTAACACAATATGATATCATTATTATGTGATTAAACATGCTAAATTCAATAAAAGTTAATATAATATTTCTCCAACTTTCTTTGTGATACTGAAAAGCTGAAATTATCTTTGTGTTCAGCTTGAAGTTGTTTATCATAATCCCCTTTATTTGAGGAAGCAAACCTTTTGAAAAAAATTGTCCAGTGTTATTTAGCTGACATTTAAGTTATCATAGATGCTATTAGAGCAATAAAATTACCATGCTCTGAGCTAACGTTAATGCAATTAGCAAAATCTGATCATTTATTTTGTGAGCAAAGAAGCATGACTGGTATGCAAAGCAGAATAATCTTGCATTAACATTGCTTTTAATTCTTTCTTTGGCTTGGCTTCGCGGATGAAGATTTATGGAGGGGTATGTCCACATCTGCTGCAGGCTCGTTGGTGACTGACAAGTCCAATGCAGGACAGGCAGGCACGGTTGCAGCGGTTGCAAGGGAAAATTGGTTGGTTGGGGTTGGGTGTTGGGTTTTTCCTCCTTTGTCTTTTGTCAGTGAGGTAGGCTCTGCGGTCTTCTTCAAAGGAGGTTGCTGTCTGCCGAACTGTGAGGCGCCAAGATGCATGGTTGGAGGTGATATCAGCCCACTGGTGGTGGTCAATGTGGCAGGCACCAAGAGATTTCTTTAAGCAGTCCTTGTACCTCTTCTTTGGTGCACCTCTGTCTCGGTGGCCAGTGGAGAGCCAATTGAACTCTTCTCAATTTCACATGGTGCATATCCAGTTCAGGAGACATGTTAACGAAGAATGTCCCACAGCTACCTCGATTAAATTTCCTCCCCTCTGCTTCCTGTAAGGACTCCATTTCACTATTCCAGTTTCTCCAAATCATTGAACCTGTTCTTTGTTAATTGTGGTCTCCCTTCTATCATAGTTAACAGGGCTTGCAGTTATGTTCCTTCATTTTGTTCATTTCTGCACTCTCCTCTCAGCCAAACCAAGAGTAAGGTTTCCCTTCTTCTTGCCTTCTGCTCTACTGGCCTCCACATTCAAAGGATCGTCCTCTGTAATTTTCACCAGATCCACCATACCCAATTCATCTTTCCCCTATTTTTTTTCAGTATTCCTAAGGCCATTTTTCTTTGTTCTACTCTTCCATCATCACTATTCACCCTCCTTCACACAGTTGCTTGTCATGCAACCACAAGAGCTGACACAACTGCCCTTTTCCACCATTTAGGTACTGAAGCAGCCCATCCAGGTGAAACACCATTTCATTTGCACTTCTTTCATTCAATTAGCATTCATCATATTGTCTACTCAGGAAAGGAGAACTCAATACAAACTGGTTGACTTCTGTGCAGAACACCTCCTTTATAGTCCACAGTGGCAACACTGAGCTGCCAGTCACCAAAAAACATTATTTTTCCATTCACCCCTGCCCCCAACTCTGATCTTCCTTGTTTGACCTCAAACATCATTCCAAGGATGCCCAAAATAATTTTGAGGAAGCAGCACTTCAACTGTTTTCTGGATATATTATCACCTTTTGGATTTAATACTGACCCTAAAAATTTGAGCTAGTTTTCTCTCCATAAATGTGACCACATCTTTCTGCTTCAATTTGTTACCTTTTATTTTTTGACTTTTCTAATTGCCAATTTTGACAACTCCCTGCACAAACATTCCCTCTGTTCTCTTTGCTCTCTGCAGTTTAAAAAATTTGTTTTCTCAATTTTCCAATCCTTTACCTGAATTGCTGACTTGATTTTTCTCTCCACTGATGTTCTTTGAATCTGAATGCTTTTGAAAAAGAAATTAAATGTAGATATACAGCACAGTAACAGGCCCTTTCAGCCCACAGGCCCGTGCCACCCAATTACACCAAATTGACCCACAATCCCCACTACGTTTGGAATAGTGGGAGGAAATCAGAGCCTCCCTTTGCGATTACAGGCTCCTTACAGCGTGGGGTTAAAACCGCAGTCCTGATTGCTGGCGCTGTAACACCATTGTGCTAACTACTTTGTTAACCATGCTGCCTGATTTCCAGCATCTGCTTTTTTTTTGTCTAATCACTGTACTATCCATGAGATCCCCTCAGAAGACTTTTAAAGGAAACCTTGTGAATTTGGTCTAGAAATAGGTTGGAGAGATTTGCAGGTGTGTAATGGAGGATTTAGACCAGCTTATGCAAGAAGGGATGCAGTTGCATCAGAAGACATAATCTAAATTCCACCATGGGGCCTAGGGCTGCAGTTGAATAGGAAGACATAATCTAATTTACACCATGAGGCCCAGGATGCATATGAATTAGTAGACACATCACACCATGAGGCCCAGAGATTGTCTTTTGTTGGTTGCAGACTGTCAGGAGACCTTGAAGATAATTAAATCATTTATTCAAAGAGATAAGCTATGAAGTAAACAACTTTTGTGTAATATAAGCCATGGTCCCACTGCTGAAGTTTGAGACTCTCCGAGAGGTGGCAACAACTCTCAGCAAAAAGATCTTCTAGATTTCAACCAACGTCCCGGTCGGGGGAGGTGGAGAAGCTGCTATTGGGGCCTAGACAACCTACTACAAGTGTGCAGTCATTGCCTTGCTTTGGCAGTTGGGACCAGTCCAGGTGTTGATAAGTATAATTTGGAAGGGCTTACATATTGTAGTTTGAATTCAGCTTTAGATTTAGTAATAAAGACTTGTATAAACTGAAGTGCTCTCGGTGTGTGTGTCTGTTTTCTTTCGGTAGCTCAAACACTGTGACCAATCTAAAATGAACAAAGTGAGAGGTATAAGTTTACCCAGGACAAGGTGTCCTCCAGTATCGCTTACCCCATTGATTGGCTGCTTGGCTGCAGTTCTGCAATGACACTATATTCATTATCTGACTCACGAGTGGGCAACTCATTTTAGCAAGCAGCTTGACGCTGAAGTTGCAAAGAAGGGATCACAGTTGGCTTTCTTAAAGCCTATCAGAGCCTTTCACTGGATGCCTGAAATTGAACTGTAATTGCAGCAGCTGACTTACTGTATGCTACGTGCAACTGTTTCCATCAATAATATGTTAGATGCTAATGAGACTCTCGTCCTTGGGAGAACCCAGCACTGCCACACCCCTATCACATTGTCAACCCTCCTAGGAAGCAGTTAAACTTACTGGGCATGCTGCACTGGGAACCTTTCCCACTGCACCAACATCTACTGGTAAGTCAGTACCCAGCATTTTAAGGGGGGGGACGGTGGGGGTTCTGCCTCCAGTGGTGACAATGTGAGAGCAGATTATGCTTTTACACCGTCCACAAGTAGTGAGTTATCTCAAAGGGCTCTGATACTTGGCCCCACCAAGTTTCAGAGCCCCGTTGAATTTAGCTTGCTCTGCCAGGTTGGGTTATTTCACACCGCATGATTACTGGAACAGACCAGCTAAATTAGGCAATTAACCCACACAGCATTCGTGGTGTGAAATGGGCTTTTAAGTCTCTTATTCTGCTTATTTTTCTCTTTAAATGGACCAGATGAACTCAGCTCTCCTGGCAACTCAGCTTCCATGAACTTGCCCAACAGACACTTTTAAAAATTTGCTCCTGTGCTCCACAGTTTCAAATTTGTAATCAAACAACTCACATGTGATTAAAGTGCACTTTACAGATTTTATTAAAGGTTGTTTCCATACATTTTGGTTTATGTAGAAATTACATCATTTTTTCAGGGCATCATAATATTTGGGACAAAGCCATGGCCATGATTAGTACAGGCAGTCCCCAGGTTACAAGCGAGTTTCGTTTGTAAAGTCCGTCTTTAAGCCAAATTTGCATACCACCAACTGAAAACCTACTTAAAGGACAAATTGGGAAGCAGACTGAGGTTACCAGAAGGAAGCAGCTTTGAATATGTGATTACAGACACAATGATAATTAAAAGATTTATAACAAACATGTACATCAAGCTGTAAGAGAAAGAAAATGATAAAATAAGCTGTAAACCTAAACAAAAGTGGGAACAAGATCTAAACATAAAGATAAAAAATGAAATATGGGAAAAGCTATGCTCTGGAACTATGAGAAATACAATAAACATGAGGTTACACATGATACAATATAATTGGTTACACAGGCTATATATCACGCCACAAAAGTGAAATAAATGGGACCCAACAGTATCAGATAGATGTTTTTGCTGTAAGAAGGAAACGGGAAAAACAGTACATGCAATTTGGGCATGTGAGAAAGTGGAAAAGTTTTGGGAAGATCTAAATCAGGTATTAAATAAAATCACAAAAAGCAACATTCCAAAAAATCCAGAGAATTTTCTTCTAAGTAATATAAGAAATAAAGAATTAGGCCTCAAACTGGACGAAGCGCAAAAAAGATTTATTATGATAGCCTTAGCTGTAGCAAAAAAAATGTATAATGTCAACTTGGAAATCAGAAGAGAGCCTGAGAGTACCGCAATGGTACATGGAAATGAATAAATGTATTCCATTGGAAAAAATAACATATAATTTAAAAAATAAAGTCACATTATTTGAACAAATTTGGGAACCGTACATGGAACACAACAGAGAGGGCCTACTGTAGACCTCCACCCCCTAAAATGATAAAATGAGAAGACGTAATGAACTGACCCAGTGTGTAACAGTAGATGACACTATTTTCTAGTTTATTTTCATTGTGTGATGACATTGTTTAATGGGTTTATTGTCTTGTATATGTTGAACGTTTAATGGGTTTGGAGGGGGGTGGTAAGGAGGGAGGAAAGGGAGGGGGAAAGGGGAGAAAATGACACTGTGTATATTCAAGAGGGAAATGTGTGTATTTTTATTAATATGGTTCATAGTGTGAAAAATACAAAAATATTTAAAAAAGATTTGGATGAGAGATTTCTTAATTTCGAGCAACCATTCTCAATAGGGACCATATGCCCCCCCCACCCCAACCCTGGGCCACATAACATTTAAAGGGGGCCATGGACTGAAATCCTAAATATTTTTTGTGTAGTCGGTAGGAAAGAAGAATAGAAGAAATCAACTAAACTTGACTGCTTCACTGGGAAGGGGACCCATAAACAGTCAAAAAAGATTGAGAATGGCTGATTTAGAAGATAGTGAATCTGTGGAATTTTCAAACACTCAAAAAGTGTTGGTGAATATATTCAAGAGTGAAGGATATCATCTTGGTGACCAAGAGGAGCAGAGTGAGCTGCCTCAATGACTCTCGCCCACTGTGTTGAAATGCTTTGAGGCTGGTCATGGCCAGAAATAACACGTACCTTAGCAAAGGCCTGGACTCACTGCAATTTGCCCATCGTCGCAATCGCTCCACAGCAGATGGAATATCTCTGGGTCTCTATTCAGCTCTGGATCACCTCGAAAACAGCAATTCATACATACTCTGCTCTTCATTGACTACAGCTCGGCCTTCAATGCCATTATTCCCTCAGTGCTGGTCAAGAAGCTACAAACTCTGGGTCTCTGCAATTGAATCGTTGACATCCTCTTTTGAAGATCACAGTCAGTACAAATTGGAAGCAATGTCTCCTCCTCACTGATCATCAACACAGGTGCACCTCAAGGATGCATGCTTCGCCCACTGCTCTACTCATTATACACCCATGACTGTGTGGCCAGGCACAATTCCAATGCTAGCTACAAATTTGCGGATGACACCATAGTTGTCGGCAGAATCACAAATAGCAATGAGGAAGTGTACAGGAGGGAGATAAATCAGCTTGTTGAGTGGTGTCACAGTAACAACCTTGTGCTCAACATTAGCAAAACCAAGGAGATGATTGTAGACTTCAGGAGGGAGTCAGGGGAACATGACCCAGTCCTCATCAAGGGCTGAGTAGTGGAGAAGGTTCTCTGGGTGTCAACATTTCCAAGGATCTGTCCTGGAGCCTCTATGTTCGTGCAATCATGAAGAAGGCTCATCAGTGGCTATAGTTTGTGAGGTGTTTGAGTAGATTCAGTATGTGACCAAAGACTCTCAAAAACATCTACAGGTGGACCATGGAGAGCATTCTGGCTGGTTGCATCACTGCCTGGTATGGAGGCACCAACTCTCAGGACAAGAAAAAATTCCGGAGGGTTGTTAACTTGACCTGTGCGATCACATACACCAGACCTCACTCCACATCTATAAGAGGCGGTGTCTTAAAAAAGCAGCCTCTATCCTCTATTCACCACCCAGGCCATGCTCTCTTCACTCTGCTACTATCAGGAAAAGGTACAGGAGCCTAAAGATGAGCACTCAACGACACAAGGACAGGCTTCTTCCCTGCTGCCATTAGATTCCTGAATAATCAGTGAACCAAAGACTCTGCCTTACTTTTTGTACACTATTTTTTTATTTATTGTTGTCAGGTGGTTGATATGAATGTTTGGACTATGTTGTTGCCACAAAACACAGAATTTTGTGTCTTGTTCATAACAATAAATTCTGATTCTGATATTTCTTGACATAGTTATTAACGAGTATGGGGAGAGAGCAGGAATACACTATTTAGATAGAAATTGAGCCTGCTCCACCTCTTTATATTGAGTGGGGAGCATGTTAAGAGACTGAATGGCCTATTGCTCCTATTTTCTTCTTCCAACTACTCAAGACCAGTAAATTTTATTCTATTCCTTTGATAAAGTTGATCTAATGATGTAACTTTTCCAGACAAAGTGGAAATTGGAATGGAATTTTGATTATCATTCTGGACATTATAGGATGATGGAAGTTGCCAGGAGACCTTCATTTGTATGATTATCTTCTTCAATGTAACTTTCTATATACTGCTTTTGGCTTGTGGGTGGCATGGGTGGAGAGTGAATTGACAGAGATGAGCCCTACCAAGCCAAAAAAATTTTAAAGTTAATATTGTATGAATTAAATGTAGAAAATCATATATGATCTTGAAAATTCAAGTTTCAGGTTCCTTTATTGTCATGTAATAAAAAAAACAGTTCAGTTTTACACAGAATTTGCTTTAAAATGCTGTGAGGAAGACCGATTCACCATAAGCAGCACAGAACAGAAGCCCCTCTTACAGTCAGAGAAAGAGAAGCAAAAGAAAGTCCACTCAGAGTCACCGAGTGTCCGTGGATTCTCCTCTAGTGCTCCTGCAGCCACATAGAGTCTAGTCCAAACCATCTGTTGCCCCTAGCTCCAGATTTGAACCTCAGACATGATCAGGAAACCTTCAGTGCCTCTCGTGTCCTGGTTCCAATACCTGGTACCCCTTTAGCCAGTCTCCAGAAGTCTATAAAAGGTGTGAATCTCAGTC
Organism: Narcine bancroftii; assembly: GCF_036971445.1. Lineage (NCBI taxonomy): Eukaryota > Metazoa > Chordata > Chondrichthyes > Torpediniformes > Narcinidae > Narcine > Narcine bancroftii. The sequence continues at coordinate 290,821,797 of NC_091470.1, read as the reverse complement.
ACCTGCAATGTATGCTTTCCTTAAGCCACTGCCTGTGTGTTTTTCAGCTGCAGAATTCCTCACTGGTCCACCGCTGTGGTTTCTGTCCCATGGGTCATCTCCCCTGCTTCTCCTTTGCAAACGGGGGGTGGACTCTCCATATTCTGGTGCCCTGTGCCAGCCCTTCACTTCCCCAGAGTCTGCAACCCCTCATGACTGCCGCTGATCATAGGCACCACCACCTTGGACCGCGTTCACAGGATTTTCAAATAAAACAACTATCGGCTCCATTAACAGGTTGCTTAAAACCTGCATGGAGCTGATGGCCATTGTACTGGATGGTTGGATAGTTGTGTTTCTGCTCTCTCCTTTCCATGGGTCTGCACCAATGGTGGCACAGCCGTTACAGCAGCTCTGGCTGCACCGCCATTTTCATTGTCACATAATTAGATTATGTGATGGACTGTAGCACCTCGTGCTCTGACTTCTTTTGGTTATTTGCTTCAGAAGAGGATAATTGAAAACTCACCCATCAATTGTACTGCAATTTACAATGGTATCATATATTAATATTTAAAATTTCACATATCATTAGTAAAGGAAGAAAAGAATTTCTTATCTGCCATAAACAGTTGAGAAGAATGGTGTGATATGAATAATCATACATGGACTACTGCCTTCTTTTACTGAGAGAAGTGGAAAGGATGAACTACTAGTTGGAAAGTGGAAAGAGTGACGGGAAAGTTCTTAAAATGTTAACTTTGCAAGAACTTTGACTGAAGTATCGATATAAGTAGAATATTACCACATTTTTATTCATATAATGCACGTACGCACATAACGTGCAGAAAATCATAAAGTGAGTAAAATATTTTTGTATTGTGCAGACACGCATATATCGCGTGGATGTAGTATTCTATATTCCGACTCACAAGAGCATTTACTTGGGACATGAGACAAAATGCATTCCATCATCCCAATATCTGCCACAGTTAATCTCCTGCAATTTACACCCATTCTGGGTAGGTCACGTCTCCAGAATGGAGGACCATCGCCTTCCCAAGATCGTGTTATATGGCGAGCTCTCCACTGGCATCCGAGACAGAGGTGCACCAAAGATGAGGTACAAGAACTGCCTAAAGTAATCTCTTGGTGCCTGCCACATTGACCACCGCCAGTGGGCTGATATCGCCTCAAACCGTGCATCTTGGCGCCTCACAGTTCGGCAGACATCAACCTCCTTTGAAGAAGACCGCAGAGCCCACCTCACTGACAAAAGACAAAGGAGGAAAACCCCAACACCCAACCCCAACCAACCAATTTTCCCTTGCAACCGCTGCAACTGTGTCTGCCTGTCCCGCATTGGACTTGTCAGCCACAAACGAGCCTGCAGCTGACGTGGACATTACCCCTCCATTAATCTTCGTCTGCGAAGCCAAGCCAAAGAAGAAACACCCATTCAACTTTCCCCCAGAGGTGTCAATTGCCCATTATATAGACTTCAGAGTTAAGCAGGATTTTAATTGTCATGATTTTAAAAGCCTTTCTTTCAGAAAAACCTTATCCTGTTAAAATAGAGTGCAATTGAGAAATTTATGGTTTGATTTGATGTAATGAGGATGATTAAACTGATGCAATAGGGCAGAATCATCCTAATGATGTCTCAGATCAGAGGCACTTGATATGTTAATCTCCTCCCTCAGGGGAAAGGTCTGGGTAATTAATATTGATAAGAGATGCAGTGCCCCTGCTAGAATATCCTGTTTATTGGAATACCATGGCACTCAGGCCAAAGAGATATTCCTGAGATCAAATTTTTGAATTTTGTCATTTTGTATGTACCAAGTTCCCACGTTTGCTATAAATTGTATGCATTCTTTCATTGCTGCTATTACATTCCCACACTTGCTATAAATTGTACACGTTCTTTCATTGCCGCTATTATATTCCCATGCTGGCTATAAATTGTACGAGTTCTTTCATGGATGCTATTACATTCCCAAGCTCGCTATAAATTTTACGCGTTCTTTCATTGCCACTATTACATTCACACGCTCACTATAAATTGTACGCATTCTTTTATTGCTGCTATTATATTCCCATGATTGCTATAAATTCTACATGTTCTTTCATTGCCGGTATTGCTTTTCTATGCCTGCTGTAAATTGTGTGCATTGTTTCACGCTTGTATAGCATGCACGCACTAAAAAAATAAAGCAACACATACGCAGATAACATTATCAGCCTGTATAGCTATCACCTGCGTTCAGTCTAGCCTAATCAGTATAAAAGGCCCTTGCATTTAGTGTACCTTTGAGATCTAGACTACCAGTAGTTTTCACAATGCGAGTAGTCAAACGCAAATCTTACAATGCTAATTTCAAGCTGAAAGTTGCTACCAGAAGAAACTGGCAACAGAGCAGCACAAGAAAGTTCCAGGTTGGTGAATGGAGGAAATATAAAGAGGAGCATGAGAGGATAAATCCACTAAAATGCGCATGTCGTTGCCCAAGAACAAAATGGCCCCAGTTGGTGTCTGACTTTAAGGAGAGGGTACTTAGTCATAAACAACCATATCACAGCATCTACAGTTGCCATTCAGATGAGAGTAAGATTATTGGCACTTGAAAGAAGCATCCTGGATTTCAAGGCGGGGTTCCCTGGATATCAAACTTTATGAAGTGAAACGGATTGTCAGTAAGAATTAGAACAACTGTAAGTCAGCGATTTCCAGAAGATTGGGAATTAAAAAACATGGATTTTCACAGCTTTGTTGCCAATGAACTTTATGAACTTAAAATCACACCTGCAGACATCATTAACATCCAAGAACTGTGGCTGCCTCTGGAACAAAAACTGCAGCCATAACCATGACCGGATATGAAAGGTCATGCTTTACTGTAGTCCTTGGCTGCATTGCAAGTGGCACTAAATTTGAAGCCAATGAAAATATTTAAAAGAGTAACATTGCCTCAAGAAAAATTGCCCAATACTGTGATTGCGAACTGGTTGGATGGATTCCAATGTTATGAAACGATGGGTGAAAAGGTGTTATAGGCTGAGATCAGGCAGTTTTGATTCCATGGTAGTTCACAAAGAGCGTGGGATAAGATAACACCAGAGAGTGGATTCAGAAAAGCCGGCATAATATATAATGCTGATGGTGATTCCACCGCTGATGGTGAAAGCAGCGACAGCGATGGTGTTCCAGTGTCGACTACAGTAACGGAAGAACAGTTGGAGACTGTCCTAACGTATTTTAATGAAGAGAGTAAACAATCTAACTTTGAAGGATTGGAAGGGGATTTGAATGGTGATGAAGAAGACTAACGGAGGCAGATTTTGGCGGCATGGTTAGCATTGCGGTTAGCGCAATGCTACGAGAGCACCAGTAACCTGGGTTCAGTAACCGTTGCTGTCTGTCAGGAGTTGTACATTCTCCTTCTGTCTGGGTGAGTTTTCTCCAGGTGCTCTGGCTTCCTCCAACCCTCCAAAAATCTACAGTTAATTGGTGTATTTTTAGTTGTTTTTTTTTAACTTTAACATGTCCAACTTTTTACTTGTTAATTAAAATGTTATATGATTATTTTTAATTAAAGCAATTAAAAAAAACAATTTAATTTAGAATCAGTGGCTGGTCAATTAAGTTCATTTTTATTTTCAGTGTAAAAAAATTCCTGTCTATCGTGTACATGCACATAATGTGCAGTGGGTTACCAAATTTGAAAAAAACATATATTACCTGCACGGTATTCAGGCAATATTTCCTAATGGGTTTCTGTGTTGATGGATATCTATATGAGGGCGATACAGTTACAGTATGTAATGTTAAAAGCTTTGTTTTTTTATTAAAAATTCCACCTTGTTTTGAATTAACCAAATTAAAACTAAAGATACTTTAGCTACATAGTGAATAAATATTTCAACAAAGATCACTTTTTCAAGCTAAGTTTCCAAACTTTGTCACATTTTATAGATAATGTTCATTCTTAAATTCTCATTAAGATAAATGTCCTGGGTAAACTTGTACCTCTCATTTTGTTCGTTTTAGATTGGTCAGAGTGTTTGAGCTACCGAAAGATAACAGACACACACACCAAGAGCAGTTCAGTTTATACAAATTATATTACAAATTCAAAAGCTGATTTCAAACTACAATATGCTAGCCCTTCCCAATTATACTTATCAATGCCTGGACTGGTCCCAACTGCCAAAGCGAGGCAACGACTGCACATGTAGTAGGTTGTTGGGGCGCCGGGAGCAGCTTCTCCACCTCCCTCGACCGGGACATTAGCTGGATTCTAGAAGTTCTTCTTCTTGCTGAGAGGTTTTGCCACCTCTCGGAGAGTCTTCAACTTCAGCAGTGGGACCATGGCTTATATGACCCAAAAGTTGTTTACTTCATAGCTTATCTCTTTGAACAAATGATTTAATTATCTTCAAGGTCTCCTGACAGTCTGCGACCAACAAAAGAAAACTGCATCTCTGGGCCTCATGGTGGAACTTAGATGTTTCTACTAATTCATATCCATCCCTGGGCACCATAGTGTAAATTAGATTATGTCTTCCTATTCAACTGCATCCCTGGGTCTCATAGTGTAAATTAGATTATGTCTACTGATTCTAAAAAACAAGCAGGTTCTCAGCTTTGCAGAAGCAAAGGCTGCAAAAGTAAAAAACACGGTTTAAACCTTCCATTACAGTAATCAACCTTGGTTCAATGGGGACTGCAAACTGCGAGTGGCAGCAGACAAAACTAAACCAGAGAGCACCAGTCTGGCAAGATAGTATTACATGACTCCTGAACTGCTGCATGAATGAAGCAGTCGGATCATAACTTTGTAGTCCTGCTACATCATGATTGATGGTGACAAAAACTAAAGAGGAAAGGAAAGTCAATTGACAATAACATCATTGCTTTTTGGGGCCCAACATTTGAGTGTGAGGCTTAAGGCTGAAATATGTTCAACTAGAAGTGTTGAGTTGACAATAAATGGGATTCTAGATTAATTATTTTGATTTCCTTCTTGAAGGGATTGTTATTCTTCCAATTTGATTAATACCACATTTCTGTCAAGAAATGGCTGAGGGTACTGGATACAGCACAGGCTCTCATTGCAGAGCAGTACTATCTTTCAAATGAAAGAAATAGAGTTTTCTTCTTTTTGTCTGTAGTTCTGTAAGAATGCTAATTTTTATTTGGAATTGGTTATTACTACATTGTTTTTTTTAAAACTTTATTTAAAGATTTTATCACATGAATAAAACAGAAAAAATTACATTTAAAGAAAAATGAAAAATAAAGTAATTATTACAACACAACATTAATAACCTAACTTAGATTAATCTAACCCCCCCATATATATATGGCCACTAAAAAAAATTAATATATATAAAAAAACCACCCCTCCCCCCAAAAATAAAGAGAGAAGAATTAATGAAGTTAATAATATTATGTATATAAAAAAAACTCACAAACAAAAAGAAAAATAACAAGTAAACGTACTAAAAAAATTATCAAATCTAAAATATCACACATAAAACATATTTAAGTCAAACTTAATTACATATACTTAACAAATAGAGTCCACTTCAACTAAAAGACATCCTATCTTAAATTGAAAAGAATATCTTTTCCATAATTAAACAAGACTTCATCTCTAAATACCACCTATCTAAGATTAGTATATTTCTATCTTTCCAAATAAGCACTATACATTTCTTGGCCACCACTAAGGCTAAATAAATACAAGAAATTTAATAATCAATTAATGATTACATTTTCCCTAATAAAAATATATCAAGATCTAATACAACATAGATATTATATAAACTATTAAAAATAGATTGAATACCTTTCCAAAACTGTTGCAATCAATCGCAAATCCAAACAGTATGTATATATAAAAAAAGCAAGTTGATTATTATATAATGGCTTAATTACTCTTGAATACTTGTCCAATAGAGGCTCCAATACCATATTTAAATCTCCCCCAATCATCACATTAGAATTTACTTATCCAAATAACAAAGACATATCCACAACAAAAGCTATATCCTCAACATTTGGAGCATAAACATCAAGCAAAGTCCAAGCCTCGTTAAAGATTGTACAATTCAGTTTTAATAATCTTCCACCATCTTTCTCTTCATTCTATAACTGAAATAGTATATTCTTGTACATCAAAATTGCCACTCCTTTTGCCTTTGAATTAAATGAAAAAAAAACTTATCCAATCCATTCACGTTTAAATTTCACATGTTCCTTATCTGTTAATTAAGTTTCCTGGAAAAAAAAATCCACATCAATTTTTAATTCTTTTAAGTGAACAAGTATTTTCTTACACTTAATAAGATTATTTAAACCCTGGACATTAAAAAAAAATTTTAGTTTAGACCTTTCGTACAACACCACACAAGAAAAAAAAAAGAAAAAAAGGGAAAAAAAACACAAAGAAAAAAAAGACCCCCTTCCCTTATCCCCTCTTAAAACTACAACAAAAAAAACTATTTTTAAAAAAAAATAATAAAAAGAAACTTCACTCCTTAATCCAAAAATTAATTTAAAAAAACAGGTAAGAGGTTGCTACCTCCTCCTGTTTAAACCGCACAATGCGGTAACTCCCACAAAATATTGCGTGTGAGATAACTCACACGTAGCTGACGACTTCTGGAAAATAATGCCCACCCAGTTCCCTCTCCTAACTCCCATTTCACATTAAACTATCATCATCATTTAAATCTTCTCGAGTGAAAAAAAAATTCTTTTTTTTTAATCAGCTTTATCACTCCGACCACCATTGCTTCCATTTCTTCTTGAAATTCGATTCCCATCTTTATCTCTACTCTCTTTGGAGACCGTTGAGGACTACGTCGTTCCTGGAATTGTGTGATTGGAAATAGTTGAGCAAAGTCCATAGCTTCTTTAGGGTTATCAAAAAATTTTGGCTGACATCCATCCTGGAAAATCTTCAATACTGCAGGGTATCTAAATGTTGCTTTATATCCTTTTTCCCATAACACTTATTTCACAAGATTAAATTCATGTCGTTGAGACATGACTTCTTGACTCAAATCCGGATAAAAAAAAACGATTGTTCTGGACCATCAAAGTAGATCTACTTTGTTGCGCATTTCTAATAGCCACACGTAAAATTGTCTCTCTATCATGATAGTTTAAACAACGAACCAGAACAGGTCTTGGATTCTGTCCTGAAAAAGGCTTTCTTCTCAAAGCACTATGAGCACGTTCCAATATTAAGCCCTCCGGGAACTTATCTTGTCCTAGCACTTGTGAAATCCATTCGGTAAAAAATTTTCTTGGATCTGGTCCTTCTATATCTTCTGGCAAACCAACAATTTTTATGTTATTCCGTCTAGACTGATTCTCCAAATAGTCAACCTTTTTCGCTCAATTTTTATTCTGGATTTGTAAAGTTTCAGTTGTTTTATTTACATCTTGTATTTGATCTTGTACCTCAACTATACCTTGGTCACAAACATCGTCTTTCATTCATTTCAAGCTTAAAAGCTCCATAATCAACCATCTGTTGAGTATTAATATCCACCAAGGTATTAAGCTTTTAGTATTAACTTGAACCAAAAATTTAGCTATCTCTTTGATTGAAGAAGATAACTTAAATTCAAGATTCTTGATAAGCATATCAACTGGAATAGATTCAGACAAAATAGGGTGCTGCTGTTTCTGAACTTCTTTAGTTTAACTGCTTTTCTTACAGTATGACTCCATGTAGAAACCCCTGCCACAACCTCCTCAGCAGTATCAGAAGACTGGTATTCAGGGTTATCCTTAACCCATATTACATCAAAAGCCTTAATTACATCAAGGTCTGTTGAAGTCTTCATAACTGGTGGTGCATTTCGCAGCGCCACCGCTACATCAATCGGTGGACATCTCTTTAAAGTCGGGTCTTCAGGTGGCGGCGTCCCAGCTGTTTCAAGTGTCAAAAGTTCAGTAACAGCACTCATAGCGGGCGTTGATTGAAATACACCTCTCTCAGTGTGCACAAATTAATTACTTTTCTTTATACTCTGTAGTTTGTCTTTGTAACACTTTCCCCTGCACTCTACTTTTGTTTTATTATTTCACTTCCTACTGCACTTCAGTTTGAGTTGACTTTGCTAGATAATATGCAAAACAGCGCTTTTCACTATATTTTGGTACATGTGAGAATAAACAATTCATTCCTCTGAAATATTGGTGTAATACTTGTTATTTTTGCATCTACATGGTACCTTGTGGCATCTTGGCTGAGGTTAGAACTGTAAAGAGCGTTCGGCAAGAAAGAAAAAATACTTCAGGTTCATTTCTATCATGAGGCTTTCACCACTGGTCTGATATCAAGAGTGCAAAGATATATTAGCTTCACACGGGTGCCTTGGACATGAAATCTCAGAGCCACTCTGTCTTTGCATCATTCCAGGTTGCAGGACATGAATGTCCTCTAATGTCGACTCTTACATCAGGAAAATCTGTGTGGACCAGCAGTTGTATCACATTTCCTGTAGACAACAGGTAAAATGCAGCATCCAAATTCAGAATTCAGATTTATTGTCAGAGTACATACATGACATCACATACAACTCTGAGATTCTTTTTCCTGCAGGCGAGGCAGAATTACCACTATTGGTAGTGTAAAAAAACTGTACTCAAAGAAGATGTGTATACACGTAAACAAATAAAAAAATGTAAACAGAGAGAAAAAAATCAATGAAGTGCAAAAGTAAGAGTCTGTGGTGATGCACTTGTTTGCAGCGGCAAACAGCCCCGCTTGTCAGTCTCGGTCGGCGGGGCAGCTGCAGATGGGAAGGGCGCATGCGCACTTGCTTCCTTGTGACGCAAGTGCCGGGACATTGGGGGTGGGACCAGAGTCAGGCTTAAAGACTGCAGTGCGGAATTCAAAATAAAGCAGTTGTGATACTTGAGCTCCCAGCCTGCTGTCTCAGTCTCTTCGCTGCGCTCGCTCACAATTCACTACATTGGTGACCCCAATGAGTCTCCACATCCTGAAGACTTGACACAATGGAACCAGCAGCCATAGGCACCATTGTGTTGAAGCTGCCAACATTCTGGACAATCAGGCCCGCATTTGGTTTGGCCAAACCGAGCCCCAGTTCCAGATCAAACAGATAACCTCCGATTCGACAAGATACTTCTGTTGTCAGCTCGCTTGATCAGGAAGCCACCTCACGGGTCGATGACATCCAGGTGCCACCAGAGGAAGTTAAATACATGGCTCTGAAAAACCTCCCCATTAGCACATATGGTCTCTCACGAGGCAAGAGAGCTGCCAGACTCCTTCACTTGGACAGCCAAGGCGATAGGACCCCCTCTGCCCTCATGGACAAGATGCTCACACTGGCAGAAGTATTTGAGCAGGCGTTTCTTGAGCAGATGCCCAAAGACATCAGACTCCTGTTGACTGACGCGGATTTCAGCGACCCGCATAAGGTTGCAGCATGAGCAGACGTTCTCTACCGATCCAAATGTGAAGCCATAGACTCGGTCAACCGTGTTAACTGGCCACTGCCAAGGACAACACCCAAATCCAGTCCATCACATGAGTAGGCCCAGCCCTGCCAGAAAGCAGAAAGGTCTGATCCCAAATGGTATTTCTACCACCTGCATTAGGGGTGCATACGCATGCAGGTGCCACTAGCCATGCTCGTTTCCGGGAAACGATGGGGCCAGCCACCATTAGTGACTGCGGTGACTGGCTGACTGAACAGGCTTCTCTGTGTCTGGGACAGCATCTCAGGCCACAGATTCCTCAAGGACATGAGGGTTGAGGTAAGTCATACCCCTTACAGCACTTGAGACACGCACGAGACCCCATGGCCTGTCTCTGTGTGCTGCCAATAACACCGCCATCAGAACTTTTGTCAAGAGGCGAATTCCTGTACGTTTCGGAGACTTCACCTTCCAATGGTCCTTCGTGCTGGCTTCTATAGACAATAGACAAACCTCTATTGGGCGCAGATTTCCTGCGGGGACACTCCCTACTTGTGGATCTCCAGGGCAGATGATTAGTTCATGCTGAGACTTTCCACACCATGCCTCTAGGCACATCCAGTGAGCGGTCCACCCAGGTCACTTCTGTGAAAATTTAACACGGCCAGCACAGCCACCTCTTCACTGATTTTCCCTAAATTCTGCACCCTCAGTTTACAGCAGCATTGCCAAAGCACGGCATCCAACATCACATCGCTACCACTGACTTACCATTCCATTCATGGGCCCGCTGCCTGGCCCCAGACAAACTCAACCTCGCCAAGGAAGAGTTTAGATGCATGGAAGAGCTCAGCAATGTCTGCCATTCTGAGAGCCCATGGGTCTAACCTCTCTACTTGGTGCCAAAGTCCAACAGCAGCTGGAGTCCCTGTGGCAAATACAGGGACAACAATGTCAGACCCCTCCCCAATCCAGGATTTCGCAGCAAACCTCCATAACGTAAAGCTGTTCTCTAAAGTTGACCTGATCTGGGGATACCATCAGATCCCCGTGCACCCAGATGACATCCAAAAGACAGCAATCATCAACCCGTTCAGTCTGTTTGAGTTCCTTCTCATGCGGTTTGGTTTAGAAAATGCGGCGCAGAATTTCCAGTGCCCCACGGATGTGGTCAGCGGAGACTTGCCTTTTCTTTTCATCTACCTCAACGACATCCTGGTAGCCAGCAACACGCACAAGTAGCACGTGACACACCTGCACCAGCTGTTCACCCACCTCGTACAGTTTGGCCTCACCATAAACCCGGAGAAGTGCCAGTTTGGACTCACAGAAATAGACTTTCTGGGCCACAAAATTACCAAAGATGTCACCACCCCCCTACCCGACAAAGTGGACGCCATAGGACAGTTTGCCAGGCCGATGACACTGAAGGGCCTGCAAGAGTTCATGAGCATGGTAAATGTTTACAACAGGTATATCCCTGCAGCAGCCGAGATTATATGCCTTCTCTTCAATGTAATGTCAGACTCAACGAAGGAGCTTGCATGGACAGACGAAGCTCACAACACTTTCAAAGAGAGCAAAAAGGCCCTGGCCCTTACAACGATGCTAGTCCACCCATGAATGGATGTACTGACAGTCGACACATCCAACACAGCAGTGGTTGCCATCCTGGAATAGTTCATTGATGATTCATGGAGACCCCTGACCTTTTTCAGTCGCCACCTGCGACCACCCGAACTGAAGTACAGCGCATTTGACAGGGAGCTTCTCACCCTCTACCTGGCCATCCTCCATTTCTGCTCTTTCTGGAAGGACAGCCATTCACTGTCTACATGGATCACAAGCCGCTTACTTTCGCCTTCTCAAAGACCTCTGACCCGTGGTCTGCCCAACAGCAGAAGCACTTATCCTAGGTCTCAGAATTCACCACCACTATTTGACATCTTTCAGGAAAACACAACATTGTCGCCGATACATTCTCCAGGCCAGCAGTCAATGGAATGTCACAGGGCATCGATAACAATGATCTGGCCCTTGCTCAGCAAGACGACCCTGAGACACTCAACTTCAGAACTGCAATCATGGAATGGCAGCTCCAAGATCTCCCACTTGCTGCCAATGGCACTACGCTCCTCTGCAATGTCTCCACAGGCCAAGTCCGGCAGTTTTTTACATAATCCACGGTTCATTGCACCTCTCAATCCGCGCAACGGATTAAATGGTGTCTGCAAGATTTGTTTGGCACGACCTGCATAAACAGGTTACAGAGTGGGCAAAAACCTTCAATGACTGCCAGATGGCCAAGGTCCATCGGCACACCAAGAACCAACCTCAGCAGTTCGATGCCCCAACCTGCCAGTCTCACGGGGGTCGCGCTACCTGCTCACAGTGGTGGACAGATTTACTCGCTGGTCAGAGGCCATACACATTCTGGACGCCTCCACAGTAACTTGCACCAGGACTTCCTCACTGCCTGGTTCTCCTGTTTTGGTGACCCGGCAGATATTATGACCAACAGCGGGTGCAGTTCACCTCTTCTCTGAGGACAGAACTCTCTAAATTCCTGGGCACCCAGCTACATCGCACCACGACTTAACAGCCCCAAGCCAACGGGCTAGTCAAGCACTCCCATCGCCATCTCAAATCGGTGCTGATGGCTTGCCTTGAATAGCCAAACTGGGTAGACAAGCTACCTTGGGTTCTGCTGGAATATGCACGGTACCCAAGGAAGACCTTGGAGCCTCCTCTGCTGAACTAGTCTAATGGTGAGACCATTGCAGTCCCTGACCAATTTCTTCTGCCAGCAGCCAAATAGGACACCAACCCCTCAGTCGTCCTTGAGAGGTTGCTGGACAAACAGGGTTCCCTTGCACCACCCCCGCCATCATGACATGGTCAGCTGCCCTGCAACTAACCTACAGTCTTATCCTCATGTGAGTATGTATTTGTGCGAAGGGGTGAGCACAGGACTCCCCTTCAGCGACGTTAGGAGGTACCATACAAGGTCCTGCTTCCACATTCACTCTTGAATTTGGGGACAAGGAGGAGTTATTCACACTGGACCATTTGAAACCACCTATCTGGACTTGATCCACCAGTACAGGTTACCCCACCGGTGCATTGAGGTCGGCCGCCAAAATAGCACACCTCATCCTCAACACATTGCAAGACCATCGGTGCCAAGTATAGGGGGAGGGGGGGGGTGTTGTGTGGCGACACACATGTTTGCAGCAGCAAACCGGCCCTGCTTGTCATGCGCAGTTGGCGGGGCAGCTGCAGCAAGGGTGGCATTGTGAGACCATCTCTACTGGTCCAGACCGAAAGGGCACGTGCATGCTTGCGTCATCATGACGCAAGTCCTGAGACATTGGGGGCGAGACCAGAGACAGGCTTAAAGGTTGCAGTGTGGAATTCAAAATAAAGCAGTTGTGATGCTCAAGCTCACAGCCTGTTGTCTCAGTCCCTTCACTGCGCTTGCTCACAATCAGCTATGAGTCTGATTGAGGTTTTCATTAAGGAGTCTGATGGTGGAGGGAGTCACGTGATGGAGTAGTGGTTGGTCGAGTGGAACCTGCCCTCTCCAGAGAAAAGAAAAAAAGGTTTGAAAAACAGAGCTCAATAAACATAAAATGCAGGAAGAGAAAGATAAAGTTACAGAAAAGAGACAGAAGATGGCACCCAAAAGAGAAAAAGTAAGAATAACAGAGAAAAGGGAAGAAGGAAAATCACTGGAAAAGAAAGAAGAAAGCCTTACCTGCACGTTGGAGCAGAGAGCCACTGTGGAGAGGAGCGCCCGATATCAGATGTTGGTGAGTCCCCAGAGGAGCGGTGTCCTCCTGACCGGCCGACTTCAAAAATGGCTCTCAGAGCCAAGAAGAGGTGTGCAACTGTGCATGCGTGAAGAGTTGCGCATGTGCAGTGCACAATTAAAAGAAAAGGTTAATGCCAGCTGGAGGGGGACTCAGCTGAGGAGCGGCCAGCTGCGGACCAGCCAGCTGAGAGACGCCCAGTATCGGGGTGTTCGGCTGGGGGAAGTAAGAAAGAAGAAAAAAAGAGTGGTCCGAAAGAGAATAAAGAGCTGAAAGAGGGTGAGCGGCACAGGTCGACCTGCAGCGGGAGGCCCAACAACGGGAGACTCAGCAGCTGGAGGCCCAGCAAGGATACAGAAGCAGCTCACCAGAGAAGGGTGAAGATACATAGATACAGAGAAGATAAGAAGATGACACCGACATAGATACAGACACAGAAGAAGAGGAGGAAGAAGACCAAGAATTTCAAAGGAAAGAAGAAGGTAAAATAGAAGGACAAAATTTAGATAAAGCCTTTTTTGAAGAACAAATGAGGTCATTAAAAGAATGGCTATCATTAGAATTTAATTTAATCAAAAGAAAAAATGAAAAGAGCTGAAGATAGAATGCAAAACTGAGAGTTGGTCATGACTGAAATAGGGAAAAGAGGAAATGTGGAGGGACGAGAAGCTGCTGTAGAAATGGAGATAAATGATTTAAGAGGGAAGTTGGAAGAGAACGAAAAAAAATTAAAGAGGCACAAGATTTATTGTCACATAAAATTGATGTATTGGAAATTTACAGTAGATGAAACAATATAAAAATAGTGGGCCTAAAAGAAGGGAAAGAAGGGTCAGATACGAAGGAATTTATGAAAGGATGGATCCCAAAGGTTCTGGGAACGACAGATTCACATGAAGAAATAGAAATCGAAAGGGCGCATAGAGCGCTAGTACCGAAACTGCCACCACATTAAAAACCGAGATCCATATTGGTAAAACTTCTAAGATATACGACAAGAGAAAACATACTGGAACAGGCAAGAAAGAAGGTTAGAGAAGACAATAAGCCATTGGAATATAAGGGACAAAAAATATTTTTTTACCCGGACATAAGCTTTGAACTTTTAAAGAAGAGGAAGGAATTCAACATGTTGAAAACAATCTTATGGAAGAAAGAGTATAACTTTATATTAAGACATCCAGCAGTACTCAAAGTATTTAATCCTGGGGAATGGAATAGACTGTTCTTGGACCCAAAGAAAGCCCAAGAATTTGCTGAACATTTGCAGGACAGGAGAAGTGAGGAGGAGGAGTGACAAGAAGGAAGGCCGGTAAGAAAATATACAAAAATATGTAAAAATATAAAGTAAAGATAATGTATATATAAAGATTTAAAGATGGATAAGAGAAGGGGAAGAAGGGAAAAAAGAGAGGGAGAGCTTTGTTATATGTATAGGAAAATCGTGTTCTCTGGGGGGGAGGCTGGAGGGGGGAGAATAATGGTCACTGCAAAATCAGTTGACGCTTGGGAGTAAGTTCGCTAACCGAATGGAAAGGGGAGTTATGGTTGCCATCAAGGGACAATCCAAGGAAGGGAGGTTCATTTAGGGTTAAAGGATTATTGCTTGTGGGGATTGTATTTCGTGTCTTAAGTGCGTTGTCATATATTGAGATTAAAAAGGAAAACTTAAAAAACAGTAATGGAAAAAAAAGGGATGGAGGTGGTGAAGAGGCAGAAAAGAAGTGAAAATAAAGATATAAGATGGCCACGTTGGACTTTATGACTATAAACATTAATGGAATATATAACCAAGTTTAAGTGTATCCCATTGGGAAAAAAAAATCACATATAATTTAAAAGACAAAGTTACAATGATTGAAAAAACCTGGGAACCAGATATGGAACATAACAGAAAGAGCAGGCCTTGGACCACCACCACCTAAAACGATAAGAAGGTAAACACGATCAGATTTATTGTGAATAAGTAGATGATACGTCTTTTTTGTTTGTATTCCTTTTGTATAAAGATATTGTTTTATTGTATTTTACATGCTCAATATTTATTGATTTTGGTGGGGATGGGAAAGGGAAGGGAGGGATGGGGGAAAAAAGAGAAAATATCACTGTGAATATTTAAAGAGATGCATCTGTAAATATATTGGTTGATATGGTTCATGGTGCGATAAATAAAGAATTACAAAAAAAAGGAGTCTGATGGTGGAGGGGTAGCAGCTGTTCCTGAACCTGGCGGTGCGAGTCTTGTCTTTCCTGATGGTAGCAGCGGGAACAGAGTGTGGGCTGGATGGTGTAGATCTCTGATGATTGTTGGTGCTCTCCGACAGCAGCATTCCCTGTAGATGTTCTTGATGATGGGAAGGGTTTTGCCTGTGATGTCCTGGGCTGTGTGCAGTACCTGTTGCAGGGATTTCTGGTTAGGGCTATTGGTGTCCCAATACCAGACAGTGATGCAGCTGGTCAGCACACTTTCCACCACACATCTGTAGAAATTTGCCGGGGTTTCCTATGTCATACCAAACCTCCGCAAATTCCTGAGGAGGCAGATGCACTGGCATGCATTATTTGTAATGCCATTAGTGTGTTGGGTCCAGGAAAGATCCTCCAAGATAGTGACTCCTGAAAACTTAAATTTGCTCACTATCTCACCTTTGATCTGCTAATAATCTAGTACACATCTAGTTTTCTCTTTCTGACATCGATAGTCAGCTCCTTGGTTATGGTGACATTGAGCGTAATGTCATTTTCAATCTCCCTCCTGAATAGTGACTCATTGCTCCTTTTTGTACAAACCACTACAATGCTATTGTCAAAGAATTTGTAAATGGTGTTGTAATACCGAGCCACACAGTCATAGGTGTTCAGCGAGTTGAACAGAGGGGAAAGAATGCAGCCCTTTTGTGCTCCCATACTGATGGAGATTGTGGAGGAGATGTTCTTACTAATCCTCACTGATTGTGGTCTGGAGGGGAGGAAATCCATAATCCAATTACACAGTGGGGTGTTGAGTCTCAGGTCTTGGAGTTTACTGATCAGTTTTGATGGGATGATGGTGTTGAATGTCAGACTGTAGTCAATAAAGATCATCCTGATTTATGCATTTTTGCTGTCCAGGTGTTCCAGGGCCAGTGAGATGGTATCTACTGTAGATCTGTTGTTGCAGTAGTCAAATTCGTATGGATTCACACCATCGCTTAGACGGGAGCTGATATGCTTCAACACCAGCCTTTCATAACACTTCATCACTATGGATGTGATTGCCACTGGTCAATAGTCATTAAGGCAGGTTACCACACTCTGCTTGGGCACCAGTACATTTGAGGCCTGTTTGAAACAGGTGGGGACCACACCCTGCCAGAGTGAGATGTTGAGGATATCCATGAATACATTGGCAAGTTGGTCAGCACATGTTTTTAATACTTGGCTAGGTACTCCATCTGGACAGGGTGCTTTTCTCAAATTCACTCTCCTGAAGGCAGCACTTACGTCATCCTTGGATACGGACATAAGTGGTTAAAAGCTCTTTTGCATCATCCTCCCTCTCTGGAAAAAACAATACTACAGCCAAAACTGAAACAGTGGTTATCCTATGATCAGGGTAGAAACTATGTCAACATTTGAGGGAGTTCTCCAAAACAAGCCACAGTGAATTTCCCACATTAAGGTAGTGCAATCATGTTACAAAATTAACCATCAATAAATGATTAGCTATAAGGAAGTGGCATTACCTAAATAAGAAAGGGTAAATTTCAGCTACAAGCACTGAAGGCGACTCCATTAATAGCGTTCACATGAAGGTGAGGATACTGGAAATAATTGTGTAAAAACCTACTGCAGAGTAATGCATTTTGGCATATGTCAAGGAAATGTGGCCCAAGTGATTTGATGAGCCCTTTCAATAATGTAGCCATTCAATAATGGTGTGATTAGTCCACAGCAATACTTTCATTCCAAAAAAGCTGTAATATCCTTGTTTACCAGGAACTCCAGGGTATCCTGTTCCATGGTAGACATGTTGACAGATAGCACTCCTCTGCTCATTTATTAAATGCAAGAGAAAGAAAGCTAATATTTTAGTTTGTGGAGCAAATGCACTATTGGTGCAAGATGTGCAGTAAGAAGTAGGTTTTGTTCATATGGCTGATAGGAGAGTAGTAGTAGGAATTATGGATATAGTAGGGAGAGTGAATTTGAGGAAAGCATCTAGTCCGGATGGAGTACCTGGATGAGTATCAAAAACTTGTGCTGACCAACTTGCCAATGTATTCATGGATATCTTCTACATCTTATTCTGGCATGGGGTGGTACCCACCTGTTTCAAACAGGCCTCAATTATACTGGTGCCCAAGGAGAGTGTGGTAACTTGCTGAAATGATTTGCTTTTATGCCTCTTCTCTTTGCCTTTCAGTTTGGTCTGCCTCACACTGTCTCTGTTTCTCAGCCTCTTCTATCCTCAATTTCTCCAATTCCAATTGCAATTCACCAGATCTATCCTCTGGAAAATCTTCTAAGTCTTTCTGAACAAATTTCCTCTCACCTATATAATATTTCACTATAATCCACTGAATTTGTACTTTCCCCATCCGATGTTTAACTTCAGTCAGTTTTAATGCCTTAGAAATAACCATCAGTTCCTCTTTTCTCTTGCTCTTCAGCTCTGCGAGTGATGGTTCTGACAAAAACATATCAACATCCATTGCTGCTGTTTTTTACACTCAAGCTTTAAATTAGCTTGAAAAAACAATTGAGTAATAACCCACAAAATTCGTGTTCAATTGACAGGACGAACCCCCATAAAATGTTATGAACCCAAAGGACCCCAAAATCCAGCAGCAATAGACATTCACCAAGACAAGTATTTACTTAAACAGAAGTTGTTTTTAATTATCTTTAAACATGAAAACAGAATCAAACTTTAACTTATCTCTACTCTTAACTAACCCAAATTAACCCCCTTCTAATTCTAAGTGCATGTGTATTTAAATTTAAGAAAAGTTCTTTGGTTCACAGTTCAATCTCACTTCTCCTTCTTCCAAGTTCTCTGGATACAGGCAATTCTTATACTGTGCACAAAATTTAAAATGTATAAAGTTCACCAGGCTTTGGTGCTCGAAAGGTAAATGTTTACCACTCAGGAAAGTTCTCGTAGGGTTTGCAGAGAGAGATTTGTTGTTCCAGGATTTCCACAACTGAGGTACCACCATTAGTCATCTCGATGTCTCACTGATGAAACTTTCCCCATCAGGGTTTTCCAGATGGTAACCTCTTTCTTCAGGCTACCACAGAATTGCTTTCTGTTCCCTGATTCCAAGAGAAACATCAGACAGATAGGACTTCCAGCCATCCACTGCTCTGGAACTTTCTGTTTCCAACCAGCTCTTCCTGGCTTGCACTGTTCAGCTTCTTTCAGTGTCAGACACACACATTGAGAGAGCTTATTGAGATTGGTCTCACCTCTCTCTCTCTCTCTCCAACTGCCAACTGCCAGGAAGCCCATATAACTCTCTCACTTGCAAATAACCCCACCTTCTTCAGCAAACCACAGGAGTTCTCCTCCCTTGGTCAAGCTGTTGTCTTAGATAAACAAAACCCAGGAGTGACCTTTCTGTGAGCACACTGTAGGTACTTGCAGCCAGTTTGTCTCCTCCAAAACAATGGCTATTCATTTCATGACATCATTTCAATTAGCACCTACTTGTGAAATGAACATAAAGTCTCCAAAGATCCTGCAATGCTACTGAATATGAATTCTTCAGTATTTCAAATAAGATCTGTTTTAAAATGTGTGTATGTATGTAACCCACTAATCTTACCAAATTCTTCCAATATTTATCCATTACAGATTATCAACCCATGGCACTCATGTTAACTGTGACAAAGTGTTTTAAAAGGCTTGTGTTGAAGCACATCAGCTCCTGACATGGATCCATTCCAATGCGCCTACTGTAGCAACAATGGTAGGTCTACAATGGATGCCAACTCACTGGCTCCACACAAATCCCTGGAACACCTGGACAGGAAAGATGCATACATCAGGATGCTCTTTATCGACTACAGTTTGGCAATCAACATCATTATCCCCTCAAAATTGATCAGCGAACACTAAGACATAGGACTCTATTGAGATAGTGACTACCAAGAACTTAAATTTGCTAACCATCTCCACCTTTGATTCTCCAGTGATCTCTGGTTTTCCCTTCCTGAAGTCAACAATCATCTCCTTGGTTTTGGTGACATTGTGTGCAAGGTTGTTGCTGGTGCAACATTCAGCTAAGTTTTAAATCTCCCTCCTATATGCTGACTCATTGGCCCTTTTATACAACTCACTACTGTAGATCATCAGTGAATTTGTGGATGGTGTAATTGTCATATTGAACCACACAATCAGACACAGGAGGAACTGACTGAATAATGATTATAAACCTCCATCTCCTAAATGTTCTCATATATCAGAATAAATAGATCTGAGGCTCTGATAGCTCAGTGGAAGGCTCCAGTAGCTCGATGGTATATAGCAGGTAGAGCAGGGAGCGAAGATCTCAGCTCCAGCACTTTTGGAGATTGCGGAGATTTTCTGGCCGATTCTCACTGATTGTGGTCTGAATCCAGGATCCAATTACACAGTGGGCTATTAAGTTCTTGGTAGTCACTATCTCAGAGAATCTTTCCTGGATTCAACACACTAATGGCATCATGAAGAAAGCACATCCGTGGCTTTACTTCCTCAGAAGTTTGCAGAGGTTTGGTAAAATATCAGAAACCCTGGCAAATTTCTACACATGTATGGTGTAAAGCGTGCTGACCGGGTGCATCACAGTCTGATATAGGGACACCAATATCCCCTCAGTGGAAAGCTCCACAAAAGGTAGTGTATACAGTGGAATGCTGATGGTCGGAGAGCAGCAGCAATCATCAAGGATCCATGTCACCTAGCACACACTCAGTTCTTGCTGCTACCACCAGGAAAGAGGTGTAGGTGCCACAAGACTCGCACACCAGGTTCAGGAACAGTTGTTACCCCTCCACCATCAGAGTACTCAATTTCAAACTCAATCAGGGACTCATTTAAGGACTTATATTTTTGTATTTTATTGATTTTTTAAAAATTTCTCTCTGTGTTGCACAGTCAGTTTATTGACATTATTTGTTTACATGTGTACGTTGAGTTCAGTTTTTGTTTCCACATCCAGTAAGTGATAATTCTGCCTTGCCAGCAAGAAAAAAGAATCTCAGGGTGGTGTGTGATGTCAGGTCTATACTCTTGACAATAAATCTAAAATGAAAATTAACTGGTTAAGGGAACTGTGAGTGCAAAGGGTAGACAACTACACAAAAGCAGTAACTTTGGCTGAAAACTTCATGCCACTAAATTTCTCATGCCATTGTTACTATGATGGGTTATCATGTTAATTTGTATGGTTTCTCCATTAATGCCTCTGTAATGTCAGCTCAACATTTAATTTTTTTAGGATTGGAAGCGGACAACATTACACACCCACTTGGCTCCAACAAAACTATATGCATCATGTTTACAGTTTTCAGCATCTTTGTGCTATCAAGATCCTCTATTTTCTTTCCTCATTCTAAGATAAATGCAAGGGTATTATTGTTTAAATTTGTTTCAAGAGATAGATATGTTGCTTTGTAGATGGTAAATTCCATTTATGCCCAAAACCATGTTGACATGCTGGGGAAGTCTGACCTCTAATCCCATCCAACAGATGTAGAAATCAAACCTGGAATTAAAATCTACCCAATTGTTCCCTGGATAAGTTCTTTGTTCACATCTACATTACATTTTAGCATCTATATTATGGCCTATATTAGGTAAAGATTCCATTATTGTTAGAAGGTAATATGCATGAAATGCTTTAACTATGTCTACTGTAAGGAAGACAGAGAATCACCACATTGTCCAGCACCCATCAAATAAATGAGGCCCCACCAAGGAACAAACTCATGACCCCTGTTTTACAAGACCAGTGTTCTAACCACCGAGCTACTGGAGCCTTCCACTGAGCTATCGGAGCCTCAGATCTATTTATTCTGATATATGAGAACATTCAGGAGATGGAGGTTTATAATCACTATTCAGTCAGTTCCTCCTGTGTCTGCTTGTGCCATTAAAATATGGTTTCCCACTCCTAACATTGTTTGAATCATATTGCAATTATTTCCCCAGTATTGTTGCCATTGTCTATTAACTGGCCTCCCATCAGAACCAATTGTATCTTCCATCAGCAGATGTAAAACAAAGCCACCTGAGTGCTTCACCATCCAGACGACAAAAGCAGATATTGGAAGTATTTTCCAGTAAACTAATTGTGGGATCCAGATGCTTGTTATAAAGCACTTCAACTCTATCTGTGCAGTTTATGATATTATGAATGCCCCTTAATGAAAGTATTGCAGTGCATTTTGTTGCCTGTTCATTATTTCTAACATAACTGGCTTCAATTTCTGACTGACCCTCACTGCATTTCAGTTTGTATGTATTTATAATTCATTTTCACAAGATAAAGGAATAGAAGTAGGCCACTTGGACCCTTGAGTCTGTTCTGCGACTCTACCCTAAGCTGAACTATACTCACACCTAGTTCCAATTGCCAGCCTTTTCCCCATATTCCCTGATGTCCTGACCAATTAGATACTTATGTTAAGTTGTACTTTGGAGACAATATATGGTACTTAAATAGAAATAATTACAGGAGGTAGAAGAGCAATTGACTTCATCTTAATATCCAAAGTATCTATAAACTACTGCTTTATTTTAATTTCTTAAATTTCACTGATTATTTGAATTAGACATAAATTTTAAAATTTAAATGTACAAAATGTTAAATGTAAGCTTAAATTTAGACATACAGCATGGTAACAAGCCCTTCTGGCCCATGAGACTGTGCCACCAAAATTCCCCAATTAACCTACAACCCCTGTATGTTTTGAAGGGTGGGAGGAAAGCAAAATACCAAGAGGAAGCCCACGCAGACATGGGGAGAATGGACAAACTCTTAACAGACAGTGTTGGATTCAAGCCTGGGTTACTGGCTGTGTGTGGTGTTGACCACACTATGCTGAATGTTAACTAAGAAACCTACATTATTAAAAGATTTTATATTTAACTATTCAAAAGAATATGGTTACAGGCAGAGACAGTAAGAACATGTTATATAAACATAGAACAATCCAGCACAGTACAGGCCCTTCAACCCACAATGTTGTGCTGACCTATGTAAACCAACTCCACAATAATCTAATTTTTCCCTATCTCACACACATAATCTCTATTTTCCTTATAATTTATCAGAAGCTTCTGAAGTGCACATCTGTACAATGAAATTCAGATTAAAATTTAAACCTACAAAAAGCTTCAGTGCCATGTACCTCCTTTACAGGGAATACTTGCCGTATGTAAATTGATGTATTTGAGATTTTATGTACTATTTACTGAAAAGCTGCCTGAAATGTCTTATAGATTAAAAAGTGTGTTCTTAACAATGTATTCGAAAATAATTTCTTCTCATCAATCTTTCTGGTTTTGTACAAGTCATTTTATTTCTGTAGGTTCAAACTTCCATGAATTTCTAAATTTCATGGATTTTGTTTGTTCATAATATTTCAGATTCAATTTTAATCCGTATGCATGCCAAACATTTATTAAAATTATTTACAAATGATTATTGCAGCATTTAGATAAGAAGGTCAGCCTTTAATGCTGCTCTTTCTAATGCAGTCTCAAAACAAACATATACCATGGCTGCGGCAGAAGAAATAAAGGCTGCAGGAGAGAGGGAGAAGGCTCTACATTTCACAAAAAGAGACATTGAAGTCCTGCTGCATTTAGTAGAGGCTAAGAGGAAAGTATTGTGCTCCCAAGGGTGACTAATTAGAAGCATCCTACCAGAGGCACCATTAGAAGACTTTAGCAGGAAGTAGCCTCGTTGTGTCCTCTAATATTGAGAATCCCTGCAGCGTGAGTAATACTCCTAGAATCTTACAACATGACTGAAATTGATAAAGTGAGCTCTGTAAATACTGGTATTTTATGCTGATCCTCACACGCACACACACATGTACATATCTCACCCTCTTCTACACCACCTTTTCTAGAAGAAAGTGACTTAGACCAAGAGGGAAGGGAGGGATATGACGATGATTACAGTATGTATGTAACCAATAGCCAGCCACATTATCTCTCTTGAAGTGACAGTCTCTGAGGGACGTGGGGTATAAATGAATTGCAATCTGGCTGTAGGAGTTTGATGAGGGAGGTCATTGGGAGGGGAGAAAGAGGAGAGATCCATGTATTACTGACTCCCCCAGAAGGTTAACAAGGACCACATTTGGGATACTGTCATGAGGGGTCATGCAGATTTATAACGATCTGAGCATTTTGTCAGACTTGACCCACCAAATGCAAAAGATGGCAAAAAGTTGTCCATATCTATGCTCTTGCAGGAGGAGACTGAACTCCATGTGATCTTGTGCTCCTTCTTTATTGGAGATCAGCAACAATCCTGTCAACCACCATTGACTGGTCTATGTGACAGTTTCAGTGGTGGGATTGAAGGAAGTCATGGGAAGTCCTTCTGCTTTTGATGCTGAGTGGTCTAAATGGAAGACACTTGAGGCTCTTCAAGAACAAGAGTATACAACCAGGGTGCATTTTTATGTCCTGGCTGAGCAGGAGATGCTACTCAGAAGAAATTGCTTTTCTCAAGGGATAGGTGGATGCCATCCATCACAACCTGTGGTTCCACCGGAGTTAAAGATGATACATGACAGCTGTTCTACTAAACAGAAAGATGATAGATATGAGCAGAACATTCACCTAAAGGAGCAGGGAGCTGGCACATGGGAACTCCTCTCTCCTGCAGAAATAGTAAAATGGCATCTCCTCTCCTCACCCATACATTCCTCTCCATCATAAGCAGAATCTTATTCAGATTGCTCAGAGGACAGTCTTCAAAGAGGATTTCAAAGACAGCAGAGAGCAGACACATGCCGTTCAGAATCTTTCATCTGAAGCAACAATGTCTGGATGTTGAATCAATGATTACAAATCTGCATGCCAGCAGATTTGTTTGACCATTGGCTTCCAGACCTTTGATATATCATTAAGTTATGCCCCTGTCATAAGGGCACCAAGTTTCCATGCATATTCACCCCTGCTCCACAGCCAGCCTTACAAGACTGCTCTTTCAATTAATTTTGGACACCACCTTGGTCCACAAAGACATGAGTGTAACAGAGTAACTAGATTGCAACAACAAAAAAAAATCACACAACAGGCAAGGCAGATCCAAAAGTTTTGGATTTTTTTGTTTTAAATTATTGTAAGTATGCTAGAACTATTAAAATGGATCCTAATTTAGGGCAATTAAATGTTCATTATGGAAAAAAAAAGTGACATTGAAGTGAATATAATATTGAATTCCACCACTTTAGGCTACTCAGCTTTTCTGTTTGGATCAATATGGTCTACTTCTGCTGCAGGTAATATTGGCTCAGTTTTTTCTCTCATCATATTGGGCATTTCCCAAGTGTTACATTTCCTAGCCTTTGTGCTCCTTTGTTCACGTTTTCTCTCAAATAGCACAATTATCTTACCAACCAGAAAACTTGACTAACAGCTCATTCCCACAACAACTTCATTTCACCCTATCAGAGATAATCCCCCTGTCCTATCTATTCTCACCCATAGAAGCTCTAATTCCTATGAATGTTTATAGCATTTTCTTTTGAAAAAAATAGTTTGGAATAAATCAAAGGAGATTAGTTTAGATAACCCAATTTTAATACTTTATTTTTATTTCTTGCAACATTATTCATTTTTCAGAATATGGACGTCATTGGCAAGGGCGAGATTTATTGTCCTTAGAAAGATCTGGTGAGCTATCCTGTTGTACTACTGTAATCTTTCCAATGAAAGATGTCTCACCAAACTGTTGGGTGGAGAGTTCCTTTGTTTCTTGAGAAACTGCTTTAACTCTCTGGTTTTATGTAATTGAATGGCTTGACCATTTTTTACAGGAATGGTTAAGAGCAAAACATATTATTCTTGCTCTGAAATCTCAACCAGGTAAGGACAAGGAGAACTCTTCCTTTGAAGAACATTAATGTACCTGATGGGATTTTATAATATTCCTGTATTTTTATAAT
This sequence comes from Narcine bancroftii, assembly GCF_036971445.1. Classification (NCBI taxonomy): domain Eukaryota; kingdom Metazoa; phylum Chordata; class Chondrichthyes; order Torpediniformes; family Narcinidae; genus Narcine; species Narcine bancroftii. The sequence goes on along the minus strand of NC_091470.1, from coordinate 290,796,375 downwards.
GACTATTAATGAGAATATTATTTTTAAAATTAAAATAATCACAGATTATTTAATCAACCAAATTTAGTTCACACACCTTCCATTAGAGGGATTTAATTTACATCTCTGATTGTTCATTATTCTTGACTGGTTCACTAATTTACAGTTGCACCATCACACTAATAACAACCTTGCACTCAAGGTCCCCAAAACTAAGGAGCTGATTGTTGATTTCAGGAAGGGAAAACCAGAGGTGTATGATCCAGTGATCATTGGGGGACCGGAGGTGGAGAGGGTGAGCAAATTTAAGTTCTTGGGAGTCACTATCTCTGAGGATCTTTTCTGGACCCAACACATTAATGGGGTTATGAAGAATGCACGTCAGCACATCTATTGCCTTAGGCGTTTGCAGAGGTCTGGTATGACATCGGAAACCCTGGGAAATTTCTACAGATGTGTGGTGGAAAGTGTGCTGAGCAGCTGCATCATGGTCTGCAATCGGGACACCAATACCCCTGAGCAGAAAGCTCTGCAAAAGGTTGTGGACGCAGCCCAGGATATCACAGAAAAAACCCTTCCCACCTTCAAGAACATCTACAGGGACTATTGCCATTGGGGAGCAGCAGGAATCATCAAGGATCAACATCACCCAGCACATGCTTTATTCTCATTGCTACCATCAGCAAATAGATGTAGGAGCCAGAAGACTTTCACAACCAGCTTCAGGAACTCCTGCTACCCCTCCACCATCAGACATCTCAATATCAAACTCAATTACTTATTTAAGGACTCTTACATTTTATTTTTTCTCTCTGTATTGCACAGTCAGTTTGTTTACATTTCTTTTTTTGTTTACATGTGTAAATTGAGACAGTTTTTGTTTTGCACTACCAATAAGTGGTAATTCTGCCTTACCTGCAGGAGAATTAATCTCAGGGTTGTATGTGATGTCATGTATGTACTCTGACAATAAATTTGAAACCTGAATCTGATTATAGGAACAGAAATATTGTGTCAGAATCACCCAATAACTTCTGGAAATGCTGGTTCAAAGTAAAAGGATTTGATTAAAGCTGCAATGGTGGAATCTTCAGCAACTGGCCATAGTTTTCATTTAGTGAGCGAGGAAGACAATTAATCTCCACTACAAACAGAAGGGTTATGGAATCTTATTTGAGGAACCTGTACTGTGGTATCTCAGGGCCAAAATAATTGGCTTCTGAGGACCAAAATCTTTGCCTTTTTCTTGTTAATTATGTCTTTAGTCACTGAGGCTGAGGTAGTTGTTCTCATTTTTGCAATTCTTAAAAATTTTACTCCAATATCTGAATCAAAGCTACTGTGGTGTCTACAACCAAGTGACTTTGACAGAACCTGGTCCAAATAAGTGATCGAGGATATAGAATGATGCTTTGCTCCTTGATTGTGACAATACTGACTGAGTGGTAAACAACATTGATAGGACATAGAGAAAGCAGGCAACCACTGATGGGCAAATCAAGAACAAGAGAGCAAGGATACAAAATTAAACCTAAAATAATTGGGATAGGAAATACCAAGGCAAAATTGCAGAACAAAAATGATGGCTGAAGAAAATTAAACAACTAGATTTGGTAAGACCCCAGACACATGGAACCATAGTTAATATTAATGCATAGGTAACTCCAACTTGGATCAGATGGACTGAATGGCTGTTTTCCATGTTGTAATTTTAATGCAATTCATTCTTCATTCATCTCTTTAAAAAACATTTTATGATGATATAACTTCAAGGTTACCATAGACAATATTGAAGCACCAACATTCATCTTTATTTCTGGGTTAGTGAAACACTTCCCATTTCCAAATCTGAGGGCTCTGAGGTGGCTGATAAGGCCACTGTAGGACTGTGGACACTCACAGGTGGAGATTAATGGGGCAGATGAGTTGGTTTCCTGCAGTCTCATTACAGACCTTTTAATCATTCAAAAGCTCGCAAGACTGAAAACCATTACAATTATCCAGAATGGTGGCATCAAATACAAATAAAGATTATGAGATGAGATAGTCAGAATTTAGAATTTGATTGCTTGATTTATTCTTAAATGAACCTGAACCATCTTTTTGCCAGTCACACACACACACACACACACACACACACACACACACACACACACACACACACACACACACACACCTAGCACACCACAATAATATTTCTAATAAAATACTTGAAATAGAAGGGAAATGTATCTTAAAGGGCTTTGTTTTGTCAACCTTGTGTCATATTGACAGTTTATTTATGTCAAAAATGGAGTGATTAATTTGCATACTTGTTATATTAAAGCCTTTGAGCATGTTATTCTCTGTGCATCTATTCATCTAAAACAGGAGATTTGGTTGCACGTGTTCACTGGTAGTGTGTTGTGCTGCCTGCTTTCCTGCCTAAATCCAGAACCCTTCCGAAGACTACTGTGAAACCCTACCCATAGTTATAAGCTAATAAAAGCATTTGTTCTCCCTCCAGTTGTGAGAGCTTTTATTCGCGCTACAACGTGCCACTCTGTTTTCAATACAGAAGCAAACAAGAAAGATTGCAGATGCTGAAAAATGGGAACAACAAACAAAATGTTGGAATTAAGTCCAGATGAAGGGCTCTAGCTTGAAATATCGACCATTCTTTTTCTCCCACTGATTCTGCGCTCAGTTCTCCATGTTCCTGCAGCAGGTTGTTTAGTGCCAGGTTCCAGCACCTGCAATCTCCAGTTCTTTTTGACTTTTGTTTTTTTTTACAACAACACATCTGAAAGGATAGTATTTGAAAAGTAACAATCTTAAAAGGCCAACATGGCCTGTTTCCACTCCGTAAATGGTTATATGGTTATATAATTGTAAAATCTAATCTTATGAATGTTTTGAAAATTTAAGGATGTTCAAGAAAAACACTGAAAATAATCAGAGAACCTGATGTTCATCTTGCCACCGCGCTCTCTCCCCTTTTTGTAGTGACATTTCTCTTTTCAGACAGATTACCTAATTTCTTATGGATTATTGTTTTTATTCTCCGAATCACAACATAACTTAGTGCATTAAACGTGCTTCTTTCCTCCTGTCCCCTTTTGTTCTTTTGCCAAATACTTTATTTGGTTTACAAATGTACATTAGTCACATGAACTCTTTGCCTAGCGAAAGAAAACATTAATTTAAAAAAAAATACTTAGTAAAAATTGACATTATAAATTTCGTAAAAATACTGGCATTTCAGGAGGAAATCAGGGGAACATCACCCAGTCCTCATTGAGGGCTCGGCTCAGTAGTGGAGAGGGCTAAGAACTTTAAATTCCTGGCTGTAAACCTCTCTGAGGATCTGTCCTGGAACCTTCATGTTGATGCAATGACAAAGAAGGCTCACCAGTGGTTAGACTTTGTGAGATGTCTGAGGAGGTTTGGTATGTCACCAAAGAGTCTTGTAAACATCTACAGGTGTACTATGGAGAGCATTCTGGCTGGTTGCATCACTGCCTGGTATGGAGGTGCCAACTCTCAGAACAAGAAAGAACTCCAGAGGGTTGTTAACTCGGCCTGCGACATCACAGACACCAGACCACTCCATTGAGGACATTTACGTGAGGCAGTCTTAAAAAAGCAACTTCTATTCTCAAAGACACCCACCACCCAGGCCATGCCCGCTTCACTCTGCTAGCACTAGGGAAAAGGTACAGGAGCCTCAAGATGAGCACAAGGGCAGCTTCTTCCTCGCTGTCATCAGATTCTTGAATAATCAATGAACCAAAGACACTGGCTTACTTTTTGTGCACTTCTGTTAGTATTATTAATTTATCTGTTATAGTAATGTCATAAGATGATTATAATATGTATGCTTGCACTATAATGCTGCCACGAAACACTGAATTTCCTGACTTGTTCATGACAATAAATCCTGATTCTGATTTTCCAGTTCATATGCGACAATTAAGCCAAAACCATGAGCAGATTTTGAGTGAACATTCTGGGCAGCAAGGATGTGTTCACAATATTCATGGTATTTGTAAAGTATGCACTTGAACAAAGGAATTAGAAGTATGTGGTGATGCCCCACCAGCCTACTGCAGGGGGCGATCTCTGTACCTGCAGGAAGATCACTGGAGGGCCAACCACACCTGGCTGGCTGTCAATCAGCCGACATGAATAGACCTAACTCCACCTGGCTGGCTGTCAATCAACTGCCTGGGATATAATCCTGAGCTGGCCCCTCCCGAGCCAGTCACTCAGGAGTCACCAGTAGGGCTACCACTGCAGCAGACACTTTTAACGGAATGGAGCCTGTTGTACAGTCTTTCTCGAGTTTTGTGTCTGCTTACTGGTGCAGCAGGGCATCACAAAGGACTCAACAGGTCAGGCAGCATCCATGAAGAGAAATAGACAATCAATATTTCGGGCAGGCACTCTTGGCTTTGAGTCTTAGGTGTAACTCTGTAGATGTCTGGCTGACAGTTTCTCAGATTGTTCCCTTTCCTGATTCTGGTGGGGGTGGAAGTATTTGATGAATGGGCAGACAAGCAGTTCCCACACTTATATTCCATTTGGTTGCCGCCTGCAGCATACAGTCGACACGACAGCCTGCTCTCCTTGGCCTTTCCTGCCCTCCCAGCTCCACTGCTGCCTTGATTTATTGGAGTCGCCCATCTGACGGGAAGCCAGCCCCCTCCCCCTCACCTCTTGTACATTCAGCTGAAACTCTCGCTTAAATCCAAGGAAAACAATGCTCCACTTCCCTCGTGTTGACCATTTGATCCCTCTGAAGTAAGGGAGGAGGGGTCCTGTGAACAGGGGAGGTGGTGCATCTAATATATTTAATACCAACGCATTGCTGAAGTAAGATGACCGAGGAGGGAAAGTCGGAGAGCAAAGGAGAAATTAGCAGCAAAGATTTGGAAAAACAGCTTCGCCTTCGAGTTTGTGTTTTGACTGAAATTCTGAAGACTGAGCGAGATTACGTTGAGACACTGGAGTTCCTCGTCTCCGTAAGTTTGTTTTCTCCTCTCTCTCCAACCTTGAGCCGTTTCATGGCCCTGCTTCATTTGCAGCTGACTTCATGTGCCACAGTGAGTTGAGTTTCCCGTTTAAACGGTAAGGTTTAAAAGAACACGGAGGGTTATTAATATTTGTGAACACGAAAGCACGTATCCCGTCGGACGGCTGTCGTCACATTTTAAAGTAGATTTTTGATAAAAGTTTGAAGATTAAACCTATTTCGGTACAACGGAAACTCTTGAGTTTCCTCTCCATCCCCGTTCACTGGCTTTGATTGAGGTTAAAGGGCCACCGAGTTTCTCGTGTCACTGTAAACTTCAATCGAGCACACATGCAAAACTTGGCATGGTCCAGATCTTCTTGCTGCAATTAAAAAAAAACAATGCTCCACTTCCCTCGTGTTGACCACTTGATCCCTCTGAAGTAAGGGGGTCCTGTGAACAGGGCATCTAATAGATTTAATACACACACACAGGGAGATGCTGCAGGAACTCATCGGGTCCCGCAGCGTCCACAGGAGGCAAAGATAAACAAGCGGCAGTTCGGGTCTGAGCCCTTCTCCAACCACAGCGGCTGTTTCATTTCTCGCTGCGATGCTTAAGATTTACTCGGCTTGGATCGCCGTGGCCAACACGGGGCACCGAGTTCTGGTGGGGCACGCTCCTCCCCAAATAAAACATTCCCGTGCCTTTTGTGAAAGACGGTTTATCAATAGACATTATTGGGAAACTTTGCCGAGGGCAACCCTGAGGGAAATGGTTGGAAAAGGCGGTGTGAGGGTCTCCACCCACCCCCTCAAACTGTGATGAGGGAGGAAATGATGCGTATCCCGGGAATTTAGAATCTATTTATATGAATTGATTTCCTAAGGGCACCCCGAGGGACCCGGAGCGAGTTCAGACAATGGGCCATGAAACGGCCGATATCCTTTAGGAAAACACAACATAGACGTGGTGTTAGTTTGGGAGCGTTTGCCTATTTTGTAAATTTCCGAGAAACGTCTGAGTGATGCCTTGTCACAGCACAGTTTAGAAAGTCGCGCGTGTTTCAGGGTTTCAACAAGGACTTGCAATAATTCCGAGAAGAACCGACTGTGTAATGTCTGACCGTTTCGGCATTTGTGACTTGAAACTGGGTAATTGACAGATTTACCATGAAGGCTTGCAAGTCGATCATGGCGACGCGGAGCTGGGCTCTTCTCTCCGTCCAATACACTCGCGTGCTGGACAAACTCAGCAGGTCACGCAGCTGGAAAGGCCCTTTCATGCAGTGGAAAAGGCGGAGATTCTCCGCCCTTGCGTCGGGAGACTGACTTCTATGAATGCGCCATGGCCGGCTCTAAGGCGCCCACTGCAGTCCCTCTCAGGGAACGATCATCCGGTGCCTCACGTGACTATAATGCTGGTTCGGGGTGGGCTGATGACGTTGCGATGACGCTGTCAGCCAGTGACCCCTCTCCCCTCTCTCTCCCACCCACTCACCCCTCTCCGTCCATGACCTCCTCAGGGCAAGGGAGGCCAGTGGGGGCTGTCTGGGTGGAGGCCATCAGGTCAGGGTGGTCAGTGGGGGCTATCAGGGCGGGGACAATCTGGGCGTGGGTCCTCGGGGTGGCTGGTGTGGGCTGTGACTGTCCCGCCGGCCACTCTGGTACCTCGCTGGGCGCTTAAGCCTTTGGGGGCCACTGTCCATGGCTCAAAATGTAGCAGGGTACTGGCCGTCTTCCCGACCCATAATCCTCCACACAGCTGGAACTATTTTGGGAAACACAGAGCGGTTCCAGCTGTGTGGGGGGTTATGGGTCGGGAAGATGGCCATTGCTTTGCCGCGTATTTATGACGGGTGGCGCAATGGCACCAGTTGCCCCGCCTTTATCAGCTTCGGAGGGAGCTACGAGGCACTGCTCAACATGAATGCGATGCAGGAACAGCCCTAAGCTGCTCCATGAAAGGTAAGTTTATGTTTTCCCTCGGCATTTATAGCCGGGCCCATGTGGAGGCCTAGCATGAAAAAGCTTGGAGTTACCAATGTTTCGGGCCTTGACCCTTCATCAGACTGCGTGATGGACTGAGTTTCTCCAGAACGTTTGTGTATTGCACTCAAACTCACTCTAACTTACATGTTTAATTATGCAATTTCTCAGATTCCTTCCATTCATAGATGTCTATAACTAAAATAAAAATGAATGAAATAAAAACTTTTTAGTAATTTAAAGTGGTCCACTGCATACGATTGTTCAGTTATCCAATTCCCTCAAACCCTGCCTCACTTGAACAAAGGCTACATTGATCTTGACAGTATGAACAGCACTAAGTGATACATTACAAACATTGTGTCAGTACTATGACAGTTGATTGTCATATACATAAGTCCAATGCATTTCATATCTGTTAAACCTTAAATTGTCACATTTGGATTAAGCTAATGAGTCAGCACTTGATGGTTCAAGTGCACCAAAGCTTATACACAGTATAAAGCTGTGACATCATGGGAAGATAATGTCAATTCAGTGTGGGATGGGGAAATTTGTGAATGAAAATAAATAACTGAATAAAATAAATTACTTCAGGGATGAGTGACCCACAAAACTAAATTTAGCCATCGTTGTCCGAAAGTTACCAAAGCTGATTTAAAAAAAATGAAAGCGAGTTTATTTACAATAATATATTTATGGTGAAAAATCTTTCCACATTCGTAGTGTCATTTTCAGAGATATTCGAAGGAAAAAAGTGCAATTAAAAAAAATCATTGTCAAATTTGTTTGTACATTCAAATGATGATGTTGATTGTCCTATATATATGGCACAGTGTACATCCATTAGCAACTAATTTCCAACTGAACTTGTACTATACAAAAATCATAATGCAGGTATTATGCTAATTGAATTAAATTCAAGAGACAGTAAATGCATAATACTGTAATTCTGGAACAAAAAAAATTACTTGCAATAGTGCAGACAGGCAATTCTGTTATTGAACATTGTAGTTTTGGAAGGTTATTATCCCTTCTTGTTTGAGGAGCTTCCCCACCAATCTTAGTTGTAAATAAATGATAGGCTCATTGAACATTTAGACTAGTATGTACTGATTAGAGGAAATTAGGATGTAATTGAGAAGGGTAGGCCATGCCTGGTTAATTGAGAGTTGCTTTTGAGGAGGTAACTAGCATGGTGGATAGGAAGGCAGTGGTTGTGCACCTCCAAAAAGCTCTGCACAAACACAAAAAAAAGCACTTGGAATTTGAAGTGATCCTATGATATAGACTGGGAATAGACAAAGAGAATAAGATTACAAGAATGCATTTACGTGGCCTTTGGTTTCTATCAATAAATGAAATTAAGGTAACAATGTTGAGGTGCACTGTTGGGAGGAATTGATAGTTATTAGAATGTGAGTCGGAAGCTGTCATTGAACATGCCCCTGAGATGGGCTTTGAGAGGGAATGTGGAAGGAATAAATTGGAAAATTGAAATAGACTCGAATTTTAAGAAACGATGGAATCTAAGAAAAGAATTGTATTTATAGTTCCATCAGCCTCTTCTACCATTCAATAAAATCAGATCTGATCTTCTCTTTACCTCCACTTTCCTGTCAGTTTCTTATAACCCTTTATTCCCCTTTTGTCCCGCAGATGTCTGCCTCAGCCTTGAATATATTGAATGAATTAGATTGCTCAGGTCCCTGGAGTGGAGAATTCAAAGTTTTTGTGACCCTCATTTACTTTTCATCTCCAAAAATACAAATTTCCTCCTCCACTGTATTCTAAAACAATGCCACTAGTCCTCGACTTCCCACATTGTGGAACATCCTTTCACTATTTATATGATCAAGCACATTCAGAATCTTCTGTGTTTCAGTGAGATAACTAAGCTAGTCCATCTACTCAACTTTATTTTATTTCCAAAAATAAACCATATTCACAATAAAAAAAAAATAAAGCATGCAAAGTCCTTTTCACATTCTAAGTGTTATATTCCAATATATATTTTGTTTCTGTACATTGTAGTGTAGTGCACCATTGCCATTAATGCATGCCCTGCGATTACATCCTCTTCAGTTATTTGAGGAGCTTTCCCTCAATTCCAAGCAGCAGAAGGTCCCACAAAGTCTTTAGCTGTGTTCATACTAAGGACACCTCGAATCACCGCGATTTTTTGTCGCTCGCATCACCGCGCATTTTTGGACTACCTGAACTGTTTCTACCGAGCGATTGAATACGCGGTGATGCAGGGCGATGTGAGATGATGCGAGGAATGTGAGGTGATCAGGAAGTCCGATGAGCAATTGAAAACCGCGGGTGAAAAATCGCGATTTCCGGTGAGTCACCTGCGGTGTTTCCACTGCGAGGTCGTCCCTCGCATCACCCCGCATCGACCACCTCAAAAGTAGGACGCCGGAGCACCTCGAATCACCACACATCGGCCACAACCGGATGTGTTTACAGTGCGGCCAGATTCGAGGTATCACCGCGCTTTACCTCGCATCACTGCGCTTTTCCCGGCTCAGTAGAAACACCCCCTTTGCCCAAAGCTTCAGTGCATTCCTCTGCATGGGTTATGCCAGGCAGCAGCATTCCCTCTCTGACATCTCACTGTGCTAGAAGACCAACAAGTTTCAGGCAGACCAAAGGACTTTTCTTTGAATTGATGATCTTCTGGCAGCACCAGATGTCTTTCCTCTGTGCATCCCTGGGAACAGCCCGTAAGTCAGAGAGCCCTACATTTTACTGCTTCTGGGGATGAACTATGACAATGGCTCTCATGTCATCCTACTTTACACATTCTTAGCAAATCCTGTCTACGAAGAGGTGGACAATTGTCTTGTCTCCATCACAGTCATCTTGATTGCAATGCATATTGGGGGCGATATTCTGGCTGCACAGGAGGTATCTCTCAATGTCAACCATCTCAGGATGTTTTTAGTGTTAGATGCAACAGAATTGTTCAAAGTCGCTGCCATTTCCATCTTTCTTTTCTTAACGAATTCCTAAGTGCAGCCATTCTCAACCCTAAGGACACCGCTCAAAGTTTATGGGCTCCCTTTCTGGTGAAGTAGTCGTGTTTAGTTGGTTTCTTACATACTTCTCCCCTATTTACTACATAAACGAATAAGATGTATATCATTTCAGTGCATGGCTCCTTTAAAAATGCTTGGGCCCCTGTGTTTAGTTGGGGGGGGGGGGGGGGGGAATATGGCCTGCAATGAGAAGGCTGTGTCCTTGTGTTTACTTCAGCTGCTATTCCTTTTTGTATACTCACAAAAGATCTTACTATGTTTTTTTGTGTTTCTTGCTAGTTTAATCTCACAATTTATTTTCTCCCACTTCTATTTTTTAGTTAGTCCTTAGCTGGTTTCTAACATTTTTCCCAACTTCATTTTAAATTTAATTTTAATTTAGAGATCTGTCACAGCCGATGACCCTGTGCTGCCCCAAATACATCCACGTGACCAATTAACCCACCAACTCATTAAGTCTTTGGAACATGGGAGGAGACTGGAACAGCCAGAGGAAACCCATACAGTCATGGGAGAGCGTACACTCTCCTTCTGGCCTATCATAGAGCCTCTCATTCCATGCCTTATCTTTCAATTAGATACTTACTGCCCTTAGATTATTTAGTCTAAGATGGTTTGTCCTGCTCATCGAGGCCTCGTCTTAGCTTTAAGTAAAGACAAAGTCCACTATGAATTACCCCTTCAATGTCTGTCATTGACTATTATCTTGCTTTTTAAAAAGAGGAGAGAAAACTAGATAACCAGAGTACTTCTTTTATTGTGGAAAGCTATGATATCTTCTTTGGATCTCAGAACAACAAATCAGAACATTTTCTAAATAGTGAGAAACTACCAAAATGTTGGCCTTAGCCTTCAGGAAATGATAATAAAGAAATATGGTGTACAGCAGGATTTCCCAAACTTTTTAGCTCATGGAATCCCTATGGAATCACTTGGAAATAGCAGAACCCTAATCATCATGTACAGTTTGTAAATACATGGTATATCTACATGTTTAAAAAAAAAAGTATAGTAAGAAAGTAAATAATCATTCTCCAAGTTGAAATTATTTGTTGCCTCTAATTTACAATTAATGGGAGGAACAAAATTGTTTCTTGTTGTCACAGATCTTTTTTAATATTGTACATGTGGAATATCAGTAAAATAAGGCCAACTCCTTCGCCGGCTTTGCACCAGAATTATTTGGATGCTCATTGGTTAAAAATGATGTGCAGGGCTGACGTCTGCACTGCTGACTTCAGGCCTGATTACACTTTTTCACCTTGGGGTGTACAGTTAGTCCCAGAAACAAATTGAATTGAGTAAATTAAAGAAAAATAGGCATCACGTCATTACTCCCTGTCACTTCTTCTACGGAATCCTTGCTCCTTTCCAACCTGGTCGACCGTTATTCAGAGCGCGCATTCAGTTTGGACAGTTGATCTTAGGAAAGATGTTTCATCTTGGAGGAGAACAGTGCCCATTCTCGAATGAGTGCAATTAAAGGATTAAATTATGAAGAGATGGTTAATGAGTGAGGAAATCAAGATCTTAATATTGATAAGAGAATTTGAAAGAGTTGAAGAAGCAAAACTATTTTGTCAAGAGAAGCACTGATTAGGCATGATGGAATAATTAGAAGTGAATTGTCAAAGTATTGGTAATGGAAATCCAAAAGTGTTGCTTAAAAGGTACTGATCCTGTGGCAATTGAACTCTTCAAAACTTGAACAATATGCTTCTATGTATTAGAGCAAAATATAAAACGGGCATTGATGGATCTTGGTAAAATATTGGATGATAAGATAGAACAATTGTTCCTGGAACTAACATGTAAATGACAGAAATGATCTGATAATAAGCAGCAATGAAATGGCAAAGTTGGGCTTTTAGTAGAAAAGGGAATTATTACAAATATAAACTGAATTTTTAGGGCAAGGAAAAATAATTGAAATGAATGGACTCAAATACTTTTTTAGGGATTAAACACACAAATGAAATATGTAACAGTTTTGGAAATACCAAGCAGAGTACAGAGCTGTAACATACCACAGGGGAAAAGGGGTTGCAGAGAAATTTCTAATGCAGGAGATTGAAAATAATGCAGGAATGAGAGGGGAAGAATACTTTTATGTTCTTTATATCGATAATGTGGGGTCATGGTCTGGCATAAACAGCATAATTAAAAAAAAACAATTGTTTAAAATGGCTAAAGATGCATTTTTTTTTTGTCTTGTTCTCAGGTTCACATTACTGACAGAATTTCTCCAGTAAGTGGAATCAGACAAATTCATTAAATAAATATATTTACCAGCATAGAAATCCTGAGAAACAAAGGAACAAGGCTGGGATGGCTGGAAAAATCAGTGAAAAAGGCAATCAAAGGAGATGGTGTAGATTTGATTCAATATTTACTGCGAATGATAGGTAACTGTTAGTTTTGGAGATTAGGTGAACAGCCGAGATCATAATATCCTATACTTTTCCATGTTTTTGCCCACAATTTTTGAAGTGATTCCTTTAAATCCACAAGACTTGGAATGTAAAGAGCAATCTGCTGCAGGAACTCAGTGAATCAAGCAGCATCTGTGGTGGCAAAGGTATAGTGAACATTTCAGATTGAGATACTGCATGAGTACTGCTTTACCTGCTTGGTTAATATTTTGCCACATATTACCAGCACCTGCAGTCTCTTTTGTCTCCAATCCTGGAATCTAGACCATTTAAGGAATAGGCTGACTATCAGGTAGGCTCTCATTTTTAACTGATAATTAGCAATGCAAATTATGAAAAATTTCTTATGCTAAGTAGATGCCTCACATACCAGGGAATCGTTGATTAACAATTTGGTGCTCAGGCTGAGAAATAATTGGGATCATGTTGTTTTATTAATGTAAAAGTGAGTATTTGAAAGCTCTTTATTGCAAGACTCAACCTCGTTAAGTTTGTATTGCTCCATGTTTAGTGCTATCAGGAAAATTAGTGAAAAAATATGCAAGTTATTATGTGAATTGTGAAGCATGAAGTTATTTAATTCAGTTGTGCAACCTCCAGTAAAAGCTTAATGTATACATTTTAATAGGATTGATTTGAAATGTAGCATAAGGGCTGTTATTCTTTACCTATCCAAGGACTATATGTATAATTCTCCATAAAGATGAGTTGAACAGATAATAACATTTCTATTTATTGAAATAATACTAGATTTTATTTCTGTTGGCAATGCTTCATTTGAAAATGTGTCCACAAGGTGAGATTTCAGTTTTGAAAATGAATTCACACTAGCTTGGAGCTGAATATGTGAATTACCTGGAAGGATTCTGAAAATAACATCTGCTTTCTTTGTGTCCTCCTGGTAACTTGGGTTCAACCTTTCACTATTTCATTGTAAATTCTCAGAGCACTAAATAGCCTGAGCTGATTCTTCTCAGACTGATGGAGTACTGGGAGGTAGCTGTGTATAATTCTGGAAGGTCAAACAGTTTTATACATCAGGTGATATGATGACACATTATTGAGATAAGGACAACAATCTTTGTAATTGTAGAAATATATACTTAATACTGCTCTCTTATGTGTACTGCACAAATATCTGATGGGTTTGTATGAAGACATAAAGTGTTGGAGGAAGGAGAGGTGCCTCTGGCAGTCAAATTAGTTTCCTGGTACAGCATGCTCGATGCAATAGAAAAAGAAGCCAAGTATTGCCAGATAGTAGTCAGCCGGATTAAGATTGATAACATAATAAAATAAGAAATACGAGTGAGAGTTGGCCATCTGGCCCTTTGAGCATTCTCTGCCATTTAATAAGACCATAGCTGATCTGGTCATGGACTTAGCACCACCTACTCTATTTGTCTAAGGCTATTGATTTGTGCCCTTAAATTCATTGACTTTGTTTTGAATACTAGGGGCCTTGTGATAATCTGCCCTTGTACTTATTGCCCTTTTACAATCCAATAATCTATGTATCTTTTACATTTAACATTTCTGTTCCTTTTCGTTTTAACGTTTGTTTTTGTCTCTGCATTGCTTACCTCTGTCTTTTTGCATAGATTTCCACCCCCTGCTATAATTAGTTTAAACCCTCTCCTACAGTTGCTGTAGTTCGATCTCATTAATATAAAATGTAATTACTCAATCTTTCCATTTTAATTTTCATGTCTTCCTGTTTTTGGGTTAATGTTTTAAATTTTTGGGAGTCCATTGTTTAGTGAGTGTAACATCCACAAATAATTAAATAAAAACTGCAAATTTTCCTGCTGTTGAATTTAAAACCATATCATCTGTTCTTGCTTGAAACAGAAACTGGAAAACCTGTCATCACTGTCTTCAGGGGGGAAAAAAATGGCAATTGAAACTATTACCACTAATGCATAATATACAAACTGTTTTGATTTTGCAAATTATTGGTAATGTTTCTTAACTTGCTGACCATCCATTTGTTTCCTGAAATTTGCAAATGGATTAGAAAGTTGTGTATTTTTGATTTCATGGTCTGTCTTAAATTCCATTCCATCCTTTTCCAATCTGGATTTTTGGAATATCATCTTAATTTTTTTGTTGTTTACAGCCCTGATTTAAAAAAAAAAAATTAATGATGAAAGATAATGATGCTGATGTGCAGAGAGGTTGTTTTTTTTCCATTATTATGTTTAGTATTGAAATGCTAATTTGGACAATGATCTCAAATTCAAGTTTACTGTCACATGTACTACAATTAATGGTAGAGGTGTTGTGGAAGCAGGCTAGGAGACATCTCATACATAGTAGCCGCTTTCAGATGGAATCGCCTGGAGAATGCGGCTCTGGAGAGGCTGCGGGTGTCTGTGAAGGGATGTTCAGGTGGCAGCACTGAAGGTGGTGTTCTGCCACCTGAAAGGTCTGAAGTGGGGAGAGGTGCCATGGAGCAAACACTGGTTCCTGAGTCGGGGCAGGGGCATCCATCTGATAAGCCCCCCTCCCTGCTGCCTGACAGCCCCCCAGCGCCAGCTGCCCCAGCCCTGATGTCCCGTGCTGGGGGACTTGTCAGGCAGCGGGGACTGCTAGGTACCTGAAAGCTGCCAGCCGCTTTGCCTGGTGCTGCTTTCAGGTGCAACGAGGGATTCTCCAAGCCGGAGAGTATACCTATAGGAGGAGGTTTAGGTAAGTTCTCCACTCTCAGGAGGCCACCCGACAGCCGCATTGGGGTAGAATAGGCAGATTTACAGTCGGGTATTCTGGCCACTTGAAAGCAGCTAGTGTGACATTGCGGGGAGCGTGGCACGTGAAGGACTTAGATTGATGTGTTTTGGTTGTGCTCTCTGTGAAGCGCTAAATAGAGAGTTAAAACTTGAAAATCAAGATTTTCTTCATCAAAAACAAATAAAACTAGCACAAAGAAGCCAAGGTAGTTGAGAACAAAGATTGAAGAAGCTTCTATTCTTCCGGGAACTTTGGGTGAAACTCTGAAAGGGAGCAGTGCAAAAATGGCGATGGGACTAGCAGAACCAGGTAAAACTGGAGCGTTGGGTCAAGAACTGGGCATCATCCTGTAAAAAAAATGGAGAATTTGAGTAACCGATTCATAAGTGTTAAAACGATGATGAGAGATATGACAGAGAAACTGACCAAAATAAGAGATTGTTGAAGACTTATGAAAAACTTGATGCTCTGGGGAAAAAAAAAGTCAAAGAACGGGAGTCGGATAAACAAGGACTGCTTGACCAAGATGATCATATGGAGAACTTCAGTCAACGGAACAATGCCCAAATTATTGGACTAAAGGAAGGAATCAAGAAAAGAGACCCAGTAAACTTTTTTCAAAAATGAATCCACAAGTGTTGGGAGAAGAGAGATTTGGAGAAAAACTGCATTTTGAGAGAGGTCACCGAACACTTGGACCCAACAGAGCCAGTGACCAGAGATTAAGACTAGTTCTGGAGAGACTTTTAATCTACAAAGAACAGAGATCATTCTGGGAGCAGCATATGTGAATAATAGCCCGCCCAAGGTTGATCGTGAAAAGGTACTTTTTTTTAATAAACCTTAGCCCGATCCTTGATTAAAGAAAGAAAATAATTTGAAGATGTGAATAGACAACTATGTGCTTTAAGACCTGAAATATTCAATGATATACCCCGCGACTTTGAAGGTCGAAGTAGCAGAAGGGAACTGGTGATTTTTTTTTCAAGATCAAGAACTAGGTGGAAAATTTTCTGTGAAGTTTGTAAAAAAGATTGAGGTTGCTGAGGGAGAAGACTGAAAATATTTATAATGGAATTAAATAAAAGTTGTATTTTTAAATTAAAAATTTATTTTCTCATATTTATTGTTTAAAAATAAAGTGTATAGAAATGTTCACAGAGCAAAAGGGGGAAAAAATCAGGGAAAAGTAATAGCAGGATGGAAATTCCACTGGAAGGAGGAGAATGGCTCCTAGAAAGGAGTACTGTAATAAAATAAAATTGTGCAAGAGGGAGGGATTCTTCTTCCTCAAGAGGTTCCACGGGCTTTTTACGCAGGTTTTTGAGGCTTTACATATATGTCACATCGGGGCTGGATTACTGTGTATTTTTCTTAAAGGGGAAAGATCACTTTACGATTGGTTAGAGTTTTACTGTTTAAAAAATATTGTTTTAAATAATATGGATAGAACATTGAAATTTATTAGTTTTAATGTTAATGGAATTAACGAATGGTGATGAGAAAATTGGTCTTGGCATATCTAAAAAAAATTAAAGACCGATATAGTCTTGCTACAAGAAATGCACCTAACCAAATTGGAACACACAAAATTAAAAAGAGGATGGTGGGTCAAGTAATATCGCCTTCATTTGGATCTAAAGCAAGAGGTGTAGCTATTTTAATTAATAAAAATATACCAATAATAATAGAAGAGACGTTAACTGATCAAGCTGGAAGATCTGTAATGGCATATTGCAAAATATATGCAGAATCATGGACGTTTATGAATATCTGCACCCCAAACTAATGCTGAAGTCTTCATGAAGGATATCTTTTTAAAAACTGCAGGGGGAAAACCAAATCTATTGATTGGAGGAGATTTCAATTTTTTCTTTGATCCAACATTGGACAAATCAGCGAGAACAGCAATAAGGGTAAAAGCTGCAAAAATGTCATTTTCATTTATGAAGGATTTAAATTTAATTGATTACATGGAGGCAGCTCAACCCCTTAGAAAGAGACTATTTGTTCTATTCAAGGGTACATGATTCACATACTAGGATTGACATTTTTAATGTTTGCTTAGTTACAAAATAGAGTGGTAAAAACGGGGTGTTTGGCAAGACTTTTATCAGACCACTCATGGTTAAAGTTAACTATTAAAATGATGGAAAAGCAAGAAAGTATGTATAGATGGCGTCTTAATGCTACATTACTAAAGGAGGATTTTTGTGAATTTTATTAAGACACAAATATTTTGTGAAAACAATCTTCTTTAAACTGACAATAGTTTTCAAATATAGGATACACTTGAAGTTTATTTAAGGGAACAAATGATTTTTTTTTATACTAAAAATCTTGAGAGAATATGTGAGAGACTTGGAAGGTTTGGAGGAGGATGTAACAAAATTGAAAAAGGAATATCAGATATCAGGAACATGAAAAATATAGAATATTAGATAATTAAAAGTTACAATATAATACCCTACAAACATATAGAATGGAAAAAGTGATATTAAAAACTAAACAAAAATATTATGAGCAAGGAGAACAGGTTCATAAGGTATTATCTTGGCAGGTTAAAACATAGGAGTCATCCAGAATGATAAATGCAAGAGAAAAAGAAGCTGATACTATAACATATAATCAAAAAGAAATAAATAATACGTTTAAACAATACTATATGAAAATGTATAAATCAGCATTAGTAAGAGATGAAAACAAGATGGAAGAATTTTTAACAAATGCTGAACTTCCTAAACTAGAAGAGAGAGGAGAGAAAAAAAATGATTTAGATGCACCTTTTACAAGGGAAGAAATAGAGAAAGCTCTGGGAACATTGCAGACTAAGGGGGAAGATGGGTTCCCATCTGAGTTCTATGGACAATTTAAAGATTTGTTGATGCCTCTTTTGATGGATGTGTTGGATCAAGCGGTGGAGACCCAAACATTTTTAACTGCTATAATTATAGTCCTACTGAAGAAAGGTAGAAACCCATTTAAAAACTTCATTATACAGACCAATATCACTTCTGAGTGCAAAGTCATTAGCTAATAGATTGGATGAGTATTTACCAAAATTCATACATCCAGATGAGGTGGGATTTGTTAACGGAAGACGTTCTTCAAATAGGCTAATTAGATTGTTCAATAAAATATATTCAGAAAAATCAAGGTTGAATCCAAACATATCTTTATTTAGATGCAGAAAAGGCATTTGACTGACTAGAATGGTCTTTCTTGTTGGAAACATTTGGTGTAGGTAGAAAAAATTATAAGTTGGAGAAAAACTTTATCATAAGCCACAAGCTAAAATTATAACAAATACTCAAATGTCATCTATTTTTCCTTTTGAGTAGATCGAGTAGACGGGGGTGTCCCCTATCACCAGCACTATTTATTTTAGCTATTGAATCTCTGGCATAAACTATAAGAAGAGAACCAGATATTAAGGGCTTCAATGTTGGACAGGAAGAACACAAAATTAGTTTATTGATGATGATGTGCTACTATATATGTTTGACTGAGCTAAATCACTGATAAGATTACAAACAATATTAGAAAAATATGGAAGAATATCTGGATATAAAATAAATATGGATAAATGTGAGATAATGCCATTGCAGAATTGTGATTATGAAATATACCAAAAAGGCAGTAGATTTAAATGGAAGAAGGATGGAATTAAACATTTAGGAATAATGACTTAATAATTTACAGAACTTGTATGAGCTCAATTATATACCTCTACAGATACATGATCCTTTATCTGGATGTCTGAAATCCGGAAAGCTCCAAAATCTGGCAAGTGGGGACCGGCCATTGGGGGAGACAGCCGAGGGACTGGCGATTGGGTGAAGCGGCCGAGGGACCAGCAGTTGGGGGAGACTGCCAGGCGGCTGAGGGACCATGGTTGGGGTAGACGGTCGGGCAACTGGAAGGGGGTGGGGGTGCATACGGCAGCACAATTTGGGTGGGCTTTCCGAAATCTGTAAAAATCCGAAATGCGGAACACTGTCCTCCAAGGGTTCCGGATAAAGGATTGTGTACCTGTACTAGAAAAAAATATAGAAAAAGATCTGCCAATTACATTAACAGGAAGGGTAAATTATATAAAAATGAAGGTAACGTCAAGTCTACAGTATCTCTTTCAATCATTGCCTATTGTATCAACTAAACATTTCTTTAAATTATTGCATAATTGTAAAATAATTCCTTTTTTATTGTTTTTATACCTTTTTAGCTTTTTCAGTGGTATACTTTTTTTGGGGGGAGGTTGGGAGGGAGGGAGGGCTTTTGGGGTGTGGTAAAACCCATGTATGTAATTAATTTGTACTTTTTTTATATCTGTAGTATTATAATGTAGTTATTGAATGTATGGAATAAATAAAATATTAAAAAACATATCTTATACTATTATGTTATAATTTAAAGAAAATTTCCATGGAATAATAAAGTACCCAGAATTGCACTAGAAAAGTTAACATGGGACTATAAATTGGAGGATTTAGATTTCTGGATTTTAAGAGATATTTTCTATTAGCACAAGCAAGATTTTTGTCATCATCTTTCTTAGAAGAAAGCCATCCCCCTTTGTGGATTTGAATGGGACTGAATTCAATGAAAGAGGAAACAGTGAAGGACTTTATTTATAATTGAAATGTTAAGCCAATAACAAAAACAAATAATCCTATATTAATATGATTAGAATATGCCAAGAAATAAATTAATGTATTGGAGGGGAAAAATATCACTGAGGACACCATTATGTAAAAATGTGCTACTGCCTATGAATCTGGGTAACAAATATTGAATTCATGATATGACAAAGGAATAAGATCTGTTGATAATTGTTATATGGAAGGATCTCATGCCTTTTGAACAATTAAGAATTTTTTTTAAATTGGTGGTCCTTCGGTTCAAAGAAGACACGTTGTGCAGTTCATCTGTGATCACGAAGGCAACTTTACAATCCCAGTCTGGTTAATGGGACATTCTTTTGTTTTCTCCAGTTAAGATTGTTCTTTAGAGAAAGATGGGGACCAAACTTGGCCCCCTTGAAATTAGTGAGATGGAACAAACAATTTGGCTGGGGAACACACCTAAATTTCTATCCAAGATGTACTTGGCTCTCTAAAATGAAAGTGCTTAGCCAGGTTTACTGAGGTCAATAGAGAGATGCGAGATGGACTTCGGAGTGGCAAAAATGGAAAGATGCTGATCTGATTGGTGTTTGGATAGCATGACATCAATTATAAATGCAAGATACAGATTAGTACAATATAATTTTCTACACCAATTATTACCTCACATCACAGAAATTAAATAAATCAAAATCAGAAATATCGGAGATGTGTTTCAGATATGGAATGGAAATAGGAACGTTTATACATGCTATATGGTTATGTGTGAAGGTGAGACCTTTCTGGCAGGAAATTACTGAAATACTAACAATGATAACAGGTGTGGCCTTTGCGGACAACTTGGAGCTCTAACCTTTCGGCAGTTTTATTGAAATAAAATCCAAATTTCATTTTGTTAAAATAGCTTTAGCTATTTAGCTAAGAAATGGGATTACTTGGAAATCCGATTTCCCCTCTGCAGATTGCACGATGGAAGACAGATGAACAGTTATTTATCCATGGAAAAAAATTGCATGCAATCTAAAGAACAAATGGGGGCGTGGCAAGATGGTGTAGAAGAAAGACGTGTGTTTCACCTTTCCCCAGCTGGATTATTAAATAAATACCCGACTTTACAAAGTATAAAAGTGGTTAAAAATAATATTTATAGTTTTTTGAATAATAGTGATTCATCATGGCCACTAATGTGAAGAAATCTAAAACTCAAATTCAGAAGAAATTACCATATAAAATTATAGACGATCTGAGGCCTACCTGCATAGCTGAATCCACGGAGTTGTTGTTGGGAGTCTCCAAACCCCAGAGGATTCCTGCCCATTCAAGTTTGACTTGGGCACTGATCCTGCAGTCGCAAGATGGCACCGGCATTTCAGTGAGTTCGGTCAAAGCCGACCCGCGTGCACGTGAAGCCGTGTGCGTGGGTGGCCCGACCAACAAAGGGACCTGTGAGCCCGCGACATTGCTGGGTGGCCAGGGGACGCGTAGCATTGGAGGACGTCCCTGTATGTATGGCGATTCTGCCGGGCATGTGCGGAGCATCCCGGGTCCGGGACCTTTTGGGAAAAAGTGTGGGGTGTGGGGGAGCCGAAGCCGACGAGGCTGGGGTGCCGGCGTTGGGTGTCCAGACCTGCAGCTGCACAGTCAGAGGACCTATGGTGACTGAAGATGAAGAGGAACTTACCTTATTGGAATTTGCCCAGGAGGAGGAGCCTGTACTTATAGAAGTACTTATACTTAAAGTGGCTATGGAGTCTGGATTAGATTCAGTGTTCACTTTTTTGGAAGGGATTGCTTTTCAAATGGATAATATGTCAAAACAAATGTCATCTCAAATAACCCAAGGACTTGTGGATGTGAAATAAAAATGAATACTTTGTGTGAAGAAATGTCAACTATTTTTAGAGTGTTACTACCTTTTGGGTGGTTTTTATTTTTTTTTTAAATTTTAATTTCTTTTGTTTATTGAGTGGCGGTTTTGTGTTTTTGGTGTTTTTGAAGAATTATAAATGGGAGCGTTATTTTATAGAGTGTAAATATATTAGTAGTTAGTAAAAATGTCTACTTTGAATTTTGCAACTTTTAATGTTCAGGGATTAAATAATCCAATTAAGTGAAAGAGGGTATTGGCTTATATATATATATATATATATATATATATATATAAAAGAAAATTGATCTTGCCTTTTTACAAAAAAACACATTTGACCGAAAAGGAACATTTGAAATTGAAAAGAGATTTGGTTGGACATATGTTTTTTTTTCTTCTTTTAATTCTAAGGCAAGAGGGGTGGTGATTTTGATTCATAAAAGTTTATCATTTGAATTGGAATCTTCAGAGGGAAATGTAGGTAGAGTTTTACGGGTGAATTGTAAAATCTTTGCTGAATCTTGGACTTTGCTTAATCTTTATGCACCTAATGTAGATGATGAGCGATTCATTTCAGAAGCTTTTTTATTGTTAACTCAAGCTAATGAAAATATTTTAGTTGGGGGAAATTTTAATTGTGTTTTGGAACCTTTATTGGATAGAAACACGAAGAGTTTAAGGAAATCAAAGACAGGAATACAGTTCAAAGTGTTGATGAAGGATTTAAATCTGGTAGATATTTGGAGAAAGGTTAATCCTACAGAGAAAGATTTTTCTTTTTATTCATCACGACATGATTTGTTTTCTAGGATTGATTTTTTTTTTTGTTGGTATCAGCACACCTACACGGTAGAGTATTGCAAGCTGAATATAAAAGTTGAGTTCTATCTGACCATTCATTATTATTTATTTATTGTGAAAGGTCAGAAATGGTACGTTTGTCATATAGATGGAGGTTTTTTTTAAACTTTATTTATTCGTTCAAATTACAGATAGTAAATAACATATATAACAATGAACCATAAACATGAACATTACATTTTATGTATATTTAAAAAAAGAAAAGAAAGAAGAGAAAAAAAGAACCCCTCCCCCCCGCTTCAGCCAACTCTCCTTAGGAGAGCCATAAAGAAAAGGAAAAAAAATTAAGAAAAAATTAAGCATACATATTAAGATCTAATCAATGCAAATCAAAATGTAAATATTCTGAATATAACAACCACTTATTAATAAAGAAACTATAGTTATCACGTGAAATGTATGTAATTTTTTCCATTATTAAACAATATTTCATCTCATTATGCCATCTATTAATATCAATCATATTCGTATCTTTCCAAGTACTAGCAATACATTTTTTCACTACAGATAAAGCTAAATATACAAAAGAAAGTTGAAATTTGTCTAATCCCAAACCTTTCAGAGGTTGCAAACTACCCAATAAAAATACTGTTGGATCTAAAGGTATTTTAATCTTATACAGGTATTCTAAAAACAATGGAATTTTCTTCCAAAAAGATTGTATGTATGTGTGTGTGTGTGTGTATATATATATATATATATATATATACATCTTCTTTGGCTTGGCTTCGCGGACGAAGATTTATGGAGGGGGTAAAAAGTCCATGTCAGCTGCAGGCTCGTTTGTGGCTGACAAGTCCGATGCGGGACAGGCAGACACGGTTGCAGCGGTTGCAGGGAAAAATTGGTTGGTTGGGGTTGGGTGTTGGGTTTTTCCTCCTTTGCCTTTTGTCAGTGAGGTGGGCTCTGCGGTCTTCTTCAAAGGAGGTTGCTGCCCGCCAAACTGTGAGGCGCCAAGATGCATGGTTTGAGGCGATATCAGCCCACTGGTGATGGTCAATGTGGCAGGCACCAAGAGATTTCTTTAGGCAGTCCTTGTACCTCTTCTTTGGTGCACCTCTGTCTCCGATGCCAGTGGAGAGCTCGCCATATAACACGATCTTGGGAAGGCGATGGTCCTCCATTCTGGATACGTGACCTACCCAGCGCAGTTTGATCTTCAGCAGGTGGATTCGATGCTGTCGGCCTCTGCCATCTTGAGTACTTCGATGTTGGAGATGAAGTCGCTCCAATGAATGTTGAGGATGGAGCGGAGACAACGCTGGTGGAAGCGTTCTAGGAGCCGTAGGTGATGCCGGTAAAGGACCCATGATTCGGAGCTGAACAGGAGTGTGGGTATGACAAAGCTCTGTATACGCTAATCTTTGTGAGGTTTTTCAGTTGGTTTTTTTTCCAGACTCTTTTGTGTAGTCTTCCAAAGGCGCTATTTGCCTTGGCGAGTCTGTTGTCTATCTCGTTGTCGATCCTTGCATCTGATGAAATGGTGCAGCCGAGATAGGTAAACTGGTTGACCGTTTTGAGTTTTGTGTGCCCGATGGAGATGTGGGGGGCTGGTATTCATGGTGGGGAGCTGGCTGATGGAGGACCTCAGTTTTCTTAAGTCTGACTTCCAGGCCAAACATTTTGGCAGTTTCCACAAAACAGGACGTCAAGCGCTGAAGAGCTGGCTCTGAATGGGCAACTAAAGCAGCATCGTCTGCAAAGAGTAGTTCATGGACAAGTTGCTCTCGTGTCTTGGTGTGAGCTTGCAGGCGCCTCAGATTGAAGAGACTGCCATCCGTGCGGTACCGGATGTAAACAGCGTCTTCATTGTTAAGGTCTTTCATGGCTTGTTTCAGCATCATGCTGAAGAAGATTGAAAAGAGGGTTGGTGCGAGAATGCAGCCTTGCTTCACGCCATTGTTAATGGAGAAAGGTTCAGAGAGCTCATTGCTGTATCTGACCCGACATTGTTGGTTTTTGTGCAGTTGGATAACCATGTTGAGGAACTTTGGGGGGCATCCGAGGCACTCTAGTATTTGCCAAAGCCCTTTCCAACTCACGGTGTCGAAGGCTTTGGTGAGATCAACAAAGGTGATGTAGAGTCCTTTGTTTTGTTCTCTGCACTTTTCTTACACACACACACACACACACACACACACACACACACACACACACACACACACACACACACACACACACACACACACACACACACACACACGACCATACCGCATGGAAAAAAGTTCAACAGAGTTACCACATCTAAAACACAAATCTGATTCATGAAAACCATACTTTTTTAGTTTTTCAGGTGTTAAGTATAATTGATGTAAAAAATTATAATTAATCATTGCATAGTGTGCATTTTTCAGTCTAGTTACACTATCATAACAAATATCTAACCAATCATCCTCAGAAAAAATAAAACCGATATCCACTTCCCAACCCTTTTTATCCATACCATCCTGTAATATTTGATACATAAATGAAATATAACCCTTCTCTGGTACATTCATAAGAAAAGTCTCAAATTTAGTCATTTCAGGTAAAATCATATCTCTACCAAACACATGTTTTACTAAAGATCGAATTTCTTCTTTGGCTTGGCTTCGCGGACGAAGATTTATGGAGGGGGTAAAAAGTCCACGTCAGCTGCAGGCTCGTTTGTGGCTGACAAGTCCGATGCGGGACAGGCAGACACGATTGCAGCGGTTGCAGGGGAAAATTGGTGGGTTGGGGTTGGGTGTTGGGTTTTTCCTCCTTTGCCTTTTGTCAGTGAGGTGGGCTCTGCGGTCTTCTTCAAAGGAGGTTGCTGCCCGCCAAACTGTGAGGCGCCAAGATGCACGGTTTGAGGCGTTATCAGCCCACTGGCGGTGGTCAATGTGGCAGGCACCAAGAGATTTCTTTAGGCAGTCCTTGTACCTTTTCTTTGGTGCACCTCTGTCACGGTGGCCAGTGGAGAGCTCGCCATATAACACGATCTTGGGAAGGCGATGGTCCTCCATTCTGGAGACGTGACCCATCCAGCGCAGCTGGATCTTCAGCAGCGTGGACTCGATGCTGTCGACCTCTGCCATCTCGAGTACTTCGACGTTAGGGATGTAAGCGCTCCAATGGATGTTGAATTTGATAATAAAGAAACAAAGAGTTCTTATCAATACCATAACTGTCCCTCATCTGATCAAAAGATAAAAATTTACCTTCTTTAAAACAATCTCCCAAATTTTCCACACCTTTAAATCTCTAATGTAATAAACTTCGATTAACTATTGAGAAAGAAATAAGTTGATTATTATACAAAGGAGTCAAAGCCAATAATTCACCCCTTGAACCTATTATTTTCTTTTACTTTGTCCATAACTTCATTAAATGTTTTAATATAGGCACATTATTTTGCAATAACAAATTTACATTTGATCTAAAGAAATATTGATGTATTTCAAATTCAGAAATATTTGCCATCTCAATTTTAGCCCAACTAGGGGGCCGTTCCAAATCCATCAATGAACTAATACATTTAAGTTGGGCTGCTTCATAATAATTTCAAAAATGTGGTAAACGTAGTCCCCCTAATTCATATTTCCAAGTTAATTTATTCAAGGCTACTCTTGAAAATTTACCTCTCCATAAAAACTCCCTAACCATTTTATTCAAATCTCGAAAAAAAAATATTATCAAGTAAATACGGAATAGATTGAAACAAATATTGCATACGTGGAAAAATATTCATCTTAATTGTATTTATTCTACCCAATAAATTAATAGGTAAATCTTTCCATTTAATCAAATCAATTTTAATTTTTTTTGTTAACAGAACATAATTTAATTTATATAAAGATTAATAATTAACGTTCAAAATTATACCCAAATACTTAATTCGATCCGTCCATTTCAAATTAAGAATATTCTTATAAGCTGAATAATCTCCTTCACTTAAAAAGTTTAAACTTGAAAACAAAGGGTTAAAAACGGGTAGTTAAAAGTCCGGCCAGAGAGGTCGAGATCACACATCTAGACTCTACTCCATCTTGCCACGCCCCCATAGATGGAGGTTTAATGAAATGTTATTGAAAAAAAACCCAGAGTTTGTTACTTTTGTTAAAGAGCATATCTCTTTATTTTTGACTGAGAATATTAATTCTGTGGATAGTCATTTTGTCGTATGGGATGCGTTAAAAGCTTATTTGAGGGGACAGGTTATTAGTTATTCTACGAAAGTTAATTTATGACAGAAAGTTTAACGTTGGAAAATCAGATTGCTGAGTTAGAGAAAGATTTTCAGAAGGATGTGACTGAAGACAAAAAAGCCGCATTAGCGAAATTGAAATTATGTTATAATATTTTACAAACTTATCAGTTTGAGTGTTTAATTAATCGAACTAAACAACGTTATTATGAGTTGGGAGAAAAAGCTCATAAGGTACTTGCTTCGCAATTGAAAGCTGAACAGGCATCTCAGATTATTAATGCCGTTTAAAAAGAATTCTATAATTACCTA
Source organism: Narcine bancroftii (assembly GCF_036971445.1). Lineage (NCBI taxonomy): Eukaryota > Metazoa > Chordata > Chondrichthyes > Torpediniformes > Narcinidae > Narcine > Narcine bancroftii. The sequence goes on along the minus strand of NC_091470.1, from coordinate 290,769,375 downwards.
TAAGCCTCAGGAAATTAATGACCAGTTTTATTCATTTTATCAAAAATTATATACTTCTGAGGGGAAGTGGGATAATGGTTCTATTGCATCTTATTTATCTAAATTGAGGTTACCGGTATTAGATGAGAAAAATATCCAGGAATTGGAATCTCCGTTTACAGAGTTTGAAATTAAGGAAGCTGTACAGTAAATGCCAAATGGAAAGACCCCAGGGGATGATAGATTTCCTGTGGAATTTTATAAATTTTTTAATGATGATTTATCTAGTGGATTTGTAGATGTGTTAAAACAAGTTACTGAAGAACAGAAGTTTCCGGAATCTTGTTAAAGTGCTTTAATAACTGTTATTCCAAAAAAAGATAGAGATCCATTAAAAGTGTCATCATATAGACCTTTTTTTTTATTAAATGTAGATTACAAAGTTATAGCCAAGGTATTAGCTAATAGACTTGCTACATATTTACCCAAGTTGATACATACTGATCAAATGGGTTTTCTTAAGAATAGAAATGCATCTGATAATATTCTTTGATTAATTACTTTGGCCAATGCATACTGAAAGCAGCCTAACCATCCTATGGTGGTTGCACTAGATGCAGAAAAGGCTTTTGATAGGGTTGAGTGGGATTTTTTATTTAAGGTGTTAGAAAAGTTTAAATTCGGCCATTTCTTATTGGTTGGGTTAAAGCTTTATATACAAACCCGATTGCTAAGGTGGTGACAAATGGTCATATCTCTTTACCATTTTGGTTGACTCGATCAACTCGGCAGGGCTGCCCATTGTCACCTGCCTTATTTGCATTGGCTATTGAACCATTCGCTCAGACTATTAGGCAAAATGATGAAATTAGAGGGATGAAGGCTATGAATGAAGAATATAAGGTTAATTTATTTGCAGATGATGTATTGATATATTTGACGGAACCGGAATGGTCGTTGAAGCAGTTTGCTGAAATTTGGAGAATTGTCAGCATATAAAGTTAATTGGGATAAAAGTGAAATTTTACAAGTTGGAATAGGAGATTATTCAGAATTTAAAACTATTACAAAATTAAAGTGTGGAAATAAAATTAAATATTTAGGTGTGTTTGTAGACATTCATTATCAGTCATTATATCAGTTAAATTATGTACCTATATTAAAATGGATTAAAGCAGATTTGATGAAGTGGAAAGATCTTCCATTAACTTTGATTGGAAGGGTTAATTGTATTAAAATGAATATTTTTCCTTGAATTCAATATTTATTTCAGTCAATACCTTGTTTACTTTCAAAAGGATTTTTTCAGGATTTAAATAAGGTAATGCGGGAGTTTTTATGAAAAGGTAAATTAGCTCGAGTGGCATTGTATAAACTTGCATGGAAATATGCGTTAGGTGGACTTCAGTTACCATATTTTCAAGATTTTTATGAAGCAGCACAGTTGAAGTTTATTAGCAGGTTGATGGATTTAGATTATCCTCCTAGCTGGGCTAAGGTGGAAATGGCGTGTATTTTGGAAGTTAAGGTAAATGAATTTATATTTTGTTGAAATTTGAATTTGCAACAGGAATATAATATGCCGGTATTGAAACATTTGTTAAAGATCTGGATTAAAAAATATAGAGTTTTGGGATCAAAAGATAAATGATCAATTTTAACTCCATTGTATAATAATTCGCTTATTCCTTTTTCAATGTTTAATAATTATTTAAAGAGTTTGGATTTTAAGGGTATAAAGACAATACAGGATTGTTTTGAAGAGGGACAATTTCTTTCTTTTAATCAATTGAGAGAAAGATTTGATATATCTGTAAATTCTTTGTGTATTACCAACTTAAGAGCCTTGGTAAAAGATAATTATGGTAAAGAGATGAATTTACCCACTTTGTCGAGATTTGAGTCTTTGATTTCCTCTGTACCAAAAAAGGGTTATATTTCAGTTATCTATAATTTGTTACAAGATAATATGGATAAAACAGATTGGGAAAAATCTTAACTTAAATGGGAGAGTGATTTAGGTTTATCTTTACTGAAGATGATTGGGCAGATATGTGCTCGGACAATGTAATCAAATTGACTATAATTATAAATTTTTTTACATCAATTATATTTGACTCCAGAGAAATGAAAAAAATATGGGTTTAATAATTCAGATTTATGTTTTAGATGTGATTCATGTATTGGAACTTTTCTACATGCTGCTTGGACGTGTGTTAAAGTTCAACCATTTTGGCAAGGAATTAAAGTAGTTTTGGAAAAATTGTATAAACTTACATTACCATTAGATCCAACAATTTATTTTGTTGGGTAATTTGATTTCATTGAGGGTTTAGGTTTGGATAAAATTCAAATTACTTTTGTACGTTTGGTTTTATCAGTAGCACATAAATGTAAGTGTGTGTATGTATGTATATGTATGTATGTATGTGTATGTATATTTATGTATATATGTGTGTGTATATATATGCATGTGTGTATGTGTATATATGTATGTATGTGTATATATATGTATGTATGTATGTATATATATGTATATATAAGTGTATGTATATGTATATATTTATATATGAGTATGTATGTGTGTGTATATATATATATATAATATATATAAATATATATATAATATATATTTATATAAACATATATAAATATATATATATATAATATATATTTATATAAACATATATAAATATATATATATATAAATATATATATATATATATATATATATATATATATATAAATAAATATATATATATATATAAATAAATATATATATATATATAAATAAATATATATATATATATATGTGTGTGTGTGTATAAAGATCCAACTGCGCTGGGTAGGTCACGTCTCCAGAATGGAGGACCATCGCCTTCCCAAGATTGTGTTATATGGCGAGCTCTCCACTGGCATCCGAGACAGAGGTGCTCCAAAGAAGAGGTACAAGGACTGCCTAAAGAAATCTCTTGGTTCCTGCCACATTGACCACCGCCAGTGGGCTGATATCGCCTCAAACCGTGCATCTTGGCGCCTCACAGTTCGGCGGACAGCAACCTCCTTTGAAGAAGACCACAGAGCCCACCTCACTGACAAAAGTCAAAGGAGGAAAAACCCAACACCCAACCCCAACCAACCAATTTTCCCTTGCAACCGCTGCAACCGTGTCTGCCTGTCCCGCATTGGACTTTTCAGCCACAAAGGAGCCTGCAGCTGACGTGACATTACCCCTCCATAAATCTTCGTCCGCGAAGCCAAGCCAAAGAAGAAGAAAGATTTTTGTGTGTGTGTGTGTACATGGTTATCCAACTGCACGAAAACCAACAAGGTCGGGTCAGATACAGCAATGAGCTCTCTGAACCCTTCTCCATTAGCAGTGGCGTGAAGCAAGGCTGCATTCTTGCATCAAACCTCTTTTCAATCTTCTTCAGCATGATGCTGAAACAAGCCATGAAAGACCTCAACAATAAAGATGCTGTTTAATTCTGGCACCGCATGGATGGCAGTCTCTTCAATCTGAGGCGCCTGCAAGCTCACACCAAGACACAAGAGCAACTCATCCGTTAACTACTCTTTGCAGACGCCGCCGCTTTATTTACCCATTCAGAGCCAGCTCTTCAGCGCTTGACGTCCTGTTTTGTGGAAACTGCCAAAATGTTTGGCTTGGAAGTCAGCCTGAAGAAAACTGAGGACCTCCATCAGCCAGCTCTCCACCATGACTACGAACCCCCCCCACATCTCCATCGGGCACACTAAACTCAAAACGGTCAACCAGTTTACCTAGCTCGGCTGCACCATTTCATCAGATGCAAGGATCGACAACGAGATAGACAACAGACTCGCCAATGCAAATAGCGCCTTTGGAAGACTACACAAAAGAGTCAGGAAAAACAACCAACTGAAAAACCTCACAAAGATTAGCATATACAGAGCTGTTGTCATACCCACACTCCTGTTCGGCTCTGAATCATGGGTCCTCTACCGGCATCACCTACGGCTCCTAGAACGCTTCCACCAGCGTTGTCTCCGCTCCATCCTCAACATTCATTGGAGCGACTTCATCCCTAACATCGAAGTACTCGAGATGGCAGAGGCCGACAGCATCGAATCCATGCTGCTGAAGATCCAACTGCGCTGGGTAGGTCACTTCTCCAGAATGGAGGACCATCGCTTTCCCAAGATCATGTTATATGGTGAGCTCTCCACTGGCCACCGTGACAGAGGTGCACCAAAGAAGAGGTACAAGGACTGCCGAAAGAAATCTCTTGGTGCCTGCCACATTGACCAAGCCAAAGAAGAAGAAGAGACATATATATGTGTGTGTGTGTGTGTGTGTGTGTGTGTGTGTGTGTGTGTGTGTGTGTGTGTGTGTGTGTGTGTGTGTGTGTGTGTGTGTGTGTGTGTGTGTGTGTGTATAAGCTCCCCTTAAGGGAGCTGGCTGAAGGGGCGGGAAGGTGTGTTTGGGATTTATCTTGTAAAATCAATTTTTGATTATTGGACGGTATGTTATTTTTTTTCTTTAAATAAACTTTGAAAAAAATATCTAAAGAACAAATGTGATACATTTATTAAAAAAAAAAATAGCAACCATATTTGTTCTATGTAGGGGCACAAATATAAAAAGGTGCTTCTATTATAAAAATGTGTGACCTCCCAATGAAGATTTTCTTTGATAAACCCAATTGTAAGCCTGATTTTGTAGATTTATACTGTGAAGGGAAAGGAAGGGAAGGGAAGGGGTTGTTGTGTTTTGTTATGTAAAGAAAAAAAGTTATATACATATATGTTGATATATTTTGAAAATGGGAAATTTTGTTATGTATTTATGAAAAAAAACAATAAAATATTCCAAAAAAAAGTAAGACACATTGCAAAAGCACATGGTGGAGAGAGTGGCTGATAACAACAGGAAAGTGTTCTTGAATCCGGTGGTGAGTAATTTCATGTTTATGTATATTTTTCCTGATGGCAGGGGCATGAATAGTGTGGGTCCAGGTTGGGATAAATCTTTCAATACATTGGCTGCTTTTCCAAGTCACGTCCCTCTAGCTTTCATCTATACTCTGCTTCATCATTGCTAGAGATCACGTCTGCAACCGTGGCATCATTTGTGAATTTATCGACGAGTTGGAGCTGTGCTTGGCCACACTGTGGCTTTAGTCCTTTATTGTACAGTTGTGGATATCCAATAGAGGACAAAGTACACAGCCTTGTGGTCCCGGTATTAAGGACAATTGTGAAGGAGGAAAAACCACCAATCCTCATGGATTGCAGCCTGTGGGGTAGGAAGTTGTGGATTAAATTGCAGGCACAGTTGCTGAGGTTAAGATCTCATAGTTTAGGAATTAGTTTGTTTGGTACTATTGTGTTGAAAGTGTAGTCAATAAGTAGTCATCTGACATAGGTGTCCAGGTGTTCCAAGGGCTGAGAGTAGTGCCAGGGAGATAGTGTCTGTTGTGGGTCTGTTACAGCAGTATGTGAACTGCATTGGGTCAAGGGTGGCTGGTAGGCTGGAGATGATGGTACATGGGTATTGCAATTTGTTGGAGAGAGAGGTTGAAGATGTCTGTGAATACTCTTTTCCCACCACCCCCAGTTGGTCTGTGCAGGCATGGAGGACATGTCCATGGACTTAACATGGTCCAGTTGCTTTATGCAGGTTTAACTTTCGGAAAGCAGATCTGAGATTTGTAGCAGTGACTGTGTGCTCATGGTGTGTTCCACTCACTTGGAACGAACATAGTATGCATTGAGCTTGTCACAGAGCATGTGCTGTTATTTATTATTCTGCCTGTCTTTATTTTGTCGCCTTTATTTTAATTATATTTTGTTTAACTTTCAAGAAAATTATAGACACATACACACCCACCTCAATGAATGTACATATGAATATATACAAGTATACAAAAAAATTATATCCTTAAAATGCACATTGAGATTAGAAATAACCCCTCCACAACTTAAGAGAAAGGAAAAGAAACAGTGGACAGAGAGGGAGAAAAAGGAAAAGGGAAAAGAGCTGTCATCAACATTTAATACAATCAGAAAAATAAATAATAAATTACTAAAAAGGGATGAAAATTAAATATAAAATATTTAATAAATAGACTAAACTATCCAGGAATTTAAATAATTCATACAGTGAAACCTCGTTAGAATGCGATTCATTAATCTGCAGAATCGCTTCTCGCGCAGGTGTCTGTGGACCCCAAACGTTGATTTTAGGATGCCAGGCTAACAGTGGCTAACAGCCACAAACTCAAAAATGGACTCATCTAGAAGGTGTGTATGTTAATATGTGGAATTTAAAGGTCTTATTATAGGGTTTCAGTCACAGTATTCTGTTTTTCTGCTACCTGAATTATGACATATATGCATCTGTTACACGACTCAGCTGTAACGCGGTATGAAATCTTGGACCCTATCTACCGCGTTCTAAAGAGGTTTTACTGTATAAGGCTGCTAAATATCTATAAACATGTTATATTTATTTCTAAGATTATAAGTAATTTTCTCCAGGGGTATACAACTTTGCATTTCCATATTCTAACAATCAATATGTAAGGGGGAACGACCTTCACGAGGCCATCAGGGAAACCAAGAGGCAGTTCTGAACCAGAACTCCAACAAATGTCACAGACGCCAGGTATTTTGTCACGCTTGATGGCATGCATGCACTGTCTGAGTGTCTGTGACATTTATTTGGGTCTCAAGCCTGGTTCAGAACGGTTTCTCTGATGGCCTTGTGCAGTTCTTATCTGACTTGTACACCACATTCCTGGCCTTCAGTACCTAGTATTCAGCTACAGTTTCCAGTGTTGGTGGGGTGGGGTTGATCTCTTTGTCACGCAGTCTTCTACATACTGGGCAATGGAGTCAATGATGGCAGTGGTGTATTTATTAAGGTTGGGTACTGAGTATTTGAATTGGGACCAGTCCACTGGCTCAAAGCAGTCATGTACGATGCTCTCAGTTTCCTCAGTTCAGCAATGCCTGACTTTTAGTAACTGATGCTCAGCTTCTGCCAGTTGGCTGTCAATAGACTTGACTTGGCTATGATTTGCCAAAATGTGACTGTGGGATGGAACCGTAGGTGTTTTTTATGGATGTGTAGTAGTGGTTGAGGATGCTGGGGCCTCTGGTGGGACAGATGACATGTTGGGAGAATTTTGGTAGCACCCTCTTGAGGTTGGTGCGGTTGAAGTATCTGGCTACGATGAACTGGCTTTGGGGAATTTCATTTCATTTCATCCCACACCAGTTTTGTGTTCAGTTGGAGTGGGCTGCAGACTGTGACCAGTATTGCTGATGTAAAATCTCATTAAAGTTAAAATTTTTAAAAATTACCTCCGACCCTTGTTGTTTATCTGTACTGAAATTAATCGAATCCCACAACTGCTGAGGAATTGTAGAAAATTGTTGCTCTGTCGCTGGATTCAGAAGAGGAAGCATGAGAGTGATATTGGGGAAACTGTCCAGACTGCATTGTTGGAATTAGAGGATTTCTGTTTACATATCCTTACACTGGAATTCCAAACTTCCTGAAAGGTTTGGTGGGAAATCTGGACATTCACACTTTACAGAGAATGTATGAGCCACTTTATCTCCCACCCAGAGAGGGGCCATCCTCTTTTAACCATTTATTAAATATTATGTAAAAATGTTGATACATGGATAACATGATTTATTCTGGACAAAGCTGTCAGATGTTGTACGAGTTCAAGATCAATTTGGTCTGATGAATAGAGAATTCTGTGGACCTCAGAAAATGGCGGAAGCATAAAGTAAGTCTTTAAACAGCCCTTCCAAATGTGGCAGTGATTCACAAGAACCTGCTCCGACCTCTTTGCTGCTTTTTTGAGGTACCTTCCTCTACATTGGCAAGACGACCACTTAGCCAAGCACCTGGAGTCTTTCCACAATGGCCATACGTAATTATACAGGTACTGGCATTTAGTAGTCTTTTTAGCTTAATCATTTTTGCACATATCAGATGAGAGATTTGACAAAGGCTCATGTGCTCTACAAGTGAACATAGAAGATTGGGACTATTTTGAGGGACAGAAATTTCCTTGGAATCTTTGTGAATAGGTAGCTTTCAAACTACTGAAGTAGATTAGCTAATTGTTCTATTGGTACTATTTGTGGAATTTAGCTTCTGCGTTTCCTTCATTATATCAGTGACTCTTATAAAGTACTTTGTGACTTCCTAAAAGAGACTTAAATGAATGTATCTTCCACTTGTATCTTACACTTCATAGTTTTAGTTACCTTGGTTGAATTAAACCTCCTCTCTGTCCCTTCTTATCTTAAAGACCATGCTTTATCTTGATACGCTGTCTGCATTGCCACAGGAAATCATATTTATGTGTCTTGAATAAATGATTACAAGTAATTGTTTATATACCATTCATAGTTGGAATTTTGATTCAGTTTCACATTCAGACTGATTTTTATCTATGCCTGTTTGGTATTTGCTCCATTGTTTATTTTCAGCTTAAATATTTAAAAATTAAATTTCTTTCTTAATAGTGTTTGCACATTTATGTAAGCATCTGGTCACATCATGTTTTTTTTCTTCTTGTTTTGGATGCACCACAAGCTTGTGAAACCTTATCCATGTCCAGTTGACTTAAGTTTTCCATGATAAATCCATTTATTTGGAACATTTGAGCTTATTTTACAGTTAGAACTTTTATATGATTTAACCACAAGCCAATCTATGTATAAAGCCTTCTGTTTGAACAAATAGCTACAAAGTCCTCATTCCCCTGATCTTTCAAAACTTTATCTACCTTTACTTTAGATATTTATAATGAGCTACCCTCCACAACTCTCTATGCCAGACAATTCCAGAGATTCATCACTCTTTATGAGAAGAAATTTCCAAGTGCCTCAGATGTAGATGACTAGCTTCTCATCTTGAAATTCTCTCTCTCTCTCTCTCTCTCTCTCTCTCTCTCTCTCTCTCTCTCTCATGAAAACATCTCAAATCCTTGCATGTTTCAAAAAGATCACCCCTCATTCTTCATACTTCAAAGAATATAGACCTAACTGTTTAACTTCTGTTGATAGAACAATCCTTTCATCCCAGAACCTAGCCAGATAAATCTCATTTGGTCTACCTCCAATATTGCTATATCCTTTTTTTAGGCGAGAAATCAGGACCACTCACAGTGTTCCACATTGGCAAAGCTGCTGAGTTCCTCAAATATTTGTCTGTTGCAGCTTCACCAAAAATGATGACAAAAATGTCCATACTTTTAAACTCCAAAACTTTGCAATAAAAGTCATTATCCTAATTTCCCTTCTAACGATTTGCTGTACCTGCCTGCTAACCTTTTGTGATTAATGCACAAAAAATACTTGGATCCCTCTGAATTGTTTATTGTTATGTGTAGCGAGTGTGGTGAAAATCTGTTTTCTGTGTAATCTAGGCAAGTCAACCATACTTAAGTACAGCAGGTACTGCAATAATAAAACAAAAGTGCTGGTTAGTATTGTTACAGTAAGTCACAAAGTGCAGGGTACAGTGTTACAAACCACAGGGTATAGTGAAAAGAAGGGTTAAACAGTGCAACGTCATCATCTTTTATCGATGAGATGTCTGTTTAAGAGTCTGATGACAGCAAGAAAGAAACAGTCCTTGAATCTAGATATTCATGTTTTCAAGCTCATGGATTGTCAGCCCAATAGAAAGAAAATAGAAAGGGGGTAGAAATGATGAGAGACTATGACCGGCGTGAGATGTGTCCTTGAATATGTTGGCAGCTTTCATGAGACAGTGGGAGGTACAGATGGAGTTGGTGGAGTGGAGGTTCGTTTGTGTGATGACCTGAGCTGTGCTCTTCAGTGCACTCATTTGCAACCTTTGTTCATTTTGAAAATAAACTGCTCTTTGATTCTTTCTTTAATGGAGAGGCATAGCTAGGGGGTGCAGGGGAATGACTGTTCACCCTGAGCATATTTGTTCAAAAGTGGTGCCTTTTTGAACTGTGTGCTCACCCGTGGCGTATAAACCATTAGCTTCAGCAGGGATTGCAAGCAGCACGTGCATGGATCATTGTTTGCATGCTGCACATGCATGAATCGCTGTGAATCCAGGGAATGAAATTATTTTCGATTTATGTTCAAAGTAAATCGGAGAGCTGTGAGTAAAATGTTTTATTTAAAAACTGAATTCATTAGATACAAATTGTGCTCCACAGTTCAGGTAGGCTGAGGGAGGGTTCAGATTTGGGTGTCAGAAGCTCCAGTGTGTGGTAGGCCAAGGGGAGGGTTCGGAATTGGGCATTGGGAGCTCTAGTGTGCAATAATCTAAGGGGAGTGTTCAGAATAGGGCATTGGAAGCTTCGGTGTGGTAGTCTGAGGGGAGGGTTTGAAGTCAGGTGTCGGGAGCTCCCGTGTGCAGTAGGCAGAGAAGAGGGTTTGGAGTTTGGCCATCGGGAGCTCCGGTGTGCTATAAGTCAAGGGGTGGGTTCAGAGTTAGGTGTTGTACAATTTCTTCAGTGCTTCAACCCACCCAAATGTAAAAAGTTAAACAGCAAACATGTTTTTATTATGTTTTCATATTAAACACAATTAACAATAGGGATTTAGGCCAGTTAGAAGAGTGGGCTAAAAGATGGCAGATGAAGTTTAATTTAGATAAATGCGAGGTGTTACATTTTGGTAGGGCTAATCAAAATAGGACATGCATGGTAGGGCATTGAAGAGTGCAGTAGAAGAAGGATCTAGGAATGATGGTATATTGTTCCCTGAAGGTGAAGTCACATGTGGATAGGGTGGTGAAGAAAGCTTATGGTATATTGGCCTTTATAAATCAGAGCATTAAGTATAGAAGTTGGGAAGTTATGTTAAAATTGTACAAAGCATTGGTGAGGCCAAACTTGGAGTATTGTGTAATTTTTGATCACCAAAGTATAGGAAATATATCATCGACAAATTGGAGAGAGTGCAGACAAGATTTATTAGAATGTTGCCGGGGTTACAGGGTCTAAGTTATAAGGAAAGGTTAAGTAAGGATTTGATTTAGGTATTTTAAATTATTAGGGTAATAGATAGGGTTGACATGGAGAGGCTTTTTCCATTAGGAAAGGGGGAGATACAAACAAGAGGACATGAGTTGAGAGTTTGGGGGCAGGAGTTTAGAGGAAATATGAGGGGGGACTTATTTACTTGTGTGGAACAAGCTTCCAGATGAAGTAGTGAAGGCAGGCTGAACATTAGTACTTAAGGAAAGGTTGGATATGTATATGGATGGGAAAGGAATAGAGGGTTACGGGCTGAGTGTTGGTCAGTGGGAGAAAGTGTTCAGCATGTACTAGAAGGGCCAAGTTGGCTGTTTCTATGCTATAATTGTTGTATATAAAAACTGTATCGTCTTTAAGTTCCTTGTGTTTTGTTGTTAAATACAAAATAAAAATGTAAAATGAGTTTTAAATTATTTGGCATGTGTCATGTGTGCGCGCACTAATTTCCTTTGTGTGCTGGTTGCAAAATGTGTGCGTGCATGTGCACAGCTTTGAGGGAACAGTGGTTGTGGTGCCTTTTTTTATGTGCTCACTCCCCCTAACGTTAAAACCTGGCTATACCCCTGCTCCAATGTACATGACCTTGTACATTTCCCAAAATAAACTCCAATTTGCCAGTTTGTGCCCTTCATTTAATCTATTAAACTCATTACAATATCTTCAGGACTGTTTTGAGACCACGGACTGTAGCTGATTTAGGGAAGTGGCCACTTACAACGGTCATATAAACATTGAGGAGTAAATGAGCTCAGTGACTGGCTACATCAGCAAGTGCATTGATGATTTCACCAAGATCAAATGTTTCACAACCTGGGCTAACTAGAAACCATGGTTGGATGCAGAGATTTGTGGACTTCTCAGAACTTGTAATGCTGTGTTCAGGACATGAAAACAAGATGGCACTAAGATCAGCCAGGGCTAAACTCTCCTATGCAATCTTGAAGGCAAAGTGTGGGTACATGGAGTAGATCCATAGAGAATTGTTCACCACTGGTGACGTGAGGCACATGAGGCAAGGGATCAAAACCATAACAGATCACAGGACAACCTTGCAAGTCAAAGACAATGAAGCCTCCCTTTTGAACAGACCGAACATCATCAACTTACGGTTCAATGAGAAGAACAGGCTGACGCTGAAGAAAGCTCCATGTCCTCCTGATGATTGAGCTCCCTGCATAGCTGAGGCCTAGGTGAGGAGTACCCTGTCCAAGGTGAACCCACACAAGGCAGCTGGACCAGAAATATACCTGGTCAGGTACTGAAGGACTGCGCAGTTCAACTGACGGAGATCTTCAACACCTCACTGCAGTAGTCCATTGACCCCATGAGTTTCTAAACAGCCACCATTATCCTGGTGCCAAAAAGGTGACAATAACAGGCCTTAATGGCTACTGCCTGTGATGAAGAGAACAAGTTCAAAGAGTCCAAGAAGTGAGCAGTCTTCGGATGCAGCTAAGCAACCGATACTCGCTACTCATGATACATTGCTACTGATCGCTTTTTCCACAATTAAACGTGCAGACCGCTGCGACTTGCGGTTCCCATGGTTAAATGTGAGGACAAGAAAAATAGTACCTGCCACTCTTTACTAACTGCCAGGAACAGTATCCCGATTAGCTACAGAATGTAATTACACTATTAACAATGAAAAACAACTCTGTAGTGGAGAGTAGACAACACCAAGTTCCTCAGAGTTCACTTAACAAATGATCTCTCCTTGACACATAACATCTCCTCACTTGTTGGGAAGATGCAACAGTGATTGCACTTCATGAAAAGACTGAGGAGGGAAAGGTGACCACCATCATCCTGTCAGCTTTTTGCAGGAGTGTTATTGAGGGTGTCCTGACTGCTGCATCATCATGTGGTACAGTTGCTGGAGAGAATTGGATTGGAGGTCAATCCACAGGACCATAAGACCGGTAGAGAAGAAAATCTTGGGCCTCCTCTCCCCTCTCCTTCCCCCCACCTATCAATGTGATATATTGGATTGTTGTCTGGTGAAGGCACACAAAATATTTGAAGACCCCTACCACCCCACGCACGGGGAAAGAGATACAGGAGTATGAGAGCCAGCACCACCAGGCTGAGAAACCGTGTCTTTCCACGGGCAGTGAGACTGTTGAACAATTGAATGATCTGCTCATACTTCCCCTCCAAGACTCTACTATTTATTACATAATATTTATTTATTTTTCTATATGTACAGCATATGAATCGCTTGTCTGTATGTGTGTTAAGTCTGGGTGTTTGTTTGCATATTTTGACACCAAGGACCACGGAACATTTTGTTTGGGTTCTACTTGTACTTCGGATGTTAATGAACTTGAACTTGACTTCATTACAACATGCTTTTTGAACAGTTTTTGTGTTATTGACTAACATGGATACCTTGCATTCTGTTTTCTTCTCCAGGTCATTAATATAAATAACTAAGGGCCAAGATCCATTCCCTGGGTGTTCTGATGAGTTATACCTTTGCAAGCTGAACAAGACCCAGTTGTATCAACTATTTGATAACTAATTTTCAGTCGATGCTAATGCACTTCTTCCAAGACCATGAGCTCTTTGCTTCTGCCTAATTCTTTTAGTGGCACCTTCTCAAATGCCTTTTGGATGACTAAATGTACATCATCCATAGGTTTGCCCTCTAATTTTCTGTTCGTGTTACATCCTCAAGGAACTTCAGCAAATCCGTTAAACAGGACTGCTGTTCACAAAGCTAGGTAAACTCGGTTTGTTAGATTAATATTTCAGTTAATCTCCTGAAGGTGCTGCTTGACCTGCTGAGTTCCTCCAGCAATTTTTTTGCTCCAAGCTTTTGTAGGAGCTTAGCTATTTCTACTTTGATTATTGACATCTGCATCTCGCCCGCAATAACTGGCCAATTATTATTTTTTTGCCTTTTATCTTCTTCACTTGAATAAAAGGCCACATTTTCTGATCTCCAAACCTCTGCTCGCACCTTGGAACTTTAGAAATATTGAAAACAGTGGAGGTGCTGCTCTACTTGTTGAATGTTTCCAGTATTTTACTCCAACAGACATGTTTTCAACAAAGCAAAATTTTGTAGATGGGAAATATGAATGAAAAGAAAACATGTTGGCAATATTCAGCAGCGGAGGCTGCTCAAATAGTTGCTTCATCGTGCCAAAGGGAAGGCTTTCACCTTGTGCACTGCTGTCTGAGGACTCTTAATGACTTTTTCAGATGTCCAGTCATCTGGTATTTGTTTGGATAAAACATGTACATGGGATCAATGGTATAACTGAGCAGGCCAAGCAGTGAGAAAGCTGTTAATGTAACTGAGAACCCTCAGTGAAGGCAAGGCGGGAAATGTAAACTACATCAAACTAAAGATGAACTGATTGATTAAGAAATGCACAATTGTAACAAAAAGGTTAATTTATTTCTTTAGAAATATTAATATTGTCTGATGAGATCTCTGACTTTTATCAGAGATTGTTTGGCAGGAGCAATGCTCAAAATCACCAGTCTGATTGAATAAGATTGAAGTTTTTGGTAGTGTGTCATTTATCTCCTTTACTGGTCCCACTGGCTGACAGCACACTGTCTGATAGCAACTTTGGGATTCCAGCATTTAATTATGCATGTGTCAATGTTGTGTATGAAATGTCTTGATAGCCTCACTGTTAATACCATGGTAAAATTTGGACTTAGCGCCAGATCTCTTGCAAGTACAATATTTTTCTCATTCAATTTGTGTCATGCCTTTGGGAAAAAATATAATTACCAATGATCCAAATGATTTCCTGTTTAAAATATGTCTCTACCAGCGAGTTGATTCTCCTCTTTGTTTGTGACAAGCTAATAGTTGAAATAAAAACAGAAGGGGAGGTTTTGTTTTTTTTAATTTTTTTATTTTTCACACCATAAATCACATTAGCCATGATATACACTTTTTCTTTTTCACACATATACAGTGACTTTTTCTCCCCCCCCTCCCTCCTCCCAAGCCACCCCCCACCCCCCCCTCTCATCCATTTTAGGTATACAATCTAGGTTGCATTAAACCAGTCAGACAATGTTGTCATTCAACAAAAATACACCAGAAATTCTACTGAGTCCATTCTTTTCTTTCCTTCTCCTTCCATCAACTTAGGTAATGTTTGTCCCCGGTAGGTTTTCGCTATTGTATTTAATGTAAGGCTCCCATACTTGTTCGAATATTTCAATATTATTTCTTAAACTATATGTTATTTTTTCTAATGGAATACATTTATTCATTTCTATATACCATAGTTGTATTTTCAAATTATCTTCCAATTTCCAGGTTGACATAATACATTTTTTTGCTACGGCTAGGGCTATCTTAACAAATCTTTTTTGTGCATCCTCCAAATCAATTCCAAATTCTTTGTTTGTTATGTTACTTAGGAGAAAGATCTCTGGATTCTTTGGTATATTGTTTTCTGTTATTTTTTTTAATATCTGACTGAGATCATCCCAAAATTTTTCTACTCTCTCACATGTCCAGATTGCATGAATTGTTGTTCCCATTTTTTTTTACATCGAAAACATCTATCAGATACCGTTGGGTCCCATTTATTTAACTTTTGCGGTGTAATGTATAGTCTGTGTAACCAATTATATTGTATCATACGTAGCCTCGTATTTATTGTATTTCTCATCGTTCCAGAACATAATTTCTCCCATGTTTCCTTTTTTATCTTTATATTTAAATCTTGTTCCCATTTTTGTTTAGTTTTACCATTTGTTTCCTCATTAAAACAGAAGGGGAGTTGAAGTATTTTCTGTTTTGTTTTGGATTTCGGGCATCAGCAGTTTTTTACTGCTTTAAGGTTGGATGAAATTTTTTTCATCCATGTTGATCAGCCTTGGCCTACAAATCCTTTTGTTTTCAATCAAAGACCCCAAACAATAAAAATATCAAAATCACATCCAATTTCTTGGAAAACCTAGTTATTGCAGTGTTCACTTCTTCTAGTTTCAGTGATATTTTTCAGAGACAAAGTTGAAGAGCAGAGCTGCAGTGTCCTGACTTCACTGTAAAACTGATAGTGTGAGCCTGGAAATCACCTTATGAGGATTTGAGGGTGTGGAATTAAGTGACATAAATTCCTGATATTCATTTAGACTCACTGTTTTGTTGGGTATGACTTAGTTGGCGAAGAATACCTTCAGGCCTAATTTTGGATTTGGGGATGACAGATTCAGAATAGATATTTTAGCAGAACTTTATAAAAATATTGGGGGCTGTGAGTTGGGTGCAAGAATTCTAGCATGCACTGCCTGCAAACTGTCGATCTCTGTCCCAGCATTGGTAAAGATCCAGTCAAAAGAATCAAAATATTATTACAAAATAATGCTCAGCAAGAAAGGGTTTTATAAATCGAGACAGAGATGGGAAGTAGATTTAAATAAGCAGATAGATGAATATAAATGGATTTAGATATGTAGAGAAAGTATGAAAAATACAATAAATGTGAGATATAGGTTAGTTCAATATAATTTTATTCATCAGTTATATTTGACACCACAAAAGTTACATAAAATAAATCATATATATCTTCAGATTTGTTTTAGATGTGGACAAGAAGTTGGTACATTTCTGCATTCAACTTGGCAGTGTTCCACAGTTAAACCTTAGTGGTTTGAAATAGGTAATTTATTAGAACAAATAATGGGGGTAAAATTCCCACAGGATCTAATGCTATTTTTACTGGGAGATATTAGAGGGGTTAAACCCAAATTGAAATTGAAAATATATCAAATGGAATTTGTTCAAATTGCTTTGGTAATAGATAGAAAACATATTGCTATAACTTGGAAATTGGACATTGACTTGGGAATGGATAGATGGCTTGTGGAAATGAGGAATTGTATTCCATTTGAAAAACTTACTTATGGTATTTATCTCTTAAATTATTTATTTTGGAAAATATGGTGCCCAGATTTATAAAATGTGATATTAATATTTAAAAGAATCTCAAACATTCCCTTTCTCTTATAGGTTTACAAAAGATATTTAAAAGTGAAATACTGCAGTTGTGATTCTCTTGTCCTATTCTTTTACCCCTTTCTTGCATTTGTAGGGGGTTGGAGGAAGTTTCTTCTATCTTGTTTTGTTCCTCTCCCTCCCCCCTCTCCCTCCCCCCTCTCCCTCCCCCCCTCTCCCTCCCCCCCTCTCCCTCCCCCCCTCTCCCTCCCCCCTCTCCCTCCCCCCCTCTCCCTCCCCCCTCTCCCTCCCCCCCTCTCCCTCCCCCCTCTCCCTCCCCCCTCTCCCTCCCCCCTCTCCCTCTCCCTCCTCTCCCTCCCTCCTCTCCCTCCCCCCTCTCCCTCCCCCCTCTCCCTCCCCCCTCTCCCTCCCCCCCTCCCTCCCCCCTCTCCCTCCCCCCTCCCTCCCCCCCCCTCCCTCCCCTCCCCCCCTCCCTCCCCCCTCTCCCTCCCCCCCTCTCCCTCCCCCCTCTCTCCCTCCCCCCCTCTCTCCCTCCCCCCCTCTCCCTCCCCCCCTCTCCCTCCCCCCCCTCTCCCTCCCCCCCTCTCCCTCCCCCCCCTCTCTCCCTCCCCCCCCTCTCTCCCTCCCCCCCTCTCTCCCTCCCCCCCTCTCTCCCTCCCCCCCTCTCTCCCTCCCCCCCTCTCTCTCACACCCCCTCTCTCTCTCTCATTTTCTCTCAGCATGTATTGAGATTGAATTTGAAATATTGTGAATGTTTATTTTGTGGTTTTAAATTTTAAATAATGTATATATTTAAAAAAAAAGAAAATGTGGAATCTTGGCTGAATCCTTAAACTCTGGATATTACCTTGTCTTCTAAGTCTTATTTTCTAATCCAGGCAACATCCTGTTAAATCTGCTCTGCACCCTCTCCATGGCTTCCAAATCCTTTCTATAATGAAGTGACCAGAACTGAGCAAAATATTCTAAGTGGTCTCACAAGAGATTTGTAGAGCTGCAACATGACTGCTCAACTTCTGAATTCAATCCCCCTATTAATGAAGTCCAACATCCCATAGACAGTCTTAACTATCCTTTCAACCTGTGCAGCACCCTTGAGTGATACATGGATTTGGACTCCAAATTCCCTCTGTTCCTTCACACTGTTAAGTAACCGACCATTAACCCTGTACTCAGCCTTCTTGTTTAACCTTCCAAAAATGCTTCAATCTGGATTGAACTCCTTCGGCATCCTGTCTGTATCCTTTTGTAATTCACGACAACCAGCATTATCCACAACTCTTGAACCTTTGTATCATGCACAGACTTACTGGCCAATCCTTCTGCTTCATGTGTGTCATTTACAAACATCACAAAGAGCAGGGATCACAGAATAGATTCCTGTAGAACTCCACTAGTCACTGACCTCCAGGCAAAGTACTTTCTGTCCACTACTACTCTCTGCTTTCTACCTACAAGTCAATGTTTAATCCACACAGCCAAGGCTCCTGGATCCCATGCCTCATGACTTTCTGAATGATTCTCTTGCCAAATGCCTTAATAAAATCCATATATGCTACATCTACTGCCCTACCTTCAATCAATTTCTTTTGTTACCTCCACCTTAAAAAAAAACGTCATTTAGGCTCATGAGGCACAACCTTCCCCTCACAAAGCCATACTGACTATCCCAGAAAAGACTACTTCTAAATGCTTGTAAATCCTTTTCTTAAGAATCCTCTTCATGAGTTTGATGTAAGATTCACTGGTCTATAATGCCCAGAATTCTCCCATTTCCTTTTTTTTAAAAAAGGGAACCACATTTGCCATTCTCCAATCCTTCAGCACCTCCCTTGTGGCCAAGGAGGACTCCAAGATAATAGCCGATGCCCCAGCCATCTCTTCCCACAGCAACGTGCGGCATATAGTGTCTGGCCACGGGGACTTTTCAATCTTGATGCATTTAAGGCCTGCCCCTTGCTGATTGTACCTGTGGCTTCTCCCCCTTGATTCCCCTAATAAATGTGGCAACGCTATAACTCCTCCCCCAAAACAACACATCAATCAGGTAACTTCTAGTCTTTGGCGTTACTGGTAATAAAATCAATGCGCTATCATTTTTTTGGAATGCAAAAATTGCTGAGACCAGAGAAGCTGGAAATCAACCCACGATCACTGGAAACATCCGACAAGGTTGAACTCTGGCTACGTTGTTTCAACATGTTTCTGTAAGGCTCCACCACAATTGTCCATCTGACGCAGACAACCTGCACTTGCTGTTCTCACAGGTTGGGCACTGTGCTTACCCAGTGGTCAGAGACTGAGACATTCACCAAAGCAATGGATATTCTGAAAGGCCAGTACCTGGCCTAGGTAAATGAAGTCTACGCCAGGCGCATCCTAGTGATGCATACGCAGCAACCCTGGGAGTCGATTGACAGTTACATTCAGGTCCTGCGAGACGTCGGTCAGGCCTGCAGCTGCAAAGTTGTATCATCAGACGAGTACATGAAGAAGCTGATCCGAGATGCCTGTGCATCAAGCCCCTACTACTGGGCTTGGACTTTCATGGCCACCTTAAGAGCATCACCATGGAATATGATGGGCCCCCCACCCTTCATAGTCTGCAACCAACAGTTTTTACACCAGTTACCCTCCCCTCCGAATTAGAGGTGAGATGGATCCTGACCGAGGGGATCATCAAACCCATTCCCAGCCCCAGCCCCTGAAGAGCTCAGTTAGTGGTGGTTAAAAGTGGGGAAAAAATACCAATAGTTATCTATTTCACTCAGACCATTTATGCAACTGGATGTGTACCCCTCCCTCACATAGCCGACATGGTTTAAAAAAAAAAATCACCTAATATTGGGTATTTTTTAACCATTGAATAAAAGCTCTTCCTTAATCTCCATATTGTCCAGCACACAAGCCTATTCTATTCCGAACTCACCCTCATCAGGGTCCGCTTCTCTTGTGAATACTGAAGTATTCATTTAGGACCTCCCCAACCTCCTCTGCCTCCAGGCACATGTTTCCCCCTTTATCCTTAAGCAGCCCCACCTCCATTCTTATCATCCTTCTGTTCTTCACATACACATAGAATACCTTGGGGTTCTCTTAATTCTACATGCTTAGGCCTTTTCATGCCCCGTTTGAGCTCTCCTAAGTCCTTTCTTAAGTTCCTGGCTACCATATAATTCTCATGAGTTCTTTCTGTTTCCTGCTTTGTAAATCTTCCTCTTAACAAGCTGCCTCACCTGTTTCATCAACCTTTTTCCTACCCTCTTTTCCCTGTCCTAATGGGACAAACCTGACCTGAACTCAACACAAGTAATCACTAAACTTCCTCCACATTAGTTCTGTGCTTTCCCCTTTAACATCTGTTTTCAATTTACTCTCATTAGTTCCTGCCTCATTCCATTGGACAAGAGAATGGAAAATTGCAAAGGATTATTAAATTATTAATAAATTGAGTGACTAGGTAAGGTAAAGGCTGATTGAGTCTAGAGTCTTGTATTTGGACCTGAGACAATGGACAAGTGTGTGTGTGTGTGTGTGAGTGAGTGAGAGGTATGGATGTACATAGAATACAGAATGCCTGTATAAAATAGGACAACACAGGAACATAGGACACATAAAATATAGTGACAAATCTCTGAAAGAGAGTGAGAGGGATCAAGGTTAGGCCTACATGAACCATAAAAAGAGATGTAGGTCTAGTGGAAAGTAAAGTCTATGTATAAGGTTAAGGGAGGGAAGTTTAGGGGAGATATCAGAAGTTAAGTTTTTTTAACATGGAGTGTTGTGGATGCCTGGAATGACTTGACAGGGATGGTGGTGGAGGCTGAAACATTAGGGGTATTTAAGAGATTCTTAGGCACATGGATGAAATAAAAATTAGGGTTACAGGGTAGGGTGGGTTTAGTACTTTTTTTTAATAAGGAATATATGGATCGGCACAACATCAAGGGTTGAAGGGCCTGTACAGTGTTGTTGTGTTCTATGGAAGTGAATATATATTTGATTGGCCATTTTGAAAGCTGTTGTTTCTGAGACCGAGGTGTAGTGATTAAGGATTCAGAGCCAAATTTTTAAGTAGCTTCAGAGAAAATGCTAAGTATCAAACAAGAAGAGGCATTGTAAAGTTGTTAGTTTCCTTTTAACCCAATACTTTTAACTTTCCTAATATCAACTGGGATTGCCTCAGTGGAAGGGGCTTACGTGGAGAGGAATTTCTAAAATACATACAAAAGGGTTATCTGAGGAGGGAGCTGAACAGCGATTATAGTTCAAGGTGGACTTCAAGGTATGAAAAAATATAAAATTGTTCCTTGAGTTAGGGCACTACATTGGGTAGATACATTTTAATGGTGTAAAACATGATCTTGGGAGAGATAAATTGGGAACAGCTGGTGGGACAGAGAGGAAGAGTATCTGAAAAGTGGGAAGCAATTAAAAATGAGTAATTCAAAGCCTGCATGTCCCTGTAAGGCACAAAAGGTCTAAGTTAGAGAACCCTGGTCAATGGAGGATAATGGTGGTTTGATCAGAGAAAAGTAAAATGTTTATGTTTGACATTAGGAAAAAAAATGGTGGTACTGCTGTAATGTAGCACTGTTTGCTGCTGTGGACCTGGGAGAGCAGGGAGTGGAGGAAGACACAGAGCTGCTCTGCAAGAACCCAGCACCCCGTTCTGATGCCAACAGCTCTGTTCAGGCTTTAAATAGCCTGTTAAAGAAGTTGATCATATTTTTTTAAATATCTTGCAACCACATTGTCTGTGCCCAAGTTGGAGACGCCTGTGCTGACCCTGGGCCAGCAATGGACTGGCACAGTGCAATAGAAACTTTTGTTAAGAAGGAGAAGCAGAGGAGTTGATCCAACAGGACGATGACCACAGCAGTGGATCCATGAGGGGCTCAGTGGCTGAAGGATCCTACTGGACGGTGACCACAACAGAAGACGAGCAAGGGGCTCAGCAGCTAAAGGACCCGCACACATTATGGGCTGTTGGTGACTTGTGGTTGAAGGACTAACACAGCCTGCGGTCTGCTGCAGACTGGCTCACGGGAACCAGGCATCAGAATCT
The DNA here is from genome assembly GCF_036971445.1 of Narcine bancroftii. Lineage (NCBI taxonomy): Eukaryota > Metazoa > Chordata > Chondrichthyes > Torpediniformes > Narcinidae > Narcine > Narcine bancroftii. The sequence goes on along the minus strand of NC_091470.1, from coordinate 290,747,351 downwards.
GGATAGGAGAGGGTGCTGAGGGCAAGTAAAGTTCCCAAAGGGCCTCGGTCACTGAAGCTTACTGATCATATTGGAGGTTTTGATTTGGAGCTTGGGTTGCTGATGGTTTGAACTGGAGTCTCTGTGCCTGCAGAATTGGCAAGAGCACTGGAGGTGAATCCACGGACACTCAGTGTCTCTGAAGGGATTCTCATTTGCTTTGCTTTCTCCTATTTTTAGGGGAACTGGGTAATGCTCATGGTGACTAACTGTGGCAGACAAAAGGGGTGATGCAGTTAGCACAGTGGTTAGCGCAACACTGTTACAGCACCAGTGACCCAGGTTCAAATCCAGCGCTGTCTGTAAGGAGTTTGTGCCTTCTCCTAATGTCTGTGTGGTTTCCTTCAGGTGCTCCAGTTTCCTGCCACCATTTAAAGATATACCGAGGTTATAGGTTAATTGGGTGGAATTGAGAGGCATGGGCTCATGAGCTGAAAGGGCATGTTACTATGCTGTATATATACACTTTTTAAAAAAATTAAAAGTTAACGTATATCATGTTTATGACACTTTTAATGTATTATTACATGACAATAAAAGGAACCTTTTGAAATTATTATCAAATGAGTAACTTGAGGTTTATGGGGATGTAGAATAAAACTTAATTTATCAATTTGTTTGTTAATTTGTTTCTTAAGAGGCAAAAAGGGTCAGAAAATTGGATGAAAGAGAATCCTAAAACCTTTAAAAGTAGATTAGAAGCAAGACAATAGCTGAGGAAGGAATAGGTTCTTTGGGGGATTAGAGCAGCAATCTATTTTTGATGCTGGGGCTATGCACGAGATCCTAAATTGAATACTCTTCATTAGTATTCAACAGAGAGAGGAATGTGAGGATTGGAGAGATAAGGGTGGGGTACTCTGACAGTCAGAGCTCATCTGCATTAGGAAGGAGGAATTGTTAGAATATTGGAACACATTGGCATGAATTGGATCCATTGGACGATGCTCATGGAGGGAAGGAAGGAGATTTATATAGCTTCTTTTGGAGTTTTTTCCCATCTTTGTTAGTTACGGGTGAGGTAACAGATACAAAGCCGATAGCTCATGTTCTCCCTTTATTCAAAAAAAGGAAGTAGGGATAAGTGTGCTCACATGAAAAAAACAAGGACTGATTAGAAGGGGTCAGCATGGCTTTGTGTAGGGGAGATAATGTCTCACAAATCTGAATGAGTTTTTTGAGAAGCTGACTCGAAAATGTGATTAGGAGAGAATGTTAGATACTTACATGGATTTTAGTGAGGTTTTGACCAGGGCCCATGTGATAGGCTAGTTAAGACGCAAGGAATCCTAAACAACAAACAATCAGAGATTCAATTAGGGACTCTTACTTTGCACGTTATTTATTACTGAATATTTTTTCTGCATTTGCACAGTCAGTTTGTTTACATTTCTTTGTTTACATTTCTCTTTTGTATATGTATCTTTTTCTTGTGGACGGTTTACACCAGCCATTCTCAACAGGGACCTCAGCACGTTGAAGATGAGCCACATACTGAAATCATAATCATAACATTTTTTTTCATGGTTTTTATGTAGTCCATAGGAGAGAAGTATGGAAGAAACTAACTAACTGACTGCTCCACAAGGAAGAGGAGGGGCATAAACTTAGAGCAAAGTCCTAAGGGGGCCATTGCCAAAAAAAAAGATTGATAAAGGTTAGTTTACATGACTGATAAGTAGCGATTCTGCCTGGCCCACAGGAAAAAGTCAATCTCAGTGTTGTGTGTGTGATATCTTGCATGTACTCTGACAATACATTTGAACTTGAATATAGGCAAAGTAGCTCCAAAATTGGCAGGGTTAAATGTTTGACTGAACACCTTGTTGAAGGTATACTGCAGGGATTGATGCTGGGTCCTTTGTTCATTGTAATATATATAAGTGAGTTAGATAATAATGTGAGCCTGTAATGAGTTGGCTTACAGACAAGACAAATTTGTGGAGCTATGAACAGCAAAGAAGGCTGTGAAAATATATAATGGGACATAGACCAGTTAGAGATTTGGGTGGAGTGTCAGTACAGTAGATGGAATTTAATCCAGACAAGTGTAAGGTAATTGACCTCTAGGAGGACAATTAATGGTAGGCCATTCATAAATGGCAGGGACCTTCAGAAAGTTGATACACAGATAGACCCTTGGGCCCATAGCTCCAAGTTGGATAGGAGAGTGGTGAAGATGCTTGTTATACTTTCACAGGCTGAGACTATGATTCACCATGATGTTGCCTGGAATAGCGGGCAATAGTTATAAGGAGAGATTGAATAGTCGGGGCATATACTCATGAGGAACATGAGGCTGAGATTACTTTACAGAGATTTACAAAATTACGAGGGGCACAGAAGTGGACCAGGACAGAAAGAATTCTGATTAAATTATCGATTTCATAAACTAGTGACACCAATATTTAAAAATAGAAATGATTTTGGTCTTGATCACTTTCTGCTTTCTTGACTACATTTCAGCTAGTTAATGTGTGAAGGTCAGACTGTTTAAATCACTGGGGAGTTCAAATTGAACTTGCATAATGTGGACAGTTGCTGTTGGATATAAATATTTTAGAATTTCCATGGCAATGATATGAAATGCCAGCAGAAGAATTTAGACCTCTCCCATAAGCAATGTGAATTATTGGCATGAGATAAAATTCTCCAGATCAACTTTACTGCTTTCTTTTTGTTGGGAATCTAGGAGTTAATGTTGGTTTATGAACAGGTATGAAATAACTTGGTGTTATCATTTAGGTTTGGAGGTGATTGGAAGAAAAAAGGTAGGAGGCTTTACACGTGGAAGTTTTTGTTGGGCAGGGACTAACAGAAGGTTGGAGTCCAATAATAGAGAAAATGCATTCATTTTATCCAGAACTGCTTTCATTACTGGTAGTAATACAATGAAAATCCTCGCATGTTCCAGCTGTTTGCACCATTAAAATTACCAGCAGCTTTGTAACAAATTCTGTGTGCATTTATTCCTTGCCATCTGTTCCTATCACCTGTTATCATTTTACACAATTTAACATTTAAAAAAAATAACAACTACATGTAGCTTGATGTACAAAACATTTTTGGATGTGGGCATGTTTGATTGTGTAATTGGGATGGTCTATCAATGGAAATACCCATTTTGGGTCGCGACCATGGATTCGATATAAACAGCCTGTTAGTCATGAAGGACTTCTGCAGTGAAAGCAGCTGGAGCTTTAAAACGGAATGATTATCAATGCAATGAATGGCTGTAATAATAAATCTGTATTCAAGCTTGAATTATCAATTGGCATGTGACATATATGTCTCATCAGAGTGTTAGAAGTAGTGCTTCTTCCTCATTCTTCCAGTGATGAGTTAAATCCTCCCCTCCAATCTTTTCTGCATGAAGATTGTGCATCCTCCTGGTACCTTTGTTGGCTTCCTCCAGCTGTTCCAGATTACAATCCCATCTTCAAGTGTACTGTAGTTACAAAATCACCCCTAGTGTAGATGGGTGGAAGGAGAATTAGGTGGTGGAAAAGTTACCTGCTTCATGAGAGAAGCTCGATGTCAGGGGAAGAGGTGGGGAAGGGAATTGATGGGATTTGTCTGAGAGTTGGAATGAATCTGATGTGCCAAATGGCTTTCTCTATCGGAAAGAAATATGAAAATGAATAAATGTTGAACATTGAGTTTCGTTGATGTGTCCTTCCCTTTACACTCAAGGACACAATGTGAAATTTCCCTGCCATCACTCTTCCGAGGGTTATCATTGGGCCAAAACCTCAACAGGTTCAATGACATAAGTATAGCGGCTTCAAGGGTGGGTGGGAAAATGAGTTTTCTGTAACTCAATATCTTATCTAACAAAAGTTAAATAACATGGTGGTTAAGTTACTGATCAAGAAATCGAGCATCCTGAGTTAGTGATGTAAAAATGAGAGTTCAAATCGCCACAGAACTTTTGAGATATTCAAATTGACATACTTCAAGGAATGTGGAATTAAATATGAGTTACAGTGACCATAAAATCACTGGGTTGACATACAAACACATCAGGTTCAATGAAGTGAAGAGAATCTGGTATTCTATATAAATCAAGATCAAGATTTCCTTATTGTCGTACGTACAAAATATTCAAAATTTATTTTCCTGTTTGCCTTGTAAGCACCACTATCAAGATGATAGAAAGTTCCTTTGGAGATATAGATTGCCAATGTATCTCACCACCTTCTCTGATGGCACCACATCCTGCACTCCTGTAGCCTCTAGCTGCCCAGCCTTCTGTCTGTTCCAGCGCTGAATCTGAGCTCAAGGCATCCAAGACACCCTCCTTGGCCTCTAGTTCTGAATCCCACAGCCAATTAGAAAGCTGTCAGCACCCAAGGTCCTTCGGGAGTCCTTCTTGCCATCAGCCTTCTCACCAATCATGATCCTGATGCATGGTTCTACAAGCTGGTCCATGGCCTGTTGGGAGTCCCTCAGCTAAGTTCCAAGCTGGTTTGCCGCTGTGGTCTCCTGTCCTACTCTCTCAGGCCTCCCTTTCTCTACTGGTGAATATTTCTCCCACTGTGGTGCTCTGTGCGGGGCTCGTCTGCTGCTCCTTTGGTCTGGGATGCTGAGCATTGGCACTGCCACCTTGCACATGAACCTCCATGATCTTTGATATAAAATAAAACTCAGCAGCCCCATTCTACAGACGGTTTAACCTGCATTAGGCTATCAGGTATAGGCAGGCAGTAGGACCCTGTGGATCATTGCTGAAAAACTGCACGTGGCTCCCCCATTCCTCCTGGGTCTGCACTTCCATCTTGATCAAAGTATACGAGATCTTGTGTCCAGACTCATGTATTTGACCCATTGAAATGCCTTAGAAAGGTACTCTATTCAAAAGCAAACTGGGACCTTTCAACATGCTGATTTCCAATGAATTAATAATTGAAAAATATTTCATGTAATGGAATACTGTAATTGTGGTGTTTATTACAGCTCCACCAACACAATCAATTTAACGCTATCCAGGACAAAGAAAAGTTGATATTTGTTATCACCAAAACCACCCTTGAGCAGACAAAGAATTGATGGTAGAACTCAGCAGGTCAGCAGTGTGCATGGGAAGAAATGTTTTTGGTATCAAGACTAAGATAAATGTGGTTAAAATAATTATGAATATAAAGGAGGAAAGAAGCTGGGGGAGGAGCCCAGAGGTGATAGAGTATAAGAGAGAAGGTGTGGGAGGTGGAGAGACATGTAAAGGGAGAAACTGTTAAGGAGGGGGAGGAAAGAAAGATTGGAGGGCAAAAAAGAGAAGTCAAAACAGGTGTGGGTTATGAGTCAGAAAGAGAGCAATCAGATGGGGACAGTACACAAAAGCACTGGAGAAACTCAGCATGTCATACAGCAATAGGCAGTTGGTGTTTCGAGCCTGATGCCTTCTTCAGGTGTGCCAAAAAATCAGACAGACGTCTGGATCAGTTGGGGTGGAATGCTGTTTCATATAAATTAGAAAAATAAGTGTTCATACTGTTAGGGTTAGGGTTGTCCAGGGGGAATAGATGTGTTGTTCCTCATGTTTAAGTTTGGCCTCACCCTGACAATAAATGAGGCCAAACTTTAGTCCTAAAAACAGAGCATATGTGTTCAGTGAAGCGGTCACTGGCCTCACTGATGTAGAGAAGGCCACAATAGATACACTAAATTAGGTCGTTTAAATCCTGAGTCCCTTTTCAATTGCTGTATTTCAGCTGCAGTGCATGCCATCCATGAAATGCACTGTGCCACATCAAAGACCTTTGAGTTCATCTTGGCGTTTTCTGCATAATCTCTCCACAACTTCATGCACCTTCAACAATGTAGCATCAAGGAGTTGGCATGGTACTCTTAAGGATTGAAATATTTTCTTCATAGGCTTAATGTATCTTTAGTTAATGGAATGGCTTAACAATTGGCTCCTGATTGATGTGGAGATATACTCTAGGCAGTTGTGACAGTTTGCATTGATGCATGGCAATGGTCCCTGCTGATTTTTCTATCATTCCCCTTTTCATTTTGCATGAACTCAGCTGTTAGTGATTGAGGCAATTTAAAAACAAACTCCATTAATTTCAAATTCACTTGCCAGAAATGCTTCTGAGTTTGTTAAGAGTTCTCTTCTACATAAAGCTTAATGCGAATGGGTTGAATTGACAATGGGCTGGAATTTCAGCTGAAGATTGAGCATCTTACTTTTACAAAAAGCCCCTTATTTGTATGCTGAGAACATCTTTTATGAAACCCTTAAGTATTCTGTGTGACAGCAGCTTGAAAGTTTAGCTGGACACTTGCGTGGGAGAGAGTTTCAAGTGGAGACCGGGTGTGATTGTGGAATGTGACATTTCCTAGTCCCTGCATACCCAATTCAAGAAGAGTTTCACCATTTGAATTTAACTCATGATTTTCATACTTCGATTAGCCTTGGATAGGATCTCACTTTAATTGCATTTTTAAATATCTGATTTAATATGTTTCGCAATGCGATGACTTGCCAAATACTTTTGCTTTCTCACTAAATTATTATTTTTTAAATGGCCCCCGCCAGGTACCTCCCTGAATCCAAGCATTGCCACTGCACCCACTCTCTTCCCTGGCCACCATCTCAGCCTAAACAAAATTGCTTACAGTTCACTCTTAGTCTGAATTTTAAACTCCGTATTCCAGGGGTAGCCAAATGTTTTTGGTTGTGGATCACATACAGAAAAATATAAGGAGTCAAGGGCCAAACAACATTAAGCCTGGCAGTTTTCAAATACTGTCAGCTCCTTGAACAGGTTGTTTAAAGCCATGCAGAGCCGATGACAGTCAGACTGGGGAGTTGGTCCCCACAGGGGAGCACTGAAACTTCGCACCCCGCTCTCCGTAAGTCCACACCATCGGCAGTTGTTGCTGTTACAGCTGCTTTGGCAGCGCTGCGATTTTTCTTTTTTTCTCTCTCTCTAATAGGCCACTTAAAAATAGGCAACAGGCCGCAGTTGGCCCAGGGCTGTAGTCTACCTTTAATCATTATATGTCGGTAACATTTACATTACAGTCATGCTTCCTTTCCTTTGCTTCATTTTTTGTAAACTCCAATATGCCATTGTTTCTATTGTTGCTGATGCACGTGCACTTAATTTTTCTCAGTGCAGATTTAAATTCTTGATTATGTGGTGACCTTTTTAGATTTTTTCCAATTTATTGTCATGTAATGCAAACAGCGTCATATTGCATGAAATTGCTTTTGCCTGTTGTAAGGCACAGATTCGCCACCAGCAGACATTGTCTGAAGTGCCTCTTGCAGTCAGAAAAAGAGAAGCAAAAGAGAGTTCCTCCAGAGTCAACAAGTGCCCGTGGATTTTCCCCAGCGTTCCCGCAGCCTTCGTAGCCAGATAGAGTTCAGACCAAACCCGAGCTCCAGATCCAAATCTCTGATACGATTAGGAACCTTGTAGTGCCCTTAGCACCCTCTCAAATCACATTTTAAATACCTGGTACCATTTCAGCCAGTTTCAAGCCAGTCTCCAGCAGTCCACAGCCATTGACCCTTGACCACAGTCTCCAGCAGCCCACAGCCTCTGAGGGTTCCTCAATTCAAGTCACCAGCAGCCTGTCGCCATTGTGGTTCCTTCAGCCTCAGACCCCTTCATTGGTCCACCACCATGGCCATCATCCCATAGGTCATCTCCTCTGCTTCTCTTTCTCAGATGGGGGTTGGTCTCCCTGTTTTCTGGTGCCCTGTCACAGTCATCCGCTTCTTGCGGCTGCTGCGGATCATAGGTGCCGCCATCTTGAGTCCATGGTTGTGGTATTTTAAATAAAATTACCATTGGCTCCTTGAACGTGCCGTTCAAAGCCTGTTCTGAGCTGACAGCAGTTGGTTGGAACCTGTGGGAGTGCTGTGTCTCCACTCTCCGTTCTCTGTGGTCTGTACCAGTGACAGCGCTGCCATTTTTTTCTTCTTTTCTCCAGGACAATGAATAGCTGCAATGCATTTCATGTCAAAAATTCACACAATGATAATGTCCTGTCAATCTTCAGTTTCCTTTCATCTAAGTTCTTTACAAATTATCTAAATTGATTTTTGTGATCCTGCAGCTTCTGACCACTTAACATCAAGCCACTGTTCCAGCATCCTCAAGACATCCTGTCCTTCCTATAATACCCCTGAACAATACTGTAAAAGCTCTTGATCTCTTTCTGTGTGCCATGCAATGAATCCAGTGAAACCTCCAATTGATCCCTCCTTTCCAAATGCTTTTCTCCAACCTTCTCAATCTAGCCACTCACTTCCTTGAACACTCCTTCATGTTTTTTTTAAACTCCGTCAGAAACTCAAGTTCCTGACTGCATGTATTAGAAAATATAACCAGCTGATGGATTCCTTCATCCACTTTATTATGCAATACTGTTACAGTTTCAGTTGTATCTACAATTAAATACAGAGCTGGCTGGTTTTATTTCAGAATCAAATATTTCATTTTTAAAAATAAATTTATCCATTTAAAGCTGATTCTGGCCATTAAAACCCATGTTACACAATTCCACCCAATTAACCTCCCAACCCCTAAGTTTTTTGGAAGGTGCAATCAGCTCCCTTTGTGAGGTTACTGCTCCTCTTGAGACTACCCAGACAGACTCCATTCATACACAAGAGATGTGTACAATTTCTCTCTGTTGTACATGTTACTCTAGACTAGTGGTTCTCAACCTTTTTCTTTCCACTCACATACCACTTTAAATAATCCCGAAGCCATCTGTGCTCTGTGATTAGTAAGGGATTGCTTTAGGTGGTATGTGAGTGTGAAGGGAAGGTTGCAAATCACTGCTCTAGACCCAATTGTTTCTGAAATATTTTGCTTGATAAAAATTGTCAATGGCCCATTTCCTTTGGAGTTATCAAACCGTGCACATAATAAGTCAATTAGGTACGATTGGAACAGTGGTTTTCAAACATTTTCTTTCCACCCACATACGACCTTAACCAATCCCTTACTAATCACAGAGTACCAATGGCATAGGGAATACTTAAAGTGGTATGTGAGTGGAAAGACAGAGGTTGAAACCACTGCTCTTGACCCATTCTTTGTTGTTGACCTTTCACATCCTCTACCTGTACTAGTATGGATACTTTTAAACATTGAAGGGAATAAAACTGGCATCAACTTGGGCATTCCCAGCCTAGTTTTTTTTATTTTTTAAAATTTTTTATTTTTCACACCATTAATCACATTAACCATGATACACATTTTTTCCTTTTCACACATATACAATGTCATTTTCTCCCCCCCCCCTCCTCCCCTCCCACCCTCCCCACCTCCCCCCTCCCGTCCATTTAAGGTACAAAATCTAGGATACATTAAACCAGTCAGACAATGTTGTCATTCAATAAAAATACACCAGAAATTCCACTGAGTCCATTCTTTTCCTTTCCTTTTCCTTCCGTTAACTTGGGTAGTGATTGTCCCCGGTAGGTTTTCACTATTGTGTTTAATGTAAGGCTCCCATATTTGTTCGAATATTTCAATATTATTTCTTAAAATATATGTTATTTTTTCTAATGGAATACATTTATTCATTTCTATATACCATTGTTGTATTTTCAAATTATCTTCCAATTTCCAGGTTGACATAATACATTTTTTTGCTACGGCTAGAGCTATCTTAACAAATCTTTTTTGTGCATCCTCCAAATCAATTCCAAATTCTTTGTTTTTTATGTTACTTAGGAGAAAGATCTCTGGATTCTTTGGTATATTGTTTTCTGTTATTTTATTTAATATCTGATTGAGATCTTCCCAAAATTTTTCTACTTTTTCACATGTCCAGATTGCATGAATTGTTGTTCCCATTTCTTTTTTACATCGAAAACATCTATCAGATACTGTTGGGTCCCATTTATTTAACTTTTGCGGTGTAATGTATAGCCTGTGTAACCAGTTATATTGTATCATACGTAACCTCGTATTTATTGTATTTCTCATCGTTCCAGAGCATAACTTCTCCCATGTTTCCTTTTTTATCTTTATATTTAAATCCTGTTCGCATTTTTGTTTAGTTTTACCATTTGTTTCCTCATTCTCCTTTTCTTGCAGTTTAATATACATATTTGTTATAAATCTTTTGATTATCATTGTATCTGTAATCACATATTCAAAGTTACTTCCCTCTGGCAAACTCAAACTGCTTCCTAATTTATCCTTCAAGTAGGATCTCAATTGGTAATATGCCAGTGCTGTATCTTGAGTTATATTGTATTTATCTTTCATTTGTTCAAAGGATAATAGTCTATTTCCTGAAAAACAATTTTCTATTCTTTTAATCCCTTTTTTCTCCCATTCTCTAAAGGAAAGGTTATCTATTGTAAAAGGGAGTAACTTGTTTTGCGTCAATATTAGTTTTGATAATTGATAATTTGTTTTATTTCTTTCTACATGAATCTTCTTCCAAATATTGAGTAGATGATGTAATACTGGAGAACTTCTATGTTGTACCAATTTTTCATCCCATTTATATATGTGTTCAGGTGTCTTTTCCCCTATTTTATCTAATTCTAATCTAGTCCAATCTGGCTTTTCCCTTGTTTGATAAAAATCTGATAGGTATCTTAATTGTGCGGCTCTATAATAATTTTTAAAGTTTGGCAGTTGTAAGCCTCCTTGTTTATACCATTCTGTTAATTTATCTAGTGCTATCCTCGGTTTCCCCCCTTTCCATAAAAATTTCCTTATTATTTTCTTTAACTCCTTGAAGAATTTCTCTGTCAGTTGTATTGGCAATGCCTGAAATAGGTATAATATCCTTGGAAAAATGTTCATTTTAATACAGTTTATCCTTCCTATTAGTGTTAATGGTAAATCTTTCCAATGCTCTAAATCATCCTGTAATTTTTTCATTAGTGGATAATAATTGAGTTTATATAGTTGGCCGAGATTTTTGTTTATTTGTACACCTAGGTATCTTATTGCTTGCATTTGCCATCTAAATGGTGATTCTTTCTTAAATTTTGAGAAATCCGCATCATTCATAGGCATTGCTTCACTTTTATTTACGTTGATCTTGTAACCCGACACTTCTCCATATTCCTTCAATTTCTTATATAATTCTTTTATTGATAGTTCTGGTTCTGTTAAGTATACTATAACATCATCCGCAAATAAACTGATTTTATATTCCTTGTCTTTTATTTTTATCCCTTTTATATTATTTTCTGTTCTTATCAATTCTGCTATTGGTTCTATAGCTAACGCAAACAATAAAGGTGATAGTGGGCATCCCTGTCGTGTTGACCTGCTTAAGTTAAATTGCTTTGATACATGTCCATTCACTGTCACTTTCGCTAATGGTCCCTTATATAATGCTTTAATCCAATTAATATACTTCTCCGGTAAACTGAATTTTTGCAATACTTTGAACAAATAATTCCATTCTACTCTGTCAAAGGCCTTCTCTGCGTCTAAAGCAACTGCTACTGTTGGTGCTTTATTCCCTTCTACTGCATGAATTAAGTTAATAAATTTACAAATATTGTCTGTTTTGCGTCTTTTTTTGATAAATCCAGTTTGGTCTAGATTTACCATTTTTGGTACATACTCTGCTAATCTGTTTGCTAATAATTTAGCTATTACCTTATAATCTGTGTTAAGTAAAGATATTGGTCTATATGACGCTGGTGTGAGTGGATCTTTCCCTTGCTTTAGTATTACTGTAATTATTGCTGTTTTACATGAATCTGGTAAGCTTTGCGTTTTATCAATCTGGTTGATTACTTCCAGGAGGGGCGGAATTAATAAGTCTTTAAATGTTTTATAGAATTCTATTGGGAATCCATCCTCTCCTGGTGTCTTATTATTTGGTCATTTTTTTATTATCTCTTGTATTTCTACTATTCCAAATGGCTCTGTTAATTTATTTTGTTCCTCTATTTGTAGTTTTGGTAATTCAATTTTAGTTAGAAATTCATCTATTTTCCCTTCTTCCCTTCGTTTTCAGTTCGGTATAATTGTTCATAGAATTCTCTAAAGTTTTCCTTAATTTCTTTTGGATTATATGTAATTTGTTTGTCTTTTTTCCTTGATGCCAATACCATTTTCTTAGCTTGTTCTGTCTTAAGCTGCCATGCTAGGATTTTGTGTGTTTTTTCACGTAGTTCATAATATTTCTTTTTTGTCTTCATTATATTTTTCTCCACCTTATATGTTTGTAGTGTTTCATATTTTATTTTTTTATCCGCCAATTCTCTTCTTTTAGTGATATCTTCCTTCATTACTAATTCTTTTTCTATATTTACTATTTCCCTTTCCAACTGCTCTGTTTCCTGATTATAGTCCTTCTTCATCTTGGTTACATAACTTATTATTTGCCCTCTAATGAATGCTTTCATTGCATCCCATAGTATAAACTTATCTTCCACTGATTCCGTATTTATTTCAAAATACATTTTAATTTGTTTTTCAATAAATTCTCTAAAATCCTGCCTTTTAAGTAACATGGGGTTTAATCTCGGAAACTGCCAAAATGTTTGGCCTGGAAGTCAGCCTGAAGAAAACTGAGGTCCTCCATCATACATTCTTGGAGGGATGTCCTCTAACTTTACTGTCAATATTAAGGGTGAATGGTCCGATAGTATTCTAGCTTTATATTCTGTTTTTTTTACTCTATCTTGCATACGAGCTGATAACAAAAATAGGTCTATTCTTGAGTATGTTTTATGTCTAGCTGAGTAATATGAATATTCCTTTTCCTTTGGGTGTTGTTCCTCCATATATCCAAAAGTTGCATTTCTTCCATCGATTTAATTATAAATTTGGTTACTTTGTTCTTTCTGTTAATTTTTTCCCCAGTTTTGTCCATATTTGAATCCAAATTCAGGTTGAAATCCCCTCCTATTAATATGTTCCCTTGCGTATCTGCTATCTTCAAAAAGATATCTTGCATAAACTTTTGATCTTCTTCGTTAGGTGAATATACATTGAGTAGATTCCAAAACTCCGAATATATCTGACATTTTATCATTACATATCTCCCTGCTGGATCTATTATTTTCTCTTCTATTTTAAATGGCACATTTTTACTAATTAATATAGCTACTCCTCTTGCTTTTGAATTATACGATGCTGCTGTTACGTGTCCTACCCAATCTCTCTCTAATTTCTTATGCTCCAATTCAATTAAATGTGTTTCTTGCACAAATGCTATATCAATTTTTTCTTTTTTCAGTAAATTTAGCAGTTTCTTCCTTTTAATTTGGTTATGTATTCCATTAATATTTAAAGTCATATAGTTCAACGTAGCCATTTTATACTTTGTTTATCTTCCCTTTCCGTTTCTCCATCATTACCTTTCCTTCTTATCCATTTCTGTTTTCTTGTTTTGAATCCTTTATAAGACAACATTCCTAAAACATCAAATATTTTCCTTATTCTCCTATTTAAAACTTCTTTAGCCCCAATCCCCCCTTCCCCTCCTGAGTTGTCCTTTATCCCTTGTCGGACAACCACATCTCCCCTCTCCATTTGAATCTGCGAATTCACTCGCAAGCGTCAGCTGATTTTGCAGTGACCGTAACACCCCCCCACCCAGCCCCCCCCGAAAAGATTTCACTTTTCATATGTGACAAAGGTCACTCTTTTAATTCCCTCCTTATTCCCTATATTCCTTTTCCTTCCCTTATTAATTCTTGTCTGTACTATCTATATTTTCCTCTAAATACGGATACATTCATGTATGCACATTATACATATATACACATATACCTCTTTACCCAAATAGATATAAATCGTGGTCATTTTTACTCTTATTACATGTCTTCATCTCTCTGTTTGTTTTGTAGTTGTTCTGCAAATTTCCTTGCTTCCTCTGGATCCGAGAATAGTCTGTTTTGTTACCCTGGAATAATTATTTTAAGTACCGCTGGGTACCTTAACATAAATTTATATCCTTTTTTCCATAAGATCGTTTTCGATGTTTTGAACTCCTTCCTCCTCTTCAGGAGTTCAAAACTTATGTCTTTTTAGTTCGCAGTCTTTTCTACTCTCGTTACACGTCTTCATCTCTCAGTCTATTTTGTAATTGTTCTGCAAATTTTCGTGCTTCCTCTGGATCCGAGAATAGTCTGTTTTGTTGTCCTGGAATAAATATTTTCAATACCGCTGGATGCTTTAGTATAAATTTATACTCTTTCTTCCATAAAATCGCCTTTGCTGTATTGAACTCCTTTCTCTTCTTCAGGAGTTCAAAACTTATATCTGGATAAATGAAGATTTTTTGCCCTTTGTACTCCAGTGGCTTATTGTCCTCTCTTACTTTTTCCATTGTTTTCTCCATTACCTTTTCTCTTGTAGTATATCTTAAGGAATTTTACTAAAACAGATCTTGGCTTTTGTTGTGATTGTGGTTTAAAGGCCAATGCTCTATGTGCCCTTTCTATTTCCATTTCTTGTTGTAGTTCTGGACATCCTAGGATCCTAGGGATCCAATCTTTTATAAACTCTCTCATATTCTTGCCTTCTTCATCTTCCTTAAGGCCTACTAACTTTATGTTATTTCTTCTGTTATAATTTTCCATTATATCTATTTTCTGAGCTAACAGTTCTTGTGTCTCTTTAACTTTTTTATTAGATTCCTCTAATTTCTTTTTTAAGTTCTCTACCTCCATTTCTATTGCTGCTTCTCGTTCTTGCACCTTGTCCATTCTTTTTCCCATTTCTGATAAGGTCATATCTATTTTATTCATTTTCTCTTCTGTATTGTTTATTCTTCTTCTTAAATCATTAAATTCTTGCGCTTGCCATTCTTTAAATGACTCCATGTATTCTTTAATAAGAGAAAGTATATCCTTTATCTTGCCTTTCCCTTCTTCTTCTATTTCACTGTACTCTTCCTCTTCCTCTTCTTCTTCCTCTGGGTTGGCCATCTGTTGTTTCTTTGTTGCCCTTTTCTTCTCTTCTTTCTTGTTTTCGTTGTCTTCTATGTTCTCCTCTTGCTGCAGGTGTTCTGCAGCTGTCGTTGCCGGCTGTGGAGATCGACTCCCTAGCTGGTCCCCCCTCCCGTCGGTGTGTTTTATTTCATGCGCGGTTGCGCACTTTTACTCGGCTCAGCGAGCCATTTTTGTAGTCCACTTTCTACCGACCTGAGGGAGCGGGTTTCTCTCTCCACCGCGGGCCTCTTCGAACAGGTAAGGCCTTTTCCTTCATCTTCTGTTGTCTTCTCTTCCTCTCTTCTTACCGTTGGTTTCGACTTTTCTTTTTTCGTCGCCATCTTCTTTCCACCTTTATATTCACTTTACTTTGATTTTTATTTCTGTGCTTTTGTGTTTTGCTTTGTTTTTTCTGACTTTTCTGGAGAGGGCTGGAGTTCACCGTCCGGCCACTACTCCATCACGTGACTCCTCATTCCCAGCCTAGTTGACCATGCAAAGTATTCTTACAAACATTCAGGGACTAATGTCCTGCAGAGTAGTCAAGCAACACACTTATGTGGCTCACTGAATCAAGCCTTTCCTTTGTTTCAATAGTAGTTGGACTCACTCCCTCAACCTTTTCTCTGGTACTTTCACAACCGGATTAGTACTGCTTCCTGCTCTCATGCAAAACTTTGAAAATGCCATGGCTTTGCTGCTATTTTCCACCCTGCACTCATTGCCCCATGCCCATCGTTCTTCCACCCCCTTTCTGGATCTCTTCATCTCCATCTCAGAGGACAAACCCAAGGACTCCCACGGCTATCTTGAATATACTTCCTCATAACTTAACTCTCACAAGGACTTCATTCCATTCTCCAAGTTCTTTAATTTCCATTCATGATGAGATCCTACAACATAAGTGTCTCTGAAATATCTTGCTGTTAAGGGAATGCACATGTTCGTGTGACATCATGCAATAAGTTCCATTCTATATGCATGTTCAGTTAGATGCCATCTTGAACAGAATAAAGAACGATCACAGTTTTTATCACGCGAGACTATTCTTTAGGGTAAATACATGACACTTGCTATTTCCATACTTGTGGCTTTTCATTTAATTGCTCCAGTATTAATTTTCCTGTCAAATGAAATGTTAAATATACTATATGGTTGTAATTGTTGAGTCAGGATGTTAAGCTTCATCCTGAGGCTCCATCATATAATCTAATCTGAGTTCAGTGCAGTTTTGATCAAAGATGCATTGTTAAATGTATTATTTTTCAGATGAGGTTTTCATCCAAGATCCTATCTACCTGTTCAATAAGACAAAAGGGATCTCATGCACCTCTGTAATATGGTTCTTATGAGATATTGTTGCACATTTGCTCCATAAACTTGCATCTGATAGTCCTATTATTTTACATGCAATAGAGTTGAAACTAATAGGCATTTAATGCCACATCTAGAATACTACATACACCTTTGGTATTTTTAATTGAACAAGGATGTACTGGCTTTGGAGGCAGTGCAGAGGAAGTTCATGAGGTTGATTCCAGAGATGAGGGGGTGAGCCTGTTATAGTTTAGTCCTGTTAAGGTACAAGAAGTACAACCAAACCAACAAAATACTGCACACAGAGAATTTATTAGAGTCACGCTAGCAGGAATGAGCAGTAATTAGAGTTGGGTAGACAAGGTCACCTCCATAATACTGTTGAACCTCATTCAAAGTACAAGGTTACAGAGTACAATATTTAAGGCATTTTGCTGCATATTATTCCGGCACCACCTACGGCTCCTAGAACGCTTCCACCAGCGTTGTCTCCGCTCCATCCTCAACATCCATTGGAGCGCTCACACCCCTAACGTCGAGGTACTCGAGATGGCAGAGGTCGACAGCATCGAGTCCACGCTGCTGAAGATCCAGCTGCGCTGGATGGGTCACGTCTCCAGAATGGAGGACCATCGCCTTCCCAAGATCGTATTATATGGCGAGCTCTCCACTGGCCACCGTGACAGAGGTGCACCAAAGAAAAGGTACAAGGACTGCCTAAAGAAATCTCTTGGTGCCTGCCACATTGACCACCGCCAGTGGGCTGATAACGCCTCAAACCGTGCATCTTGGCGCCTCACAGTTTGGCGGGCAGCAGCCTCCTTTGAAGAAGACCGCAGAGCCCACCTCACTGACAAAAGGCAAAGGAGGAAAAACCCAACACCCAACCCCAACCAACCAATTTTCCCTTGCAACCGCTGCAATCGTGTCTGCCTGTCCCGCATCGGACTGGTCAGCCACAAACGAGCCTGCAGCTGACGTGGACTTTTTACCCCCTCCATAAATCTTCGTCCGCGAAGCCAAGCCAAAGAAATTTAAAGTGACCATTCCTTTGAGGGGATTGTTTCAAGCAGAGGTGATAGTCAATTGTTTGCTTATTTCTAAAGACAGGAAAATGGTTATCGTTGAATTGGCTTTCTATAATTAAAAGATATGGAATTGTGGCAGACTTGATAAAAAGGCTCCTTGAAAACAGTGTTAGCCTGGCTCTTGGCACTTATATGTTGCTTCCCCAGTGATCTCCATATTAATGATTTTTAACAGGGTTAGTTGAATTCCAGATACTGAAGCAAAGTCATTGGTGCCATTGGCCGTTCTGCAGGCTTTTGATGTTTCCAAATTCTGTTTGACAAGCTTGTAGCAGAGGACCAGGAGATAGCTTTATGGAAGAAGAGATAATGGATAGTTGTCTGGAATGTTGTTATTTGCAGCTGACCTGCCTGTGTGAGTGTCCCAATACACATTTCTTAGTAATTCACAGCAATCATTTAAAAGTTTACTCTATCTTTCATAATACGGTTATAATAACATCTTAACTCTTACTCACAGCACGTTCATTTCATTACATTGTCAATCACTGCTACGAGCCTTTGAGGAGAGATTGAGTCATCTGGGACTGTATTCACTGGAATTGAAAAGAATGAGAGGGGATCTTATAGAAATGTATATCAATTATGAAAGATTTAGATAAGGTAGAGGTAGGGTAAGTTGTTTCCATGGTGGGGGGGGGGAAGACTAGAGTTAGGGGACATGGCCTCAAGATTCAGGTTAGTAGATTTAGGACAGAGATGAGGAGGAACTGATTTTCCCAGAGGGTGGTGAATCTATGGAATTTGCTGCCCATTTAAGCAGTGGAGATGACCTCAGTAAATATATTCAAGACAAGATTGGATATTATGTTCATTGCCCATGGCTGTGTTATTCCCATCGATGAATGTTGTTCTTAATCTTCTGGCATTTGTCAAATCTCCATTAGTCTCTAATGATGAGTGTCCAAGCCTCAAACCTCTGAAAGAACAAAATAGATGTCAATCAGCCTTAGTGATTTACTTCCTTTATATTGAAACCATTACTTTTTTCAGATAATCTCCATTTGGATCGAGCATATTTTTGTGCAAATTGGATTTTGCACGTGCTTACTTTGACCTAACAGTCATACCTCAGTGTACAAAAGTTAGAAATTCCTGGAAAATAATTAATGAAATGAAACAATTGTAAATAGAAAATATAGGTTGAAATGGGCAGGATTTCACTTTAATTACATTTTAAAAATATCTAAATTTATATATTTCCTAAGTATTTTGTTGAAGAGTATTCCAATTTGTAGAGACTGGTGCACTATTAGTTTATAGCAAAAAATAGCATAAATTGAATGTTTGTAATTTGAGGAATACCTGCATTTGACTAATTTTTGTATCCCCTGCTCCCAAGTGCTGGTTGAAATTAAATCAGTACGTTTGTCCAATTTGAGTTATTCTTAGAATACACGCTCCATGAAAGCATGTTCTCCAAGCACCTTTAATTGATATCCCACGTGGATTCATGCACTTCCAGCATCTGTTTCTCTGTGGGGTTTGAAACCAGAAGGGAATTTGAACTATGTCCTTGGGTCTGATACTCATATTTGAAGAATTGACATTGTATTTGTAATACAAAGGTGGAAATAGGAAGGGAATGTTGTAATCACCAAAGGTTTTAATTTAATAAGAATTTCAGGTTGTAATGGTACAGTTGTCATAGAGATTAGCACCATGCCATTACAGTGCCAGTGATCGGAACTGGGGTTAGAATCCCACACTGTCTGTAAGGAGTTTGTATATTCTCCCTGTGCTTGTGAGAGTTTTCCCCAGGGGCTCCAGTTTCCTTCCACTGTTCAAAACTACTGGGGGTTGTAGACTAATTGGATGTAATTGGGCAGCAAGGGCTCATGGGCTGAAATGGCCTGTTACAGTGTAGTATATCTTAAAAAGATTATTATTCTCAGTTTAAAAAAAACCCAAAATATTGTGTGGTTTTTTTTGCATGGAACTGTTTTTTTTAAAAAAAAGTATCATTTAATTACTACAAGTCTTTATCCCTGAAAAATTGAATGTGTAGGCTCATCCCCTCCAAAACTTAAGTTTCAAATCATGTGCTTAAGCTGATATGTATATTCATCTTGGATTACATTTTCCCCAAGTATGGCTGTTTCACACTTTGCTGTTGTAGGACTGACATTTGAAGCAAGCTTCAGATTTTTGATTAGTTCTATCAATTCACAGGTTGTCTCCTCTTCTTGTTTCTATTTTGATTGTAACATCATCAAGGACAAAATAGATTACTTGATCACCTCTCAATTTCCTTTTTACACTAAGGCACTCTCGATAAGAGTCATAATTAACAACCGAACACAGGTAGTATGTTCTAGTCTTGCAGACTCAGCTATTGAGAAGAATAGCACGAAAGTACTATCATCTTTAAATCTCTCAATTTCCTTCCAACCTCACTGTCATGTTTATTCCTGTTTCTTCACTTCACCGAGCCAATGTTTTAAATTTTTATACCTAAACCATTGCAGAGGCCACATTACCAGAAGGTATAGAAACGTGCAGGATAAATATGTACCAATTTTTTTTTTTTGGAGCTAGACTGGGCCGTGAGTACGGTTTTACCACAATTATCAAAATGGAAAAAAAATAAGGAAAAAAAAATCTTTTTTTTTAACCATTACCAGTTAACTGCCTTTTCTCTGACCTGATTAATGGCATTCAACACAATCATCCCCTCAAAATTGATTAGCAAACTGCAATACCTAGGGATAACATTGTACTGTGTAATTGGATCCTGCATTTCCACACCTCCAGACCACAATCAGTGACGATTGGTAAGAAAATCTCCTCCACAATTTCCATCAGTAATGAAGCACCATGGGGCTGCATTCTTAGTCCCCTACTCTACTAGCTATACACCTATGTCTGTGTTTCTTAGTACGACAACACCACCTGTGGTGGTACACCACTGGCCTACTGCAGGGGGCAACCTCTGTATCTGTAGGAGTGTAAGGGGACAGGACAACACCTGGCCGGCTGTCAATCACCCACCGAGCTATAAGCCTGTGCCAGCCTCCTGAGGCCTCACTCAGAGTTGCTGCAGCTACAGCCAGCCTCGCTATGTGGAAGTCTTTGTGGATTAAACCTGTTGTACAGTCTTTACTTTGTGTGTGTCTGATTCTAGCTAATAGCACACCACAATTTAATCCACAAAAGTTTCCCACAGCTGCCATGGAAAAACTCCTGTGCGCAGGGAGCCTAGAAGTCGACCCACGCCACCCAGAAGCCCAGACATGCTTCGAGATCTGGCAGCACATGGTTGAGGCAATCATCGAGACGCACAGAGGCGACATCCTGGACTCAGATCGGAAGAGGCTGGTCCTACACTGGTCAAAGCTGGGTCCCCACGCCTTCCAGGCAACCAAAGGCTGCTCCACATATAAGAGCACAATGGACACTCTCAAGAACTTGTACAAGCCCCCCATGAATGCGATCTGAGCAAGGTACCTCCTCAACCTCAAGTCCAGCAACCCGGGGAGACGGCTGAGTCTTACCTGGGACTCCTGCAAGAGTTGGCCCGACCATGTCTGGCTGAACCCAGGGTAGGTGCAGAGGAGGTCGAGAGGCTGATCTGGGACGCCTTTGTCCGAGGGCTATGCTCAAGGGCCATCCGGTAGAAGCTGCTGGAAGATAATATCTATGCCCTGACCAAGACAGTGGAAGTGGTCCAAACCCTGGAAGCTGCAGCCCTGCACATTGAAGCCTTCGATTCCAGGTTCCCCCAGGCTCCCTCGTGATCCTCTCACACTGCAGCTGCCGCCCCAAAACGAGCTGGGGTGGGGGGGGGGGGTGGGGTAGAACGTCGCTGCGGCAGGCACCTGGTGCCCTTGTAAGTACAATGGGTCCTGGTGTGGGTCAGACCAATGATTGTGCCGAAACTGCCCGGCGAGGAACCAGTACTGTTTTTGATGCAGCAAGAGAGGTCACTTTGCTAAAATGTGCTTCTCAAAAGCAGCCAGCAGCTCAGCAGCCCTCTATGACTTCCCCCGCGGATCCCTCCATGTGCACGTGCCAGGCAGCGCCATGGTTCCTGCTACAACTTCTGTCTTCCCTGACTCCGGTGCAGCATCTGGCTCTGCCAGCGGTGATCGCAGCGTGTGCCCCGAGCACCTGGAACAGCCCTCGCCAGCGCTGCCGGCTGTGATGACGTCACTTCCCGCGGCACAACAAACATGACTGGGGAAGGAGGCCAGCCACGCAGCGGGCCCCATGTGCCACCGCCATCTTGGGCCAGGCAGTGGCCGACATGGAGGGCCCCCGACGACGATGAGAATGATTTGGTCAACACAGGTGATGACCAGGCCGGCCTACCGATGCTCCCTACGCCTCCAGACACCATCGGCTGCTGCACGCTGCACCCCACGACCGACGACGACGTGGTTAACATGGGCGGTGACCAGGCCGCCCTACTGATGCTCCCCACACCTCCGGACGCCATAAATCGCTGTGCACAATTGGAGAGCGATGACTCCAACCCTGAGATGGTTCTGGCTGCCACCATGCTGACCAGGGTCATCCCTCACGACCACGGGCACTCTATGATGGACGTACAAGTCAACAGGTAGGTATCAAAATGCCTATTCGACAGTGGCACCACCAAGAGCTTCATTCACCCGAGTGTGGCCCACTCCCTGAGATTAAAAGTCCACCCTACCACCTGCTCGATCGTCCTCGCCACCAATGATAAGACTGTTGGTACTCTTGGGCGCTGCTCGGCCAATATAACTGTGGGAGGGGAGACTTACACGGGGTTCAGGCTCCAGGTCGTGCCCAATCTCTGTGCCCCAGTCCTCTTGGGCCTAGATTTCCAGTGCCACCTGCAGAGTGTCACCCTTGCCTTCGGGGGGGCCCCAACCTCCACTCATGTTACACAGCATGCCAACCTACCAGCCCTGGCCAAACTGTGGCCTTCCCACACTACGCATCACCCCGTTGGTGCTCTTCCCACCTCTTACGCTAGGCTGCAAGCCAATTGCCGCCAGAAGTAGGCACTATTGCGCCGCAGACAGAGACTTCATCAAGGCGGAGGTGAGGTGACTCCTGGTGGAAGGTGTCATAGAGCCCAGTAACATCCTTTGGAGAGCCAAAGTCCTGGTGGTCAAAGGGGGAAGTAAGCTGAGGATGATCGTGGATTACAGCCAGACCTTAACTGGACGCCTACCCCCTGCCGAGGATTGCCGATATGGTCAACGAGATAGCATGCTACCAGGTTTTCTCCACGATTGACCTGAAGTCAGTGTATCACCAAATCCCTATCCACCCGAAGGACAAGCCCTACACCGCCTTCGAGGCAGATGGGTGCCTGTACCAGTTCCGCCGAGTTCCCTTTGGGGTCACGAATGGGGTCTCCTCCTTTCAGTGGGAGATGGATCACATGGTAGACCGGCATAAGCTAAAGGCGATGTTCCCGTATCTGGATAACATCACTATTTGTGGCCGTGACCAACAGAATCACGATGCTAACCTTGAGAAATTCCTCCAGACGGCCGAGGAGCTGAACCTCACTTACAACACCACCCGCCTTGCCATCTTGGGGTACATCGTGGCCAGAAAGGATGTGCCCATTAATGGAGCTACCTCCTCCCCCCCCCCCCCCCCCCGACGCTAAAGGCCCTCTGCAGGTGCCTTGGCTTATTCTCCTATTACTTGCATTGGGTCCCTCGCTTCTCGGACAAGGTCTGCCCACTGGCCCAAGCTACAACTTTTCTCCTCCCACCCGAGGCTCAGGCAGTCTTCATCCGCATCAGGCAGGACAACGCGGACGCCACAATGCACGCCGTGGATGAGGATTCCCCCTTTCAGGTGGAGAGCGATGCCTCGCCGCTACCATCAACCAAGGGGGGGCGCCCGTTGCTTTCTTCTGTAGGACACTCTACGGCTCCGAGCTAGGGCATTCCACCATTGAAAAGGAGGCCCAGGCGATTGTGGAAGCGGTCCGCCACTGGCACCACTACCTGGCTGGCAGGAGATTCACCCTCCTCACAGACCATCGGGCCGTGGTGTTCATGTTTAACATGACCCACAAGAGCAAGATCAAGAACGACAAGATCCTGCGCTGGAGAGTCGAGCTGGCAACCTAATGCTACGACATCTTGTACCGCCCCTGGAAGTTTAACAACTCCCCCGATGCCCTCTCTCAGACTTGTGCGTCTATGCACGACGCCAGGCTGCAGGCATTGCATGAGTCCCTCTGCCATCTGGGTGTCACCAGGTTGTACCACTTCATTAAGCCATGGAACCTGCCATATTACCATCAGGGATGTCAGGGACATGACCGAGGCCTGCCGGGTCTGTTTCTTCCGCCCACCCCAGGCCCATGTCATAAAGGCCACTCAGCCCTTTGAGCGTCTCGGCATGGACTTCAAAGGGCCCCTGCCTTCCTCAAACTGAAACGTCTACTTCCTCACAGTAGTGGACAAGTACTCACGCTTCCCTTTTGCTATCCCTTGCCCGGACACCTCCACGGCCACTGTCATCAGGGCCTTGGGGCAGACCTTCACCATGTTTGGCTACCCCACTTTCATCCACAGCGACTGGGGGTCTAGTTTCATGAGTGACGAGCTGCGCCAGTACCTTATGGCGAGGGGCATCGTGACTAGCTGAACAACGTGTTATAACCCAAGAGGCAATGGGCAAGTGGAACGTGAAAATGGGGTGGTCTGGAAGGCAGTCCTCCTGGCTCTCAAGTCAAAAGGGTGGGCTGTTGAGTACTGGCAGGATGCCCTGCCTGAGGCGCTTCATGCCATTCAGTCGCTGCTATGTACTGCTACCATCGAGATCTCTTATGAATGTCTGTTCACATTCCCCAGGAGGTCGGCGACTGGAATGTCCCTTCCAGCATGGCTTACGTCCCCGGAACCGGTGCTCCTGCGTAGGCACGTACAGACATACAAGGCCGAACCCCTGGTCGAGCAGGTCTTCCTCCTACATGTGAACCACAACTACACCTATGTTAGGTTCGGGAGTGGCAGGGAGGACACCGTCTCAACCAGTGACCTGACACCACTCCATGACATCCTTCAGCCTAGGACGACACTGACCGAGCATAAATCCCAGTCCCCAGGCAGCTATGGGGCACGCAGGACCTCCTTGACCACCAGGGGCCTGCTTCAGCCCTGGGGGACGAACCTTCCCCCCCCCCACCCATCCAATATGACTCTCACATGTTGACCCTGGCCCCTTTGGCCAGCCCTCCACGTGGCACCACACCAGTCAAACAGACCCCTGCCACTAGCCCCCCCACTTCTCCTCCGACCAGTGACCAGGAGCCAATCCTACGATGGTCACAGAGTCCCCAGTGGTCTCCAGATCGTCTCAATCTGTAATATTGTATTTTGTATAGTGGGTACGATTCCTTGTTACTTCCCCCCCCACCGTGACAATTTTAAAGAAGGGGTGAATCTGGTGGTACACCACTGGCCTAGTGCAGGGGGCAACCTCTGTACCTGCAAGAATGTAAAGGGACAGGATGACATCTGGTTGGCTGTAAATCAGTTGGCCTGAATGGATCAAGCCCCACCCGGTCGGGTGTCAATAACCCTCCAGGATATAAGTCTGTGTCGGCCTCACTCAGAGGTGCTGCAGCTACAGCCAGCCTGGCTCTGTGGAAATCTTTGTTGTACAGTCTTTACCTTGTGTGTGTCTGATTCTGGCTAACAGCACACCACACCACCATTTATAAATTTGCTGACAATAGAATGGTAGTGGGTTGTGTAAAAAGGGGCAACGAGTCAGCAAACAGGAGGGAAATTGAAAACTTGGCTGAATGATGCACCAACAAGAATCGTGCACTCAATGTCACCAAAAATAAGGAGCTGATTGTTGATTTCAAAAAGGAAAAACCAGAGGTATACAATTCAGTGATTATTGGGAGATCAGGGAGTGAGCAAATTTAAGTTCTTGGGAGTCACTATCTCAGAGGATCTTTCCTGCATCCAACACACTAATGGCATTATGAAGAAAAAGCCTCAGTGCATCTACTTCCTTAGTCTGTCTGGGTCGATAGCAAAACATTGAGCACCATTACGCTGAGTACTGGCATACCTCAGGGCTGTATGCTCAGTCTGCTCCTGCTTACACAACTGACCCACGACTGCATTGCCAGATGGAGTTCCAACAGTGTCATCATGTTTGCAGATGAGATAACATCAGCCACCATTATGTCAACCTTCTGTAAAAGCTCTGTTGAGAGCATTCTGGCTGGCTGCATCATTGTATGGTATGGTTGCTGGCAAGAACTGGATAGGAGGTCAATTCACAAGACAATAAGAGTGGCAGAGAGGATTAATGGAGTCTCCCTTCCCCCCTCTCCCCCCCCCACTGACATGATGTACGGATGTACTGGGATCAGTTATATCAGAGCCAGATACTTCCCACGGGCAGTAAGAATGCTGAACAACCAAAGGAATTACTCATACTAACTATCCAAGACTCTTATTGAAACAATATATAAATATATATATATATATATATATATATATATATAAATATATATATATATATATATTTTTTTTTTTTAAATTTGTATTGATGAATATTTGTCTTACATATGTATTGTCTGTATGTGTGTTATGTCTGGTTGTGTGTCTGCATGTTTTGCACGGAGGACCGGAGAACGCTGTTTCGACAGGTTGTACTTGTACAATCAGATGACAATATATTTGACTTGACTAAGTTATTGCCAGCAGCTACATTTCATAAAGATTCCAGGAGGTCCATAAAGGTCAAAGTAATGGAAATTTTCATTGCGTTGATCTTCACATGCCTGTTGGCATTGTCATTTTAAAATTAAAGATTGCATTGTAGCTTAATTTATGAAATGTCAACTTCACCACCCGAGAGCACCCTGCTTGAATCCAACGTCCCTGGTGCAAAAAAGGCTGCTCTTTGCCACCCTCCTCCCCCACAAATACTCGGACCGTCCTGCTAACCACAGCATACAGACAGCTGAAAAAATGAATGATGTCAGTTTTCAGGGAGATTAGGATTGGGGGGGGGTGGTGGTGGGGTGTCACAGCAGTGCTACTGGACTCCTTTGAGACTACAGATTGGAGCTTAATCAGGAAGGCAGTCACCTACAGTGGCTATGTATATATACATCAATGAGTGCACAAGCTCAGTGACTGGCTACATTAGCAAGTGTATCAAGGATGTTACAGAGATCAACTGCGAATCAACCAGGCCTAATCAGAAACCATGGTTGAATGCAGGGGTTCATGCACTTCTCAGAGCTTGAGATGTAGCCTTCAGAACAGGAGATAAGCTGGCACTAAGATCAGCCAGGGCTGAACTCTCCAGTGCAATCAAAAGGCCAAAGCATGGGTACACACGGAGATGCATTGTCAGCTGTGTGCCCGGCAACATGAGGCACATGTGGCAAGGGATCAAAACACTTAACAGATCAAAAACAATGAGACTCCCTTCTCGACAGACTGAACATCTATATATGGTTTGATGAGAAGAACAGGCTGAGGCCAAAGAAACTACCTCCTCTCCCTGAAGAACAGGCCCCTTTCATACGTGTCTGTGGTGAGGAGAACCCTATCCAGGGTGAACCCATACAAGGCAGCAGAACCAGACAGTATACCTGGTTAAGTGCTGAAGGACTGTGCAGACCAACTGATGGAGATCTTTATGGACATCTTCAACATGCCATTGCCATAGTCCATTATCAATGCAGGTTTCAAGGCAGCCACCATTATCCCAGTGACAAAGTGGTTGACAGTTACAGGCCGCAATGATTACTGCCCAGTGGCACTGACTTCCAATAATAAAATGCTACGAGCGCATAGTGATGGAATATATCAAAGCGCACCTCCCAGAGACACTGGTCTAGTTTCAGTTTGCCTACAGATGGAACTATTCCATTGACAATGCTATAGCCTTGTCCCTCCACTTTATCCTGACCCACCTGGAAAACAATGTTGCATATGCCAGCTTGCTGCTCATTGATTTCAGCTCAGCATTTAATACAATTATACCCCATAGGCATGTGGAGAAACTGTCCTTGCTGGGACTCAACACCCATCTCTGTAACTGGAATCTGGACATCCAAACGGAAAGGCTGCAGTCTGTCAGGTTGTCAGCAGAACATAGAGCACCAGCTCCTGGGCAATGGTGCACCTCAGGGCTATAGGTGTAGTCCACTCCTGTTCATGCTACTGACCATGAATGAAACATCAGATCCAGCTCCAGCAGAGTTTTTAAGTATGAAGATGACACGACAGTAGTTGGTCTCATCAGCAACATTATAAGGTGGAAAATCTCATGAAAAGGTGTGAGAATAATAACCTGTGTCTCATTGTGGACAATACCAAGGACATTATTGCAAATTCCAGGAGGATGAAGGACAACCACCCTCTACTACTCATTAATATGTTGGTAGTGAAGAGAATGGACAGTACAAGTTCCTCTGAGCTCTCTTAAGGGACCTATCCTGGACACACAGTATCCCCTCACTTGTAAGAAAGGTGCAATGCTGACTGAATTTCCTTAGAAGATTGAGGCAGGCAAGGCTACTGGTCACCATTCTGTGAACCTTCTACTAGAGCTGCATCATGAGTGACCTGGCTGCCTGCAACGTGGGTTGGTAAGGTTGCATTGGATCGGAGGCCAACCCACGGGATCATAAAAGCGGCAGAAAGGATCACGGGGGACTCGCTCTCTTTCTTTCTTCCGCCCCCCCCCCCCCAACACATCGATGTGATTTACTGGAGTCATTGTTTGAAGAGGGCTTGCAAAACCATGGAGGTCCACCACCACCCTGCATGCAGCATCTTCCAGCTGCTTCCATTTGGGGGGGTGGGGGGGGGAAAGTTGCAGAAGAATCAGAGCCAGAACCAACAAGCTGAGGAAGAGCTTCTTCTCACTGGCAGTGAAACTTCTGAATGACTGTTAAAACAACTCTCCATGACTCTACTATTTTTTAATATATGTACTTATGCACTGTGTATGTGTATCATTTGGCTCTATTTCTGTGATTCTATACACATGTTTTGCACTTTTTTTCTGTGAACCAGATAATGCTGTTTTGTTGGGTTTACTGGTGCAATAGGTCAACAATTAAACTTGAACTTGAAATAAGAACAATGTTCTGGGGTTCCTTTCATGTGCAAGTTGTACATTACTTTTGATATTCCACTCATTGTGTTGTGATTTTTTAAAAATTATTGTGGTCAAGTCATGAACTTTTGACACAATTTCTCTCATTAAATAAAATGAGATGCCCACATTAATCTACTCTTATGTATGTAATGACACCATCACAGATATGAAACTTAAGTTAGACCCTATTACCATCGGTATGGGTATGGAAACAGGCATTTGAAGTGCAAAATTTGCCATTGCAATATCATTGTTTTGATTCCATTTCTTTTCATGTCAGCAAAGTACAGATTTTTTTTTTGAACACAGCTTTTAATCCTTAAAGGCTGCTGAATTAAACAGCAGGTGAAAATTACCCTCACAACCATCTTTCTCATTCTCATGTGAGACCTCTCTCCTCTGACCACCCTAGTTGGCACACTTTAGTGCCTACTCCAGTAATCTACATGAATGTGGTCAGCAGCATCATATCATGTACAGGTGAAGATTCATTTTACACATTATTCTGGCCAACTCCTCTCCTTTGATAGGATTTATAAATTTATGCAAAAAGAACCTTTTTTTGTACTATATCTTATTGGCCTCTTCAAACTTACTATTTCCTAAATTTGGCATTGTAGCCCATTCTTTCAATTTGGCTTTCACATTTGGACAATGGTTTCTGATGCCTTTCACTTTCCAATACATTGCTCATGCAATTGGCATCTGGTTGCTCATACAAATAAACAAATTTGTGTTTAAGGAAGATTACTTCCCATGACAATGTTTATTAGAACATAGAATACTGTTTGGCCTTTGAGGCAGTGACCAGAAAAGCATGTTAAATGAAGTTGATTAAGCATTTAAAAAGAAATGGAAAGAAAATTGCAAAAGGCACTTGAGTTTAATTGAAGAGTTAATATAATCAGCAGAATGTTGTGAATCTTGCGCTTTCATTTATGTCTGACTTTTGTTCAGAAAATTATTTATATTTTGGAAATTAAAAACGTAATATGAATTCATTGACAATGTAATTGCCCATCCTTCCCTCTCAAACTATGTTTCACAGATCATTTTTATTGATAATATTAAAGCTCTTTTATGATACATATTTTTACAGGTGCAAGCACATTGCCCCAACCCATCTGTACTCACAAGATGCCTTTCTACGTTAATCCCATTTGGTTGTTTTTGGCATCTATTCCATTCAACTTTTCTTATCGATGAACTTATCCAAATGTCTTTTAATCACCTTTAGTCTGTCTGCTTCCACTACCACTCCCAGCAGCTCATTCCAACCACCTCTGTGTGAAAAACCTGCCCCTTAGGTCCTCTTTTCCCTCTCATCTTAAAACTCTGCCCGGTAGTTTTATGCTCTCTACCCTGACAAATATGTTGTGACTATCTACCCTATCTTTGCCCCTCATAAATTTATAAACCTCAACAAGATCAAACCCCAGTCTTCTATGTTCCATGGAAAACTGCCCCAGACTATCCAATCACCCCTTCCAATTCAGGTCCTCTAGCCCAGTCAACATTGGTGTGAACCTTTTCTATATCTTCTCTAGATGAATAACATCATCTGATAGTTTGGGGACCTGATCTGCACACAATATCCAAGTGTGATAATTAGCAATTTGGACGACTATAACATAATGTCCCAACTCAAATACTCAGTACCTCAGCCATAAAGGAAGGCAAACCATACACATTCTTCACCACTCTGTTGAACTCTGATGCCATTTTCAGGATTCAAGGTTCCTTTATTGTCATGTAATAAAACAGGTGTAATATTACAGGTGAAATTTGCTGAAGTCTGCTGTAAGGCATAGAGATTTGTCATCAGCCGTAATTGCCAGGCTTCTATATTTTTTTTTACAGTCAGAGAGAGAGATACAAAAAAGAGTCCCCCAGGATCACCAAGTGTCCATGGATTTGCCTCCAGTACATCCGCAGCCACACAAATTTCAGTCCAAACCATTGGCAAGCTGAGCTCCAGATCTGAACTGACATAATCAGAAAGCCTTCAGTGCCCTTGAACCCTTTTCGCATCCCAATTCTGACACCTGGTATCCCTTTAGCCAGTCTCAAGCCAGTCTCCAGCAGTCTGCAGCCTGGTGAGTCCTTTCATTGCATTCGCCAGCTACCCACAGCCTGCGAGGGTTCCTCTCCTTGAGCCACCAGCAGCCTGCTGCCTGTATGCTCTTCAGCCACAGAGCCCCTCACTTGTCCACCACCATGGTCACTAACCCATGGGTTGTCTCCTCTGCTTCTTCTCAAATGAGGGTGGGGGGTGATCTCATTTTCTGGTGCCCTGCGCCAGTCCTTTGCTTACCTGGAGTCTGTAACCCCTTGAGGCCACTACTGATCATAGGCACCATCATCTTGGGGACAGCCTCCACAGTTGCAGGATTTTAAAATAAATCACCAGAAGGATGTAGAGAGGAGGCGAGTGGAATTTGGAGGTGGAGGCAGGTGGATGATTGGTGGAACAGCCTAGGAGAAAAGAAGGCAGATAGAGTCAGCTGGTGGGTGGGGATGATGAAGATGGAGTCAGAAGCTGAAGGGTTAGAAGTGGGAAAAAAAGCTGCCTGTTATGATAAATGAGGAAAGTGATGAGGGCAGTTGGAGGAAGGGAATCAATGGATGAAATGTGTGGACAGGGGGAGGATGAAGATGGAGACTGGAAAGGGAAGAGGAACAATAATAGGACAACCCAGAGATGGATCAGAAGGAGCAGGAGAGGGAGAACTCAGGAAAAAAATTGATATCTAAAAATTCAGGTGTTCATACCACAGGGTTGCATACTACATTGGCAAAATATGAGGTATTGTTCCTCTCATTTGCATTGGGCCCCACCCAAGAAGTAGAGAAAGTCAATATTGGATCCATTGCTGTGGGAAATGGAAGGGAAGCTAAAATAACTTGTAACCAGGAGCTCATGTTGGCTTTTGTGGAAACCGTGCAGGTGCTCTGCAAACCTGTCACCTGGTCTGCACTTAGTCTCGTCGATGTGGAGAAGGTCACATCTGGAACACCAAATGCAGAGGACAAAGTTATAGGAGGAGCATGTGCTTTTCCTCGCCTAGAATGTGAGGTTTACGTCCCTGTATAATGGTAAGGGAGGAGGTATGGGAACATTATTTCAAGGGAGAGTGTCTGGGTAAACCAGGGAGTCATGGAGAGAGTGTCACTTGCTGAAGGTAGAATATAATGGGAAGGGGAAGATCTGACTAGTAGTGGCATCCTGTTACAACTGGCCAATAGTGATGTGCTGGATGTGGAGGGTGAAAGGTGAGCACAAGGTGAATTCTATCTCTGTTCTGTTTGGAGTGAGAAGGGGGTGAGAGCAGAAGTCCAGGATGTTAACTGACCATTTCTGCCCATCGACCTTGTCTGACTTGCTGAGTTCCTCCAGCATTTCTTTGTTTCTGAGCTCTGTCACAAAAAAAAATGCCTCCTGAGAGAGGAAAAGGTTAAAGGATGTTCTCAAAGCCTTTTTTTTTAAAAAAAGAAACTTTAGGTTAGTGTATCAGAAATATAGAAGCCCAGTATAAATAGAGGAAGGAGCACCTCATCTCTGAGGACTTCCAATCCAACTGTACAGTGCAATTATCTTCACTAGAAGGACTGCAGTGGTTCTAGAAGACGCATTGCCACCTTCTTCTAAAGGGTAACGCTAGCTGGTACAGGTGCATATTCTTTAATCCAAAATTCCGAAAACCAAAGTTGCTCAAAACTAAAAAAAATTTTCTATTGATGTCTGCACATGTTTGGCGTCAAACACGACTCGACGCAATCTACCCCCATCTTACGCCGTGTCTCAGTGCATCTACCAATCTGACGTGCCAGGAGCCCGAGGTCCCTGCTTCTGTCCAGGACCCTAAGGCGACTTCTTTGATGAAGACAGCTGCCATTCCCCGACACCTCCCAAGTGCCGCCGCTGGCCCCCAACTACAGTCCCCACTCCAGCTGGGAGCCCTAGGTCCCCGCTCCTGCCTGGGAGTCCGATGACACTGGAAGAAATCTTTAAAAAGATTCCAACCAGAAGACGATGGTCACCATATTTTCATCTGTTTAGTTTGACTCAGTTTATGTTTGAAAATTTTCTGTATGCTTTATTTAAAAATAAAAAGTATGCTAGTAGTTTGATGGTCTATCTTTATCTCACTTCATTTACCACCCCTGCCCATCCAGCACTGTCGCGACCCCTCCCCCCCACCATCCAGAGATCCTTTTAGTTTTGCGTGAATCTGAAATCAGTGCCATTACTTAATGAACCACCATTTATTATATATTATCATTCTATTATCTGAAAAATTCCAAATTCTGAAAAGTGTCTGGTCCCAAGGGTTTTGGATAAAAGATTCTGTACCTGTAATACCTGTGATACACAGGTACTGAAAAAATGAATTAAAAATGCACCTCCTACTCTATTTATTTATTTAGACTTTTTGCCCCATGAGCCCATGCTGCCAAATTTACCCCAAATATACCCTCAATTAATCGACACACCGATATATTTTTATTGAATGGTGGGAGGAAACTGGAGCCCCCAGAGAAAACCCACGCAGACATACTCCATACAGACAGCACGGGATTCGAACCTCTGTGCAGTCCCAATCGCTGGCACTGTAAAGGCATTGTGTTAACCGCTACACCAACCATGCTACCCCCCCCACCCCCCGACTTGTGTGAGGGTCTACAAGTCCCTCATTGGTTTCATTGACCTCAAAATCCAGAGTGGAAGCATGCCAACTTCAATCTCAATAGGCTGCCAAAGAAGAAGGTGACCACAGTCAAAGCAGGATTATCTGATGTACCAGAGCAGAATATACCCATATTCTCACCCAATTTTCACATTTGTACACTCCTCCAGATAAAATATAAGGATAACATTCAGGAAAGAGTGTTCTGATTGATCCAGTTGACCACAGCAATAGGATGGAATTCATTTACCTACGGTCATTTGCTGCATTTGATAAAAGAACTTCAAATAAAGTATTTGCAGTCATTTATCGCATTGCATTTTTTAAATAGGGATCAGAAAAGATACAAATTGCAGGAATGGCCAAAAGAATACATGGTTAGTATGGGAACAACATTTTTCATTAATTTGTTGTTACGGACAGATACTGGAAAACTAAGCAAAAATGTAGATCTCAGTGATCACGTGGATCTATTTGTAGAAATCTGAAGGTCAATGACTTTGGAAAATATGCTTACAGTGAATGGACAAAAAAGCAATGTTAATACTCTTCCTCATTTTATTAATGTATATAACATGAGCATGTGTCACATTTCCACTGACCTAAACCATAGTTACTTGTGTTGCTATTTTGGATGAATAAACATGATCTGGATTTCTACTTGTGGCCAGTTAAGCTTCCAAAATATGTGTGATTGATTGAACTCAGGATATTTTAAAGCTTGTTTCAGTCCAAGCCCATTTCCTGGAATGTTAGTCCTGGTTTGTAACATGTTGGATGCTTCTCTTTTTTTCTACGTATTGAACTTGGAGATGTTTGAAACATTCTTGTTTACAATGTAATAAATGACATAAAACATATGGAAATGGATTGTGACTACTGGTGAATTTCTGAAATAAGTTCCGGATAATTTCTTGCAAAAAATTATTGTAGAAGATATATTTGATTTAACCACCTGTTCTTGTAAAGATGATGAAACAATTAGAGGTTTCTAATATTACTCTATAAATCTGACAATTTTGTGTTATTCAAGCATTGTGATTTACCAAGGAATTTCTGTGTTACATCACAAATTTGACTGAGTATTTCAAAGAAATGAGAAAGTTTAATTAATAAGGGCAGAATGATTGATGTGGAGTCAGAAAGGCTTACAACAAGGTCCTACATTGGATATTGGTTCAAACTTTCAGAGGCTATGAAATTCAGACCAAGTTGGCAAATTGTATCCAAAATTGAATAGGTGATGGGATGAAGAAGATAATGATTGTGATTGGGAGTCTGTGACTAGTGGTGTACCACAGGGATTGTCTGAAACCCCTCTTGTTCATGAAACATGTTAAAATTTGGATGTCAATCTAGTAGGTAAGATGTTGACATAGGAGGAGATCAATATGAGTGAAAGTGTGCGGAGGAGATTTAAAAGGATGTTGCTGGGGCTTGAAGAACTGAGTTAGAGGGAAAGGTTAAACAGGTAGGACATTATTCCCTGCAGCACAGTAAAATGAAGGGAGATTTGATAGAGGTATGCAAAACTGATGGATATATGTAACCAGACATTCAATAGATGAAAACGGGAGAACATGGGTTCAGGGTGAAAGGGGAAATGTTTAAAAAGAACATTAGGGGAAACTTCATGCAGAGAGTGGTGGGAATGTGAAATGAGCTGCCAGCTGAATTGGTAAATGCAAATTCAATTTTGACATTAAAGAGAAGTTTAGACAGATACATGGAGGGATATAGTTTGGGTGCAGGTCAGTGGGACTGGGCAGAATGACTCTAGGAATAATGAATTTATAAATGACCCATCTGAACAGCACACTTGTTAATTTTTTTCTTTGATGATGCAGACCCAACCCTCAGTTCACACTCAACTCCTAATTCCGATCTTAGTGACCAATCACTCCCAGCTGAAATGGACAAATCGTTATGAACCTTAAGCTCATGACCTGGCTATCTATGTTCTGTTATGTCATAATTCCAGATTTATAGTAATGTCTGAAATGACATGGTACACTCCCTTATAAAATAAAAATGTACTGTAATAAGAAATAATATTTGATCGTTGAGTAATTGATTTGGAATTGAAACAGCAGAAACTAAATCTTAGATAAGGTACAATATCTATTGTGTGCACTTGTACCACGTTGAAAAATGTAACCAGATGCTTTCTTGAAGAAGTATGATGTAAGAGTTATAGAAGTCATGATCTAGAAGGGGGGAATGTAGTATCCTATATGTCAGCATCCTTGCTGATATGTATCTCATGACTATGCAATTATGCTCATTGTTTTATGTCAATGATCTGTTGCATAATTAGTACCCAAGGAAAGTCCACTATAATCGTATATAGTAAAATATAAGCTCTGTACAGCAATGACTGAACCACCTTGGAATGTGACCTGACCACTGCTGGGTCCATGTTCTTTTTTCTTCTTCTTTGGCTTGGCTTCGCGGACGAAGATTTATGGAGGGGTAAAGTCCACGCCAGCTGCAGGCTCGTTTGTGGCTGACAAGTCCGATGCGGGACAGGCAGACATGGTTGCAGCGGTTGCAAGGGAAAATTGGTTGGTTGGGTTGGATGTTGGGTTTTTCCTCCTTTGTCTTTTGTCAGTGAGGTGGGCTCTGCGGTCTTCTTCAAAGGAGGTTGCTGCCCGCCAAATTGTGAGGCGCCAAGATGCACGGTTTGAGGCGATATCAGCCCACTGGCCGTGGTCAATGTGGCAGGCACCAAGAGCTTTCTTTAGGCAGTCCTTGTACCTCTTCTTTGGTGCACCTCTGTCTCGGTGGCCAGTGGAGAGCTCGCCATATAACACGATCTTGGGAAGGCGATGGTCCTCCATTCTGGAGACGTGACCTACCCAGCGCAGTTTGATCTTCAGCAGCGTGGATTTGATGCTGTCGGCCTCTGCCATCTCGAGTACTTCGATGTTGGAGATGAAGTCGCTCCAATGAATGTTGAGGATGGAGCGGAGACAACGCTGGTGGAAGCGTTCTAGGAGCCGTAGGTGATGCTGGTAAAGGACCCATAATTCAGAGCCGAACAGGAGTGCGGGTATGACAACGGCTCTGTATACGCTAATCTTTGTGAGGTTTTTCAGTTGGTTGTTTTTCTAGACTCTTTTGTGTAGTCTTCCAAAGGCACTATTTGCCTTGGCGAGTCTGTTGTCTATCTCGTTGTCGATCCTTGCATCCGATGAAATGGTGCAGCCGAGATAGGTAAACTGGTTGACCGTTTTGAGTTTTGTGTGCCCGATGAAGATGTGGGGGGGCTGGTATTCATGGTGGGGAGCTGGCTGATGGAGGGCCTCAGTTTTCTTCAGGCTGACTTCCACGCCGAACATTTTGGCAGTTTCCGCAAAACAGGACGTCAAGCGCTGAAGAGCTGGCTCTGAATGGGCAACTAAAGTGGCGTCGTCTGCAAAGAGTAGTTCATGGACAAGTTGCTCTTGTGTCTTGGTGTGAGCTTGCAGGGGCCTCAGATTGAAGAGACTCCCATCCGTGCGGTACCGGATGTAAACAGCATCTTCATTGTTGAGGTCTTTTATAGCTTGTTTCAGCGTCATGCTGAAGAAGATTGAAAAGAGGGTTGGTGCGAGAACGCAGCCTTGCTTCACGCCATCGTTAATGGAGAAGGGTTCAGAGAGCTCATTGCTATATCTGACCCGTCGTTGGTTTTCATGCAGTTGGATAACCATGTTGAGGAACTTTGGGGGGCATCCGAGGCGCTCTAGTATTTGCCAAAGCCCTTTCCTACTCACGGTGTCGAAGGCTTTGGTGAGGTTAACAAAGGTGATGTAGAGTCCTTTGTTTTGTTCTCTGCACTTTTCTTGGAGCTGTCTGAGGGCAAAGACCGTCAGTAGTTCCTCTGCGCGAAAGCCGCACTGTGATTCTGGGAGAATATTTTCGGCGACTCTAGGTATTATTCTATTTAGGAGAATCCTAGCGAAGATTTTGCTTGGAATGGAGATCAGCGTGATTCCCCTGTAGTTTGAGTAGTCTGATTTCTCGCCTTTGTTT
Source organism: Narcine bancroftii (assembly GCF_036971445.1). NCBI lineage: Eukaryota > Metazoa > Chordata > Chondrichthyes > Torpediniformes > Narcinidae > Narcine > Narcine bancroftii. The sequence continues at coordinate 290,710,203 of NC_091470.1, read as the reverse complement.
TTGTACAGGGTGATGATGATAGCATCACGAAGGTCCTGAGGCAGCTTTCCTTGGTCCCAGCAGAGCTTGAAAAACTCATGCAGTTTGGCATGCAGTTTGGCATGCAGGTTCATGTGCTATGTGAATAAACCACTTGAGTTTTAGATCTCACTCTATCAAGTCATGTGTGCCTTGTCTCTGTTCTTTTGACTGTATACGTTAACTACTGGAACTATACTCATAGTTTCTCTAGTACACAAAAATGTCACCATGTCTATTGAAATGGTTGTTACAATTGGCCCATCCTTTGCACTCTCTCTCTAGTCCCAATACATGTAAGTAGACATCTCAGAGTGCAGCACTGTAAGGCTTTTCTTCTAATGCACAAGGCTGTGGATCAAGAAAGGGTTGAGGAAGTGAGCAAGTCAGAAAAAGAGATGAGATTCAAGGATCAGTGTCATGGGAGAAAGACAATATTGGAGGTGTTAAGCGGGTAATGGGTTAAAGCTTGGTGACTTCGTGGAATTAGAGTAAGGCTGAGGGATTAGTTCAAGGAATTGACTATGGCTACTGTAGCTCCCATAATGTAGTGCATCAGAGAAAATTCCTTGCAGACAAAGAGTGCGGCAGCACAGATCCCTGAGACATCTTTTCACAAGACCTCGGACTTGCGAGGGTATGGTCAAGGAGGGACTCCTTTGTGACATACTAACACAACTTGTGCAAAAACTTTGTATCCAAATTTTCTTTGCCCCTTTGGATCGAGTGACTAAAAAGTGACTAAAAGGATTGTTTTTTTCATGTTTTGTGTTTCTGCTTTCCTACTTAAATTCTGTAAATCATAATCATAAAATAATTGGAGGAAGAGTCGGGAGAAAGCTAGGGAGAGAAAAGCATAGTTCATAGAAACCCTGTAATAGTTGTTCTTTTAAATTGTTGGATTAGATTGGAAATGAAGTTTTTTTTTAATGAAGATGAAAGGTAGTTGAACTAACCTCACCCATGCTTTGACCAATGGGAAAAGCAGCATTCAGATCTGGTCAACTAAAATGTTATGGTTTTGAAGTTCAAATTGTGCAATCCTAACTACTCTCAATTAAGAAATATGATTATTTAAGTCAAAGTCCACTACTTAATGAGAATTCACAATTAAAACTGTGAAATAAAACAAGGGGCTATGTACTTTGATCCATTACATGGTGTCCAAAGAATAAAGGTTTATATAACTCACTGGCCAAAGGCAATGAGCCAAATGCCAAATCTTCCATAATTAAAAGTAATGTAGGACATCTGCAGATCCAGGGTTGACCACTGGGAAAAGAGGATTGATTAATCAAAGTCGCCATTGAAAGTTTCCATTCTTGAATAATTTAGAAACACATAGTTATGTGTTCATAATCTGATGAGGAAGATGATCTGTTCTACATTAGCTAGGAACCACTGTCAAGACCCCTTTCACAGGGTGAGAGGAAGTCTAGCTGGTTGATCTGGGCCATATTTATCCCTCAAGCAAATGTTCTTTTCCATGGCACTTGCAACAGGAAGTTGCTGCAACAGTGGTGGGGGCAGAGGTTGAGCTGCAGTTTAATTCACAGACACTGGGATGGCATGGGGCCCAGTTTATCTGTGAGTGCTGTCACAGCAGCTTTTCATTCCAATTCATGATGCAGATCAGATTTTATAAGGCTTTTTCTTTCATCTGAGCCAGTTCCCTCAAGGAGCCAAAACCATGCTTTGTGAAAACTAAAGAAAAATCAGAGCCAGTTTCGAAGCAAATCAAAAACTTTTCCCAATTATAATATATAATATCTTCTATACATAACTGTCTTTTATATGGAAATTTACATATTATTCTGTATGTCTAATGAAAGCAAAGTTTGGTCATTAAAAAACTAGAACTATGAAGATCATGGTTTAAATGAAACTGATTGGTCAATGGTCTGTGCCACTAATATGGTCAGGGCCCTGCTGTTTTGGACACTGGTGAATTTCTACAGTTCAGTAGCGCAGGACAGGATTCTGATCTTCACTAACAAGGGTCCTGAGGTTAAGCAGAATCTGTGAATACAGGACTGGGCCTTTACTCCCAGTCTGAATTTCAAACTCTTGCTTTTGTTTCTTTTCTATTTGAAATCAATTGTTTTGCAGTCACCATAAAAATAATTTGTGACATTTTTCTACACTATCAATAGAAAAGTACTTTGCTGTTATTCTGTTCATTGCACCTCCAAGGTCCTTTGGTGATTGGATTCTCAAAATAATTATTTTGGATGGAGTTAACATGTAATGTCGATGTTAACTGCCTGTAGTGGAGTGCACTTGTCACAAACAGAGGTTGGAGAAAAAAGAAAATCTGCAGATGCTGGGGCTAGTGCAGTTCACAGAATTGCTGGAGAAAATCAGCAGGTCCTGTTATCATTAATGGCAGTTCATGCTTGGGTGCCAGAAACCTTCCTTCAAAAATGCCGAAAATCAGGCAGATGCCCGAGCGAAAAGGTGGGGTTGGGGGTGGGGGTGGGCTAGCAGATAAAAGGTAATAGGTGGATAGAGGTGGGATGATAGAAATAAAAGAATCTGAGAAGTGAAATGGGGAGAGGGCAGTGGGCTGAAGAATGTTATCTCTGATAGGAGAAGGAAGGGAAGGAGGTGGAAAGCTGGGGGAAGAAGGGATGTGGGAAAGAGAGAGACCAGAAGAGGGGGCTAATGGAAATTGGAGGTTGATATCGATGCTGTGGGGTTGGAGACTGCCTAGATGGAATATAAAGCGTTGTTGATACTGATGCCCACAAATTGGAGGAATTATATATGTACCAATGAGAGTTTTCATTAATAAATGGAACCATTTGGCCTGTCAAACATGAGTGAATGGGCCAAATTATTTTTGTTTCATTCTGCTTTTTTTTTAGGACAAAGCACAAATCTTGGCAATAATGGGAAAAAAAATGAAAGAAAATATGTTAAAACTAAATGTCAGTTACCATAAAAACTTTGAACTAAGTAGACACTTTCAATTTAATTAGACAAAAAATATTTGTACTGTTTGTCAATATGTGTTCTTCACAAAAACTCACCTGCTTCATGATTTATTTAAACGATATGCTCAGTAAAGTTCAGTTGTTCTGATGTCATGAAGCAATGTGCTTTGTGGTATATTCCGAATTGACTCTCGTGAAAAATGTGTGTGTCTGAGTGGAGCAGGTGATTGGCATGGTTTCCATTGTAATTCCATCAGATCAAAGCAAAGCAAAATTGAGGGTGGCACGGTTAGTGTAGCAGTTAGTGCAATGCTGTTACAGTGCTACTCACTTTGTCCGTAAGGAGCTTGTACATTTTCCCCATGTCTGTGTGGGTTTCTTCTGGATACTTGGGTTTCCTCCCACTGTTGAAAATGTACTGGGATTGTAGTTCAATTGGATGTAATTGGGTGGCATGGGCTTGGGAGCCAAAAGGGCCTTAATTTTTTTAAATTTAAAATCATGTGTAAATGTTAAGGGAGCCATCATATTGAAAAGTGAAGAAATAATACATAGGTTCTGTGTTTTTTTAAAATTAAAAATTCCCCGTATAAAAGACTGGTTAAAGCTTTGGGTGAATTGATTCCCAAAATTTAAAAACATTGTGAATTATTAAATAAACACCTGCTGCTTCAAACATTGTGAATTATTAAATAAATACCTGCTGCTTCAGCAGTTGTGCTGTTAGGTTGTTCTCTTGGAGTTGTCTATGTAACTTTCATCAATTGAAACGAGGAATTGAATGAGCTGCAGGATAACTTCAGTCCCAATGGAGCAGATACACGAGTCTGCGGGTACTGGGAGGGGAGAGGTCCCACGGTTCCTCCTGACACCCATAACTCCAGCATTTTTGCTGCTTGTCATGGCCTGTGTTATCCTTCATCTTCTCCTTCAAGGATAGAATTTTTTAGCAGGAAGTTTTCTTTGCTGTATGCATGTGACCCAGTACTATCTTTCTCAATGACTTTTCAAACTTGCCAATATTACAGGGCTCCCCCTCTAGTACCATCAATTTGGCCCTAACCCACTTATCTTCCTTCACCCTAAATCTGCCCTTTGTTCCTTCCTCCCCCAACCTTTTATTTCAGGTGCTGCCTGCTTTTTGCTTACACCTTGAAGAAGGGCTCAGGCCAAAAAGCTTAGTTACATACCTTTACTCCTATTGAACCTGTGAGACCTCTACATTCTTCCAGTATTTGCCTATTCTTTTTCAACATTTCTTTGGTATTTTGAGGGTAAATGGCAGGCTGGATGACTGCTCTCGACTGATTCAATGTTTGAATGTCAAGGGAAGTATGTAGATGTGAAAGTTGAGGACCATAATCAGAACACTGCAGGACTTGTTTGTCATTTGTATACTAGTAGCAAGAAGAGATTTGCTGATAATGCTCCAACAATAGAGCAAAAAGCATTGGAAAAAGCTGATATGTTCCACCATGTCCAGAAGCTGCAGAGAGGACACAAAGGGAATATTTATTATGTCTAGAGGAACAGATATTGCCCCTCTATTTAGAGGATTTTAGTGATGGTAAATGTGTAACCTGATTGGAGGGTTAGTTAGAAAAGAGAAGTAGCAGGAGATATGTAGGAAAGCAGAGCAAATTAGAGAAGAAAATTAGTAAGATTAAAACACAAGTCAGCCCTTTGAGTTTGGTCCACCATTCCATCCAATTTTGGCTGGTCTATCTGAGTCCAATTTTCCACCATTCCAATTCCCTTTGATTCACTTATGAATTAATATAATATAGTAATTGGTCTTGAATGGATTCAATAACTGACAATAATAATTAACAATAATACCACACTTAGGCAGACATTTCCAAAGGTACAGAACTATGATTGAAGTTGTTCCTTATATCAGTTTAAATGACTAACTGAGCCCGTGAACCCAAATATATCTATCAATACCTAGATAATTTTATGCCTCTTATTCTTCTAACTTTGAGAAAGTTTAGCCTATTTTACCCAGTCATTTGTAATATGAAATATTGTTATTGATAAAATTCATTTCTGTAGCTCTGGAGTGTACACACAACCTAAGTTGTTTGAAATAATCTAGATGAGCTTGGAGAGTTATGAAGATGTTGGAAGTGAAACTAGAAAAAGACATAAGAACATAAGAAATAGGAGCAAATGTAGGTCATCAGGTCTGTCGAGCCTGTTCTGCCAGTCAATGAGATCATGGCTGATCTGATGATAAGCTAATCTCCACTTGCCTGCCTTTTCCCCATACCTCTTAATTTCCTGACTTTGTCAAAATCTATTCAACCTTGTCTTAAATAATGTATATTCACTGAGGTAGCCTCCACCGTTTCAATGGGAAGCAAATTCCATAGATTCACCACCTTCTGGGAAAAGTGGTTCCTCCTCATCTCCATCCTAAACCTACTAACCTGGATCTTGAGGCTATGTCCCCTTGCTCTAGTCTCCCCACCAATGGAAACAACTTACCTAGCTCTATCTTATCTATGCCTTTCATAAATTTATACGTTTCCATAAGATCCCCTTTCATTCCTCAGTACAGCTCCAGACTACTCAATCTCTCCATTGAATTGCAATCAGTACAGGAGGGATTAGGGACATGAGAATCATTTCAATGGTAATTAAAAATGGCGGGAGGGAGAGAGAACATTGAGGGAAGTCACATATAAATGGATAGTTTCAAATCTGGTGGTGGCAAACAATAAAGAGTGATAGAATCATAGAATTTTATAGCACGGAAACTGGCCCTTTGGTCCAACTTGTCAGTACTGATGTTGTTATCTCGTTCCAATTCCCTGCATTCAGCCAATATCACTCAAAGGTTTTCCTATCCATGTACCTGTATAAATATCCTTAAAACATTACATTTGTATCTGCCTCAGGCACATCCTCTGCTGCTTGCTCCATAAACCCACCATCCTCTGTGTGTCTTGGATCTCTTTTATATCTTCTCTCTCTCATCTTGTATCTCTGTCCTCTAGTTTTAGATTTCCCTAACCTGGGGAATACGACTATGACGACAGTGGAAACCCCATAAGTGGGATCGCACTAAATCGGAGTTCAAGAAAATCAGTGTTTTCAAAAACAATTCAAGAATACATGTATTAGCAATCATAATTTTATTTCTTACAATCATCATTTGTTTCTTAAAAAAGTGACCGAGTGTTCCTTCTTGAACGCAGCAGGTTGCTGGCTGCGAGCGAAATCTAGAATGCTTCTTAGCTGGAGGATTTTTATGTGGTCCACATCCTGGGTCTCCAGCCAATGGAGGCTTGCCTCGAGGTGTTCAATGGCTTCAGACACTTTTGGGGGATGGGTGGAGGCTCTTCATTATCGTCCTCTCGTGGTTCGAGAATTCAAGAACCATTACATTTGCCTCTGCCAGTGCTCTATAGTTACATTACACCAGGGGTCTGTCAGGTGCTCATGTGTTGGGCATTTGCGTCGGCAGAGTACCACTGGTGTGATTCTTTGCTCATTTCAAATAACCTCTCTGCTTCACACACCTCTTTATCTGTGAAGCCATAGAAATCTGGTTCATCATCATCAACTTCATCGGTGGATTGGCGTGATGAAAACGCTGGAACCAGACCCTTCTCCCAGCATTTTTCTACACATGACGAGCTGACTGTTGCCCAGACCGACCCTCCTAAGTGGCAAACTTCCTTAATGTTAAGTCTTTTCAGATAATCTTCCAGCGTTGTTGATTCATCTACAATTCTACAAATTCAAGCTTGTAATGCTGCTTGAACGCAGAGATGATCCCTTGATCTAGGGGCTGGATCTTAGATGTAGAAAAAAAATTTCATTTCCGGAAAGAACAAAAAAAGCTCCGCATTATTTGTAATTCGTTTAAAATCGAGGTGCATTATAATGAGGTTTCCTAACAATGCCCTCAAATTTTATAAACCTTTTAAAGTTTTCTCCATGGACTCCTAAGCTTCAGGGAGAGAAGTCTCAGCCTATCCAGCCTCTCCTTATCATCCAACCTACCAGACACAGTAATATTGTGAATAGTTCTGCATCTTTTCGAGCTTAATGCTATTTCTCCATACAGCTAGATGATGCCACAGTACACAACACTCCGTTTGGTCACATGACATCTCAACTTCTGTACTTAATGACTGATGAAAGGAAGCATGCCACCACCCTCACTGTAAATAATCAGTAGTTTTAATTTCTTTGCTTTAACATAGTCCAGTTTACAGAAATGGAGTTGAATCTGTCATCCTGTTTGATGGGAGCAGCAAATTTAAAAAAATGTAGAAAGCAACTTCATGGTGCTAATTATTTCTGATATTTATCAGTAATATTCCTGCATTCAACATTGGCTCTATCATTGCAAAATAATTGGACTCCAAATACAATGTCACCAATGGCACAAGATGAGGGGAAATTTTTAACTTTGTAGGGATGAAAAATCAGGTAATAACAGATTTTCCGTATCTGCATGCAATTTAAGCTGGCAAAGGAAATTCATCTAAGCATATGATGGATGGCCAATCTGCTATCATAACATTTCTATCTCGATCAGAGTTAAACAAGGTGCAAAAGTGTAATATTTTGTTCAAGATGGAGAGACTCCAAATATTAATAGTGTAGCTCATGTATTCCAATAAAAAAAAATTACAAAGTTGAAAGAATCTAGTCATTGTTACCCACTGAAATTAATCTCAGAAGCAGGAAAAGAAGAATCTTCAATTTCTAAGGCACCTTTCATGAGTTTAGATCATCCTGAAGTGAGGAATAGTTTTTGAGATGCTATCATTGTGCATTGTAGAAAATGCAATAGTCAATTTGTTTGCTGCAAGCTTCCACAAAGAGTAGAATAACAACAACAGATAATCAATTTTAATACTCTTGATTTAAGAGTAAATATCAATCTGGACAGTGGCAAATACTCAATGTAACTAGATTGCTTATATTTATCTGTAAAACCAGACAGTTTAATTTGTCTTCTGAAAAATTGCATCTGCATTAATACAGCTCTGCCTTAGTTTGAATTGAGGTGTCAATCCAGATTTTTGTGTTCAAGCTTCTGGAATGGGACTCTCATTCACAATCTCTAGCCCCTTATACACTGGCCAGTGATCCCAGGAGTCAAACGCCAATCGGCCTTTAAAGTTGCAAGTGTGAAAGCAAAATCTGCTCAATGCTGGTGTCAGATGACGCCACCTCACGCCAGCCTCGACCCCTAGTACAATGCCCGGCGACTGCATATGCCGGCGTTGAGATAAGGCAAGTGTGAAACAGGCAGCAACGTTGCAGGCACTTCTGATTAAAGGTAGAACAGCCCAAACACCGGGGATAAACCCCTGCAAGTGTGAAAGTGTTCAGTGTCCCAGTTAGGGGTGGTTTAGTGTGAAAGGCCAAACCTCCATTCCTATCCTGGGACACTGAACAGCTGATTTACTGGGATTAAGTGTGTAAGGAGCTTCTGACTCAGTCTAACATGTTCCTTTCATATTGTTATTATGATTGGCAGATTTATCAGGAGTTGTGTCATTTCAAAATGATAATGAGAGTCCTAATGCTAAATTGGATGGTTCTAACCAAATGATACATTGGACAAGCTCCATTTTACTCAAAATGTTTCACATGAAGCTGTCTCCACATAGAGTAAGTTTTAAAACAATGTTGCAACACAAAGAAGCAACAGAGCACCAGAGGGTCCTTTTCATCCCAATTAATTGCCTCTTTCCACTGTCCTTCCCAATCCTGAACTTCCCCATTCAGCCCTTGCCCTGTCCCTCCCCATACTGCCCCTATCCTTGGCCTGCCCTTCACCATCTCAGTACAAGCTGACCTTGCATTAGAGGTCAATACATATCCTTATTTCTTCTACGCTTGGTGTCAACAAACTCAATTGATGTAATTTACCATTTAAAATATACTTTATCATTTCCATTTGAGAAGTAAGATTTTTTTTCCAGGTCCTGTAAATCTTTTCCAAAAACTGGATGAGTGTTTATTAATATGTTTCTTAGACAGTGGCATCAAATATGAATGTGTCTTTTGAAAGTTGTGCTGTAACATCAAACCTTGAGGTGGACTTTAAGGTTATGGGTGTCATGGTTTGGGAATATAGAGGATGAAATACAATTTACTTAACATTTTCTCCAAAATGTTCCAAACATGCAAGTAAGAATTTGAGACAACTGATGATATCAATACAGTAAAGAAATGCTTAAGTGTTTGCTGCTTCCTCTTTTTGTATCTTTCTCTGCTTCATGCATAGGAAATTCCAATGTTAATGAAAAAAATTGTGGTTCCTCTCAGAATAACATCTGACTTAAAAGTGTTTGCAGACCTTTGACAATCCCACAGGCAGAGTTGGATATTTTAATGGAAAAGGCTTGGAGATTTGCTTAGAATTTACTGTGAACTGCACACTATCACTAATATGAGTGTGTAGGCAGTGAAATACAATCCCATGTTAATGCCATGATGATGAAGTTGATGGTATGTCATGCATGCAACCAAGAGAGTGATATTCCACCAGACTGTTCAAGAGGTAGCCAATAATCAGTGAAAAATGGTCAAAGTTTTGACATCAGAAGATGATATCAAACAATGTCTTGATGATGCTTTGCTTTGACTGAACTCTGACAATCTCAATTGTTTTCCTTTGTGTTAAGTATTACTCTACTTAAACCAATGGAAGGAATTTTCCTTTTTCCCATTAACATGAGTTTTGCCTGGACTTTCTCTTGCTATACATTGAATTCTGCTTTGTTGTTGAGGGCAGCTACTCTCTTTCTCCTTAGGTATTTGGAAGACTTGGACTTAGTTTTCATGCAGTCATTAAATTAACAATTATCAAAGCCAAAATTAATGTAATTAGCAAAGTATGGGGGGGGGGGGTCGTGTCACGAGATGACGTGGGTTAGACTGCAAATCCCTACTCTCCTCGAAAAAGTTGAGACAAAGAAAAATAGAAAAAAGAAGTATTTAAAAAAAAATTAAGAATAATTTAAAATGCCACTGAAGAAAGAAAAACCAGCTGTACTAACACAAGAAACGAAGCAAGAAAAAGATCAAGATAAAGAAGAGAGGCCTACCTTGAGGAACGATCCAGGAGCTGTGTGTGAGGAACTGGCCAAGGGAGACAAGCTGGAGAGACCTTGGACATTGCTGTGCAGGGTCTCTCCCAACAATGGCTGCTTGCTACAGGTGAAGAAGTGACTGCGCATGCGTGAAGAGTCATGTATACAAAGAGTGCAAAAAAAGAGGCAGTTTTAAAAAAGGCTCAAGAGGCTTCCATCTCCAGTGGTCAGAAAAAAAGCAAGAAAAACCAACTGAACAAGGATTTATGGACAGAATGATGGGGAAAATTAAAAAGACATTTATTTCTCCAGCTGACATGAAAATTTATATGGATAATTTCCAGTAATCTATGATGCTATTAATGGAAGAAGTTAAGAAATGTGGTCAGAATATAGCTGAAATTAAGAATTTTTCAAGGAGAGTGGAAAAAATGAGGCAGCAAGTGAACAAAAGATTTGAAGTTATGGATTAAAAAATTAAAGGAAATTAATTTGAAACTCAGGGCATTAAGGAACAAATGAAGAAGGCACAAGGCGAAGTGGCTGCAACAAAAGAACAATTAACACAAAAAATTGACATTTTAGAAGATTTCAGTAGAAGGAATAACATAAAGATTGTTGGAGATGAAGGACAGGAAATCAAGTTTTTACAGTGTTGGATTCTGGAAACTTTGGGAGTAACTGAATTCAAAGGAGACATTGAGATTGAGAGCACACATAGAGCACTGAGACCAAAGCCACAACCAGATCAGAAACCTCATTTGATATTTGTTATATTTCTTCGTCATGAAGTAAGAGAGATCTTGGAACTGGCGGTAAAACAGGTGGAAAAAAAAACAATTACCTTTGGTTTATAATGGGAATAAGATTCTCTTTTACCCTGATATAAGTTTTGATTTATTAAAAAAGAGAAAGGAATTTAATGCAGTTAAAAATGTACTGTGTAAAAAGGTTATACCTTTGTCTTGATGTATCTGGCAGTTTTAAAAGTTTTTGTCACAGATGGAAAAAAGATTTTTTGTGGATCCTAATGAGGCAAAGGTATATGCTGATTCTTTGTTAGAAAGTGAGAGGCAGGTGGCTGTTGATACTTGAAAGGTGCCTATAAGTATGAAAGAGCTAAGATGTAACTGAAAATTTTGAGAGAGTTTATTTGGGAGGAAGGTTTTTATCTTATAATTGATCTATATATGTTTAAAAAGATTCTTGAATGAATAGTTATAATGCAATGGGGGAATGTATTGTATTTTGAGTGAGTGAGTTGGGAAAATGGAGCTGGCTACCATGAAATCATGCGAACAAGTGTGGTTTTTAACCACAACCTGTATAGATCTAGGAATTAAAGCCGCTAAAACATTATGCGTCTGTGGGGGGGGGGGGGCGGGGGGGGGGATTTCTTCTTTTTTCTATATTTCTTTATTTTTCTTGTGGTACACCTAGATTAATTAAGAATAATACTAGATATGTTGCTAACATTGTGAAAATGGGAGGAGTCGGAGAATGTGGATGGATGGACAAAGGATTTTATAGAGGTACCTGATGGAAGGGAAATTAAATTTTTCTAGTATTAATATAAATGGAATATGGGATCAAATAAAACAAAAAATTATTATATATGAAAAAAAGTAGATATAGCTTTTTTACAAGGAACTCATTTGATGGAAAAGGAGCATCAAAAGTTGAAAAGAGATTGGGTTGGATTGGTATTGGCATCTTTGTTTAATTCAAAAGCTAGAGGTGTGGCAATACTAGTACATTAAAAAATTACTAATTAGAATATTAAATACTACTATAGATACAACCGGAAGATATGTAAAATCTTTTCAGAATATTGGACTTTATTGAATGTTTATGCACCAAATGTAGATTATGGAAAATTTATATGACATATTTCTGCAATTAATGAGTAGATTTCAATTTTACCTTGGATCCAAAGTTAGATAGATCAGCTAGTAAAATTATAAAAAGTAAAGTAGTTAACATTGCTATAGATTTAATGAAAGATATGGGACTTAAAGATATTTTGAGAAAAATACATCCAAGAGATAGAGACTGTTATTTTCACTCTTTTAGACATAAAACATATTCTCATATAGATATGTTTATAGTCTCTGCAGTTACAAGCTAGAGTTCAAAAAGTAGAATATCAAGCAAGGGTTTTAACTGATCATTCACCTTTAATTTTGTCAATTTTATTGGAGGAAGACAAAATATAGGGTATAGATGGAGACAATATAATATTAAAGAGAAAAGATTTTTGTGAGACAACAGATAATTTTTTTAGAAACTAATGAAAATTTAGTAATGAATAATTTTAGTATATGGGATTCCATGAAGGCATATTTAAGTCAAATAATAAGTTATACATCTAAGATAAAAGAAAACATATCCAAAAGAATTACATATCCAAAAAAAAGAGAAAAAAAGATGATTGGAATTAAAAAAAATTAAGATTTAATACAATACAAACTTATAGAATAGAAAGAGATATAATGAGAACTTGACAGAAATATTATGAACTAGGTGAAGGAGCTCACAAAGTATTAGCATGGCAATTAAAAGTTGAACTAGTATCAAGAACAATAGTTGCAACGAAGAAGGAAATGAGCCAAAGCACTTATAAATGATAATTGTAGAAATCAGAATCTCTGAAAGATGAAAAAAATAGAGAAATATTTATCACAAGTTAAATTACCTATGATAAATATGGAAGAAAAATTAGTGTTATCTAATCCTTTTTCTGTGGGAGAAATGTATGAGACTCTGTCATTACAGAATAATAAAGCCCCAGGAGATTATGGTTTTCCTCTGGAGTTTTATAAATAATTTAAAGAATTGTTAACTCCTGTATTATTGAAAGTATTAGATTAAATGAGAGAATCACATGATCTGCCAGAGTCATTTAAAACAGCATTAATAATAGTTATTCCCAAAAAAAGGTAAAGATCCTTTACAACCTTCCTCTTATATTGTTATTAAATACAGATTATAAAATTGTATCTAAATTATTAGCTAATAGATTAACTAAATATTTACCAAGATTAATAAATATGGATCACAGGCTTTATTAAAAATAGAAGATCTGTAGATAATATAGTTAAATTTATGTTTATTAAGTGTAGCACAAAAAGAAAAGAAACAAGCAGTGGCAGTCACGTTAGATGCAGAAAAAGCATTTGACAGATTAGAATGGGACTTTTTATTTAAGGCGCTAAGTATATTTGGAATTCTGACTGTTTTTATAGATTGGTAAAAGCATAATATAATCAACCAAAAGCTAAAGTGGTCACAAATAGGCAAACATCAAAGTCTTTTTTTATTATTAGGGAGATCATCTAGGCAAGGATGCCCATTATCACCTTTTTTTTAATTTGCTTTGGCCATAGAACATTTAGTGGAAATAATTAGAAGAGACAATGAAATTAAAGGTTTCAAGATGGACAATAAAGAATATTAAATTAGTTTAATTGCAGATGATGATATAGACAATTTAATAAAACCAGAAAAATCATTATGCAAATTAAGTGTAAGTAGTAGAGTATGGTTTAGTGTCAGGTTATAAAGTAAATGTTGATAAGAGTGAAGTGATGCCTATGGTTGATATGGATTATACACAAAGTTTAAAACAAAAGACAAACTTTAAATGGCAAAAAAAACCAATTAAATATTTAGGATTAAAGATAGAGATTTAAATCATTTATTTAAATTGAATTACATACGACTTAAAAAAATTAAGAATATTTTTAAAAATGGAAAGATTTGCCAATAACTTTAAAAGGACAGGTAAATTATTTCAAGATGAACATTTTTCCAAGAATACAGTATTTATTTCAATCATTACCCATCCCTACACCAGAGATGTTTTTCCAAGAGCTAAATAAAAATATAAGGAAATTTATTTGGAGAGATAAAATGCCAAGTGTAGCTCTGGAAAGACTGACTTGGAAATTTAAACGAGGAGGATTAAGATTAGCAAATTTTTAAAATTATTACAAAGCAGCGCAATTAAGATTCTTGTTCTGTTATCAAATTGGAGAAAAAGTAGCGTGGGTTCATATTGAAATGAATAAAATAGGAGAAATTAACCCAGAGTGAGTTTTGTATAAGGCAAATAATGAGTTATTGAAAAAGAAAACAGAAGTACCAATATTTAAGCATTTGCTCAAGGTATGGAATGGAATTCATATGGAAGGAGGAATTAAAAATTATCAAATACCAAAGATGTTGTTAAAACAAAATCAGCTTATTCCTTTTGTTTTGAATAATCCTTTTTTTTGATATTTTATAAATAATTTAAGGAATTGTTAACTCCTGTATTATTGAAAGTATTAGATCAAATGAGAGAATCACATGATCTACCAGAGTAATTTAAAAGGTATACAGAGAATGAAAGATTGTTTTTTAGGTTCATTTTTTATGACTTTTGAATAAATGAAAGAGAAATATGAAATACCAAATAATACAATTTTTTCATACTAACATCTTAAAATATATTTAAAAGGGAAATTAGGTGTTAGTTTAAGACTGCCAGAACAGAGCCAATTTGAATATTTAATTACAAATACATTTATTGAATAATTTATCACAAATATGTATATAAAATTACAAGATATTATGAAAAAGAATTATATAAATCAAAACAAAGATGAGAAAAAGATCTAAATATACAAATTCAAGAAGTTTAGTCAAGATTGTGCCAAGAGAGTATAACAAATACAATTAATGTTAGATATCAAATGGTACAGTAATTTTTTACATCAATTATATTATACTCCATATAGATTAAAAGGATTAAATTCAAATTATTCTGATAAATATTTTATATGTTATAAGGAAGTAGGGACCTTTGTACACTCAGTTTGATCCTGTATTAAAGTGGAGAAAATTTGGAAAAATTATGAAGATAAAAATACAAAAGGATCCGAGAATATTTTTACTTGGTAATATATATGAAGAAGATGTGAAATTGAAGTTGGATAAATATCAAGAAAAAATTCTTAATATAGCAATAATGGTAGCAAAAAAATGTACAGCAGTGATGTGGAAAACAGCAAATTTTATAATGATGGACAGATGGAACACTGAAATACAAAATTGCATTCCATTAGAAAAAATTATTTATAATTTAAGGAATCAGATTGGGAATTTTTATAAGATTTTGGAACCATATATTGGAATTTGTTAATAAAAAACCTATCCAGATCACCCACTCTTCTCAGTCAATAATTAGAAGGTACAATAGAGAATATGATTAATGATTAATATATAGTTTAGGTCTTTTTTCTTCCTTTTTTCTTTTCCTCCTTGGGGGAGGGGGGTTTTGGGGTAAAAAGATAAAAGGTTTTTGTTAATCTTGTATTGAATAATATTGTATTATCGATATATAATTGAATAATTGTTTGTATTGATACAAGTGATGAATAAAATTTTCAAAAAAATACCAAAGCATTGCCTGATTGCTAATAAGTACTGTAACCATGATGTAAAAAGTAAGCATGATTAGAGATGCATTAGTGAAATATTCAGTTTTTTGGCCAACTAAAAAAAATAATATCGCTATTTGATATGTCAACATCCATCAATGGAAGGAAAGTAGTTAACCCTTGAAGATACCTGATCATTACAAAAAATCACCAATAGATGCATAGTTATAACATGTAATTTATGCTAGTTCATTCTCAGAGTCTTGTCTTGCACATTGCCATCACCCTAGAATAGTTTCAATGTAAATGCATCTCCAGGATGTTAAAGGGTCATGGAATATTACAGAATAGAAACAATCCATTCAGCCTAATTTGACCAGTGGGCACCCTTGTGTATGAATCCCACCTCCCAGAACTTGATTTATAACACTCTAGGCTGAACTGCATGCAGTTCTCCAACAGAGGTCTGATCATGGTTTTATAATGTTGGAGAATAACCTCCCTACTTCTGTCAGGAGACCAAATGGTTTCACCCAGAATGCCAATTTGGTCATCATGGATCAGTTGGGTCAAAGTGTTTTGCAATGTCCTTAATATGAAGGTCTTTATCCACATATATTCCTGTCCATATATTGGACCTGTATTGCCACCACCAAGCACCAGTATCTTGATACTCCAAGGTCCCTCTGTTCCCCAAATTTGTCAAGGACCCGACCCTATAAGATGTTTAACCTAGCCTCAGTAGTATTCCAAAATGGATTTGTTCACATTTGTGTGAATTAAACTCCATCTGCTGTTTTCAGCATTTTGATCAATATTCCTGTTGGCTGACACCATTGACCATCAACAACTCAACCAATCTTTGTGATTTGTACTCAATTAACTGAACATCACAGCAAACTATTTCTTCCTAAATGAGCTTTAATAGTCCCATTTTCCGAATTCCAATTATTTCTAGTACATGGCTATATTTCTAAAGCACATTTCCCTGTCTGATTGAAGTCAAATTATGTAAGATTTCCCTGTGCCTCTTTCTCTTTTCACTCCCAGTTCTTTTTTTCCCCATTTCTCCCCCCCCCCCCCCACCGAATTCACCTAACACATGCTAACCTATGGTCGTGTGGTCTAACAAGGTCTCCTCCCCCTCCCACCTCCACCCTTCTGTTCAGGTATCTGCCCATTTCTTGCTATTCCTGATGAAGGGTGTTAGATGAAAAAATGGACCCATTATTGCCTTTCAGCAACTGCAGTCTCTTGTTTCCCTCAATTTGGGTGCATTTTGCAAAAGAATTATAGACCATGTTACAAGAGGTTCATGTAAGTATAAAATGCATTGCTGAACTATCCTTTGCTCAAGCTGTTTATATTTCTTGCTGAAATTATAAATCTGACAATTGCTGTGAAATTTAAATTTTCTTCATGTTCACAGTTCAGATTTGTTGTCAGAGTACAGACATAACATCAAAGACATCTCGGAGATTCTTTTATCTATAGGCCAGGCAGAATTTCTACTTATTGGTAGTGTAAAAACTACTCTAAACTCTCAACACTCCAACAGCTGCTTTGACTATACCTGTACCGATTCACACAGTGTCCCCTGGTAGGGATTCCATTCCTTTCTCTCAATTTCTCTGTCACATTTACTCCCAGGATGAGGCCTTCGATGCCAGATCATCAGAGACATCCTCCTTCTTCAAACAATGTAGCTTCCTCTCTACCATCATCAACTTGGTCTCACCACATAACCTCCACTACTCTCACATCTGTCCTAGCCCCCTCTGTGCAACAAGGACAGGGTTCCTCTTGACCTCACCTACCACCCCACCAGATTCTGCATCCAACATATCCTCTTCTGCCATTTCACGACTGACTGCGCTATCCCACCACCAAACACACATTCCCCTCACCACCTTCCGCAGGGACTGCTCCCTCCATGTCTCCCTCGTCCACTCCTCCCTCCCCATCAATTTCCCCCTTGAAATGTACTGCTGTGTCCACAGAAGATGCTCCACTTACACTCACACTTTCCCCCTCACTACCATTTGGGACCCCAAACAGTCCTTCCAAGTGAAGCAATGCTTCGCTTGTAAATCTGCAAGTGTCATTTACTTCATCTGGTGCTCCTGTCTGGTCTCTACGTTGGAGAGACTGAACGCAGACTGGGAGATTGGTTCGTTGAGCACCTTGGCTCTGCCCGATGCAATAATGTGTATCTTGCATTTCATTTCTCTGTCCCATTCCCTTGCTGACATGTCTGTCCACGCTCTCGTGCATTGCCAGACTGAGACAACCTGCAAATTGGAGGAAGAAAACCTCATCTTCTATCTGGTATTATCCAACTGGATATCATTAACATCGACTTCTCTGGTTTCCATTTAAACCCCCCCCCCCTCCCAGTTTTCTCCCTCCTTTCCTGTAGCTCTCCTCCCTTCCCTTTTTCATTATCATTGTCGGTTGTATATATGAAGCTGGTCCGCCCACAGATGACTCATACTCTATCACTCCTCCTCTGTGGACCTGGGCCATAAAGGTCGAGCCACCTATCCCTTGCCGCCATTCCTATCCTGGGATCCAGGCCAGCAAGGTTCTTTTATGTATTAATGCCTATCATTTCCTCAGCTTGTCTGTGTGGTAACTGGTAGTGCCCTACACCCTTAAGAAGGGCTCAGGCCCGAAACATCAGTAATATATCTTTATTTCCTATGGATGCTGCATTTTTAAAAACTTCTCTATGATGTTAGATCTCAAATGGAATAGCTACAGAAAATCAAAATATTATCTAATTGCTGAGAGACAAGAGATAGAAGGTGAACCCCACACAGTGTTTTGAATAATGAGAGTTAATTGGTTTTGTCATTGAATGTACACAGCAAATTGCCAGGCAGGGCTGGCATTTGCAAATACTAGAAATTGAAAACTAGAAATAGATGGAAGACATGTTGAGAAAAGGCTGCAGCGTAATTTGTATTTATTTGCATTAACTGTTGTCTCTTGATAAACCTTGAAGAAAAAGAACAAATAGTGATCCATAGTTCTCATTGTGTTTTGTATAATGCATTAAGGAAGTTTATTTTCTTTTGCCTTTGGGTTGTTATTTCCAGAATAATGTTTTGGTTTTGAGTTTAGTCTTTTCCAGAGATTTGTTTCCTGTTTAATTTTTAAATATACTTGCTAACTTGGGGGGTGGGGGAGAAAACAGCCATGTGAAGAGTTGGAGAAACAGTGGTGTCTATCCTATATTTTTAATACAGGAATTGGTTTTGTCAGTTCTATTAAATAGCAAAATTGTAGTAATGGTAAGGTGCCATAACCTTTTGATATACCTTTAATACATTGGTCTGGTAAGAGGGAGTTGCGTTGTTAAATTATAAGCATTTAACCTTAATAGTCTCTGAAACAAATCATTCCTACTTTGTGCAAGTTGTAACTTATGCACAAGAAGTATTCATGGCAATGCACCAAGGATTTCTAGATAGCTAACCTAATAAGAAAATAGCAAAACTGGCTGAAATTGAAAATCAAAGCAAAAATTTGAACTTCATTTAAAGTTTGGAAAATTTAAATCACATGTAAAAGTAGATTTTTATTTACTCTTTCAATTGCATTTCAATAAAAGTTCCAACAATGACATTGGTCTAATGAAGCTTTCAATGGTTATAATGAAATTTATGAACAGTTCAAAGAAATATGCAAAAGTAGCCCTGCAAAGAAGTACTTCATTCCCCTGAAAGTAGTGACAGAAATAGGTATAGGGTGGTAAAGATGGTTTTTGGCACATTAGCCTTCATTTGTTGGGTCTGGTTGGCTTGAATTAGGGATAGGCTCATAGGGGGAGTTTTCTCCTAAGATGGTAGAAGGCTGAGGGGGGAGCTTGAAGATTTTATGAAATTATGAGGGACCTAGATAAGTTAAATAGTCTTTAACCCAGAATTGGGAAATCTAAAACCTAGATTTAAGGTGAGAGGGGAAAGATTTAAAGGAACCTGAGGGGAAAAGCATCAGGGTATATGGAACGAGTTGCCAGAGGAAGCTGTAGAAGGGGGTACAATTATGACTTTTAAAAGACAGGTCAATAGACTGGAAAATGTTTGAATGATTATGAGTCAATGCAAGTTGATGGGATTTGTTCAAGTGGACAATTTGGTCAGCATGGATGAATTGGGTTGGTAGGCCTCTCTCCTTGTGATAACTAACTTATGACTATAATAGTTGTCGGGATAAATATACAGTAGGTACTCGTGTAAAAGTCGAATTTTATAGACTAATTTATGGGGTCGACGACTGCTTTTGAGGGTCAGAATCCAAAATACCATATCGGTAGCAGAAGTCCAAATGATCTCTAAATCAATAAAGAACAAAACACAATGAATTTAAGTAATAATACCATGGGGGAGATTGGCACCATGGTCAGTATCTGTGTCATCAGAGGCGTCAGGAGTTTTGATCGGTGGGTAGCCTGGGCCGGGGTGAGAGTCCCGTTTTCGTGGCATCGGGAGCTCCAGCCTGTGGGTGGCCAGGGTTGAGGTGAGAGGCTAGGGTTGACTGTTACATGAGATTATGGATCTTTTGGACAAAAATAGAAGGTCAACCATTACAGATCAACTTTTGTTTTTTTAAAAAAAAAATTATTTCATGTAATTTTAATTATTTTGTTGATAAAAATGCAACAGGTGATTCCTTTCTTTAGCTTGCTAAAAATAGATATTTATCAGATTAAGGATGACTAACCTGATTTTCCTCTTTATTTTGTTGCATGGAGTTTCTATTTTTTATATCTAGCTTTGCTTCCTTTCTCTTTTGTAAAATTTAACAGTTGCTACATCAGTCTATGCCCATTGATAATTGTCCCCACCCACTGAAAATGTATTTTCAATGGGCAGCAATGTTTTACATGCTTGAGAAAGGTTTCTATGATTCTATGGGACGGATGGATGAGTGTTTCCAAAGCAGATATTTCATTAGGAGCTGATTAGTTCAAACATCATTAGGAGCGGATTGGTTCTAACATCATTAGGAGTGGAGTGGTTCTAACATCATTAGGAGCGGAGTGGTTCTAACATCATTAGGAGCGGAGTGGTTCCAACATCATTAGGAGCGGAGTGGTTCTAACATCTATACCTCTATTATGTTCAGTTTCGAGAGGGTTGAAGCATAAATATACAGTTTGTGTCCACATCTCTCACATAAGAAGGATTTTAGATTATTCTTTTTGGGTAAGTTAATAAAAATTAATTTGTTAATTTTTAACAGACTTGTCATGTGGGCTCCAGAAGTTGTAGTCATATTTAATTTTTTTTCCCCAATAAATTTAATGTTAATCTTAATTGCATTAAATGGATGAATGTTAAAGTATTTCATTTCCTGATTACATCTTAAAATTATGCAGTAAACTTGGCTCTAATGTGATTCACATGAGCTTTTGAGATGAAGAGAAAATTACATTGAGCCCTGTAAGGAAATATTGAAATAACATTACCAAAGACAATTATTTCAAGGGTTTGAAGTTTAGGGAGGGAATTCTAAACCTGGGGTCCAGAGAGCAAACATTACAGCAGGTACTCATATAGTTATTAAATTGAGGATGTGCAGGAGATAAAACTTGAGAAACATAACGACTTTGTAAAGGCAGGGATAATTTGAAGCAGGGCTATGAGTTCCAAATCCAAGTGTTACCACTGTGGGTCAGATTATGAAGGAATGATACATGAATCAGATGATGAAAAATAGGATATATATTTTATTTAAATTTAGAGATACAGGGCGATAGCATTCCCTTCCAGCCCATGAACCGTGCCACCCAAATACTCTTAATAACTCACAACCCCTGTAGATTTTAAAGCAGAAATTCACACAGACATGAGAGAACATGCAAACTCCTTACAGACAGCAGCGGATTCAAACCCAAGTTGCTGATGCTGTAATAGTGTTCACTGACTGCTATGGTAACCACTACGTTAATAGAGGTTTGAATGAGTTCCACTTCATACTTCATGGAGGCTAAAGCTTGTCAATAGCAATAGAACAGTTGAATCCAGAGGTAACAACAGCCTGTTGGAGGGGTTCAGTATTAGATACATTACAGCAGGTGGGGAGATTGAAAGTGTTTTCAGGCAGAAAATAAATGATGCAGAGAATCATTTCTTGGTCAAATAAGATGCATGGTAGCTCAGGGAGAGGTAGATTGATGGTTTTAGAATGGAAGTTACTGCTGACATCAGAGAATGATAAAATTTCTGTGCGATGATAGGTGGGAAGAGCTTGGTGACATCAGTGTGCATTGTAAAACTCCAATAATAAAACCATGGGTCTTTAGGGTGCTGGGCTTAGTCATTTCTACACAATTGGATGCAATTTCTATTAATATAATAGTAGAGTTTTTTCAGGTGTATTATAATAAATCTTATAGTGAAAATGTGAACCAGAGTCCAGTGAGTGGGAAGGAAGTGTGGGAAATAGAACTGAAGTAAATTAGAAGTGAGAATGGCAAACATTACCTGGTGAGCCAGATATTTGACGATTGGAATTTCTGAACTGTCTGATATCAGGTTATCGGAGTTTAACTGGAACATGGAACCTAGCATGTTTCAGATTTAAAGTTGATGAGAACTTGTAGAAAAGAAGATGGTAAAAGGTATATCTCTGGGGATCCCTGAGGAATTGCTGAAGGAATGAACAAAAAGTGGGCTGCATGACAGAAGATTCTGTTTTTTTTAATAATAGATAGGAATGAAATCTGCCATTGCTGCTTCATCCAGTTGAAACAGTGGTATGAGTAGCGAGGAGATGTAGGGACACAGACTCCTCTCCAGTCCTCATTGAGAATAATAGGAAGAACATGAGTACAGTTGTGTGAAAAATGTTTACTATGGTCCTTAATAGGCTGCCAAATTTGTACTGGTTCACAAGACAACCCTGGATGATGGTGGAGAAGCAAATGAGGAAGGAGGTGTGGTGTAAATCAGACTGAAGAGTGTGGATGATGGAGAAAGATGCTTTTGTAACAATGATGGCTGATGTAATTTAATAAGAACCCATTTTTGAGCTATGGCTGTGTTGCGCGAATAAAAGCACTCACCACTGGAGGGAGGACAAATGCTTTTATTACTTATAACTATGGGTAGGGTTTCAAAGTAGTCTTTGGAAGGGATCTGGGTTGAGGCGGAAAACCAGGGTTATACGTGAGCAGATGTGTGCGGAGCCAGTCATCAGTACAACACACGACCAGTAAATCCCAGTTCACTTCAGGCTGAATGGAGAAATTCAAACATTTTGTTGTTCTTTCAATTAAAGTTGAGACTCCAAAGTACATCATAGTTTAATGTATATGGTGAATATTGAATTATGTGGAATCTATACCATTTAAATCTACTGTTGGAAATGTAAACAGATCTAGCTTATGCATTATCAAAAAACATATGACAATCTGGACAGATAAAAGATGACCCCGGAATGATTACCTCAGCTAAAACAGCATAAGATTAATAAAACTGAGTGCTCTACTTGTTTATAGATAAGAAACTATCTGAAACTCACATAATTGATTCTTTCCACTGGAGAATGTATCCAATTCCACAGGGTGTACTTTTCCTTTCCGTGAAATTCCACAGCAACAATTAGGATTATCTGAGAGAACACATAAGATATTTGAATACTGGTAAAATATTTTTTTGTTTACTATCTCCGGGTAACTTGACTAATATGTTTTTTTATATCAGGCATTCCTTCAGCGAATGATCCAACATGCATCTTCTAGAGTTGACAAAAATGTAACTGAAGAAACTGTGAAGGTATGAACCATACAAATAAGAACTGTAAAGGCCATACAATCAGATTTCAGATTTATTGTCAGAGTACATACATGACATCACATATAACGCTGAGATTCCTTTTTCATGCGAGTGCAGCAGAATTACCATTGATTGGTTGTGCAAAATTTAACCGCACACAGCATGAACATGGAAGCAATGAAAAGAACTATAAACAGATAATGAATGCAAACAAACTGTGCAATACAGGGAAAGCAAAGAAAATCAATAAAGTGCACAAATAAGAGTCCTAAAATTAGTCTCTGATTGAGTTTGTTGTCGAGGAGTCTGATGGTGGAAGGGTAGCAGCTGTTCCTGAACCTGGTGGTGTGAGTCTTGAGGCATCTATACCTCTTTCCTGATGACAGCAGTGAGAACAGAGCATTTGCTTGGTGGTGAGAGTCTTTGATGATTGCTGCTGCTTTTCAATGGCAGCATTTCCTGTAGATGTACTCAGTAGCTGGGAGGGTTTTGCCTGTGACGTCCTGAGCTGTGCCCACTACCTTTTGGAGGGGTGTGGGTGTTCCCATATCAGACTATGATGCAGCACACTTTCCACCATGCATCTGTAGAAATTTGCCAGGATTTCTGATGTCATATCAAACCTCCACAAACTCTTGAGGAAGTAGAGCCGCTGTCATGCTTTCTTCATTGGTGTGTTTGGTGCAGGAAATATTCTCCGAGATAGTGACTCCCAAGAACATAAATGTGCTCACCCTCTCCATCTCTGATCCCCCCCCCCCCCAATGATCACTGGATTAGAACATAAGAAATAGGAGCCGGAGTTGGCCATATAACCTGTTGGGCCTGCTTTACCATTTAATAAAATCATGGCTGATCTGGCCATTGACAGTTCCATCTACCTTTTATCATACACCTTAATTTCCCAACATGCAAAATTCTATCCAACTGTGTCTAAATCAGCCTCTACTACTTCCTTGGGCAGGGAATTCAACAGATTTGGTACTCTCTTGGAAAAGCAATTTTTCCTAATCTCTATCCCAACTCTCCCCCGAATTTTGAAGCTATGTTCCCAAGTTCTACTCTAACCTACCAGTGGAAACAATTTTGCTGACTCTTATCTTATCTCTCCCTTTTATAAATTATATATTTCTGTAAAATCCCCTCTCGTTCTTCTAAATCCCATGAAGTATGGCCACACGTGATTCCATCTCTCCCCATTCGCTAACCCCCCTCTTGGGAATCAATCTGATGAACCTTCTCTGCACTATCTCCAAAGCCAGTACTGTAGTAAGGAGACCAGAGCTACACATAGTACTCAAGGTGTAGTCTCACAGAACCTAGTGTAGTTGCAGCAGAACCTTTCTGCTCTTAAATTTAATCCCTCTGGCAATGAAGGCTTGTGTTCCATTGGTCTCTTGATTACTTGTTGAATCTATAAACCAACCTTTTGTAATTCATGTTCAAGCACTCCTAAGTCTCTCTGCCCAACAGCATGCTGCAATCTTTCACCACTTTAATAATAATCCGATTTACTAATATAATTTTTCCAAAGTGGATGACCTTGCATTTATTAACTTTGTAATCCGTCTGCAAGGCTCTTCCCTTCTCACTTAACCCAACTATATATTTCTGCAGACTTTGCATTCTCTGCACAATTTGCTTTTCTACTCAATTTATTTGAAAAGCAAATTCAGTCCCCTCTTCAGAAATCATATATATATATATATATATATATATATCTATATACACACATATGTATTTATAATATATACTCCATCCATGTTAATACCTCGTCCCTAACTCCATGCATCCTTGTCTTATGAACAAGTCTTTTATGTGGTGCCTCATAGAAAGTAGCAGTTTAGATGTCTTTTGTTTATGTCCTATTTTGCTGAGTTACTATTTATTGAATGTGCACAGATGGAAAGGATGTGTAGATAGGATTAGCTCTTTTGTGATGAACTTAGGATCAATAAGGTGGTCTGGCAAAGGCACTGAGAATGATGTGGGTGATCAACTAGAAGTTTCTTGAGGCCTGCAGAGCTTTATCTTGACATAAGTGAAGTTGGGGAGAAAATTCTTGTACTTGGGATGGGACGGAATGGCAGCAAGGAAAGAGGAAGTGTCGAAAATAATCAAGAAAAGGGATAGAGATTTGACAACACAATTTAAAAATTGATTTCCACTCCAATTGTGTGACTTTTAAAAATATTTATTTTCAGACATTGTTTTCTAATATTGAGGACATTCTTGGAGTACACAGAGAATTCCTGACTATGATTGAGCAGTGCCTGCAGCCTGAACCTAGTGCTCAACATGAATTGGGAAGCTGCTTTCTTCACTTTGTATGTATGATTCTGCCAAAATGATGATTAAAATGCTTCCTTGTATTCTTCACTTTGATTTTTTATCCTTGTTTTCTACTGAAGAAAAAATATTTTTTGCATTCCCACAAAAATCACTTTTGTCAATGCAATTGAAAGCAACTTTGCAATGACTATTTTGACTCTAGTTGGGGATGCATGTGAAACAATTTGCCATCAACAAATACAGGTGCCTAACCATTTATCCGGGATCTTCGGGACCAGACACGAGCTGTTGTTTGGAATCTTCCAGATTTCAGAATCATTTTGATTTCTGTCTCTTTAGGCCCACCAAAGTCACGCTGCCGTATCCATCCCCACTCCCCCCCCAAGTCGTGCTGCCATCTCTCTCTCCCCTCTCGCACACCTGAGTCGTGCTGCCCTCTCTATCCTCCCCTTCGCCTGCCCCAGTTGCGCTGTTGTCTCTCCCCCTCACCCGTCCAAGTTGCTCTGCTGTCTCTCTCTCTCCCTGCCCCTTGCTGTATCAGCGCCAGGAGAACTGCCCCCTTCTCCGTTCCACTGGACAGGCGCTGGTACAGCGGCTTAGCTGCCTGGGGTATTATGGGTAGTGATAACAACCATTTAGCTGCTGCTGAGCTGACTGAAAGCGCTGCAACTCTGGACAGGCGTCAGTATAGACAATTCAGAGGCACTTATAAAGTAGCGGAATGCAATGGGATATATGGAAGTTGAGCTAAGGAGGGGGTGATGGGTCATGTTTGGTGCTAAACACCATCTTTGATGAGCATATGTCATCTACCAAAATAAAGTGCTGGTTTTTGGAATTCTGGATAAAAAGTTAGGCACCTGTACCATAACTCTAGCAGGTCAGGTCTGTTTCATTTTCAGTGATGACAAATGATAAGAACTAGAAAAGGTTGGAAAGGAACAAGTTTTATGATCAAAAGAAAAAGAGCAAAAATGCAAGTCAGGGTAAAAGATAAGAAAGAATAAATTACTTCCCTTTTGTTCTTTCCTCCCTCTCCAGCCACCCCCAGCAATATTGTATCACTTTTCCCCATTCTGATTGACCTGAAGCATTAACTCTGTTTCATGTATTGGGGTGTTGCTGGATGTGTTATGTATTTCCAGTGTCAATTAGCCTTGTAAAAAAAGTTCAGGTAAATGATAAAACCCATACTCATTGTAAAGTCCTGAAATGCATGATATGAAGCATATAATTTAGTCTGGTGATAAGTAAAATTCCACTGCAGCCCTTTCCTATTTCTATGAAGTGTCTGGCTCTGTCACTCCTTATTTACTTATTTTCAGTCTTCATAGATAATTTTAAAAATGGATCTCGAACCTATATCTGCATTATCTCCAGTATACTCTGAAGGAATTGTATAGGTCTGATCTTGTGTCCTGAAATTGCCAGTTACCT
Source organism: Narcine bancroftii (assembly GCF_036971445.1). Lineage (NCBI taxonomy): Eukaryota > Metazoa > Chordata > Chondrichthyes > Torpediniformes > Narcinidae > Narcine > Narcine bancroftii. The sequence goes on along the minus strand of NC_091470.1, from coordinate 290,683,243 downwards.
CCCCCGGCCCATGTGGCTTGTTCCGGTGTGGCCTCTTGTTTTAACCTGTGGGGAGTCTGACTCCCAGTATTTCTCTGTGGTTGAGTGCAGTGGAGTCTCCTGTCTCAGGAGACTGAATAATCATTCACCAGTGTTGTTTATTGTATTTTTTTGTTTGGAAATACAGAAACACCGGTTTTCTATCTATGATGAATACTGCAGTAATCATGAAAAAGCACAAAGGCTGCTATTGGAACTGAATAAAATGCGGTCTGTCCGGACATTTTTGCTTGTAAGGACTCGATTTTTATTATTGCAAAGAGCATTTGGTTGATTTGCTATTCTACACGATGTTTTTTTTTCCAATGAAATAAAATTTTCAGGAAAGCACTGTGGATTTGTAAATGTTTGTTGATAGACTTGGTCCAAATAAATCCCTTGGTTGGTTGCAGTGGTCCTCTTGGGACAATTACAGTGCCAACCAACAGGCTTTGATTCTGCCACTGTCTTTAAGTATTTGTCTGTTCTCCCTTGACCTCTGGGTGCTCTGGTTTCCTCACACCCCCACAAAAAATAAACAGGGATGGTAGATTAATTGGGTGTATTTGGGCCACACAAGTCTCGTGAGCCAGAAGGGCCTTTTACTGTGCTACATTGTTAAAATTTAAAACAATGAAAATGTTGATTAATTTATAAGTTGATGTTGGAATAACATGCATCTGAAAAGTTTGTGAACCATGTCCTTCCACTTTAGGGGATGCAAAATCATCCACATTTAATTCCTTATATACTTCTGATAGTACAGTTGTAAAATTGCAGTAGCATTATGTATCTTGAATTCAGTGCTCAACTGATTGGAGAAGCAAGAAAGGATTTCTATAATAGAAGGTTTGTACCTTAAGTGCCAAATGATATATTTCCTTATTTGTGGTGTCTTGCCTGATGAAGACCCTCAATGCTTTAAACATGGTTTCAGATTTTCAGCAACCAAATTATTTTTCTTGTTTTTGTAATCATTTTAATTTATTGCACAAGTTACAATTGATAACCTTGTGCAGCTGAAATTCAGGTGCGTTTTTTTTTCAAGCAGAGAAGACCCTAGAGGATCTAGGATCAAACCCTTTCAGATGCATATCCTTGTATGTTGGTGCAAGTGGGTGGATAATAGATTTTTAAAAAAAAGTTTGTTTTCCTCGAGTATTTTAAGGATCCAGATTATTATCCACTGGATCCAAGTCTATTATTCAACAACATGGTATGCTGGACCACTGTGTAAACCTTCATAGCACCACCTGAATAGGCCAATATATGGGTATCCAGACCTTGCTAATTTCCTATTTTCTGGTGCATTCCTGATGGAACAACCCTTAAGTAGAAAGAGAATCACAAAAACTGCAGATGCTGTTATCTTGAACAAAAAAAAGATGCTGGAGGAACTCCATGGTCAGGCAGCATGTGCAGAAATGTCAATAAACGGTTTGCATAAATGTCCTGTAGACAATCATTTCAAAACACCTCACCATTCCCATACTGACATATCTGTCCTTGACCTCATCCATATTCAAGGGAGGTCAAATGTAAATTTGAGGAACAACACACATTCCTCCTGGTTTGCCATAAGCCACATGTGATGAACATTAAATTTTTTCTTTATTTTAGGTTACCTCTGACATCTCTGGTTTCACTGTTTTCATCTCTTCAATGCAAATTTACCTTCTTTAACTTTCTCTCCATTCAATCATCTCCATCCTCTTTTCTCTCTCCCTCATCCACCTTCTGTCCATAGCCCAATCTCGTCTTGGCTCCTCCACAGCTTCTTTCAAAGTCATCCCCTTTTTACTTCTGTATAGATAAAGGATCCTGTCACAAAAGGTTGGCTAATCTCTTCCGCCCATGGATGCTGTGTGACTCTGAGTTCCCCAGCACCTCATCATTAACCTAAGGTTAATGTAATGTAATGTAAGAATCTTTCATGATTCCATATGTAACAGGAACATGTGAACTTTCAAGTGGAGCGATGATTTCTGAATCCTCTGCACAAGAGTAATTTAGCAATTTAGTACCACAATCCTTGTTATGAATCCTCAATGTTGAAAACTAGCACCAGGCTAATTCTTGCCATGATTTTAGTTTTTCAAATATTACCATCTGAGATTTTTAATTTTCATCCATTAACCATTGATGTCTTTAAAAATAAGCCATAAAACAATGCACGCGACTGGTGAAAGAGAATTTAAGAACCTAATAAATAGGAGCTGAAGCAGGTCATCTGACCCATTGAGCATACTCTGTTACTCAATGAGATCTGGCCATGGACTCAACCCCACCTACCTGGCCTTTCCCTATAACCCTTAATTCCTCTTCTGTGCAGAATCTAACATTTTCTTAAATATTTTTTAATGAGGCATCCTCTACTGCTTCCTTTGATAGAGAATACCAGAAGTTCATAATTGTCTGGCAGAAGCAGTTCCTCCTTATCTCCATCCTATTTCCACTCCCTGCAGTCCTTGAGATGATATCTTCTAGTTCCAGTTTCATCGACCATGGAAACAACTTTCCTTTCTCCATCTCTCTTTCATAATTTTATGCTTTTATAAGATCCCTTCTCATTCTTCTGAATTCCATTGAATATAGTCCCAGATGACTCAATCTTTCCTCATAGGGTAATCCCCTCAAGACTGGAATCAACCTAATGAACTTCTGCACCACCTCCAAAGCCAGTATATCCTTTCGCAAGTAAGCAGAGACCTTGATGAATCCATATCATTGTTGTCAAGTTTGATTTATGGGTACCGAAACCATTTTTATTATGTTACATCATAATAGTAACATAACATCAATACCTATATAATCTAATTTACTTACTTTGTATTTGGATATACGAGGGTTGCATGCTGCTTGCAGGACGGAAGAATCCTGATGTTCCACTTGAAGGATATCTAGTGGCTCCCATACAAAGGATCTGCAAATATCCTCTTCTGCTAAAGGTAAATCTTTTTAAAATACATTAAGAGTAGCCAAAGTAGACATAGGACAGATAGAAGATTATGCTGGAGAAATTGTAATGGGAGACAAAGAGATGGCAGAGGAATGAATATTTTGGAACTGTCTTCACTGTGGAAGACATTAGTAGCATAATGGACTCTCATGGGTCTCTGGGAAGAGAAGTTAATGAAGTTAAGATCACGAGAGAGAAGGTACTTGGGCAGCTAAATGGACCAAGGGTAGATAAGTTTCTCAGACTAGATGGAATGCACCCTCAGGTTCTGAAGGAGGTGGGTGTTAAGATTGTGGAGGCATTGGTAATATGTCATATTTACAGTGGACTGGAGGATTGTGAATGTCACTCCACTGTTTAAGAAGTGAGTGAGGCAACAGAAAGTAAATCATAGACCTATTCGCCTGACATCGGGGGTTGGGAAGCTGTTGGAGTTGATTGTCAAGGATGAAGTTACGGAATACCTGGAGATGCATGAAAAGATGGGGCCAATCCTTAAAGGGAAATCATGGCAGCCAAGCCTATTGCAATTTTTTGAAGTAAACACGTAGGATAGACAGGGATGGCGCAGTGAATGTTTTGTATTTGGACTTTCAAAAGGCCTTCGACAAGGAGCTACACATAAGGCAGCTGCACAAGATGAAAGTGCATGGAATTTGCAAGTAGGAAACTAACATGGGTAGAGCATTGGCTGATTGGCAGGAAATAGAGCAAGAATAAATGGATCCTATCTGGTTGGCTACCGGTTACGAGTAGTGATCCACAGGGATCGGTATTGAGGGCTGCTTCTTTTTACGTTATATATCAATTATTTGGATTATGGAATAGATGGCTTTGTGGCTAAATTTATAGATGATACCAAAATCGGTGGTTGGGATGGTGGTGCTAAGGACACCAAAAGGCTGCAGAGAGACTTGGATAGTTTAGGAGAATGGGGAAAGAGATGAAATACAATGTTGGAAAGTGTATGGTCATGCACTTTGGTAGAAGAAATAGATGGGCAGACTATTATTCATATTGGGAGAAAATTCGAAATTCTGAGGCACAAAGGGACTTGGGAGTCCTTGTGCAGGATATCCCAAAGGTTGACCTCCATGTTGATCCAGTGGTGAAGAAGGCGAATGCAATGTCGGCATTCATTTCTCGACGAATAGCATACAAGAGCAGGGTTGTAATGTTGAGACTCGCTAAAGCACTAGTGTGTCCTCACTTGGAGAACTGTATACAGTTTTGGGGCACATTATTTGAAAAAAATACTTGCTGGCATTGGAGAGGGTTTAGAGAAGATTTACCAGAATGATGCCAGGATTGAAAGGGTTAGCATATGAGGGATGATTGTCAGCTCTTGGACTGTACTCGTTGGAGTAAAGAAGGATAAGGGGGACCTCATAGACATTTCAAATGCTGAAAGACCTGGATAGAGTAGATGTGACAAGGATGATTCCCAAGGTAAATAATTCTAAGACAAGAGGACACATCTTCAGGATAAAAGGGCATCAATCAAAAGCAGAGATACAGAAAAATTTATTTAGTCAAAGGTTTGTGGATCTTGTTGCCACAGGCACCTGTGGCAACAAGGGTAAGAGGCAAAAAGCCGGGGTGTTGGTCTGAGTGGGATGATGGATCAGCTCATGATTAGAATGGCGGAGCAGACTCTGTGGGGCAATGTGCCTACTTCTGCTCCGATATCTTGTGATCTTGTAATTAAAAGGTTACAAGATACATGATAGATATGGTAATTTTTTAAATGGAACAGAGTGATACTTCCACTCTCGCATCTAAATCCAATTGGTTCTTAGATTTAAAAAAGATTTTGCTGATTACCTTTCTTCGAGTCATTTTCTGCAGTGTTAATGCAGTCTCTGCATTTAGTACTTTGGGACAACATTAAATCCTCATCATCTTCATCTCAACTCACAAAAGCCATGAATGAAAGTGTCAATCTCGATGGTGAAGCTAAGTAAGATGAACAAAATTTCTTCAAGTGAGGAAAACGTGCTTTTCTCAAAAAAATTATGAATTCTTTGTAATTGTCTCATTCTAATTATTGATGTACAGTACTGTGTATTGGATGCACAGTATCTGTATATTTTTATGTTTGAGGGTCAGCAAATGTTTAGCTTAATATAGAAAGAGATGTGCTGAACCTCCTTGACAAATGATGCTACCCTTCCTTTGCCCCCGCCCCATAACCCTCCATTTTTCTTACATACATGAGCCCATCTAAGAGCATTTTAAATGATGTTATTGTATCAGCTTCCACCCTCATCCTTGTAAATGCATTCCAGGCACCCACACACTCTTTTTCAGAAAAATAAACAACCTCTGCCATCTCCAAAATTTTTCTTCACACTCCTTAAATAGATGTCCTCTGGAATTGGCCATTGCCATCTTGGGAAAAGGTGGTGGCTGTTCACTCTCTGAAATCTCATTATTGTATAGACCTCTATTGCCTCCTCTCATTCTTTATTGCTCCAAAGAGAAAAGCAGAGCTTGCTTAATATAACCTCATAAGCCATGTTCTCTAATCCAAGCAGTACCTTATTCAGTCTCCTCTGCACCTCTCTAAGGTTCTGCATTCTTCCTATAATGAGGCAACTATACTCTTAAGTGTGGTCTAACAAGGGTTTTTAGAGCTCAATTTTACTTTGTGATTCTTGACTAATGAAGGCCAGCTCACCATAGTCCTTAACTATCCAATCAACTTGTGCATCAGTTTTGAGGGATTTAGGGATTTGGACCCAAAGATCCTTCTTTTCCTCCATGCTGCAAAGAGTCCTGCCATTAACCATGAACTCAGCCTTCAAGTTCAGTCTTCCAAAGTGTAACACTTCGCACTTTCCTGGACTGAACTCCTTCTGCCACTCTCCACCCAACTCTATTCTGTCTATATCCTATTGTGATCTTTGGCAACATTCCACACTGTCCACAATACCTTCAACCTTCGTGTAATCTGTAAACCTGTTAACACCCCCCTCCAGTTCCTTGTGCAAGTCATTTATAAAAATCACAGATTCCTGCAGTGCGTCACTGGTCAGCAACCTCCAGGCGGAATAGTCGCCATCTCCTACCATCCTCTGTCTTCTGTGGGCAAGCCAAATCAAAATCCAAGCAGTCAAGTTACCAAGGATCCCATGCTTCATGACCTTCTGGATGGAACTTTGTCAATGCCTTACTCAAATCCATGTTTTGCCACCATGTCAAACCTCAATCAGGATCTTGAGTCGGATCTTGAGTCATGATGTCTCCTCCCAATGCCACACTGACTATCTTTAATAAGATTATGCAGATGTATAATGCTCATAAATCCTGTCTCTAAGAATCCTCTCCAATAGTTTTCCCAACATTGATGTAAGACTCATTGGCCTATAATTCTCAGGATTATTCATATTAACTTTCTAAAGCAACAGAACTACATTTTTCATCCTCCAATTGTCTGTTATCATCCCAATGTCCACGGAGAATGAAAAGATCATCCAGTGATCTCTTCCACTGATTCCTGTCATAACCTGGGATATATGCCATCCAGTTCTGGGATCATATCTAAATGTTTTTCAAAAGCTCTAACACTACCTCTTTCTGTTCCAGCACATTTGCACATTCTATGATGACCTCAAATTTGCCCTGATGAACACAGAAACTAAGCATTTATTAAAGACTTCTCCAGGCACATATTTCCTACTTTATCCCTGAGCTGTCCGACCCTCATGCTAGTCATACTGTTGAAAGTCTTGGTGTTTTCCTTAATCTTACTTGCCAAAGTCTGCTCATGTCCCCTTCTTGCTCTCCTCTCCCTTCTCCAGTTCCTTCCTGGATGCCTCTTAATTCTCAGGGGCCCTGTCTGATTTTTTTGCTTCCTTAACATTAAGTAGACTTCTTCCTCTTGACTGAATGTTTACCTCTCTTTTCATCCACGATTCCATTATCCAACCATCCTTTTGCTGTCTTAACGGGACAAACATATCCAGAACCCCATGCAGATATTTCTGCAACAACCTCCACATTCCTAATTAATGCTCCCAAGGTTTTGCCTAATATCATCATAATTAGCCCTCCCCAATTAAACATTTTCTGTATCAACATTAAAGATTTGTGTTATTTACATAGTTGATTCTCTTACTCGCTCATCACAAATGTTTTGTTGTCAGCAATGATGTCTTTGAGGAGAAATATATTATTTTATTTTATTACTGAAAGTAAAAGTTACTATTTTATAGAGATTACTTTTGTGACAAAATGTGTATTTACATTTATTCAGGAACTGGTGAAGAGGACACCAAAAAGGCATAATGACTATTCTGCAGTAATTGAGGCTCTTCAGGCCATGAAAACGGTTTGCTCCACTATCAATGAAGCCAAGCGACAAATGGAAAAATTGGAAATTCTAGAGGAATGGCAATCACATATTGAAGGATGGGAGGTATGTAGCTCATACTAATTCATGCTTCTGGAATCTTGAACTTCAAGTTCTAGCATGGCCATGTTCTCAATTATGATGCTCTGTTTTAAAACCAACTCAGTATTTATTGCATGAGCTTTGAATAAGTACTTGTTCACATGATGGAAATATACTGCACAGTAAAAGATAAATTGTGTGTTCTGCTTGTGCAGACTCTTTGAAAGAACTATCTATTTCATCCCATTCTCCTACTCACCCAATGTTACAAAGCATTTTCTGGGAAAACAATGACAGAATTAATGGAAAACTATTCTCAAGTCAGGAGTGAAACGTGAATGTCTGCAGACCCTTTGATTGTAGTAAAGTCACAGAATTGCTGAAGAAACTCAGCAAGTCTCGCAGGGCTTATGCCTCACTTGTCTTTACCCTCAGTATCTTCTCTTTTGGCTCATCCCACTTTGTCAAAGTCAAATGGGCAGCCATAACTACCCACACAGGCCCCACATATGGCTGCTTTTTTGTGGGCTATGTGGTGAAATCCATGCTACAAACCTTCACACGCAAGGATCCTCAACTCTTCCTCTGCTACATTGACAACTACTTTGGTGCTACCTCATGCTTGACTTTATCCACATCGCTGACAACTTCCACCTCAACCTTAAATTCACTTGGTCCATCTGGCAGCTCTCTCCTCTTTCTCAATCTGTCTCCATTTCTGGTGACAAAGTCAACAGACATCTTCTACAAACGCACCAACTGCCACCCACTTCACTCCTAGTCCCCTGTTAAGGATTCCATTCCTTTTTCTCTTCCTCCATCTTCATCCCATCTGGTTCCAGGACAAGGTCTTCCATGCTAGATCATCCGAGATATCCTACTCCTTCAAACAACGTGGCTTCCTCTCTACCACCATTAATTTGACCCTCACCTTCATATCCTCCATTACCTGTACATCTGGCCTACCCCCCTCCAGCCCAATGTGCAACAAGAGCAGGATTCCCTTTGTCCTTGCCTATCATCTATCAGCCTCCCCATCCAACATGACAAACTCTACTATTTCTCTCACCTACCATGTGATGCCACCACTAGACACATCTACCCTTCTCCTCCCTTCTCTTCCTTCCACAGGGACCACTCCCTTTGTGACTCCCTCATCAACTCCTCCCCTCCTACCAATTGCCTCCTTAGCACTTATACCTGTGAATGCAGGAGGTGTTCCACTTGCACCCACACTTCCTCCCTCACCACCATTCAGGGCCTGTAATGATCCTTTCAATTGAAGCTGCACTACACTTTTGAATATGCAGGGGTCATCTGCTGTATCCACTGTGGTCTTTTCTACATTAAAGAGACTGGATGTAGACTGGGATATCGCTTTTTTGAGCACTTGGGCTCTGTCCGCTGCAATAGTGGGGATCTCCCAATGGCCACCTGTTTCAAATCCTTTCCCCTTTCTCTTGCCAACTTGTTTGTCTACAGTCTCATGCACTGCCAGACTGAGACCACCTGCAAATTGGAGGAACAACACCTTGTATTCCGTTTTGGCACCCTCCATTTTGGTTCTTCTCTGGTTTCCATTAGTTCCTCTAATTCTATATCTGCTTTCTTCTAGCTCTGTCACTCTCCCTTCCTTTTTCCCTCTGTCTCCTTTCCCCTCAGCTCTGCATTCATAGAGCCAACCCTCCAATCAATTCTCGCATTTCCCCTCTCCTCTCCTTCTATCTATATCCAATTAACACCTTTTCTCCTCCTGTCCTTTCTTTTATTTCAGGCGCCTGCCTTCTTTTTATTCATAACTTGATGAAAGGCTCAGGCTTCAAACATCAGTTCTATATCTTTACCTTCCTACGGACGCTGCGAGACCAACTGAGTTCCTCCAACATTTCAGTGTTTTTACTATTGTCAAGACAAGATTTTGATTCAGGGTGGTGGAAAACCAATCATTAAAGTTCGTTAAATACCCAGAATTTTGGTTGATATAAATTCCACAGTGCATTTTTGTTACTGGTACAATATGTAGTTATTGCCGTCAAGGGCATCAATATTGTTAATCTTGTATTTCTTTTATTTGTAGTAAAATATAATCTTGAACCACTAGGGACTATGTGGTAAATGTAGGGATTAAGGCACTTTTGGTGTGTCTTGATGAAGATTTCCAATTACAAAAAAATTGACAATTCTAGTTCTCCCATTGATGCTGTTGACCCACTAAGTTCCTCCAGCAGTTTGTTTCATCTCTCTTGCAGAGGAGTTGCACAGAATGCCACAGCAGATGGACCCAGCAGCAATAAAGGAAATTTACTGAGCAACTGGTAGAGTGAAAATTTTGCCTCAGAGTCTTGGTCTTGATGAGGTGAATAGTTCATCTGGAGCTGAGTGCCGCTGACAGTCCAAAATGAGCTTTGATGTGCTGACAGCTGATATGCAATGATTGTTTAATAGCAATGTTGCTGACAATTTCTATCACTGTCCAGATGAATGAGAGTATAGGATGGTAATTGTTTGACTATGTCCTTCTTTTGACCCACAGCACACTGAGGTAGAGAATTCCAAGGATCCATAACCCTTTGAGAGAAGAAATTCTTCCTTTGCTCCATTTTTAATGCCTAACTCTTGTGCTCCTTGTTTTCAATTCCTCGTGAGGAAAAAAGGCCAAACATCAACATGTATAGTTATTACACTATTGAAGGAGGACTTTTAGCTAATTTGGTCCATGTCAACTCCAGAACAATCAAGTCAGTCCTATTCCCAGTCTGCAGCTGGCTCCTTCTGTCTATCATCCCTCACCCCTACTCAGTCCAGTTATCACCTATCAGCCCCTGTCCATGCCTTCCCCTCTCCTCTTTTTACCAGCTAATTTCCTCTCCACTCTGTCCTGATGCAGGATCTTGACTTGAAATGTCCACAATTCATTCCACACAACTTCCCCCGCCCCCCCCCAACAAACTAATGTTGCTCAATCCTCTGAATTCCTCAGAAGCTTGTTCATTACTACACATGCGCATTGAATTGGTAAATGCTGTTTGTTGCTTCAGTCGTGAAAATTGGCTACCAGCTACCATGAATGATAAGAAAATTTCATTCCTGGAAGGATTAAGTAAAGAAAAAGCAGACTATGGTTAGATTTGACAAGCTGAAACATACAGCTCAATTGTTGAACTGCAATTATTGGTAGAAATTGAATCAGCAACTGGTCATTAGGATGGAATGGTTTGTGTAGCAGATAATGCAGCATGATTACAGTGCAAGCGAATCTGCCACTCTAAGGGGGTTTCTGTGTTCTCCCTGTGTTCGCTTGGGTTTCCTCCAGGTGCTCCAGTTTCCTGCTGCTTTGCAACAACGTACAGGGTTTGTCGGTCAATTGGTCACATGGGTGTTTTTGGGCAGTGTGGCCTTGTGGGCCAGAAGGGCCTGATACCCTGCTGTATGAGGATCAGGAAGGAAGAGTAGGAGAGAGTGTGGAATATCAATGCATTTGAGTTTGTGCCTAACACCTGATAGAAACACAGTCGAGTCTGGTATCTTGAGGGATGGTCATAAGAAGGAAGAAGGACGCACTTCTCTGGGCACAAGACACAATCAGACTGTAGTCAGACATAATGTGTCAAAATCTGGTGTTGGGACTTACTGGAGCATGTTTCACAGAACTGTACTGCCCAGAAGATTCAAGAGGTCTACGACTGGGAAATTTTCCTGACAGGAGTGATGTGCACAGATATTTAAGGCAGTGTCAGGCCTGACTGATTGAAACAAGAGATGACAAGGAATATGGAGGAATCAATTCTTGGGCTATTGTAGGAGTTTATGCAGAGCTGGAAGACAATGATTTCTATTCTGGGGGAGATGAGCACATTGCAGTGAACTAGAATTCACTGTCTATGCATTGTTCAGATGGCTTAGCTCCACCTTCACCTACCCCAATATAAACCCTGGTTTTCCTGCCTTACCAGATTCGCCTAATGACTATTGTGTCTATTAAAAGTGTGTTTGTACTCCTCACTTGTCTCTGAGTGCATTCAGTCATGCTACACACTTTTTCTTTACAAAAAAATGAGTGAAGGCTGCGTCACCTTTTGACTCCTGTCAAGTTTCATTTTGATTCAATTTGAGGCCTGGTGTCTGTTGCATGGAAACAGCTTGATAAGCTTCACTGAATTGAGAGATACGTTTTGTGGCAGATTGCTCATCTCATTGAGTTGCAAGATGCTATTTGTGAATTGATTGCTATTCTCAATCCACACAGGGTTGTTATTCATGAACAGCTTGGAGTTCCCCAGGAGCAAAGGAACATACTGAGTGATCAAATCGATGTTCTTCATTAATGCAGAAACAGCATATGTTAACAGAACCTTCTCCTATAGGAGCAGAAGGATGGGACTTGTGAATGATCCATCTTTTACACGATCAGAGATGTGGCACTGACCTACACTTCTTCATTGTGATTAGAGTCTTGCTCGGGTTGCATGCAGCTGCATTTGAGAGGGTGAAGGTGGCAAGAAGCAGACCCCTTGAATTCAAGATCTCCTGGTCAGTCAATCTTTAGGCTGGGAGTTTGAAATCAACTCAGGAGTGATTTAAGTGGTTGAATTCTCTGCCTGCTTGTTTGGTTTCTGGTTTCATCCTAAGAGACCATGTTGGGAAATTGGAGCTAGAGTTGAATGAACTCTGGATCATTTAGAATAATTTAGAATAGAAAGCTGAGGGACTTACAGGGATGCAATCACATCTAGGAGGCAGGAGAAAGGAAGCTGGGTGACAGTCAGGAGAGGGAAAGGGTATAGGCAGGCAGTGCAGGATACCTTTGTGGCCATTCCCAATAGCAACAAGTATACCCCTTTAGATGCTGCTGCGGGTGATGACCTATCTGAACTAGGCCGCAGCAAGACTAATAGTTTGATGGTCCGCTCTGAGTCTCAGAAGAGAAGGGTGAAGTCAGGTAGAGCTATAGTCATAGGGGACTCAATAGTCAGGGGATTCTGCGGCCACAAAAGAGATTCCAGGAAAGTGTGTTGCCTCCCGAATGCTTGGGTCCAGAGTAGTTTCCTTAAAAGAAAATCTTGCTTGACAAACTGGTTGAAATTCTTTGAAATAGTGACAAGCAGGTGCAGTGGATGTTGTGTATTTAGATTTTCAAATGGACTTTGACAAAGTACGGCACATGAGGCAACTTCACAAAATAAGAGCCCATAGTATAACAGAAAACAAATGAGCATGGGTAGATCATTGATTGGCAGGAATCCGAGAGTCGGAATGCAGGGATCATACTCTTGTTGGTTTCCAGTGTGTGGTGGGCTGCACTGATCCACAAGCGAATCAGGTCGCGGAGGTGCAAGCTCGCACTTGCTGATGTCACATTGGTCCTGGTTGTGGGGTGGTGGGGGGGGTGGGGCACAAAGGATCGTGTGGGTCATGATGATAAGCTCTCTGAGAGTTCCAGTAAAATCATTTGGTTGGTTGAACTCACTTACAGCTTCCATGTGGCTTTTCTTTTGTTCGCTGAACAGCACACCAACCTTGACGGTACAAAACGGGCATTTTGGACCCCGTGATGAATGACACGAGCCAACAGAACGTAGTCTCACAGAAGCTGCAATGTTTTGGACCTTTCAGCCACTTGTCTGGTTTGAACAAGCTGAGGTCCAGTTTCAGGTCAGGCAGATAATGCAAGATATTACTGCTTGGTCAGTTTGCTCGACCAGGAGACTGCTGGATAAATCATTGACGACTTACATCAGCCATCAGCTGCCAACAGGTGTGAGGCAATTAAGGTGCTTCTTTTCCACACCTTCGGCCTTTCCTGCTGTGAACGAGTAGCACAGCTGCTCCACATGGATGTCCTGGGAGAGCGTACACCATCGGCCTTTATGAACAATATGCTGGCGTTAATGGATGGCCACAGGCCCTGCTTACTGTTCAAGCAGTTATTTCTCAAACAGATGCTGGAATAAATCCACCTACTCCTCTTGGATGACAACTTCACTGACCCGTGCACATTAGCAGCCTGTGCAGATGTCCTTTGGCAAGCCAAGCAATATGGTGGGATGTCCGTTGACCTAGTTGCTAAGCGACACCCAGCGACTCATCTCTCTCCCACTCCACCGAGGAGGCTGGCAACTGCTGCAGCAGGTGGAGATTCAAACTCGGAGCAGTGGTGATTTTACCATCGAAAATGGGATTCTGGAATCTACCGCTGACGTCCACCTTGCTCCCATCCAGGAAATGCTGGGGCCAGCTGTTACTGATGACTACAACGGTCGGCTGGCAAGTCAGCCTCCTTTATCTATGGCAGTAGCACTAAGGGTGGTGTTTCCTCGTTGGCACAAGTGGAGGCCAGCATCTTTCCTTCTTCGAACCCAGGACACCTGCACCAGGAAGTCAGGACTGTCCTTCACCGCTGCCATCAATAGCAGCGTATGCATATAGGGGTGTGGACCATCCTGCTCGAGTTTGGCTCCTTCTGTTTTACTTGGTCCTTCGCTTTGGGTGATGTATCTTAGCCCCTACTGGGCGCAGGCTTCCTTCAAGCCCGCTGCCTCTTGATGGTCTTGAAAGGGTGCTGTCTGGTCAATTCCAGGATCTTCCAGACCTTCAACCTTTGAGTAGCCAAGTTCCCGGCCCCCCACTTCGACTCACTAACCTTATAGAGTGAGTCTCTGGATTCTGGCATGATTCCCGGCTATTATAATGCTACAATTCTCCTTCGCAGTCCCAAAGCATGGTGTCTAGCACCATTTCCCCATGCAAGAACCACCACTATACGTCCGGATATGCAGATTTCCTCCCGACAAGCTGCGGCTCACCTAGGAAGAATTCAGGAAGATGGAGGAGATGGGAACTGTTTGGTTCTCGGACAGCCCATAGACCTCTCCTCTACACAGTGCTGAAATCTTCTAGGGGATGTAGACCTTGTGGGGGACTACTGCCAGCTCAATGATTCCGTGACGGCTGACTGGTACCTGATTCCCCAAAATCCAGGGCTTCATGGCCAATCTACACGGAGCGAGGATCATCTCAAAAATTGACCTGGTCCGAAGTACCACCAGATTAGATCCCTGTGCACCCCAGCAACATCCCCAAGACAGCCCTCATCACTCCATTCAGCCTTTTCGAGTTCCTCTGCATGCCATTCAGCCTCAAAAATGCATCACAGACTTACCAGAGATTCATGGACTCGGTGGGGCAAGGACTAGATTTAGCTTTTATCTACCTAGACGACATCCTCATCACCAGTTGTTCACAACAGGAGTATTTAAACCACCTCTGCCAGTGACTGAGTGACTACAGCCTAGCCACTTAACCCAGCGAAATGTCAGTTTGGCTGATGGCCATCGATTTCCTTGGGCACCACATTGATCGACACGGGATGGTTCCTCTTCCTTCAAAGGATGAGGCCATTCAAAATTTCACCAAGCCAACTATGGTCAAAGGTTTGCAGGAGTTTGTTGGGATGCTCAACTTCTACCGTTGGTCCCTGCCATCAGCTGCCAGGATCATGTGACCTCTTTTCATGCTGCTGTCCAGTCAGACCAAAGAACTCAGCTGGGATGCAGTCTTTGGCAGCTTTTGACCAGGCCAAAGGTGCTCTGGGCAATGCCACCTTCTATTGCATCCGTTCATTGATGTGCCCACTGCCCTCCCAGTCGACGCATCCAACACTGATGTCAACGGTTTCCTGGAGCAGCTGATTGATGTATATTGGAGACCACTCACTTTCTTCAGCAGACACCTGTGACCTCTGGCGCAGGAGTATAGTGCATTCGACAGGGAGTTGCTAGCCCTCTATCTCGCTGTATGCTATTTCTGCTATTTCCTTGAAGGACAGGATTTTTACAGTCTTTACCGATCACAAACCCCGCAGTTTTGCTTTCAACAAGTTGTCAGACCCATAATTGGCAAGGCAGTAGCATCACCTCTCTCGTATTTCTCAGAGTACATGACGGCTATCAAGCATATTTCTGGCAAGAACAACCTCATGCCTGATGTGTTTTGTTGTGTCGTAACACCTCGTATGGACACTGAAGGGGCATCCTGTCTGTGCACTCCTGTCCCATGGAATCGACTATAGTGCTCTCTGCAACCCAGCGGCAGGATGGTGAGATACCAGCTTACTGCACTGCAGTCTCAGAGCTACAGCTGAAAGACATGCATTTGGGCCATTTGGATCCACACTTCACTGTGACGTGTCCACTGGTCAACCTCGGCCCATTGTTTCTGCCGCATGGATATGTCGCATCTTCCACACGCTACATGGGTTTGGCCACCCATCATCCGGGTGACAACTCAACTGGTGGCAGACAAATTCATATGACATAGCCTGCGTAATCAGGTCAGCCACTGGGCCAGAATTTGACTGCATTGTCAGAAATCCAAGGTGTAGAGGTATGTAAAAGACCCTCTTCATTCCTTTCTGCCAACACACAGATGATTTGACCACATCATTGTGGATGTCATAAGAGCGCTGCTGGTTTCCAGAGGCACCATGTACCTGTTCACAATGGTGGACAGGTTCACTAGGTAGCTGCAAGCTGTCCCACTCTGGGACACTTCCATGACATCCTGTGCCAGGGCCCTCATCCACAACTGGATTGCCCATTTTGCCCTTCCTTCCAATATCACATTGGACAGGAGGGCACAGTTCACATTCGGTCTATGGGCTGCACTGGCACAGATAGTAGGGACTCAGTTACATCACATCACGGGCCTACCACCACAGTCTAACGGCCTGGTGGAAGGGTTCCATCGGCATTTGAAGATGGCCTTGATGGCGCGGCTTCGAGGCCCAGATTGGGTGGACGAGCTACCTTGGATGGTCCTTGCATCCACACAGTGTCAAAGGAGGATTTGGCCACATCCTTCTGAGCTTGTCTATGCAGCCCCACTGACAGTCGCGGGAGAGTTTGTGCCAGTGGCTCACAGCCAAGAGGAAACATCTACGGCGCTGCTAATGCAACTTTGTGAGAAGGTGAGCACTTTGGCCCCTGTACCAACCTCACTCCATGGCCCAGCTCCATCCTGCAGACTGAAGGATCTCAAAGACTGTGAATACGTCTTCAAAAGGAGAGATGTGGACTGGATGCCTCTTCAGTGTCCATACGAGGTGTTATGACCCAACAAAAGTCCATACCTTTTGGATATTGGGGGTAGGCAGGAAACATTCACGGTCAACTGCCTCAAACCGGCACACCTTGACCTCGACCAATCAGCAACTGTTCCAGCCCCGCGGCAGAGAGGTCAGCTTCCAAATGTACAAACTGTTTATGAATTGTGGACTCAGCACCTCCGAACACCAGTTCTGGGGTAGGGTGTCATGTAGTGGAATGCACTGATCTGCTAGTGAACCGGGTCACATAGGTGAAGGGTCTCACTGGGCTGACATCACAATGGTCCCAGTTGGGGGGGTGGGGGGGGGGCTCGCAAAGGATCAGGGGAGTTGTACTGATAAGCTCTTGGAAAGTTCCAGTAAAATCATTTGGTTGGTTCAGCTCATTCACAGCTTCTGTGTTTTTTTTCTTTTGTTTGTTGCATAGCACACCAACCACAGCAGTTCCTAGTGGCGTTCCACAGGGGTCGGGGTTAGAGTCGTTTCTTTTTATGTTGTGTAGCAGTGGTTCTCAACCTTTTTCTTTCCACTCACATACCACTTTAAGTATTCCCTATGCCATAAGTGCTCTGTAATTAGTAAGGGATTGCTTAAGATGGTATGTGGATGGAAAGAAAAAGTTTGAAGACTACTGTTTCATTCAGACCTAATTAACTCGTTATGTGCATGGTTTCACAACTCCAAAGGAAAAGGGACAATAACAATTTTTCTCAAGCAAAATATTTCAGTAACAATTGGATCTGGAGCAGTGATTCTCAACCTTCCCTTCCCACTCACATACCACCTTAAGCAATAGAGTGCTTATGGCATAAGGATTATTTAAAGTGGTATGTGAGTGGAAATAAAAAGGTTGAGAATCACTGTTGTATAGTAATGATTTGTGACCAAGTTTACAGATGTTATAAATCCGATTCCCTACTTCACATTGATCATTGAAACATGGAAGTGCAAAGTTGTATTCCCCTTGAGAAGGTTACTTATTGTCTTAGGAATAAATATGGTATGTTTGTCAAAATTTGGCACCCTTATTTAGTTTACTTAAATGCCCAGATTGTATAATTTATTTTGATATTTGTCAATTACTATACTCTTTATTAGAAATTTTAAACTTTTAAAATGATGTCACTCTGAAATGTCGAACCTTGCTCCTGTTGCTTTTTCTTTTCTTTCAAATCTGGGGGGTGGGGGCTGGGAGAAGAAGGACTCTCCTTTTTATTTTTTTTAGACCTTATGAATGTTTTTCCATGATTTTATATTCAATGTATTATTGTTATATTAATTGAGTTCTATATTCTGTATTTTCTTAAAACAAATAAAATTTCAAGAAAATGTTTGCAGATGATATGAATGCTATTATTGTATTGATACGAGAGGCCTATATATATAAAAGGTGTTGTAATTTCTACATGGTCAAACCAAAATGTATAAAAATAACCTTGAATAAAATCTGAATATGCATGTGAATTGTTTGATTACAAATTTAAAACTGTGGAGCACGGGCAAATAAAGAAAAGAAATATTTATTTGACCCAAATATTATGGAAGGCACTGTAAATCTGTGCAATTTGTTGCCACAGGCACTTGTGGAGGCTAAGTCATTGGGTGTATTTAAGGCAGAGATTGTTAGGTTTTTGATTAACCAGGACATCAAAGGTTACACAAGAAGGCTGGGCAGGGGGTTGAGTTGGAAAATGGATCAGTTAATGATTAAATGGCAGGCAGACTCGATGGGCTAAATGGCCTATTTCTGCACCAACATTTTATGGCCCTTTGGTAGATAGGTTTAGTTAATTGATGTCTTCAATCTCCAGTCTCTAATATATCTCCCACCACAGCCACGTATGTCCTACCATGGAAGGCTGTCACAAATAACATCATTTCACTGAGGCAATAATTTGAAGACTGCTCATGTAGCCCAAGAGTTTCTTAATGGTGCCTAAGGACACATGAAGATTTTAAAAGGAAAGGGAGCAGTTTCCCAGTAGACACACACTACAGGTCACTGACGTGGCAGTAAGATAATGAAACCCACCCATTAGTTTGACAGTTTAGGAAGGGACCAGCATGAAGCAATTGTGGAGAATTAAACATCGTGTTTTCTCACCTGATAATGCTTTGTTATAAGTGGATATCAAGTTATTAGCAATAATGAAATGCATTTTCATTTTAGGAACATTATATATTCTTTGTGCAGACAAATGTCGCACCTGTAGATGTAGGTCTTGCTGCCTACTCTATGATTTCCTCATTTAGAATGGTTTGCAATGTCACAAAAGTCAACAGTTGCTGGACTGTCAGTTATGTTTTCCCACTAAAAGTTTTTCGCTTGTTGCAGTGGAGCACGATTGGAAATAATTTGATGGATGGCTAAATCACTCTAATAGTGATTGATTCAATGCTGTGAAATTAATGTCTATCGTGCAAATCTTCCATGCTTTGTCTACTCTTTTATGATCTACCATACAACTCTTGGAAGAAGGGCTCCTGCAGAAGCTAAAAAATGTAAGGAGCTTAAATAAAGCATTTGAGAAGAAAATGGAGAATCCTCAGGCTTTCCTGATGGTTAATGGAGGTGTACAGGGGCTGAATATCCAGGATAAAGGTGGGCACCAGTGAATTGAATGTTCTTAAAGCGATGGAGAGCATGTGAAACATCCCAGATGTAGGTGAGAAGAGACTGGACAAATGGGAACAAAGTAGAGTTGAGATATTAGAAAATAACTTCAGTGGGGAAAGGTGATCGAGAAAGAAATGGAAGACCCTAAGGCTCCCATGTATGTAACCATCTGTTCTGTGTTGGTCATTCTCTCAGAACCATCCTTTTGATGTGGGATTAAGAATGGCAGTAATGGTTGTGACACTATTGTGCAGGAGAATGTAACACTCCTTTAGCCATATCAAATTATTGTGAGATGAGTGCAATGAAGTGCCTCTGTGGCTGATACTTCATCAGTTCTTCCCTTGTGTATATCTTCAAATGGTCAATTGGCTCAAAATCATCTAATATAGATTTCCATAAGGAGGTTTTCTTTGCTCAGTGAGTGTGGACATCATTGGCTTGAAACATATCATTTTGCCAGTGGCATAAGAAAAATTAAGCATCTTAGTTTTTGAGGAATTGGATCAATGAGGGAGGAGAAAGAACATTTCAAGTGTATAATAGGGTATTTTATGTGAGTATAATAAATAATATGAATGATTAACAAAACAATAAGTCAAAGATATGGTTTAACAATCAATTGAAAAAAGCATGTCTCCTGCCCTGTTCATCAAAGATTCAGGTTCATGATGGCTAGCTTGGAGAATCCTCAAGCTCTTTGGCAGTGATCAGGATACTCCAAGGAGTCTCAAAAGCTCACTCGCTTGTATAATTAAAGAGAGGGCACTTCTTTCACATGTACACATGCAAATTGGCTATAACTCTTAAAACTAATAAATTCTTCATGAAAGATGTTGTACATGTTTAATGGAACCAATTTTACTTGTCCTCTTCCGAAAGATTAATCTTATCATGCCACATTCCTTCGTCTTGAGGTCTGCAGGTTCCCCCTTCCCTCACTATTTTGTTCAGCACCTCCCTACATTTTGCTCATACCTTGATGAAGGGCTCAGGCATGAAACACTGGTTATGCCTCTTTATCTTTGTTATTAAAGTACGTTGTTTCACCTGCTGAGTTTCTCCAGCATTGTGCTTTTACTTCAATCACAGCATCTGCAGACTTTATGTTTACCCCATGGATTAAGACCTGGTCTTGCTTATCCTCCTAGTTAACATGCCTCTTCATTTTGAGGATAGTGAGCTGACACTCAATAACCACAAAAAAAAATCTTATTAACCCTTTCATTGCAGTCTGTCCCACCAATATATTGCTCTCAGCTACGATGCTGACCATTGGCGATTGATATAAAGAAGCAAGTTAAAAGTTTCAAGATTTTGACCAATCTTTGTTCCTCCAGATTGGTGAAGAGATAAAGTGTACTTACAAAAGTAAATTCTTATTTATTTTTGTAAAATGTTTTACATGAATGTTTGCAGTGTGATGCTGTCACAAAACAACAAATTTTGTGACTTGTTCTTCACAATAACTTTTGATTCTGATTCTGGTTTTTGAGCAAGTCACTTCAGTATTTGAAAGAGAGATTTGTTAATATATGTGCTATAATCGGAGCAAGTCGACCTGCTTAGCAGGAATTGTGCATCCACTATCCTGGTGTACTATCTCAGTGCCAAGGATTAAAATGTGGAGAGGTTTCCTTGGTTTGATTTAGGGACAATAATTTAGCAGCCTCTATGAAAAGCTGATGATATCTCCGACCTTTTCAATTGGAGGATGAAGCTTTTATTTCACCTGTGACCTCTCTCTGAGGACTCTGCTTGAACTCGTGCTTCTGTTGTTTCTTCAGACTCAGCCTCATAACTCCTTCTTTCCTTGACTTCAACCTGCCTTTTTTCTGGCTGCTCTCCACAAAGTTGAGCAGTGTGTATTTTGAAGTCTTCACATCTGCTTGTTATGTGCTTCTGGAATCCCTGGAATGATGCAAGTAAGAAACTCTCGTATTTGGGAGGAAAAATGGGTGTTTTCCTTTTAGATTCTGGAGTTGGAGCTAGAATTAATGTGGAGCCATGGAAATGGTGAGAAGCTCACTGTGCCAATTCTTCAGGACATTGCTGACCACTAAAAATATCTTGCAGTGTGGCCTTTATCAGAATGAAAAAGCCCTGGGTACTTACAGCATACATATCTAAAATAATTACATTCTTCTGAGGATTGATAACCGAGTGTACATTGAGGAATTAGTTGTTCTATATTAGTTATTGGAGCCCTTATAGTGGCTTCCTGCACTTGTGGGGATCCAGCAAAGCTAGCAAGTCATATTGTCTGAGATATCACCTTTACCTCATTTAAATTTAGAAAAGGATGTAATAAGTTCTTCACCAGCAGAAACCCTGAATGATCTCTCAGATGCTGTACTGAGCAATGAATTAAGGAATATGTCATAGGCCTGTTGCTGCCACCTGGAATGACTTGGTGGCTAGGAACTGAGGAGTTCTGTAGAACTTGGAGTGTGCTTGAAAAATCTGCAATCAGTTACCTTTCTAGTTATATCTTCCAATGTTTGCGGTGTCCCTATAAATAGCAAGGAGAGTGGGATCAGTGTGTGGTGTACTCTTGCATTTGTAGTCTGGAGATTTGATCTATGGCAGTATATAATAAGTATCAATATGTGGTACACATCATTAAGTGCATGCTTGACTTGGTGGAAGGTTGGGTACATTAATGAGGGTAACATCCAAAAATGCTGGTCCAAATTTGCTAAACTATTTTGGGTCATGTAATTTTAAAAAAAAAGTGTGCTGCAGATTGGTATTATGACTGCATTTAAATTTCAGAAAATTTATGTCTGACTGAGGCTCTCTAGACAGGAAATGGGACACATTTTTGAAGGCCGAATAAACAAAACAGATTATTGAGAGTTAGTGCCAAAGTCCCAAGCTTTCAGTCATGGAATGGATATTTATAAAAAAAAACAGACATCTGGTACTGGGTGAAGTGAGCTGAAATATATAAAGGAAAAGCTTGAGATTTTCTTCCAGAAGGAAATGCTTAGCTGGGTTGTGTGAGGATGGTTATTTTTGGGTTTTAACAAGATCAAAGTTTATTTGTAATTCTTGAATGAGTTAAAACAAAAGGGGAAGGTAATTATGAGGATCAGAATAATCATTCAGCAGATGTTGAAAATCTGAAATAAAAACAGAATGCTGTAATGCCCAGCAGGTTAGACTGCATCTTTGACAGAAACAGAATTAATCTTTCAGTTCAGTTCCTCAGAACTAACAAGTATGTGAAATTGTTGAATTCATTATTCAGCTCTGAGGTTCGTAAATCAGAAGTGAAGTTGTTCCTCAAGCTTGCACTGGGTTTCATTGGAACAGCACACAGCCAAAGACAGAAGTCAGAATGAGACTTGAACAGAGAATGCAAGTGCCATGCAATTGAAAGCTTAAGGTTCATTGTTACAGACTGAATGGAGCCATTCTGTCACTGTTGTAGGTTCAAACAGTTCAGAAACAAACTTTCTCGTCCACTATGTCTGTGCCATTTTTTTTTGTTCAGTTGTCCACATTCGGTCTTCAGCCATCTATGCCTTGGAAGTCTGAATCTGTCGAATGATTATTCAACCTGTGTTTTTTTCAAGAGGAGACCAGATTGTGAGAACTAAATTTAAAAAAATAGTCTTTTTTCAGGAATGGTTGCAAATTGTGCATGCTATTGATGTTTCTTAATTTGAAAGAAGTACAAGTGAATTATTGCCTCATCTGGAAAGAATAGTTGGACCACTGGAAGTTGAAAGTTGAAAAAAAGTTGTATCTCGTGTAGTTCTGAAGGTCTGAGAAGGGTAATGATGTTGGTGAAGAAGGGAATAAAGCCATTGTTGGAGAGAGAAGAGTATCTATGAATGCTATAATTCAAAGGGAGGGGAAGATGTGCATGGTGACGACATCATGTTGAAGGTGCCGGCAATTAAGGAAGATGAACTTTAGGTGGAAGGTGGTTTTTCGAAGTTTTATAACCCTCTAAGGGATGAAATTCTTCTGCATCTTAGATAGGCAGGTACTTTTTCTGAAATGACCTGCAAGATGAGAATCCTCTCAATCAATTCCTCATAGAATCTGAAATGGTTCAATCAAATAATTTTTAATTCTCTACCCAACCTTTCAGAAACAAACCTTCCATCAAAGAAATGAACCAAGTGAACTTTCTTTAAGATATCTCCTATACAAGTATATCCCTTGTTAAGATAGAAGACAAAAGCTAAATGCACTCCACTAGGTCTGGTCTCAAAACAACAAAATTCATGTCAATAGATTCTGATTCTGACCAGCTTTCTGATTGTCTGCAGCAGGTACAGTTGATGTTAAAGCATTAGATGTTCCTATTTGATTATACTTCAGGAAAGAATGAATAGAAATATAACAAAGGTTGCAAAAAGTCACATGCGGAGGCAGAGAATCGAGTGATTGAAGCTGAATTGTGATATGCACATTCCACTTTGTCAGTTTCATATGACACATTTGAATCAAATTTAAATCTTCAGCACAGTAACAGGCCCTTCTGGCCCTTGAGTCTGGGCCACCCAAATCCACCCATTTAACCTCCAACCCCCGCACTTTTTGAAGAGTGGGAAGAAGTTAGAGCACCTGGAAGAAACCCATGTGGACATGGGGAGGACAAACAAACTCCTTCCAGACAGTGCACATTCAAACAAACCTGTAATAACACTGTGTTAACTGCCACAGTAGCCATGCCATTTATATTGCAGAAGAAAATTGCTGCAATTATATTTCAGAAGAATGTGCTACTGATGCCAAAATATGGAGACAATCAAACACACAAAAATGCAATAAGACAGACTTGGAACACTGTGGTAAATAAGTGAAGTTCATCCTTAATTTGTAAAATATAACAGAACTTCAAATAACACCCATTTGATAAACAATGAGCTTATCAGTGAATTGATTGGTCCAAGAGTTTTCTAGATTCAATGCCTAGAGTCTAAGTTCACTAGAAAATACTACATCAGAACAAAGGACAAGAGTTCAACAATAAGTGCTTTGTTACCACAGGAAGAAACAACAATAGCATGCACAATTTGCAACCATTCCTAAAAAAAGATTTAAAAAAAAATTAAATTTAGGCATACAGAACGGTAACTGGCCATTTTGGCCCATGAACCCATGCTGCCCAAACACACCAATTATGTTTTGAATGGAGAGAGGAGGCTGCAGACCCCGGGGTGAAAAAAAAAGAAAATAAAGATCTTTGCCCTTTAATTATTTTATTTAGATCATTTCAAGAAAATAATGTTTTACCGACTCCAACTCAAACCGAATTTTATCTTTTACTTCATCGATAGCCGAATGTGCGATTTTGATTAAATGGAAAGATAATACTCCACCTACACACACTCATGATGGTTGTAATATAATGTCTTAATTAAGTCTAGAAAAAATTAGATATGCCATTTCTTACAAAATTCATTAAAATGCTGCTCAATGCATCCCCATCACTCACCCACCATAAATGCTAATCAATCCCCATCACTCACCCACCATAAATGCTAATCAATCCCCATCACTCACCCACCATAAATGGCAATAAATCTGGTTTTCGATGTTCAAGCAAACCCTCGTTTAACAGAGTTTGCACCCACTTTTACAGCTGCTACGTATTGCTGGCTATTCAACCATGACCAGCAGATTACTCAAATCTTGCAGCACACATCAGAACAAAGGACAAGAGTTCAGCAATAAGTGCTTTGTTACCACAACTTCTCTCTGGAAGGAAAAGATGGCATAAGGAAAGAATTGGTAATTCTTACCTCATCTGGCAATGTCTGACACTAGTGGGAGTGGGAAAATGATAAAGAAGGTGTCTAGTCTTCAGAGATTAAGTAGTGTATATATTGAGTGGCATATGAATCAGAAGAAGACTTTGATATTGTTAATGAATGTACATAATGAAAAACTTGGTGAATTGAAATGCCTACCAGGAAGCCTATTAGGGAGCATGTTGGAATCCAGCATCAATTCTCTCAGCATTTGGAATCTGTAATTTCTAGTACTTTAATGATGGGCAATGACGTTTGAAGATTTGAGGGTGTGTGTGAGAGACAGAACTGAACACGTCATTAATAGAGAGCTGTGGTTGCACATTCTTTTATTTGTAATGGTAAATCAAATAAAAATGAGGAGCCTGCTGAAGAGTCGAAGCATGATGTGTACAGGTACATAATCCTTTATCCGGAACCCTTCGGGGACAGTGTGCTCTGAATTTCGGATTTTTCCGGATTTCGGAAAGCTCACCCGAATTGTGCTGCCGTATCCACTCCCACCCCCTTCCAGTCGCCTGGCTGTCTTCCCCCAACCACTGGTCCCTCAGCCACACGGACATTGTCCCCAACCGCGGTCCCTCAGCCACCTCCCCCGACCGCCGGCCGCCCGACAGACTCACCCAACCACCGATCCCTCGGCTGCCTCCCCTGACCACTGGTCCCCACTTGCCGGATTTTGGAGCTTTCTAGATTTTAGTTGTCCGAATAAAGGATCGTGTACCTGTATTAATTATCTCAGTTTGTCTGACCTATTCTCAGATGCATGAAAGAAAGGTGAGTTAGAATAATTGAAATTCATTGATGGAAATGTGACATCTGCAAAGGATCAATCAATGTATTGAAGCATCTGATAAACTATTTTGTGCACTATTTAGCAATATTAAAGAATCCTGGGAAGCACCAGACACTTGACAAATACTTGCAAAAACCTACAGAATTCAATTAGCAATTAATCTGGAAGTTGCGTTGATGTTCTTTTTCATTAACTCTGCCGGGCATAGTTTGGGAATTGGTGGCTTATCCTGGTTTAGAATGCAGAGTTATTAATTACATCTGTGAGCTAGATGTTGATATCAACCTGTTCTATTGGGCATTTGTGTCATACTTGCTCTGATGTTAAGAATATGATAGTTGCTGTAATTTGTATTGCAAAAAAAAATGAAATGTGACATGAATTTTGTGATCTGTGTCTTCTGATAAGACAAGCAAAGCTAGATGAGATCATGCAGGATTTTTTTTTCTGACAATTAATTTCTTTGGAGTAGCTCAAAGTGCCTCTTGGTTGTCATCAGCCCAGACTTGAAATGTTAGCCTCTTAAACGTATCTTGTCCGTAATAGGTTTTGTTGCTCTATCCCAATACTCACATTAGCATTGTACCTGTTTTTGGATACATGGTGGAAAAGTGAGTTGGACAGAAATAAATTACTTAGAAACAATGAGGAGAATATTCAGGAAGATAATCGAGGATCGAAAGATAGGCAGTGGCACCACAATGAGAAGAGTTGGTGGAAGGCAACTAAAAGGTAAAGGTAAAGGTTTTATTATTGTTACGTAATATTACATTTAGATTGTAACATACATAAAATTAATTGACTTTTGTCTACTGGAAGGCAGATGGAGAGTCAGGTAGACAAGTGACCAAAAAAGATTAACATATTGGAGATAATCAGATCTCTCAGAGAGCTTCTGTGGAGGGACAAACTGAGTTTTTGACCATTATCAGAGAGGCAGGATCTTGTACTTAGGAAGTCATTGAAATGAAATGTTAAATCCGGTTTTCTTTCCACAGATACTGCATGATCTGTTGAGTAGCTCCAAGATTTTTTATGTTTGAAGAAGAAATGAAGGATGTTTGCAATGTTGAGATACTATTCATTCATGATGTGTGGCACTGCAGTCTGGAGCTGAGAAATACACGGTTCAGCTGCTCCAGTGCAGATATATTTAGAGCAGGTGACCAGGATGAGCTTTCATCCCTTTGAAAGTGCCACAAATGTTGGTCAACAGTTAGTAAAAGAGACTGTTATAGTATTAGAAACAATCTAATGGAGTTACTCAGCGGGTTGAGCGGCATCAGTGGGAGAAAATAATGGTTGGAATCCTTCATTGATATCACATTTATGATGTAATCTAGTCTTGATATTCTAATAATCATAAATTAAATAATTAAAATTCACAATTCAAAATATTTTGAAACATTTTTGAGGAGAAAGAATTATTTTTATTTTCTGTCTCTCCAGCAGCTGTTGCTAAAAGATATGGTTTTAAACAGCTAAAATATATGACAGGATCAGAGTTGATTTTAGACTGAGATAAAGAAAATGGAATTGGGAACATCATATATGAAGATTAACATCCAATTTTGTGCTTTTTTAAGTGTATCTTCATTGGCATGGTAAATTGTAAATTGAAGATTTAAGAGTTGACTTCTGTTAAGTTCTCTTTATTTACAGCTTTAGCAAAATAAGTAAAAATATTGTTGTCAGATTTCCTTGGCTTTTTACCATCATGGTAGAATAATAAGAGAATTTCTGCACATAATTTAGATAATAATAGTTCATTGTTAATTTAACCATTATTGAGGTATATTTATTACTTGATGTTTTGGATGTTCAAGGACCAATTTTACTTTTCTTTGTCTCTGTTTAGGGAT
This sequence comes from Narcine bancroftii, assembly GCF_036971445.1. NCBI lineage: Eukaryota > Metazoa > Chordata > Chondrichthyes > Torpediniformes > Narcinidae > Narcine > Narcine bancroftii. Next base: position 290,655,718 of record NC_091470.1, on the reverse strand, counting down.
CCAACATTACAGATTCGTGCACTGAAATGCTGATGCAAGGGACTTTACTGAAAATTTCAGCTGGGAATATTCAGGAACGAGTTTTCTTCCTGTTTGATAACTTGCTGGTATATTGCAAAAGGAAGCACAGGTGGGTGCTTCTACTTCACTGCTTATAATCTGAAAATGACTTTGAAGTTAGTTATACTCATTTTGGAAACAATGATTTAAGAATAGCTGTCCATTGTATGATTTTCCAATCCTTTTACCAAAGGGAATGTTTTCTCAGTTGTTGAGTACCTGGCTAAAAGTTATTTGAATTTCAATTTAAAGCAAAGGAAATGGAAGTGTGTGAAGGTAGTGGTGGGAAAGTTTAGAACCGTGAATTTGCAGAGGAGCCAGGTATATATTTTGTGTGTCATGCACAACAGATTGAAACAATATAGTATCACATCTAATGTCACAGGAAAATTAAAATAGCATTGTCTCACATGAGAGCTTGCTGAAGCATGGGCTATCAAATAGTAAATTTTGAAGGATATATTGCAATTGCAAGGATGAATTTATTATTTCAAAATAGTCATTTTAATCCAAATGCTAAGATTTAAACCAGTAAATAAACTGCATTCCAGGGAAGTTTCTAATTTGTTTCCCATTTGTGTTTTAATACTTTTCTCACTCTTTGTTCTTTATCATCATTTATAGAGAAGCTGTGGCTTCATGTCCTGTTTCTCACATTTCAAACACAAATGTTATACAATTGAGGGAGTACAGCACAGTCAGAATTGCCAACTGTGTTAGATAAGGCTTTGTATCAAAGCCTTCTCTATCCATTCAGTGGTTTGAAAAAAAATTCTTGAACACTGCTAAGGAAGAACCGCAGGGATGTTTACTTTGGCATCTTGGCAAATATTTATTCATCAACCATCAGCTAAAAGTAGATTGTCTAGATTTCTGGATATTGGATTTTTTTCTGTGGAACTTTGCTGGCATAACTTGGCTGATGTCTTCCCTACTTTCGGAAGGAGTACATACAAAATTATTTTTTATTCAAAATGAAGTGTTTCCAATGCTTTGCCTTACATAAATGTAAGTTTTAAGCATTTATTGTTGATAAAGTTATTTAGCTTTAATGACAATCTGACACCTTGTGCAATATTCCACAGTAGAAATAATATTATCATAACTGAAAAAAAACCATAGAAAAGCTTTCTTTAAACATTTAAGTAGAAAGGGACTAATGGGCACATGAGATAGCAATTTTTCTGTCCAAGAAACCTAGATATAACATTTTAATGCAGTGATAGGATTAAAATGACAGATGCTTTGCACTAATGTTTGCCATGCCTACTGGTACCCCAATTTGTAGGCAAGTTAAAATTTTGCCCATCATTTTCATTCATGCATAAATTTGTTCTTCTGATAACTGAATAATAAAGCTGCCTTTTTCATTTTATTACCTGATTCTTTCATCCACCTACATTACCATATTATTTGCAGCAACTTTGAATTGCATCAAGTCTCTTGAATTGCATCAAGTCTCGGTCAGAGTAGCTGGTAATGTATTGCACATGCTATGTTTGAACTTCAAAAGATTCGAGATGGATAGGCTTAATTTTACACTTCTCTCTGATCATTTTGACTTTTAAAACCACATTAAGCAAGCAATGTTAAAAAAATATGAGCCAGATTTTGTAATAGTCGATAACGTGTAACAGTTGATCCTCCCCCTTTTTATGGCCCAAAAGTTCTGCATTTTTGTATGACCCATGTAAAAGTTGACCACCCCACCCCCCCTATTTTTTTTTTGGCTCCAACCATCTCAGCTCCCAATGCCCGGACTTCGGATCTTTGCTCCGTGCACCCGCCCATCCGAGCTCCTGATGTCATGACTGCTTGGCCATTCGAGCTCTTGGCGCTCTGATTCTGGATTCTTGCCTTGGTGGATCCTCGCCCCAGCCGGCCATTCATCCAAGCACCCAATGCCCTGAACGTTGACTCACCACCGGACCCGGCCATTTGAGATCCCGACGCCTTGAATGATGTATCAGTCAAAAGTATGACCTAAGGTCGACCTTCCCAAATTCGACAATTACATGAGTATATTCTTTTGTATCTATTGATGGAATGTGTAAATTATTGGCAATTTTGTCATTTATTGATCATCCTTAATTGTACTGAACTGAGTCGACACTCAAGAGTCTTGTGTAATCCTTTATTGAGACCAACCTTTTTAAAAAAAATCAATATTTTGTTTAATTATTTGAATACACTATCCCAGTTGCCATTGGTAGAATTCAAGCTTGTGTTTCTGCCACTGTGGTACAAAACTAAATGCTACTTCAGTAACTTGAGCAATTTACACTATTGTAACCAATTTAAAAATATGCTGAAAGGAGTTCAAATCTTTTCACTTTGCATTTAGCTCAAAATGTTAGTTTATTTATGGTGACTGATCACAACCAGACCTTCTTTGCAGGTACCATTTTGTGTTTGTGTCTTAGCTTTCTTGCAAAAAATGCAAGTAACACAAATGCCCCATGAGATTTATGAGATAAGTAATATGCTCTGATTCTTCATATGGGTAGATGCAATGCTGATCATCTGATACAGGAATTCTGATTTTAATTTGTTTCATGTGGGGCTTGTGGGTCATTTAAATGTTGGTTGCAAGTTATTGTCCCTGTAATTGTAATCAGGCAGATCTGCACTGGCAATGTCAAACTAGTCACTTTTGCCCCTAAACTTGAAGGCTTGCAGAGAATTCAGATCATCAGTAAAACAGAGGAGCTGGTCAAGTAGTCAAGATAAGAATTGTTGAGACAAATTTTCTTTAGCTCTCTGTGTGTTTTGCAAGATAAAAAAAATGTTCTTGAAATTCTCAGAAGGAATCAATGGAGTTCTTCTGCAAAAGGTTTACTTTCATCTCTTTCCCTGTCCACTCCTTCATGGACGTCTATAGGTAACTTATTCCCCTCATTGAACTTATTTTGAATATTGTTGTTTTGGATGGCAGTGATGCTTGTTCATACCCATTGATGTTGATGCATAATTCCTTGAAGTTGTTGTCACAGGCACATTGGCCTTCATAAATCAGGAGATGGATGTTATATTGAAGGCTATAAGACATTGGTGAGGCCAAATTTGAAGTATTGCATGACGTTTTGGTCACCGACCTGCAGCAAAGCTCTCAATGGGGTTGAAAGAATAGAGAGGAAATTTACAATAATGTTTCAGGACTTGAAGAGCTGAATTATTGGGAAAGGCTGACTAGGTTTGGACTTTATTTCTGGAATATTGGAGAACAAGGAGAGATTTAATGGAGATACAAAATCATGAGGAGTATAGGCAGGGGAAATGCAAGCTGGCTTTTTCTATTGAGGTGGATGTGGGTTTGATTTCAATATTTAAGAGAAATTTGGATAAGAACGTGGATGGGAGAGGTGTGGAGAGTCAATGTGTAGGTCAATGGGACTTGGAAGAAAAATAGTTTGACGTGGATTAGGTGGGCAAAAAAACCTGTTTCTGTGATGTACTTTTCTGTGGTTCTTTGTTAACAGTGGAAATGAAGTCTTTGTTTCTTCAATACTTTTGGGTATTGTTTGTGGATTTTGGTTTGCTGATCATGAAAGTTACCTTAGAATTACCTTACGAACAGGCTGTTCCCCAATACGCGCATGCACATTATGCCCAATTTGTGTTACCTCACGAATGCTAAATAAGAACCATAAGTACCTGTTTAGCCTTGTGTACAAATTTGGTTTTTAGATAGACCCAGGTAACGAACTCGTTTGTAACCTAGGGACTGCCTGTCACCTATTTCATGCCATATTTTAAGTCTCCTTTAAGTATACAAAAGCATGAAGCGCAACATGTCATTGAAATTTTTTTTGCATTTGCACTTGGACTTCTTCCCTGCTGATCTTGGTGCAGTTAGTGATGAACATGGTGAAAGGTTTCACCATGGACATTGTGATCATGGAAAAGCAGTATCAGGGCAACTGGAATCCATCAATGCTGATCGACTATTGTTGGACACTGAGCCGAGAGGCATAAAATGTTGACTACAAATGAAATTCAGTGGCAAAACATTTTTAGATCAATTGATCTAATGCAATGTTTCAGCATTATTATGAGATTAAACATGCTAAATTCAATAAAAGTTAATTTAATGTGTCTCCAAATTCCTATGTGGTACAGCAAATTTGAAATTATCTTGTGTTCAGTTTGAAGTTGCCTATCATAATCCCCAATTTCTTTTCAGAAAGCAAACTTGTGGAAAAAAAAATTCTTGTCCAATGTAATAGGGGCATTCACCTGTTCTGGCAGATGACAATTGAGTGTTAAAATCACCTGGACTTCATGCATTGGAACTGCATTGCTTTTTTTTTGAGGCCTGTTTCAATTTTTGTATCACTGATTCCCATCCTGATAAAATCACAGACTTGGTTCTTGGTGGTCATCAAATTCATATCTTGTGTTTGATCATTTTAATCTTGACTGCATTTGTGTGTGTGCAAGACGTGCTTACTTATTGGTTGGTAATTTTTGTTATGCCAGTATAATATATCTTTATTTTCAACAAAAACAAACATAATCCTGGAAGAATGCAACAAATTGGTCAACATTTATTGAGGCAAAAGTCAATGTTTTGGGCTTGGACCCTGCATGAAGGGGAAAACGAAGGATTTCCTGCAGAGACTCATAGAGTTTTATAGCATCGAATCAGGCCCTTTGGCTTGTCCATGCTGACCAAGTTGACTACCAAAGATAGTTCCATTTGTCTGAGTTAGGGCCATATTCCTCCAAACCTTTCCTATCCTTGTATCTGTCTTTTGAATATTGCAATTGCACTGCCTCTACTACTTACACTGGCAACTCATTCCACATACCTACCACTCTCTGTGCATAAAGGTATCCCTCAGGTCTTTCTGAAATGTTTTCCCTTTTACTTTGAACCAATGCCCTCCAGTTTTAGACTCTCCTACTAAAGGATAAAGACTATAACGTTATATGTGTCTCTCATGATTTTATAAATCTGCATAAAATACCCCCTACATTTCAGGGAAAAATACCCCAGGCTATCCAGCCTCTCTTTATAATTCAAACCTACAAGCCCTGGTACTGATGGAGATTGTGGTCAAGATGTTCTTGCCAACCTGCAGTGGAGTGTGGAACTCTTAAGATCCAATTACACAGTGGGGTATTGAGGCCCAGGTCTTGGTGTTTTCTTTACCTTGTCAGCCAGAGATAACTCATGACCTCCTGGTTTCTTTCTTAAATATAATCCAAACTTTTTTTTTCCTCAAAAGATTCACAATCCCAGCTACCTGATGTATGTCTCCTTTTTCTCTGATCAGAAAAAATAGAGGGGAGAGATAGAGGGTGAGAAGTGGAACCTGTTACGAGCCCAGAGGACCCCAAAACCCAGCAGCAATTGATATTCACCCAGACAAATGGTTACTTAAACAAAAGTTACTTTTAATTATCTTTTAACATGAAAACAGAAACACAGTTTAACATCACTATTAACTTAACTAACCTAACTTAACTCCCTTCTAATTCTCAGAGCACGTGTATGTAATGTGTGTGTAAATTCAGAAAAGTTCTTTGATTCATAGTCTAATTTCACTTCTCATTCCTCCAAGTTTACTGGCTGCAGGCAATTCTTATACTGTGCACAGAATTGAACATTAATGAAGTTCACCAGGCTTTGGTGCTTGAAAGGTAAATGGTTACCTTTTAGGAAGGTTCTTGTCGGTTTTCAGAGAGAGATTTGTTGTTCGCTGGACACCCACAACTGATTTCATTTAATCAGCCACTTCAGTGTCTTGTCGAAGAAAATTGCCCCATCGTGGTTTTCCAGATGATAACCTCTTTTTTTCAGGTCACCACAGAGTTCCTTTTTGTTTCTCTTATTTCAAGTGAAACATTAGGCAGCCACAAAGGCTTTGACCAGGCTGAACTAAGCACTCAAAACCCATCTTCAAAATGGGGTTTTTCCACAAGTTTGCCAGCTTGTCCTGTTCCAGTCCCAGCTGTTGCTGCTGACTGTAAAACTGTAGAACTGATCTCTCTCAGAGAAAATCCTGTTTGACTCTCTCTCTGCTTGCAAAACCATATGACCCTCTTAGAACAGCAAGCTGCATTCCAGTCAGCCTGCGGCTCCTCCAATCTCTTTCATCCATTAGTGAATACAATACAAATGTAGCATAATCTGTCACAAGCCAGATGAGGATAGGATGATGTGGAGGTGAAACCAGGTGGGGATGGAGGAGGGAGAGGGCAGAGGAAAGGAAAAGTAAACAAAGGAAGAAGAAACCAGGTGGATAGATAGGTGGGCGGGGGTGGGGGGTGGTGTGGTGTATGTGTGTGAGAAGAACATTAACGATATTACCTGAAATTGGAAAATTCGGGGATCGTCCACCATTCTGATTTTTGTTCCAGTTTCCAGCATTACAGTCTCTTGATTCTTCAAAGATTTATTTTAGATTATTTAAATTTTGAGTAATTTCTTTCATTGTCCAATTTAGTGACCTCTGAGCTGAAATGTACAGTTTTATTTAATCTGAACCCATTGTACTTCTCCATCCTCCCACCACTTTCTTCGCGACTTTCTCAGCACATCACTTACTTTCATGTTAAATTCTGGAGAAAAGATTATATACTTCCTGATAGCTGCAGCAAGACATTAATTACATTGCAAGCAGAAGAAGTAACTTTGTAAGGGTCAATCAAAACCATTATAAAATTTCATGAAAATTAGAGAAGATAATTTTCAACATATTGTGTTTGACTTTGTCTCAAATAGGATAGGACTTTTGGTGGATGCAGTGTTCTTCCAAATGTTGCTATAATTCAAACTCAGCGAAACCTACTGTCATTGCATATCAACCATTCAGTCTGCAAATGACATTGTACAGTGATTGTTGATGAAGAAGAATTTTTTGCATATTCCTGAAGATGTGGAATTAAGAAAGCCTTGAATAAGTAAAATTAATTTTAGATCTGAAATAACAATCAAAAATGTTGGTTTCTATTCACTGAGATTAGATTTAGACTGAACCTCATTAGGCTAGACAAGCATGTGAACATAAGAGTAAAAAGTGAATGCTAGAAGTAGTCAGCAGGCCAGGCACCTTATGGAAATAGAAACAAAACATGGGACTGATGGAACTTCTTAAAATATAAACCATCTCTCTTTAAGACTTGATCGGTTTTACAGCATTTCCTGCATTTTAATTCAGAAATCTAAGATGTGCATTTATTTATTTATTTTTGTAATTTTTACAATTTTTAAAATTATATATATATTTAAAATGCATCTTATATTTATTGCATCATACATGTTAAGGGTTAGGGGGAAAAACTTTAGGAGTAACATAAGAGGAAGCTTCTTCACTTAGAGAGTGGTGGCTGAGTGGAATGACCTTCCAGAAAAGGTAGATGCGGCAGGGTCAATTTTGTCATTTAGGAGGAGGTTGGATGAGTACATGGATGTAAGGGGATTGAAGGGTTTCGGCAGGGAGCAGGTAGATGGAAGTAGTGGAGTTAATTTAAATCTGTGCGGACTCAAAGGGCTGATTGTGGCCTGTTTCCATACTGTAATTGTTATATGGTTATATGGTTATAATATCTAAAAAAAAAATCAAATTAGTTAAATACTGTTCTGGTTCATCAAGGAATTCTTATCGTAAATATATGGTATGCTCTTGCTAATTTAGCTTTAAATGTACAACTGGACAAAACAGCATTCTTGTTCTCAGTGTAAAAACATGCAAATACATACATAGCACACATACTGTATTTACAAGCGACTTATATGCAGTACATTTATAAAAATTGTTAAATAATAGTAGATTCTCGTAGGGATTGTATGACCAGTTCATCAGTCATTCAGCAGTCTCACTGCCCATGGGAAGAAGCTGTGTCTCAGCCTGGTGGTTCTGGCTCTGATAATTACGTATCTCTTTCCTGACAGGAGTAGCTAGAATGCATGCGTTGTGGTAGGGGTCCTTAATGATTTTGCGAACCCTCTTCAGTCAATGATCACGTCAATGGTGGAAGTGGGGGGGGGCGGCGGGGGAGTAGAGACAGAGCCCAGTGATCCTCTCTGCTGATCTTGTGGTCCTCTGAATGATCTTCAATGTAATGCTTTACAGCAACCTTACCCCACTGTGATGCAGCTAGCCAGGATGCTCTCGGTGGAGCTCCTGTAGAAAGTTGATATGATGGTGGCCTTACCCGCCTCAATCTTTTCAGGAAGTCCAGTCGTCATTGTGCCTTCCTGATAAATGAGATGTGTGTCCAGGATATGTCCCTACTTAAGTGGACTCTGAGGAACTTGGTACTTTCTAATCTTTCACTGCCAATCTATTAGTGAGTATTGGAGAATGGTCGTCCCTCGTCCTCCTGAAGTCTACAATCATTTTCTTTGTCTTGTCCACATTGAGACTCAGGTTGTTATCCTCGCACCATTGCATGAGATTTTCCACCTCTTCTCTGTAGTGGAACTCATTGTTGTTACTGCCATGTCATCTGCAAACTTAGAGGCAGTTGCTGGATTTGGCATTGCATTCATGAGTTAGTAGCATGAACAGCAGTTAGCTGAGTATACATACCTGATATGTACCAGTGCTCAGAGTACACAGCCCTGATGGCACCAGCATGAAGGTGCTCAACGTTCTGCTCCCGACCTGGACAGACTGTGGTCCAGAATCCAGTTTCAGAGAGGGGTGTTTATCCTATTAAGGACAGCTTCTCCATAAGCATCTGGGGAATGATCGTATTAAACACCATATTAAGTCTCCATAAACTCCGTTTATAATATACTGTGTAAAGGAAGTAACATAAGTTTGCATCCCATTGAACAAAGCATATTGTTATTAACTTTCAGACGCTTGAAGAATACCTCACACCCAAAAAAAGTAGCTGATGGACATCGGTATCTTTTTCGTGGCAGAATAAATACAGAGATCATGGAAGTAGAAAATGTAGATGATGGAACAGGTATTTATTTTTTACATTGATTGAACTGATGTTCAGGGATTTTGTGTATTTTCTCATTTATGCGCTGGATTCAAAATATCACCAATTATAATATTTCATTCTGAATATTAATGCAATCAAATAACATTTTTTTTGCTAGCAGTAAAATATTAATCTCAATTTTTATAGATTAATAATTAACTGCAGATCAGACAGTTGACATGGCTTTAATATTTAGGTGAGTTGAACATCTTCAGTATCTCTAGTCTGCAACAGAATTCTAACTGTTGTCTCAGTTATTAGATGGCCATAAAGTTAAGACACATCATTTAGTTTTGGAGAATGCATCCATGATACTTGAGGGAAATCATGGCAGAAAATTGTTGACATTTAAATAGCTGAGAGATGCTAACATTTGTCTAAAGATTATTAACCTGCTCATTGAGGGCTTCAATTTACTGGGAACAAATTTCAGTGATTGTAGTATACTGTGTTTTTAGAGTTCACTGTACTGTTCTTTTTTCTGGACATCAGCAGTGGTACAAGGTTCAAGTTTTCACATAATAATACATTAAATATGTAACATGAATGAAATACTTCAACATTTGTCTGCCAAAATGCGATGAATCACGATGAGAATTGGCCAGCACCCCCCCCCCCTCCGAACAATAGGAGAAAGAGAAGCAAAAGAGAGTCCCTTCAGAGTTCCTCACTGTTCATGGATTTGTGAAATGAGATATAATGAGCCTGCACTTCTGCAAATCAGGAGTAAATCCCATAATTAGAGGACGCATGGAAGGAGCAGGAAAAGGCAGCTAGGCATGCTGGTGCCAGGAGTTGAGCACTGAGGACCCTGATGCATGAAGAGGGAAAGATCAATGACCTCAGTCAACTGTTAAGTGCATGCAGTAAATGCACCTTCAAATTCCACACTCTGCCAATAACATAACTTTCCAGATACTGCAGAATCCATAATGCCCTGATGGTCACTGATTAACCATCTGTGGTAATAAGAGGTGAAAATAAAATAAAGTCTCCTCATGATTTAAACCTAGAATATGAGGAAGAATTGCTGGAAATGCACAGGATGTCCAGCTGCATCTGTAGGGAGGGACAGAGCTATTGCTTCAGCTCAAGAAGTCATTGTCAGAACAGGGAAAGCTCATTGTGCTGCAGAGATGGTGGGGCAGGAGGATGACTTCCTGCTGGCCATTTTACAAATTCTCCTTGGACCAGCTAACCTTATCCTCATGGTAACCCAGTTTCTCTGGTTTCATCCCAGGAGAGGTGGTGGCAACAGATACAATATTTAACATTCAAGAAAGATATAGACAGGCACATGAAGAAGCAGAAAGGATGAGTTTAAATTGGGATCATGATCAGCACAGACATGGTGGACTGAAGGGCCTACTCACGTGTATTATTTAATGTTCTTTGGGTTTTTTTTGTCTCCTTCCCAGTTTCCATACATGTTGCTTGATATGCAGTGATTCCAGCCATTTCTGTTTGTATTCATCAGCAATTTCACCTTCGATTCACAAGCTTCATTTCATCCATGTTTACTCTGCACTGTTGAAATCCTCTCACACATTCTCCACAGACCTATTTCTGCTCCAATGTTTTATGGTCTTATGGACTGTGCATTCCTCCAGCTATTGAACCATGCCAATGCATAAGTCAAATGCATTGCACGACACTTATGTGACACTCTTTTCTTTCTTACTGGACAAAATGAATTATTTTGTAGAGGACTATAATTCAGCTAGAACACATTTTCTGGTTAATGGCAGTACATCTTATTAATCCATTCAAAATGATCATAAATTAGCAATGAAATGTGAATTTTCAAGACCACATGGAAATGATAATGTCTGACAAGCATTGGGTATAGAGTATATCCACTGCAGTTGGTGACTCTGATCTGAAAAATGGCCAGCAGAATTAATAGAGTTTGTTTTAACCTGTAGTTCATCTGAAACCTCCACAGATTTCTCTGAGACTCAAGGTACTCATATTTTTGCATATATTGCCCTTAATTGCATCCAATTTCCAGTGAAATATATGTTCATTTTCACCTGTAAGCTAGCAAAACATTGGTCACATCAAGCCATTTGATGCTCAGGATTTTTGTTGGTGACTATTTATTTGCAGCAAGCTCCTGCCATTAAGCTCTTGCTCTCTCTTAGGGCATAAGTATTGCAACAATTAGCAGGAAGCTAGAGAATTGGGTAGCTTTTTAAAACCAACAGAAGTCTTGACACATGAAAATAAACTAGCCAATAACATAGAAGACACCAAAAGCTTTTACAGATATATGAACAGTTAAAGAATGGCAAGAGTAGACATTGGACTGCTGGAAAATTAAATTGGCAAAATGGAATGGGGAACAAAGAAATGGCAGATGAACTGAATATGTATTTTGCATCAACCTTCAGAATGAAAGATGCCAGGGATACTCGAGCAATTGGAGTGTCAGGGGCAGGAATATAGTCACTGTTACTCAGGAAATGTGCTTGAAAATCTGAAGGAGCTGAAGGTAGATAAGTTACCTGGACTAGATGGACTATGCTCCAAGGTTCTGTTAGAGGTAGTGGAAGAGATTGTGAATGCATTCATTGTAATCTTTTAGGAATCACTAGAATTGAGAAGGGATGGAGAGGGGCAAACGGCAGGAAATTATAGGCTGATTAGCCTAACCTCAGTTGTTGGCAAGATTCTATTGTCCATTATTAAGTATGAGGTTCTGGTAACTTATGGTATTCTGCAGGAATCCATGTTGAGTCCATTACTTTTCACACTTGATGGCTTTGTAGCCAAGTTTGTGGGTGATACGAAGCTAGGTGGAGGGCCAGGTAGCATTGAGGAATCAGAGAGGGGGGAATTGTTCAAGATTTACTCCAATGTACCTTAGATATGATTTCCATATTCCTAAAATACATCGTACCTGTTTCTGAGGTTGTAGGTGATCTTCTCCAGGGGAATACAATTATGTATTTCTATCTTCCAGCAGGCTAAACCTAGTTGGGAATCAGATTTCCAAATAATTGCTATGCATTTCCTGGCCATTGCTAAAGCGATCTTAACGAATTTTAATTGCTATTTGACAGCCTTATTTAGTCCTATGTCTTCTAAATTCCCCAATAAAAATAATTCAGGTGCCTGAAGGTATCGAATTCCAGTTTTTTTTCCCCCAGAAGATTACCCAAATCTTCCCAGAAAGACATCACTTTAGGGCATGATCAGATTGAATGCAAGAAAGTACCTATTTCTTGACCACATCAAAAACATTGGTCTGATATGTCCAATTTGAATTTATCTTACTTTTGTTGAGTAAAGTATAGCTGATGCAAGAAGTTGTATTTCATCAACTGAGACCTTACATTAATTGTGCTAATCATGCAAAATAGATCAATTTACACCTAAATCATATTTCTGATTTAGATTTATGTAATTTTTGTGGTGTGAGGTACAGTTGATGCAGGAAATTGTATTGCACCAACCTGTACCTATCATTAATAACAGTTGTCATACTGTCCAGACACAGATCTGACCAGCACTGCTTGTGGATTGTTGTGCCCAAGTCCATCTCCCACCTTTCCTTTCCCTAAACTTGTGTAAGCCCAGGTTTTGGCCCTCACTTTGGAATAGGAAACACATCATAGAGATAGACCTGCGTACATTCCCCTTTCAAATTAGAATCTCCATGCCACTATACACTGGTAGAGTCATAGACAATCCCAGATTATCCCTTAAGAAAGATCTTAGCAGAAGAAAGTTTTATTTATTCCTCAGCTGTTCGAATGATATGAACTGCCCTTGCTCATATCAATCCTCAATATACCTGATTATACCTGATCCCCTTCTGGCACCAGGTGTCCAGAATCTTATTATCCAGAGTCATGGGTATTAATTTATTATGGTCAAGGGCATTTTAGGAGATATCCCCATCTTTAGTCCAACACATTGATTTTTTTTTGCCCTGTCTGAATTACATGTTTTAATATGGGGTTATCTGTTTTCCCTCATATCAATTTGGTGTCCCATTTATAGAGAAACTTTCTTGCTATCTTTTCTCCTACTGTGTGTGGTCCAATTTGTGCCCAGGAGGGGGTACCACCTCCTTCAAAGAGTGAGGTAATAAACCTTGACTGGGCTGGCCAATAGTATTTTTAAAATTCTAGCAATTTCAGACCAAGTCATCTTTTCCATGGAGGTTCTAGCCACCTTACAGGAACTTTCTGACACATCTTTTGAGCATCTTAAAGAAGCCGTGGGGCAGTGGAATGGGCAAGGACTGAAATAAATATTGTAGTCTTGGCATCACTTTCATTTTAATACAATTAACCCTGCCCACCTTGCTCTGAACAAGGGAAATTCATGTCATTGAAACAGCTGAGGAATAAATCTACAAAGGTCCTCAATCCTCCTTTCTAAATTGTGTAAATCCTTATCCACTTCTATCCCCAAATATTTAATGTCTTCTCGTGGGCACAAATTGACTTACTTATTGGAATTGTCTGTAATCCACCTTTGTCAAGGCAATAATTTAATTTGCCATAATCCTGTTATGCTCCTCCTGGTACACTTTGAGCCCCTTTTTATCTGGATCCCGTTGAATGGCTTCTGCCAGCGGTTCAGTCACTACCATAAACAATGCTGGGGACAGTGGGCATCCCTGCCTATTGGACCTACCCAGCCGGAACACTGGAGACATTTTTCCATTCATATTAATTTTAGCTTGGGGGTTTATGATAGAGCGTCTGTACCCAATCAATAAATGATTGTCACAATCCAAATCTCTCCAGTACTTTGAATAAAAATTCCCCCTCCAGTCTGTCAAAGGCCTTCTCCGTGTCCAGAGCTAAGGTCACGCTTGGATCCAATCCTGACTATGCTAGATGCACTATATTAAGCAATCTACATATATTTTTTGCTGATTGTCTATTTTGTTCAAATCCAGCTTGATCTGGATTACTTAATTTTGGTAAGTAATGCCTTTTGCTATAACTTTATAATCTACATTCAGTAATGAAATGGGCCTATAGAAGGAGGGATTCAATGGGCCACTGTCTTTTTTTTTGGGATTACTGTAATAATTGCTGTTGAGGAAATCTCCGGGAGGGTATGAGTCTGAAAATAGTTTGTAATACTATTGTAATATAAGTATGCAATACTGTATTAAGTAAAGTGAGAAAGGTGGACAGGTACATGTTTCTGACTGGTGGGATGGAGTACCTGATGGGAAATGGTAGATTTCCCTAAATATAATACATTTTTAATTTTTTTTTATTTAACAGTGTCCTGGCTGTAATTTAACCTGTTTGATAAGCTTGACTTTAGGTTGGGCAGAGAGCATTCTGGAACTTACAGTGCCCTCCATAATGTTTGGGACAAAGACATTTTCCCCTGTGCTCAACAGTTTTAAATTTAAATTAAACAATTCACATGTAATTAAAGTGCACTTTCCAAATTTTATTCAAGGTTATTTGTATACATTTTGATTTGACCAATTATAAATTACAGCACCTTTTATACAGAGTCCCCTCATATTAGGGCACCAAATGTTTGAGACATTTGGCTTCACAGATGTTTGTAATTACTCCGGTATGTTTGATTGCTTCATTGGTGCAGGTGTAAGAGAGCTAGGCTTGCTTCTCAGCTTTTGATCACCTTTGGAGTCTAGTTGCCATTTTTCAACATGAGGACCAGAGCTGTGCCAATGAAAGTCAAAGAAGCCATTACGAGGCTGAAAACCAAGAATTAAACTGTAAGAGATATGGCCCTAACTTTAGGATTAACAAAATCAGTTTGCAACATCATTAAGAAGAAAGAGCATACTGGTGACCTCAGTAATCATAAAGGGACTGGTATTCCAAGGAAGACATTCACTGCTGATAACAGAAGAATTCTCATCATAATGAAGAAAAATTCCCAAAAGTATGTCTGACAGATCAGAAACACTCTTCAGGAGGCAGGTGTGGATATGTCAATGTCTACTGTCCGCAGAAGTCTTCATGAACAGAAATAGAGGCTGCAAGATACAAACCATGGCAAAGGTGGTATGCTTTGGATCTTGAGCAGTTCCTTTATGCCTCCACATTTTGCTCTCACGATCACTCTGTCTCATCTGCCCAAAAGACCTTTTTCCAGAATTCTGCAGACTCTTTTAAATACTTCTTGTCAAACTGTAATCTGGTCATCCTTTTTGTGCCCAACTCGTGGTGCAATGTAGCCTTTGTATTTCTTTCCAAACTGTTTAATTCTTGCATTTCAGCCTCATAATGGCTTCTTTGACTTTCATTGACACAACTCTGATCTTCATGTTGAAAAATGGCCACAACAAAGGTGATCAAAAGCTTAGAAGCAAGCCTAGCTCTCTTATCCCTGCAACAATGAAGCAATTAATCATACCTGAGTAATCACGACACCTGTGGAGCCAAATGTCCCAAACATGATGGTGTCCTAAAATGTACAGACTCTGTATCAAAAGAGCTGTAATGGTCAAACCAAAATGTACACATATAACTTTGAATAAAATCTGGAATGTGCACTTTAATTACATGTGAATTATTTGATTACAAATGTAAAACTGGAGCATAGGGGCAAATAAAGGAGAAAAAAAAGTGTCTTTGTCCCAAACATGATGAAGGGCACTGGTAATTTTTGTTGGGAACAAGGAGATGAGTGGATCCAGTACTTAACCCTATTAGGTGGTGGGTGTTTTGATCCATGATGCTTAGTCTGATTCTGTGGAAGTTGATCCCATTGCAAGGTGGGTTCTGATCCTGGAATTAGTGATCAATCCAATTCAGCTCCTTATCTGTGGCTGGGGGTAAATGAGTGTGTACCCAATGTGATGGTAGGGAAGCAATGATCTTGGGTATGGAAGGGAAGCCCTCCTTTTCCAAGTTCAAAGTCAGAACTGAAAGACCACTTGATGTTACCCAAATTACTTCAATACACCTTTGTCTGGATAAAAATAAAAGGCAAGGGAAGTTATCTATATTTTTCATTGCTTTAAAATTAAAATTTTAATAGCTCAATCCATTCCCTGGGAGGGGGTTTATTACAATGTCCTGGTCTAATTGGTGGAAAATTTGCAAATGGATTTGAGATGAATTTTTTTTTGCAATTTTGCAGTGTCATTTGGATAAATGATCTCTGCACTCCAGTTAATAGCTTGCAAAAGACAAATGTTTGGAATCAAGTGGTTGGGGATTTTTATTAAAGTTTACTAAGTAGTGTTCTTGTCTGAAGGAATGAATAATATTGGCCATTAATGTTATTTAAGACGTATTATGTAGTGCCATCAATTAAAAATATGATGCCTTGGTCAAATTCCAGGAATGTGAAACAACAAACTCAGCAAATGAGGAAATAGCTGCACCATTAATGCAATTTGTCATTTTTTCCTATTACTGTTCAATGGTCTAACATTCTTGAATTTATGATGGATGAACTAACCTGTCCCACTCATAATTTGATATTTGATATTGCTGTTCTTTTTGTTACATTTTCAAGAATGCATTTCTCACGAATGAATGCAATTACTTTCTAAAACTAATTATTTAGGAGTTAGTGCACTGAGTAGAGAGCATAAGAACCTGGAAATGCTGGAATCTGGAGCAAACAAAGAGAAGCTGGAAAGTCTCAACATCTCAGGCAGCCTTCTTGGATAGTCTGAATTTCAGCTCAGACCATTTTTTGAGACTAGGGTGAGAAGGGGGAAAAGCAAGCATAAAAAGGAGGAGGATATGATTGGAGAGGGGGAAAGAGGTAATTGTATACGAGACAAATGAAGGTGGGAGAGGTGCAGAGACTGGTCGGAGAGGAGACCACTGGGGGCGGGGATTTTGGGAACTTGTAAAAGACTGATGCAAACAGTGGAAGTGGGTAGGGATAGGAGTTTCCTGAAATTTAAAAATTCAATGGTAATACTGTTAGGCTTTCAGCTAACTAGGAATATGATATGCTGTTCTCCAAGTTTGCTTTGGGCCTCATCCTGGCAATGGATGAGGCTGTGTGCATGGGAATGGAAAGAAGAATGAAAATGACTGGTAACTGGGAGCTGCTCCAGAGGACAGAGTGCAGATGCCTGGCAAAGTGTTGCATTTTCTGCATTTGGTCTCAACAACCATGAGAGCATGAAATATAGCAGTCAAAATTGGAGGAGATGCATATGTCTCACCTGGAAGATTGCTTTGTGAAGCTGGATGGAGGCAAGGAGGGAGATGCATCTGCCACATCAGTCATTGACAGAGTTGCAACGTAATCCCAGTTCCACATCTTCCCTGCCCCACCCCTTTCCACTTTCTGCAGGGACCACTCTCGCAGTAACTTCCCAGTGTTCTTTTCCCTCCCTACTCATCCTTCCAGACTCATAGATCTTTCCCACTGCAAATGCAGTAACTGCTAGGCAATGTAGTTGGCAGAAGTGTCAATGACTGATGTGCCATAAGTATCTCCTTCCTAACATTAATCCAGGGCCTCAGGTGTCAACTCGAACTCCTGGTTGCCAGAAGTAAAATATGAAGGTCTGCAGACACTGTGGTTGAAGTATAACATAATGCTGGAGAAACTCACTAGATTGAATGCCATACTTTATATAGCAACAATAAAGATACATAACCAACATTTCAGGCTTGAGCCCTTCATCAAGGTATGGACAAAATGTGGGCATACTCCTGATCAAAATGTTGGGGGGAAGCGGCTAGGGAGGAGAACAGTCTCACAGGTAGGAGGTAATAGATGGATAAGGAAGGCAGGGCACACCAGCAAACAAAGGCAGGAGGATGGCTCTGTGAATGGAGAGGGAAGTGGGTGGAGAGCTGGAAGAAAGAAGACCAAGGGATGGAGAAGAGAGCAGAATGGGAAGTAGGATAGGAGAAGCCAGAGAAGTCGACGTTAATGCCATCTACTGGAGAGTGCCAAGATGGAAAATTAGGTGTTGCTCCTCCAATTTGCAGGTGGTCTTGGTTTGACAATATATGAGGCCATGGACAGACATGTCAATGTGTGTGTGGGGTGCAGAATTGAAATGGTTGGCAACCGGGAGATCCTTGTCATTGATGTAGACTGGTTTCCAGCCATTTTAATTCGTATCCCATTCCCATAAAGACCTGTTTGTCCTCTGCCTCATCCATTACTATATTCATATTCTGCCTGGGTAGTCTTCTTCCCAACAATGAATTGCTCCAGCTTCCCTTTGTTAGTATACTGAATAATTCAGCATCTCTTGCCACCTTGCATTAATTTACACCAAGAATTTTGGATAATCAAAGTGGTAGAAATGGGATCAAAGTCCTTTATGATATTTAAACATTCCCTTTGTTAGGGTTAAACATAATGTGTATAATCACCTTTGTTCTTTTCTCTAGCGGATTATCATAGCAGTGGTCATACAGTGATCAATGGTTGGAAAATACATAACACTGCCAAAAATAAATGGTTTGTCTGCATGGCAAAGTCATCAGAAGCCAAACAGGAATGGCTGGAAGCCTTTCTAAAGGAGCGAGAACGAAGAAAGAGTAAGCTTCCTAACTTTACATTTTGATAAGCAATAATGAAATTAATGAATATCTGCTCTTGGAATTTCTCTGTATTCCTACACTCCAACTCTTATACGTATCTCCCTTTCTGGTCTCTTGCTTCCAGCTGCACACTTGATTGTGAATCTGGCCATGTTCTGGTATCTTTTGCTCCTGCACACACTCCCTCTGCTAGTGATTTAGGAATGGTCATCCCATGCATTTCTGGGAGGGTATGGTTAAGACAGAAGTAGCTGAGTGTGGCTACAAATCCATTTGTCAGTGAGCTTGCAAATCTTGATCCTTTTTGGTGGTGGAAGTTGTGGTTGGGCCTTGCTGACTGAGTGATTGGCATTATTTTGTATCTGGTAGAGGCTGAGGTTGCTGGTGGAGGAGGGAGTGAATGTTTAGGAAAGTAAATAATGTGCCAAACAAGTGGGATAATTAGTCCTGGATTATGTCGAACTTTGCTGATAGTTGGTGCTGTGCTCGTATAGGTTAGTAGCAGGCAGTCCGTCATACTCCTGACTTGTACTTTGTAAATGGTGGTAAGGCCTTTGGTGCCAACCGATAAGTTGCTTCTCAATACAGCAAGCTTATAGTGGAAAGGGAGGCTGAGGGACTATGCAGCTGTCTTCATTGGTGGGATGGTGGTGGAGAAGGTTAATATCTTCAAGTTCCTATGTATCATATATCGAAGGACCTCTCCTGGAACCAGCATAATGAGGCGACCACAAAGAAGGCGCAACGACACCCCTAGTTTCTAAGAAGTCTGATGAGATTTGGTATGTGTTCATCTATTCTACCAAACTTCTACAAGCAGACTGTGAGACGTATTCAGACTGGTTGCATTGGTTTGGAAGCTTGAATGCACAGAAATGCTGAGGCTCCAAAAAGTGCAAACCTAGTCAAGTCCATCACATGCACTGACTTTACTTGCCAGTCTCCATGGCTGAATGTTGTGTTCGTCTTGCTGCATGCAGGCATGGGCTGTTTCATTTTCTGAGGTGCTGCAAGTGGAATTGACCATGATGTAACCATCAGCAATTGTCCAGGTTTGGAGCATTGTCTGTCCTCCAATAATTTGCTCAGTTACTGAAGTTTTTTTCTTCAGTTTTCTCAAAAACTGACTTCACCAAGTGACCTTGATGCCATATTCGGTCATATCCTGGTATCAAGAGAATCACTCTCATCTCTTATCTGGAATTCAGTGTTTTTATCTATATTTGTACCGAGGTTGTGGTGTATTTAGAATGGACTGAATCTGGTGAAATTGGTGCACCAGGCATTGGTGAGTAAGACAATGGTGTGTAAGTGTCTATTGATAGCAATTTTGATGAATGGCTTCCATCACTTTGCTGATGATTGGAACCATAGGTCTTCAATACTCCAGTTGTCATCTTATCTCAATACTTAGGCAACAGGGAATGTCGCCAACATTGTCTCTGAAGAATCGTTCAAATCCTTTGGCAGGATTAGTAAACCGGAGTCAAACCCTACTTAGGCTAACATCTTCAGCTCTAAACCTCTAATTAGAGCCAATCGGGGTCGCATGCCCATCAGTGGAATTGATTTCTGACCACTGCTGTGGCAAAACATCTCCTGAAAACGTTTCAAAACCATCCTTGCTAATTCCTGGAATCCAACAACTGCTCAAGGTGAAGAAAAACCATTCAGAGCGGCACTGACAAACTTGAATCATGCATCAGAAGCTCAGTGTAAATAGTAAAAGAGCATACATTTCAGAAATTGCCAACCAATCAAAATCCTCCTATGGCAGAGGCTGTGTTCCATGTTGACCGTATCAGCCACAATCATCTGGTGTGGAAGTAAGTTTTCCTTGATCCAGAGGAAATGCCTAAGAAGGGGAAATAAATAAATAGTAATTGTTGTTATTTAAATTTTTTGTATTTTTACTGCTGATTTATATGCTGATAACGCCTCAAACCGTGCATCTTGGCGCCTCACAGTTTGGCGGGCAGCAACCTCCTTTGAAGAAGACCGCAGAGCCCACCTCACTGACAAAAGGCAAAGGAGGAAAAACCCAACACCCAACCCCAACCCACCAATTTTCCCTTGCAACCGCTGCATTCGTGTCTGCCTGTCCCGCATCGGACTTGTCAGCCACAAACGAGCCTGCAGCTGACGTGGACATTTACCCCCTCCATAAATCTTCGTCCGCGAAGCCAAGCCAAAGAAAGATATGCTGAGAAGCCAAGAAATAGTTGCTATTCTGCTCTACTCTAAAAACCTAATTGTAACTGCGGAATGTTGTTTTTTATTCTGTGTTGTGAGAACCAGGCAATATTGTTTCTAGAAACCAGTAACAATTAAAAATACTGAAAAGTAAAGTTTGTTGCATTATGCTCACTAGGTTTGAAACTAGGTGTGGAACAAGATACCTGGATGATGATCTCCGAAAAAGGGGAAAAGCTTTACCATATGCTGTGTAAACAGGAACATTTAATCAAAGACAGAAAGCGGAAACTCAGCACATTTCCAAAATGCTTCTTGGGCAGGTAGGATATGAGATTGAAATTTCCACCTTTGCTGCCACATTTTCTCTGACAGTATTCTCTCTTTTGCTTGTCCTTTGGGAAAAAAAAAATCAGCCATCAATTAATGAAGTTTTCATGGACTCATAGACCATGAATACCGTGATTGAAATGTTGACTGTGGATGTTTCAAGAGAAAGTGCCTAGATAGTTGAACCTCCCTCATCCATTGTTGTTGCATGTGGTTTATGACAGAAATCAATGAGAGGGAAAGGGAAACAAAAATCATTGCCATTCACCTCACCAGGCTCTGATTCAGCACATCATTCATTGCTACAGCTCACCACCAGGCATATGTTCCATTCAACATCAGTTTTCTACGTCAACATTAGAGTTGTGTGCTTTGCCCACTTCTATTCATGCTGCTGACCCACGACTGCATTGCCAGATCTAGTTCCAACATCTGTTGTTTGTAGACGACACAACATTAGCTTGCCTCAGCAGTATCAACAATGAGTCACACCACAGAGAAGAAGTGGAAAATCTCCTGAAATGATGCAAAAGTAACAACCTGATCTCAAGGCAGACAAGGCAAGACATCAGGAGGACCAGGAACGACCACCCTCCACTACATATGAACAACTCTGTAGTAGAGAGAGTGGAGAGCACCAAGTACCTTGGAGTTCCTTGGAGTTCACTGAACTAGTGACTTAGCCATATAGGCCACTTCAGCCGACGAGTCCACGCCACCCAATTAACCTACACCACGGTACATTTTGAATGGTGGGAGGAAACCGGAGCCCCCTAGGAAAACCTAGGCAGACATGGGGAGAATGTACAAACTCCTCATAGACAGTGTGGGCTTCAAACCCCGGTCCTGATCGCTGGCACTGTAAAGGTGTTGCGCTAACTGCTACGCTAGCTGTGCTGCCCTATCTCACTTGTCAGGAAGGTGCAACAGTGAGTACAATTCCTAAAAAGACTGAAGCAGGCAAGGTTACAGGCCACCATTATGTCATTAGCTCTATCGAGAGCATCCTATCAGCTGCATCACCGTGTGGTATGGTTGCTGTAGAGAAGTGGATAGGAGGACAATCCACAGGACCATAAGAGTGGCAGAGAGGATCATTGGAGTCTCCCTCCCTCCCCCATCAACTCATTGCCTGAAATGGGTGCGCAATTCCCTGTGCGCAGCATGATTCAGCTGCTCCCATCGGGGAAGAGATACAGGAGTATCAGAGCCAACACCACCAGGCTGAGGAACAGCTTCTTCCCAGGAGTAGTGAGAAAATGCTGAATGACCAAAGGAACTGCTCACACTAACCATTCAAGACTCTCAAATGTACAAAACAGTATTTCTTTATTTATTGATATGGATAAATACTTGTCTTGACTTTGTATTATTTGTCTATAAGTATGTTATGTCTGGTTGTGTGTCTGCATGTTTTGCACCAAGAATGCTGTTTAGTTGGGTTGTACTTGCATAATCAGATGACAATAAACTTGACATGATCTCTCTCTGTCTCTCTTTCACACGTGCTTTTACACCTCCTCCCTCATCTTCATCCAGGAATCCAAAGAGTTCTTTCAGGTGAGACAATGATCCTCAATATTGGTGGCAGAGGTTGCAGGTTTAGAAGGTGCTTTTAGAGTAACTTGGTCAACTAAATGCATTATACTTTGTAGTTTTTGAATTAATATTTAGGGCTGTTGATGGTGTGGCAATCAAATCAGTGGCTTTGTTCAGAATGTGTTAAGTTCCATTAGAATTGAAGCTACAGTGTACAATTTACAGGTACATTGCAAATTCTCCAAATTAAAGTAACTCACTCCTCATTTGTTCCTTTCCCATCATCTGTCTAGGTCCTCTCATGCACCCCTTCTTTGCATCTCCATCTCTCCCAAAGAGCTGTGTTGTGATTCAAGTTTTCAACAATCTTGATTTAGATCTATATTTTGGGGAATGGTCCATATCCATGACAGTTCAATACAAAACCTTTGTCTTCTGGATGTTAGTGTTCGAGTGTGGGCTCATTCTGTTGAATGAATCAGCAATAGACTGATTGCCTCTTGGATGCACATATGGAAGAGTTGTTGGCATGGTGTAAATTGCTTCTCTGGTTAGGTTGTCCTTAGTTCTGGAGGGGAAGTGAATGCTTTCCTATTTATCTTGTGGCTTAACTTAACTCTAGCAGGGATTTTGTTGGAGGTGAAGCCCAGGCATATTGTAGTAGAAAAAATTGTCTACAGAAGGCTGTCTTTGTAAGCCTTTACAGGGCAAACAAAGGTAAAAAGATTTTTGTGTATTTTTTGTGCATGTCAAGAAATTGAATTTTGAGATTGAGAAGAGGATAGTCAGAATCAGAATTGGATTTATTGTCATGAACATGTGCCACAAAATTTGTTGTTTTTGGGCAGCAGTATTATGCATTACAAGTCCAAAAATTGCTATAAATTAATTTTCCATAAATGCATTATTTAAAAATAAATAAATTAGTGCAAAAGAAGAGAAAAAAGTGAGAAGGTACCTGTCGTTCATTGCCCATTCAGAAATTTGATGGCAGAGGGGAAGAAGCTGTTTTTGTAACATTGGGTGATTACACAAGCTTACTTAACCTAATTCTGAACTGAGAATGATCTGTGGTGAACCCATGAATGAGAATTATGGCTTGCATCAAATGTTATATTAGCCATAGAATGGCAATGTCTTCTGAGGATAGCCAATTTTGTAAAGAGTGCTTTCATCTTGACAGGTTAACATTCAGCATGAGGTAAGGTAATGACTGATTTTTTTTTAAAGGAACAGTAATATTTTGATATGAATTATAGACTTAATTGCTGCTTTACTTTTCTTGTTGCTTTGATGCTTTAGTGAGTTTGTCACATGGCTGATGGAAATAAAAGAGATCAGTAAACCTGAAGAAGGAGTTCATCTGGGCCAAGCACTGTTGGAGAATGGAATCATTCATCATGGTGAGTGATTGCGGGGTTAGAATGTGGCAGATTAGGGTACATGGAGTGTGCAACTCTTCTACCTATTCTTTGAATTTGACCTAACCCTTGTCAGATGGGGAAAATTCCAATCAAGCCACACAAAATAACACACAGCTTTATAAGAAGTTTATTATAACCATTTACAGAGCGGAAACAGGCCTACATGAGCAATTGCCACAAACACCATATAAATAACATGTTGCACAATCTTATATGCAATTTTTGAATATTAAATAATGTGAATTATATTCCATTGTGGAGTAAAATTATCTCTGTCTTCCTTAGGCAGCTTTTACCCTTAACTGTACATTTACCCTGAAATCGACTCACTTGAACTTTCTTCAGATTTAGAATGGAACTTACTCCAACAATTATTTGAAGGAACCATTCTCAATTGTGCATGGGCAGTAAACTGGCTGCAGTTCCCTTGCAAGCTGTTCTGTTTCTTGAAAAATTGCTCACTTTTAATTTTGTCTGTCAGTGTAATATAAAATATCAAAGCTACAGTATAACTCCAATTATCCAAAATCGGATTCTCCAAAATCTTCATTTATCTGAAATTTTTGGAGGACTATCGCAAAAATATCAGGTAAATGAGGATTCCTGCAACGGTCAAAATTTTTTTTTCGATTTTTTTCTCCCGGTGCCGAATTCACTTACAGTTTGGAAAAAAAATTTAAAACCAGCTTGCTCATTTGCATGTCTGAGTCTCCATTTTGATTCCAATGAAGCACTTGAGGGTTTTGCGATGGCAAAGAGGTCTGCAGATAGCACTGTGATTGTGAGTAGAATTTCAAGTGTTTGGTGATTTATCTTACAGTATTTTGTTCATGCTTTTTGGTGTGAATTAAATATTACTTCATGTTTACAAAGCCTTCCCTCATCACATGTTGTTGTTTAAACATGTTACAAGCGATTTTTTTTATTGCTGCTGGGCTGTTTAAATAAAAAAGAGCAGTTATCTGAAAAAAAGAGATCCGACATGGGCACGGTCCCAACCATTTCGGATAATCGGAGTTATAATGTACTTTCAAGATATTTAGGATGGCCCAATTACTCCCTAATGGCAAATATAATTTAAGTTTGAAATCGCTGTTTGGTTACAGGTGTATTTGTAATTTATCTTTTGTTGGGTCCTGCTATTCTGAACTTTGCACCATCAGTTCCATGGACAGCACTTACAGGATTTGTGCACGTGCATGTGCAAGTCGCATTTACATAACAACGGACACAGCACGCAGAAACAGCTTGCAATATGTAATTTATGAGTATGATTATTAAATGGTTAATTTAAATGCAAGAACTTTGCAGATTTCAAGTACTTTCACTGTCTAAATGAGATTGACTGATAATTTAAATGCAATTATGTAGAATTGTATCTTTATATTGGAACTGGAAATGGAAAATCTTCACTGAGCATGTACTCTTAATTATTGTTAAAATACATTTATATTAATTATTATTTAAATTATATTCACATTTAGTTAATTGTTATTGTTCAACAGTGCAGAGCTTTTAAACAATATTCTTGTTATTTTTGTGGCTGCTCATTTTTGACTCATACACTTTGATATTCAGTAACAGATAAACACCAGTTTAAACCTGATAATATGCTGTACAGATTTCGATATGATGATGGAACATATCATCCAAGATGTGAAATTCAGGATGTTATTTCTAAGGTACTGATCTCATACAGAATTGATTGATGCTGCATATCAGTATTTTTTTCAAAGCTAAAGGAATTGTACAGAGTTAATGCATGTATTTTTTTGAAACGGAGTTTTTAAAGCAGTGATTGTATTATTACCTGCTGCAGATAAAGATGAAACAAAATTTAAAAAAAACAGAAGCAGGCAAAGACCATTAAGACCCCATGATTGTACAAGTTTTAAATGATAATTGCTGATCCTTTATCTTGTCTTGAATTTCTCCCACTGCCTGATTTTTCAGGATTCTGTTGCAAGAACAGTAAGATGCAGAACATCGTAGTTGCTGGAAACCAAAAATCAAAGAGAATGTTGGAAATGCTCAGCATTCCATTTTCTCTCTGATTTCCAGATGGTCCGAATGTTAGGTTTCCATGGTTAGTATTTCACTCTCCAATGTTAATGTTTTCATATGAAAAACAGTCAGTGAAATCCCATTATGTGATTTAACTTTAATCCTAGATTTTGTTTTAAAAAAACAAGATGTCTGAATTAATAAACTTCACTGTGACATACATGGGATCAGGAATACTGTTACATCCCTCAAGCTTGTTCCATAATTCAATAAAGTGTGCCAATCCTATACTCTGTCTCTCAACTGCATTCCTCCCACACCCCCTCCTGGATCAATGCTGTGATGCCCTTGCTTTAAAAAAAATCCCTATTGATTTCATTTGTAGATTTACTCAATGATTAACCATTCATATCCCCTCTGATATAAAGAGTTCTATAGATTTACGTATTGAGTAAAAAAAACTTATTCCCCTGTGTCCCTCATGAGGGCCATCTTATCCTGAGAGTGTGTCCTCCAAACCAAAGCTTTCCAGTTTAGGAAACAGAGATGAGGGAGAATGGAATGAGGAGAAAGGCAAAGCTTGTTAGACACAAAAGATGGATAAAAAGAAAAGAGACCATGGATGAAGAGTTTTTCCAAGTTCATAAAGAGTAAAAGAAGAAAGGTTGAATGAGGGAGGGGGAAATGTGAAATTGTTGAAGCTACTTGTATATGTATGAAATAAAATAGCAAGCCACCATTTATAGAGGTCATCCAGGCATCAGTTGAGAAGGGAACAATTGCATAACCCATGAAATCCGAAAAAAAATTTGCACATGTAAAGCCATAAATGTCATTCTGCTTATAACCATATAACCATTTACGGAGCGGAAACAGGCCATGTTGGCCTTTCGAGTCTGCACCGGTTACTCCCCTCCCTCCTCGGTGGAGCAATTGTGCTGCAAGGCCTAGCTGCTGCCATTTTGCAGCGCTGAGCAGCAGCCATTTTGCTAGGCAGCACGATGGCGCACACTGCTTCTTCTCCCCCCACCCCCCCCCCAATGCTTTGTCCAGCCCACATATGGCATAGCCTGACAGTGGACAGCGTCACCGGCCGCCTGACGATCAACAGGGCAGGGAGCTAAAGGAAAGCGAGCTCCTTTAGAACCAGAAGTACATGACATGGCAGCTTGTCGGTTCTTAACTGCAGATGCGTCTCTCTATTGTGTTATTTTGCTGATGGAAAGGATTATGTTTTGTTGACAGGGTGTGAGACTTTACTACCGACTTCATAGTCTATTTACTCCTGTGATTAAGTAAGTAAAATGAAGTATTATTTCAATATGTAGTGATTGTTTGAAGAGAGTTCTGAACAACTTGCTCTATGCAGATAACTTGTTTTGAACAGACACTGCCCTGGCATACTGTTATATATGGAATGATTCACTTGGATGTTTTTAGTTTTTAAATAATTTGATCTAATGAATAACATGAAAACAAATTTCAGGTTAGTGATTTAATGCAAGACTGAATATTTCTACATGCATAAGCTAAGTGTCCTCAAATCTCATGAACCTCGGGGCTGACTTCTGTAGTGAGACAGCATGAATGCAAAATATGGCTTATTTGCAGCCATTATTAGTCTTGCCATGGTTGCATGCCACTTGAGTCAATTGACTAACCACAAGAAGATCCAAACTCCAAGCAAGACTGCACAGTGTCATTATTTAATCTGGTATTGTCATTGTAAAATGCATCTTCTTACTCTCTTCAGCTTAGTTGATTGAAAGAAGAAAGGCATAATAAAAGCTGGAGGAAGCTAAGTAAATTAAGAGGTGTATGTCTATGTGCAGTTGTGCATTGGTTCATTCTCCTTTACAAGAGATGCAAATGTGAAAGTTCCAAAAATCAGGATTGTTGCAAGTCAGAGCAGTTTTATTGGGCAAGCAACAAGTAAGCACTGGTCATGATTCAGCCATACGAAGTTGAGACCAATGAAAATGTTAATGCTATATTCCCTTTATGTATGTATTTTTTATTATTTGTGGACAAATTGTATGGAGTAGTTTTTAAAAATATTTTATTTTGGTTTTCATAGACTCATAAATCAATTCAAGCAACCGTACAATCTTTTTCAATATTCATATAATGTACAGAAGACTGTATTTTTCCTTCTTTCCCCCCACCCCCAACCCCCCTTTCCCCCAAATATATAATCATGCAAATTATACAAATACTAATGGGGTTCACAGCCCCCACCAAAACCTTTAAAAAAAAAATCCAACCTGACAAAGGTAAGAAATAAAAAGAAAAGACTTAAAAAAACAGAACTGAAAAAAGCACAGTCACCATGTCCTAGTTCCTTAACTCCACTCCTTTCCCTGCTGGGACAGATCTTTATAGTGTCCATATTTCGAAGGGAGGGGGAACTAGTCAATCTGTGTGTCTATATATTTCAAATGGGGTTGCCACACTTTAACAAATGTGTCATATTTTCTCCTTGGCATCACCTTCATTCTGACATAGTTACTATGGGCAGAGAGCTCCATTTATCAAGGTCCTCCTCAATCTTCCAGAGCAAAGGGAGATGATTAAGTTTGTATAAGTTACACAATTCTTCTTCAATTTTTATTCTCAAATACTTAAGGCCTTCTTGTAGCTATTTAAATCGACTTCTCTGTTGATATTGTCTATAATCCCTGTCTGTCAAAGGCATAATTTCACTTTTGTACAAATTTACCTTATACTCTGAGACCTTCCTATAATCCTCCAGTGGGGTTTTCAGCCTGGCCAATGACCCCTTGGGGTCTGTCAAATACACTAACACATCATCAGCAGGAAGGTTGATTTTGTGCTCTCCTGGCACATCCTGAACCCTCTTATGCCTGATCTTTGAATGGCTCAATTGCCAGTGTGAACAGTGCTAGAGATAATGGACAGCCATGCCTATTGGACCTATTCAATGGAAACATTGGAGACATCTACCCATTTGTAATAATTTTTGCTTTAGGTTTATGGTAGAGTCTCCACCCAGTTAATAAATGTTTAACCCAATCCAAACTTCTCCACTACCTTAAACAAAAAGTCCCATTCCAGTCTTTCAAAGTCCTCTGCATCCAGAGCTACGGCTACTCCTGGATCCATCCCCAACTGTGCCAGATGTACTATATTAAGCAATCTAATTATATTGTTTGCTGATTGCCTCCTTTCTACAAATCCATCTTGAATTGGATTTGTTAATTTCAGCAAATATTCTGCCAATGCTTTTGAATGATCTTTTAATCTGTGTTTAATAATGAGATGGGTCTATACGAGACCTTTTTTTGGAATCGCCATGATGATTGCAGTTGAGAAAGACTCCAGGAGGGTACGCGCCTCCACCGCCTTATCCACCACCTTCATATAAAGGGGTATTAGCAGATCTTTGAATGTTTTTTAAAATTTGGTAGGGAAATCATGCAATCTCCTCTTTGAGAAAGGGACACTCAGCCCCTCTTGCTCTTCCTGATCTAAATTTGGTAGGTCCAATGAAAATAAGAAATTGTCTATTTTGATAGGATCCAATTTATACAATTCCTTTTAAAACTTTACAAATGTTTTGTTTATTTCTTTTGGTTAATATGAGATTTTACCTTCCCCTGTTTGAATCACATTAATAATTCTTGAGGCCTCATCTGCCAGGACAAGGCTTTGTGGGCCCTCTCCCCAGCTCATAATACTGCTGTCTCGATCTTAAAATCAATATTTCTGTTTTATATGTTTGTAGCGTATTATATTTGAGCTTTTTATTCATCATATTCCTATATTTTTCTTCTGTACCCACTCTTTTTTTAAACTTTATTAATGACCCATACAAAAAAAATGACAAAAAGTACACTAAAATACTACAAATACATTTTAACCCCCCTCCGCCCTCCTACCCAGCCCCCACTCTCTCCCATAACTCCCTTGTACAAATCTTTATATACCTAAGGAGCCAAAAAAAAACCCAACGATTATAAGTACTTCTGTGGAGTGTATTACATCCATAACAGCAATAAAAAAAATCATTAAAAAAATTACTTTTAAACTATCTAACCCCATACATTTCGGATAAGGATTCCACATTTTAATAAAAAAAGTATAATGATTATGTAAATTATGTTATTTTTTCCCTAAATGAATAAAAGATCTTAATTCAGAATGCCATCTTTGAATATTCAATTCCACATTGTTCTTCCAAGTAACTGCAATATATTTCTGGGCTACGCCGAATAAATGCCAATTAAGATTTTCAAGTCTCAAACCAATTGTTAAGGTTGTAAAATACCCCATTAAAAAAAAAGTAATGGATTGTAAGTCAATTTAAGTTTAAATAAACCTTCCAAAAACTCCATAATTCTTTGCCAAAAAGGCTTAACTTTTTCACATGACCAAACTGAATGTAAAAAAGTACCAACTTGCTTTCCACAACGAAAACACAAATCTGATTAAAACCATATCTTTTTAATTTCTCAGGAGTCAAATATAACTAATGTAAAAAATTACAATTTACTAATCTATATCTCACATTGATTAATTTAGTTACACTATCTTCACACATAGTCATCCATTCTTCCAAAGATAACAATATAGATAAATCCTCTTCCCATTTATTTTTTGTTTTATATAAATCTGATTTAATCATTTTTTCTTGTAATAAAGCATACATTTCTGAAATAAAAACTTTTTTCAATCCATCCTCACTTAAAATTACAAAATTAGGTGTTTTAGGTAAACTCAGTTCACGACCAAAATTATCCAATAGCATAGCTCGCACTTGATAATATGCAAACAAAGAATTAGATAATATTCCAAATTTTTCCTGAAGTCGAGCAAAAGAAAAGAAATGGCCTGCCTTAAAGCAATCTTCCACCAATTTAATACCCTTCAAGTCCCAATCTTTCAAGTAATAATTATGAACTGAAAAAGGAATTATTTTATTCTGAAACAATGGTGTCTTAGCTGAAATTTTGCCTTTAGTACTTATAATCTGTTCTCTATCATACCAAATCTTCATCAAATGCCTCAATACAGGTACATTATAATTTTGTAAAAGAGAAGGGTTCCACTTGTAAATAAATTGATTAATAGAAAATTCAGCAACTTGTGCTAACTCAACTTTAGCCCAAATCGGAGGTTGATCTATATCAAACATTCTATTAATGAACTTTAATTGGGCAGCTTCATAATAATTCTGAAAATGCAGTAATTGAAGTCCACCTAATGCATACTTCCATGTCAATTTTTGTAAAGACACTCTAGCTAATTTACCTTTCCATAAAATTAATCACACTGCTGCATTTAAATTTTTAAAGAAAGTTTTTGGAATTACAGAAGGAATAGACTGGAAAAAGATATTGAATACGTGGAAAAATATTCATTTTGACAAAATTTACTCGTCCTAGCAAAGTTAATGGTAAATCTTTCCATTTTTTTCAAATCAAATTTAACTTTATTTAATAAATGTACATCATTCAATTCATATAAATTTTGATATTCAACATCAACTATTACTCCTAAATATTTAATTTTATTAGTCCATCAAAACTATGTAATTTGTTTACAATCTAAATAATCTTCATTTGAAATCAATAATATTTCACTTTTATCTCAATTAAGCTATGTCCTGACATTTCTCCACACTGTTCCAGACAAAATTGGAGCCTTTCCAAAGATTCTTTAGGATGCATTAAATAAATTAACACATCATCCACAAACAAATTAATCTTTCATCTACCAATTTTAATTCCCTGAATAATAGTATCCTGTCTAATAGCTTGGACCAGTGGCTCAATGACCAAAGCAAATAAGGTCGGCGACAATGGACAACCTTGTCTCATTGACCTAGTCAAATTAAATGAAGATGAAATTTGTCCATTAGTCACCACCCTAGCCAGCAGATTTTTATATAAAGCCTTCACCCAACCAGTAAAGAGTGGTCCAACACTTTAAGTAAAAAATTCCACTCTACCTGATCAAAAGCCTTTTCAGCATCTAGTGCTACTAACCTTGGTTGGTTGGATTGCTTCTTTGATGCATTAATTAATGCAATTTATTTGACAAAATTATCTGCTGAATATTGATTTTTAATAAAACCTGCTTGATCAACATGTATTAACTGTGGTCAACATTCAATAAAGAAATTGGTCTATATGAAGCCACTCTTTAATAATCCTTTTTCCAATTGAGCTATCTCCTGTTCTAGGGCATTAACCTCATTCTTGTGCCCCTTTTTGATGTTTTTGGTATATCCAATGATCTTACCCCTTAAATAAGCTTTTAATGTGTCCCATATTAGGAAGTTATCCTCAGTAGAGAGGCAGTTTGTCTCACAGAACAATTCTATCAGGGCCCTAACAAAGCTACAGAATTCTGGTTTTCCCAACAGCAGTGTATTCAGGCACCATCTATACACCCATCTATCTGGCATTATGATGGATAAAGTCAAGGGAGAGTCATCTGACAGTAGCCAGGCTTCCATTCCTATCCTCCAATAGGACTGATGCCAAAAATAAATCAATTCTAGTGTAGAAATCGTGTTGTCTCAAGAAAAGGAGTAATCCCTTTCTCTTGGATTCAGCCTTCTTCAGTCATCTATGAGATTCAGATCTTTCATAAATTCCAGGGTGGACTTAACCTTCCTGGCCATGGCTACATTCTTTACTGACTTGTCCAGACAAAAATTAAAATCTCCTCCAATAAAAACATTCTCACAACCTTTTGATACTTTCAAAAATATGTCCTGTATAAATTTTTTTGCCATCAAAATTTGGGGTGTAAATATTCATAAGTGTTCAGGGTCCTGAGCATATTTGGCAATGCATCATTATGAGTTTCCCTGCCGTGCCCACGACCACATCCTTAACCATCATTGGTCATTTCTCCCTCTCAAAATGGCCACTCCCCTGGCCCTGAAATTGAAGGAGGACATCACCACATAACCCACCAACCGTCTCTTTAACTTGAAATGCTCTTGTTCCGTAAGGTGGGCCTCCTGCAAAAACACTATGTCCACTTGCATTTCTTTAGGTGTGCCAAGATTCTTTTTCTCTCAATCTACCTGTTTATCCCATTTACATTAAAACTCACAAATTTAATTAACATGCATTATGCCCAGACTGCTCCATAATACCCTTCCCCCTCCTTGTCCCCTTATACTCCAACCTCATTACACCTCCACTGCTGTCATTTTCCTCTCCAATTGTATGGAATAGTTAAATTATTCATATTCATCAGTAGACAATATCAATATTAAAACATGGCTTGCTAAGGAGGCTCAGTTGTGAGGATATCAGAGCAGAAGGTTCAGCTTCCTGAGGTTTTTGAGGTGATTGACCGCACCCAACAATTGACAAAGCGAAAAAGGCAGCAAAAGATGAGTATGATATCTGCTGTGCTGGCAAGGAACAGAAGTTGATTGATTAATGTATACTGAAAATGAGTGCCATGCCCAGGTTTAAAAGGCAAGACATCATGGGAAATTGTAGGAAAAATTGGTAAAGAGATAGTTTTAAGGCATAAGCAGAGGAGAAACCGAACAGATTTGACTTGATGAGCAAAAGGAAGGCAGAAAGTAGTAAAGGTGACTCAGTGAATTGTCTCCTTTGCAGCAGCTGCGAGGTTCATGATCCTGTACAATGTTATGCTTGTGTACCAATTATATTTTTTTATTTAATTTTGTTTTCTTGGTTGGATATGAAAATTGATGGTTCATCCATGATGATATCCAAAGAGAATTTTGGGAATTATATCATCCAATGCTTGTTGAATGAATTGAAAAGTCCCAATGAATTGTATTTTTTTAAAAAAAAACTTGTTCCTCACTGAAATCTCTTAAAGGGCATGTGGGAATACTGGTTTAAAAAAAAATTCAAATGATTGTAGGCACACTAAAACATTTGTTCAAGCTAGGAAACAGTCTTCAGAACCTATTTTATCATCCATTTATAAAAAATAATGAGGAGTCAGGGCCGATCTCTTACTTAATTCTCTGGATGGGGCTGGGTGGGGGGGGGGGGGGTAGATTTACCCAACTGCAGTTTCAACTGAAATTTTTCCATAACAGCCTGAGCAGGTTCCTCTCCTGCATGAATAGTATTTGTCGAACCATCAAACATCAGGTTTAAGCAATACTTGCGTGGCATTGGCAGTGTTGAATTTCTAATAGAGTGTACTGTTAACTGAAGTGTTTTTATTTATAGGGATAAAGACTACCATCTGAGAACTTATAAATCAGTTGTCATGGCAAACAAGTTGACGGACTGGCTAATTGCACAGGTAAAAAAAATAAGTAAATTAATAAATAAGTTGATTGTGGATTCCCAACAAATTGATTAGAAATGCATGTTAACAACATCTTTCAAATTGATTCTCCCACTTAAATAGAGAAGGAAAGTCGAGTATTTTTTGAATTTTATATTAAATTGGTAAAGTTGCTTTGAGATTATGTTTACCTCTGGTTCATAATCGTGTGATTACTTCTGAACTGATTTTTAGTTTAATTTGATTCCTAAGTATTCAGTGCTCATACTGAGAGTCGAATGTGTTTAATAGTTGACAAAGAATTGCTGGAGGTCAGCAAGTGAGACAGCATCCATGGAAAGAAATGGTTTGTCAATGGTCCTCAAGTTTGCACCGAGCCTTGCCCTGAAAACTTGCTTCTAAGCTTCAC
This sequence comes from Narcine bancroftii, assembly GCF_036971445.1. NCBI lineage: Eukaryota > Metazoa > Chordata > Chondrichthyes > Torpediniformes > Narcinidae > Narcine > Narcine bancroftii. The sequence continues at coordinate 290,621,060 of NC_091470.1, read as the reverse complement.
CCATATAGTCTCACTGCTATAATGTTCTCCTTAATCAAAAATGGAACACCCTATCCCTTTCACCTCCACCTCTAACTCACCTCCAGTATATTTATGTTGCTGCCATGCCCCTCTCTCAGCCATATTTTTGTTATGGCTGTATTAATCTACAGCCATGTACTTAACCATTCCTTGAGTTCATCCTCTTTGGTTGTCAGACTTCTTGCATTAAAAATGCATGTTTTTTTTCTGTGCATTGTCATGGAGATGATGAATCAATTTGTCCAGCTTCCTTTTGCTATTGTCCTACCTGGGATAAAACAACTCCAAAGATCCAAGTCATTAAACTTAAAATCCTCATGATCTGTTGGCTGAATAGTGCAACAGACCATTACAAAAGTAATGAAATGGGTAACATGGCAGGTGCATGCTAAATTGTGAACCATCTTATACTCTGGGGTGGTGTCCTCATGAGACAATTTAAAAGTTCACCAAATTCATCTGCCATGTATAAAGTGTCAGTGAGGGGAGATTTTCACTTTCTTATTCTAAGATCAATTCAGGCTGCTGTGGGAAAGAATAAAAGCACTTAAACTTTCTAACAAACAATGTCTGTGGAGTGGGTGGCTCAGTGGCACTGCTGGAGGAGCTGTTGCCCCACAGCTCCCAGGGATCCAGGTTCAATCTTGACCACTACTGCTGAATGTGTGGAACTTGCAGTTCTCCCTGTGAGAGTTTCCCTTGTGTGCTTCAAATTACAAAGAAATATGGATTAGTATTTTAATAAGCTGCTGTAAATTTCCCCTAGTGTGTGGATGAGTAGTGAAATCTGGAGTTGATGTGAATATGAGAAGAATAAAGTATGAATCATATGGGATTAGTGTAAATTGGTGGTTTATCATTTAAAGGCTGAAGGGTCTGTTTCCGTAATGTATCTCTCTACAGCTCCATGAAAGTACTATTAATATTCAGCAAAATTTTTAAGGATTGCTTTATTTTGTTGCCAACAAAATGTTTGACGGTTTATGCCAACAAAATGTTTGACGGTTTATGCCAAAATGCTAATGGTTTAAAGGACGGAAAAATAAATACATTGCTGCTAACAAGAGTAATTTCGTTCTTCACACCAAGTAATGAGTTTCACTTCCAAAAACAACTATGATAAACTATCTCTTCTTGCCATTTGGATCACTGATTAGAAATAATTTCCTGAAAACAAATATTGAGGGGAAATATTCCATTTTTTTTTGTTCTCTCCGATAAACTTTATTCTCAGTTTAACTCTGCCTACAATTGAAACAAGCTGTAATCTTTATATAATTTGACCCCTTGAAGAGTTTCAGACTTGAAAACGGCTGCCTTTTCCAACATTCAGCTTATCCCATTTAGTTATTTACCGGGGCTTTTTGTACTTGAGCCACGCATAAATTGAAAAATTCTTCAAATGATTTTAAATCCCTCTATGACCTTCCCCATCCTTTGAAGATGCTGCTATAAGCATATCACTTTTTTAACCAAGCTTTTACTATGTCTCGGGTTGTTTATTATGTTAAAGGCACTATATAAATGCAAATTGTTGTTATGTCCATAAATAAGGATTATGAAATTGTACCTCATTTTGCACTATAAATGTTGTAATATTATTTCCTCTGTGAACTTGATACTTCAAAAAATGAACAGGAATTGATAGCCATCATCTTACTAGAACATGAAATGTTCAATGTTTATAACTTTTCCACCAGGGAGACTGTAGGACCAGAGAGGAAGCAATAATCCTGGGCGTGGAACTGTGTGACAATGGTTTTATGCACCATGGTAAGGTTAAATTCCCTATAATATTTAAATCATTAGCTCTCTTGGTCAAGTAAAATGGTGCCACGTTGATGCAGAATTTCAAAGCTGCCACAAAATAAACTTTTCAAGGTTAAGTTTTCTTACTTTTGTTTAACTGAAATTTTGCATGCATAAATATCACAAGTCCATCTTAATGCAATTGGACCTCATCTTTCATTTTGTAAATAATTTTACTGAGCAAATTCATATTTAAATTTCTATGGTAAATAAGAGCAGTACTGTGTGATCTTAGAACAACTTTGCTTTCAATAATAATAATAAAATAATAGAGCATTCAGAAGAGGCCCTTTATGTCTGGAAGACCATTATTTAGCCTTGATTCCTACTCTCCGTTTCCTTGCTAATCCACTTTCTATTTATATCCTGTTTTCTTTGCAGTGCTAGAAAAGAGTGAATTTAAGGATGAACCTCTTCTCTTCCGATTTTTTGCTGATGAGGAAACAGAAGGCTCAAACTTAAGACAGAAACATATGCGACATGATTTGAAAATAGTTGAAAATGTTATTGCCAAATCATTGCTGGTAGGTAGCTCTGACTCGCGTAAACGGAATTGTTTGAACTGGGAATATTTTGATGACAAAAATAAGTGTTGGAAGCAGAAACAAAACAATTTTTTTGTTATTTTTTTAAAATGGGAATTATGTTTCTTCTCTTAATGGTACAGTGTACATGGTCGTTAATCTAATGTTTCTTGCTTTTGTCCTTATTGTTAATAAGTTTACCTGGACAGTTCATTCAGATAAATTGATGTAAATAAATAGATTTAAAAGTATAATAAAATAATTTTAAGTCTCCTATAGATTTAAATGTGATTTAGTTCCATGATGCCTTGTTCCAGGATATTCAATAATCAATAGGTGCTGGAGTAGGCCTATTGGCCCGTCGAGCCAGCACCACCATTTATCGGATCATGGCTGATATTTCCCTTTCAATAACCAATCCCAGCCTTATCCCCATAACCCTTAACTCCCCTGCCCACAAGAGCCTTATCCAACTCTCTCTTAAATCTATCCAGCAAATCCTCCCCCACCACCCTCTGTGGCAATGCATTCCACAGATCCACAACTCTCTGGGTAAAAACATTTCTCCTCATTTCTGTCTTAAATGGTCTTTCCTGTATTCTTAAAATATGCCCTCTAGTCCTAGTCTCTCCCATCATTGGGAACATGTGCTCTGATTTCACCCTGTCAAGCCCTTTGATAATCCTAAATACCTCAATCATATCTCCCCTCATCCTTCTAAAATCCATCCCATATAATCCAAGTCTTTCTAACCTATCCACATATGTCAATCCTGCTATCCTGGGAACTAACCTTGTAAATCTGCACTGCATTCCCTCTATAGCAAGTATGTCCTTTCTTAAATATGGGGATCAGAATTGGACGCAATACTCCAGGTGAGGTCTAACCAGGGCCCTGTACAACTGCAGGAGGGCTTATCTACTCCTATACTCCAATCCCCTCTTTATGAAAGCCAACATACCATTCGCCTTCTTTACCGCTTGCTGAACCTGCATGCTAGTTTTCAATGACTGGTGAACAGGTACGCCCAGATCCCTTTGCATTACCCCACTCCCTAGCTTAACTCCATTTAAATAATACCCTGCTCTTTTGTTTCTGCCTCCAAAATGGACAACCTCCCATTTTCCCACATTAAACTTCATCTGCCATTTCTTCGCTCACTCCTCTAACCTGTCCAAGTCCCTTTGCAATTTCCTGACATCCTCCTCGCACTTCACACTACCGCCCAGTTTAGTGTCATCTGCGAATTTGCATATGTAGTTATTAATCCCCTCATCCAAATTATTTACATAAATGATAAACAACTGAGGACCCAACACCAGCGGGACCCCACTCGTCACATCCTGCCATCCAGAAAATGACTGGTTTTTCCCATCCCTTTGTTTCCTATTTCTCAACCAACTATCTATCCATGACAGCACCCTACCCCCAATACCATGCTCCTTGATTTTGCGAACTAGCTTCCTGTGTGGGGCCTTATCAAAGGCTTTCTGGAAGTCCAAGTACACCACATCCACTGGCTCTCCCAAGTCCACCCTCTTTGAAAAATTCCAGGAGATTAGTCAAGTAAGATTTTCCTTTAAGGAACCCGTGCTGACCAGCACCGATACTATTATTCCTTCCTCAGTGTTCTGCTATTTCTCCTTTAATGATGGATTCCAATATCTTCCCCACCACCGATAATTTCCCGTATTCTCTCTCCCACCCTTCTTAAAAAAGTGGTACTACATCAGCCACTCTCCATTCTGCAGGCATTTCCCCTGAATCTAAAAAAGGTTAATCACCTTTCATTCAGTATGCTGTAGGTTGAAATTTATTATAAATTTTAATTGTTTGCCACAATTAAAGAACTATTTTACGAAAATTATGATCAAAGACAGCTGTATCTTTCCTGCAGAACCCTTGACTGCCGAAATATCACACTGAGCATTGTGCTGCAGTTTAACCTGTCCCAGTGTGAACTGATTCAATTCTCCCTTTTAAGGGAACAACATTATTTTGCTGCTCACCTTTGGATGATGCCATGTAAAAAATTTCAAGCCCTATGTTCTTGAAAGTGATCAACTGTATCCTAATTTCACTTAATTTTGTTGTCTTTTGAAGGCATCTAAAAAGTGATCATTATTTGCTGATCTGCCAAAAAAAAATGGTGCTATGATTAATAGACAATAGATTATAAGGGAGAATTGAAAAGAACCAAACTCCATAATTTGGAGGAATTTTATTATAATTCTTTGTTTTGATATTTTGTTTACTTCCTTTACTTGATAGGGAATTCTTAAGATGACAGTCACAAAGTTAGATGTTAGGAGTATGCAAATTGTAGTAGAAGAATCTGTAATATGCAAATGTGCTGGAGAGACTCAGCAGGTCACCTAGCATTCATAGGACGTTCAGATCGCATGGATCTGATAAGAACCTCAACATATTTCATGATTTCACCAAGGAGTTTACGTACCTCATCCTGGATGCTGACACAGGCTGACAACATCCCCATAAGCATTTCTCTTCTGTCCTCTGTGCTCCCAATTCTGTGTTCCGCTTCAGCCCGATGTGCTGTAATGATGTCAAGGCAATGTGGGCGGGTCTAGGCCACAGTCCCGAGGAGCCGACGTTTGCTGGTAGATGGCTATCCATCAGCTGGCACGTTCAAGTGACAGAAAAGCGTCTACTCTGTGACCACCTGAACATGCCAGCTGCACTTCCTCAGCCATGACTGCCGGTGCATGATCTACATGAGAACACCTGAAAGTGGCTACTGATTCGTTAACCCCTTCCTATGGCTCTCTCTTTCCCTATCCCTCTGTCTCCTTTCCTCCAGTTCTGCAACCACCCTTCTCAGCTTTCTGTCCTCTTTGCTATCACTTCTTAACTTTTTTTCAACCCAGAATCAGAATTTAATGAAATTTGTGGTTTTGAGGCAGTATTACAGGTGCCACATTGCTGTAAATTACATTTTTTTTAAAGAAGAAGTAAATTAGTGCAAAAGAAGAGAAAGTGTCTGGTTCATTGACCATTCAAAAATATGATGGCAGAAGTGAAGAAGTAACCAGTCAGAATGCTCTCCATGCTACACCTGTAGAAATTTGCAAGGTCTTTGGTGACAAATCTCCTCAAACTTCTCATGAAGCATAGTTGTTGTCGAGACTTCTTCATGATTGCCTCAACATGGAGGCCCAGAGGACTCATAAACCCAGCAGCAATAGATATCCACCAAGACAAATGGTTACTTAAAAAAAGTTACTTTAAACTTGAAAAAAGAATCACACTATTGACTTAACTAACCTAACTTGACCCCCTTCTAATTCTAAGCGAAAATTATTTGGTTCAAAGTCCATTCTCACTTCTCATTCCTTCAAGTTCACTGGTTGCAGGTAATTCTTATACTGTGCACAGAATTCAGCATTTATAAAGTTCTCCAGGCTTTGGTGCTTGAAAGGTAAATGATTTCTGCTCAGGAAGGTTCTTGTTGGTTTTCAGAGAGAAATTTGTTGTTTGCTGGACACCCAGCTACTTCAGTGTCTTGCCTAAGAAACTGCCCCTATTAGGGTTCTCCAGATGATAACCTCTTTCTTTCAGGTCACTACAGAGTTCCTTCTTGTTTCTCTTATTCCAAGTGAAACATTAGACAGCCAGTCCTCTCCTCTTGCATGAACACAAGGGCTTTGATCTGGCTGAACTAAGAATTTACAACCCATCTTCCAAATGGGGTTTCCACAAGCCTGCCAGCTTGATCTGTTCCAGTCCCAGCTGCTGTTGCTGAATGTAACACTGTTGAAGTGATCTGTATGTGTGTGTCTCTCTCTCTCTCTCTCTCTCTCTCACTCTCTCTCACTCTCGCCAAGAGAAAGCTCCTTTGACTCTCTGCTTGCAAAACCACATGACCCTCTTAGAACAGCAGGTCCCCCTCCAGACGGTCTGCAGCTCCGACAAGTTCTTTCATCTATTTCCTTTTTGTAAACAACAATCCATTGTTGAAGTCTCTTGGGCACTCTCCAAAGCTTCCGCAAAGCCCCAACATATCTAGCTCCAGTATTTTAAATATGATCTGTTTTAAAGTGTTTATATGTGACCTACACTAACAAACTCGGCGCCAATTTATCTCCCAAAATCATCTATATTCTGTCACAATACATCTTCAGAGAACGTTGACATCCAGAAATGTGAAGTTGTTAACCCTTGTCACTGGTTTGTTTTCTCTTGATTTCCTCCTCCTGAAGTCCACAGTTAATTTTGCATACGTTATGTGCAAGGTTGATGTGGCACCATTCAACTCGCTGATCTATCTCTCTCCTGTTCGCCTCCTCATTGCCTTCGGTAATTCTGCTGATGATTGTGGTGTCATTGGCAAGTTTGTACAGGACATTTGAATTTTGCTTCACCACACAGTCATGGATGTTGAGTGCGTAGAGCAGTGGGCTAAGTATGTGTGGTGGTATACCACCAGCCTAATGCAGGGGGCAACTTCTGTACCTGCAGGAGTGGAAGGGGACAGGACAACACCTGGCCGGCTGCCAATCAGTCGGCCTGAATGGATCAAGCCCCACCCAGTCAGGTGTCAATCACCCTACGGGATATAAGCCTGTGGCGGCCTCCCGAGGTCTCACACTGAGTTGCTGCAGCCACAGCCAGCCTGGCTCTGTGGAGGCTTTTGTGGATTAAAGGCTGTTGTTCAGTCTTTATCTTGTGTGGGTCTGATTCTGTCTAACAGCGCACCACAATTTAATCCACAAAATTTTCCTACGGCTGCCATGGAAAAACTCCTGTGCGCAGGGAGCCTCGAGTTCAACCCACGCCACCCGGAAGCCCAGACACGCCATTCGAGATCTGGCAGCGTGGGTTCGAGGCACACGAGGGCGACATCCTGGACTCAGATCGGAAGAGGTTGGTCTTACTCCGATCAAAGCTGGGTCCCCCAGCCTTCCAGGTAACCAAAGGCTGCACCATGTACAAGAGCACAATGGAAACTCTTGAGAACGTACAAGCCCCCCATGAATGTGGTCTGTGCAAGGTACCTCCTCAACACCCGAGCCCAGCAACCCGGGAAGACGATTAAGTCTTACCTGGGACACTTGCGTGAGTTGGCCCGGCCGTGTCTGGCTGAACCCAGGGTAGGTGTAGAGGAGGTCAAGTCTGGGATGCCTTCGTCCGAGGGCCACGCTCGAGGGCTATCTGGCAGAAGCTGCTGGAGGACAACATCTAAAACAGCCCTAATCAGGACAGTGGAAGTGGTCCAAACCCTGGAAGCAGCAGCCCTGCACGTCGAAGCCTTCGATTCCGTTTTTCCCCAGGCTCCCTCATGGCCCTCTCACACTGCAGTTGCAGCCCCAGGTTGAGCTGGGGAGGAGAATGTCGCTGCGACAGGCACCCGGCGTCCCTGTAAGTACTGTGGGTTCTGGTGCAGGTCAGATCGACGATCACGCCAAAACTGCCCAGCTAGGAACCAGTATTGTTCCCGATGTGGCAAGAAAGGCCACTTTGCAGAAGTGTGCCTCTCTAAATATGCCGGCAGCTCAGCGGCCCTCTATGACCTCCCTACCTTCCCCGCGGACGCCCCCACGTGTGCGTGCCGGATGGCGCCATTGTCCCCGTGATGACTTTCATCTTCCCCAACTTTGATCGCGTAACATCCGGCCCCACCAGCAACCGTCACAGCGTGTAACCTGAGCATCTGCACCAGCCCTCGCTGAGAACTACAATGACATCACTTCCGGCTCACGGCGTGACATCACTCCTGGCTGATGCAATGACATCACTGCCACTGGCTGTGATGATGTCACTTTCCCCAGCGCAGCGGACATGGCTGGGGAAGGAGGCCAACCACGCAGCGGCTCACCACGTGCCGCCGCCATCTTTGGCCAGGCAGCACCCAACACAGAGGGCCCCCGACGATGTTGAGAACGAAGTGGTCAATACGGGCGATGACCAAGCTGCCCTTCCAATGCTCCCCACGCCTCCGGGTGCTATCAGCAGCCGCACGCCACATCCAGTGATCGATGGCAATGTGGTCAACACAGGTGATGACCAAGCCACCCTACCGATGCTCCCCACGCCTCCAGAGGCCATCGGCTACCGCATGCTGCACCTCACAACCGATGTCGACATTGTCAGCACGGGCAGCCCTATCGACACTCCCCATCCCTCCGGATAACGACGACTCTGACTCCGAGATGGTCCTGGCCGCCATTTCGCTGACCAGGGACATACCCCATGATTTTGGGCGCTCGATGATGGATGTGTGAGTTAATGGGCAGGTAATAAAGTGCCTGTTGGACAGTGGCAGCACCGAGAGCATCATTCACTCAAGTGTGGCCCACACCCTAAGGTTAAAGGTCCACCCCACCACCTGCTCGATTACCCTCACCACCAAGAATAAGACTGTTGGTACCCTCGAGCACTGCTCAGTCGATATAATGGTCATGTCCAAACTCTGCGCACCACTCCTCCTGGGCCTGGATTTCCAGTGCAACCTTCAGAGTGTCACCCTTGCCTTCAGGGGGCCCCAACCTCCACTCACATTGCACAGCACATCAACCTACCAGCCCCGGCCAACCTGCGGCCTCACCACACTGCGCATCACCCCACCGGCGCTCTTCCCGCATCTTGCGCTAGGCTGCAAGCTGATCGCCGCCAGAAGTAGGCGCTATTGTGCAGCATACAGGGACTTCATCAAGGCAGAGGTGTGGCAACTCCTGGCGGAAGGCGTTCAAGAGCTCAGTAACAGGCCTTGGAGAGCCCAAGTCCTAGTGGTGAAAGGGGGAAGTAAGCCGAGGATGGTCATGGATTACAGCCAGACCATTAATCGATACACCCAGCTGGATGCCAACCCCCTGCCGAGATTCGCCGACATGGTCAATGAGATTGCCTGCTACCAGGTTTTCTCCACGATTGACCTGAAGTCGGCATATCACCAAATCCCTATCCACCCATAGGACAAGCCCTACATCGCCTTTGAGGCGGACGGGCGCCTGTACCAGTTCCGCCGGGTTCCTTTTGGGGGTCACGAACGGGGTCTCCATCTTCCAGTGGGAGATGGATCACATGGTAGACCGGCACAAGCTAAAGGCGACGTTCCCATATCTGGATAACGTCACTATCTGCAGCCGTGACCAGCAGGACCACAACGCTAACCTGGAGAAATTCCTCCAGATGGCCACGGAACTGAACCTCACTTACAACAAGGAGAAGTCTGTGTTCAGCACCACCTGCCTCGCCATCCTGGGGTACATTGTGGCCAATGGAGTCATCGGCCCAGATCCGGAAAGGATGCGCCCATTAATGGAGTTACCTCTCCCCCCCCATGCTAAAGGCCCTCCGCAGGTGCCTGGGATTGTTCTCTTATTACTCGCAGTGGGTCCCTCACTTCTTGGACAAGCCACAACTTTTCCCCTCCCACCTGAGGCGCAGGCAGCCTTCACCCGCATCAGGCAAGACATTGCGGATGCCACGATGCAGGCTGTGGGTGAGGACTTCCCCTTTCAGGTGGAGAGCGATGCCTCCGAGGTGGCCCTCGCAGCTACCCTCAACCAAGGGGGGGAGCGCCCTGTCTCCTTCTTTTCCAGGACCCTCCATGGCTCCGAGCTAGGGCACTCTGCCATTTAAAAGGAGGCCCAGGCAATTGTGGAAGTGGTCCACCACTGGTGCCACTCCCTGGCCGGTAGGAGATTCAGCGGGCTGTGGTGTTCATGTTTAACACTTCCCACAAGAGCAAGATAAAGAATGACAAGATCCTGCGTTGGAGAGTAGAGATGGCAACCTATAGCTACGACATCCAGTACCTCCCCGAGAAGTCTAATGATTCCCCTGATGCCCTCTCTCGCACCTGCGCATCTATGCATGACGACAGGTTGCAGGCATTGCATGAGGGTCTCTGCCATCCAGGCATCACCCAGTTGTACTATTTTAAGTCCTGAAATCTGCCGTACACCATCAGGGATGTCAGGGACATGACCGAGGCCTGTCGGGTCTGTGCGGAGTGTAAACCCCGCTTCTTCCACCCCACCCCCCCGGCCCACATTGTAAAGACCACTCGGCCCTTCGAGTGTCTCGGCATGGATTTCAAAGGGTCCCTGCCTTCCACGAACCGAAACGTCTACTTCCTCAAGGTAGTGGACGAGTACTCACTCTTCCCTTTCACCATCCCTTGTCTGGACACCTCCAAGGCCACCGTCATCATGGCCCTGGGGCAGATCTTCACCATGTTTGGCTACCCTGCCTTCATCCACAGCGATTGGGGGTCTAGTTTCATGAGCGGTGAGCTGCGCCAGTACCTGATGGCGAGGGGCATCGCGACCAGTCGCACGACATGCTATAACCCAAGAAGCAACGGGCAAGTGGAATGCGAGAATGGGGTGGTCTGGAAGGCAGTCCTCCTGGCTCTCAGGTCAAAAGGGTGGGCCGTTGAACTCTGGCAGGATGCCCTGCCCGAGGCGCTCCATGCCATTCGGTCACTGCTGTGCATGGCTACCAACGAGACCCCTCATGAACGTCTGTTCTCATTCCCCAGGAAGTTAGTGACTGGAATGTCACTCCCAACATTTCTTATGTTCCCGTGACCGGTGCTTCTGCATAAGCATGTACGGACACACAAGGCCGAAGCCCTGGTGGAGTAGGTTTTCCTCCTTCATCCAAACCATAACTATGCTTACATTAGTTTTGGCAGTGGCAGGGAGGACACCTTCTCAACCAGGGACCTGGCACCAGCAGGAGCACCCACAACACCACGCCACCCTCCAATCCAGGATGACGCTGACCGGGCATACACCCCCATCCCCATGCAGCTATGGGGCACGCAGGGCCTCCTTGACCACCAGGGGCCCACTTCAGCCTTAGGAGGTGAACCTGCCCCCCCCACCCATCCAATACAACCCACATACATTGACCCCGGCCCCCCTGGCCACCTCTCCGCGCGACACCACACGAGCCACACACACCCCTGCCACCACTCCTCCCATTTCCCCTCTGACCAGTGACCAGGAGCCAGTCCTACGATGGTCACAGAGACCCCGGCGGCCGCCGAATTATCTAAACCTGTAAATATTGTGTGTAGCTAGTTGGTGTGATTCCTTGTTACTGCCCCCTCCCCCCCCCCCTTTCGACCCCGGGACAATTTTAAAGAAGCGAGTGAATGTGGTAGTATACCACCAGCCTACTGCAGGGGGCAACCTCTGTACCTGCAGGAGTGGAAGGGGACAGGACAACACACTGAATGGATCAAGCCCCACCCGGTCGGGTGTCAATCACCCTCCAGGATATAAGCCTGTGCCAGCCTCCCAAAGCCTCACACTGAGTTGCTGCAGCCACAGCCAGCCTGGCTCTGTGGAGGTCTTTGTGGATTAAAGCCTGTTGTTCATTCTTTACCTTGTGTGTGTCTGATTCTGTCTAACAGCGCACCACAATATGCATCCTTAAGGTGCGCCTGTGTTTATTCTTTTTACACAGCCACTTCATTTGAGATTTGAATCTTTTTGATGCTATGTCTGCTGTGTAAAAAGCACTGACATGGAATGGGGTGTCATTCCAGTCCCGGCTTTTTTCTGCAGCAAATGTAGTAACAGCGCCGGAATGCCGTCTGAGTAAAAGGGCAATCCGGCATTCCGTGACCAACTCAGGTAAGGATGTGTATGTGTACCGTATTTTTTAAAATGTATTTATGGACAAAAAATGCAAGTGTACTTGGTGCGGTGGAGTGCTAAGAGTTCGCTGTTAAGTTTGGATTTTAAACCTGGTGCTGGATTGCACTGAGAGTTCGCTGTTAATGTTCAAATTTTATACTTGGCGCATAAGATGACTTCAGGTATTGGGATGACATTTTTAACATTCAAGGACTTTTATATGCCAGAATATATGGTATGTTTGTAATTATTTAGGTGTAATTTTAAAAAAATATTTAGCAACAATGTTAACTTTTACATTCACGTCCTTGAATGTCAGCACATTTAATAACTTTGGTAATTAGTGTCAGCTTCTACACCTGACAAAGCTGTGCCCCAGCTATTCCACCAGGAGCATTCCAAGGACCTGGAATTGAGGACAGCGGAAGACCAGGGTGCTAGGACCACATGCAGCAAGGACTGTTCAGCAGGACATAATCCATTGATAAGAGGCTTTAGATCAGTGGTTTTCAAACTTTTTCTTTCCACTCACATATCACCTTAAATAATCCCTATGACATAGATGCTCTGTGATTAGTAAGGGATTACTTAAAGATTACAAGGACTGCTTAAAGACATCTCTTGGTGCCTGCCACATTGACCACAGCCAGTGGGCTGATATCACCTCCAACCGTGCATCTTGGTGCCTCACAGTTCGGTGGGCAGCAACCTCCTTTGAAGAAGACCGCAGAGCCCACCTCACTGACAAAAGACAAAGGAGGAAAAACCCAACACCCAACTCCAACCAACCAATTTTCCCTTGCAACCACTGCAACCGTGCCTGCCTGTCCCACATCGGTCTTGTCAGTCACCAACGTGCCTACAGCAGACGTGGACATACCCCTCCATAAATCTTCATCCGCGAAGCCAAGCCAAAGAAAGAAGAAAGAAACTTAAGGGAAAGGTTGAAAAACCACTGTATTAACAAACATAATTGATCTGTTATGTGCACAGTTTCATAACTCTAAAGGAAATGGGCCAATGACAATTTATCCCAACCAAAATGTTTCTGTAACAATTGGGTCTAGAGCAGCGATTCTCAACCTTTTTTCCCCACTCACATCCTTACTAATTACAGAACACTTATGGCATAGGGATTACTTAAAGTGATATGTGAGTAGAAAGAAAAAGTTGGAAATCCAGTTCTATAGATCAATTCTAGCAGTAGATTTTCCCATGCTCTTTTATACATTGTGCGCATTTTATTCCTGCTAAAATTTTCCCACACTCTTCTGTTAATTGTGTGTTATTAAAAGTAACGTTTGATTGCAAACCGTTGTGTCCAGTCTCATCTTTCTCAAACCTGACACTTTCTCAACACAACAATGAGAATTGCGGGGACCGATGGCGATGACACTAGTTAGCCGTGCAGTGACGGTGATCTCTGTTGGCATTGCTCACCATTATCAGCATGACCGTCTGAATTTCTCCAGCACATTTTTGTATTGCACTAGGCCCCAGCATCTGCAGATTTTCTTGTTTAACTCCAAGCTGAATTTGTACAGAAGTTGTGTTGGGAAATTTTTGTCAATGTTAATTTAAAATGTTCTTTAAGTTTATTATTCAGAGAGTTCTGCGTAACTAGAATGCCTTGCCAGGGGTGGAGGTGGAGGCTGAAACATTAGAGACTTTTAGACAGGCACATGGATGAAATAAAAATAGAGGTTACGAGCAAGTATGGTCTCGCTTTCCTTTGGTAGGAATATATAGATCGGCACAACTTTGAGGGCCAAAGAGCATGTACTGTGCTGTCATGTTCTGTGTTCTATTATAAGGCTTTAGCAAGTTCAAAGCTGTTCTTTTTCAATCTGAAACCAATTATTGCTCAATCAAAAAATAATTGCAATTGGTAAAAATCTGAATGGAACAGAAATTGTTAGACACATTCAGCAGATAAGGGAGCATATGTCGAAAGAGAAACAGTTAACATTTCAGTTGAAGACCCTTCTTCAGTACTGAGAAAGAGACAGTTTTAAGTTTAAGTTTTCAGTCCTGGAACACATAATCCTCATTGCAACTGTGGCCTCATCCTATCAATGATGTAAACTCTGTTTCTCTTTCCATAGATTTGCTGGATGTTTCCGGTGATTTCATTTTATTTCCATCACAAGTATTGCTTAATCTCTTCAGTTTGTCTTGGTGAGACATTGTTTGTTACTGGTAGGAGTCTCTAATTATGCAATCCCTCAGTTTAGAGTAATATCCAGATGAAAGAAAATCTTCTCAGTGTCATGCAGAGGTGGATTTGCAGCTGTAAATCTGGAAGTCTCATCAGACCTTCAATAATTGTCAATAGAATAATAATTTCTTACACATGCGCATGGATTGCTCTCTTGGGATTCATTTTGTTGCCAAGATTAGCAGAGAAAAAGGTAAACAGAAGGAATAAAAACAAATGAGATATACCATCTGAAACGGATGTAATCCACTGGATGTTAGTTGTGGTCTCAGAAATTTTTCTGATGACATTGAGGTTTATAACAAAAACTATAGTTAAACTCTGCCAGTTTATGCAGGAAGAACTGCTTCATAACCTTCCCGGTGGCTGTTAAAGGATACCATCTTCACTGTTGGCTCTGGCTTGTTTTAAGCAGCAGGACTACGTAAGCATGCATTCAACAGATCTTTCACACAGTCTTTAGAATAATGGTAAATTTGTACAGTTGAGATAATGTCAAGAAAAATATCATGAAACATTTTGTCTCAATTATTATTTTGCTAGTTTATCTTATTTTTCACAAAGGATGTAATAGATGATATTAACAAAGTTATGGTGCCAAAGCTCTTTTGGTTCTCTAATCAGTAACCAGGCTCAAAGAATTTGTGCTTGAATGTGAAATTTGCAGCCAGCTATGATTATGTGCTGAGGAATTCCAGCCTTTCTGGAGAGTGGTATAGCCTGAATGACATTTTGGCAATAGGACTTGTTCTTGACTCTGTGGACCTTAGCTCCTTCGAAATAATGAGCTGAAACTCGTCTATATCCTCGTTTAAAATTTGGAACAAAATGAGGATGTTTGGAATCTCAAGCAAAAAGCAAAAAAAAAACTGCCAGTTGTTCAGCCTGAGGAGATCAAACACAATCCTGTTCACTCCACAAGGGTGACTGTGTGCTTCCATTTGTCTTTTAATTTAATTCTGCTTCCCACTCAGATTCTGCCAAGGAACATATTGGTTCATGTTTTTGAACTGGGTAAAAGAGAACAATCTGGAACAAGCATTTTAATGTAATGAATCATATTTTCCTGGATATCTTTGTACAGCCATTTTGTTACACTCATTGTTAAAATTCTGTTTACATTACTCCTCTCCAACTAAACAACTATCTTTAATTTCCTTCATTCCTTCCAAGTGCTGGCCTGAATAATCATAGCTTTGTAGTGGTGTATTTTTTTTCCTTGAAGATGAGAAGTAAAATTGAGGGGATATTATTTATCCCATAAAAGAACCTGCATTTAAATAACACTCTTCAAAGAGATTATAAAACCAAGTAAAAAATTATTGTATGGCATGCCAAAAATTGGTAGCTCTAATTTTGTAATGACAGCTTCACTGACTATGGGAAAAAAAACAACTAAAGATGCTGGGAAATCTGACATAAAATGCAAATACTGTTGGGGGGAGCAGAAATGGTGAAGAAAGCATGTGGAGACTGGGAGAGTAGAGGACGAGAACAGAGGCGAAGGGGTTGGATGGCAGAATGGAAGGGAAGCCTTGAAGGAGGAAGGATGGAGGTTGTTGTAGGAGTCCGTAGGCTTGCAACGGATGTCACAAATTCGCAACACAGATGGTGAAAAGAAGTTCTGAAAGGTAAGAGAGAAGAGGCAGATTCGGACAGTGAGAAACTATGAGGAGGATGATAGTTGTCTGAAAAACTAATTAGATTTTTTAGTTTCATATGAGTGCAGGAAGCAGTTGTCAATATAATAGAAAAAGATTTGAGTGAGAGAGTCCAAGTAAAATTGAACTAAAGACTGTGCCACATAAGCAACAAAAGATGGGCATAGTGTGAACACTTGCAAGTTCCGTTTGCTGAACCTTCGAGCTTTTCTTTTGTTTTCTCTCTCTTAAACCACTCTCATTAGCCAGTCAACCAGATGACTTCATCAACAGCTTATCACTATTGCAGCTGTCACCTCACCCTTTCAGGGATGCTGTTTTCATCATTTTCTGTTTTTATTATACTGATAAAATTTTATATGCCTTAATAAACAGCTTTCACTTATTCATTTGTTCACTTATTTAATTTATTTATTTAACTATGTCCACAAGTATGGTTTGTAAGACATCACTGTTTAATGTCAATCTCAATTGCAAATGGAAGTTTATTTCAGGTTGCATTTTTATTTCCTTAAAACAAACAGGCATAATCAAATGGTGAATGTACTATCACTGCTGACGATCTCCTGAATTGCTGCACCACCATCATGTCAAAAATAAGTAGAAGACGATGGGAGGTTAACAATGCTGAGGTTGGCACAATGGATGACAAGATTAACAACATTTACAAGTCTTCTCCATTGCTCCAATGTCTAGACGATTGCGTCAAAGTGCTTTGAAACATTTTCATGTGGTAGAGAAATCCAAATACCATGTGGCATGTTTCTGTCAGGAGAGGAATTGTTTTCTATTAAGAAATCTTAAAATAGATCTGAATAACCGTAATATACTTGACATGCTGTGCACATGTGGTAGTTTATGCAATTAATGGTAAAATAATTGGTGCAGTGCAACATATTTAAGAAAACAGCATATGTAACCAATTGACATAAAGATGTTTAAAAGTCTGTTACAAATTACTCTAGCGATGGTTGAACTCTAAAGTATATTATTTCACAATCCTTAGATTAAAGCTCAAGATGGAAGCTACGGTTTTACTCTGGAGGAGAGAAACAAGGTTCCTATTGTGAAATCTGTGGAGAAGGTTTCTTATGCTGAGGTGAAGTTCAATGGATTTTAAAAATAAACCTTTTTAGGAAGATTGTTGAATTTTGAATGATCATTATTTTGTTCAATTAAT
Organism: Narcine bancroftii; assembly: GCF_036971445.1. Classification (NCBI taxonomy): domain Eukaryota; kingdom Metazoa; phylum Chordata; class Chondrichthyes; order Torpediniformes; family Narcinidae; genus Narcine; species Narcine bancroftii. Next base: position 290,604,033 of record NC_091470.1, on the reverse strand, counting down.
CAGATGGTATTAATATTGGCGTACTACATTGTACTATATTGACTTAATATCCTCAGGTGTCTGATGCCTTTACCTGAAATTTTTAGTTGCACATTGTGCCCTGCTCCAACCCGTACTGTACTAAAGTCCCAGCTGCATTTTTCTTCTGGGTGTTTGCCAAGTAGCAGGTTGAAGGCTGGTGAACTGGAATTCAGGATATTTGGAACAGAATCAGAATGATCTCTAAACCTTTAAAGATAGAGACAAGGCATTGGCATGAGATCTGAAGCAAAGGCAAGAAAATAATAAATGTCTAGTTGATTTAATTTCATGAAATATTAAAATCATCAGTTAACAGAAAAACACATTCAATTTATAACAAACCATGCACACTTCTATAGAGTAACAATTTTTTTTGGAAACATGGCGACATAAAACATCACTACTGTCATTCAATTTGTTATTTCTTTAAAACATCTGAGTAACTGTAAACTGCACTCATTGGAAATGTCTACAAACTCAAACTTTAAATGATTCACAGTAATCTTAGATGACTCAACTTTTCTGTGTTTATGTAGCAGTTGTTATATTGTGTGTAAAACTTATGTGCATTCCATTTTTTTTAACGTGATTTCACCTAAGATGGCAGGCCTAGAGGTTGGAAAGAAGATTTTTGCGATCAATGGAGATGTGGTTTTCCTAAGACCCTTTCAGGAAGTCGAATGCTTCCTGCAGCAATGCTTCAATAGCAAGAGGCCTCTCAGAGTTCTTCTGAGCACAAAGCCACGCGAGTAAGTGCTTTTATTTCAGTTCATGCGTTGAATAATGCAGTGCGCGCCTCAAAAATTACTTGTTTTCATTCATGAATAAATAATTCTGGATCTCAACCTGTAAATCTTGGACTCCTCAATCATACAAGCACACAATAAAAATATATTTTCAAAAGTTTGGCTTGCCTGAAGTTCAGAATCAAAAAACAAGCAAGTACAAGATATTGTTAATCTGAAGTAAAACCAGAAAATGCTGGAAATGGTTAGGGAACATCTTTGGATAGAGAAAGGCAGAGATATTGTTTGAGGTTCACTAGCCCCTTAACAGTAAGTTGGACAAGCATCTCCAAGTTTTTGTTGCAAAGAAGCTTTAAAACCTCCATCCAATTTGCCCAAATAAAAAGTTGCCGAAACCTCATTGGCATCAGTAAGAAAGACCATTGTAAGCTGCAAGACCAAACAGCAGTGTTTTGTTTAGTTTGAACATCATGATTGGTGCAGACATCAAGGGATGACGGTCCTGTTCATGCTAAACTGTTCTATGTTCCATTCTGTTAATATGGTGTGAAACACAAATGCTGAGATTGTAGTAAAACATATACAGAATGCTGGTGGAACTCGGGTGGTTTTGCAGTATCCAAAGGAAATAAAGATATATCACCAACGTTTTGGACCTGAGCCCTTCTTCAAGGTATAAGCAAAAGGCAGGCAAGCATCTTAATTAAAGATTAGAGATTAACGGGGGAGAATGGGAGGGAAAAGTCCACACCTAACATTCAAAAGGTGTTAATTGGATATAATAAGAGGAAGTTATAGTAGTTGCAGAAGTTATAATAGAGACTTAGATAATTTATCAAAATTCTTGGGACTCTGGGCAGGACCTGGCGGATTGGAAGGTGGCAAATATTATGCCACTATTCAAAAAAGGATGCAGGCAAAAGGCAGAGAATTATAGGACAGCTAGTTTAACATCTGCAGTTGGAAAAATACTTGAAGCTATCATTAAAGAAGAAATAGCGAGGCATCTGGAGCGAAATTGATTCATCATGCAGGCACAGCATGGATTCAGCAAAGGTAGGTCCTGTTTGACAAATTTACTGGAGCTCTTTGAAGATATGTATAATGAGTGTGGTAGATAGAGGGGAGCCAATGAACAATGTTTACCTGGATTTCCAGAAGGTGTTTGAAAAGGTGCCTCATAAAAGACTTCTACATAAGATAAAGATGCATAGAGTTGGGGTTGATGTATTAGCATGGATAAAGAATTGGTTAACCAATAGAAAGCAGGGAGTTGGGATTCAGGGGTGTATATCTGGTTGTCCATCAGTGGTGAGTGGGGTGCCGCAGGGGGTGCTGGGCCAGCAACTGTTCACAATATACTTACTATACATTAACAATCTGGAAGGGGGGGACAGAGTGTAGTGTATCTAAGTTTGCTGATGACACTGAATTGAGTGGAAAAGCAAATTGTGCAGAGCATATATAGAGAGATATAGATAGGTTAAGTGACTGGGCAAGGTTCTTCCAGATAGAGTACAATATTGGTAAATGTGAGGTTATCCACTTTGGAAGGAAAAGTGGACAATCAGATTATTATTTAAATGGCAAGTGATTGCAGCATGCTGCCATGCAGAAAGACTTGAGAGTTCTTGTGCATAAATTGCAAAAGATTGGTTTCCTGGTGTAGCAGGTCTCAAGAAGGCAAATGGAATGTTGGGCTTTATTGCTAGAGGGATTGAATTTAGGAGCAGGGAGGCTACGCTGTAACAGAACAAGGTATTGGTGAGGCTTTTAAGACAAGGTTGGATAGATTTTTGACATGGTAAGGGAATTAAAGGATATGGGGAAAATCAGGCCTGGGTGGCCAAGCCTGCTCCTATTTCTTAGGTTCTTATCAAAGGTGGGTATTGATTTTAGTTCTTTGAAAGGAGACAGAGGGAAAAGGGGAGAGAGCTGGAGGAAGGCAGCAGGGGGAATAAGATGGGGATGTAGTTGGAGGGAGCCCAGATGGAAGATGAGGTGTTGTTCCTCCAATTTGTGGGTGGTCTCAGTCTGGCAGTGTATGAGACCATGGACAGATATGTCAGCAAGGCAATGGGATGGGGAATTGAAATGAGTGGTCACTGGGAGATCCACATTATTGCGGCAGACAGAGCTGAGGTGCTCATCAAAGTGATCTTCCACCCTGCACCCAGTCACTCCAATATAGAGGAGACCACAATGGGAGCACTGCATGCAGTAAATGACCCCTGCAGATTCAAAAGTAAAATATAGGAAGGACTGTTCGGGGCCCTGAATGGTGGTGAAGAAGTAGGTGGAGCATCTCCTGCAGTTAGAGGTGACCTATAGTGGGGAAGGAAGAGTGGACAAGGGAGTCATGCAGGGTGCAATCCCTGTGGAAGGTGGAGAGGGGAATATGTGGTGATGGGGGTCACATAGTATGCACAGGTTAATGGGGTGGTAGGTAAGTACAAGGGGAATCCTGACTTTCTTGCGCATAGGGGTGGAGGGCACAGAAATAGGCCATTCGTTCCTGCTAGTCTGGGCTGAACTTTTATTCTGCCTTGTCCTGCTAATCTGCACCATGTCCCATACCTGTTCATATTTTTCCTCATTGTTAAAATTGAGCCTGCATTCACCACTTCAGCTGGCAGATCATTCCACACTCCCATCACTCTGTGTAAAGAAGTGCATTCTAATGTTTCCACAGGCATGAGCAATCTCTTTTTAAAAAAAATCACATTCCACCTTAAGTAATCACTTTGCCATATGTGCTCTGTGAATTTTTGATTTTAACGAAATCTGATTTAAACATAACAATTTCTCGTAAATATTAGATATTAAACTTTTATGTGAAGACATTAAGCTGAAAAGCTCATCTACAAAATTTGATTAAGACTCCAGGGAGATTAGAAACTTGTGATTCAAAAAAATGCCAGACTTACAAATATCTATAGAATTAAGATTTGGGCAAGCTAAATTTAGCAGTAATCTGTTCAAATGATGCAAAATATCCATTAATGAAGAGATCCTTAAAGCTTTGAATACCCTCAGAAAAATATCGTAATGTAAAGAAGGTTGAAAAAAGTGATTGGATACAATACGACTTGAGAGAGAAAAATTATGAAATGCAAAATGTTTTCTAAAGTGTGCCTAAATTCTCATAGAATATTTAACAATGGGGTTATCTATTAACTTAATTCAGAAGTGCTGAATTAGAAAATTTTTTTGGGGAATTCAACTCCATTGATACACATAATGGGCAGTCAGAATTATTGTGAAAGAAGGACCAAAACATAAGACTTAGTATATTGACTGCCCAATAGTAGAATCTAAAGTTAGGTAGAGCCATTCCACCATCTTTCTTAGATCTCTGAAGAAGATCTTTATTAAGGTGAGTGTGCTTACCCTTCATAAGTAAGATGATATGGCTGAGTCAAGTAAGTAAAAAGAAAAAATTTAGGAACAAATATTGGAACAGATTGAAAAAGACATAAACATTTAGGCAACATATTCATTTTAACAGAATTTTTCTCCTTTACTGTCCTTTTGCTCTTGGTTTTTCCACACCTTGTCTGCCAGAGCAAGCTCATGTCTTCTTTTACCACTCCTGATTCCCTTCTTGTTTTTTTCTGCATTTTTTTACTCCTCAAGTACTTCTTTCTCCTTGTGCCTGTACCTGCTATACACCTCTCTTCTGCTTAAACAGATTCACAATATCCCTCAAACACCAAGGTTCCATATGCCTGTCAACTTTGCCTTTAATCCTGACTGGAATGTACAAAATCTATACTCTAAAAATGTTGCCTTTTGAAACCTTCCTCTTACCAAGTACATCCTTGCCAGAAAGCAACCTATCCGATCTGTTTTCTACATCCTTACTCATTTCCTCAAAATTGGCCTTTCTCCAATTTAGAATATCAACCTGAGGACCTGTCCTTATCCTCAAGGATCTTGAAACTTATATCATTATGATCACTGGACCCAAAGTATTCACCTACACATACTTTTATCACCTCATTCCTTAATAGGACATCCACTATTGCACTCTCTCAAGTTGTAATAATTTAGAAAACTTTTCTGAACACAATTGACAAACTCTAATCCATCTAGCCCTCTCACAGTTTAGGAGTCCCAGTCAATATGTGGAAAGATATCACCGACTATCACAACTTTATGACTTCTGAAGCTGTCTACTGTCTTTATTCATATTTTCTCTGCCATTTCTCGCTGTCTTCATACGTTTCACGTTCCTCAGTTCCACCCATATATCCTCATTAGGTGAGCCCTTTAATCTGTCCTGTCTGAGAATAGCTGTGATATTTCCTGTCGAGCAATGTCTCCTCTCCCCCTTTCATCCTTCTCACTCTATCATGTCAGAAACCTATTATTTCATTGATGAAAAACGTTACCTTTTCAGTAGCATTAATTTGTTTGAAATAGAAAATGAGAGAAGCTTTTATTTTTAATGAACATGTGTACAACGTGAGTACATAGACTATAAGTTTGATTATCTTAGTTGAATTATGATTTAATTTTATTTCTGTGCAGTCTTAAGCAAGAGATACTTTACAATTCAGTGTCTATGAACATGTACATGCCCCTTCTGCTTCCATTCTTCGATTTAACGTCATTGAAATGTGAGCATACCCAATAAATCCACAAGACATAGGAGCAGAATTAGGCCATTCAGCCCATCAAGTTTGCTCTCCATTCATGGTTGATTTATTTTTCCTCTCAACTCCATTTCCTTACTTTTGATCTGTAATCCTTGGCACCCTTGGTGATCAAGAATCTATCAACCTCTGCTTTAATATACCAAAAGACTTGTTCTCCACAACCATGTGTATCAATTCATTCCACATATTGATTGGAATATTGCCCCTTTAGGACTTGGGCCCCCTTCCTTGTGAAGCAGCCATGTTTGGTTGGTTTCTTCCTTACTTCTTTCCTACTGACTCTATTAAAAAATATTTCCTGATTTCAGTCTGTGGCCCACCTTAAATGTGCTGTGGTCCCTGGAAGGGGTGGGGATGGGGGGGGAAAATACTCATATTTTCCTCTTGCTGAGCGTAGAGATAGTATGTGCTGCAGATACAGTGTGGATAAAAAACGTTTGCCTCAGACTTTAGTTAATAATTAGGGATACTTAGTAAAGGGGCCATAATATGACAAAAATATTGCCAGATTTATGAATGAAAGGAATATAAAAGTGTTCAACTTTTGAATATATGATATTGAACAGTAAATTTGGGAAGCTGGATTGCGAGAAACTGTTTTAAAGGAAATACTAGTTAAATGATTGCATTCTGTGATAGAATCCTTGTGTTGAATTTTCTCTTTTTTTCTGGCATTCGCTTCTCTCCTAATATTTAAAACAAGTCCACGGACTCTCACTTTGCCATCCAAGCATGCAGATTGTCCTGTGTAAAAATAGCTTCCTAATTATCTGCTGGGCTCAGGACCGAAAAATTGATTACGTTTTGCTTTCTTTTGATGCTGCATGAGCTGTTGAGTTTCTCCAGCACTTTGTACATTGCTCCACAATCATAGTGTCTCCAGAATTTCCAGTTTCAATCTTAATCATATGGTATTTCCTATCAAATCTCTTGGACCAATGAAACATTAAGACAAATGGCACAGAAACAGGTCCATCAGCCGATCTATTGAGCACTGACCCATTTAAAGTCATCATACACTAACTTTATTTTTACTCTCCTCTCACTTTGAGCAACTGCCCCCAGATTCTAGAATACACTTACACACTGGATTCAACTTATTACAGCCAATTAACTTACAAACCTGCACATCTTAGAATGTAGGAAGAAACCAAAACACCCAGAAGGAATCCACATCCTCTACTTCCTCAGGATTTTGCATAGGTTTGGCATGACATTGAAAACCTTGGCAAACCTCTACAGATATGTAGAGGAAGGTGTGCTGACCAGCTGTATCACCACCTGGTATGTGGGTGCCAATATCTCTGAGCGGAAAGTCCCGTAAAAGGTAGTGGGTATAGTTCATTACATCACAGGCAAAACTAGCTACACCACCGAGAAAATCTACATGGAACACTGCCGTCAGAGAGCAGCAACAATCATCAAGGACCAACACCACCCAGACATGCTCTGTTCTTGCCCCTGACAACAGGAAAGAGGTATCACAAGGCTCATAACCACCAAGTTCAGGAACAGTTGTTAACCCTCCACCATCAGACTCCTAAATGATAAACTCAATCAGAGACTTTTGCACATTATTTATTCCTGATTATTTATTTTATTCTGTATTGCACTGTCAGTTTGTTGACATTTTTTCTTTGTTTACATTTCTCTCTTTTGTGTATGGATGTTTTTTTGAATATAGTTTTTTTTGCACTACCAATAAATAGAAATTCTTCCTGGTCCACAGGAAAAAGAATCTTATGATTTTTTTTGTGATGCCATATGTGGACTCTGACAATAAATCTGAACTTTTAACTTTGATGTCACAGATTTGACATAGGTGATGATAGAAGGCAACAGAATTGCATGCCAGCAGTTGTACCAGCTACCCCATTATGACATCACTCTATCCTTCCAGATGAATTGTCACCACATTAACAGTGTGATTCTACCAGCAAGCACGTTTTTCTAGTTGTATCACTCTTTCATTATTGTAAGATACTGTGGATCACTGTTTTGCCACTCCTCTTTGCAACTGGTCATCTTCAGGATTCTCAAACTGACAGCAATATCTGACAGTAGCTTTTCCAAAATTATTGATCTCGACGCCACATACTCTTTGCAAGCATATTCACAGCTCACTGTGTCCCCATTTTCATTGGACAAATCTAGTATGCATTCAATCAAATCCGTCTACATGTGTGACTTGTAAATATCTGTGAGTCATCATTTCAATTCTACATTCTGTCTCCTCACTCATCTCTCTATTAATAATTGAATCTTTCAATGAAGGATCAAGGCAAAGTGCAAAAAGTAGAACCTGTTTTCCACAGCACCAAGTCATCAAGTCTATGTTTACTTTAGGAGCTTAATACATTGTTTTTTTATTTAACCATATAACCATTTACGGTGCGGAAACAGGCCATGTCGGCCTTTCTAGTCCGCACCATATAACGTGTTGGCTTTCATTTCTGTATATTTTATTTAAACATTTTAAGTTTAACACCTATGCTAATAAAACATTGTATTGTTGATTACTTGACTAAGATTACTTCCAATACTATTCTGTGAAAGCTTTCTCTCAATCTTTATTTATGCTTCTCTCATTGTAAATGTGTTGCTATGCCATAAAACACTGATGATCCAACATCCTTGGAACCAATGAAGTCAAACTAGCAGCTTTTCTATACTATTGGCTATCCCATCACATTTAATTTTTTTAAAAGATATTACATAGTATAATAAACCTTGCAGTCAATTTCAAAGGATTGTGGGAAAGAGAGGCTCTGATGAATTGCAAGGAACATGGGGAAACAAGGTGCTAATGAACTTAAAGGGAGCAAGGAAAATAGATACTCAGTGAGTTTCAGTGAAGTGTAGGAAATGGGGTCCTGATGAATTTAAAGGGAATGTGGGAAATGAGACCCCAGCAAGTTTAATGGAAGCTTAGAAAATGGGGCCACAGTGAGTTTAAGGGAGTGTAGAAATTGAGTTTAAACAGTGTAGGAATGCAGCCTGGGTGAGTTTAAAGCTAGAGGCAAATCACATTTGGTGAACCAGATGGTGAACCATTAGAACTTCCAAAGAATGCAATTGTAGGTTATTGAAAACCACTGCTTTAAAAGTACCTCATTGACGGTTTCATAACACCAAAGGAAATGGGCCAATGACAATTGTTCTCAAGCAAAGTGTTTCAGTAACAATTGGGTCCAGAGCAGTTGTTCTCAACCTTTCTTTCCCCCTCCTCCCCACTCACATATCACCTTAAATAATCCCTTACAGAGCAACTATGGCATAGGGGAATGTGAGTGGAAAGAAAAAGTTTGAAAGCCACTGATTTAGTTTATCCCAAAATTGCATTAATGAGCAAGTGGGTTTTCTTTGGACAGGACAATAAAGATCCCAGACTCTGCAGATGGCCTTGGATTTCAGATTCGAGGATTTGGTCCGTCAGTTGTCCACGCTATTGGCAGAGGTAAAAAGCATTTTGCCAGATGTGTTTATCTTCAGCTGCTTACAAGCACCTGGCTGACAGCTGTCGACTGAGACCAGTGAAAGGTGGACTCTCAGTTACTGTTTACAACCACCTTCATTGCACATTGGTGCAAACTCTCAGCCGTGCATAGCATTGAATGTTTCTCCTTCAAATATTGAAATTTTGAAGCTTGCATGTTATGTTCCATGGCTGCACTCTAATCAACTGACATTTTTATTGATCTTGAAACCTTCAATGGAAAACTATCATTTCAAAAACACAGGGTCAGAATTTATTGTCCTGAAATCCGGTGTTCTGCGGTAGCATTGTAGTGCAAACATTTTATAACCATCTTTCAACATTACTATCAAAAAATGTAAATAATAGTGCATGAAAAGCAAGTCGGTGTCTTTGGTTCATTGATTAATCAGGAATCTGATGGCAGTGGGGAAGAAGCTGTCCTTTTGCCACTGAGTGCTTGTCTTTAGGCTCCTGTATCTTTTCCCCGATGGTAGCAGAGTAAAGAGAGCATGGCCTGGGTGGTGGGGGGTCTTTGAGAATCAAGACTGCTTTTTTAAGACACCGCCTCATGTCCTCAATGGAGTGAAGTCTGGTGCCGAGACTGGTGCCTGTGATGTTGCAGGCTGATTAACAGCCCTCTGGAGTTTATTCTTGTCCTGAGAGATGGCTCCTCCATACCAGGCAATGATGCAACCAGCCAGAATCCTCTCCACGGTATACCTGTAGAAGATTATGAGAGTCTTCGGTGACATACCAAATCTCCTCAGTCACTTCACAAAGTATAGCCGCTGGTAGCCTTCTTTGTGATTGCATCAACGTGGAGGCTCCACTTGCACATGTAACCTAATTTATTTTTATAGAGATTTATTTTCACACAATAGATGTCTTTCAGTAAGAAAAACATAATTTGATCTGAGTAAACTCCTGGTAGCATATGCCCATGGCTGGTAAATCTGATTTGGCAATGTAAGAATGTTGGAAGTTGTTTATATTTATTGCACAGCAATCTTTTTGATCCTGAGTTTCTGTGAAAAGATGTACAACATGAACTTTGCTAGCAAGTGACAGACTATTTTTCCGCAAACTTCACTTGCTGTTGGCTGTACCTGAATTTAATTCAATAGAGGAACAGGAAGCCAAGCTCAATCTGCTAGACGAACTCAATGAATCAAGTGGCATCAGTGAGACAAAGAATGCCAATGTTTCAAGCCAAAATTCTTCATCAGGTCTGAGGGAATTTAGTCCTGATGAAGTTGAAGGTTCACATGCATTCAGTGGAGGTTGAAAAATGAGTCGATCGATCATGTCCTGTTTTAAGAAGTTTGAGGCAAAATATGATCCATTGCTGGCAGATGCAACTTCAATATGTCTTAAAGTTCTTAAACATGAAAATTATGACTTGCTCGCAACAAAAACTGACCACATTGAAATTCATTGTTAGTGCAAGAAGACATCAGGAACAGTATGCACTTAGATTTTTTGCTTTCTTTTAAATTACTTCGTGCCCATTTTATTCCTTGAATTGGTTAGTTTTGTTGGGTGATTCTCCATTTTCACATGTTTGATCTTTCACTCTCTAGTAATTTCATAATTATTATTAATTTCTGTTAGTATCGATTTAATGTATTAAACAAAAATAAGTATTTCTTTGGGATTTTTGAATGACAAAACTAAAATGAGGAAAATTTTCATAAAAAATGAATAAATTAACAAATCCTTTAGGATTTCTGTTTCATTGCCTTCACTGCAAACGGCAGATTTATGTCATCTATTGTCCAGTAGCCAACCACAGAAGAAAAGCATGGGAATAAAGCCTTCATACTATATTATCTTCCAGGCCACCATGGAGATGCCTAGTACATTCTGCCATCTGCAATATACACATGCAAATAAAGTAGCAACTGTTCGTTAGTGACATCATCTCAACTGACTGCAGAGGTGTCATCAGATGACAAAAATCTTTGAATGCAAATGAGTATAGCACCAAGTGGAAGGGTTCTTAATATTAATTCCTTCACGAGATGAAAGCATTTACACATTTAATATTTAGGGATCTCACACTTGTCAAATAATGTTGCCTTTCCTGTGTTCTGACTGACCTCTCTCTCTGGAACTCTGCACTCCGTACTGTATTTTTAGCTGCTGGGTCGATGACTACAATGCTCACAAAAATTAATCCAGATAGTGTGAGGTGATGCATTTTGGAACGACAAACCAGAAGGCTGAGTACAGGGTTAATGGTCATTTACTTAAGAGTGTGGATGAACAGAGGGACCTTAGGGTCCAACTCCAAAGTCATCGCACAGGTTGATAGGATAGTTAAGAAGGTCTATGGGATGCTGGGCTTCATTAATGAGAGGGATTGAGTTCAGGAGTAGAGAGATCATGTTGCAACTTACAAAGACCACACTTAAAGAGTATTGTGTTCAATTCTGTTCACCTCATTATATGAAGGATGTGAAAGCTATGTAGAGGGTGCAGAGGAGATTTACCAGAATGTTACCTGGATTGGAAACTAAATCTTATGCAGCTAGGTGAGCAAAGCTGGGACTTTTTCTCTTTGTAGCATAGAAGGATCAGAGGAGATTTAATAGAGGTCTTCAAGATTATGAGAAGCATAGAGAGGGTGGACAGCTAGCACCTGTTTCCCAGGCCAGGAATAGTAAACACTAGAGGACATATGAACAAAGTTAAGGGAGGGAAGTTGAGGGGAGACATCAGGGGTAAGATTTTTATGCAGGAAGTTGTGGGTGCCTGGAATGCCTTGCCAGGGATGGTGGTGGAGCTGAAACATTAGGGGTACTTAAGAGATTCTTAGGCAATGGATGGAAGAAAAATAGAAGGTAACAGGGTCCTTTTTTTTAAAGGAATATAAGTGTCACCACAACATTGAGGACAGAATGGCCTGTGGTATGATGTAGTGTTCTATGTTCTATCTGTTTAATTGTAAATCTGATGCTAAGTGGCTTAGTTTTGAACTCTATGCTGCCTCATTGCATACTCTTACTGATCAAATGATAAGGTGGAATAGAATAATGTTTATAGGAGGTGAAAGGTGAACTGTTCTAGTATTAATATGTTTCAATTTTCAATTCATTAAATTGCCATATTTAACCAGCATTATTGCTGTTTTATTATGATGTACCTTGTAGAAATAATGAGGGCAAAAGTATTGTGAAATATTGCATCATTCACTGCTGATGCCCAGGAGAGAGAAAAAAGTTGATGCTGAACAACAAATTTTCTGATGCCATTTTTATGTGGTGTAGGAACTGTGGCGGCAGGAGCTGGCCTTCATCCTGGTCAATGCATCATCAAGGTCAATGGGATCAATGTCAGCAAGGAGAGTCATGCAAGTGTGATAGCACACGTCACAGCCTGTCGAAAATACAAGCGTCCTTCACAGGTAAAAATTTGACTCTTTGGTTCATTGGGAAACCTCTGAAGTTATTGAAAATTAAACTTTGTTTTGAAAATAAGACATCTGAATCAAGCAAAGGCAAATGTACAAAAAATGGTAGGGATTGGTCGAGGGCCAGAGCACTGAAGATTTTAGGACCCAGCGACAAACAATAAAAATGGGAAAAAGAAGATTTTGAGAGAAAACTTGCATTTGATGGCCAAATAAGCTGGAAGATTTTCTGTGGATACATAAATATAGACAATACTTCCCTTTTTCTAATATATCCTGATTTCAAATTGTCTTCTTCCAAGGCAGAGTACTCATCCATATTTTGGAGGGCCACCTCTAAAGGGTCCGCTAACTCAACCACCTTTCTGCAAATTGAGCTCACCTTGCTTTAATAGTCTCTGGCAGATGTAACTGGGTCTTATGCCACGACTTAGGCATCTCTAATCAGGCCATCTGTGTTCACTGTGGCCATCACAACCTTTCAGTCGCACGCCTGTCCAAGGGCTTGCAGGGCCCGAAGGTAGTCAGCACTTGATTTCCCCGGATCGCTGATTACAGGTAGCCAGGAGGTGCCTCATGTAGACCTTGTTTACCTTCCCCCAGTACTGACTTTTCAGAATGTCCATTGCTGCCGGGTATATTTGGGTGTCCCTGATCATGAGTATACCAGGAGCCCGACCTGGGAATTCAACACTTGCAGCTTTTCGTCCTCTGATCGGATGATATTGGAGGAGGCCTGCAGGAATGCTTCGAACCAATGCAGCCAGAGTTCGAAGCTGTTGGATGCGTTGGGTGATTATGGGTCAAGTTCCAGCTTTTTTTGCCTCAGGATCTGCTCCATTATCAAAAAAACTGTAGTTAATAAAATTGATGAACCATCAATAACTTCAAAGACTAGAAACTGATAGGCTTTTATTCATAACAGAATGATGTCTGTCCATGCTGGTTGTCGACACTGAACTGAGGAGGGGACTGTGACACAGTCACCTTTATTCAGGTGTCAGTGAGAGGAGCTTCAGGCACAGTTAGCAAGGGGCGTGTCCTAGTACATCCAAACATATATTCAGTGGTTTCTTTGGCTTGGCTTCGTGGACGAAGATTTATGGAGGGGGTAAAAGTCCACGACAGCTGCAGGCTCGTTTGTGGCTGACAAGTCCGATGCGGGACAGGCAGACACGATTGCAGCGGTTGCAAGGGAAAATTGGTTGGTTGGGGTTGGGTGTTGGGTTTTTCCTCCTTTGCCTTTTGTCAGTGAGGTGGGCTCTGCGGTCTTCTTCAAAGGAGGTTGCTGCCCGCCAAACTGTGAGGCGCCAAGATGCACGGTTTGAGGCGTTATCAGCCCACTGGCGGTGGTCAATGTGGCAGGCACCAAGAGATTTCTTTAGGCAGTCCTTGTACCTTTTCTTTGGTGCACCTCTGTCACGGTGGCCAGTGGAGAGCTCGCCATATAACAGGATCTTGGGAAGGCGATGGTCCTCCATTCTGGAGACGTGACCCATCCAGCGCAGCTGGATCTTCAGCAGCGTGGACTCGATGCTGTCGACCTCTGCCATCTCGAGTACTTCGACGTTAGGGGTGTAAGCGCTCCAATGGATGTTGAGGATGGAGCGGAGACAACGCTGGTGGAAGCGTTCTAGGAGCCGTAGGTAGTGCCGGTAGAGGACCCATGATTCGGAGCCGAACAGGAGTGTGGGTATGACAACGGCTCTGTATATGCTTATCTTTGTGAGGTTTTTCATTTGGTTGTTTTTCCAGACTCTTTTGTGTAGTCTTCCAAAGGCGCTATTTGCCTTGGTGAGTCTGTTGTCTATCTTGTTGTCGATCCTTGCATCCGATGAAATGGTGCAGCCGAGATAGGTAAACTGGTTGACTGTTTTGAGTTTTGTGTGCCCGATGGAGATGTGGGGGTGCTGGTAGTCATGGTGGGGAGCTTGCTGATGGAGGACCTCAGTTTTCTTCAGACTGACTTCCAGGCAAACAAAAACTAACATCAACAAATAAGGTACTGATCCACTATGTTCCTAATAAAGAAGTTACACTAGCCGTGGATGCTTCACCAGTGGGACTAGGAGCGGTACAATCCCAAATCACAGAAAAAGGTGAGCAACCAGTAGTATATGCTTCACAAACAGTAACCACAAGCGAATGCAACTAAAAAAAGAAGGATTGGCAAAAATCTTTGGTGAAAAGGAAATTCCAGCAATATCTTTCTGGAAAAAAATTCACCCTGATCACAGACAACAAGCATCTTGGTTTAATCCTGGGGCCACACAAAGATATACCAGTATTAACTATGGCCCGAATTCAAAGATGGGCCATGCTACTAGCAGCGTATAACTATGATATAAAACATAAACCAGGAGCACTCAACAGCCATGCAGAAGCCTTATCATGCATGCTGCTACGGAAGACAGAACAACAAGAAGAAATTATTAAATGGACAGAAGAGGCAACAGCATCAACCAAGAACAACTTCAACATCTGCCCATTACAGCCCAGATGATCGAACTGGAAACTCGAAAGGAGGCAACATTAAGCAAGATCATATACTTCACCCTTAATGGGTGGCCCAAATCTGAAGTAATTCCAGAAGATCTAAAACCTTACCACACACACCGCCATGAACTATCAGTCGAAGTAGACTGTTTACTATGGGGCACCTGTAAAGTTATTCCAACCAAATGGCAAACTACCATGTTATCAGAACTACACCACAACCATCCAGGAATGGTTCAAATGAAGGCACTGGCCTGGATGCATGTCTGGTGGCCCTCCATAGACAGAGACATTGAAACAATAGTAAGAGAATGCAAAGTATGTTAGTCAATGCAGCCAAAAATGCCGCAAGCCGAAGCTAACCCATGAAAATGGCCATCCAAACCCCAGCATCGGATTCAATGTAGACTTCGCTGAACCATTCATGGTTGAGACTTTCCTAATAGCAAAAGACGCACACTTCACAGCTGAAAAATACCAAAGCAGATCCTACAATTGACTGTCTACGAACTATCTTTGCCCCTTATGGATTTCCTCATGAATTAGTTATGGACAATGAGCCCTAATATACATCAGAACATTTTAAAAAATTTATGCGTGACAACAATATCAGACATATTTTGTCCGCAGCCTTATCACCCAAGTACTAATGAGGAGGCAGAATGCTTTGTACGAACATTCAAAAAAGCAATAAAAACAATTAAATTCCTAAATACCTCCTGGACACACAAAATCACAGATTTCCTAGTTGGATGCAGAAACACACCACATTCTACCACAAAACGCACCCCAGCAGACCTAATATTTGGCCGCAACCTGCGGACCAGGCTGTCCGCAGTTCTTCCAAATCTGGGTCTCCAATTGCAAAAAAAAAACCAGCATTGCTACAGACCTCACCTGGAAGATTGGAAGTGGGCAAGAGAGTTCTGGTACAAGATTATAGACAGCATAAAGACCCATCAGTGGTAGGAGTTATGTTACAAACATTGAGCTCTGCTCAATCTCTGTTCTAGTGGGGGACAGATTGTGCAAGTGACACATTGAACGTTTACGAGTATTGACTGACACTAAGGTCCATGAAGTGCTTCATGAACTGGAGGAGGTGGAACCAGACCTGCTGTGGCCTGCCCCAACCATCCCACCTGTCAGATCGAGTGAGGTAGGGGGGCAGAGACAATCGCAGAACCGACCAGTCCAGTGAAGAATCCAGTAACTGAGACACGCAGCCAGGAGGGCAGTGAAGACGGGCAGTCGCCACTGAAGGTCAGCAAAGGCAGGCAGTCACCGCCAACTCGACAGCCAACCCGAGTATCTATGGGTCCCGAGCAAAGGCCGGCACAACAAACCATGCTGAGGTGGTCCAAAAGAGAAAGAAGACCACCTGAATGCTTTAAGGACTATGTGACTTAATTATTATTAAATACTTCCCCTTTTATAATTATAATTACTCATGAGATGTATTCTAATCCTCACGTGTAGTCCTGGGCCCAATGTAATTTTATTAGTTCAAAGGGGCCCAGTCAGCATTTATCACACGGAGTGGGCGGGGGGGAAGAGTATTGGGTATAAGCCCACCCTCTGCTGCACATTATGACACCTACGTCATGATGTCACCCTTCCATATATATAAAAAACCCTGTGCGTCAGTAGCCAGGTTAGTCTAATAGAAGTAAAGGATGAGAAAGCTGCATGTCTCCGAGTCTTAATTATGTGAGTGCATACACAACAGTAACCACAGCAGAAGACCGGTGAGGGTCTTAACGGCTGAGGGACCCACATAAGTTGTGAGTGACTTGTGGTCGGGGCACCCACACAGGCTGTGGGCTGCTGGAGTGTGGCTCATGGCAACCAGGAATTGGAGCCGGAATTTAAGAGAGTGATGAAGACAAGAAGGGCTCCCAGAGGGCCTCAGGTGCTGAAGCCTTCCTGATTGCGTTGGAGAATTGGATCTGGAGCTCAGGTTGCAGGTGGATTGAACAGGAGTCTGTGCAACTATGGGAGTGCTGGAGGGGATTCAGTGACTCTGAAGGAACTTTCTTTTGTTTCTTTATCTCATACTGTAAGGGACACCGAGTGACACTAACGGCAACTCTTTGTGTGCCTTATGGCAGACAGAAGGTAATTTTGTGTAATATTACGTTTTGTACTATGACATGACAATAAAGGACTCTTGAATCTTAGATAACCATCTACTTTTTCATTCCTTAATGAAGTGGATAACCTCACTCTTCCCTGAAATAGTATGTGGCCTAATTATGAAGGGGTTGGAATTTTAGGATGAGGATGTTTTGTTATAGTTGGAGTCAAAAAGGCCATACCTGGAATATTGTTCAGTTTGGGCCCTCTTAAGTAAAAAAGGAATATGGTTGCATTGAAGGCAGTCCAAATGAAATTCACCAGGCTAGTCTAACTTATCAAGTGAAGCTAGACAGTTAATATCTGTATTCCTTGGAGTTTAGAAGAATGAGGAGTAACCTTTGTTGAACACATCAGATCCTCATGGGGATTGAAAGGGTAGATGTTGAGATATTTTTCACTTGTGCAAGAGTCACAATTAAGGGGGCATAGCTATAAAGTAAGGGTCTGATCATTTAAAATTGAAGTGTGTAGTAATTTCTTCTGTCAACAAGTAGTGAATTTTTGGAATTTTCTGCCCTAAGGACATCATATTTATTTATGGTGGCAATAGATAAATATTTGAATGGTCATGGAATTGAAGGTGAGGGGGAATTGGCAAAGAAGAGGATTGGAGTCCAGGATAGATTAGCCATGATCACTTTGAATGAGAGGTGGGCTTCAGAGATTTGGTGGGCTACTGCCTTTTTTTTGTGTCCTATTCAATGAGAAAACACCATAAAAGCATGGCTAGAAATCCCAGAGGGGATAAAGCATTAGCAGCTTGTATTATAAGGCTGTGTTGCCAAGGTCAGAGGCGGTGGTGGGGAGAGTTTTGCCTGTGATGTACTGGGTTCTGTCCACTACCCTTTGCAGCCCTTTCTGCTCAGAGGTACTAGTGCCCCCATACCAGGCCATGATGTAGCTGGTCGGCACACTTTCCACTACACATCTGTAGAAGTTTGCTAACGTTTCTGATGACATACCAAATCTCTGAAAACTGAGGAAGTAGAGGTGCTTATGTGCTCGCTTCATGATGTCATTAGTATGATGGGTTCAGGAAAGGTCCTCTGAGATGATGACCCCTAGGAATATATCATAAATCTGATTACCCTCTCCACCTCTGATTCCCCAATGATCATCGGAATGAACACCTCTGGTTTTCCCTTCGTAAAGTTGACAAGCAGTTCCTTGGTCTCAGTGACATTGAGTGAGAGGTTTTTGTTTGTACACCATTCAGCCAAATTTTCAATCTCCCTCCTGAACGCTGACCCATGATTATGCAACATCTACTAATAAACATTCAGAAATATATGATAATTTATTAGTATAAATGCAATTTACTATTAAATTATCTTAATATCTCAATATCTTACAACACATAAAAGCCAGCCTTCCACCCACCTTTGATCCATATCAGTTTGCCTATAGGGCAAACAGGTCTACAGCGGATGTCATTATCACTGCTCTTCACACTGCACTGATCTACCTTGAACACCAGGGGAGCTTTGTGAGGATGCTTTTTATAGACCAGCTCTGCCTTTAACACTATCATCCCAGACAGACTGGTTACAAAACTTGCTGAATTAGGATTTTCCCAATCTATAAAGGACTTTCTAATGAACCACTCTCACACTGTTAAAATAAGCACTCATCTCTCCTCTACCCATTTCCTCAGTACCAGCTCCCCATCCTCTATTCCCTCTATACCCATGATTGTGTCTCCACATATTTTACCAACATCATCATCAAGTTTATGGATGACACAACTGTGATTGAACTTGTTTCAAGAGGAAGCAAGACAGCCTACAGGGATGAAGTTCAAAAACTGACGGCATGGTCTTAAGAGAAAAATATTGTCTGGAACTCCTCAAAAACAAAAGATCTTATAATAGACTTAAAGAAGAACAGTACAGTTCCAGACCTAACGGGGACTGTGTGGAAAGGATCACTGCTTTCAGGTTTCTGGGTACGCACTTTGCTGAAGATCTCACTTGAACTACCAATACCATTGCAGTAATTAAAAAGGCACAACAACGACTCCATGCCCTGAGGATTCTCAGGAAAATCAAGCAGCAGGAGAAACAGCTGGTGTCCTTCTATCGCTCCTCCCTTGAGAGTGTTCTGGCCTACTGTATTCCTGCGTGGTTTTCCAGCTGCTCGGCAACAGATAAGAGGGACCTTCAGAGGGTCATCAGTATGGCCCAGAAAATTATTGGCTGCGCACTCTCTTGGAGGATTTATACTGCTGTCGCTGTCATAGTAGAGCTGCCAAAATCCTGGAGGACCCTAACCACCCTGGTCATCATCTGTTTGACCTGCTGCCCTCTGGTAAATGTTTTAGTTCCATTAAATCATGGACAAACTGACTTAAAAACAGTTTTTAACCGCAGAGCAATGCATGAACTGAATACTGTCAAACATTAAATATTGTATTGTTTTATTGTGTTGTTTTAATATTTTACTCTTTGATGTATGTGTGCACTGTCAGGATGTGCAATTAATTTCGTTGGACTTGTGCAATGATAATAAAGGTTATCTTATTTCACAAAAATACAAGCATTGGATGGCATTTTTAATGCTTAGTGGCAGTTTTGACTTTTAACTTGATATTGATGAATGTGTGACACTGTATGCTCAGTCACGAAGGTATGTGGCTTGATGGGAACCTGAAATTGATCCTGTTTTCTGTGCTTGTTGCTCTGTCCCATGATACGATTGAGGTTACAGGTTTGTGAGATATTGTTTAAAGAATTTTGATGCAATGACTCATTTAGGCAGTAACCCCAAAAGACATGGTATGCCAATTGTAGATGAGGAGCTGATTAAACAATTAAGTTTGGGCTACAAGATGTTGAGCAACCCAAGCAAAGTCAATCTAACTTGGCAAGACTTTATGGATTCAAACTTCGCACAGGTAACAACCTCAGGATTGAACCTGAGTTAGTGGATCTGAGAGGCAGAAACTGTGGTACTTGTATGACTGTGATGCCAGTGTACCAAGATGCTATGCAAAGCACAGTACAGTACTTAACTATCATCTTCTAGACACGGATCTACAAACTGTGGTTAAAATTCCTTCCTTTTCAACAAAGTATAATGAGTTTTATAAATCACAAACTTTGGCGTGATAATATTCTTTTGGAATAAGATGAACTAGGAGATCGAGAAATTATTAGCATCTGAAAATAAGGGCTACGTGTTGTCTTGTACAAATTCTGCTCACTGTCCACTGGTTTGCAGCATTCTATTGTGCATGGTCCCACAAACCAAAGGCAATAAACAATGCTTGTATGTATTAACTCATGCGAAGGCCTTTCCTTGATTAGCTTCACAAAGCAGAGTTCAGATTGGAAGCAAATCTTAAAATTTTATCATTTTGTTAACAGTCAGGAAATGTGAAATGGCAATGATAAAATTAATTGTACTCACACAAGAACTTTTGTTTTGGTTATATAGCAAGATTCCATTGAGTGGGTGTATAATAATATTGAGAGTGGTCAGGAGGATCTTCATAAATTCTGCTTAAAGGGCCCAGCTTCAGGAGGAAGAGACACCTGTGTGCAAGATGGATTTAATGAAGGTAAATCATAGTTACATGTTAATGAAACTGAAAACAGAAAATACTGTTAATATCAGCAGATCAGGCATGATTTGTGGAGAAGTAAAGGGAATTAACATTTCAGCTACTTTTTATTTGAATATTAACTCTATTTCTGTTTCCACAGACTGAAGTCCTACTGACTTCTCCCAGTACTTTGTTCTTGTTGTTTAGATGACATCAGAGTTTGACACTTTCTTCACACACGTTTTTAAAGTATTGTATTCACTGGCGTCACTAGGGAGTGTGGGGGGTTCAGACTGCACTGGGTGACATAATCAGAGAGGATGACACCAAAATGACTGTCTATAACATAACATAATATAACATAACAATTTACAGCACGGAAACAGGCCATTAGGCCCTTCTAGTCCGCACCGAACCAAACACCCCTCTCTAGTCCCATCTCCCTGCACAATGCCCATAACCCTCCATCTTCTTCTCATCCATATACCTGTCCAACCTTTTCTTAAATAATACAATTGACTCCGCCGCCACTATTTCTCCCGGAAGCTCATTCCACACGGCTACCACTCTCTGAGTAAAGAAGTTCCCCCTCATGTTACCTCTAAACCTCTGCCCCTTAATTCTTAACTCATGTCCTCTTGTTTTAATCTTTCCTCCTCTTAATGGAAATAGTCTATCCACATCCACTCTGTCTATCCCTTTCATAATCTTAAATACTTCTATCAAATCCCCTCTCAACCTTCCACGCTCCAAAGAATAAAGACCTAATCTGTCCAATCTCTCCCTATGCTCTAGATGCTTAAACCCAGGTAACATTCTGGTAAACCTTCTCTGCACTCTCTCCACTCTGTTTATATCCTTCCTATAATTAGGCGACCAGAACTGCACACAGAACTCCAAATTAGGCCGCACCAACGTCTTATACAATCTCAACATCACCTCCCAACTCCTATATTCCATGCAATGATTGATAAAGGCCAGCATACTAAAAGCCTTCTTCACCACCCTATTCACGTGAGTTTCTACCTTCAGGGAACGATGTACCGTTACTCCTAAATCTTTCTGCTCTTCTGTATTCATCAATGCTCTCCCATTTACCACGTATGTCTGTTCTGATTCTTCTTACCAAAATGAAGCACCTCACACTTATCAGCATTAAATTTCATCTGCCATTTTTCAGCCCACTTTTCTAAGCAGCCCAAATCCCTCTGCAATCCTTGAAAACCTTCTTCATTATCCACTATTCCACCTATCTTAGTATCGTCTGCATATTTACTAATCCAATTTACCACCCCATCATCTAGATCATTAATGTATATAACGAACAACAATGGGCCCAATACAGATCCTTGAGGCACACCACTGGTCACCGGCCTCCAACCTGGCAGACATTTATCCACTACCACTCTCTGGCCTCTCCCTTTCAGCCAATGTTCAATCCATTTGACTATCTCAAAATTTATACCTAAAGACTGCACCTTCTTAACTAACCTTCCATGTGGTACCTTATCGAAGGCCTTACTGAAGTCCATATAGACAACATCCACTGCGCTACCCTCATCCACAATCCTAGTCACCTCTTCAAAAAATTCAATCAGATTGGTCAAACATGACCTTCCTCCCACAAATCCATGTTGAGTGCTCCTGATCAGACCCTGTCTATCCAGATGTTTATAAGTACTATCTCTAAGGATTTTCTCCATTAATTTACCTACCACAGACGTCAAACTTACAGGCTGATAGTTGCCAGGCTTCCTCCTTGAACCTTTTTTAAATAACGGAACCACATGCGCAATGCGCCAATCCTCCGGCACTATCCCCATATCTAATGACATTTGGAAAATTACCGCCAGAGCCTCTGCTATTTCCTCCTTCACTTCTCTCAATGTCCTGGGGAAGATCCCGTCTGATCCCGGAGACTTATCCACCTTTATATTCTTCAAAAGCCCTAAAACTACATCTTTTGTAATCTCTATATTCCCCATATTTACCCAATTTGCTTTTTTTTATCTCACATCTCCCAATATCCTTCTCCTTAGTGAATACCAAAGAAAAGAAACTGTTCAATATCTCCCCCATTTCTCTAGGCTCCACACACAGTTTTCCGCTCTGATTCTCTAAGGGACCAATTTTGTCTCTAGCTTTCCTTTTACCATTAATATATTTGTAGAACTCTTTTGGATTAGTTTTCACCCTGCTTGCCATAGTTTCCTCGTACCTTCTTTTAGCTTTCCTAATTCCTCTCTTAAGATTCCTCTTACATTCAATGTATCTTTCAAACATCCCCTTAACTCCATGCTTCTTATATCTAATGTATGCCTCCCTTTTTCTTCGAACCAAGTTTCCAATATTCCTTGAAAACCACAGCTCTCTCAAACCTTTTGCCCCTCCTTTTAACCTAACAGGAACATAAAGCTTTTGCACTCTCAAAATCTGATCTTTAAAAGACTTCCATCTCTCTACTACATCCTGCCCATAAAACAAATTGTCCCAATGCACACCCTGCAAGTCCTTTCGCATCTCCTCAAATCTAGCTTTTCCCCAATCAAAAACCTCAACCCTTGGCCCTGACTTCTCTCTTTCCATAATGACATTGAAGCTGATGGCATTATGATCACTGGACCCGAAGTGCTCGCCAACACTAACCTCTGTCACTTGACCCATCCCATTTGCCAACAGTAGATCTAACACTGCTCCTTCTCTGGTTGGCACCTCTACATATTGTTGTAAAAAACTATAAAATTTTTGTGCAGTGTTTCAGCAGAAATTTATTATTTTTTATATTAATATCTCTATAGTTAGTTATAACATCAAAAACATTGTTCATAATCCCAGCTTGCATATATCAAAATACCTACAAGGCTAAAACTCTGTGCAAATTTACTTTTTGAACCATCTAATGCGCTCTAGTCAGAGCTGTCTTTATTGCCCATTTACAATGATGTTTCGACTCATGTGGTTTTGTTGCACGCGCTACAAGCACGTGGTGTTTTCATTGCTGCTGGTGTTTTTATAATCACTGCTTTTGTCAAATTTTCTGTGTTGTAGCTACAATATTGTGGTAATTAATACTAGGTAACCCAAACCCTAGTGACGCCACTGCTGTATTGTTTCTTTTTTTTTCCAAAAATGCTCGTTATTTTGTAGCAATCCTGTGACTGACTTTTTTTCAGTTCTATTATCTCTCCCCTCATTAATGCACTCCTTTCATTTGCATCATCTATTGCCCCAAATTCAATTACATTTTTCTGAGATGTGGTGCTTTTGTAATTGAACTGTCAGAAAATATAATTGAGCAATGCAAGAATAGCCTTGATTGAAATTTTGACTTGAGATTTTCATTGATTTAGCTGAGTTCAAATTGTGCAATAGTGTTTGCATCAGACTGCATGTTGTCAATATGAGGTAGTTCGAGCCGATAGTCTCTTAGTCCATGGTCAGTGTTTGTGCTGCAGCAAATGTATTAGAATACCATGCAATGTATCTTCCAGTGTATGCATCTATTGCCGTGAACTTTCAGATATTGGTTAAGTGGCCAAGGTGGCAGAGTATCAAGATTAAAAATCTGGTCAAGCAGAAATACTCCAAAAAAAGCTCAAAGCATTTAATTTCCTGCATTAGACATCTCAACTGATTTGTAATCTGTAAACTTTTCTCTAAGAGTTTAGTCTCAACTTTCCTCAGTCCTGCTGAAGATTTTCATCTTGAAATGTCAACCATTCTATCTTTCCCTCTGTTTCTGCTTGAGCTGCTGAGTTCCTGCAGCAGATTGTGTTTGGCATCAGATTCCAGCATCTGCAGCCTCCTGTGTGTCTCTTATTAACATGCCTGCCTTTTGATATCTTCAACATTTCAGTCTAACCCGGCATGGTACCCATCTGTTTCAAACAGGCTTCAGTCGTACTGATTCCCAAGAAGAGTGTGATAACCTACTTCATCCACAGTGAAGAAGTGTTTTGGGAGGGAAGTGTTGAAGCATTTCGGCTCCTGTCTGAGCGACAATATGGATCCATTCCAATTTGCATACTGCAGCAGCAGGTCTATGGCAGTTGCCATCCCACTGGCTTGACACCAAACCCTGGAACACCTGGACAGTAAAAGATACACAAATCAGGATAGTTTATATTGACTACAGTTTGGCATTCAACACCATAATCCTCTCAAAACTGATCAGAAAACTCCAAGACCTGGGCCTTAATACCTCTCTGTATAATTGATTCCTGGATTTCCTCACTTACAGACCCCAATCAGTACAGACAGGCAAAATATCTCCTCCACAATCTCTACCAGTACTGGTGCACCACAAGGATGTGTACTTAACCCCCCTGCTCAACTTGCTTTACATCTATAACTGCATGACTCAATGCATTAGCACCACCATTTACAAATTTACTGACAATACCACAGTGGAGGGCTATGTATAAAGGGGAGATGAGTCAATAAACAAGAGGGGGATTGAAAACTTGAATGAATGGTGTACTAACAACATCTCAATATCACCAAAACCATGGAGCTGATTGTAGACTTTAGGAAGGAGAAAAAAAAAACATCTGTGTACAATCCCTGGGGGATCAGAGATGGAGAGGGTGAGCATATTTAAATTCTGGGAAGTGATTATCTTGGAGCAGCTTCCATGAACCCAACAATCCAATGTCATCGTGAAGAAAACAGGTCAGCACCTCTACTTCCTCAGGACTTTGTTGAGGTTCGGTAAGTCATCGGAAACATTGGCAAATTTACAGATGTGTAGGGAAGATGTGCTGGCTGCATTATGGATTGATATTGGGACACCAATACCTCTGAGCGGAAATCCCAGTACATCACAGGGAAACTCTTCCCACCATTGGGAACATTGACATGGAACACTGACTTTGGGGAACAGCAACAATTATCAAGGATCCACTCCACCCAGAAGATGCTCCTATTGCCATGAGGAAAGGTGTAGCTGCCACAAGACTCGTACCACCAGGTTCAGGAATAGTCGCTACCCCTCAACCATCAGACTCCTAAACAGACTCAATCAGAGGCTTATTTAAGGATTCTAACTTTGCACATTATTTATCACTGAATATTCTTTTCAGTATTTGCACAGTTTTCTTACATTTCCTTCTTTATTTCCATTTCTCTCTTTTGTCTTCATTTCTTTTTCTTGAGTTGAGCTTAAACAAACGAACAATAGAAATTCTGCCTGGCCCACAGGAAAAAGTATCTCAGGATTATATGTGATGTCATGTATGTACCAATGGATTTGACTGGATTTATTGCGGAGAGAAAAAAAAAATCAATTGTGTTCACCATATGAAGTGCTTTCATTAGAAAAACAATACATTTTGTTTTACTTTATTTTGAAGTAACTGGATATCAGAATGACACTACTTTTCATTTATCCCCAGAAGTCTTTGATAAATTTAATACAATGGCTTTAATTGATGGAAAGAAAGATCATGTGAGTCTAACAGTTGATAATGTTCACTTGGACTATGGAGTGGTGTATGAATATGACAGTACTGCTGGGACGAAATGCCATGTTTTGGAGAAAATGAGTGAACCTAAAGGATTCTTCAATTTGGCTGCAAAGGTTTGATTGAAAAAAGCAATGAAGAATGTTTATCAACTTTATTTCTAATGTTTAAAACCTTATCAACATGTTTTACCTCATTAAATAAATTGAAGGCCTCACTAAAGCTGGAAAGTTTGGCAAGCTAGCTCCAAATTGCCATCATATCTTGGCAGAAGACACACATGGATAGGTAGGATCTCAGAAGGAAGTAGTTGTTTAGTAGAAGAACCACATTTTGGTGATTTAAAGTCTTTGTCCACAATGTGAGTGTTCTAATGATGTCTCCAAATCAACTCACCACATCTTCCTCATCCACTGGTCAATTACATCCATTGACGTGATTCAGTTAAACACCACTGATTCAAATAAGTCCTTTAAAGCAGTAATTGTTATCTTACTGCATTTTTGGGACAATATGGATACCTGCATATTTAACAATGAATGAACTGAACCTTAGATAATGCTACTTTTGGCTCACAAGTCATCTAAAACATTGAGGAGAATGTTGCAGAAATAGTGCCGGAGGATTGGTGTATTGTTAATGTGGTTGTTTTGTTTAAAAAAGGTTTGAGGAGCAAGCCTAAGGGCTTCGATAAGGTTCCACATGGAAGGTTAGTTAGGTTCAAGTGCTAGGTATTAACTTTGAAATAGTCAAATGGATTCAACAGTGGATGGAGGGGAGATGCCAGAGAGTCATGGTGGATAACTGTTTGTCAAGCTGGAGGCTGGTAGCAAGTGGTGTGCCTCAGGGTTTTGTATTGGGTCCTTTGCTGTTTGATCTTGATGATGGGGTGGTAAATTGGATAAGTAAATATACGGATACTAAAATAAGTTGAATTGTGGATAATGAAGAAAGTTTTCAAAGATTGCAAAAGGATTTGGATTGCTTAGAAGAGTGGGATGAAAGATGGCAGATGGAGTTTAATGCTGAAAAGTGTGAAGGAATAATCAAAATGAGACATACATAGTAAATGGGAGGACATTGAAGAATGCAGTGGAGCAGAAAGATCTATGAATAATGTTTCATCATTCCCTGGAAGGTAGAATCTCATGTGGATAGAGTGGTGAAGAAGGCTTTTAGTATGCTGGCCTTTATAAATCAAAGCATACAATACAAGAGTTGGGAGGTAATGTTGAGACTGTTCAAGGCATTTGTGAGGCCAGATTTGGAATACTGTGAGCAGTTCTGGACACCGAATTATAGGAAGGATGTCAACAAGGTAGAGTGAGTGCAGAGAAGATTTATGAAAATTTTACCTGGGTTTTAGAATCTACATTAAAAAGAAAGATTGAGCAGATTAGGACTTTATTCCTTGGAGCGTAGAAGGTTGAAGGCAGATTTGATAGAGGTATTTAAGATTATGAGGGAGAGAGATAGAGTTGATGTGGATAGGATTTTTCCCTTGAGGGTAGGAGACATTGAAACAAGAGTTCATGAGTTAAGAGTTAAGGGGCAAAAGTTCAGAAGTAACATGAGGGGAAACTTTTTCACTCAGAGAGTGGTGGCTGTGTGGAATGAGCTTCCAGGAGAAGTAGTGATGGCAGGGCCCATTTTGTCATTTAAGGAAAAATTGAATAGGTATATAGATGGGAGGGGAATGGAGAGTTATGGGCAGGGTGCAGGTAGGTGGGACTAGAGGAGAGTACTTGGTTCGGTGCGAACTAGAAGGGCTGAGATGTTATATGGTTATTAATTGTTATATGGTTGTTATATGGTTATTAAATCATAAGGGAAAATAGCAACAAGATTTTTAAACATTTGTGAAAAAATGTGGAGATAATTTTCAAAATTATTCCTGTATATACTTCATAAATTCTCACCAGTAGTTTCTGGACAGGAAACATTTAATGTGAATAGTTTTTAAGAATGCAGAATTCAGAATTTTGTATGTGCATCTATTAGTTTCTATTATGGCATAACAAATATTGGACAGCTCACTTCTTGAGAATAATTGGAGCAATTCCAAATACATGAGATAGATTTTTATCTTGCATCATAAGATTGCATTCAAGTGGGCAATGAACAGCAATTTATTAAATGACATTTGTTCAACAGATCCTTGAGTGCTTGGCTAAGAATGATGAACAGTTTGTAGAAGGTTGTGGCAGGCTACACTGCTTAAGTGAAACACTGCCTCCTGAACTGCATTCAAGATTCCGCATTATGCACAGTGAAAAGATTGAACATATTAACCGAAGAATTATGACCTATAAGAAGGTAGGCCAGTATTTGAGGTACTGAGACTTAAAGAAAGTTATGTTTCATTCGCTTTGGGTGATTTTAATTGTGAATCAAGTGCAAAATCCAGAATTAGGATTTATTGTCATGAACAACTCATGAAATTAGGTGTTTTACGGCAGAATCATAGTGCAAACATGCATATTATAACCATCTTACGATATTACTATAAAAAAATAATAAAAACAATAATATTGCACAAAAAGTAAGGCAGTGTCTTTGGTTCATTGATTATTCAGGAATCTGGTGGCAGCGGAAAAGAAGCTGTTATGTCTCTAGAGTTACTTGTGAGGCTTCTTAAATAACTTAGAGATGCAGGATTTAAATAACAGAAGAGATTTTACTGGCTGATGTCTTCCACCATCTCAGGAAACGGTTCACATACTCACATAAACATATGCCCTACAGTGGTGCTCTACAGTTACTACAGTGAGAAGGTGTATTCTTACGCGGTTACAAAATAGTTCACATTATCCTGATTATATAACGCTGTCTTTGTGGCATTGAGTGCTCGTCTTTAGGCTCCTGTACTTTTTCCCCAATGGTAGTAGAGTGAAGAGGGCATGGCCTGGGTGGTGAGGGTCTTTGTGGATAGAGGCTATTTTTTTAAGACACCACCTCATGTAGATGTCCTCGATGGAGTGAAGTCTGGCGACTGTGATGTCGCAGGGCGAGTTAGCAACCCTCTGGAGTTTATTTTTGTCCTGAGAGTTGGCGCCTCCATACCAGAATGCTCTTCACAGTACACCAGTAGTTCTTTAGTCACAAAGTATAGCTGCTGGTGACCTTTTGTGATTGCATCAACTTGGAGGCTCCAGGACAGATCCTCGGAGATTTTGACACCCAGGAATTTGAAGTTCTTGACCTTGTCCACTACTGAACCCTCGATGAAGACTGGCTCACATCCCCTTGACTTCCTCCTGAAGTCCACAATCATCTCCTTGATCTTGCTGACATTGAGAGCAAGGTTGTTGTCATTACACCCGTCGACGAGCTGATCTATCTCCCTCCTGTACATTTCCTCATTGCCATGTATGATTCTGCCAGCAACTCTGGTGTCATCAGCAAACTTGTAGATGGCATTGGAATTGTGCCTGGCCACACAGTCGTGGGTATATAACGAGTAGAGCAGTGGGCTAAGCATGCATCCTGGGGGTGCGCCTGTGTTGATGATTAGTGAAGAGAAAATACTGACTGTGATCTTCTGAATAGAAAATTAAGCATCTAGTTGCAGAGTGGGGTACAGAGGCCTAGAGTTTGTAGCTTTTTGACCATCACTGAGGGAGTAATGGTATTGAAGGTAACGGCACTTTACTGTATTTGTACACCAACCACTTATGTAACCACTGGGAAGTGAGTTAGCTCTTAAAGTACACTCTCCATGGCTGGTCCCTGATCCACTATCGACAAATTTGCCAAAGATGCCATGGGTTGTATGAAGAAAGGTGATGAGTCAGCATCCAGGATGGAGATTGAAAACCTGGCCATATGGTCCACCAACAACCTTCCACTCAATGTCATGACAATGTCAATGTTTGACTTCAGGAAGGGAAAACCAGAGATATAAGCTTCAGTGATCAATGGGAGATCAGAGGCGGTGAGGTTGAGTAAATTTAAGTTCTTGGGAGTTCTTTCCTGGACCCAACACACTAATGGCATCATGAAGAAAGCACATCAGTGGCTCTACTTCTCCAGGAGTTTATGGAGATTTGGTATGACACCAGAATGTTGGCAAATTTCTGCAGATGTGTGGTGGAAAATGTGCTGACCAGCTGCATCATAGTCTGGTATGGGGACACCAATACCCCTGAGCATAAAGCCTAGTGATGGACACAGCCCAGAACCTCACAGGCAAAA
The DNA here is from genome assembly GCF_036971445.1 of Narcine bancroftii. Classification (NCBI taxonomy): domain Eukaryota; kingdom Metazoa; phylum Chordata; class Chondrichthyes; order Torpediniformes; family Narcinidae; genus Narcine; species Narcine bancroftii. The sequence continues at coordinate 290,573,880 of NC_091470.1, read as the reverse complement.
CCTTCCCCACTATCAAGAACATCGACACGGAATGCTGCAGTTGGAGAACAGAATCAATCATCAAGGATCCATACCACCAAGCACGTGCTCTGTTCTTCATGCTACCATCAGGAAGAGGTATAGGTGCCACAAGACTCACACCACCAGGTTCAAAAACAGCTGCTACCCCTCCATCAGACTCCTCAGCTACAAACTCAATCAGAGACTCATTTGAGGTCTCTGTGCACTTTATTGATTATTTAAATTCTCTTTGTATTGCATAGTCAATTTGTTACATTCTTAATGTTTACAGTTCTTTATTTGTTCACATGTATAAGCTGTGGACAGTTTTATTTGCACTACCAATGTAGTAATTCAGCCTCGCTTGCAGAAAAAGAATCTCAGGGCTGTATGTGATATCATGTATGAACTCTTGACAATAAATCTGAAATTTCCCTTCACCTTTAAAAGGCTGAAATGGAGATGTTGCTGAATCCACACTTTTGAGTATTGTGTGCATTTCCAGCAATCTTGCTGGAGAAAGGGCATTATTATTAGAAAGGGTGAATAAAAGCTTAACAAGGATGTTGCCAGGACTGGGAAGGTTTGAGCTACAAGGATAGGTTGGGACTGTTTCCACTGGAGTAAAGGAGGCTGATGGATGGCCTTATGGAGGTTTATGAAATTATGAGGAGCCGAGATAAGATACATAATCAGTCTTTTTCCAGGTGAAGAGAGTTTAAATTTAAAAAAGAATGGTGGTTATATGGAACAAACTGCCTGAGGAAGTAGAGGTGGGTACAATTCCATCCTTTGGGTTGGTACATGTGGAGGAAGGCAAAGAGGAATATGGGCCAAATGCAGCGAAGTGGAATAAATAGGCACCTTGGTCAACAAGCTGGGAGAAAGGGCCTGTGTCAGTGCTCTAGAACTCTGACTCTAAACTGGTAGGTACAGTGTGCAGGACATCAAAGTGGACTCTTTAAAATTCCCCAGATTCCAATGATGTTTGTGAATGAAATCATGAATATTGTAAGTTTCCCTTGTGCTAGCACACAGGATTCAGGTAAAATGCTTCTCCCCAACAAATTGTGGACCATTATTTTGCTCCACATAAACTAACAGCTGCTGATAAAAGCTATCTTTTGCACATACGCAAATCAAACTTTCCAACAATTTATCCATTTGTCTTCCAGTTAGCACTTGTTCGTCCTTTCCTAAATCCAATAGTTCATCCCAGTTTATGTTAGCAACCTTTCTAAATTTTGTGAAAGGAGAATTATTCATCAATGAATTAAAGTGAATGAGCAATTTAGTTAATAGAGAGGCAGATTTGCATACATCCTAATCCAACATTTATATATGTGCATTATCACAAGAATGTAGCAAAATAATTTCTCTTCCCTTTCCTCTTTTCTCAAGGATACTTAATTTTCTCACATCACCGTTGCTTAAATTGATGTTTTTTTTTGTCATCTGCTTCACTGTCATAGACTAGAGTATGATTAATCATTGTGACAATTCTTTTTAAAATGCATCATTTCATCTGTTATAACATTGAAATACTGTAATTGTTACAATAGTAATTTGTGTCTCAATATTTTTTATCTGTCTAGTTTTCCAGAGTTCTGAGAAACCGAGCCTGGCCAACTTTTAAGCAAGCCAAATCAAAGATTTCTCCACTGCACAGTAGTGATTTCTGTCCCACCAATTGCCATATAAATGTTATGGAAGTATCCTATCCCAAAAATATTGCTTCACTGGGAAGTGCCTTTGGCGTTCAGCTTGACAGTCGGAAACTGTCCTGCAATGACGTTGATCAAAAAAACTTAGATCGAGGTAAGACCCCAAACTTAATGTCACAGGCTTAATGGCTGTGGAGAATCTGAAAATGCAAGATGTGCAAATTACAATTTATTGCCCAAACTTGAAAAACCTTATATTAATTATTTGCATCTTTTGTCTTCCTAGCCAGAAAGTTTTGTTGCTAATTTTAAAGTCTTAAAAATAGCAGGACAATTAAATGTCCAACATTGTTTATGAAATAATTTCAGCAGTAAGATCTAAATAAGAACATATTCATTGTGGAAATGTCTTATTGGACATTAAAATGATATTTGAACAGATAATTTAATAGGGTTATATTTGTGGTTATCTAAGGATGGGAGAAAGGGTGGTGAGGGGTGGACAGAGACTGTGTGGGGTTTGAGAGTTAGAAAGAAGATTGGGTGAGAAATGGGAAATACCTATTGGAATGGGAAGATATGTGACAGAATGTGTAGCAACAGGAAAGAGTAGTAGTTGTTGGCTAAAACAAGCAACACATTATCAGAATAAACAAGAATACACTGATAATCTGAGCAAGAACCTTAGCAAGAAGTAGCGAAGTAAACTGGAAAAACCTTCACCGCATGTTCAAGGAAGGAAGATTTGCTACAAATATGACAGTAAATAGGAAAATCTGCAGATGGGCTAGTGCAGTAAACAAAAGTGCTGGAGAAACTCATTGGGTCATGTAGCATCCAAACGAAGTAAAAGGCATTCTATGTTTTGGGCCTGACCCTCCCCCCCCCCCCCCATCCGACCTCAGAGGAATGTCTGAAATGTTGACTGTCTTTTATTTCTACTGGATGTTGCGTGACCTGTTGAGTTTCTATGACTATGGCACGTTGTTTATGGCTGTGACTGCAACAATAAGTCTCACCAGCTTGAATATGTTTCTATAAATTTTAATTCAGTTGAAGTGTTTGCCACAAATCCTGGAGAGTGTTGTAGAACAGAGTGACCTCGGGACACAGGTGCACAGTTCTATAAAAGTGGTGACTCAGGTGGGCAGGGAGGTGAAGAACTCATTATATTTACTTAGTGAAAATCCTCTGGTACATGAAGTCTAATGTTTTGTCATGCATCTGGTTTTGATTTTTTAGTCTGAGTCTACGTTTGAAGAGCAATTTTCAGTAGATTTCACAGGAGTCTATTCCATGTCTGGAAGGAACTGGAATGAATCACGTGTTGTTTGCTTGCAAAGTTTGAAGATTGTTAACAACCTCAGCACCTCTCTGGATATAACAGATTGCAGAATTGCCTCTTTTGTGTGCTAGCAGATGTATGCAATATGACCTTCTACTGAAAGACTTGACAGAATCAGACCTATACATATTATTAGCCTTTTCTCTAATTCTCCTATTACATAAATAAAATAATGTGTGAAATTAAATATGATCACTTGAGGTGAAAAAAGAGTTTAACGTGTTTGAATGAGAATCACACATGGGTAAATAGACTTAAGCGTTGAATATATTCATTGGTGATGGGATCAGGCTGCAAAATGCTCCACCCATTGAGTTCCTGCAGTAGAAAATTCATGTGCTTGGCAGGCAAATCAAAATTAATGTTTGACATAAATGGAATCATGATCTCACTTTATGGGAAATTATTGTCAATGCCATTGTCACAGAGAGAGTTCAATATTTAGCAATCAGTCTTTCATTTTGTTGTTATTTTGCAGATAAATTGGATCCAGTGGAATACGTTCATCATTGCATCACCACCATGGCAGCTCCATCTGGACACAGCTTGGGTCAGCAAAATGGGCCTGGTCTGTACTTCACTCTGAAGGAAAAGGATATTGTAACTCAAGATGCATACCAGAAACTTCTGAATAAGTTGCAGACAGTTGTGAAAGAATTGGAAACCTACATTGGTCAGATAGATGAGTGAGTTCAGTAATTTCTTACTGAAAAATGTCAAATTCATAGCTTTCAGTTGTTATTAAAAAAATATTAGAACTATAGAACTGTACAGAGCAGAAAAAGGCACATTTGGCCCTTTTAGCCTGTGCCAAAACATTTTTTGCCAAGTCCTACTGACCTACACGCAGTCCATAGTCCTCCATACCTCTCCCATCCATGTACCTGTCCAAATTTTTCTTGTGTTAAAATTGAGCCCACATTCACCACTTCAGCTGGCAACTTGTTCCACACTCCCAGAGCTCTCTGTGAAGAAATTTCCTCTTATATTCCCCTTAAACTTTTTCTATTTCATTGTTAACCCATGTTCTCTGGTTTTTATCTCACCTTTGCTCAGTGGAAAAAGCCTATCTACATTTACTCTGTCTATCCCATTCATAATTTTAAATACCTCTTATTAAATCTCCCCTCATTCTTCTACGCACCAGGGAATAAAGTCCTGATGTTTAACCTTTCCCTGTAACTCAGTTCCTGAAGTTTGGGCAATATCTTACTAAATCTTCTCTGCACTCTTTCTAGCTTATTGATACTTTTCCTGCAGTTAGGTGACCAAAACTGCACACAATACTCCAGATTTGGCCTCACCATTGTCTTATACAACTTGACCATAACATCCCAACTGCTATACTCAGTACTTTGATTTATGAAGGCCAATATGCCAAAAGCTCTCATTACAGCCCCATCCACTGTGACGCCACTTGCAGGGAATTATATATCTGTATTCCCTGATGCCTCTGTTCTACCATTCTCCTCAGTGTCCTACCATTAATCCTGTATGTCTTTTCTTGGTTTGTCCTTCCAAAATCAAACACCTCACACTTGTCTGCATTAAATTCCATCTTCCATTTTTCTAGACTATTTTTCCAACTAGTCTCAATCCCTCTGAAAGCTTTGAAATCCCTTTTCGGTGTTCACAACATCTCCAATCTTAGTGTAATCTAAAAACTTCCTGATCTAATTTCCCACATTATCATCCAGATCATTGATATAGATGACAAACAATAATGGTCCCAGCACAGATCTCTGAGGCACACCACAAGTCACAGGCTGACAGTTTGAGAAGCACCACTAATCTCTAACTTCTCCCGTCCATTGTCAAATCCAATTCACTACTTCACCATGAATACCTAGTGTCTGAACCTTCCTGACTAACCTTCCATGTTGGACTTTGTCAAAGGCCTTACTAAAGTCCATGTAGACAACATCCACACCCTAATTCACTATCCCTAATCGGTTTCTGGCTATTCAAATAATTGTATATCCGATCTCTTAGAACACCTTCCAATAGTTTACCTCCTACTGACATCAGGCTCACTGGCCTATAATGTCCAGGGTTACCTTTGGAGCCTTTTTTAAACACTGGAACAATGTGAACTATCCTCCAATCCTCTGGCACCACACTCATGGCCATGGATATTTTAAATATTTCTGCCAGAACCCCTGCAATTTCTACACTAGCCTCCCTCAAGATCCAAGGGAATATCTCATCAGGCCCTAGGGATTTATCCACTTTTATTTGCTTTAAGACAGCAAGCACTTCCTCCTCTTTAATCTGTATAGGTTCGTTGGCCTCACTTTTTGTTTTCCTTACTTCTCACAACTCTGTGCCCATTTCCTGAGTGAATACTGATGAAAGAAAAACAGTTAAGATCTCTCCCATCGCTTTTGGCTCCGATCAAAGCCGACCACTCTGATTTTCAAGGAGACTATTTTCCCCCATAATATCGTTTTACTCTTAATATTCCTGCAGAACCCCTTAGGATTTTCTTTCACATTGTCTGCCAAAGCAACCTCATTTTTTTTTTAACTTTCCTGAGGGTTTTTTTTTGCATTTTTACACTCCTCAAGTACCTCATTTGCTCTGTTGCCTATACCTGTTATACACTTCTCTCTTCTGCTGAACCAGATTCCCAATATCTCTCAAAAATTAATGTTTCCTATTGCCTTTAATCCTGACAGGTACATACAAACTGTGTACTAGAATGTACAAAGTCTACTAGATTTAGGATAATTTAATTTCTGGTTGTTATGAAATCTTGACTCTGAAGAGTTGCTTGATAATATTCGGAGCCAGTAATTAGTAATGTCTCAAGTTCCATTGAAGATTCCCATTAAGCATAAACATCTCAACAAATCTGACAAATCGTCCATTATAACAGTCACTGTTGGTAAGTAGTTTGTATGTTCTGCCCATGTCTGTGTGGGTTTCCTCTGGGTGCTCCGGTTTCCTCCCACCCTTCAAAACATACAGGGTTAAAGGTCAGTTGGGTACAATTGGGCAGCATGGGCTCGTGGGCAGGAAGGGCCTGTTACCATGCTGGATGTCTAAATTAATTTTTTTAAAAAGCAATAACACTGTTGGGGTGCAAGACCTGATTATAATTGATGTATTTATTAGCACTCTCAACATCTTTGCCACTAATGTGCAATTAAATACATTTTAAAGCATTCTAGAGGTAATCCTCATACTTTACAAGAATAATTAGCAGTAAGTATGAATAAAAATTGTTACAGCAATGCTTCATATACCAGGCGTAATCTCCAGGAATGAACACCAAATAATAATCATCAAGAACTTGAAGCCATCAAAATGAGCCATTGGGAATTCATTGAGCAGTAACTACATTTTACAGGTTGGATTCATTTAAAATCCACAAGCTGCATCTGTTTGAAAACCATGAATGCAAGTATATATAGTATAATTATCACCAACTGATACTTCATCGTGCCACTATTCACGTCTGAACTTGGTTTGTTTTAAACATAAGTTACCTCATAACTTAATGTACTCTCCATGGTCCTGTTGAGAAAGTTGAGTCTTCTCCTTGTCATAAAATTATGAATTGGTGTTATCATTTGCAATGCAGATCATATTAATGTAATAGATGTTGGCAGATTATTGATTATAGATTCCCAAAGATGGGTTTGCAGAAATATCCAATGAACATATCCATTTCAATTTGCCGGGGTAAAACACAGGATTCTGTTGATACCGTGGTTAAATGAAAAAAAAAACACTCAAATGCTGGAGAAACTCAGCAGGTCGAACAGCCCTTCATTAAGGTGGCTCAAGTCCGAAACGTTGGTGATGTATCTTTACCTTTGCTACATAAAGGCACTGTTTGACCTGCTGAGTTTCTCCAGCATTTGTGTGTGTTTTTTTTTTCATTTCAACTTGCTATTGCCCAAGCAGTTGTTACAAAATCAGTTTCCTGCTTTCAAGCTTTTGATTCAGTTGAGTCATCAATATTATATATGTTCTTCAGCCTTATTTCTTCTTGATAATGGGACCACGTCAGTGCATACTCAATATTGATCACCTCATGAGATTCTATAGCAGGACCGCTAAGTGAAATATCTTATGCTGCTCTTGAGGTTGCGTTCTAGGAGAACTGTTGCAGGTAGGAGATGGGAGTGGTTGATTCTCAGCAGCTATTACCTTCTTTTAAGTATGAATAGCATTTGGGAGACAGCCTAAAGGAATAAAGGGCTCAGTGATGTGTTAACTTATGATTGACTAATTAAGCACAATTCTGCCAGAATTTGGATAGACATGGACTGATTATAGAGTGATCTGTGAGGAGTGGAACTGCTAGAAAGGGTTCTAAGAGAGAAATCTATCCACCTTTGGCCAGCTAGAGAAAATTAAGGAGAGCCAGCATGATTTTGTGTGTAGGAAATTATATTTAACGAATGTTAGATTTGAGTAAGACCACTGGTGAGATCCAGGTAGTGGATGTTGTATAGATGGATTTAGCAAAGCCTTTGACAAGATCCTGCATGGCAGACTTTTCTGGAATGCAAGATGACATGGGATCCAAGTGGAGCTGCTCAATTGTATTCAAAACTGGCTTGGTGGAAGGAGTCAGAGTGTAATAGTGAAAGGACCACTTTTCTGATTGTGAGCAGTGGTCATTACTGGGTCTGTGATATTTCTTTTATTGTAATAATGAAACAGGTTCTTTATAACAATTATACTTTATTAGTTATAAACCTCCTTTTTGAATCTACACGTAGCTGCAACAACTTGACTCTGGCTCCCTCTAGTGGTCAGGATTATTCTTTCTTTGGCTTGGCTTCGCGGACGAAGATTTATGGAGGGGGTAAAAAGTCCACGTCAGCTGCAGGCTCGTTTGTGGCTGACAAGTCCGATGCGGGACAGGCAGACATGATTGCAGCGGTTGCAAGGGAAAATTGGTTGGTTGGGGTTGGGTGTTGGGTTTTTCCTCCTTTGCCTTTTGTTCGTGAGGTGGGCTCTGCGGTCTTCTTCAAAGGAGGTTGCTGCCCGCCAAACTGTGAGGCGCCAAGATGCACGGTTTGAGGCGTTATCAGCCCACTGGCGGTGGTCAATGTGGCAGGCACCAAGAGATTTCTTTAGGCAGTCCTTGTACCTTTTCTTTGGTGCACCTCTGTCACGGTGGCCAGTGGAGAGCTCGCCATATAACAGGATCTTGGGAAGGCGATGGTCCTCCATTCTGGAGACGTGACCCATCCAGCGCAGCTGGATCTTCAGCAGCGTGGACTCGATGCTGTCGACCTCTGCCATCTCGAGTACTTCGACGTTAGGGGTGTAAGCGCTCCAATGGATGTTGAGGATGGAGCGGAGACAACGCTGGTGGAAGCGTTCTAGGAGGTGGTGCCGGTAGATGACCCATGATTCGGAGCCGAACAGGAGTGTGGGTATGACAACGGCTCTGTATACGCTTATCTTTGTGAGGTTTTTCAGTTGGTTGTTTTTCCAGACTCTTTTGTGTAGTCTTCCAAAGGCGCTATTTGCCTTGGCGAGTCTGTTGTCTATCTCATTGTCGATCCTTGCATCTGATGAAATGGTGCAGCCGAGATAGGTAAACTGGTTGACCGTTTTGAGTTTTGTGTGCCCGATGGAGATGTGGGGGGGCTGGTAGTCATGGTGGGGAGCTGGCTGATGGAGGACCTCAGTTTTCTTCAGGCTGACTTCCAGGCCAAACATTTTGGCAGTTTCCGCAAAGCAGGATGTCAAGCGCTGAAGAGCTGGCTCTGAATGGGCAACTAAAGCGGCATCATCTGCAAAGAGTAGTTCACAGACAAGTTTCTCTTGTGTCTTGGTGTGAGCTTGCAGGCGCCTCAGATTGAAGAGACTGCCATCCGTGCGGTACCGGATGTAAACAGCGTCTTCATTGTTGGGGTCTTTCATGGCTTGGTTCAGCATCATGCTGAAGAAGATTGAAAAGGATTATTACTAGCACACTATCATTACATCCTCTTTCCTTGAGATGTTTAATCTAACAACATGACACCTGAATATGGTATTCATTTCAATTTAAAGCTCAGCGCAAACGTAAACACAAATATCAGCAGAACAAACTGTAAGTGTACAGTTACTTTCCTTTTAGAGATTCAGCCTGCCAGGTGCTTTGATAATTTGTGTGGATCTTCTTAACATAGTCCCTTGTGTCAGCTCTGCTGATCCACTAAAGTCTAGCATGGGTGGTGTATTCTCTGTTGCTGTGCAGGCTGGATCCTCAGCATTTGTCTCTTGCGTTTTTCAGCAAACTCTTTTGATTCCTCCTCTGTTGACCATCCTCTGTTCTGACAAAGTAGAATCTTGCATTTACTTCTCCAAGAACAGTACCCTTTTTGTGTTGAAATATGACTCTCACCGTGTCATGTTGAGCCAGTGGTCCTAAGCTTCTTGCTGACTTGTCATAGTTTGCTTTTTTTCTCCATTGCAGATGCTTTTGTTTCCGTTAGACATCTTCAACATCTCTGTTGTTGATTGGGTCTGCAGAACAGGGAAATGTGGTGCATAGTCTACGACCCATCAGAAGCTCAGCGGGTGACATGCCGAGTTCAAGTGGCAAACATCTGTAACTCAATAAAGCCAGATGTGGATCTGAGCCACTGCCTTGTGCTTTCTTGAGCAATTGCTTAACTATGTGAACTCATTTCTCTGCTTTACTGTATGACTGTAGATGTACAGGACATGAAGTCACATATTGAAAATCATACTCTTCTGCAAAGTTCTGGAATTCTCTACAGCTGTAGCATGGCCCATTGACACTGTAGACATTTTGAGGAATTCCATGTCTTGCAAAGATCATTTTCATATATTTGACATATTAGGAAACAGCGCCATCTCAGAATAGTTTGATAGATAATCAATTACCAGAAAGTAATTCTTTCCATCCATGTTGAACAGATCAGTCCCACGTTTCTGCCATAGTTCCGCTGGTGTCAGTTATAATCATGGATTCCTTTGCCTGCTTTGCTTGATGTTTTAAACGGGTCTCACAGCTTGAAACCATCCTGTCAATTTCACCTTTTATCCTTAGCCAATAAAGCGCAGTTCTGGCCCTTCTCTTTCATTTTTCCATTTCAAAGTGCCCCTCATGCACCCTTTTCAGCATCTCTTGTCTCAGTGATTGAGGAATGACAATTCTGCTCTGTCTGAGTAAAGCCCATTAACAACACTCAGCTCAGCTCTGATGTTGTAGTATGACTGACATTCACCTCTGGGCCAACCTTCTTTCAAATTTTTCATGACCTTCTGTAGAACTGTGTCCTTTTCTGTTTCAGCTGTCATCTGCTTGGATTTCATGTCAGGCACAGGAAGAGATTCAATGATCAGGTTTATGTGGAGATTCACATTTATCTCTGTGGAACTCTCATTGTGGGCTTCACTCTGCATTGTTCCCCTGGTTAACAATGTTTCCCTGGTGTGTACACCAAGTCAAAGTCATAACGTTGTAGTTTCATCATGTCTTTGGATTTGTGGCGACATTTCACTGAGATTTTTCTTGATTATCGGAATTAATGGCTTGTGGTCTGTCTCTGCCACAAATGTTGGTAGACCATACACATAGCTGTGGAATTTCTCAAGTGCATAGACCAGACCTAGACACTCTTTCTCAATCTGTTCATATTGATATTCAGATGTTGTCATTGTCCTTGATGTGTTTGCTACTGGCCTCCAATCTTCTCCCACAGCCTGAAGTTGTACGGCATCTATTCCATCTTTTGAAGCATCCATAGATATTTTTGTCCTTCTGGATGTGTCAAAGAAAGTCAAAGGCACTGGTTCTGTAGTTAAAATAGTCTTCAGTCGACCCCATTTTTCCTCGTGGTTGTCTGCCCACTTGAATTCACATTTGTCCTGTAACAATTTCCTTAGGTAGATTGTTTTGGAAGACATGGTTTGGTATGAATTTACCAATGAAATTGATCATTCCCAGCACTCTCACCCTGGTATGTTTTTGTCAGTGGATCTGGGTATATTTAAAATTGCTTTCACCTTGCTCTTGTCTTGTTTCACACCTGCCTCTGACAGTTTTATCTCCCAGAAAGGTGATTTCCTTCACACCAAACTAACATTTTTTTTCTGTTTATCTTTAATCTATACTTCTAGATGAGTTGTAGGACATAAATGAGCCTATTGTTATGCTGTTCCTGTGTGGATCCCCATAGGATCATGTCATCCAAGTACACGCATGCCCCATTTATGCCCTTATATGATCTGCTTCATTGTCTTGTGGGATACCTCCAGAGCTGAGGAAATTCCAAAAGGCATCCTCAGACAGGAGTATTGGCCAAACAGTGTATTAAATGTTCAGAGTTTTGTGCTATCTTCATGCAGTTTTATATGTCAGAAGCCCTGGGGTGTATCCAATTTAGTGAAAAATTTGCACCAGCCATCTCACTTTTAATTTCATCCCTGGTTGGAATTTGCTAATGTCCCCTCTTTATATTGGCATTCAAGTCTTTTGGGTCCATGCACACGTGCAGATCACCGTTCTTCTTTTTGACACACAATGTTGAATTCACCCTTCTGTGGGCTCCTCCATTATTGGTCCCCTACTGCCATTATTCAATCGAGTTTCTGCTTGAGTTTTTCTTTTCGTGGTGCTGGAACCCTCCTCGGGGCATGCACTACTGGCTGTGCGTCTTTTAACTATATCTTATTGGTGAACGGTAGAACTCCAAACCCCTAGAATATGTCGGGAAGTTGATCCAGTATTTCCTCTACACTGTTCTGTGCATGGTCACTTTTAATACTGTACACCCTCTTGACTAGGCTTAAGTTTTCACACGCTTTCTCACCAAGCAGTGAATAATCTCCATCTGGGACGACTGTGAACCTGAGGTGGTGTTCTTTATCTTTAACTTTCACCTTGAGTTTACATGCAACTTTTGTGTCAATGCTCTGACCATTGTATGCTTGAAGTAGTACAGGATTTGCATGGAAGTATGGCTTTATTTTCATTGCCCTGATGTCATGCTCACAGATCAAATTGACCTTTGCCCCTGTGTCCAGCTTGAAAGGAATATTTTTCCATTTGTATGCAATGACACAAATACACCACAGGAACAGGCCTTTTGGCCCACCATGTCTGCACGAACATGAAGGAAAATAAAACAAAATCTTTTCTGCCTGTACAGGATGCATATTCCTCCAAACCCTACATATTCAAGTGTCTATTTAGAACAACCATTCTTTTGGCCATGGCCCCCTAAGGACTCTGCTCAAAGTTTATTTAGACATACAGCACTGTAACAGAACCTGTTGGCCCACGAACCTGTGCCGCTCAATTATATCCAATTGACCTACAACCCTGGTATGTTTTTGAATGGTGGGAGGAAAGCAGAGCACCCAGAGGAAACACACACAGAAACTGGGAGAACTTATAAATTTATTACAAACAGCACCTGATTCAAACCCTGGTCACTGATATCTACTGTGCTGCCTCTTCTCTGTGAAACAGTTAAGTTTAGTTGGTTTCTTCCATACTTCTCTCCTACCGACTACATTAAAAAACATTAAAAATGCTGATGTTATGTTAGATGGAAAGAAAACAAAGCTTTTACTCTGAGAGTAACAACTGCAGGTCATGTTTCCAGAATAGGAATTCATTCTAATTGAATATGCAGGAAAGAAGAAAATATGAATGTAGTGAGGTCGCTATGGCTACAGTTAGGTTATAGCTCTCGGTTATAGCCCTAAGGCTGTAGCTCGAATCCTCAGGAGGAGAAGAAAGACACGCACGCCAGTAGAGTGTAATCGACACTTTTATAGTCAGCTCAGTGGTGTTGCCACCGGGGCGTGACTTGAGCGGGCTGCAGGGGCAATTGGTTACTACCTTGGATGCCTGGGCCCCGATTGGGCCCCCTGCGATCTCCTGGCGGTGATTGGCCAGTTTCACTGCTCTGCTGGCGGCCTATGGAAATGGGCATTTCAGCCTGAATGATGTTTTGCTGGTTGCTGCCTTCGACGGCCATTTTCTGTGTCGGCCCGAGGCACGGGACGCTACCTGAACATACATATTACAAAAAATTAAAAACAAATTCTTAGAGCACAATGGTTTAAACACAATGAGCCATTAGAGAACCAAGCATAGAACTTAAAGATGTGAATACTTAATAAAACGAACTTGAAAAAATCATTCTTATAAAATTATAATTTTAGTGAGATCCTTGAGTTTGATGTTCCTGTGCAAGTTTTTTAATGTCAGGGTCCAATTTGGATAATGACAGTTCATGACCACCTCTTGTTGTGATGTCAAGTCTGTTCCTGGTTTTTATCAAGGAAGCCACCTTGCTAAATATACTTTCAAGTAAATATGTTGAGGGCAAGGCAATGAAAAATATTTTGGCCTTTTCCAATAGTTTGGAAAATCTATTTGGCAATTTACTCTGCCTTCTGATTTATTGACTTACTTGCAATCAGAATAGGTAATAATCTTGAGATTGCATTCCTGGAACACCTGTTTTTTTCTTAAAACATTATCTAGCTCAAAATTTTCAGAACACCATTTCCCATATCTCTTTCTATTTGTATCATTGGTACTAAAATGGACCATGGCCTATGGCTACTCACTTCCCCCCCCCCCCCCCCACAGAATATCCTGAATCAGCTCAAAAACATCCTTGACCCTGGCACAGGAGAAGCAAAGGTAGGCCATCCTGAAGTCTCACTTGCATCCACAGAAATGCCTATTTGTGCCCTAAACTGTCGAGTCATATGGCTGATCCTCACAGATGAGTATCACATCTGCTGCTGAAAGCTGCTATCCTTTACTTACCTCCAATCTCAGGTAACCAGAACTTTAAGGTATTCCTGCAATGAGCATCACATTACTGATATGTTTCCAGTTGTAAATAAAATGGAATCCCTCCTAGCTATTTCTACTCCACTGCTGCTGTTCCTTCTTTAGGAAGCTCCTTAAAATTGACCTTGTTGATTAAATATCATGTGACCTCTTATTTACTTTTGTGGCTTGCACCTCTGTGTAGGTCTTTAGGGTATTCTTGCTACTTAAACGTACAGAAGAGTTGGAAGTTGTTGTTTCTAGGGCACCTCAGATCAGTGAATCCATGATGACTTTACATAGCTGTCAAGTGTGCAGTGAACTGGGGTTCACTGGTAGAGTGTTGTGCTGATGGCTGGCTCCACCTCCCAGCTCCACCCCATCTGCCCACTTATAACCCTAGTTTCCAGCCTAAACCCAGAACCCTTCTGAAGATTACCATCCCTTGAGACTCCATGCTCTTCACATGAGTGGCCCCCACTGTCCTGGGTTGCCCTGCATGGGTAAGGTGGTGTTTGGGTTGCGGCAAGATGGCCACCAAGCCTTTTCATGCGGTTATAAGCTAATAAAAGTGTTTGTTCTCCCTCCAGTTGTGAGAGCTTTTATTCACGCTACAATTTTATTAGGTTATTACCTAACGATGGAAGCGCTACTCAAACCTGGTATGCTATTGATAGACCCTCAGTCCCCTGACGCGGCTGAGGAGTTTACATTACTGGCCAGACTGCTTCCAGGCCTTTATGAATACGACCAGAGACGTCTTCCACCGATGAACTCAGGAGATTCGCACTCGTTTCAAGGGTAGGAATAAAAGGGTGTGCAGTCATCAGGGACTGCTCTACATACAACGCTGCTATGAAGGCATTGAAGGCTAGGTACCTGAAGTCGCAGAATGATGCTCTACATCGCCAGTGGCCAGTAGAGACCATCGATGACTACCTGCTGGATCTATGGACGCTTGCCAAGAAGTGCAGGTATGAAGTGTCTATTGGCCATGTTCGTGAGGAAGAACAGATCCGGGACACACTAGTTCCAGGGATCTGCTCAAGGAACATGAGCTTGAGTTGGGTAAGAAGAACCTGGCTAGCCATGTCGAGCTGGCCAAATCGTTGGAACACACCAAGCTCAAGAACGATGGCCTTGAAGCCAACAAGCTCGCTCACCCAGTTGACCCCTTCCAAGGACCGGCTGCTCACGTTACTGCTACCACTGCCCTAATGGCTGCCGCTTCCCCTGTCAGGGAGTGCTTTTTTTGTGGCAAGAACCAGAATCCCTGATCATGTTGCCCAATAAAAGACTCCGTGTGTTCCAGCTGTGGCAAGAAAGGGCATTGGGCAAGGGTTTATTGCATGAGGGGAAGCCCAGGGAAATCCGCAGACTGCACTACTCCCAGATCAGATTCAAGCCCCAAGCCATCTTCCCCAAAATCATCTGAACTCGCTTACTGCGCGACACACCAACAGAGGGTGATGGTGAGTAAACAGCATGAAAAGGTTTGCTGGCCATCTTGCCGTGCCACGTGGTTGACACATCACCTTACCCACGCAGGGCAACCCAGGATAGTGGGGGCCACTCATGTGAAGAGCGTGGAGTCTCTGGGGAGCTAGCCTCAAAGGTCCTAGATCAGGGCAGACCTCACCAGCTCAGTAACTCCATAAAGGTAAACTGTAAAGGTAAACTGACATTCCACTAGATGCCTAATTGACACGGACGCTACTGAGAGTTTCGTAGATTCATGGACTGTGCAAAAATACAACCTAAAAATTACTACATATTTCTTTTGTCTCAATCACATTCTACATGTGTACAAAAAGATTATATAGGATATCTATCGTTTGAAGGTGGTGGGGGGGGTGGGAATTTCTGTAAATTTTGCTTGCATATTCTTGTTGATTTGTGTGCTTTGGTGTTGTTGGGTCTGGACTTCCTGAGTCACCTTAAAAGCCTGATCTTGGAATATTCTGGTCCCCTCCCCCCTGTAACGGTTTGGAATGTTGGGCCCCTAAAATCAGAACCCACATGCAGCCTCTCCATGCTGAATATTGACCCCCCCCTCCTCTCTTCCTGAATCTATCCTCAGACTGCAAGCCCATTGCTACTAAGAACATGAGGTACAATTCAGCAGACCGAGAGTTTATAAAGTCAGAGATCAGTGTCTGCTTGACCAAAGGTATCATTGAGCCCAGCACCAGCCTGTGGAAAGTGCAAGTGGTTGTAGTTAAGGAGGAAAACAAGTCCAGGATTGTAATTGACTATAGCCAAACCATTAACCACACTCCTGGACGCTTACCGTATTTTGAACATGGTGAATGATATTGCTCAGTATCTGGTCCATTCTATCGACCTGAAATCTGCCTATCACCAGCTGCAAATCTGTTCCGAGGACTATCCATATATGGCATTTGAGGCTAACGGTCATCTCTATCAATTCCGGAGGGTCCCTTTCAGTATTACTAATGGGGTTTCTATCTTCCAGAGGTAGATGAACTGAATGGTGGATGAATATGGTTGAATGCTACCTTCCCCAACTCAATAACATCATCATCTGTGGCCACACCTTGGAAGACCATGATGCCAACCTCCAGAGCTTTCTCCACGCAATGAAAGCCCTGAACCTCACTTATAACTCTGACAAGTATGTGTTCAGGACTAAACAACTACGTGGTGGAGAATGACATCATTGGCCCCAATCCTGATAGGATGCATCTCCTGTTATAACATCCCATCCCTGGGACCACAAAGGCTTTGAGGAGATGCCTGGAGTTTTTCTCATATTACGCCCAATGGATCCCTCGATATGCCAATAAGGTTCACCCTCTCTTAAAAGCCAATAATTTTCCCCTCTCGGCTGAAGCCCAAACAGCTTTTAACTACCTCCAGAACCACATACTGAAAGCCGCCATGCATGCAGTGGATGAGAATGTACCTTTCTAAGTGGAAAGTGACGCTTCGGATGTAGCCATGGCCGCTACCCTCAATCAGACAGGCAGGCGTATGCATTTTTTTTCCCTGACATTACAAGCCCAGGAGCTCAGGAACCCATCTGTGGAAAGGAGATTCTTGAAGCCATAGGGTACTGGAGACACTACCTGGCTGGCAGAAGATTTACACTTCTCATTGACCAGCAGTCTATTGCATTTATGTTCAGTAATGTCAAGTGGGGAAAAATCAAGACTGACAAAATTGCTAGGTGGAGGATCAAATGCTCCACCTACAATTACAGCATTGCCTATCAGCCAGGAGCACTAATCACCCTCCATATGCCTTATCCAGAGCAAGCTGTGCCTCTGCACACACCAGCCACTGCAGTCTCTGCATAATGACCTCTGCCATCCGGGGTCACCTGCATGATTCATTTTGTCAAGGCTTGCAATATGCCCAAGGAAATGACCAGGCCTGCGCGGCGTGCAAGCTGCACTTCTATCGCCCCGCAAAAGTGCATCTGATCAAGTCATCCAGGCCCTTCAAATGGATCAACATTGATTTTGAGGGACCTCTCCCCTCCACGAACAGGAAAATCTTCTTCCTGTCGTCGATGAGTACCCCCACTTCGCTTTCCCATCCCATGCCAAGATGCCTCCACCTTGTCAGTTATGAAGGCCCTAGACTCCATTTTCACTCTGTTTGGGTATCCTAGCTATATCCATAGTGACTGGGGCTCATCGTTTTTGAGTGATGAGCTGTATCAGTACCTACTGGTGAGGGGCATCGCATCCAGCAGGACTACCAGCTACAACCCCCAGGGGAACGGGCAGGTTGAAAAGGAGAACGCCACGGTCTGGAAGGCTGTCAAACTGGCCCTGAAGTCAAAAGGCCTTCCAGACTCATGCTGGCAGGAAGTCCTCCCCATGGGTCTCCACGCTATCCGGTCACTACTCCTCATGAGCTTCTATTCACCTTTGAAATAAGGTTGGCATCGGGAACTACACTCCCAGAATGGCTCACTAATCCTGGTCCAGTCCTTCTCAAGAAGCACATGAGGAGAAGCAAGACCAACCCACTGGTGGAAAGGTTGAAATTGCATCACGCCAATCCCACATATGCCTTTGTGGAGTATATCAGGGACCTGGCACCCACCGGAAAGAGGGTTTATTGCCTCAAGTGCCCTGCGGGCCACGGAGCTCATTCTCACCACCCCCAGTCAGGGCCTTGGGGGATCCAGTTCAGGAGACCCAGCCTGCTTCTCCTCCTTCAGAAGGGGACCAGGAGACCTAAGGAGGCTCAGGCGCTCCACCAGGATCTCCAGATCTGCGGACTTCTTAAATCTCTAAATTTCTAAATAACTATTTTTTTACCACTTGTTTCTGAACCCATGTTCTCTGTCTTCATTCACAGACTCTAAATTCTACAGGAATGGGTGAATGTAGTGAACTGAGATTCACTGGTAGTGTGTTGTGCTGATGGCTGGCCACCCCTCCCAGCTCTGCCCCCCATCTGCTCACATATAACCCTGGTTTCCCGCCTAAACCCAGAACCCTTCTAAAGATGACTGTGAGACCCTACCCTTAGTTATAAGCTAATAAAAGCATTTGTTCTCCCTCCAGTCGTGAGGCTTTATTCACACTACAATGTGTTGCATATTCATTGCACTTCCATTCAGAAATAATCATTTTATGGGAGTACAGAATGTCCTTAGAATTTCAAAATAATCTCTGCTAATTATTCTGAAAGAGGTTGTAAAGCATTACCATTGGTTTGTATGCCTTCAAAAAATCTCAGATATAGAAGGGCCAAAGGGGCCTGTTTCTGTGCTGTAATATACTATACTATATCTCAGCCACCGATTTCAATGGATGTTTTCAATGTTTTTTTGCTTATTGCACATTCAGCAAATCCTGCTACGGAGGAGAAGCTACAAAAATGGTCTTGCCCTGAAAGGTTATGTGGTCCTGCATGATAGGGTATGAGATACTAGTTGTTCTGTTAACTTGTGGTCATCACAATCAAAAACAACTACCTTGGGTAATAGTTAAATCAAATCATAGAGGCTTTTAATTAACATGAAGGCCATCCACAACCATTATGAAGTCGGTGCTTAATGTCAATTGTCTTTGCCTGTGCTGCTTCGTCTTTGTTATATTTAGGTTTTTATTCAAAGTATCATGATCCATAAGTCATTATTCTGAATTGCTAACGATTTTTTCACTAAAATGAAGGAACCTCATTGGGTCAGTCAGCACAAAAACTGGTTATTTGGTCCACCAGGTTTGGATCAACCATTAACCTCCCATACAGTGCCTTCCAAAATTGTGGGATAAAGTCAATTTTTTCCTTTATTTGAGGATAGGCTCTGCAATTTTAAATTTATAATCAAACAATTCACGCGTAATGAAAGTGCACATTTCAGATTTTATTCAAGGTTATTTGTATACATTTTGGTTTGACCGTGTAGAAATTGTAGCACTTTTTATGCATAATCCCTTCATTTCAGAGCACCTTCAGGGCTTGGGACATTTGGCTTCATGGGTGTTTTGTGAGTATGTTTAATTGTTTCATTGTTGCAGTTAGAAGAAGAGAGCAAGACTTGCTTCTAAGTTTTTGATCACCATTGGAGTCTATAGTTTCCATTTTTCAAGATTAGGACCAGAGTTGTGTCAATGAAAGTCAAAGAAGCCATTTTGAGGCTGAAAAGCAAGAATAATATATCACTCAAACCTTAGAATTACTAAAATCAACAGTTTACAACATCAATAAGAAGAAAAAAAATAAAAAGAAGAAAGAGTACTGGTCTGCACAGTAATTGCGAAGGAACTGGTATCCCAAGGAAGACTTCCACTACTAATGACAAAAGGATTCTCATTATAATGAATAAAATCTCCATACACTTTTCTAAGAGATCAGAAGCACTCTTTGGGAGGCAGGTGTGGATATGTCAATGACTACTGTCTGCAGAAGACTTCATGAACAGAAATACAGATGCTATTCTTTGTGATTTTTATAAATGACCTAAATTAAGAGGCAGAAGGATGGGTCAGTATGTTTTCAGATGTTATGAGAGTTGGATGAGTTGTGGATGATGCTGAAGGTTGTTGTAGGTTACAAAAGGATATAGTCAGGATGCAGACTTGGGTGGAAATGTGGCAGATAGAGTTCAATCCAGATATGTTTGAGGTGATGCATTTGAGGCAGAATTTGTGGTTGGTTACTTGAGAGTGTGGATGAGCAGATGGACCTTGGGGTCCAAATCTATACATCCCCCAAAGTCAGCACTCGGGTTGATAGGATAGTTAAGAAGGCCTATGGGATTTTGGGCTTCATTAATGGGAGACTGAGTTCAAGAAGTCATGTTGCAACTCAACAAATCTTTGTTGAGACCACACTTAGAATATCATATAGGAAGGATGTGGAAGCTATGGAGAGGGTGCAGAGATTTACCAGGATTGTTGCCTGGATTGGGAACTAAATCTTATGTGGCTAGGTTAGCAAAGTTGGGACTTTTTTCATTGGAGCATAGAAGGGGAAGATGAGACATTGGAGGTCTACTAGATTATGAGAGGATTAGATAAGGTGGACAGCAGTACCTCTTTCCCAGGCCAAGAATAGCAAACACCAGAGGACTTATGAACAAAGTGAAGGGAGGGAAGTTTAGGGGCGATATCAGGGTAAGTTGTGGGTGCCTGGAATCCCTTGCCAGGGATGGTGGTGGAGACTGAAACATTATGGACATTTAAGAGACTCTTGGACAAGCACATGGATGGAAGACAAATAGAGGGTTACTGGGCAGGGAGGGTTTTGTAATTTTTTTTTCTTAATGACACAACATAGAAGGCTGAAAGGCCTTCTATGTTCACTCTACATTGCAAGATGAAAACCACTGGTTAGACACTGAAATAAAATGGCCATATTGCAGTTTGCCAAGAAGTATTTCAAAGAGCCTGCAGAATTCTGGAAAAAGGTCTTGAAGACATGAGTCCAAGATTATCATGTATCAGAGTGATGGCAAGAGCAAAATGTGAATGCATAAAGAAACTGCCCAAGATCCAAAGCTACCACCTCATCTGTGAAACATGGTGGTGGGGGTGTTGTGGTCTGGGCATGTGTGGCTGCCACAGGTACTGGTGCACTTGTCTTCATTGATGATGTAACTGCTGATGGTAGGAGAAAAATAAATTCTGAGATGCATAGAAGCATCTTATCTGCTCATATTCGAGCAAATGCCTCCAAACTCATAAGATTGCATTTCATACTAAAGCAAGACCATGATCCCAAACATACTGCTAAAGCAGCAAAGGTCTTTTTCAAAGTTAAAAACTGGAAAGTTCTTGAATGACCAAGTCAATCACACAATCTAAATTCAATTGAGCATGCCTTCCATATGCTAAAGAAAAAATATAAAGGGACAAGTCCCTGAATATGGCTATGGTTAAGGCCTGGCAGAGCACCATCAGATGCTCAGCACCTGGTAATGCCTATGAATCACAAAGTTCAAGCACTCATTGCATGCAAAGTACTAAACATGACTATCATGTCTTTATCGCAAACATTATGGAGGACATTGTATATAGTGAATTCCATGTTTTAAATACTCCCATTAACCTCCTCACCCCTCCGCCCCAGATTTTAGCATTCATCTGCACACTGAGGAGAATTTACAGTGGCCAATAACATACCAACCCACATGCCTTTGAGATGTGGATAAAATTGGAGCACCACATTGTCACTGGGAGAATATGTAAATGCCAGCACTCAAGATCTTCCCGAGGAAACACCTTTCTGAATATGCTGCAAAGCAACATGTTATCTTCCAAATTTTCTTGTGAACCTTGTTCATTTTCAAAACATTTGCATGTGTAGTGGGTACTTCAGTTAATGTTGTAAAATTAATTACTGCATATCAATGTAGTGCAGTTGTAGTATAACGAATGATCATTTCTGGAATGCACCTTGGCTTTAGACTGCACCAGTTTTCCCACTGATTAACACCAGTCTGAAGGTCACAACTAATTTCTCAGTCTTTGGCAAACAATCCAACAAGGACTTATCTAAAACCTAAAGTTCACTTCTCAACACCATGCAGTTTTGAAAAATCAGTCTTGTCTTCCTAATTTTTTCATGATTATTTTCATTTTTCAAGTTTAACTGCTGCAACACCTTGAATTAATCTAAGGGGGAATATCATCATGGCAGGCAATTATTTGTTCTTTAACAGCTTAAAGGACTCATCAAATGGCTTACTCAAGAACATCAAGAGTCAAAAGCAGTAATGATACACTCAGTGCCTCTTGGAGCATGCTCTCAGGGGTCAGTGGTATAGCCATGTTGAAATAATCCAACACTCGCCCATATCTGGAAGAGTGCTGGTAGTTGTGTGTACACGTGGCATCTGAGAAAAATTCATCTGGAGCTTCTCTGATACAGTTATCATTTCTGAAGTTACATGAGGTTGCTCACAAAACTCTTTTGTGTGATGTGATTTTTGTTGCACATTAGAGAAAACTTTGTGCTATTTAATGCTAAAGAAACTGCATTAAGGATGCTGTTTGAAGATATCCGCTCTACAGCCTCCTTCATTTTGATTCTCGATATGCTGCTTCCCTCTCTGGGACGTAGCTACAAGTCTGTGAGTGAGCCTGTTGCTGCTTGCTACCTTTGTACCCTGTCTTAATGCAATCAAACATAACATGAGCACAACTCATCCTTGTGAGTAACCTCTCAGCAAGATTACAGTTTAGTCCCTTCCTCATTAACAAATAAAAAAGCAGATGTGACTACAGTATAGAGGTTCTGCAGGTTCTACGATTTTCTGAGGTCTTGTGCAATGTGGTTGATGCTGAAAGGCCTGTTCCTGTGCTATATGACTCTAAGTAACTGATAGCCCACCTCTCCCATGGAGTTCTGTTTGCGCTGCACTAAAATGCAAAAGACTGCAGCATGCTCTCAATTTTGCCTGTGTTGCACCCTTCAATAGCTCCCAATTTCCACTCTTCTGCAGATTAAAATTGAGCTGCAATGTTGTCATTTCCCAATGAAGAATGACTTGCTATGTTCTATATTCCTTACTCTCATATTTTACTTATTTTGTTTCCCATTTAACAGCCTTCTCTCATCAATAACCCATCCATCTACACCAGAGACAAAAACTGCTGAATCGTTAATAACAGGGGAGAATGACACTGACAAAGCAGAACGCAATAACAAAAAGGTCTGTTTTGTGGTAACTGGAGATGACCAAGAAGACTCAGGTCATGATACAATAAGCAACAGGGATTCCTACAGGTAAAAAAAATGCTTTAGATTATTGTGCAATAGAATTAGACTAAATATTTATTTTAGAATGAATCCAGAGAATTTAAGAACAGGAGGTTTAAATTGCGATATGTCCTATGTTACTTCCTCCAAACTTCAGCTTGTGTGTGGCATTGTTGGGGTTTGGTGGCATTGTGATAGTTATCTGGTAACCGATGAGACCTGGCTCACCACTGTTACTAATAGACTGCTCTTCATCCTAAGGAAATATAAAAAAAAAGTGCAGTCTTAATTTCCTCAAATATCACTGCCATCTTGTCTTCTTGTCTTGCCACATTGATATTTGAAAGTATCACTGCATGGCAGTAGTTGACATGAACCAATACAACATAGTGGTACTATCTCTGTCAGTTTAATCATTTGCAAATCGCTAAATACTTGTTAGGACTCTTTCTGTTCCCAGCTTTATTCCAAAGCCAAAAGAATATTTTTTAGTTACCCCGATCCTAAAATCTGATATCTTCTGAATGTCCTCCCACTGAATCAGTCTTATTCCAATTCCAAGCACCAAGAGTATGGATGATCTTTCACCTCACCACAATTTTCCCGTGTGGATTCTGGGACCCTTCATCCATTAGCATTAAAAAATTATATAAAATATCCAAAACTGGCATTGAAGGCCAATAACTAAGGAACATTATTTTCCATCTTTGTGGTTCTCAATGCAGTTTTAAACCATTATTTTAGCCCTTTCTGTGGCTGCTTGATAATTAAAGTCAATAAAGAACAAATGCTCAGGGTGCTATTTATCAACATTAGAGGGCTAATCATAACCAGTTCATTATTTAAAAATCAACCAACAATAATTCATCTTGAGTTTCATCAGGCATTCAGACTATAATTTTTCACTTGATGAAATTCAATCACAAATGTTTTGTGTATTTTTTTTATCCATATCTACTGTCCTAAGTTTAGGCCGGCATAATATTCTAAATATGTTAACTCCTGCCCAAGGACGCATAAAGAGAAATATAATTCAGACATATTTACAATTTAGATTTGAATGTCACCATCATAATGGAATTTGAAAACTGTTAGCATTGAAGAATAGTCTTAGAATAATATCATTTACACAAATCGTATCAACAGACAAAATGATCAACAGTCAATAAAATCTATAATGCCTTCATTATTAGCTCCAAAGTAATCTTCCTTATGCTATTAATTGCATTCAAAATAACCTAAGGGCCAAACAGCACAAAATCGTTATAAGTACTATGCCACAGTGGAATTTATAATTAGAGCTTAGCTATGCCAATAGCCCATTCTGAGACTCTTGAGACCCTTCTGTGGGAGGTTCTTTATTGGGCCGGTCTGGCTCTTTGCAATAAGGCTCAGTACGAGAGGAGGTGATGTCTGATTGGCCTCAAATATCTGGAGAGGACAGGTAGATGATATTTCTCAAGATATACAGGTTAGTCGGATAATTGGTCACATGCTTATAATTGGATGTTTTGGGCTCATGGACCAGAGGGCCTGTTACCATGCTGTGTCTCTAAATTAATTTTTAAAATATTCTCAGTGTCAAGATCCAGTGCTGACCCAATGGAATCCAATCACATGCGTTTACTTCAGGGTTGAATATAAATCCTGAGGCTCAGGACAGGTTTGGATTTGCTGTGTTTGGGGCCAGTTATAATCTTCAACATGAGCAAATCTCAATCTCATAACACATTGTTGAGAGCCTTAGCATAGTGAGTGATAAATTAAGTCCGCAGGAAACATTGAAGAAACTGGGGATCTGAAATAAAATCAGAAAATAGTCAGGCACCACTTGTGGAAAGAGAAACAAAGCTTAATCTCTTGCTTTAAATACCTTTCATCATAATTAGGAAAGCAAAAGCATATGTTACTTTTAACCTGTAGAGAAGAGTGAAGGGGGAAGAGCTGGAATAAAAGAAGAGGTTGGGGTGGGGTGGTTAATTGTTGATAAAGTCATCTGGTTAATAGATTGTGAGAAAGAGAATAATCAAAGAAATATGTAAAATAGTGAAATTAAGGTCAGAGCTTTGGGAAATATTTAGCAGATTGGACAGTGTTACTGGAGAGAGAAAAATTGAATTGATATTACAGATGGATAAGACACAGCTGAACTGGCCAGTTCTAATACAAGCTAAGAAAGTGAGTTTCCTGACAATGTTGAAATCAGTTTTGAGCCCTGCAGGCTGCATTATGCCAAGAGAAAAGATAAGCTGGTTTTCCTCAAGTTTATGTTGGAACATTGCATGTCACACACTGATATGCCAGAGTGAGGGTGAGATGGCAAATTAAAATAGTGGGCTCAGGATCACCTCTGCAACATCAACAAAGGTGTTTGGAAAATGATCGCCCAATGTGAATTTGACTTCTTTACTGTGGAAGAGATTGCACTGAGAACAGAAAATGCATTGCACGAGAATTTTGCTACCTCCTTCAAAAGGGCTCTTTTAAGAACCTAGTTGGTGGGAGGGGATGATGTAAAACCATGGTAATCTCTTGAATTTATTTGGAAAAGTGCTATGAGAAGGGGAAAGATTAGTGGAGTCAGGGAAAAAGAGACCAGGGATTCATGGAAAGAAATGTCCCTTCAGAATCCTGAAAGGGGAAGGGAAGATGTTAATGTGGAAGATGAAGTGTTTCAATATTGAGAAGCTTTCATGATTCAAAGTGAGAAATAATCTTGGGGTAAAAATTTTCTTCAGAGATATGTTTGCAAAATCCAAGGAAATATTAAGGATAAATTACATTTTATGTTACGACAGCTGCATAATCCATCAGAATTGCACAAGTACAGGCCCATCTATCTGCAGATGTTAAAGAAGCCATCACATGCTAGATTTCCCATTGTCAAACAATATTCAAAGTGAACAGCATCTGTTTTGTTGAAAAAAGGAGACTTAATGTTTTCTTCCTTCTCCAGCGACTGCAACAGTAATAGGAATTCCATTGCTTCTTTTACAAGTATCTGCAGCAGCCATTGTGATTCTTATGTACACAGTGATGACATGGATTCAGGTAAGTTGTAAGTGGCTTAATCATCACTGTGGGTAAAATAAATTTAGTAAGTGCAGGTAGGAACTTTGCTAGCTACAGAAAATTGCAATTCTGCACCAATCTGTCTTTTATTCAAAAATCTTTTTAGCCTCTTACCACTTCATCCAATTAACTTTCTTTTCCTTGCTTTACATTTCACTCAAGAATTAATTATATTTTGGACTTTATATTTAAAATTTTGGTGATTATGTTGAGCCATGAACAAAAAAAATTAGTAAATTATTTTTAAAGAAATAAATACTGTAATAATGATTCAACAATACAAGCAAAATCAACAAAATATGTTATTAAAAAGGAGAGGCATGTATGAACAAAGTTGTACATAACATCTTAAGCACAATAAAGATAATTAACAGCATTGTTCTGTAGCAATGCGCCTGTTCTCATCCATCTTTCCCTGTCAGCATGGCAGAGAAATGTGGCGAAAAAACCCAAATTGAGACATCCTCGATTCTACATGATAAAATTGCAAATTATCTCAGCAACCATGTTCATGCCCTGGTTTGAAAAGTATTTTGTCAAAATTAGTATCACAAGATTATAGAATGAATATGGAGAAAGACTAGTGATTGAAGTTAGAAAGGAATATCTGAAATGTAACAATACATGGATCTTCAAAATAATGTTAGGAGAGAAGAGATCTCAGAGAACTCTGTTCCAAACATTTGGCCCATTGTGTCCACGGTGACAAAAGCATGGGCTTTGGGTTAATTCTACTTCCTAGGTTTTGGTCTGTAACCCTGAGACATTTGACCTCCCAAAGAGCAACACCTTACTCGTGTTTGGATTAATCTGCTCATATCTCTAACTGCTCTGTATCCTGTTATGTCCTTAGCTGGATCTCTCTCGGCTGGTCACAACCCCACCAATCTTTGTGTTACCTACACACACATACATAAAAAGTTCATGGATCCCCAGCCAGAATAGCACCTTTCCAACACTACCCTCGGTCTTCTGTGGGTCACATAATTTGAAACTAACCATGGTCTCTTAACCTTCTGTATCTCTCTACCAGGAGAAACCTTGTCGAATGCCTCAGTCAGATACATGGAGACAAAATTCATTGACCTTCCCTCATCAATCATCTTCGTTGTCTCCTCAAAAAACTCGAGAAGAATGGCTCTAATCATTATGTGCTTCTTGTGACCATATGGGTAGTAATGGCCAACTCCTTAGCAAGTTTATCTCCTGTCTCTCACTACCCATGCACTAGAATGTTAGTATAAGTAATTATTCCCAATGGGTGCAAATGGATTGATACATATAAATGGGAAAAAAAACAATGAAGCAAATGAACTAAATGAAGAACGAAGGTTATAACACTGGTATTTTTTACACCTTTTTGAGCTTCTCTGTACAGCAGAGAAAAAAATTGAAAGTTGATTAAATCCTTCAAATGAAAAATTATCAAAGGTAAATTCAAAATAATGATGAAGTTAAACCTGATTATCACTTTTATCAAAAAATTGCAATTAAGTTACATGCTAATAAGGTCTAAAGTAAATTAAAATCTTGATGCTCAGTAAGTCAGGCAACATTCGTGGATAGAGAAGCAGATGATGTTATAGGTTGTTGAGATTTCATCAGAATCCTAATACAGCCATTGTTCACTACAGAGCAGCCAGATTATTGTGCAGAAGATGTCAATGAAGGAAGGGACATGAGAGATTGAAGGGAGGGAGAGATTGATGCTCAGACATTGGTTGTGGAAGGAGTAGATACGGGAGCTGTGGATGATTGAGCTTTTGGGTGGAGGAGTGTATGATGAAGAAGTACTTAGCTGGGATGGAGGGAGAATTCTTTCAGGAAAAGCTCCTATTTACTTAATCCAGCCAATCTCAATCCTTTTTAGCTATGGTATCATTAGGACTCTGCTCAAAGTTTATGGGCCCCCTTCCCTGTGAAGCAGTCAAGTTTTAGTTTCTTCTGTACTTCTCTCCAACCGACACATAAAAAGATATTAAAAAAATTTGTTATGTGAGGTTAAAAGAAAATAAGCCTTTTATTTAAAGGTGCTATTCCTCCCCATAGCCCTCCCCCTCCCCCTTGAGAATGGCTGGTTAAATCCATGCATTATTTACTTATATTGGAGCTAGATATTGGAGGTCTGAGAAATGCAGCTGGTGGTAAAATCAAAAATGGTTGTAAAATCAAAGACACAAATTTTCAAATGTGTACCATGCCTCCAGAAATCAGATTGGCTGGCTGAAGTGGGCATATTATAGTCACATTTTATTTTATAAATTTTAAACCTCTAGAATCATTCTTATCCCATCATTGGTAATTGTATTTGACAAAAATAAACATTGATTGGGCCTGATAAATATTTGTTTTTTTACCAAAATAACAAAATGTAGATCAAAGTGCCTTAAGTAGACATCATTTATACAGTTCCAATTGGTTAATAAAGTTTGGTAATGATCATTAAGTGGTGGTGAGTTATTACATTTCTGCTTTTTTTTAAATCTGACAGGTGATGAGCTACCTTGCAGTGTACGCATTTCCCGTGATAAGCAAGATAAGCTACATGGCTGCTTAGAGCATCTCTTTAGCCAGGTGAGACAAAATTAACTCAACCCATTTTGCCAGCTATAGCCTTAAAAACACTTAATAGTTTTGTCAAACATGATTCACCTTTCATGAATCCATGCTGACTGGATGTCAATCTGATTTCTGGAGGCAAGGTCCATAATTTGAAAATTTGATTCTTCAATTTTACCTCCATTTCTGATTTTACCACTGATTTTATTTCGGTCTTTAATCCCTTTCTAATAGATTCTGCTATTTCCCCAACCTCTGAGGTCATCTAAAGCAATAAACAGTTCCCTGTCTTCTTTCCCTTTTCTTAAAAGTGTGAAGTTACATTTGTACTTTTTAGAACTACCAGTATGCACTGTCTGGTTATGGATGTCCATGCACAGTGAATTGTATAAGACAGTCTGAGAATTCCTGGTAGCAGTGATATTCCGGTGAGTGAAGTGGTTAAATTTATTAATTTAACTTGATGATGTTCAAAGTAATTTGGCATTTGTCATTGGACTAAATCATTCATGGTATTCAGTTTTTCACATGTGTCTCCAGGCATCGCTGGCGAGAGCTTTCTCTTCTAACTGCCTTCGTAGTGTGCATCAGGAGGATTCCTGCTACAGCAGAAACAAGTTTTTTTTAATTTAAGAGGTACAGGATGATAACAGGCCATTCTGGACCAGAGCCCATGCTGCCCAAATACATCCATGCGACCGATTAACTCACTAACCCCATACGTCTGGAAGGTGGGAGGAAACGGAGCACCCAGAGGAAACCAACGGGGTTCCAGGGAGCACATAAACATTTCTTAAAGACAGCAGTGTAGCTAGCTGCTACAAGCTATGGCTCTACGGAGCCTAGAGCACAGGAGAGGTTACAACTGCATGCAGGTTAGCTAGAAAGAACATGCTGTTCCGAGAAAGAATGTCACAAACCGAGTTGAGTAGTTAACACTGAGCTTTATTGGGCTCACAGCCCTACTTTTATTCTTAAGCTGAGGGACATGGTCAAAACCCTCTCAGCATTGATTGGTGTGTTTGTGATCTGCTTTCCCTGATAGGCCAGTTAAACTCTTTTGGTTGTGGCCAATTGGAGGGCAGCGCTGCGGGCCTCATGCCGCCTGCTGGATCGTTGTGTTCGTCCTTCATTTTGTGAGGTCCGCCGCAGCAGTGGATTTTAACTCAGGTCATTGGTGCTGTAATTACATTGTGCTAACCACTATGTTAACTATACCAATCTTTCCTACTTCATACAAATTCTTTTAAGACCACTGATTCAATGTTCAAAGATTGTTGAGCTCATTCTGTTAAAGAAAGGCTGACTAGCTTTAAGCACTGCTGGTTAATTCTAAGTGATGCTATCCATTCTTGAATTTGGCATTTTGCAAACTTTTACAGCCAATGACTCTCCATTGACCCTCCTGAAGGAGCAAGGAGTTCATAGCTGGCATGTTGTCTATATTGCAGTTGCAGATGTGGTCTCGTTTAAGACGCTATCTAGTTTAGGCTGTTTAGGTATGATAAATACTGTTTTTATTTTTTTCTTGGAACTGTTGATTTCATTGATTCCTTCCAATGTTAAATTACTCAACAAAGGAGCTCAAACAATGCTCGAAAAAGCGGTGTCTTGATGATTAAGCTAGATTCATGTTTTTGCAATGAGCATCATGTAATTCTAATTATTTTATTGTATTTTCATCAGCGATTGTGGTTTTCTTAACTGAAAAAAAACATCTGGACAGTGAAATGTTAAAATATCACTTCAGGGCACAAAACTATAATTAATAACTCGTATTGGACTTGCAGGAGTTCAGTTCACCTCAGCCCTGGGAATTTTATGTAATAATGTTCACAGAATTATCTTTCAACATCGATGATGAATATATTATGAATATATAAACAGGGACAAAGGTTTAAAATGAATAGGATTTAAGCAAAAAAAAAGTATAAAAATATTTTCTCAGAAAGTAGTGGATCAGGGAAATGAGGTTCAAGGAAAACCAGCTGAGGTTATGATAACTAACTTGATTAAAGAGAGAATGGATGATCAATTTTTTGCAGAGTTTGTCAAAAACACTCATGTGCCACTGAACGTCCATGGTACGTTCTGTGAGATAGGACGTTATGGGATTTGGACATTGTGTGAATGCCATATTATAGTACCATAGGCATTTATTATGACTATCAAGACATATGTATTATAGGTTATATATGTACTGTTCCATTATGCGCCTGGTAGTGCAGTTGCTTTGTATATAAGAGACATGAGATACACGTGTTGCATGAGGGAAGCTGCTACGTCCCATTCTCCAATCAGGATTTCTGAACTCTATTATAACCTTATGGGACCATGGACATGTATGTGGTCAGACATTGCCTGAACAGATGTAATGTAGCACGTGACTGTAGAAGCATGTGGGAGGGCAAGCAATACTTTACTTACTGTGATGAGGAGATGTAGATATTCTCTGTAAAATGAAAGGCCGAGAGATTCATTGTGTATGGATGCTTTTTAGGAAAATCTCTGAATATTGTTTCTTTTTGAATACAACAATCTCCATCATCATAAATTAGCAAACGGTGATTTTCTTCAGTTCTTTTGGCCTCAGACACACATCCAGGCAAGGTGAGCATTCAGTAATAAAGAGGATAGAATCCAAAGGAAGGTGCCATCTACAAATTGACAATTTCAATGTGCATATCATGGGAAATTTACTCTACTGAGGTAAGAAAGTAGAGGAAAGTGGAAGAGGAGGAAAAAGGCAAAGAAGAAAAATGGAGAGAGAAAGAGAAATAGATATTTCTCGATACTATGTGCCATTGAAAAGGACACAGTTGCTCAACTTTCATTGTGATAATGGGGAATGG
Organism: Narcine bancroftii; assembly: GCF_036971445.1. Taxonomy (NCBI): domain Eukaryota; kingdom Metazoa; phylum Chordata; class Chondrichthyes; order Torpediniformes; family Narcinidae; genus Narcine; species Narcine bancroftii. Next base: position 290,542,419 of record NC_091470.1, on the reverse strand, counting down.
TGCATTCTGACTGAAAAAAGATGCAGAAGGCAGAAAACAAAAATTGAAAACTGTGAATTAAAATATATCCTCTACTGCATTGTCAACAACAGTGGTTCTGCCTTATACACCCATGATGAGCTCGTCAACTTTATCCACAACAAATTCACATGGTCCATCTCTGATGACACTCACCCCTTTTGTCATCTGAGTCTCCATCTTGGGAGACAACTTTTATACAAACCCATCAATTCCCACAATTACCTTGACTGCACCTTTTCACACCCAGACTAAAGGTCATGCACACCTTACCAATGACTCTTCCAGCAATATCCATAGATCATAACCTGGCATAGAGTAGCATTTGTAGTCAGGACCAAGGAGCAAAGAGGATGATATGCTGCATGTGGTGGGCTTTTAAAATGCGATAAGCTGGGGAGTCCGGCCCAGGTAATCAGTAAGTGATTTAAAGGGGCCAATGGACAGATGTACATTAATGGGTGGGCAGAGTCCATCCTTCATTGGCAGGTGATGTGACTTCTGACTAGGTTCCAGCCAGATAGGTCACATGACCTTCCACAATCCACACGACAGAGGTCTTCCATTTCAGTTAATCCAAGATGTCCTCCTTTTTCAAAATGGTGGCTTTCCTTCTGGCACCATCAATTTGGCCCTCATTTGCACCTCCTCCATTTCCAGCATATATACCCTGGGCCCCTCTTCCCCTAAATACAAGTACAGGGTTCCTTTTGTCCTCATCTACCACCCCCCCCCCCCAGCCACTGCATCCAATGTATCATCTTCTGCTATTTCCTTCACCTACAACATGATCCTACCACCAGAAGCATCTTCCCCTCTCCTTCCCTCTCCATCTTTCACATGAACTACTCCTTCCATTACTCCCCTATCCACTCATCCCTTCCCACTAATCACTCTCTCTGTACCTACCCCTTGATTCGCAGGAAGTGCTACTCTTGCACCCACACCTCTGCCTTCACTACCATTCAGGGACCAAAACAGTCCTAAGTGAAGCAAAATTTCACTTGTGAGTCTGAGAGAGTCATCAACTGCATCCGGTGCTCCTGTTGTGACCTTCTCTATATCAGAGAGACTGGATGAAGACTGGGAGATCATTTTGTTGAGTTCCTTCGCTATGCACGCAGCAATGGTGGTGGGGGGGGGAGATCTCCCAGTGGACAACCATTTTGATTTTGTGCCCCACTCCTGTGCTGACATGTCTGACAATGGCCTCGTGCACACCCATAAATTGAAGGAGCCACACCTAATAATCTGTCTGGGCACACTCCAACTGGATGGCATTAATATAGACTACTCTGGTTTCCGCGAGGCCAATCCTCTGTTCGCTTCTCTTCCCCATCTCCCTGTCCTCCAGCTCTCCACCTCTTCCCTTTCCATTCACTAAGCTTTCTCCCCCTATAACTTCCGCATTTTTCTCTTGTGCCTTCCCACTCACATCCACCTATGACCTCTTGCCTGTGGACCTGTGCTCCATCCTGTCCTCCTGCCACCATTTTATTCAGGCTCCTGCCTGCTTTGTGGTCATACATTGTTGCTGTTCAGACTTAACACATTGGTTATTGGATTTTATACCAATTACTTTTAACTTCAACAAAGCATTTTTCTTGGTGTGGACAATATCTACTAGGTTATTAGTGGATGATTTTTTTTGTTCTAATTAGTGTGAAGGCTTAATACAATGGTGACCTTAACAGAAAAGGTAGCTGGTGAGTGTGGTGGCTGATAATGGCCAATATTTGGTAATGTGATGGTTATACATAAATTAGATCAGCCATGATCGTATTGAATGGCGGAGCAGGCTCGATGGGCCATTTTTGGCCTACTCCTGTTCCTACTTCCTATGTTCCTATGCACATCATGCATTGCAGTTTAGTGAAGAAGATGCTGGAGCTATGCTCTCTGTAATCTCTATAAATGTGCCATCCTAGAATATAGCTTATTATCAATAAGACATATGAGACATAGAGGAATTCAGCTGACCTCAGAGAACTGGTATTAGGAAAACTAATTGGATAAAAGGCTTACAAGACTGCTGGCCTACATGACTTGCATCCCAGGACACTAAAAGAAGAGAAAGTAAGATAGAGGATTTATTACTTGTAATATTCCCCAAGCTCTGGAAAAGTGCCGGGGAATGGAAAATTACCAATGTGACATCCCTATTCAGAAAAGGACTTCTGGAAAAATATTAGAATCAAATATTAAGGAAGTAATACTTGCACATTTGGACAATTGTAATCTATTCAATCAGAGTTATCATAGCTTTAGGGGGGCGGGATAGTGTCTGACAAATTTGTGGGAGATATTAAGCAAATTCACTGGTGCTTTTTGACATAGACTTGACCAAATTGGATAGTGAGGAACCAATAGATATTGAATTGGAATTTCAAAAAGAGATTAAAGAGGGTGCCACACAAAAGGTGAAAGTGCAAGTTAAAAGACCATCATGTTTCAAACCATGTAAAGAGGATTGGCGAACAGGCAGAAGCCAGCAAATATGGAAAAGGAGGCCAGTGGGATACTGTAGGGAGCAGTGCTGTGACCACACCACAATTGTTGAATGATTAGGATGCAAAAAGCAAATGTATTGCAGGTAAATTTGCAGATGACACAAAAAGGAGGAGCTGCAAACAGTTTACATATAGAAATTGAAAGATTTTGTGAGTGGAAAACATTGACTAATGTTTGAGATTGGAAGTTTTTTTTTAAATCTGGAAAGATAAACAAAAGAGCGCTATTACTTAAATGGAGAGAAATTGTAGAAAGCTGCCTCACAGTGGGATTTGGGGGCATTTTTTCCGGAAAAAACAGAAAACTAGCATACAAATGTCAGTGGTAATACAGAAGGCTAATGGAATGTTGGCCTTACCTTCAAGGAGGTTGGAATATAAAAATGGGGAAGTCTTACTTCAAATGTGTAAGGCACCAGAGATCAGATCTAGATAATTGCAACATTTCTGATCCCCCTATTTAAGGAAAGATTTTTTTAATTGTATGTAATTCAAAGAAAGTTCATACAAATGATCCTGGAGATTAAGCAGTTATTCTTCAAAGGAAACTTAAAAAGGTCCACACTAACCATTGTGCACCCATTTACACTAATCAAACAACAACCAAAAAACCCTTCTCTAATTGTTTTTCATGTTAACATGGTCATGTCTGTCTTGAAGCCAATACAAGAGTTCTAAGGCCTGTTTTAAAATAACTGGAAAATGTTATCCTTCAGACAATAATTGGTGTGATAGTAAGGATGAATCTGGAGATTGATTCAGAATGTTTAATGTGCACTTCAGCTAGTTAATTAAGTTCCTATTCTCTAAGTACATTACTGGTTGAATTAAAATGAAAAATACACAAAAACATACCAACATTCGGATGTGCAAAAGATACAACATCAAAGTGATTTTTTTTTCCTTTGAACTCAGCTTCTGAAATTTTAGTTCCAATGAAGTCAATGGAAATAAATTTCTGAAGCAGAATGTAGCACCACAATTATTCTGTTACTTGAAGTCCTTCATCTTACCGAATAATCCAATTTTAATGCTGAAATTGAACAGAGTATGCTCTGCAAATGATACTCCTTTGCTTCCAACAGGTGGATGCAGTCGCTAACCTCCTGAAAGGGCCAGCTGTGGCAAAGGCATTTGAACAAACTAAAAGCTTCATTCCAAAAAGAAATCTGCAAGGTAACATTTGGTATTATCACTGATTAATTGCCAAAACCCTATCCTGTTACAGGGATAATGTTTGAAAAGAATACAATGCTTAATATTTGGAATTTGAGTCACTTGAATTTCTTTGTGTAGAAGATTAAAGAATTTTCTCACATTATCGTTTTTAACTTGGAAAATAACAGTAGAATTTGTATTAATATCTGAATTATTCTTCCACATCCATGAATTTGAATGGACTTTAATTATTGCAATAATATTGGGTTCATGCCAGTCCCCAGCAGGACATTTGTAGAAATCTCATTCTTCTCTCTTTATTATCTTATACTTCTGAAAACTATTTTCTCTCTCACATTTCTATCAGCTCCATTTTGATTCTTGTTGTCATTTAGCTACACTAAGTTAGAGAAGCCAATTAATCAACTTTTGGATGTGGGATGAAACTGGAGCACCTGGCAGAAACCTACATAGTCATAGGAAACAATCCTATCTCTAAGGAGACAGATATCCTCACGAAGCACTGTTGTCATGTCTTCCCCCTTTTCCTGAACTGGTATCACACTTGAAGTATCGATTCCCTGGAACACTGAGATGCCATGTTTTCCCTTCTCTCAGCCATGTTTCTTTTATGGTTATAATATCCTAGTGTTCTGAGCTAATCCACACCCTAAGTTCACCTGGCTTACTGTTAAGCCTCTTGTATTGAAATGAATGCATTTTAAGGAACCTGCCTCTACACTCCTCAGGTAATCATTTTCAACACTCCCAAGTAGTACAAACAAGTCTTCTTGCCAGGCTAATGGTCCCCTCCTCCAGTTCTGGTGCAAACGGGTCCTCTTGTACAGGTCATCACTGCTCCAGAAGAGATCACAGTGGGCCAAGAACAGAATCCTTGCCCCTGCACCAGGTTCCCAGCCCCACATTCATCTGGTCTGTCTTTCTATCCTTAATCTCACCAGCACTCGGCACTGGGAACAATCCAGAGATTATTATGCTCTATATAAGATTATGAAGATGAGTTAAGGTGAATGGTCGCAGTCTTTTTCCCAGGTTACTGCGGTCTTAAAACTAGATGGTATAGATTTATGGTGAGAGGGCAAATATTTAAAGAAGACCTGATGGCCACCTTTATAACACAGAGGCTGGGTATTTGTAATGAACTACCAGAGGAAGTGGTGCAAGGGGGGTACAATTATATTTAAAATGCCTTTTGAAAGATGCGTGAATAGGAAAGGATCAGGGGATATGTGCCAAATACAGGCAAAACGGACAAGTTCAGTTAGGCAACTGGGTTGGCATGGATGAATTGGGCTGAAGGGCTTTTTTTTTCTGTCCTGTGTAACTAAGGCTCTAAATTTCTCTCTGCACAGTGCATTGAAAAATATAAGTTTGTGTTATGATTGGAAATAATTTCAATTACAATACACAGAGGAAGCTTTTATTTTTGATGTTTATCTCTCACGATAGACACAGGTGATGCTTCTCACCAACTCACCAAGCTGATAGTGGGTGCCCAATGCCTCCCTCCTCTTGGAGGCAGGCTGTATCAGCTCTTCTTGCTGATGGAGCTGGCAATCAGAATCACAGAAATTAATCTCAAAGTAATTAAAGAGACCACATAGTGTGGTGTGGTGGTAGGGGTTCTTCCCACTGCTCATCGAGTGGTCAGCTGTATAATGATACCAACAATGGAAATGGACTTAGTCAAAAAATGCTTTCACTCTCAAGGAGAAGGTGTGAAATTTCAGAAAACTGCAGCTGACAAAAAGAAACAATAAATCCTGAAGGCAAAAACACTTCCGAAAGTTTTTATTTTGCAGGATCCTATAATTTTGATAATTAGGTTGCCTCAGAAAGTCAAATACTAGAATGTATAGATAGTTCCATCTCATTCATAGTATATGTTTTCATATTCATTAAATGCAATGCATCTTTTGTGGGGGGAAAACCTTTATTCATTACTGTCGTCGAGCAGCCTCAGTAGGAAGTGAAACAAAATTAATATTTAATGTCAAGGATCTTGTCAGACCTGAGAAAAAGTCTGAATTATGCATTCAGTTCATGAACTCATGGCTGATCTGTGACAGCCTTTACTTTCGATCATGAGAGGTCTTTGACCTGAAACTTTAGTTCTGCTTCATTTTCTGCTGATGCTACTTAACTTGCATTGTGTTTCTAGCATTTTCTGTTTGCAGTTCATATTTCTGACTTCTGCAGTCTTTTTTAAATGTTCATCAACAATAGCCAGCCACCTGTGTATATAAAAAAATACAGACATCAGGGCTGTATAAAAGGGGGTAATTTCCTTCAACGTCTTGTCAGTCAAAGAAGTGGCTGAGTTTAGTCTCTTTATCTAACATCTGCTTTGATTTTCACCCTTTCCTTGGTGATGCTATAACAAGATTCTCTGGATATTTCCACACATCCCTTTATATTTGGAAGCAGACAAGCAGAAGCAGAAAACGGAGGAAATATTGTGGGTGCAGAATTGCAGAGATTGCTCCCCAAAATTGTATTGGAAGAGGTCTGCTCAAGGAGAAAAATGGGCTGGTGGGGGAAGGGTAGCAGAATGTGTTGAAGTGTATATAAACTGCAGAAATGTGAGTAACTGGACCTCCTGCTAAATTTAATGGCGGGATCTCACTTAAACCTTTCATCTTAGTTTCCTGTTTGCAGTCAGCCAGTTTCTGAATGTGGCTGGCTGCTGTGAGCATTGATTAGTTTCCTGTTCCATAACAGACATGAATTAAAACTAGATATAGACCATCTGTAGATGGATTGGGATAATTTTTTTTCTTGATTTTTGCAACTGTTGGCCTCTTTATTCTCTTTTATTCTTGAAGATTAAAATGACAGCAAAAGATTGTGAAGCAAAGCTCAATTTTTAATTGTAAGATGACACCAAACATCCTCAAAACATGAGCCTTTAATATTATAAAGTAAAGCTAAATGCTAAAATTGATGCTTATTCTTTAGTTCATCCTGTTAGTGATACTTGGCAGTGTTTTGCTGTCATGAACCATTTTGGAGGAAGGTTGTCTTTGTCAGAATTTTGAGACATGGGACGATCTTCAATAATTTTGTGAGAGATCGTTCAACTACATTGGCATTTTTGAACTCCTCCTCCAACACCTGAATCATTCCTGTCTCTGACATCTTTAAAATCTATGTCTCAATCAATTTTAATTTATCTTTCCTCAATCAATTTTTCTCTACTTTGGGTACCTCCAGCTTTTATCATTTAAGTTTGCTGTAGAAACATAGGTGCCCATTATATTTTCTGTATTTATTCTAAATGTCACATTGGGGAATGGGAAATTGAAGTGAGAGGTGTGAATGTCAGAGCTTGTGTCCAAGTGAATCGCTGTCAACTATAGAAGCGATGATTTGCCTGGGCTTGTGCTATCAGACACACTTCAGTTGGATGAAACACTTTTCTGCATTACCTCTTGTAATTATATTGCTGTAAGATAAATGTTGAAGGAAAGGACTTTTATAGGTTGGAGTCAGATAATTCTATAGTCTCACAGAGCATTACTTAAGGAATTCATAGTTGAGGATAGAATCTAAGCTTTGGAGAGCCGATCTTCTATAGAGAGCACTGGAGAGTCTACATACACCATAACTAATAGCAGCTCAGTAAAGGAAGCACGCCATTTCTCTGCTGCACCGCTGATGTGCACAAACTGTAAAGATATATCAGCTCTGAAGGAATATTCACATCGGAGTTCTATGCAATGTGGAGTTAACTTCATGAGCAGATTGTTCTCGGTTTCATCTGCACTGTACTGAGTGAATTTAGATCAGACTGAGGTGGATGAAAAGCAGAATGAGAAAATATGTATTGAGTTAGCACACTGTAATTTGTGTGTCAACTAATTGGATGCTGATGTTTGCAGTTTCAACTTAATCGCCTTGCCAGCAAAGTGTCATTTATTTTCCCTGAAATGAACCTGTGATTTAATGGAACATGGATGAGCTGGAGGGTTTTGGCAGTTCAGGCAGCATCCATGGAAAGAAGTGGCTAGTCAATGTTTTGGGCTGGGACCTTTTTTTTTAAAGCCATAGTGGAAACTCACTTTGAAAACACTTGTCTGTACCTCTCCCACCTCATCTCCATTCAGGGCCAAAGACCTTCGAGGGGAGGCAAAGTTTCACATGCACATCAACCAACCTGGTCAGCTGAATTCTTTGCATTCATTGTGACCTCCTCCAGATACTGAACACAGCTAAGCACATATGCTCTGTCCAAAGTGCAAGCTGGAATTCCTTGTGGCTAGCCATTTGAATTCTTCTTCCCATTCCCACACAGACCTGTCTGTCCTCGGCTTCAACAATAATAAACTAGAGGAACAACAAAACATATTCCTTCTGGGTAGCCTCAAACCTCAAATTTTCTATTTTCAATAACCCCTACCCCTACTGGGATCCATTGTTCCTTCTATCCTTTAGCTGCTCCCATACACTCTTGTCTCTTAAACATCTCACTCACAGTGATCTGTTCCCCTCTTTCCCCCCCTTCACCTCTTCCACCTTCATCTGTACCTTTTCCTGTATCATGCCCCCTTCTTCATTCCCTTTTATGCTTGACACATCCCTTCCCAATCTAGTCGCAAAAAAAAGTGTTGGCCTGAAATGTTGACTGTCTAGTTCTCTTCTTAGATGCTGACTGAATCTGCTAAATCCCTCTCGCTCAACTTTGCTTGTTGAAGGTTCCTGCATCTGCATTTCTTGTGTTTTTCCAAATCTGCAATTTAATTTATAGCAGATGTTATCTCAGAGCTTCTGAACATTACAGAGTGCTGACACATTTAGATCTGCTTCGCAGTTAAAGTGCAGGACTCTTGATGGCAGGGAGGAGTTTGGGGCATCAAAGGAATGCTTTATAGGATGCACCTTCTCTCTAAGGAGAAATGTTGCTTTGCTTTTGACATCTTACACTCTGTAAAATCAGACTTTGAGATTCTGCAAACAAACAAGAGAAGGACATAGTTGGGCAATCAAAACTTGTAAGTAAACTGTGACGTTAAAAAAAACAACCAGCAGGATTGAACAAAATGTCATTCTATGAATTTGTTTTAAGATAGCAATGATGAAAATAATAACTACAGAAAATTCCCCTTCTATTTTGATCTTTTTAAAAATAAAATCAATGAAGGTTACGTTTTCATTTTTTTATATAAAGCATGGAATAACCTTCCAGCAAAAAAAAATAGAGCATACCTTAGGAAGGAAAATAAGACAAGGGGATTAATCTTTGTTTTCAAAACCTTAAATTAGAATGCACTGAAGAGGCATGAGGGTGAAGAAAACAGAGGGATATGGGGCAAGATAGAAAGAGTAGATCTGAGAACAAGGAGCTTTGTGTGTAGCAGAAGATGGACAAAGATAATTCTGACTGAATGATCAATTTCAGGGCTGTAAATTTCATCTAAGATATGCTGAATACCCTGGATTAATCTGACCAAGGTTAATCTACATTGCCTTTATTCATCACAGAACAATTCAGAGTTCCCCCTAATTGGGTATTATGCAATGACCCAGAGTTGATTTGGGAGCTGAAGGTAAGGGAACCCTTAAGAGGCAATGATCATAATATGACAGAATTTGCACTTCAGTTTGAGAGGGAGAAACTAAAATTGGATGTGTCAGTATACTAGGTACACAATCCTTTATCCAGAACGCTTGGGGGACAGTGTGTTCCAAATTTCTGATTTTTCCGGATTTCGGAAAGCCAGATTTAAGCCCACCGGAATTGTGCTGCCGTATCCACCTCCACACCCTTCCAATCACGCTGCCATCGCCCCTCCCCTTGCCTGCCTGACTCGCTCTGCCGGTCTCTCACCCGCTCGACTTGCGCTGGTGGTCTCTCGCCTGTGCCCGCCCGACTCGTGCTGCCGGTCTCTCGCTTGCCCGACTCGCACTGCTGTCTCTTTCCCCAATTACCAGATTTTGGAGCTTTCCGGATATTAGATGTCCAGATAAAGGATTGTGTACCTGTACCAGAGGAATAAAGGGGACTACAGAGGTATGTGAGAGGAACTGGCCAAAGTAGATTGGAAAAGCACCCTAGCTGGAAGGATGGCAGAGCAGCAATGGCTGGAGTTTCTGTGAGAAATAAAGAAGGCGCAGGACAGGTTTATTCCAAAAAAAGAAGAAATATTTGAATGGAAAAATGGCACAACTGTGGATGATATGGGCATGCAATGAAACAACAATTAGTGGGAAGATAGAGGACTGGGAAGCTTTTAAAAGCTTAAAGAAGGCAACTAAGAAGGGATGAAAAAATGAACTTTGAAGGGAAGCTCACAAATGATATAAAAAATTTTACTAAAAGCTTTTTAAGTAGATTATGATTAAAATAGATGCAATAGGATCAATAGCAAATGATGCTGGAGAAATTGTAATGGGAGACAAGGAGATGGCAGAGGAGCGGAATGAGTATTTGGCATTGGTCTTCGCTGTGGAAGATACTCACAGTATACCTGACTTTCAAGGGTGTCAGGGAATAGAGGTGAGTGCAGTCAAAATCACCAAGGAGAAAGTGCTTGGGAAGCTGAAACGTCTCTCGGACCAGATGGAATGCACCCTTGAGTTCTCAAAGTGGTAGCTACAGAGATTGTAGAGGCATTAGTAATGATCTTTCAAAATCAATAGAATCTGCCTTGGATCTGGAGGAATGGAAAATTGCAAAGGTCACTCTGCTATTTAAAAAGGGAGGGAGGGTGGGAGCAGAAAGGAAATTATAGACCTGTTAGCTTAATATCAGTGGTTGGGTAGTTGTTGGAGTTGATTGTCAAGGATGAGATGATTGAGTACCTGGAGGTGCATGACAAGATAGCCAAGTCAGCATAATTTACATCAGGGAAAATTTTGCCTGATATCTTACTGCAATTTTTTGAGGAAACCACAAGCAAACTAGACAAAGGAGATGCAGTGGATGTTGTAAATTTGGATTTTCAAGACCCTTTTTCAAAATGCCACATATTAGGTTGCTGAACAGAATGAGAGCCCATGGAAGATTACAGGAAGATAGTAGCATGGTTAGAGCATTGGCTAATTGGCAGGAAACAGAGTGAGAATAAAGGGATCCTCTTCTACTTGGCTACCCTTTACCAGTGGTGTTCTACAGGGGTTGGTATTGGGCCATTTCTTATCATGATTATGTTCATCATTTGGATTGCAGAATAAATAGATTTGTGGCTAAATTTGCAGATGATACAAAGATCCGTTGATGGGGAAGTAATGATGATGAAATGTAGAAGCTGTAGAGAGACTAAGAAAGATTAGGAGAATAGGCTATTATGGGCCCAGTGGACCCCAAAACCCAGCAGCAATAGAAATTCACCCAGACAAATGGTTACGTAAACAAAAGTTGCTTTTAATTATCTTTAAACACGAAAACAGGACCAAACTTTAACTTATTACTATTAACTTAACTTAACCCCCTTCTAATTCTAAGCCCACATGTATGTAATGTGTGTATAAGTTTAGAAAAGATCTTTGATTCATAGTCCAATCTCACTTCTCACTCCTCCAAGTTCACTGGTATCAGGCAATTCTTATACTGTGTACAGAATTTAACATTTATGAATCTTCACCAGGCTTGGGTGCTTGAAAGGCAAATGGTTACTGCTCAGGAAGGTTCTTGTCGGTTTTCAGCGAGAGATTTGTTGCTCATTGAACTTAAACTGATTCCTTCCATTCACTCATTTCAGTGTCTTGCCGAAGAAACTTTCCCCATCAAGGTTTTCCAGATGTTATCCTCTTTCTTTCAGGTCACTACAGAGTTCCTTTTCTGTTTCCCTTATCTCAGGTGAAACATTATACAGCCAGCTATCTCCTCTTGTATGGTCCAGAAGGCTTTGAACAGGCTGAACCCACTTTTCCACCTTTTCCAGATCCCTCTATAAGCTTTGAAAACCTTCTTCTCAGCTCACTACGCCACCATTCTTCATGTTATCTGCTAAATTGCTGATCCCGTTTACCACATTATCATCTAGACCATAGATAGAGATGACAAAAACCAATGCACTTAGCACTGATCCCTGAAGCACACCACTAGTCACATGCCTCCTATCAGATAGGCAATCATCCACTACCACTCTCTGATTTCTCACGGAAAGCCAATGTCAAATCCACTTTACTACCTAACCATGAATACTGAGCGAATGAACCTTCCTGACTACCTCCTATATGGGACCTTGTCAAAGGCCTTACTAAAGCCAACGTAGACAACATTCCCAGCTTTTTATCCATCAACTTTCTTGGAAACCTGCTCGAAAAACTCAACCAGTCTGGTTACACACTGACGCCCACATACAAAGCTGTTAACTCTCCCTAGTGAGTCCTTGACAATCAAATACTTGTAAACCTGATCTCTTATGTCACCTTCTAATAACTTACCTATTACTGATGCCAAATTCACTGGTCTCTAATTTTCTGGGCTATTTTTGGAACCAATTTAAACAACAGAACCACATGAGCTACCCAACAATTCTCTGGAACCTTACCTGTGGCTAAGAACATTTAAATATATCTGCATTTTGGATGGACAAACTAAGGTAGGATATACAAAATGGTAGGGCACTGAAAAACTGCAATCTATTAGAGGGATCTGGGTATGCAGCTACATAATTCCCTAAAAGTGGTATCACAGGTAGATAAGGTTTAAAGAGTACTTTTGGCATATTGGCCATAAATCAAAGTATTTAGTATAGGAGTTGGAATGTTATGTAAATTTGTTTAAGACATTGGTGAGTCCAAATTTGGAGTAATATGTGCACTTAGGTCACCTAACTACAGGAGAAATATGAATAAAATTGAAAGAGTGCTGAGAAGATTAACTTTAATGTTGCTGGTATTTGACAAACTGAGTTACAGGTAAAGGTTGAACAGGTTAGTACTTTATTCCCTGGAGCATAAAGGAATGAGGGGAGGTTTTATAGAGGTATACAAAATTATGATGGGCATAAGGCCCAAAGAGTAAATGCAAGTAGACTTTTTCTATTGTGGTTAGGTGAGATACAGAGGACATAGGTTAAAGTTGAAAAGGGAGAAGTTTAGGGGGAATTTCTTCACACAGAGGTTGTGGGAGTATGGAATGACTGCCAGCTGAATTGGTGAATGTAGGCTCAATTTTAACTTTGAAGAAAAATTTATATAGATGCAAGCATGGAGTGATATGGATTGTGAGCAGGTTGGTGGAACGAGGCAGATTAATATTTGATACACACTACCAGGGTCGAAGGGCCTGTTTTCTGCTTGTATTGTTCTGTAATTCTTATCTCACTTAGTGCAATGATATTGATGTCTACGTTTCTGAGTGTCTAAGCCACAATAACAAAGTGACATTTGTCATGATAATGAATATGTATGAGATGTACCGGAAGTCACGTGGTATGAGAGAGAGATAAGAACACAAGCAAGAGAACAAAGGAAACGGGAGAATAAAGCCACAGAGAAGTTTACCTGATAAAACTTGTGTTTAATGTTTTATTAACTTCACATTTCGGGCCACAAATGTGACATTGGCGACGAGGATGGAAGAAGCTTGAAGAAAATTAAAGACTAAACAAGATTACAGAGGATTACAGACAACTTCAAGGTGATAAGAATTTTCTCTTTGTCTCAGTACTTTGGGGCTTGAATATTTCCTCATGGCTGGTGCAAACTGTGACTTTCTAACACATAGTGGAATTGCTCATTTTGACCCGACGGGTGATGCAAGCACTGTAAGTGTGAAGTGGAAGGCATGGCTGGAAGAATTTGAATCCTACGCCGACAGTCGTGGCCTATTTCTAGATACCGGTACAGTTGAACAAAAAGCGCAGAGAAGGGCGTTACTTCTTTTCACCGCAGGATCCGCAGTTCAGGAAACATTTAAGACACTTTTAAATACTGGAAGAAAGGATGAGTACCGGAAAGCGGTAGATGCATTAAATGCACACTATGTAGCGACACCGAATGCTACATTTCAACGCCATTTGTTTCGGAGAACGAGACAAGAAGATGGCCAGACAATTGCTCAGTACGTGACGAGACTACACCAGCTAGCTGTTGGATGCAATTACATGCCAGCTGATTTGGACAACCAATTATTGGATCAAGTCGTACAGCACTGTAGATCAGATAAACTCAGAAGACGTCTACTGGAAAGAGGGAGTGAGTTGGAACTCACCGATGCTTTAACCATTGCTGCTGCATTAGAGGCTGTTGAAGGGCAATTTCATACCATGACCCTGAAAGATAACTCAAGCCAGCAAATTAAGAGGCTCTCACATCGCCATAATCAGCCAAGATATACGCCGACACAGGACGTGGAGTGTTATCGATGTGGAAACCGAGGTCACTTTGGAAAAGACCCATATTGCCCGGCCAAAGGCAAAGTTTGCATAAAGTGTGGAGGTAAGGACCACTTTGCAAAGAAGTGCAAAAGCAAGTCCAATGCAGACCAGAAGAGGAAGAGTACAACTTCCAAAGGCAAAGCCTGGGGGAAAGGAAAGTATCCTGGAAAGAAAGATACCATTTGCCAGATAGACGGTGACGATGATGATACCCAGGAGGGACAGAGATATTATCAATTTACGTTGAATGAAATACGTCATGAGAAGGTCCCAGTGATCATTGGTGGAGTGACAGTGCAGGTCATTGTAGACTCAGGCAGTGACAGTAATGTGATTGATCGACATTTATGGGAGAAGTTGAAAAGGAAAAAGATCATCTGTACCTCAAAGAAGTGTTCCAAGAAACTGTATCCATACACAGCAACCAAGCCATTGCAGACCATTGGATGTTTTACTGCAACTGTTGAAGCTGGAGATAAGTACACCGAAGCGGAGTTTATGGTCATAGAAGAGAGGGGAGAACCATTGCTGAGTAGAAGCACAGCGCAAGACCTGGCAATACTTCATATTGGAGCTTGTGTCAATTCAATTCAGTCATACGAGGATATGAAGCAAGAATTCCCCGCAGTCTTCCAAGGAGTAGGAAAGCTGAAAGGTCGACAATTGAAGCTAGCGGTAGATGAAACGGTCAAACCAAAGGCACAACCAATGCGCCGAACTCCGTTTGGACTTCGTGGGAAAGTCGAAGCCAAAATTAAAGAATTGATCGAACAAGACATTATTGAACTGGTGGAACATTCGACACAATGGGTCAGACCCGTAGTGATTGTGCCCAAACCAAAGGGTGACATAAGACTATGTGTTGACATGGGAATGGCCAATGAAGCTATAGTTCGAGAACGACACCCTATACCAACAGTGGAGAAAATACTTCAAGAACTAACTACCAGTAAGATATTCTCAAAAATTGATCTGAAATGGGGCTATCATCAATTAGAGCTGGATCCAGGTTCCCGAGATGTAACAACATTTGTGACTCACTGTGGATTGTATCGTTACAAGAGACTATCATTTGGAATTAATGCAGCTTCGGAGATCTACAGCATGAAATCCATCGAGTGATTCAAGGCATTCCTGGAGTTGCAAACATTTCTGACGACATCATAGTCCATGCACCAACAAAGGAAGAGCATGACAAACGGTTGAGGCGTGTACTATCTAAACTACAGGAGGCAGGCCTTACCGTGAATGGAAACAAGTGCCAGTTCGGTGTGTCAGAAATGGACTTCATGGGACACAGACTTACAAAGGAAGGACTAAACCCTGCAGAGGCCAAGGTGAAAGCTATTGCAGAGGCACGTGCACCTCAGAACGCAACAGAGGTGAGGAGTTTCCTGGGATTGGTCAATTTTTGTGCAAAGTTCATTCCTAATTTCGCTACAGTGGCAGAACCACTAAGGAAACTAACCAGGAAAGGTGTACCATTTCATTTTGGATCTGAGCAGAAGAATGCGTTCACAGCGCTGAAGCAAAGCCTGACAGGTGCAAAAACTCTTGGATATTACGATCCGGCGGCATCAACCAAAGTCATAGCGGATGCCAGCCCGGTTGGTTTAGGAGCCGTGTTGGTCCAGATGCATGATGGAGGACCAAGAATCATTGCCTATGCCAGCAGATCGTTATCAGATGTGGAAAGAAGATACTCTCAGACAGAGAAAGAAGCACTCGGACTTGTATGGGCCTGTGAGAGGTTCCATGCATATTTATACGGCATTGAATTTGAACTCATCACAGATCATAAGCCATTAGAGGTGATCTATGCACCTAGATCCAAACCATGTGCCAGAATAGAGAGATGGGTACTCAGACTACAACCCTACAAATATAAAGTAATCTACATAGCAGGGAAAGCAAACATTGCAGATCCGCTGTCCAGATTGGTGAAGGATGGAGGTCCACAATCCAAGTCAGAATTGGGAACAGAAACAGAGAGCTTTGTATGCTTCGTAGCTATTCGGTCGACACCGAAAGCTGTGACTACGAAGGAAGTCGAGAGAGAATCCGAACGTGATCCAGAACTCAGGGAAGTAAGAGAATGCATACAGAGTGGACAATGGGACAAGTGTACTCACAAGGCTTACATTCCCATTAGAGATGAACTTTGTTGTATCGGAGAGTGTGTATTAAGAGGTTGCAGATTGGTGATACCGCAAAGATTGAGACCGAAGATCGTATCCTTAGCGCATGAAGGACACCTAGGTATTGTTGGTACCAAGCAAAACCTCAGGACCAAGGTATGGTGGCCAGGTTGTGATAAAGACGCCGAGAAATTTGTTAAAACTTGTCACGGATGTCAAATCACAAGTAGGAGTAATCCGCCAGAACCGATCCGGAGTACGCAACTCCCGACAGGACCATGGATCGACGTATCTGTTGATTTTCTTGGACCTTTACCGACGGGTGAATCAATTACGGTAGTGATAGATTACTACAGCAGATACTATGAGTACGTGGTGTTGAAGTCCACAACCACTAAAAAAACAATACAAGCGTTAGCAGAGATATTCGCAACATATGGATTACCTGTTACATTATACTCTGACAATGGCCCACAATTCACTTCAGAGACATTTGCAGAATACATGAGGACCACAGGTATCCACCATCATAAAGTAACTCCGAAATGGCCGCAAGCCAACGGAGAAGTAGAGTGACAAAATCAGTCCATTGAAAAACGATTGAGGATTGCACATGCAGAAGGACAAAATTGGCGAGAAGCATTGCTATCTTATGTGGCTGTCTATCGAGCAATGCCTCATGCAACCACTGGAAAAAGTCCTGCAGAAGCATTTTTTGGGAGAAAAATCCGCACAAAAATGCCAGAAATAAAGGAAATCCGAGACGACCAGGAGATGAGGGACCACGATGCTGAAAAGAAAGGTGCAGCAAAGCTGTACACAGATTCGAAACGTGGAGCCAAGTACTCAGACATCATGCCAGGAGATAATGTTCTAGTGAGGCATGAAACTGGTGGTAAGCTAGACACACCTTATTACCATCAACCCTATACTGTCGTATCCAGAAGTGGCAGTATGGTGACAGTCAAGTCTCCGACTGGAGTCCTGTATAAGAGAAATGTATCAGGTGTAAAAAGGTACCAGTCCAGAGATACATCGAGCGAAGAGGTTGAAAGGCCAATACGAGATGCTGAAACTGAGAGACCTGATGATGTTCCAGAGGCAGTTACCAGCACTCCTGATGAAGTGACTAGAGCGCCAGAAGCCGTGGCGAGCAGTATTTCTGACGCTGAGAGTGAACAACCGAGAAGCGACGACAATATCGCAGGCAGGCCGAAACGAAACCGGAAAGTGCCCAAACGATACGAAGACTTTGTGCCATAGTTTTAATAAGAACTTTGGGACAGTATTTTAATCTTATATCATAAAGTGCATGTATGAATGCTGTAGGAAGTAAATTTTATGTAGTTGAGTTATAGTATTACCATTAGTTACGATGTTTGTATGTTTCCGAGGGCTATTGGTAAGTGAAGGTAAAGTTTATTTCTGATTAAAGGAGGGATGTCATGATAATGAATATGTATGAGATGTACCGGAAGTCACATGGTATGAGAGAGAGATAAGAACACAAGCAAGAGAACAAAGGAAACGAGAGAATAAAGCCACAGAGAAGTTTACCTGATAAAACTTGTGTTTAATGTTTTATTAACTTCACATTTCGGGCCACAAATGTGACAACATTCAGGTCTATTGTTGCTAGGATTGTCCATGATGATCTTGAAATTCTAGGTTCAGAACTACAAATTGTAGAATGGAAGGGTGAAGGTGTCTGCATGGTTTATGTTAACGTGGGGTAGCCATTTCACACCAACTGTCTCACATACTTCACAGATCAAGGACTTGATCCAATGGCAGTGAGGTCAAGACATCGAGATACCAGGCTCTGCTGCATGGGTTTATTGCTCACACATGAAGACAGGCATTTATCTATATATAACATTATTTCAGTCATTTAATGGTCATCATTATTGATGCTCCCTTTTTATCTCACATGATTAATTCTATGAAATACCATAGCAATAAATTACATGCATCTCAAAGGTATTTCTAATTATTATTGTGGGCCTTCAATATTGTTTACAATCATTACACCAGAGGGCAGTGTTGATCCCCTCAGTTCTGAATCAGAATCAGAATTTATTGTCATGAATGAGTCGTGAAATTTGTCGTTTTGCTGCAGCATCATGGAGCAAACATTCATAGAAACCACCTTACCAAAATAAATACATAGTAGGGCAGTGCCTTTGGTTAATTGATCCTTCAGGAATCTGACATCAGCAGGGAAGAAGCTGCCCTTGTGCCGCTGAGTGCTCGTCTTTAGGCTCCTGTACTTTTTTTGTGATGGTAGCTGATTGAAAAGGACATGGCCTTGGTGGGGGGTTTGAGGTCCTTGAGGATAGAGGCTGCTTTCTTAACACACCACCTCTTGTAGGTGTCCTCGATGGAGTGAAGTCAGGTGCCTGTGATGCTGCAGGCCGAGTTAAACTTTTGGAGTTTTTCTCTTGTCCTGAGCGTTGACACCTGGCAAGCATACTCTCCACAGTACATACTGAATCTTCTCAAACACCTCACAAAGTATAGCTGCTGGTGAGCCTTCTTCATGATTGCATCAACACAGGCACCAGGACAGATCCTTGGAGATGTTGACACCCAGGAATTTGAAGTCCTTGATCCTCTCCACTACTGAGCCCTCAATGAAGACTGGATTGTGTTCTCTTGACTTCCTCCTGAAGTCCACAGTCATCTCCTTGGTTTTGCCCACACTGAAAGTGGTAATTCTCTGAATTACTTTAGGTTCAATCTTTGTCTTACACATGATACATGATCATAATAAAAAATAATTATTTAAAAATTAAACTTAAAAACAAATAGATGCATGTTTAATTTCTGCTCCTTTTTTCATTTTTGGACCTTTGCTCAAATCTTGAGGGAACATGGTGTTCTTATGAATGCAATTAATAAAGTTAGCTGCATGTTGAAATATTATGTGATAAAAATCAACATTTCCACTCATGAAAAATGTGTGACAGTTCTTAAAACCTGTTTTTGGATAGAGTTCAAGAAGGAAATGGAGTCAAAGATCAGTTGCATAACACAGCTCCGGATTCATGTGCAGAGAGATCCATGGAATCTGCCCAGTGGTGTGCACAACCTTATTGAGGCCATTACAAGATTTGTGGAAGGTTTGTATCAAATCGTGACAAGTTTTATAATTAATTATTTTTATTTACGAAACAGAGTACATTGAAATCCTGATGGATCAATTGGAAACAAATCTGTATTAAAATTTATATGGCATGCATTAAAAAAAAATCATGCTTTCAAAATTGCTCATTAAATATTGAAGTTAAAAAATAAATGCACCATTTCACGCTATACCGATGCTCAGTGACCAACAGTACATTATATTAATAAAAACTGTCTTACCGAGACGTGATACATATAAATGAACAGGTAACACTGTACACAAAATTAACAAATTAAAGTATTAATTTCTCATTCAGTTGTGCCTTGGAGGGATAAGAATCCAGTGCAGGGAGATGGTATTAACCCAGAAGACCATATTGCATTGACTAGTTGGGCTAAAGGGGCTGTACCATGCTGTCTGACTTCATTAGCATACTATCCAATATGTCTCGTATCCAGTGGCACTATTCCCAAAGTTCAAGATGTTCAGTGATCACTGCACCCAGTAGTGCATGGCACTCGGTGACACATAATTTGTTCCCAATGTGCACCATTAAATTTATTTTCCTGTAATAGCTTGACAGTATAAGCAGCGTGGATAAGAGAACTATGTTGGAAAGTGCTCCACTGTTGGCTTCTGGATGTGCTGGTGGAGGCAGGATCTTTCTCCATGTCATGTATTTAGATCAGTGGTTCTCAACCTTTAATTTTCTACTCACATATCACCTTAAATAATCAGAGCATCTATTCTATAAAGTATGATGTCACAGTGCTCTCTGGTTAGTAAGGGATTATTTAAGATGGTACGTGAATGGAAAAGTGTTGAGTTGGATAAACCTTTGAAACGAGATGAAATGGAAGACCATACAGTGCAGAAAATGGCATTCACGCAGCATGAAAATGGCAGGCCGAAGGGTCTTCTCCATGCCGCTGTTTGCATTGAGGATCTTCTGCACTTCCACTGGCAGCGGGGAGGGGGGTGGTGGTGGGTGCTGTCCGGGGTCAGAGTTTTCGACCCATACATGGACAGCATTTTAGTCCAGATAAGTGTGAGGTGATGCATTTTGGAAGGACAAACCAGAAGGCTGAGCACAGTGTTAATGGTCAGTTAGTTAAGAGTGTGGATGAACAGAGGGACTTTGGGGTACAAATTCATACATCTCTCAAGGTTGCCACACAGGTTGATAGAAGAGTCAAGATGCTGTTCTTCATTAATAGGGCGATTGAATTTAAGAGCAGAGAGCTCATTGAACACCTTGAACTTTGGGAATAGTGCCACTGGATATGAGACATTTTGTGTTCAGTGCTACCTGTTCGTTTATATGTATCACGTCTTGGTAAGGCAGTTTTTATTAATATAATGTACGGTTGGTCACTGAGCATCGTTATAGCGTGAAATTATGCATTTATTTTTTAACTTCAATATTTAATTAGCAATTTTGAAAGCAGTCCAGCTGCCTAGGAAAAGCTGGAGGGGCTTCGTGGCTCGGGCAGCGTCCACAGAGAACAATGGCATCAATGAGGGTGAAGGGAGGAGAGCGGGGAGTATGCACTTAGAATTAATTTACCCATTCTCTCCAAAATGAACAGTGAAATTGAAATACTAACCCAAAAGAGTGGTAAAGTATGGAACAGCTTTAAAGATTGAAATTATATGACCCAAATATGATATTGACTAAAATCCTCTTAATTGATTGGCTTATTCCACCATATCTGATACACATCCACACAAAATCGTATTATGATGAGAATGGATATAAGCTTCAATTTAAATAGCTGAATCTTTCATTTAAAACACACAAACGTTAGAACTACAACCAATTAAAAGTTATTCCTCCACCCCACCGGCCCTCCATATTTTCTTCCAAAATTAAATTTACCACCACAACACACTGATTTGTCCTTAAATTTACAGTCTAGAAAAATTCCACTAAACCAGCTAACAAGCTGTGGCACGCGCAACTCCCAAGTGGGTGTGAGAGAGAGTGAGTGTGAGTGAAAGTAATAGAGAGAGATGGAAGGAGGTGAGTTAGGAATGGCCTGTGAATGCCCCCAACAACTCTCCCCCACCCCCACCATGACACCGTCCCTGGGGAGCTTACTAAAACTCAGCCTTGGTGGTAGTTAATCCACCATTGCCACTTCTATATACTCAAAACATCCTACAAATAAACATAAATGTTCTAAAAGCATTAAAATGCATTGGTAGACAAATTTAAATATTTAATTACTTAAAGGAAGTTGTATTACCAAACAACATTGAATGTGTTGATATTTCTAGTGGTTGCGAAAGCTGTCAAATTGAGTGAGCACTTTGGAGACCCACTGGCCAGAATTAGTCTGGAACCTAATCACTTTATTTACTGGTTCCTCGATATACACATATGTATCTGGATATTCTTGTTCAGAATAATTTAAAGTTGACTAGGGGCTGACCTCAACATTATGCAGATAGCTTATCAACAGAAAACAGATGACTGCAGATACTACCCTTTGCTATTCTTCTGAATTCTGCAGTAAAACCCTTGTTATCCAGAATTCAAGCAACTGCCAGGCTCAAACATCCAGAAAAAAAATTGCATAAAATAAATAAGTAAAAATTGGCGTGCCTCACCATTAATTCACCAATTGCGCAACATGCAATATCAAGCAACTGAAAAATTCACTATCTGGCATCTACCAATCCCCATTGGTGTCGGATATCAGGAGTTTTACTGTATTGCAGAATAACTATTGACTTCTATTTTAATCTGAAACAAAGATCAAGGCCACGAACAAACTGATTTCAAATTCTGAAAATGTAAGTGGTTAGAAATTATCCATTGTATTCATTGCCTTTAACCGACAATTTACAGGAGCTGGCTCCTCTTTGTGTTGGGCTCTCCAAAGGTGTTCAATAGCCCATACACATAAAAAGTGTACTTGAAAAAAATGGAGGTCAAACATCTGAGTAATAAGTTCAAGTTCAACTGTGAAAGTAAAAAAAAGTTAATACTCTGTTATGAATACACATGAATTTTCTGGTGACTTGCTCAAGGAATATTATACATGATAAATTGTATTTTGGCAAGATTGCCTTCAGTAACGAGGAGAGAAAATTTGAAAAGAAGAGCATTTGACATTTAAAAAAAAATCAATAATCAAAGCAGCCCGTTAAGAACAGATCCTTAAATATTCCTCTCTTGTTCTGAATGCATCACTTATCTGATTTTCATGTGACCATGACATCACAGGTTTCCACATTGACTTTGAAAGTTATGTAGTTTAATCTGTAACCAGGGTCTTAGATCTAAACTTGACTTGTCCATGACAATAAATCCTGATTCTGATATATCACGTGTATGTGTGTGTGTGTGTGTGTGTGTGTGTGTTTTCTAGATATTAAGGAAATTGGAGGAAAATAGGAATGAGGTAATAGATCAGCATTGATGTTAACAAATGGTACATTAAGCTTTGAGAGGTTGATTGCCTTTTCCTGGCTCCTAATTCTTATATTCACATTATAAATTTTATCCCATTCTAACGATGGATTGCGGAAACGCACATGTTTGCAACGGTGAACTGGCCCCACTTGTCATGCATGGTCGGTTGGTCCAGACCAGAAGGTCGCGTACACGCTTGCATCATCGGGACGCATGCACCAGGACGTTAGGGGAAGGACTGAGGACAGGTTTAAAAGCTGCAGCACAGAATTCAAAATAAACTAGTTGTGATACTCGAGCCCCCAGCCTGTTCTCTCAGTCTCTTGGCTGTGGTCACTCACAACCCACAACATTGGTGACCCCGATTGGTCTCCACGTCCTGAAGACTCGACCCATTGGAACCAGCAGCTGTAGGCACCTTTGCATTGAAGCTGCCGATGTTCTGGACGAACAGGCCCCGTACTTGGTTTGGTCAAGAGGAGGCCCAGTTCCAGATTTAACAGATAACTTCCTATTCAATGAGATACTTCTACGTCGTCAGTTCACTCGACCAGGAAGCCGTCTCACGAGTCGATGATCTCATTCAGGCACTGCCAGAAGAAGGTAAATACATGCTCTGAAAAACCTCCTCATATGGCCTCTCACGATGCGAGAGAGCAGCCAGGCTCCTAGACCTGCATGGCCTAGGCAATAGGACCCCCTCTGCCCTCATGGACAAGATGTTCACACTGGCAGAAGGGCACAAGCCCTGCCTCATGTTTGAGCAGGCGTTTCTTAAGCAGATGCCGATGATATCAGACTCCTGTTGGCTGATGCAGACTTCAGCATCCCGCGCAAGGTTGCAGCATGAGCGGATGTTCTCTATCATTCCAAGCACGAAGCCATAGACTTGGTCAACCATGTCACGCGGCCATCGCCGAGGACAACGCCCAAATCAGAGAGGTCTGATCCCAGATAGTGTTTCTATCATCAACATTGGGGGGGCATTTGCATGCAGATGCCACCAGCCATGTTCATTCCCGGGAAAGGACAGGGCCAGCCGCTGTTAGTGGCTGTGGCGGCTGGCCGAACGAATAGCCTTCTCCATGTCTGGGACAGCATCTCAGGCTGCAAATTCCTCATGGGTACACAGGCAGAGATAAGTGTAATTCCCCCTACAGCGCTCAAGACACACATATGACCTCTTCTCTGGACACTGCCAAGAAAACCACCTTTGGGAAAAGGCAAACGCCTATACGTTTTGGTGACTCCACCTTCCAACGGTCCTTCACGCTGGCTTCAGTAGACAAACCGTTGCTAGGCATAGATTTCATCTGGGCACATTCCATACTTGTCGAGCTCCAGGGCAGATGACTAGTCCATGCTGGGACTTTCCACATGTTGCCTCTCAGCACGTCCAACGAGCTTTCCACCCAACTTGCTTCCATGGAACCCTAACATGGCCAGAACACTCATCTCCTTGCGGAATTTCCCTCCATTCTGCACCCCCAGTTCACAGCTGCCATCCCAAAGCACAGCGTCCAACATCACATTGCTACCACTGGCCCAACATTGGATTCATGGGCCCACCACCTGGCCCCAGAAAAACTCAGCCTTGCCAAGGAAGAGTTCAGGTGCATGGAGGAGCTTGGCATTGTCTGACATTCTGATAGCCCGTGGGCCTCATCCTTCCACTTGATGCCCAAGTTAAATAGCAGCTGGAGACCCTGTGGCAATTACAGATGGCTCAACGGCGCAACAACAGCGGACCACTACCCAATTCTCCATATCCAAGATTTCACAGAGAACCTCCATGGTAAAAATCTTTTCTTCAAAGTCTACTTAATCCGAGAGTACCACCAGATCCCCGTGCACCCGGATGATGTTCAAACGACAGCTATCATTATCCCGTTCAGCCAGTTCGAGTTCTTATTCATGCTGTTAGGATTAAAAAATGTGGCGCAGACATTTCAGTGCCCATGAACGCAGTTGGCAGAGATTTTCCTTCCCTCTTCATCTACCTCGATGACATCCTGGTAGCTGGCAACTTGCTTACAGAGCACGTGACGCATCTCCGCCAGCTTTTTACTCGCCTCACACAGTTCGGCCTCACCATTAACCCAGAGAAGAGAAGTTCCAGCTCGGTCTCACGGAAATAGACTTTCTGGGCCACAAAATTACCACAGCCAATGCCACCCCTCTACCAGACAAAGTGGATCCCATACAACGCTTTGCCAGACCAATGACACTGAAGGGCCTGCAGGAATTTGTGGGCATGGTAAATTTCTACAATAGGTTTATCCCTGTGGCAGCCAAGATTATGCACTCTCTCTTCACATTAATGTCGGGCTCGTCGAAGGAGCTCAAATAGACCAATGAGGCTCACACCACTTTTGAGCAGACCAAAGAGGTGCTGGTCCATAAAATGATACTGGTACGTCCACGAATGGATGTACCAACGGCCCTCACAGTCGACACATCCAACAAAGCAGTGGGCGCTATCCTGGAACAGTTCATTGATGGCTCACGGAGACCCCTCGCCTTTTTCAGTTGACACCTGCGGCTGCCTGAACTGAAGTACAGTGCATTTGACAGGGAGCTACTCACCCTCTACCAGGCCATCTGCTACTTCCTCGAAGGGCATCTATTCACTGTTTACACTGATCACAAGCCGCTTACTTTTGCCTTCTCAATGTCCTCCGACCCATGGTCTGCCTGACAGCAGAGACATCCTATGAATCTGAATTCACCACTGCTCTCCGACATCTTTCAGGAAAGCACAACATCATTGCCGACGTACTTCCCAGGCCGGCAGTCAATGCTATGTCGCAAGGCATCAACTGCCATGATCTGGCTCGGGCCAACAGAGCGACCCCGAGACACTCAGTTTCAGGACTGCAATCATGGGGCTGAAGCTCCAGGACCTCCCACTTGATGTTGATGGCACTACCCTCCTCTGCGACATTTCCACTGGCCAACCCCAACCTCTCATCCCTGCCCAATGGAGGAGAACAGTCTTTGACATTATCCACGGTTTGTTACACTCCGCAAAATTTGATTGGCATGGTCTGCGTAAAGAGGTCATGGAGGGGGCGAAAATCTGCACAGAATGCCAGATGGCCAAGATCCAGTGGCACACCAAGCACCAACTCCAGCAGTTCAACGTCCCGACCTACAGCTTCTAACACATCTGCCTCAACATCATTAGACCCCTGCCAGTCTCCTGGGGGTTGTGCTACCTATTCGTGGTGGTGGACAAGTTCACTTGCTGGCCAGAGGCCATTCCCATTCCGGACGCCTCCACAGAGATATGTGTCAGAACTTTCCTTGCCTGCTGGATCTTTCACTTCAGGATTACGGCAGAAGTTACAACCGATTGGGGGCTCAGTTCACCTCTCCCCGTGGACAGAACTCTCTAAACTCGTGGGCACCCAGCTGCATCGCACCACAGCTTACCACCCCAAGCCAATGGGCTAGTCAAGTGCTTTCACCACCATCTCAAATTGGCGCTAATGGCACATCTCAAGAAGCCCAACTGAGTGGATGAACTGCCATAGGTTCTCCTAAGGATTCAAACAGCACCCAAAGATGACCTTGGGGGCCTTCTCGGCTGAACTAGTCTACGGAGAGACTATCGCAGTACCTGGCCAATTCCTCCCTCCAGCAACCAAGCAAGACGCTGACACCACCGTCATCCTCAAAAGGCTGCGTGATATACTGGGTTCCATTGCACCAACCCTGTCATTGCGACATGGTCAACCGCCCTGCAACTACCCCTCAGACGTCCTCCTGTGAGTTTGTGTTCGTGTGCAGAGGCATGCACAGGACTCTCCCTTCAGCGACCTTATGAAGGTCCATACAGGGTGCTACAGAAGAATGCTTTGACGTTCATCCATAACATTGGGGGCAAGGAAGAGTTATTCATACTGGACTGGTTAAAGCCAGCTCATCTGGACTTGTACTAGCCAATACAGGTTTCCCCATCAGTGTGCAGAGGTTGGCTTCCAAAACAGTACACCTCGCCCGCGATGCATTCCAAGGGCATTGGTGCCAGTTCTTGGGGGCGGGGGATGGGTTGTTTGGCAACACACATGTTGTTAACAGTGACCTGGCCCTGCTTGTCATTCACGGTCGGCAGGGCAGCCATGGCAAGGATAGCACCGCAGGACCACCTCCTCTGGTCCAAACTGGAAGGTTACGTACGTGCCTGCATCTTCGGGACATAAACACTGAGATGTCAGGGATGGGACCGAGGGTGGGCTTAAAGGCTTCAGCACGGAATTCAAAATAACCCAGTTGTGATACTCAAGCTCACAGCCTGTTGTTTCAGTCTCTTCACTGCTCTCACAACTCCCTGCAGGATAAAAGCATTGCTGATCACATGGAAAAGTGAAGTTTTGTTGAAATTTCACAATGGATTTGAAAATAATTATTTTATAATCCTTCTGAAAGTAAGTAGTACATTGAAGATCAATAAATTAAACCATATTTTATTTTCAGATTACAATAGTGCAATAATCAATGAGCCGGAATATAAACATGGTCTTATTTCTGTAAATATGTTTATGCAATTTGTAACTCAGCAGAATTAAATATGATTGCATACTGATGGGGAAAATGCAATTTGTATCATTGGATATTTATTCAGGAATAAGTCATTGTAATCTTTTCAAGAAAAAAAATGCTTTCTGCGGATTTTTTTGATTTTTACCACCAAGTCAAAATGATATATTGCATGTTTCTTGTAGATTGTACATTTACCAGTCCATAAAGTTTTAATACTAGTATAGCATTTCTAATTGCATTTTCTAATGAAGTTATTTTCTTTCAGAGGCACAGAAACGAGTTTTTTTGGCTCTGCTTGAAAATACAGGTAATGTCAGAACTTATTATATTGGAATAAATTAATTAGTGGTAGTATGTTTTTTACTAGCCTTACATTGAGTTAGTATGCAGCCATAAATGATTTACACACTCTTACCAGAATGGGAAAATATTTCATTAATGTCTGGGCCATCCAAAGATAATTCAGCAATACACCTTAAGTGGGCCTAGTCGGAGCATAAACCCTCGCCATTTCTCTGAATATATTTCTGCTGAAACAAAGTTCTGTATTGGCAAGAAACACAAAAGTCTGCAGATGCTGTGATTGTAATAAAAACACAGAAATACTGGATGGGCTCAACAGGGTGTGCAATGTCCATTGGAGGTAAAGATATACAACCAGCATTTTGGTCTCCCTGATGTCGAGAAGATCATAACGGGAGCACCAGATGCAGTGGAATACCCTTGCGGATGGACCCTGCCTACACTTCTCCCTCACCACCATTCAGGGCCTCAGACAGTACTTCCAAGTGAAGCAACACTTCGCTTGTGACCCTTGCAGGGGTCATGTACTGCATCCAGCGCTCCTGTTGTGGTGTCCTCTATTTAAGAGAGACTGAAGTAGACTGGAACATTGCTTTGTTGAACATACCAACTCTGTCCTCTGCAGTTGGAGATCTCCCAGTGACAACCCATATCAGTTCCCTGCTCCAAACCCATGTTGACCTGTCTGTCCTTGGTCTCGAGCACTGCCAGACTGAGGTCACCTGCAAATTGGAGGAACAACACCTCGTATTCAATCTGGGCATCCTCTAACCAGATGGTATTTACATCAACCTCTCTGGTTTGTGTTAGCCCCCATTTATTCTTGTATCTCCTTTTCTTTATCTCTGTCTGTCTCTCTCTCTCTCACTCCCCCTCTCTTTTTTTTCCTCTGTCTCCTTTACTCCAGCTCTGCATTCACAGAGCCACCCCCTCTCCTAATTATTTCTCAACTTTCCTCTCCTGTCCTCCTATCCATGTGCAATTATCACCTTTTGTCCGTTGGTCTGTCCTCCTCCCCCTGCTCTTTCTTTCCTTCTCCCCAGCCTTTTAATTCAGGCACCTGCCTGCTTTTAACTTGACGGAGGGCTCAGACCCAAATGTCAGTTGTATATCTTTACTTCCTATGGATGCCGTGAGACCTGTTGAGATCCTTCAGCATTTCTGTGTATTAAAAAAAACATGGCAACTCTTTGTTTATAATATGGTCAAAGTTGCCAAACAATACAGAAAGACTAGGTCCAACCTCCAGGTGGCCATTACCAAGGCAAAGCGACAATTCCTAATGAAGTTGGCATCTCAGACAGATGATCAACAGCTGTGGCAGGGCTGGCACATCATAGCTTCCCAGAAGGCAAAACAAGGCAGTGTCATCAACTGTGATACATCTCTCTGGATGAGCACAATGCCTTCACTTTGAAGGGCAAACAATGAATAACCCTTGCAAATTGCCACAGCTCCCGGTGACTCTGCGCTCCCAGTTTTTGAGACTGATGTGAACAGACCTCTAGGAGGATGAATCCTCCAGAACATCCTGTCCAGATGATGTACCTGGCCGTGTTCTTAAAACTGTGTGAGCCAACTGGCTGGAATTCCTGGGTGTCAACATCTCCGAGAATCTGTCCTGGAATCTCCATGATGCAAACATAAAAAGGCTCGTGAGCAGCTATATTTTGTGAGGTATCTGAAGAGATTCAGTATGTCACCAAAGACTCTGGTAAACTTCTACAGGAGTACTATGGAGAGCATTCTGGCTGGCTGCATCACTGCCTGGTATGGAGGCACCTACTCTCATCCTCTTACTGCAATATCTGAGAACCCCCACCTGCTTCAAAATGTCTTCCATTATTCTGGTGCCTAAGCAAAGCAAGGTGGCAGGTCTCAAGGACTATCTCTTAGTGGCACTGATGATTACCCTGATGAAGTGCTTGGAGAGTTTAGTTATGGAGTGCATCAACCCCCATCTCAGGAAGGATCTGAACCCACTTCATCACAACAGCTCCACAGTGATGCCATTGCACTGGCTCTCCACTCTGTGCTAGGTCACCCAGACCACAGGAACACCAATGCACCTGGGATTCTGTTTATCTCTCTGCCACAGGATCCTTGTCTTCCTCAACAGCAAATGCTATTGGACTTGTTGGTTTGGTGAAGATGCCCAGCTTTCAGAAACAGCCTGCAAGTTTAAACACAGATATGCCATATTTTGTTTGTTGGCCCTAAATATAAGCATTGCCTGTACACTTCTCATGGCATTATAGGAGAGTATTTTCTGAGGTGATTCTGGGTTTATGTTACTTCTAGTCTATTGTCTCTGAATTGAGCATTGCAAATACTGTAGTTATAATTCTTGAATAAGTAAATTTTATGATGGATAAAATCTTACTTCTCTCAATTGAATTTATCTTTAAATTTTCATTAAATTAAAATAAACTTCCTCCCTCAATTGCCATTCTGAATCATAGTCTGACTTCACCGGCAACTATCCTATGCTGCATCATTTGATCCTTATGAGCCCAGAGGACCCATAAACTCAGGAGCAATAGATATTCACCAAGACAAATGGTTACTTAAACAAAAGGTGCTTTTAATTATCTTTAAACATGAAAACAAATCACACTTTAACTTAACTAACCTAACTTAACCCCCTTCTAATTCTAAGTGCACGTGTGTGTAAGTTCAGAAAAGTTCTTTGGTTCACAGTCCAATCTCACTTCTCATTCCTCCAAGTTCACTGGTTGTAGGCAATTCTTATACTGTGCACAGAATCTAACATTTATTCACCAGGCTTTGGTGCTTGAAAGGTAAATGGTTACCACTCAGGAAGGTTCTTGTCGGTTTTCAGAGAGAAATTTGTTGTTCCAGGACATCCACAACTGATTCCTTTTTAATCAGTCACTCCAGTGTCTTGCTGACGAAACTTGCCCCATTCAGGGTTCTTCAGATGATAATCTCTTTCTTTCAGGTCACCACAGAGTGCCTTTTTGTTTTTCTTACTTTAAGTGAAACATTAGACAGCCAGTCCTCTCCTCTTGCATGAACCACAAGGGCTTTAACCAGGCTGTCTTCCAAATGGGGCTTTCCTCAAGCTTGCCAGCTTGTCCTGTTCCAGTCGCAGCTTCTGTTGCTGGCTGTAACACTTTAGAAGTTCTCTCTCTCTCTCTCTCTCTCTCTCTCTCTCTCTCTCTCTCTCTCTCTCTCTTATACACACAGAAAAAAAGCCTATTTGACTCTCTCTGCTTGCCAAGCCACATGACCCTCTTAGAACAGCATGTTCTCCTCCAGACAATCTGTGACTCCAACAAGATCTTTCATCTGTTGTCTTTTGTAAACAACAATCCATTAGTGAAGTCTCTTGAGCACTCTCCAAAGCTCTTGCAAAAGCTGTGGAGCTGATAAGTCTAGCATAGGGCAGAGCTCCAGTATTTTAAATAAGATCTGTTTTAAAGTGGTTGTATATAACCTACTCTAACAAACATTTCCCAATTTATCTCCCAAAAGCATATCTAAATGCTCTGTCATACTTGAGAATTGTAAATGTTAAATATATCTTTACATTTTTATAAGGATGTGAATATTTTGGTAATGGACTTCTCTTTTGAACATTGTCACATACTTCACACCGATATCAAATGCACCTCACATGCCCTCCTCCTCGTTGACAACTTCTGAACCCCTGGCGTCCCGTCTCAACTTTACTGTGTGGATGTACAGTTTTCAACATGTCTCCTTTGTTACCATGTTACTGGCACAAGATTTCAGAGCAGTCTATGGGATTGTAGTCATAAAAGAAAGTCATATGTCAATTGATGTTCAACTTATTTATTCTTTGCCATTGTCATAGTTGGCTATAACAGTGTAAAATATTGTAAGGATTGAATTTGAATGATTTTTTGAAGAAGAAAATCTGTACTTAATTTATAAACAACTACATAATTATCTTTTCTCCCTCATCGACATAATTTTCTTTTCCTCCTCAGATACTGAGATTCAACTTCGACAGGACATGGTGTTTTGTCAAAGTGTAGTTGCCACAGTCTGTGCCTTCTCAGAACAACTATTGGCTGCATTACATCAGATGTTTGACACAAACAGGGAATATGAAATAGAGGCACAGGAAGCAAGTAGAAAATGGCTGGAACAAATAGCCAATGTAGGAATCCTCTTTAACTTCCAGTCACTGCTATCTCCTAATCTGGTAAGAAGTTGCAGTGCACAGAATTTACCATTAGGTTTTGTTGGCCTATAGTTGAATATGTTTAGTTTAAGATGTATCAGGCTAATTGAGTAACCTGACCCAAATTAATTATATTCAAAATGAATGGATTATGAATCATTGCCATAGTAGAATAATACATTAACTGAGTATAAAATTATTGTGTTCAATATTTAACATCTAATTAGCAAACATCAGTTAAGAGAGTATATTTCAATGGTGTAGCCACCAAGAGGAAGGAAAAGAGTAAATTTCTAATGCTGAATTGTCCGAAATACCTACTGGAATTATTCTTGACTTTCATCAAATCTATCCTACTGTTTTCATTTTGTGGTAAAACATTACATCATTGGACCTGGCAAAACATTTGAAAATATTTGTTGTACAAAATATGATACAGTAAAACCTCATTAGTACACGGAAGTTGGGGTCCAAGATTTCGTACCGCGTTACAGTCGAGTCGCAGAACAGATCCATATATGTCATGATTCAGGAAGCAGCAAGACCATTAAGACCTTTAAACTCCACATATTAACATACACATCTTGTAAATAAATAATAAGTGTTCATTTTTGATTTTGTGGCTGTTAGCCACTGTTGGCCTGGCATCCTAAAATCAATGTTTGAGGTCCACAGACACCTGCGCTATAAGTGATTCGCAGATTAACAAATCGTGTTCTAACGAGGTTTCACTGTACATTGAAATAATACTAATAGGTAAATTGGCTTCTCTGATTCCTAACAAAATTTGAAATATGTTGTAATGAAGGATGGGAGAAAGTGGAGAGAAACTTCTGGAGTTAGCAATTGAAGCACAAACTATGACATTAGTAAGTCTTTAGATAAGTAAAGAAGAGAAATTAAAGGATCAAATTCCACACATTAAATCAGAAGAAATGTCTTTTAATTTCTCATATTTTTGTACTGTTCTTTGAAGTATCTTTGTTATATGAGGGATGTCTCATTTATTTTTAAAATAGGAGCTGCATTATTCTGAATAATATCTGGTGGAAGTTCAGTCTCAGATCCCATAATGTTGTCTGAATTCCTATGCCATTCATAGAGTTTATTGGTATTTCCACATTAACTTTGCTTAGAACACTGGACGACAAAGATTTTAATTCCTGGACACTTTTGGGTGTATTTTATGGATTTTGGGCTGCTGATCATGAAAATCACTTGAAAATTTTCCTATCTCATACTGTTTTATTTTAAATTTGATTTATTTTTGTGAGATCCTGTCATATTTTAATCTATTAGTATATTGCCCACAAAGCAATGAATTTTGGTCAGTTCAAGCCTGCCTGGGCTTGCACTCGGTGCAAGTGCTATGCAAATGTTGCCTTCGGCCTGGGCACATTTAGTCAGGTTAGATGCAGACAGGCTATAAAAGCAGCTCACATATACTGATACTGTGCATGATATTGATATAGATTGAACATGTTGATGCACGTGGTCTTCAGGCAATAGCATAGTGAGTGTACTTAACAATAGAATTTATTGTCTTCAGGAAGATTCAATACAACAAAAATGTCTCATCAATGTCGCAACATCTGCAATACATTGTGTTATATTTGTGATGAGTATACGTTTCAAGCTCAAAAACGCAGCATCACTGCACTTAAGAAAGCCTATGAGCTCTACTTCGGTTGTAAAATTGGTGACCAAGATAAACCCTGGGCTCCTCACATTTGTTATGCAACACATACAGTCATCCTGAGAGCTTGGCTCAGAGGTTCTCTGAAGTCCATTCAATTTGCAGTCCCAATGAAATGGCAAGAACGGAAGGATCACATAACGGACTGTTACTTCTGTCTGAACAATATATTTTTTTGCAAAAAATAAGAAATCTAGTGAATACCCCAATCTGCCTTCAGCTATGAGACCAGTGCCTCATAACAACAGTTGCCAGTTCCAAAGCTACCAGAGACATGGAACCTAGATGAGGCAGATGAAGATGACAAAATGCACAAACCAGATGTGGAAAATGACACTGATCCAGATGTTGAATCATTTATGCCTAGTTATCCTCCTTTGATAACACAGCCAGAATTCAATGATCTGGTCTGGGACTGAGGTTCATCAAAAGCAAAAGCAAAACTACTTGGTTCAAGACTGCAAGGATAGAGTTTGCTGTCACCAGGTATGAAAATGTCTGTCTTTCAGAGCCGTCAAGAATATTCGGCAATATTCGGCATACAAAACCATGAAATGCAACATATATCAATGAAAATTCATTTTCTACATTTGCACTTAGATTTCTTTCCTGCTGTTTTGGGGGTAGTCAGTGACAAACATGTTGAAAGATTTCACTAGGTCATTGTGACCATGGAAAGCCAGTATCAGAGCAACTGGAGTCCATCAATGCTGGCTGACTATTGTTGAATACTGACATGAGAGGCATCAGATGCTGAGTGCAATTAAAAATCAGTGGCAAAACATGTTTAGGTCAGTTTAACTAATGCAATGTGTCAGCATCATTTTGTGATTAAACATGATAAATTCAATAAAAGTTAATTGAATATTTCTCCAACTTCCTACGTGATACGCCAAATCTGAAATTATCTTTGTGTTCAGCTTGAAATGGTCTTTTCAGGAAGCAAGCCTTTTGAAAAAAAATTGTTGTCCCATGTAATTAAACAAAACCTTTTAATATTTACATCCACTTAATTTTTATAGTTTGAGACATGGTGTTTAATTTTATTTGTCTCTTTCTGATTATTGATTGACTCAAAGATATGTTTTGAAAAACAAAATAAAAAATAAAATTGAAATTTAAACAGTAAATGCAGGAAAGAAATACTCAGCAGGTCAGGCAGCATCTGTGGAAAGAAAAAAAATATTCTGGCCCCTGACTGATGGCGTTCCAACTTAGAATATTTTGAAGTAACAATGGTCAGAATCTGTACTTTAAATTTCGAGTTCTGATGTTTATCCTCTCTTATGATGTCCCGTCCACCCGGCAGGAGCGGGGACGTTGGGTTGCTGGTAGGAGCAGGGATGCCAGGCTGCTGGCAGAATACTACCTGTACACATAGACCCCAACATGATAATTTCAATTTATGATGTGAGTCCCGGAACCGAACCCCGTTGTAAGTCAGGGTCTAACTGTATTAATATGAAACTGTGACTGTGATTTTACCTTTTACAGGAAATCACCAAGATTAATGCTGAGATTATTTGATTCTTTTATATGTAGAACATGTCCTTAAGGGATTATGTTATTTTCATGACTTTTTTTGAAAAATATCAAGATTGCAACTAATGAGAAGAAAAACCAGCTCAGCTGGGACTGTTGAAACCATTCTGCATCAGATCTTTTTTTAAACATTACTCTCAACAGTACTGCGGGAAATCATTTAAAAGACTTAAACATAACAGTCTCAAGTATAATATTTAACAATTGCAACTGCTTTGAAAAATTGTCATCAGATATTATAAGAATCAGCATTTTCCCAAAAGATGTTTTATTTTGCCCACCAATATGTTCATTTTAACAGAATTGGGTTGGACCTTAATACAGCATCATCCTGTCCAGTGAATATAAGGTTATTTTTAGCATTGGAGCAAATGAAGCCAGAGTTAATGTAGATTGGGACAACATCATGGACCAAAAGGACTATACTGTGTTAATATAGCACAGTATGGGCTCTTCAGCTCACAATGTTGTGTTGACCTATATAAACTAACTCTACAATTAATCTTGCCATTCCCTCCATAACTTCCTACTTTTCTGACATCCATGTGCTTATCTTAGTGTATTTTAAATGTCCCTATTGTACCAGTCTCCTGCACCAACTACGACAGTGGTTCCAGACACCCACAGCTCTGTTTAAAAAAAAACCAATCTCTGACATCTCCCCTAAATTCTTGTCCACTCACCTTAAAGAGATATCCTCTGTTATTGGCCATTTTTACCCTGGGAAACAGGTGCTGGCTGTCTATCCTACCTATGCCTCTCATAATCTCGTACACCTCTACTAAATCACATCTCATCCTCTGTCACTCTAAAGAGAAATGTCCCAGCTCACTCAACCTATCCTCATAAGACGTGCTCTAAACCAGGCAGCATTCTAATAAATCTCCTCTGTACCCTCTCAAAGGTCCTACATCCATCTTCTAATGAAATAATCAGAACTGAACACAGTAAGTGTCGTCTTACCAGAGTTTTATAGAGCTCAGAATCAGGTTTATTGTCATGAACATGTGTCACAAAATTTGTTGTTTTGTGGCAGCAGTATTGTGCCGAACAAAGTGCAAGATTACTATAAATTACAATTCCATAAATACAAGATCTAAAAAAAATATTAAAAATTAGGGCAAAAAGAGAAAAAGTGAGGTGGTGTCCATAGGTTCATTGCCCATTCAGAAATCTGATGGCAGAAGGGAAGAAGTTGTTTTTGTAGTGTTGAGTGTGTGTCTGTATACTCCTGTACCTCGAATATAAAAGATGTTCAGCTCATTAGGAAATAAAGCATCACTGACATTCATGATGTTTGGTTTTGCCTCGTCTGATGTAATGGCCAGCAAGCCCTTCCATAGCTAGTGTGTATCTGATGCTTTTTCTAATTTCAATCAGAATTGCTTCTTTGCAGCTGAGATAGGTTGTACTTTGACATCCTATAGCAATCTGGATCACAGGTCTTAAATACCATCAATGTAGCCCTCAGCAGGCTGCGAATCCACTGTTCATCCACAGCTTTTGGTTGGGTACTCATGGTATGTATGCTCGGGCACAGACTCATCCACGCAAGTCCTGATGATGTCAGTGACAGTGTGGCATTTTCTTTCAAATTTGAAGATGATTATGGTCCAGTTCACCAATTTAAATCAGTCCTGCAGATGCTCTTCTGCCTCTCTCGACCATACTTTCACCATCTTCACCACTGGTGCCGTAGTCCTCAGTCTCTGCTTGTATGCCAGGAGCAGAGATAAAACCAGGTGATCAGACTTGCCAAACTTCATTTGTGGGATGGTGCGGTAGGTGTTCTTGTTGGTGTAACGGTCAAGTATGTTGTCTCTTCTGGTTGCCCAGGTAATATGTTCATGGTAGTTTGTCAGGGGAATCTTTAGGTTGGCCTGGTTGAAGTCCCCAACAATGATTGGCAAGGTATCAAGGTGTGCTGTCTTGTGGCTGCTAATTACAGTGCTCAGCCCCTGCAGTGCCATCCTGATGTTAGCCTAAGACGGTGTTGTATTATGAATTTACTTTAATTATATGTTATGTCTATGTTATTATATTGCTTCGCTATATTAATAACTTGTATATGGATTATAATGTTAAGCTCAATAAAAATATCTTAAGAAGAAAGAAAGCAAGCTTGGGGCAGAAATGTTCACTGCAACCAGATGGAATGGATATCAATTGTTTGACAAATACTCCAGGTCAGGGGAGCAGAACTGAGATAAAACTGTAACTTTTGTATAACCATGATGAATTGATGATGAAACAAACATCACCGCCTCTGCCTTACCTGATGCTGGTGTCCAGTCCGCACGGTGGAAGGTGAAGAACTCGGGCTGCAGCACTGCGTCCAGAATGCTTTCACTCAGCCATGTCTCAGTAAAAAACATCACGCAGCGATCCCTGATGTCCCTCTGCTGCTTCGATCTTTCTCAAGAGATTATCAGTTTTATTTTCCAAAGACTATACATTTGTCAGGAATTTTAGTGAGTGGAGGCCTCAGGATCCAGCATTTTAGTTACAACATTACCTGCTGGCTCTTATAGTTGGTGTATTATACTGATAATTGAACTTCTAGTGTGGGATCTCTCAGTGTCACAATTTCAAAGGTTTACACGTTGTGATCTGGGGATTGTTTGAAGCGCAGGGATATCTGCCTGTTTCAAAATGGAATTGTGATTGATTTGTCTCTGAATCTTTTTGAGGACATGAAATCCATGAATAGCACTGAATTACAGAATTTTCTCTATGCTGGATCCATGGTGTGTAAAAGGGTCAACAAATGCATAATAGGGCTGAGAGTCCTTTTTTGTTCTGGATAACTCTGTGACTATCTCAAGTCACAATGAAAGATTTGTACAACAGTGGATATTCTTTTGTGTGCTGCGTTTACCCTCCCATGTCATAAGAAAATACATTTACAAGAAAATAAAATTGTGATAGATAAATATTGACACGCAGCAGCCATGTGAGATTACGAAGCTATACCGTGTACATCTGTTTGTATTTCAAACTTACCCTTTCAACCTTTTAAAATTGATGGTGTAAGTGAATCAATCATCCACTTTTTTTTTCGTTTGACCATTTCATTTTTGCATTATACAGAAGTTCTGTTTCCTGCTTTGATGTAAATTTAAGTCATTGTAGGAGTTTAAAAATGTTTTTTTAGAACATAGGATTGCCAAGAATGTAAGTTAATCAATCATATTTTTCAAAATCAAGATTCCATTTCAATTATTTCCATTTGTAAAAGGTCTCATTGTGGAATTCATCGATTGTTGAATTGGGCTGTTGTCAGGAAAACATGAAATTGTAACCGAGATAGTCAAGTTTTAGATTGTCATCTTAAAGATTTAAACAAATTACAGAAGAAATCATTTGCGACACTTCGATAGTGCTTAGAAATTCAGTTGCTAGGATGGGTTAGGTGCAAGAAATAATCCCTGCTGTTAATTTTGCAAGATCAGAAGTACCTCATTTGAATTACATTTGAGCTCTGGAGACATATTCAGTGGCTCAAGCAGTCATTAGATTTTTGGGCTATTATTGAGAATTGTTTGAGGAGATAAATTAAAGGGGAAAATTAAGACTTTTAGAAGAGAATATCTGCATTGAATTGAGATTTAAGGAATTGTTTTTTTGGTATTTTCCTTTTTCTTTCAGTGGCAGGTGGTCATGGTCTTTTTAAAGTCAGGATAAGGGGAGGGGAGAAACTTAAGAGGGACCTGACAGGCAACCTTTTCATTCAGAAGGTAGTCAGTATCTGGAACAAGTTGCCAGAGAAAGCGAGTGTAGCAGATACAATATGGAAATTCAAAAGACATCTGGATGGATATGTGGATATGAAGGGTTTTGAAGGATATGGGCCAAATGCAGGCAAATGTGATGTTGAGAATACATGAAGGGGTTTGAGTTAGGTTAGTTAAGTCAATAGTGGTAAGTTAAAATGTGATATTGTTTTCATGTTTAAAGATAAGTAAAAGCAACTTTTGTTTCAGTAACCATTTGTCTTGGTGAATATCTATTGCTGCTGGGCTTTGGGGTCCTCTGGGCTCGTAACAGTTATCGCAACGCGTTTACAGTGTCAGCAATCCGGACTGTTCTTCGAATCCAACACTGTCTGTGAGGAGTTTGTATGTTCTCCCTGTGTCTGCGTGGGTTTTCCCTGGGGGCTCTGGTTTCCTCCCACCCTTCAGAAATATACTGGGGCTGTAGGTTAATTGGGTGTAAATTGGACAGCACGGACCCATGGGCCGAAATGGCCTGTTACTGTGCTGTACGTCGAAATGTAAATAACTTAGGATTTTCTCCATTTTGTATTTTGTCCACATTGTGTCATTTAATTTGAGCAGAAATTAGCTTGACGAAAGTGGACATGTCAGGATTGTAACATACAAAATCTCCACAGGCATTTGGATGTAAGTGGGTATTCAAATGTGCAAAATAGTTATTTTAGGATTTCCTGAGGTTTGTAGGCCTGAAAAAGGCATGGATAGAGAATCATGAAAGTGTTTTTCCTGCAGAACTAAATATTTCACAAAAAGCTTTATTAATCAGGTATTAGCTGATGCCTCAAGAAAGTGGAGGCGGTCTCATGTACTGAATATGGATGTTGTTTCTTCTCTGTTGCTATTATTTTTCCTTTGAATAATATTTAATAATTTTCTACCTAGTATTCACCTGCTTTCTTGATTTTCACCAATGTTAATGGCTCCAAATAACATTCAGTTGTCCAAGTTGAAAGCTCTGAAATTATCTCTCTAAATCTTTCTACCCCACTCCTTCTTTTGGCTATCTACCATACCATCTCCACAAGTGTCTTGGCTTCAAATTTTGTTGAAATGCATTCATGAACCACCTTAATTGGTTTTAAAATTTTTACAAAATGCTGTTAATTTGAAAGGCAGTCAGCAGTCAAGGTCGCTGGTACTAATTAACTGAAGTGGTAAGAATTGGAACAAATTGAATTGCCCAGAAATTGATTGTGGTAGCATTAAACATAGTCTTTGTTGTATCAGAATATGTTTTAATAGTCTGATTTTTGAGATTGAGTTCAATATGTTGATACAGTAAAACCTCATTAGAGCATGGTAGTTGGGGTTCATACCACATTACAACCGACCGAGTGGTGGAACAGATGCCTACACGTCATGATTCAGGATGCAGGAAAACAGAATACTGTGACTCAAACCCTATAATAAGAACTTTAAGACTTTTAAACTCCACATATTTTGTAAATGAGTCATAAGAGACCATTTTTGAGTTTGTGGCTGTTCGCCTGGCATCCTAAAATCAACGTTTGGAGTCCACAGACACCCGTGCTATAAGTGATACTATGGATTAACGAATTGTGTTTTAACGAGGTTTCACTGTACAACGTAGTGACTAATGGTTAGGTTTTAGCACCTTTTTGGTTAACTAGATCAAGTAGACAAATTTGTCCATCTAGTGATTGAATCTTTAGCTCGATTAGTATGACAAGATTCGAGGATTCATGGTATTAGGGGAATCAAGATGAATATAAAATAAAATTGTTTTCAGATGATGTGTTGACTTATTTAACAGATCCTTTAAATTCCTTTTATCAGCTTGAAGTTAGATTAAATGAGTTTGTGGAAGTATCAGGTTGTAAAATTAAATGGGATAAAAGTGAAATTATGCTGTTAGTAAATGGAGATTATGCACAAGAGTAATTGAATTTAGATGGCCGGATGCTGGAATAAAATATTTAGGTATCTGTGTGAAATCACAGTTTAAAAAAAAAATTAAATTAAATTATTTATCACTATTAAAGAAAATAAGAGCCGATTTGGAAATCTGGAATATGTTACCTATTACTTTAATAGGTAGAGTAAATTGAGTTAAGATTAATGTATTTTGTAGACTTCAATATCTTTTTCAATCGATTTCAATTTCGATTCCTCAAAAAAAAAATAATTAAATGCTTCTGTTGGGAAGTTTTTGTGGAAAGAGAAAATGGGAAGGGTTTCTTGGAAAAATTACTGGGGGTTTGCAGCTCCCCAATTTTATGAATTATTATAAAGCAGCCCAGTTGCAATGTATTAGTTAATGTATGATTTAGATAAAATTCCAGCTTGGGTGAACATAGAACTTGATAAAATAGGAGAAGTAAATCCACAAGACTTCATTTATAAATGGAATTCAAGACTGTTAATAGCAAATAGAGAAACTCAGATATTGAAACATTTAATTGATCTTTGGAATAAGTTTGATAAACAGATTGGAGGACGATGTTTAATGTCAAGAAGAACTCCCTTATTCAAAAATAGATCTATTCCATTTTCTATGGGAAACCAATTTTTAAAGATGTGGAAATATCAGGGTATTAAGACAATTGAAGATTGTTTTGAAGCGGGGAAATTTATTACTTTTGATAGAATGAAAGAAAAATTTAAAGTATCTGAAAATACAAGGTTTTGTTAGTATCAGGTTATGAACATTTTGCGTGAAAATAATGGACAAGATCTGTTATTGCCAGTGGAGACAGATGTGGGGTTATTATTGTGTATTGGAGATACAAATAAATTGATTTCATTAATGTATAAATTGTTACAAAAGAAAGGTTGTAAAATAGGGGTACATAAATGAAGACAAAGATGGGAAGAGGATTTGAATAAACAAATAAATGAACATGAGTGGATGGAATTATGTAGAGAAAATATGAAAAGTACAGTAAATATGAGGTAAATGTCAGTGCACTAAAATTTATTCATCAGCTATATTTGACACCACAGATGTTAAAAAAATGGAAACATACTTTATTGGGTTTATGTTTTAGATATGGAGAGGAAGTCAGTACTTTCTTGTATTCTACTTGGCAGTGTCCTAAGATTAAATCTTTTTGTTCAGAAATTGGTAATTTATTAGAAAGAATAATTGGAGTTAAATTCCCAGAGGATCTAACGTTGTTTTTATTGGGTGATATTAAGGGGGTTAATCCTAAATTAAAATTGAATACATTCCAAGTGAAATTTGTTAAAATTGCTTGGCAATAGCTGGAAAATGTATTGCAATAACTTGGAAGTCAGATACAGATTTGGGACTGGAAAGATGGCATGCAGAAGTTCAAAGCTGCATACCACTTGAAAAAATTACTTATAATTTAAGATATAAATATAATATATTTTGTAAAATATGGAGCCCATATTTACAAAGTATTGGGAAAATATTGAAATGAAACACCAACATTCCCTTTCTCCTGATAGGTCTCCACATTATTGTAAGAAGTTTTGCAGTATGGAGTACTTCTGATGAGGGTCTCATATTTTTTTTCTCTTTTTTTTGTAGAGAGTTAGGGGGAGGGGGATAATAGAGGGACTCTTCTCTTTCTATTTATATATATCGATAACACATATATTTGTAATGGATTGTAATAAATAATAATTAAAGTTTTTTGTGGTTTTAAATGTATAAATAATTTTTAAAAAATATGCTGATACAACTAATGCTACCATATTTCAGGAATTGCATTGCAAGCAGTGCCATCATAAAAAAAATACATGCAATCACATTGTGAAGTTGGATATATTTATAGTTGAATATTTTAAATCTAGTACATCAC
Source organism: Narcine bancroftii (assembly GCF_036971445.1). Lineage (NCBI taxonomy): Eukaryota > Metazoa > Chordata > Chondrichthyes > Torpediniformes > Narcinidae > Narcine > Narcine bancroftii. Next base: position 290,499,871 of record NC_091470.1, on the reverse strand, counting down.
CACTTAATGCTTTCTGTTTGCTCATGTTTTCTAGATGGATGAACAGGCAATGTTGGAAGACACCTTGGTTGCCATGTCTGACTTGGAAAAAGTCACATTCTATTTTCGATTGTCTGAAGAAGAACCTCTTGTAGCAAGTAGGACATTTTTCCACATAGTGTAGATCTAAAATAATCAACATGTGGCTCTGTTAAGGAGCCAACAGAAGATGTAAACATGGAGCATGCATATGCTTGAGCAGATTGTTTTGCTTGAGTAGTGATTTAAAAAAAAAACTTTTATATTGTTAAAATTATGATTCATTCACTGGAGTTTATATATTTTTCCAAAGTATTGTATTGAAATTACCCAATTTAGCAGAATTCTCTCAACATGCTGAAAGCATCATAAATCACTGTGATGCTTCACTCCCCGATGAGCTGAACACCCTTTATGTACACTTTGAAGAGTTCAACCATACCAATGGTAAACCCTGAGAAGCTGCCAACTTCAGAACATCTTTCAAGAAGGTAAACCCCTGCAGGGTGTCAGGCTCTGATGGTGTACCTGGCAGAGTCCTGAAAATCTGCACCAACGCCTTGCTGGAGTGTTCACTGACATTTTCAATCTCTCACTGCTGCAGCTGGAGGTTCCAACCCACTTCAATCATACTGGTATCCAAGAAGAGCAGAGTGAGCTGCCTCAATGACTATTCCCTCATAGCACTTACATCTACTGTGATGAAATGCTCTGAGTGGTTTGTCAGGGCTAGAAATAATGTACCTAAATAAAGATCTGGACCTACTGCAATTCGCCTACCACCACAATCGCTCCACAGCAGATGCAATCTCACTGGCACTTCACTCAGCTCCGAATCACCTGGAGAACAACAATACGTATATCAAGTTACTTTTCATTGATAACAGCTCAGCTTTCAACACCATCATCCATCGGTACTGGTTAGCAAGCTCCAAAATATGGGCCTCTATACCCACTTCTGCAACTGGATCCTTGACTTCTTCATCGGAAGACCACTGTCAGTGCGAATCAATAACAATGTCTCCTGTTCACTGACAATCAACACAGGCACATCTCATGAATGCATACTTATCCCACTGCCGTACTCTCTCTCTACACCCATGACTGTGTGGCTAGACAAAATGCAAATGCCATCTACATATTTGCTGATGACACCATGGTCATCTGCAGAGTCATAGATGGCAATGAAGAAGACATGAGTGAGATAGATCAGCTAGTTGAGTGGTGTCACAACAACAACGTTGCACTCAATGTTGGCAAAACTAAGAAATTGATTGTGAACTTGAGGAAAGAGAAACCAGGAGAACACAACCCAGTCCTCATCAATTGGTCACCAGTGGAAAAGGTAAAGAGCTTCAAATTCCTAGGTTTCAGCATCTCAGAAGATCTATCCTGGAGCACTCATGACAATGCAACCATAAACAAGGCTCGCCAGTGGCTATACTTCATTAGAAGTTTGAGGAGATTTGCAAGTTCCCAAAGACTTGCAAATTTCTACAGCTATTCTGTGGAGTGCATGCTGACTGGTTGCAATACTGATATGAAGCAAGGAGGCTTAGGAACCTGAAGACAAACACCAAAGACCTTTGCCATTAGATTTCTGAATGGACAATGAAATACAGACACTACCTCACTTTTTCTCTTTTTTTGCACTAATATATTCATAGCAATTTCTGCATCTATAATACTGCTGCAAAACAACAAATTTTGTGACGCGTGTTCAAGACAATAAATTCTAATTCTGATTCATTGTATTCATACTCATACTGAGTACAGTCTCTGTTTGGTTTCATTGATCAATGCTTTAAGTGTACTATGTAATGCACAAATAACAGACAGGTTCTGCTATTGATTGCATATAATTGTGTTTATAGTGTAGTGACTTCATTGTTGAGGTCTTTCATGGCTTGGTTCAGCATCATGCTGAAGAAGATTGAAAAGAGGGATGCCTCTTTAGTTGCCCATTCAGAGCCAGCTCTTCAGCGCTTGACGTCCTGTTTTGCGGAAACTGCTAAAATGTTTGGCCTGGAAGTCAGCCTGAAGAAAACTGAGGTCCTCCATCAGCCAGCTCCCCTCCATGACTACCAGCCCCCCCACATCTCCATCGGGCACACAAAACTCAAAACGGTCAACCAGTTTACCTATCTCGGCTGCACCATTTCATCAGATGCAAGGATTGACAACGAGATAGACAACCGACTCGCCAAGGCAAATAGCGCCTTTGGAAGACTACACAAAAGAGTCTGGAAAAACAACCAACTGAAAAATCTCACAAAGATAAGCGTATACAGAGCCGTTGTCATACCCACACTCCTGTTCGGCTCCGAATCATGGGTCCTCTACCGGCATCACCTACGGCTCCTAGAACGCTTCCACCAGCGTTGTCTCCGCTCCATCCTCAACATTCATTGGAGCGACTTCATCCCTAACATCGAAGTACTCGAGATGGCAGATGCTGACAGCATCGAATCCACGCTGTTGAAGATCCAACTGCGCTGGGTAGGTCACGTCTCCAGAATGGAGGACCATCGCCTTCCCAAGATCGTGTTATATGGCGAGCTCTCCACTGGCCATCGTGTCAGAGGTGCACCAAAGAAGAGGTACAAGGACTGCCTAAAGAAATCTCTTGGTGCCTGCCACATTGACCACCGCCAGTGGGCTGATATCGCCTCAAACCGTGCATCTTGGCGCCTCTCAGTTCGGCGGGCAGCAACCTCCTTTGAAGAAGACCGCAGAGCCCACCTCACCGACAAAAGACAAAGGAGGGAAAACCCAACACCCAACCCCAACCAACCAATTTTCCCCTGTAACCACTGCAACCGTGTCTGCCTGTCCCACATCGGATTTGTCAGGCACAAACGAGCCTGCAGCTGACGTGGACATTTACCCCCTCCATAAATCTTCGTCCGCGAAGCCAAGCCAAAGAAAAAAAAGTGTAGTGACATCACTGATTCTGGCCAGAATGTTGGCTGTTAGTTCTCTGCCAAACAGCCTTGGAGCCCACAAATGACTGGATTGATATTATGCACATCATTTGTATTTTGCAGCGATTGTTCTGACAGTGCATTTTCTGTGGACAGTATTTTCCAATAGAAGATATTATACTGGTATCATGTGATTCTACAGTTTGGGCATCCACTACATCCATAAATTTTACTTGCTCTTCTGTTTCTGAGTTAATAGTTCAAGTCAAGTTTATTGTTATCTGATTACACAAGTACAACCTGATAAAACAGCATTTTCCGCTCCTTGGTGCAAATCAGTCAGACACACAACCAGACAAAACACACATACAGACAAACAATACATATGCAGAACAAGTAATCATATACAAGTCAATGTAATATAATTGTTGTAAGACCTTTGAAGTTTCTTTCTGCCTCATGAGGGTAATTGTGGTATCAAAAGACACATCAACAATTGGGCTTTGCCCTAAAGCTTGTTTTGAGGGCTTACTCAGAGTGCATCCTTTGTGCATCTCCAGAGTGCCATTCACTCTCAATTTTTTTTAATACTTTAAAGAGGTTACTGAGATTATCTATTTTCTGTGAATGTTTAAAACAGTGAGAACTATGGTTATTGGAGATGCAAAAGGACAGGGGAATAATTTCATGCAAGTAACTGAAAACAAATCAGAAAAATAACTATCAAGCATTCAAACTAGGCCCTATCAAACTGCTGTGTGAAATGGGCTTTATGGGCAATTTGCCTGGTTAGCGCCCCAGTTATACGGCAGTTAGAAACGGTCTGACCCGGTCAACCCCGTCGGAATCCATCTGGGTCACGGAGGTAAGTCAGGGAACCCAGTTAAAGTTACCTAGGATGCAACCACTGGCAATTTGAAAATGAAAATGGCCAACCCACTTATTCTGGTGATGTCAGCACTTGCGTGCGTGCGTCACCAGGCAGCCAGCATCTGATCATTAAGCAGTTTTTCCAGTGAGTATGTGACACGTCATTGTGGGGCCGGGATCCCCCTTAAATCACCAGGTTGGCGATTTAATGGGTAGATACCCCTACAATTTAAAGGTGCTTCCAGCACCATTGCCTCAGTAATAGCACCTGGGTCCCAGGAGGGCTACCCAGGTGCTGCAGTTTAAAAGAGGTTATTGATTTGTTGCATTGGTTCCATCTTTTATAAGCACAAACCCTGATGAAGTTGAGCAATGAAAATGATCAATGATCTTTGTCTATCAATATCTGAGATAGGTGAACTCAGGATCGCTTTATGTTATAATCAGGCCCAACATTAGACTTAGTAAAAGGTTAATTTGTCTTTTTTTTCATTTCATGAAGATAATCCTCTCACATACAAAGTAGAAGGGAATCGACAAGCCTTAAAAGTACTTTTCTACCTGGAGAACTACAATTTTGAGCAGCTTCCTCTGAGATTAAAGAATGGAGGTGGTTTTAAAGTTCACCCAGTGCTGTTTACACAAGGTATGGAATAATTTCCATATGTTGTAGACAATGTGACTGGAATTAGTGTGATCCTGTTAATTGTTTTGAATTTTAAAAAGTGAATTAAGTCTCTCTCCCTCTCCCTCTCCCTCCAATAGCAATGGAAAGTATGGAAGGTTATTTCTATACAGAAAATATGTCTGTGGAAGAATTCCAGGCTCAGATCAATGCAACTTCTTTGGAGAACGTAAAGCGATACTGTCAGAGGCTCAGGTACAGTTCTGTTTTGTCCTACTTTTATGATTGCTCTTTCGAGTTATTGAAGACTTTGAATGTTAGAAATCATTGAAAATCTTGTAAATTCTCTTACAGTGCTCTTCAGGAGTTGGTAAATAAAAGTCAGCAATGTAATTTAAATTAGTCACATCATTTTGACGGTATGGAATAAATCATTCATCGAAAAACCTATCAGCTTATAAAGCTTGGCTGCACCTTTTGTGTTTCTTCCAGGAATTTGCCAAAAGATTCTGCAACCAGGCAAAATGCCAACTGTTGATAATACTCTCACACTAGACTTTCTGATATCATCTATCTGATTTGATAATATTTGGTGGCTGGTTTCACCTCTGTGTCTCTGACCACTGAGCACATTCAGTGTGATGTCAACAATAGTGGCAGTTGGGCAAGTGATTCATGTTGGCATCATGTGTGCCTTCCAGTAAGACCCTCTGAAATCTCTTTTTCAATATATTTATGTAGAGCTCCTGTACTCTCTCTGTGTTAAATCTGGACCTCCTTTCATTCATTCAATTGGTGTTTTGATGCTTCTGACTGTTGAATATGTAAGACCAGTTTCCAAAGAAACACACACTAACGAAACATTTGGATGAAGATAACATGTGGCCCTTCCTGGTCACCTTTCCACCAGACATTTTCATCCCATCACTTTAGTCAGATATATTACCAGATATTGTCAATATCTGGGCAGTGATATGGATGCAGAAATGTACTTATTTCATTCTGTTTTATTTCTAAAATCAACAATTCTCAAGATTACCAGAATTCCTGGACCATTTTTCATCACTCCCAAATTTGATCTGGCATGAGTTGCATTTGAGCAGCTTATTCAATTTCCTGATTGAGCCCAGACTTTAAAATGCCATTCTCCATTCTTTCCTTGTTCAGAGTGTTTACGGGAGAAACAACTTCACATTCTTCTGAAGCTTGCCCGAGTGCTCTGTAAGAATGCAATTTAAAAAGTCCTTTAACCCAGCAATACCATTGGAGCCTGATTTATGTAAATCCCCTTTAATTCATGTACCCACCTGCTGCCTTTCAAGTTCCTGTCACATTGTCCCTATTTCCATTGCCTACCTTGCATCTACAACAAATGGTGTTGACCCACCAAGGGCTCAAACATTCAAACTTAAGTCCCCAATAACCAGCTTTTTTATCAGCTAACTTTCTCCCTGACTGCCACTTGCAAGTTCCTGTCTTGTTAGGGGTCCTCCTAAACTACTAGTCAAGTAGATAGCTATGACACCAATTCAACCCTCACTCCATCACCTTCCTATTATGAACCTTGATCCTAGCCTCTGGTTTTGCATTTGGGCTGTAACATCACTTTGGTGCTGAGTGTAGAGTTTGTACATTCTCCCTGTGAGCATATTGTTGTTCTGGGGTACTTCAGTTTCCTCTCCTGTCCCAAAGCTGAGGTGGTAATTTAATTAACCACTGTAAATTACACCTTGACTAGATACATGGAAAAAAAAATCAAAGGAGACACAAGAGAATAAGTTGTAGCGTTACAAGAAAATAAAGTGGGAAATGGGATTGATGGGATTGCTCTACTGGAGTGCTCTTTCTGCTACTTTTGCTGAGCTTCCACATCCACGAGGAACATTTGGATGAAATGTTCTTGGTGCCATCCCAAATAGTACTTCCCCATGTTGAGTGATCAGGAGCAAGGAATTCCTGAAATTTGGTGAGGAGGTTACATTTGAAAAAGCTTTAAGAATAATGTGTCCTGAGCTTTTGCGACAGCTGAGTGGAATTAAGGCCAAAGGGTTGAGGACATTAGCCTGATAATGGTTGGCTTATTTTATGGAGACCTAATTGGTTTCACCTCTCGAGTGTTTTGATGCTTCTGCTGTAGGTAGGCCATATCTGTGAAGTGTACAGATAAGCAAGTACTACCTGGTTGATCATGAAAAGTTTTGGTCTGAAAGGTTGACTATTTTTTGTGGCCTAAGGAATTTGCCCCACCTGCTGAGCTCCTCCAGCATTCAATAAGTTTGTGGAGTCATTAAAATTGTCACATTTGGTTCATGTTTTCATGATATTTTTAGTTGCTAGATCTGGGGATGCTTAGACATATAATGATTGGCAAAAGTCATAAAGTTATGGAGCACAGAATCTAGTTCTTTCTTCCTCCATGTCCAAGATGACCATTGACTACTCATTGACACTAATCCCATTTGCCAGCACTTGGTTCATAACCTTTGCTACATTGGTGATTCACACTTGTACAGATATTGCTTAAAACCAGTGAGATGACCTCTACTTAGGGAGGTGGGTTCTAGATTCCAACACCATCTGCGTCAAATAATCCCTCCTCTTACTTTAAACCCATACACTCTGGTTTGTTCTGGGAAGATCTATGCCTCTCATAATTCTATTTAGCTCTATCAGGTCCTTCCACTCCAAGGGAAGCAAATCCACGCTATCCAGTCTCTGAGCATAATTGAGATATGCTATCCCAGTCAACACCCTGGTGAATCTCCTCTGCACACTCTCCAATCCTATCACACCCTTCCTAAAGTGTGGTCATTAGAACTGCAAACACTATTCCAAATGTGGCCTAACTAATATTTTATAAAGATGCACCACAACCTCAATGCTTTTGTATTTCACGTATGCCTTCTTAACCATCTTATCCACCTGTGTTACAGGTTTTGAACTAGTATATCCAGGTCCCTCTTTTCCTTGACACTCTCTTGGCATTTGTTATAATCTCAATTAACACACTTCTCCAAGAATCTTCTTGTTTTAAGCCATAATGATTTTGACTTTCAAGATTACTCATTACATGATTTCTGACTGGGGCTGATGTTTCTACCAGTGTGGTGTTAATGAAAACACATCAATTCCAGAAGGAAATATAGAAAGACTTAATTAGTGTTGCTCAAGTTGGTTGATGTATTTTTTGTATATCAGCAAACATAATACACAGCAGCAGGAGGGAACTGTGAAGCAGGATTGAAGTACAGGTGCACCCCGACTTGCAACCTATGCGACTTGTGTCCATCTGCACAGACAACCAAACATTTGTGTAAAAATATAAAATTTATGTGGCTTGTGTTCTATTTGTAAACTATAACAGGGATACAGGGCATGTAAGAACAAAAATATGCGTACTTACCTTGTTAGTCAGTGTCCCGGGGTCCATAGGCTGAGCATGGCCATTTTGATTTCTGTGTGCATGGGCGAGTCTTTGGTTGGCACATGCACGGTTTGTGTATTGGAATTTGGTTGGTGCATGCACAAAAGTTAAAGGTGCAAATTCAATATCATTAAGGTGCTTAACTCTCATGCATACATCAACCGAACTCCAATACGCAAACCCACCGAAGGCTTGCCCATGCGCACAGGAAAACAGATGGCCACGCCCAGCCTACGGATCCCGGGACCCTGACTAACAAGGTAAATATACACATTTTGGCTCTTATATGCCTTGTATCCCTGTTATAGTTTGTCAAATACAACATAAACCATGCAAATTCTTTCTTTTTTCTTTGTTTTTTTTAACAAATGTGCTCAATTCCAACATATGTCCATTCCGAGATACGACCTAAACTTTATTTGGGAACATTAAATAATGGCTTTATTCCTTAAACAGGGCTTTTTATCTGGACAAATCAAATTTGCCTCCAAATTCATCCAAAGCTGCTGCAATTGATAAGGTAATGTAGATGATGATAATTTTAAACTACTCAATAGATATTGTGACAGATTATTTTATATTGTACATAGATATGTTTTATAGTAGATGATTTGTGGCAGGTTTTTTAGTGTAACTCACATACAAATGCTTCAAACAGATCTCATTTAAAATGCTAGAGCTCTGCTTAAGCCAGACAGTCCAGGCTCCAAGTGCCTTTGCAGAAACTTTGAAGAATGCCTAAAGAGACTTCACAAGTAGGTGTTAATTGGACATGCTGCGGAGTAATGGATTATTGTTTTGGAAAGCAACAGATAAATGAACTCAGAAGATTAGGTCCAGAGCCGCAGTCAGTCTGTGTGCAGTTGGCTGTTCTAAGAGGGTCATGTGGTTTTCTCTGAATGTGTGAGAGAGAGAATTCAGTTCTACAGTTCAGCAGCAGCAGCTGGGACTGGAACGTGACAAGCTGGCAAGCTTGTGGGAAAACCCCATTTTGCAGACAGGTTGTGAGTTCTTATTTCAGCTTGGTCAAAGCACTTGTGGTCCATACAAGAGGAGATGGCTGGCTGCATAATGTTTCACTTGAAATAAGGGAAACCAAAAGGAATTCTGTGGTGACCCTGAAAGAAAGAGGTTATCATCTGGAAAACACTGATGGGGCAAGTTTCTTCAGCAAGACACGGAAGTGGCTAATCAGAAGGAATCAGATGTGGGTGCTCAATGAGCAACAAATCTCTCTCTGAAAACCAACATGAACATTCCTGAGCGGTAACTATTTACCTGTCAAGTACCAAAGCCTGGTGAAATTCATAAATGTTAAATTCTATGCACAATATAAGAATTGCCTGATATCGATGAACTTGGAGGAGTGAGAAGTGAGATTGGACTGTGAATCAAAAAACTTTCTTTGAATTTATACACATATTGCATACACATAGAAGGGGGTTAAGTTAGGTTGTTAAGTTAATAGTAATAAGTTAAAGTTTGATCCTGTTTTCATGTTTAAAGTTAGTTAAAAGTAACTTTTGTTTAAGTAACCATTTGTCTTGGTGAATTGCTATTGCTGCTCGGTTTTTGGGACCTCTGGGCTCATAACAATATAACATTGATGTCTTTAATTGGATTAACTTTTGTCGGATTGGTTTAATTTCTAAGAATTTTTTTTCCATTGATCCTAATATAATAATTTTTTCCTTAGAAAATTAATGCCTTTAATTTTTTTTACATGGTCCAGAAAATTGCTGACAGTCAAGGCACTGATCAGAGTTTTGCCTTTATCAGTTTGATAAATTCTTGTCCCTGAGCTACTTGCAAGTATTAACCTTGGTTCTGCTTGCTTACTGCCTCCAGCTGATGCGGCCCCTCAATGCATTGGATGAACTTCATCGACTGATGGAATCTTTTATCAGTTCAAAACGTACAGCCACCTGTGCTTATACTGCTTGTAGTGCCTCTGGTGTGGGATTGCTGTCCGTTTCTTCTGAACTCTGTAATCGGTTGGGAGCTTGCCATATCATAATGTGCAATAGCGGAGTCCACAGGTAGGAACCTCTTTTGTTTTCATATTGTTGTGACTTTGAATGAGACACATGGATTTGAACTGTAGAAGTAAAAGGCCTTTATTTTGCACAACTAATAGACTTGCAGCAAGACCTGGTGGGAGACTCTCTGAGTAAAATCTCTCATTTACATCTATAAATATAAAATACATAGTGCTTTTTGCTGGTTAAGCAGATGACTAAACACAATCTTGATCATTAATTTGCATAATTTACTTCAGTGCATTTAAGTATAAGCAAGTGACTCTATTGAACTACATATTGACAATGGGAACACATCTCAAATTACAAGACCACCTAAACATTTTTACACTTTACTTGGAATCTGGATGCTCAAATCAGCCTTCTTTTACTATTGTATTGAGTAAAGGAACATGAACTCCGATAGAACAAATTTGTCCCAAGCCGTGTTTAATGTGATGACTGGCAAATAGTCAGTCTGGAGTCTTCCTTGTTTCAATTTATACAAATTATTTTATTTGAACACATCATTCAGGTGCCTTGCCATTCAGTGTGGCCGATCATGTCTCTCCATCCATCACGATCTCTGACCCTCCAAATTGTAGTTGTTGCCTCCCTTGTTCTTCGGAGAAGGATCCTTCTTTGAGCTGAGACCATAGTTGATGTTAAGTTCATGATTATACATGGGAAAAGGACTGAAGTGGTTTCCCATTGCCTTCTTCAGTTGCACTGTCCATACTGGATGGGTAACCATGGCCATTATTCAGCAGATTCATCTGCCCAGCATGTGTCTAATTTAATGTCAGCCAATTAATATAGCTGTTTCATCACTATGTTTGGTCAGTGCACACAAGAATGTCTAGTGGTCACTTCAGTTTTCAAATCATGTCTCTTAAATGGCTTCCTGGTGTGAACCAGAAACCTGCTGCTTTCACAGATTGTGAGTTTATTCCCAGGCCTGTCCCTGTCATTTCAAAACCATTTCTTGTGCAGGGTGCATTTGAAGTAGATTGAAGACTGGTTCTCATCACTGCTAGTCCATATCTCTTCATTGTATCTGGTTTATCCCTTACAATATCTAACAATACTATAAACTAAAATCTTAATTTTCTGGCACATTGGATTAGCATGGATTTTTTTTTATTTAGGAAAAGGTATCTATTTTTATTTTCTAAATCTGTAAGCATTTGGCTTTCAACAGAGCAGGTTGCCAAATTGTGTATGAGGGACATTTAGCAAGGATGGTGTGTTATTTGTTGAAAGTTCTGATCTTGGATTGTTTTATACTTTTACTTCATCAAAGTGAAATAAAAAAGTAAACTGCCAAGAAAACAACATTAGATATAGTCAAAAACCGATCAAATGAAAGAGTTTCATGGAAATCTTTAACGGAAGAGATTGAATGGATGGTGACAGTTGTCATTTACATAAGCACAATGTGTACTTATAAATTCAGATACAGTGAAATTCTTGCTGCAGCTATGCAGGGATGTAAAATACACTAACGAACAGTAAATATAAACTAAATTAACAGATGGCGCTATGAGTGGAAAAAATAGATGATAAGCATAAAAGGATGAATGGATAAATATGTACTGTTGCAGTAGGGATAATGATGAATATATTGTCATGCATGCTGTACAATGTGCATAAACACTGAACTTCTGGCTTGCTGCTGCAGTGAATTTTATTAAATTAGGAGAGACAATAAATGGATAAGATTTATTATGATTCATGTGATACAGAAAGGCTTGAAAGATTCAAGAGCCTGATAGTTGTTAGTAAAAATAGTTGTTGGATCAGTGTGCCAGACTGCACCTTCTGCCTGAAGAAGATTTCAGCAAAATGAAAGTGAGGTCCTCCTTGATCTTGGCTGCCTTCTTGAGGCAATGCTTTGCGTAAATGTCTTGAATGGATGGGAGGTCAGGCTTGGCTAGGTCTGCCACTTCCTGCAGACTTCTACATTCCTGGTTAGATGTTTACAAACCTTCATAGCCATGTTCCTGATCATTTTTAGCCCAATGAAGGGTATCATTGGGGTTTCACATTTATAAATAGCTCATGTTTAGCACATCAAAAAAGGTGATTTCCATTATGTTCACTTGTCCAAAATGGCTCGTCAGTAATTAAAAAAAATTCTTTTGCTTCTGCAGGTCATGATTGTGAGTGGAGGTGGGATTGAGAAGGGGTGGGTGCCTCATATGCAGATGTCCTTTCATTCTGCATTCTTCAAGCCAGTGGAGTAATATCTTTAGTGTAACAAATCACAGAATCCAAAAGTGCCATTGAATGTATAAAATCATTTCAAAGACCTAAACATTTAGTGCATAAATAATAAGAATGGTATGGTTGGAAGAATCTGCTGAGATTTCCTACACTTTTGGAAAGGAATAGCAGGATCACCGACATTGCCTACAGTCATTCTCCTCAGGAAATGAAAGAAACATGGCGGGTGAAATAAATTTTCTGTAAATGTGTGTCCAGTATTTTCATACCAGCACCATATTTTATATATGTATATGAGGGTGCGGAAGGATTACATGGGCAATATTATAAACATAGATAAAATAATTTCTAATGCCAAAACATTTTAAGTCTGATGTAAACCTGAAGGGAAGACAAAAGTTTTTATTTCAGTTATTTTTTGATCTCCTCATATTCCTTCCACTGACAATCTGACAATGATATTCTGTTTTCCACTTCAATATGACTGAGGCAAATTTTCAGGAATTAATTTTTCTTTAGTGCATTTAAAAGAATTCCTGAAAAACAGATTTAAGGTCTTTGAGGGCATCTATATTATCGACTTTTACTGGCAACATTACAAGGATGTGAACATTTTTGTAATTTCTATGAGGAAACTTTTATCACAGTCATTTTCAGCAATTATGCGAATCAACTTCATGATATGTAATTTAGAAAAGAAATCCACAATGTTTACTGGCAGTAGATTTCTTTCCTAAACTGATACTTCAATGAGTACTTTGAATAATTAATATTTCTTTAACTCTGTTGTGTTTTCATGTTTTTCCACTTAAAGTTAGAATTACACTTGGCCAAATGAATTAAATGTAAAACAAGCTGGAAAATAAACAATAAGGAGCTGAAACATGCTGACTGCTGGATGCCAGCTTGCTGGTTTCAAATGGCAATATTTCATGGACATTGAGGGTCTAGGTTTTGAGTGATGGTACTACAGTAAAACCCCTGGTATCCAGACCCTACAATGACTGGTAGATGCCAGATAGGTGAATTTTCTGGTTGCTTGATACGCATCATGCATGATGCGTGAATGGAAAATGAATGGCAAGGCATGCCAATATAAACATCAGTATTTTCTACCCATTTTTTTATGCCAGTCACTTGAGGTTGCCGGTTGCTTGAATTCTGGTTATCAGGAACTTAGTTGTTTATTTATCACTATAGATTTCACGTGGTGGAGCCAATAACTACTGGGGACATGACTTGAATCCTAGACTTGCACAAGTCTTATAGTTCTTAGTAGGGATTCTAAGTCAGTGGAATTTAAACCACTGTTAACAATTTGCAATGTTTTAACACATTTTTAGTTACATGCTTAAAAGTTTTCAGAGATTTTTTATTGTTTATTTAAATGTTAATAGATTATATATAAAGAAATAAGAGCTCTCGTCCACTTTAATCACATATGAATTGTTTGATTACAAATTTAAAACTGTGCAGCACAGGGGCAAATAAAGGAAAAAAGTGTCCTTTCCCAAACATTATGGAGGGCACCGTTTGTTAAATGACTCAGTGCTCCAGCCACAGCTCTTAGCCTGTCAGGGGTTAATGGTATAGCAGCCTCTTTGCTAGACTGTGTAAGACATTTGCTCATCACCACTTGACCGAGGGTCCGTAAGATAAGCCTTCGTCGGTCACTCCAGATAGGTCTGTAAAGCTGGGGCTTGCTGGTGGCAGCTGGTGTTAGCATGGTATGGTCCAATGTTTTTTTTTCCCAGTGTTCTCAACAAGATAATGTCCCACTGATATCAAGGAAAGTGAGTGAGATATTGCCTCAAACAGAAGCAACATTTTCATATTAGTGCATTCATAAATGTAGAGAAAAATATCTGTGCCTTATGTTCCCACCATGACGAGAAGGGTTTTATTTTGTTACAGCTTGACACCATGTTCTTTCCTTCTTCATGGCAATGCATTAATATCATCTCACATGTAATAAACACCTCCCTGTTCCTATCTGAACGGTGGTTCCCAAAAAAGTAAATGCAGGATGGGTTAATCTTGGAGCCTGAGGCTTTTTAGGACAGACTGTTAAACTTGACATTTTCCCTTCAGAATGCATCCTTAAGGAAACTGTGGGCTTAACAGGGCACATAACTTCCACGTACAAGTTCAAAGGAATGAGGCGAGAAGGCACAGTAGAATCATGAAAATGATTCGCCAGCGTACATTTGACCTCTTACCCCACTAAAGGATTCACCATTGAATCTGGGGTATATATTAGTTCAGTGGTTCTCAACCTTTTTCTTTCCAATCACATATCCCTATGCCATAAGTGCTCTGTAAGGGATTGTTTAAGGTGGGACGTGAGTGGGAAGGGAAGGTTGAGAGCCACTGCTCTCGACCCAATTGTCACTGAAATATTTTGCTGAGAAAAATTGTAATTGGCCCATTTCCTTTGGAGTTAAGAAACCATGCACATAAGGAGTGAAATAGGTAAGTGGTTTTCAAACCTTTTCTTTCCGCCCACATACCTCCTGAAGCAATCCCTTAGTAATCACAGAGCACCTATGACATAGGGAATACTTAAAGTGGTATGTGAGTGGAAAGAAAAAAGGTTGAGCACCACTGTATTAGTTGCTGAACCAAGACCCTGAATATTTGTCCCCTCAGCTGCCTGCAATTCGTCAGATTTTGTTTTCTTTTTCTTCAATCTACCATTAACTAGTCAATTAATTAATTGTGTTAAATGTTACTATTAAGCTCCATATGTTACCCTTAGCAATTACTGAACTGGACATCTAATTTTCTCTGAGAATTTTGGGATAGTTGTCTTGGGGTACCTGTTTTAATTTTGTTTTCAAAAAATTTTCAAATTTATTTTTAAAAGGTTTGCAGAATTTTGTTTTCAAAAAAAACTTTCTGAATGTCTCTGATTATTGGTGAATTGAGGAACTCTACATGCAACACTGAGAGCAGTAACAATCATCAGTGCTGCTGCCATCAGGAAAGAGGTACAGATGCCACAAAAGTCATATCACCAGGTTCAGGAACAGTTACTCCCCCTCCACCATCTGAATCCTCAGCAACAGATTCAGAGACTCATTTAAGGACTCTTTCTTTTGTACTTTAGTGATTTTTTTTTCTCTCTCTATTGCACAGACATTTACATTTTGTTTACAAATGTTTATACTTCTTTCTTTGTTTACATTTCTCTCTTTTGTATATATTTCTTTTGTTGAATACAGTTTTTTTGCACAATAGATAAGTAGAAATTCTGCCTGGCCCACTGGAAAAAGAATCTCAGGATTGTATGTGATGTAGGTGACTTCTGACAATAAGTCTGAACTTTGAAATGTCAGATTTGGAAATAGTGCATGAGGGCTTCAGTTCCTACTACCTGGGGCCCTTGTTGCCCTTGGCCTTGGCTACTGTGGAATGCACATGCACAACAGTAGTCTGCTGCAGGGATTAAAAAAAGTGATCAACCTTATATTTAATTCACCATGTGAATACCTAATCCTATTTTACCAGTTGTCTACTGCTTTACAATTCAGGTATTATTTATGTGCAATGAGAGCTTCTGCCTCTACAATTCTTTTAGCCAGAAGCTACGACCTCCACCAACCAACATTTGTGTTTCTAATCAATCCACCAATTGCTTTATATATATATAGATATAGATATATCTAAATCTTTCTATATAGATAGATAGATATAAATATCTATCTATCTATATCTATATATAGATATATCTATATATCTATATATATCTATATATCTATATATATATAGATATAGATTTATATCTATATAAATCTATATCTATATAGATAGATATAGATATATATCTCTCTCTATATATATATATATATATATATATATGCCCCCAGACTAATGGAGATAGATATCTCCAGTTGTATACCAGCCCATCATAACCTTATGCCGCTCAATTAGGTATTTTTGATCTTTTGTATTCTAAAGAAAGCAAGTGTAACATATAAATCTTGCAGTCATTCTTTGTGACTACAGTTCTGGCAACATCCTTTAAATCTATATCCTAACCAAGTGAAATAAGGAAAGGTTATGGGGATGTTGTCTCTGATGGACATAACATCTATCTAATCATGTGCTTTTTGGATGCATGGATTTTAAAGTAGCAACCATGAAAATCACATGGTTCCATGGTGCTTTGAAATTCCCAGGTGGATCTGCAGGCGTGAGTCCTGGGATGAGGCTCATGTGTCTTTGTTAATTTGTGTAAGGGCTTCTCTTGAGCTCCGATTACCCATTTTATTTGCTGTGAGGTTCAATGTTCGGCAGCTGTTGTGCACAGACCCACATTCTTTATCTAAAATGCTCAATGTGCAAGACCTTAAAAATTAGAATTTATAAGTAATTTTTTATCTCTGTATATCTAATTCAATTCAAGCACATCCACTTGTGCCTCTACAACTCTTTCAGCCAGAGGCTACGACCTCCACCAACCTTCAAGTAAACATTTGCAATTCTAATTTATAATCAAATCTCACAGCACAAATCAGGAATTAATTTTGAAAACAGAATTTGAGGATAATTTCCAACTGGA
Organism: Narcine bancroftii; assembly: GCF_036971445.1. Classification (NCBI taxonomy): domain Eukaryota; kingdom Metazoa; phylum Chordata; class Chondrichthyes; order Torpediniformes; family Narcinidae; genus Narcine; species Narcine bancroftii. Next base: position 290,483,202 of record NC_091470.1, on the reverse strand, counting down.
CAATAATATTCATGATGCTAAAACAAAGTTGAAAGTGTTTGGGAAAGTTAATGTAAAAATAATTATCATAGTGGTTACCTACTAAACATGAGACCCAGCAAGAGAAAATTCCTAATGAGTTGAGCACTTTTTTTTCATGTATTGTCAAGGAAAACTATTGATAACTGAATTAATTTAGTGACAGTTTTATGGTTTAAACTAGACATTTTTGCATGAGAGTATCTTTTCAAAACATTTGTAATTATATTTATGCTTCAGTGTTACAGAAATTTAGTAACATTGAACAGTAAAATTACAACGCAGAGCAAATAGCATTATGACCATTTTCACTTGGAGCTCTGGTTATTTAGACATTACTAAAGCACCTTAGATTTTTAGAAATCCTTGGACAAATTTAAAATCAAGATGACAGTTATTTCCTGAAATGATGCTGAGATCCATTTACACATAGCTGAGTGCTGATACGAGACTGTCTCTTGTAGAGTGTGAATTGATTTCACAGGAGAAATGAATTAATGTTCATAGTTGCTCTAGACAAGATCACTGAAGTATCTGGTATTTTAACACCCAGAGATTCTTGCTGACTTCCTAATTTAGTCTCCATAAACTTGAGACCTCCAAAATTGTACTGTGTTTTTAGTTTGTGCCTAATCTTGATTCACGGAGGAACAAGCAGGGTCCTGGTCACTCCAGTAATGGATATGTGTGTGCATAAATTTACAAGTTTTATATATTTAGTGTATTTAAAATGCTTTGCACCCATGAGGAGCTAAATTTGAATTACTGGGCTTGGCCCTACCTATAATTCTATTTGCAGATCTATGCTGGCTCCCAATAATACCATATCCCAATTTTAAAATACTCATCCTTCTTTTCAAGTCTTCACATAGTTTTGCTACTCCTTAGTTTTAAAATCCTTAGAGGCCCCATAATGCTTCTAGTGTCTTCCCTCCCAATTCTTGTTCCGTGGACATCTCCAAGTTCAAGTGCTGCATAATTTGTGGCTGCAGTGTTGGTTTAAGGCCCTCAGGTCTGGAATTCCCTTCCTAAATTTATCTGCCCCTCTACCTATTTTTCTTATTTAATGCTGTCCTTAAAACATCTTCCATTGGTAATTAGAAAATAGCACAGCATAGGATCAGGCCTTTCTGCCCATGTGTCACTGCTCAACATGATGCCAAAATTAAATTAAATATCTTCATCTTTCATATGAACTATATCCCTCTAACCTTTACATGCCCATGTGTCTATTTAGATTTTTCTTCAACACTATTATTGTATTAATTTCCACCATGATTCCTGGCTGCCCATTCCAGGCATCAACCAATCTCCACGTTAAAAATTTGCTCCACGCATCTTCTTTCAACTTTTCCCCCTCACTGTAAATGGTGTCTTCTAATACTTTACATTATTAACCCAGGAGAAAGTCTATCTTATCAATGCCTCTCATGATCTTATAAACTTCTAACATGCCTCCCCTAATCCCCCAACCCTATAGAGAAAACAACCATCCATTTGTTTTATTTCTCCCCACAACTTGTATCCTCTTCTACAAGCAGCAGCCTGGAAAATTGCTAGATACATCATTATTCCAGTCCCCTTGAGATGAAAAGTGCTCATGAACTGTTCATCTCATGCTGCTCTTATTTTCGTTTCCTAAATGCAAAGTGGGAAATATTGGACTGATTTGAGGTAGATTTAACCTCATGCCTGGTGCTCCTGATCACCTCCATTTTATTGGTTCAATTAAGCTGAGCCTCTGCATTCAGTGGGCATCTAGTGAAGCATGTAAAGCCTCAACACTGAGTGGGCCTCAGATGATGTGGACATGAGGCACTGCCGACATAATATCTAATAAAGCAAAGCTAGGGCTGGAACCTCAATATGGTGTAAATGGTGCTTGAGGACCAGTCAAGGAAGAAACTTCTGCTTGGAGTCCAAGGAAGTGGTGAGGTAATAGTGCTTATTTTGCTCTGGCATTTATCAAAATGGAAATGGAAGATAGTGATCTGAAGCTTAATGTAGAAAATGGTAATGGTAATGTATTAATGAATTTTTAGATGAAGGGAGTGGTTGTGGATTAGTGCCCAGGGCTTGATGGGATATTTTCCAGGTATTGAAAGAAGCAAGTAAAAAGATTGATGAAGGTCTATTTTTTATCATTACTAGCAATAAATTAGGTCCTGGAGGAGTGGAGAGTAGCCAACGTTGAATCTTTGTTCAAGGGGGAGAAAGAGAAATCTAGAAAGTTATTGACTTGGTCGAGAAACTATTTTGGAAATGCGTGGTCAGATTAAGGTCAGTCAGCATGGCGTTTTGTGGGACAGGCCATGACTTCCAAGTTTGATTGCATTTTTTGAGGAGGTGGCTCAGGTGGTTGTCAAGTGGATGTTCTCCACATGGGATTCAGTAAAGCTTTTGACAAGGTCCCCCCTACTTGATTACTGCGGAAAGAGCAGGTGCATGGGATCCACAGTGAATTGATAGATTGGATACTAAATTAGTTGCCTCTAGAAAACAGTTTGGTGGTTCACATGAAAATGCTGGAGAAACTCAGCAAGTCATGCAGTCTTCTTTATGCTACCTTCTTGATTCACTACGGAGTGTAGTGGGTGTAGGGTGTTATTCTGGTTTGAGGCGCATACCATGAACCTTCTTTACCGTCCAATGAACCTGAACCCCCAGATTCCACTGCCCATGGCAGTGTCATCCAACTGGGATCAGTGTTGGGATCCCTGTAGTTTGTGATATGTATAAATGACTTGAATGAAAGAATCGGTGGATGAGTTAGTGAGTTTGCAGATGATACTAAAAGTACAGGGGTATCCAATAATATAGTCAGACATAGATCAGTAACAATATAGGCAGCAAATGTCAGATGGAGTTAAATCCAGACATGTGAGGTGTTGCATTTTTTAAGACCTCAAATACAAAGGGAACATATATGGTTAATGGCAGAATTTAAAAACATTACTTGCAGTGGAATCTGGGGGTTCAGGTTCATTGGACATTGAAAGTAGATAGGGTGGTAAAGAAGGTTCATGGTATGCTTGCCTTCATTGGGAAAGGCATTGAGTATAAAGTAAGGAAGTAAAGTTGCAGCTAAGTGAAACTTTGGTTTGACTGCACTTGGAGTAATGTATGCAATTCTGGTCATCCAGTTACAGAAAGAATGTGGAGGTTTTGGAAAGGGTACAGATTTACCAGGATACTGCCCAGATTAGAGGTTAATCGTTATAGCGAGAGGTTGGAGAAACAGGATGATCAGATCTTTGTCAAGATTATTTGACAAATATTATCATTGTAAAGTATAGTTTAGTTCAACCTAATTATCTGCATCAATTATATTTAATGCCTCAAAAACAGAATAAAATGAAATCACATTTATCAGCTAAATCTTTTAGATGTGGTGAAGAGATAGGAACCTTTTTACATTCTATTTGATTATGTTCTAAAGTAAGGTCTTTTGGGTGGGACAGGACATTTTTTGGAGCAAATTTCCACAAAATCCAGACCTACTTTATTGGGAAATATAGAAGGAACAAGACCTAAATTAAAATTATCCTTCTATCAAGTGAAATTTATTAAAATAGCATTAGTGGTGGCAAGGAAGCATATTGCAGTGACTTGGAAATCAGATGCACATTTAGGTATGGAGCGATGGAATGCAGAAATTCAAAGTTATATTCCTTTGAAGAAAATTACATTTAAGAAATAAATCTGCTGCCTTTTTACAAATTTTGAGCCAATATATGCAAAGTTTAGGATGAATATGTAAAAATGTACTTCCAGTCTCTTAAGACCTGTGCTAATCTTCTTCCCTGAAATGGTTGTATAAATACTGTAGGACCCCAGTGTGCAAACTGATCCTTCATGCAATCCAGGAAATTATTTTTTTATATTTCATATATAACTATATATCACATTTATATCTTTTTTTATACCTTTTGAGTGGGAGAGGGGTATAAAGAGGGAGGTAGGGAAGGTAAGGGTGGGGTAAAACCAGCATGTAGTCATTGCAATTTTTAATTTAATCAATATTTGTTTATTTAAAAGTTTATTAATTTCATGCATGGAACGTTTTTAAATAAAATATTAAAAAAATAGCTGGTTGTTTTCTCTGGAGCATTAGAGTTTGAGAAGGCCTGTCAGAAATTTATAAAATTATGAGAGGCATTGATAGGGTAGACAGTCATAAACTTTTTCCTAGGGTAAATATATCATTTACTGGATAATACAAATTTATTTAAGGAAAGGGAGAGGAAATTTTAAAGGAGCTATTTGGGGTAAGTTTTTTTTTTACACAATTATTTGTAGGTGCTGGAACATGCAGCCTGGTGTAGTCGTGGAAGTAGATATGTTAGTAGCTTTTAAGAGGCTTCTAGATAGATGAGTGAATGTGCAAGGTATGGAGGGACATGTATTATGTGCAAACAGCAGAACATTTGGACATCCTCTTCAGCACTGACACATGGGCTGAATAGTCTGTTCCTGTAGTTTACTGCTGTAAAAATAAATAAGTGAATTAAAAACATATGGAAACACTAGCCAAAACATTTTTTAAAACATTGAAATAATTTTTTTTAAACTTTATTCGTTCAAAAAACAAATAATATATGACATGTACAGCAATTAAACATGAACATTTTTTATATGTATAGAAAAAAAGAAAAGAACCCCCCCTTCAGCCAACTCTCCTAAGACCCATAAAAAAAGAAAAAAAATATTTTAAAAAAAGTTAAATATACATATTAAAATCTAATCAATATAAATTGAAATGTAAATATTCCAAATATAACAGCCACTTATTAATAAAAAATATATAATTATCATGTGAAACATAAGTAATTTTTACCATTATTAAATAATATTTCATCTCATTATGCGATCTATTAATATCAATCATATTTTTTGTAAATTTTATTTATAAACGATAATAAATCATACAATCAAAATATAATCCAATACATAATGTTTTATCCCACATATCTCCCCCCCACCCCTCATACCCTATTCCACCTAACCCCCTCCCCCTCTAAACTCCCCCAAAAGAAAAGAAGAAAGAGAGGAGGAGATCTACAACAATACCATTCAATCATTTGCCATGGATTGGGACCACACCACCGATGTATGGGAAAGAAAATATTAATGATCTAGTCACATTATTCCATATATGGGCTCCAAGTTTTAATTAAAAAATGATTATTTTGTAAGTTATGTTATTTTTCCAAAGGGAATACATGATCTCATCTCCACATGCCATCTTTGAATACTCAATTTAGTCTTATTTTTCCATGTAATTGCAAGACACTTCCTTGCCACTGCTAAAGCTCGTCTTAAAAAAGCAATTTGAAATTTATCTAATTTTAATTCCAAACTCAATTTTTTAATATAACCCAATAAAAATATCTTAGGGTCAAGTGAAATTTTAAATTTGAACAATCTCCAAAAATTCCTCAATTTTATTCCAAAAAGGTTTAACCATCTCACATAACCAAACCAAATATAAAAAGGTACCCACTTCCTTATGACATCTAAAACATAAATTAGAAGGTAGAGAATTGTAAATGTAGGGTATAGATTGGTTCATTATAACTTGATCCATCAATTATATTTGACTCCGGAGAAATTAAAGAAATTCCTATCCTTATAACCCCACACAGAGCATCTTCCAGCTACTCCCTTCAGGAAAAGATACCACTCGGCCAAGAAACAGCTTCTTCCCATGGGCAGTGAGAATGCTGAACAACAAATCAACTGCTCGTACAAACCCTCTGAAACTCAACTATTTATTTTAATAATATTTAGTTGTTTTTTTATATACTGTGTGTGTGTATGTGTGTGTGTGTGTGTGTACACCGTTTATCTGTATGCTTTTTGCCGAGGATCAGAGAACGCTGTTTCGTTGGGCTGTACTTGTACAATCAGATGAGAATGACTTAGAACTTGAAGTGCTGACCCAAATTTATTGATTATCATGATTGAATCAAGAAATAGTAACAAACACTATTTTCTCTGGATAAAATTGCTTTTCAGTTGTATTGTGCATATAAAGAAGCATTAAGTAATTAATGTTTCTGTCTTCAAAAATAGTTACAGCTGACAAGCCGTGGAAAAGTGTATTAAATTCAGTTAGTCAAGAAAATGAAAAGTCTCTCCCAAATCTGAGAGAATGCCTCCCAGTTGTGATGTTTTAATTCAGGGTGACTATTTATTCATTCTAAGAACCACATGAGAACATTGTCAATCACTGAGTTTGCCTGTGGTCACAGGAAGCACAGCCAATTTACTTCAGGATGAAGGAAACAGCCTAGTGACAATGGCCATTGCATCCTCTACCAATAAAACTGCAGTAATTTCTTCAGAGAAATGCAATGGATAATAGTTGCAGAAAACAATGTGCACAAAATCAGTATCAGTATCAGTCATTCAGAGGTCATAGTCCAGGTACATGATCCTTTATCCGAACATCTAAAATCTGGAAAGCTGCGAGAGGGACTGGCAGTGCAAGTTGGGCGGGGGAGGGGGGGAGATCGGCAGCAAGGGGGGGGAGCGGGAGAACGGCTGCGCGAGTTGGGCGGGCGAGTGGGGGGAAGAGACTGGCAGGGCGTGTCAGGCGGGTGAGATGGGGGGGGGGGGGGGAGAGAAACCGGGAGCACAAGTGGAACCGGTTGGGGGTGGATACATCAGCACAATTCGGGTGGGTTTAAATCTGGCTTTCCGAAATCCAGAAAAATCTGAAATTCAGAACACACTGTCCCCCAAGGGTTCCGGATAAAGGATCGTATACCTGTATTAAGTTTTCTTTGTCAGAAGCAAAAACTACCACCTCCTTTCTGCCGGAACAGTAACATTATCACAGCCAATTTTTACTCTAGGATAATGAGGCAGTCAACTTTATTGACAAAGATATGGAAAAACTGGTGATTCTAGAAATAATCATAAGTCTTAGCATTCCCAGTATTTAATGTGGAACCAATATTTATAAGAATCAAATGTGGAATTTTTGAGAAATAGAAGGAGAATATCAAAGCGATGAACATTTCCTTTTGTACGTAATTTTTGAACATCTCTGGTTATTATTTAAACTTGCTGGAAAAAAGTAATCCTTTTGCTGAAAAAATGTTTATTTGAATTTTATTTTTGCTTGAAAATGTACAAATGATACACCAACAGGAAAAACAGGAACATTATGCACTAAGTACAAGGAATTTGAAGTTCTACTTGCATTATGAAAATAGCCATGTATCATAAACTTTCAGGATATAACTGGGAATAAGAATCCAATAATTGTGAGCATGCAAGAAGTCATTCAGTGAAAGCAAATGCAAATTCCTCTGCCTTTCTTGGAGACACCAATCTTAGTTGCAATGTCTTAATCTGAAATTCTTTTGGATTGATTCTGTTTTTAGATAGTTATTTCCTATACAATTATAGAAATTGCATTTCTGAATAGATTAGACTGGAGTGAAGCATTTAATTGTTGAAATAGATATCACATGCCATAGGAAATCTATCCAGCCAGAAAATAGATGATCTGGCATTTGTAAATAAGAAGTATATTATCTTTAGATCAGAACTTAAAGAATTAAGTGGCAATTGATCCTGAAGTGCCGATTTATCATTCAAACACACAACTGTATAGCATAGAAGGAGACCATGGCTGGTTAAGTCCATGTGAGCTCAATTTAAGATTCAATCCTACTCCTATGCCTTCTCCCCAGTAAGTTACAATTTTTTTTCCTTTGTTGCTTATCCAGCTCCCCTCCGAATGCTACAATTGAACCTGCCTTTATTACGACATCCAGCAGTGCAGTGAAAAAAAATCCTTTCTTCACTTTTTTTTCTTTTGGAAATCCAGCATCTGCCACTCTCTCTGCAAAAAATATTTGCCACCCACATCTCCTTTAAATTTACCCTCCTTACTTTAATCTCCTATTTGACATTTTTCAGATTTCAGATTTATGGCCAAAGTCCATACATGACATCACATACAACCCTGAGATTCTTTTTTTCCTGCAGGCGAGGCAGAATTACCACTTATTGGTAGTACCAAAAAAAATTGTACACAATATACGCATCTAAACAAGTAAAGAACTGTAAACAGAAAACAAATGTTAAAAAAAAACTGCCAAATTCATAGAGAATTTAAAAAAACTCAATAAAGTGCACAAGTCAGAGTCCTTAAATGATTCCCTGATTGAGTTTGTTGTTGAATCTGATGGTGGAAGTGTAGCGGCTGTTCCTATATGTAATGGTGCATGTCTTATGAAACCTATACCTCTTTTTTGATGGCAGCAGAGAGAACAGTGCGTGGCCTGGTTTCTGTGGATCCTTAATGATTGCTGCTGCTCTCCAACGGCAGCATTCCCTGTGGATGTTCTTGATACTGAGGGATTTTGCCTATGATGTCCTGGGTTACCTTTTGGAAGATTTTACACTTAGGGGTATTGGTGTTCCTATACCAGATCCTGATGCAGCCTGTCATCACACTTACCACCACACATCTGTAGAAGTTTGCCAGGGTTTCTGGTGTCATACCAAACCTCTGTAAACACCTGAGGAAGAAGAGTGACGTGTTTTTTCACGATGTCATTAGTGTGTTGCATCCAGGAAAGATCCTCAAAGTTAGTGATTCCCAAGAATTTAAGTTTGCTCACTCTCTCCACCTCTAAATCTCCCAATGATCTCTGGATCATCTACCTTGGTTTTCCCTTGCTGCCCTCCAGAAACTCCAGCATTGTGTTTTTAGTTCAATCATGGTGTCTGAAGACTTTTATATTTTACTCTCTTTCTTATTCTTCTCCTCAAAGGTCTGACCAATTAAGGCAAACATACTATAAACCTCTTTTACTACCCTATCTATTTGGCTACTTCTAATGAATGAGTGAAGGACCCCCAGATTCATTGCCATTTCAATGCTTCTAAGAGTCCTGCCACTAACTGTGCCTTACATTTGACCCTCTAAAGTGCAACACCTCACACTTGACAGGATTAAACTCTATCTGGCATCAGCTATATTTCTCTCTTTGATCTTCTCTGTTATATCATAAAAAACGTGAGCCAGACTTTGCCTTAGACAAATCCATGATGACTTTTCTCATCAATCGAATTGTCCAATTAATGCTTTTATGTCCTTGGCTATATTTCTTACGAAAAAATCTCACCAGCTAGGTTAAACCAATTGTTCTGTATTTACCACTGGAATTATCTTTGCATGTTTTTTTGAAAATGTGTGTATCAGTTTCAGTTTTCCATTCCTGTTTCTTCACAGTTAATTTGAAGATATGGCCAGGGCTTCGCAATTTGCTCTTTTTCTTCTCTCCACATGGAGGTGTATCCAAATTAGGCCTGGTGATTTATTAATTTTTAAGTGCGACTAACCTTCCTAATAACTCCTCTTTATAATTTTTTATCCAATCCAGGAACTCAATTTTATCTCTCTCTGCTGAAACTACAGCAAATCTTATTCCTGGGGGAAAGCCTGTGATAAATTATTCATTTCTGCCTTCGTAAGAACTTTTTTTTATATATAATTCCCCAAACCTCTCCGTCCTCCTCCCCCCCCCCCCCCCCAACTCCATACAATGCTTTGAATGATCACAAGACTGGAATATTTTTGCTCTTTCTCTCCTTGTATTAACCTCCTTATTAGCTGAGACATCTCTACGATTAAACACCTTCTATTATGGATAGTTTACATTAATTTGCCTGAAGCTACCTTCTAATTTTACGTTCAATAGTCTGTGCTACATAAAGTAATATATGGAATATTATCTTTTGAGGTGTTGCTTTATCATCTATTTCTAAACATTTAAAAATATTCCTTTGGACTTTGTCCCTCTTTCTATTATTGTCTGGATCATAAGCTCAAGCTATTTGCTTTGTCCTTCAGAATTTTCTGCAGTGATATCTATAATCCTGAAATCAGCAAGGCCACCTTCCAACTAGGAACTAAACAAAAGAGTCAGGGTCGGCGCCAGAACAAGAAGTCTTATCAGGGAGTATTAGGGTAACCGCAGGGGACTCGAAAACTCGCTCAGCGAATGGGGGGGTGGGGGTGGTAGTGCCTACCTGCCAACCATGAACCTCCTCTGTGCGGTGGCAATGCCACTGCCGCTGTCCCGCTGACATAGCAGAGAAATGTTGCATGGGTAGTGTCACTAGAAGCTAGTGGTGTTTGACCCACGCTAGCAATGCTAGTGCTACAGGTAAGGGTGGGTTCACAGTATCTCTTTTGGGAGGGCTGATGGCTGTGAACAGTTGGGGAAATACAATACCATGTTGGGGGGGGGGGGAACAAGGCCTGCAAAAGCCCTCCCACCCCCACCCTGGTGCCGACTCTGCAAAGAATTGCCCTCAAATTAAAAATCCATAGAACCATAAAGCATGGCAGCACAGAAACCAGACCTTTGGCCAATCTAGTCCATGCCAAACTATTTTTCCACCTAGTCCCATCGACCTGAGCCAAGACTAGAGCCCTCCACACTCCTCCCAAATTTCTCTTAAAATGTTGATATTCAAACCCACATCCATCACTTTCGCTGACAGCTTGTTCCGCACATCACCACCCTCTGTGACCAAGTTTCCCCTAATATTACTTTTAAACATTTCACTTTTTCATCTTTAACCCATGTCCTCTTATTCTTGTCTCAACCAATCTGCAGTGGAGACCAGATCATTGGGAGTATTTAAACAGGAAATGGATAAGTATCTCATTATTAAGGGTATCAAGGGATTTGGGGAAAAGGCTGGTAATTAGAACTAGGTGTGAGTTTAGTTTAGTGCATAGTCACGGAACAGACCCCTCATTCTCCATAATAAAGTCCTAACCTAGTCAACCCTTCCCTCTAACTCAGCTCCTGAAGTCGCAGCAAAATCCTTGTAATTTTTATCTGCACTCTTTCAATCTTGTGGCTATCTTTCCAGTCGGTAGACCTTGTACAACTTCAACATAACATCCTAACTCATGTGCTCATTACTTTGATTTATGAAGGCCAATATGCCAAAATCCCTCTTAATTACCCTATCTATATGTGATGCTACTTTTAAGGAATTGTGTATCTGTTCCAAGATCTCTCTGTTCTACCACACTCTACAATCCCCTACTGTTTACTGTTAGTCCTAACCTGTTTGTCCTTCCTAAATACAACACCTCACATTTATCTGAATTAATTTCTATCTGCCATTTTGTGGCTCTTTTTACCAAATACTCCAGATCCCACTTCAAGCTTTAAAGCCTTACTCACTGCGCCCCCAATTTTAGTGCTATCTGCAAATTTGATGATCTAATGAACCATATCATTATCCAGATCGTTGATAAAGATGTCAAACATCAATGGGCTGAGTCCTGATCCCTGAGGCACACCACTAGTCACAGGCCTCCAGTCAGTGAGGCAATCATCACCGATCATTCTCTGGATTCTCCCGCAAAGCCGATGTCTAATCCAGTTTATTATCTCATCCTGGATACTGAGTGACTGAATCTTCTTGACCAATCTCCTATGCAGGACCTTGTCAAAGGCCTTACTGAAGTCCATGGAGGCCTTTCTTTCATCAACTTTTCTGATAAGCTCCTGGAAAAATTCTAAAAGATTTGTTAGACATGGCCTACTACTGTGTAGGTAAAAATTAAATTGCACAGTGTGGCCTTAACTGAAGCTTCACCCTTCATACTCAGTGCCCTGACTGATCAGGGCAAGCATGGCATACATTTTCTCATTCTGATTTTGTGGTGCCTCTTCCAATGGCTCCAATGGGAACTTTGTGAGGTCTGAGAAATTGAAAGAAGTGCTTGTGACCTTAAGTAGACAATTGTGGCATTCTGGATCCACATAAATTGTTCCAAGAGATGGAGTGTCCCATGCTCCTTACCTCTTGTATTCGATCAGGTATGCTTGGACCTACCCTTGCTATGTCTGTGTGCATTCACATTGGCCTTGTCACAAGCCATCTGAATTACAACATTTGCTTCATTCCTAAAGAGAAATACAACATTTGACATCCCAACTCTCTGAGGTTCTAAGGCCCCTCTGCTCAGTGATAGCTTAACCATCTCCTCTGGTTTGGTAGGACACTGATTTTAGTGAATCTCCTTCCTGTCTTTCTTTCTGTTACAGGCAACTTTTCCTTAAATGGAGAATATAAAGCAGGGGTGGCCAAACTACAGTCCCAGGGCCAAATGCCCATTTTTAAGTGGCCCAGGGTGAATTTTAAAATGGAATATGGCCCATTAAAACATCATTGCACTCTCTGACTGCCATTTTGAACAACTACTGGACTGACCATTGAATGCTGCTCATCAATGAAAATGTTTAGCTCAGTTAAAAAAAAGTTTACCTCAGCTAATGGTGGAACTGAAAAGATGAGAAATAGCAAGAGAGTGCCAAAAATTTCAGACGCAGTGGGAAAGTGAATAGTTTTCCACAGAAGTCGAGGGGAAGTGTGTTTGTTTGATTTGTAAGGAATCTGTTAACTTTAATAGCCTATCTACAAATTTACACAAGGTATCATAATCATTAAGGTGGACACTTGGGCCATGAACTATACTCACTGAGAGTTATGGAAGAATGTTGGAGACTGCCTTGTCCCTTTCTTGATCCTTTCTCCTGTTCTTATTTTACACCCAGGTTTTTATTTTGTACTGCTCTTTGAGAGTTTTAAGAGTTTTATTGTATTCATTTAAAGAGCCGCAGATACAGAAATGCCTACTGTAATATGTGAGCCCATCAATAAACTACTGTTTAACAGTAGTCAACAGTTAAACTGTTCAGTAATGTTATATAGTTATTTTGATAGAAAATTAATTTTTGATGGCACAGGGGTTTTCCAGTCCAAAAACACCCTCTTGCAGTGTAACTGGTTGAAAATCGCCAGGTGTGTGACTCCTTATATTTTTGATATGTGGCCCACAATCAGAAAAGTTTGTCCATCCCGGATGTAAAGGATATTACTCGACCGTATCATTTATTTCTATTGAATGCCTGACCTCTGTATTGAGGTGGTGCTGGAATGTAGCTGATGGTAGAGAGGGAGTGAATCCTGAGGATACTGTCAACTGGAGAGAGATTTCTTATGGTATTACCCATCTCTTAGCATTTCAGATCAAATCATAAAACTTTCTGCAACATTGTTCCATTGTAGAATTGTTACCTCAACTGGACACATCCTGCCCAATGCAAATTAGAAATCACAATAGTTTCAGCTGGGAATTTAAAACAATTAATTGAAGATTTCACAAGTAAGATTATTTTTCAAAATCGCATTGTTGCTCAGATTTTGTAAAGATTTTCATTTGGTTGACAACATAAACAGAAGCTTCTATTCAATTTCTTGTGCCAAATCCACAATGGAGTAGCCTTGCATCTTGATCTACTTCTGTATTTCTGTAATATGTGCAGACACTACCAATTTATACATTTACTGCTGGAAACCAAGGACAAGTTTCTGTTTATCTGAAAAATAGGTCTTACCAAAAGGAATGATATGTGATTTAATGTTTCTCATTTCTTCCAGATGCACATTAAGTGTCACTTTGGAACAAGCAATAATACTTGCAAGATGTCATGGGTTACCTCCACGTTACCTGATGCAGGCTACTGATATGATGAGGAAACAGGTACACTAAATGGAAAATGCATATTATAATTTTGTGTATAATGTTAACTGAATCTATATGGCATGGGGCAGAGCAACTTAGTTTATGAAAGTAGATTTGAAGGTTTCAATTTGCTTCTCATTCAAGTTCATCCCAGTTTAAGCTGAAGACTAATCAGCTGAAGCAATGGCAAGGTTTGATTCAGTTCCCTGAACTGAAAGACCTCTTCAATTCATAATTCAAGAAAATAACCAGGACTTGAATGTTTTTGCTTTTAATTTTGGTATTGCTTGTGGACAGAAATATTTGCTTATTAATAGGCAAATGATTACCAATGTGTCCAAATTTCTAAAGCCACCTCCTTCAGTACTTTGTCTCGACTCAAAACTTTGACAATACTTCCTCCCAGCATAGATTCTGCTAGTTGTGGTGAGTTTGTTTCTTGTTCAAGATTCCATCATTTAGTGTCTCTTGCATCTCCGTTTAAAATATTGATATTGTGCTCTGACTAATCTCATTTGGTTTGTGAATACATATTGGAACATATTTTTGCTTACAAAAAACTTTTGCATAAATACAGTAAGTATAATTTTCTGTAATTGCAATTACATTGGAAATGACAAGAAATAATATCTGCATGTCAATGTCATCATTATCACCTCTGGTCATCTGCAGTTTGTATTTCCCTCCATTACTCTGTTCCATTCTAAATCAAAGTTCAGATTACATGATAATCATACACAACTCTGAGATTGTTTTTCCCGCAGGCCAGGCAGAATTTCCACTTATCGGTCGTGCAAACAACTGTACTCAATAAAAGATATGATGACAAAAGAGAGAAATGTAAACAATCAATGCAATACAGAAAATAATCAGTAATAAATAATGCGGCTCTGATTGAGTCTGTTGTTGAGGAGTCTGATGGTGGAGGGGTAGCAATTGTTCCTGAACCTGGTGGTACGAGTCTTGTGGCACCTATACTTCTTTCCTGATGGCAGTGGCGAGAACAGTGCATGTCCTGGGTGCCGTGGTTCCTTGATATAATTGCTGCTGTTCTCTAACGGCAGCATTCCTTGATGGTGGGGAGAGTTTTGCTTGTGAATACTGGGCTGTGTCCACTAACTTTTGCAGGGCTTTCCACTCAGAAGTATTGGTTCTCCCATTACAGTCTGTGATGCAGCCGGTCAGCACACTTTCCATAACACATCTGTAGAAGTTTGCCAAGGTTTCTGATGTTAATCTCTGCAAATTCCTGAAGGGGTAGAGGGGCTGACATGCTTTCTTCTTGATGATTTTAGTATTTAGTAATATGGTGATTTCCAGGAATTTAAATTTGCTCATCCTCTCTACCTCTAATATCCCAACGATCACTGGATCATTGGAGCACCATTCAGCCATCTTTTCACTCTCCCTCCTATAAGCTTACTCATCACCCCTTTTTATACAACCCACTACTGTGGTATCACCAGGAATTTGTTAATGGTGTTGTCGCCCTGAGCCACACAGTCATAGTTGTTAAGTGAGTAGAGCAAGGGCCTAAGCATGCAGCACTGTGGTGCTCTGGTACTGATGGAGAATGTGAAGGAGACGTTCTTGCCAATCCTCGCAGAATGGGGTCTAGAAATGAGGAAATCCAGGATCCAATTCCGCAGTAAAGTATGGAGGTCCAGGTACTGGAGTTTTCCGATCATTTTTAGGGAGGGATAATGGTGTTGAATGTCGAACAGTAGTCGATAAAGAGCATCCTGATATATGTTCCTTGGCAGTCCAGGTGTGCCATGGTTTTGAATAGATCCAGTGAGATACCATCTGCCGTAGGACTGTTACTGTGATAGGAAAATTGGAACAGATCCATGTTGTTGCTCAGACAGGAGTTGATATGCTTCAACATTAGCCTTTCAAAACATTTCATCACTATGGATGTGAGTACTACTGGTTGCTAGTCATTTAGGCAGGTTACCACCCACTTCTTGGAGCAGGTACAATTGAGGCCTGTCTGAAACAGGTTGGGTACCATGCTCTTCCAGAGTGAAATGTTGACGATATCTGTGAATAAATTGGTCATTCATAGGTTTTCAGTATTTGGCCGGATACTCTGTTCAGACTGGAGGCTTTCCTTGGAGTCACTCTCCTGAAGGCAGCTCCCACGCCATCCTCGATTACTATCAGTAGAGGATCATCATATCTCTGATTCATATGTTCCAATATATGTTCACAAACCAAATGAGATTAGTTAGAGCGCAATATCAACATTTTAAATGGAGATACAAGAGACACTAAATGATGGAATCTGGAACAAGAAACAAACTCAACACAACTAGCTGGGAGGAAGTATTGGCAAAGTTTTGAGTTGAGACAGAGTACTTAAGGAGGTGGCTCTAGAAATCATGGATACATTGGTAATCATTTTACAATGTTTTATAGATTAAGGATCAGTTCCTGTGGATTGGAGGGTAGCTAATGTTATCCCATTTGGTTCGGTGCGGACTAGAAGGGCCTAATGGCCTGTTTCCGTGCTGTAATTGTTATGTTATGTTATGAATATTATGCCAGAGAAAACAGGAAATTATAGACCGGTTAGCCTGACATCAGTAGTGGGGAAGATGTTGGAGTCAATTAAAAATATGAAATAATGGCACATTTGGACAGCAGTAACAGGATCAGTCTGAGTTAGCATGGATTTATGAAGGCAAAATCATGCTTTGACTAATTTTCTGGAATATTTTGAGGATGTAACTATGAAAATGGAAAGGGAGACCCAGTGGATGTCGTGTACCTGGACTTTCAGAAAGCCTTTGATAAGGTTCCACATAGGAGATTGGTGGGCAAAATTAGAGCACATGGTATTGGGGGTAAGGTACTGACATGGAGAGAAAATTGAATGGCAGACAGGAAACGATTAACAAGTTCCTTTCAGAATGGCAGGCAGTGATTAGTGGGGGACCACAAGGCTCCGTGCTGGGACCGCAGCTATTTACAATATACATTAATGATTTAGATGAAGGGATTAAAATTTGCAGATGGCACAAAGTTGGGTGGCAGTGTCAAATGTGAGGAGGATGTTATCAGAATGCAGGGTGACTTGGACAGGTTGTGTGAGTGGGCAGATGCATGGCAGGTGCAGTTTAATCTGGATAAATGTGAGGTTATCCACTTTGGTGACAAGGACAGAAAGGCAGATTACTATTTGAATGGTGTCAAGTTAGAAAAAGGTGAAGTATAACGAGATCCAGGTTTCCTTGTTCAACAGTCACTGAAAGTAAGCATGCAGGACAGCAGGCAGAGAAGAAAGCTAATGGCATTTTGGCCTTCATAACTTGCCTGATGGTGCAAGTTTTTTCAGCAAGACACTGAAATGATTGATGGAAGTAAATCAGTTTGTGTGTGTCCAATGAGCATCAAATCTCTCTCTGAAACCATCAAGAACCTTCCTGTGTGGTGACCATTTAACTTTAAGCACCAGAGCCTGGTGAAAATTCATAAATGTTAAATTCTGTGCACAGTATAAGAATTGCCTGATACCGGTGAACTTGGAGGAATGAGAAGTGAGATTGGACTGTGAATCAAAGAACTTTCCTGAACATATACAAATTCCATACACATGTGCTAAGAATTAAAAGGGGTTTAAGTTAATATTAATGTTAAAGTTTGATTTTATGTTTAAAGAAAATTAAAAGCAACTCTTGTTTAAGTAACCATTTGCGTTAGTAAGTTTCTATTGTTGCTGGGTTTTGGGGTCCTCTGGACTCGCAACACAGGAAGCAGGAAAATTCAACTTTCCTATGATTGGGTTACACACTACCTAGGCAGAATATGAGGCATTGATCCTCTAATTTGCTCTGGGACTCAACCTAACAGTGGAAAAGACTGCAGGTGGGTTGGTTGGTGTGGTAATGGAATGGGAGTTTTAGTAACATATAACTGGGAGCTTGGATGGTCATTGTGGATTGATTGCTCTGGTGCACTTGATATTGTGCTCTGGTTGCCTAGCCTGCACTTGGTCTCAGTGATGTCGAGGAGGCCATGTTGGGAGCACTGAACATTGTAGACAAGTTTGGAGAAGCACATAGATCTTTGCCTTACCTGTAAGGGTAATTTATGTCCCAACACTTGTTCTTGCTTCTCCTCCCTCACTACTTGGATAGCAAAGTTTCATCATTATCCTCTTGCTGAGACTCAATTGATATTGAATACAAATATTATACTTTCTTTGGTGATACAACTATTACATTGGCTGCACTCCTACCGACCTACTCCAGGGGGCAATCACTGTACCTGCAGGTCGATAACCTGGGAGACTGGCCCCACCTACTCACTGTCAATCACTGGCCCATATAAAAACTCGTGCCAGCCTATTTTGAAATCAGTCGAGCACATGGAGCCAGGAAGGTACAGAGACCTTGTGTATATGAGTTTAAGCAGATCCTGCGATGGTCCCAGAGGCAAAGACGACTGCCTGACCACCTAAATTTGTAAATATCTTCTTTGGGCTATACTGCACCATGCGGACACCATTCCCACACCCCCCCACGGAGGACTCATTTTAAGAAGTGGGTGAATGTGGTGAAACAACCACTACACTGGCCACACTCCTACCAGCCTACTACAGGGGGCAACCACTGTACTTGCAGGTTGGAAACCTGGGAGGAGGTTGGCCCCACCTTCTCGCTGTCAATCACCAGTCCATATAAAGACTCGTGCCAGCCTATTTGGTCGTCATTTGATCCGTGGAGCCAGGAAGGTACAGAAACCTGTGTGTACAAGTTTAAGCAGATTAAAGCCTGTTTGTACACTACATATTTTGTACCTGAATTCTTTGCTCAGCAGCGCTCATACTTTCTGATTATTCCTGCAAATCAAATGGTAGATCAGTTGACAAGCACACCAACAGCCAGTTTTTTTGCCTCTCTTGCAAGACCTGATTGATTGATACCAGCTGCATGAAGTCTCACTTTATGTAACTACATTCGATGTGGTATCTTTCTTAATGCCTTTTTGAATATCCAAATATTTCAATCAAGTGATTTCCACTTGCCACCGCACCCCCCCCCCCACAACCCCCTATTTATCTACCCTGTTTGTTCCATTCTCAGAAACTCCAATAGATTTGTTAAACATATTTTTTGCTCCCTTTGTAGAACCATGTTAACAGCTTCATTATATTATGATTTTCCAAATTCCAGTTACTTCCTCATTACATGATGAAATTTCAGCATTTTGCAAAATAGATATCAGTTTGCCTGTGCATAGTTCCATCTGTTTTCTTTTCCACCTTATTTAAATTATCAGTTATATTTGTTAATTTCCAAACAGCTGATATGTGTAAGATTGAAAGGATATTGGAACATAGGCGCAAACTGTAAGCTCTCTCTGTCATGGCCTGTCTTAGAACCTTGGGATGCAGAATATCCGGCTCATAGGACTTGTCTAGTTAAGCATCCACTTAATTTCTTCAGAACTTTCTATTTCATGATTTCAGTGATTTATATTCTGTGCTGTCATCAGGCTCTCCAATTATATTATATTTAATGTCTTTTCAGTGTAAATCACTGCCAAATTTTATTTCACTGTCAATACCACAGTAATGGGTTTTATAAAACGGGTTGATCAGTCAGCATACAGGAGGAGATTCAAAACTTGGTTGAATGGTGTACTAATAACAACTTCATATTCAATGTCACCAAAAGCAAGTAGCTGATCGTAGACTTAAGGCAGGGAAATCAGATGTGTCCATCCAGTGATCATTGGTGGGTCAGAAGTGAAGAGATTCAGCATATTCCAGGGAGTTATTATCTTGGAGGACCTGTCCTGTACCCAACACACTAATGACATTGTGGAGAAAGCATGTCAGCCTCTCTACTTCCTCAGGATTTTGGTATGACATCGGAAACCTTGGCAAGCTTTGACAGTATTATAATGTGACCATTACAGAAACTGCTGCAAGAGGGATCGTATTGGCAGCTCAGTTGTTCCTGGATTTAAAGTTTTAGAGACAATAGAGAGGTTGATACAAGAGGTGGAGATGTTGCATTGATAATTAGAGTGAGTATAACAGCTGCACGTAGAGAGGACCTAATAGTGGGCTCATCTATTGAGGCAGAGTGTGTAGAGATCAGAAGGAAGGTGCAATAAATTTGATAGGGCTATACTATCAACCTCATAATAGTCATGGGAAGGTCACCACACAGATGTGTAGGCTGATTATGGAAAGCTGCAAAAGCATCAGGTTTATCAGAGTGGGAGACTTTAATTTCCCCAATATTGTCTTGGATAGTCTTTGTGTCAAAACCTTAAATGGGGCAGAATTTGTTGAATGCAACAGAAGGGTTTCTTGAAGCTGCATATAATGGTGGAAGGCTGATATTCAGGTTGGAGGATTCTGACTTGTGATGTCCCACAGGGAAAGAAGACACATGAGGGCTGGCTGGTACATGTTGTCTAAATGGACGTCAGCAAGGCCTTAGACAAGGTCCTGCATGGTATGCTGGGCTGCAAGGTCAGATCTCGTGGCGTCCAAGTTGAGCTCACCTATTGGATACCGAATTGCTTATGGCAGGTTATGCAGATTGGAGGCCTGTGACCACTGGTGCGCTACAGGGATCAGTACAAGATCCACTGTTGCTTATCATCTGCTTTAATGACTTGGATGTGGTTGGCATAATTAGTAAGTTTGCAGATGTCACCAAAATTGGTGGTACAGTGAAGAAGGTTATTTAAGATTACAGCAGGATCTGGAAAAGTGGGCCAAGGAATGGTAAATGGAATTCAACTTAATCAAGTGTGAGGTGTCACATTTTGGTAGGTTAAAACAAGACAGGACTTACACAGTAAATAGTGGGCCATGGGGATTATAGAACAAAATAATAGTGGCTGAGGGCACAGGTGCATAATTCCTAGAAAGTTGTAACACAGGTGGACATGGTGGTGAAAAAAGATGTTTGGTATTCTTGCCTTCATCAGTAAGGGCATTGCGTGCATGGGTAGAGACATCATGTTAAAACTCTGCAAGATGTTGGTGAGACTGGCCTTGGCCTTGGAATATTGAGTGTACCTTTGGTCACCCAGCTTTTGGAAAGATATCATTAAACTGGAAATGGTGCAGTAAAGATTTATGAGAATGTTACTTCAACTGGTATGCTTGAATTATAAGGAGAGACCGGATCCGCTAGGAGTTTTCTCCCCAGAGGCTGACGGGGAACCTTGTGGGAGTTTACTAAGTCATGAGGTCATGGATAAAGTAGATAGTCATCATTTTTTTTTAGAAGGCATGGATTTAATGTGGGAGAGGAAAGATTTAAGATGGGCTGGTGTGCACCTTCTTCACAGAGAGAGGCTGGATATTTGAAACAACTTGCCAGAGGAAGTGGTTGGTATTGTATCATTCATTTTGATAGGGAAGGTTCAGCAGGATTTGAAGCAAGCACGTGAATAGAACTAGCTTGGATTGCATGGACAAGTTGGGCCGAAAGGTATGTTTTGGTGCTGTAGAAATTCATGACTCTATGACCGTGATGCAGGGTCATGACTCCAAATGTTGACTTATTTCTTTCCTTCAACAAATGCTATTTCACCTGCTGCAGATTCTAGCATTGGCAACCTCGTGGTTTCAATTTGTGAAAAAAGTATGATTTATTTAAAAAATTCAATTATTCAATTAACTTTCAATGACTAGAAAATAAAAAAAACCCCACAAAATTTTGATGGAAAACTAATAGGTCATGAGTATTTAATTATTACTGTGATGCCTATAGATGGAATGTATTTCCTAAAATAGCACATTTAATTTGTAAGTGTGATAATTCAGGTTAAATAAGAATCTCACTGTGACAGTTCTATCAATTAACTATATTAAGGCAATTGAACTCTATTAAATAATATGTTAAAGTAAATCAGCAACTTTGTTTGAAGAGCAGACTGAATCTAATCCTATTTGCATATTGCAGTGAACTGGGATTCACTGGTAGTGAGTTGTACTGATGGCTGGCCCCACCTCCATCTGCTCACATATAACCCTGGTTTCCCGCCTAAACCCAGAACCCTTCCAAAGACAACTGTGAAACCATACCCATAATTATAAGCTAATAAAAATGTTTGTTCTCCCTCCAGTCTTGAGAGCTTTTATTCACGCTACAATTTTATTAGCTTATTTCCTAAACGATGCAAGCGCTACTCAAGCTGGGTATGCTGCTAATAGACCCCCTGTCCCCCGATGCAGCTGAGGAGTTCACATTACTGGCTAGACTGCTTCCAGGCGCACCTGAAAACGACCAGAGACGTTGTGCACACTGATGAACTCAGGAGGTTCGTGGGCAGGAACGAAAGGGTATGCAGTCATTAGGGACTGCTCTACTTGTGATTTTGCCATCGAGGTGTTGGAGGCTTGGTTCCTGAAGTCGCAAAATGAGGTCCTAGCAAGGCACCAACTTGCTCTATGTCGCCAATGGCAAGGAGAGATCATCGATGACTACCTCCTGAATCTGTGGACACGCTGAGAAGTGTAGGTATAAAGCGGCTATGGGCCGCATTCATGAGGAAGAGCAGATCTGGGACGCTCAAGTCTCTGGGGTCTGTTCAAGTACATGAAGCAGTGACTGCTCAAGTCGGGGAAGAGGACCTGACTAACCAAGACGAACTGGCCAAATCACTGGAACAGGCCAAGCTCAAGAATGACGATCTTGAAGCCAGCGAGCTTGCTCACCCAGGTGACCCCTTCCAAGGACCAGCTGCTCCTGCTACCCCTGCCCTAACAGCTGTCGCTTCCCATGCTAGGGAGTGCCTTTTCTGCCGCAAGAACCAGCATCCCCGATCTCATTGCCTAGCAAAAGACTCAATGTGTTCCAGCTGTGGCAAGAAAGGGATTTGGGCGAGGGTTTGCTGCACGAGGGAAAGCCTGAGGAGGTCGGCAGCCTGCACCGATTCCGGATCTGATTCCAGCCCCAAGCCATCCTTCCCAAATTCACCTGAACCCACTTGCAGTGCTACAGACCGAAAGAGGGTGGCAGTGAGGAAACACGTGTGAAAAGGCTCAGCTGCCATCTTGCCACAACCTAAATTCAAACTCTGCGCCATCATCATCAGAGGAGGAAGGAGGGCGGCCATCTTGCCACGCCACAAAGTCAACGCCATCTTACCCACGCAGGGCAACCCAGGACAGTGGGGGCCACTCGAGTGAAGAGCATGGAATCTCCGGGGACATAGCCTCGATGGTCCTAGATCAGGCCTGACCTCACCAGCTCAGCAACTCCATAGTGACATTCCACTAAATGGCTAATCGACAAGGGCTCTACTGAAAGCTTCATAGATTCACGGTCAGACTGTGGCTCCGGACCTAATCTTCTGAGTTCATTTATCTGTTGCTTTCCAAAACAATAATCCATTACTCTGCAGCATGTCCAATTAACACCTACTTGTGAAGTCCTTATAGGCATTCTTCAAAGTTTTTGCAAAGGCACTCGAAGCCTGGACTTTCTGGCTTGAGCATGTTTTTAAGTGTTTGTATGTGACCTGCACTACAATACCTGCCACATTTGATCTCCTTTAAAACATATCTATATACAATATAAAATATAACATAATCTGTCAAAGATGCCTGGGGTTTTTTCTTATATTATGCCCAGTGGATCCCTCAATATGCTGATAAGGTTCACCCTCTTAAAAGCCACTAATTTCCCCCTCTCAGCTGAAGCCCAAATGGCTTTTAACTACCTCCGGAAACACATTGCGAAAGCAGCCGTGCATGCAGTGGATGAGAATATACCTTTCCAAGTGGAAAGTGATGCTTCAATCATAGCCCTGGCCGCTACCTCAACCAGGTGGGCAGGGCGGATGCATTTTTTTGCGGACATTACAACGCCATGAGCTCCGGAACCCATCGGTAGAAAAGGAGGCTCAAGCCATTGTAGAAACCATAAGGCACTGGAGACACCTGGCAAGGTGACCTGACCAGGACTCAGTCGCATTCATGTTCAATAATGTCAAGGGGGGAAGAATCAAGAATGACAAGATTGCTAGGTGGAGGATCGAGTTCTCCACCTACAATGATGTCATTGCCTATCAGCCAGGGGCCCTTAATGACCCTCGAGGTGCCTTATCCAGAGGAAGCTGTGCCTCTGCACACACCAGCCAACTGCAGTCTCTACATAATAAGCTCTGCCATTCAGGGGTCACCCGCAAGGCTCATTTTGTCAAGATGCGCAATCTCCCCTATTCCATGGAAGACGTCAGGGAAATGACCAGGTCTTGCCAGGTCTGCGCAGAGTGCAAGCCGCATTTCTACTGCCCCGCAAAGGTGCACTTGATCAAGTCATCTCGGCCCTTCGAATGGCTCAGTGTCAATTTTAGGGGACCTCTCCCCTTCACGAATGGGAACAACTTCTTCCTCTCTATCATTGACGAGTACACCCGTTTACCGTTTACTATTCCATCTCCAGACACGTCCACTTCATTAATCGTAGACTCCATTTTCGCCCTGTTCAGGTATCCTAGCTATTCATAGTGACCAGGGTACAGCCTTTATGGGTGATGAGCTACATAAGTACCTGCTGTAGAGGAGCATCACATCCTGCACGACTACTAGCTACAACCCCTGGGGGAACGGGCAAGTTGAAAAGGAAAACATCACGGTCTGGAAGGCTGTCAAACTGGCCCTGAAGTCAAAAGGCCTTCCAGACTCATGCTGGCAGGAAGTCCTCCTTCTGGTGCTCCATAGCCGTTACTATATACCATGACCAACACTACTCCTCACTACTCCTATTCATTTTCAAAAGAAGGTCGACATCAGGAACTATACTCTCAAACTGGCTCACCACTCTTGGTCCAGTCCTTCTCAGGAAGCACGTGAGGAGAAGCAAGACCGACCCCCTGGTTGAAAGGGTGAAACTGCTCCATGCCAATTCCATGTATGCCTATGTGGAGTACCCAGATGGCAGGGTGGACACCGGCTCCATCAGGGACCCGGCACATTTATCAGGGAACAGAGGGTCCGTTGCCTTAGGTGCCCTGCGAGTATTGGAGCTCATTCTTGCCCCCCCCAAATCAGGTACTCGGGGATCCAGTTCAGGAGGAAAGTGCATCCCCCTCCATCTTTGAGCCGAAGACCCAGCCTGCCTTTCCACCCTCACAAGGGAGACCAGGAGACCCAAAGAGTCCAAGGCCCCCTGGTGCAAAGGCACTCCACCAGGATCTCCAGACCCTTGGACCGCTTAAATCTGTAAATTTGTAAATAATTGTATATTTTTCATCCATTTTTTTCTGAACCCATATTCTGTCTTCATTCACAGACCCTAAATTCTACAGGAAAGGGTGAATGCAGTGAACTGGGATTCATTGGTAGTGTGTTGTGCTAATAGTTGGCCCTGCCTCCTGGCTCCAGCCCCATCTGCTCACATATAACCCTGGTTTCCCGCCTAAACCCAGAATCCTCTTGAAGACTACTGTGGGACCCTACCCATAGTTATAAGTTGATAAAAGTGTTTGTTCTCCCTCCAGTCGCAATAGCTTTTATTCATGCTACACATATCAATGAGGAAAATATTATAAAAAAGTTTGAATATGCTTTTTTTTGTCAAATTCAAATACTTGAGAACATTACATTGCTACCTTGCAAAGTTCTCAGAGCTAACAGCCAATTACTTATAATATTCAGCAGGTTGTTTCCTTCTTGTTGCATGGTTCCTTTGCACAAAGTTGTGTTGGTACAAAATTCTGTGTCCATTGACACTAATGAATATTGTTCATTTTTGTTAGGAGAGAAACCTAGCCATGTGCATGATTTAAGTTTGCACTTCAATGCTATACTGTTGGCATTGCCAACTTTTAGATGAGATACAAATCCCGAATTCTGTTTGCCATGCTCCAGCAATCTTGCGGAAAATTAAAGATTCTTTAACAATGCTCAGTGACAAACACTAAGTTCTCTTCTGTGACCTCACACACACTCAATTATATCAGTAACAAATTAAATGATCAAACATTATTTTTGAGATCTTATGATTCCTAAAATGGCTGTCGAGTTTTTTGACCCTACGATAGTCACCACATTTTGATTTAATTAGTTTCTGTAAAATGCTGTGAAAATGCTTGTGTAATTTATGATAAAATGGAATATCAATTATGTTTTCTAACTTTCATACACTATTTGTTGATGTATTCTTCAAGAAATTAAATTGCCAATTCCCTGAAGGAATCCACCATTGTCTATGAAACTCCGTGCTTCAACTTTTTATGAATGGGTAAAGATAATTTGATTGTGTATTTTTATCGCTGCTCTTTCTTCCAAGATATGCATTTCAACAATTGAACTCGCTCTATGCACCAATAAGAAATGTTTATTTTATTTCAGGGAGCAAGAGTGCAGAACTCTGCGAAGAATCTTGGAGTGAGGGACCGAACACCACATTCTGCTCCAAGGTAACTGCAAGTGAAACAATTATGGTTGATTTGCTTTTACTCTATGAGCCAGCAACTGAACAGTAAAAATGCATTTAATGCAAATCATCATACATGTGTGGATATGATGAACTTGTGAATATTGTATCAGAGTAGAGTAATTATGAAAGAGCACCAACATTGTAGAGGTTGGTTGTCTAGATTAGTGCTCACCGCGAAACACCACAGTTTTAATTAGTTCCTGTAAACTATCTTCCTTTTGTATTTCAAATTATAACAATGTATTATGTAAAAAGGTTTCCTTGTGTCTTCTCCAAGACATTTCCAGCAAGCAGTTTTCACTCACCATTGGAAACGATTTTTCACCAGTTCTTCCGAGGCAGTCCCTTGGTATAGAGCAGGGGTATCAAACTCAAATTCACAGAGGGCCAAAATTAAAAACTTGGACTAAGTCGTGGACCAAACTAAATATTTATCAAAAATTTTCAACAACATCTGCATGTTTTCTCTTCTTTCAACATATGTAATGTTAAACTTTTTCTTATCAAAATAAATGTTTAATAATAGTTTTGGTTAAACAGCATTAACAAATGAGAAATAAAATATTCAATAAATAATATTTCTCTATAGCCTTTAAGCTCCTTTTAAATGTATTTTTTTTTACAAGCCAACAAGTCAAAAAAATAACTTGCTTCAATGAAAATCCAATCTTTCAACTATGAACAGTCCAAAGTTAACCAAAGAAAATATTAATCCAAGCTTAGCTTGCTACACTGTGATTTACTCTGATGCACCTGGGTCTAAACCAGATACTTGGCATCTCTTCTTAGATGCAAGTTCATCAAACTCTGGGGTCAGAGTTTGCCTCCCACCTGTCTTGAAAGGTCCTGTTTTCTGTCTTTCGTTTGGCCATTTTCCGTAAGGGGTTTATTACGTGTGAGTTGGGCGACAGGTCGCAGATGCTAATGAAAGTAAAGAGAGGAGGTGGGGGCGATTAACGGGCTGACGGGCCGGCGCCAACGCATTTGCAAAGCATTCTGGGATTTGTAGTATTAGCTGTGCATGCGCTATACTGGCGCGGCGGCCAGCGGGCCAGCTCTAATACATATTTGATATGATCTTGCGGGCCAAATATAATTATATCACGGGCCAAATTTGGCCTGTGGGCCTGAGTTTGACATGTGTGGTATAGAGGGTGACTTGCTTTGTGAACGCTGACCTGATCAACAAGGTCAGTGTGGGAACTAGAGGCTATTCTGAATACTGGCAAAGAGTTGCCTGATGAGCTTTTGACAGGAGGCAGATACATTTAAAACTTGACAACGTTGATGGAAATAAAAAGTCATTAAAAACGAATTAAAGGAATTTTTGAAAAATAAAGCAATGGTGCTGTGACTCATAGTTGTAGAGACCTGGTCCTCAAATTTACTAGTTTACAATTGCAGCCAATTTTCTAGCATCTATCTTATGCAGTTGGAGAGAAAAAATACACAATGTGTTGGTGAAACACATTCGTAGGACGTAAAGGGTAACCAACATTTTTGGCCTGGACTCTTTGTCAGATATAAGCAAAACTGTCAGGCTTATGTACTTCATAAGACCATAAGATAAAGGAAAAGAAGCAAGCCATTCAGCCCATTGAGTCCACTCAGCTCCACTTCCCTGCCTTCTCCCTTTAAGCGTTGATACTTTGGATTAATTACAACTTGCAAATGTTTGTTTTATTTTCTATTAGTTTATTTGATCATGTTTCTTTAACTATTGACTAGAAAGTAGCTTCAACTTATTTTTGATGAACTAAGATGTTATGTATTGTAAGAGCATGCAAATAGCCAAAAGCAAGTATTCAACAGTAATGGGCGTTATCTATAGCAGATTTAAATAGGGATTTTATCTGAAGGTTGCAGCTGGAAATTGGAGTTGGGTGACTCAGGTAGTTGATTTTGAAAAGCCCAGATCAGCAGGAAGCTGATCCAGGGAACTTGTGACACAGGGTGGTATTAATTCACTTCAAGTCAACAGTCCTGGGAGTTGGTACTCGTTGTTTGGAGTTCCATACAGTACATGCAGCAATGAGCCAACTAACATTTTTTTTCTCAACACATCAATCCAGAAATAATCTTTAAATTATGACATGATAGTTCCCAGAGCATACTGAATTCAATGCTGGAGTGAGAGAAAGACGTTAGCCTTCATGGTCCATTCCCCAGATAAAGCCAGGGAGCAGCACATGGAATGATTGCCATGGGAAAGAATGGCTCCACTTTTAAGTCATTGAATTCTTAATATCTGAGATAAATACCTAAAGAGAAGTTCTATGTGTGGGTTAATGGGGTGGTGTTGACTTGCTGGAAGGCAGCTTGAGTTGTTTCCTCCAACTGCCATGCTGTAAGAAATTTTGTGATCTGACAAGGTACGTCAAGATGAGATGCACACTACAAAAGTTACTGATATGTCAGAGAGTCTCATTAATTCTGATAAACATATATATTCAAATAGAAGTTGTGTTGTCCAACATTGTCTCTTCCAACTTCCCATCCAGCCCTTACACCATCATTAAAGTTCACTTCACACAGTGATTAAGCTTCCAAAAGTATGATAACTAATAATATGATAAGCATGGTAGAGTCCTTCATCTTCTCCATTTGGGCTATAAAGACAAAGAGTAGGAGAAGAGTCTCCGACTTGGGGAGGTGGGCCTCGAGTGCAATACCTCTTCAGGCTGGAGGAGATAATACCCCATGCTTATGAATTAATTGCCGATATTTCAGTGTGATTAATGCATTTCCTTTGAATTAGTCAACATCACATATCCTTTATTATCAATGTTAGTGACTGCGAGGCTTATTGATAACTATATTCTTTTGTAATCTGTGGGATAATAGGGGAGAATCCCTGGTTCCCTCTCACCAGATTACCAGGATATAGAGCAAGAATAGGTGGAATGAAGAGTAGAAGGAGGGGAATGATGAAGCTATCAAAAGTATGTCTTAATACTTGACAGGAAATGCAAGGGATGAGCAAAATATATTAGAGGGATGTGCGTCATAGGGAGTTACATAAAGCATCATAGGACTTCCAATGGGCACAGATGTGGGGACTCTGGAGTAGGAATGCACAGGTTGATAGGTTAGTTAAGAAAGCCTGTGGTATGGTGGACTTCATTAGTTGGGGGATTGAGTTCAGGTGTCTTGAGGTGATGTTGCAGTGCTATAAATTTCTGGTTTGACCAGACTTAGAATGTGGAAGCTATGGAGAAGGAGCAGAGGAGATTTACCAGGATGTTGCCTGGATTGGAAATATGCCTTATGAGGCAAGGTTATCAGAGCGAGGGCTTTTCCCTTTGGAGCGAAGAAAGATGAGCAATGATTTAATAAGATTATGAGAGGGATAATCAACACCTTTTTCCTGCGGAAAGTGTAGCATACACCAGAGGACATCTGTACAAAGTGAAGGGAGGAAGGTTTCGGGGAGATATCAGGGATATGTTTTTTTTACATAGAGAGTAGTGGGTGCCTGGAATCCATTACCATGTGTGGTGGTGGAGGCTGGAACAATAGGGGCATTTAAGAGACTCTCAGACAGACACATGGATGAAAGAAAAATAGAGAGTTATGAGGTAGGGAGGGTTGAATTTTGTTTTAGGTGTATATATAGTTGATACATCATGGGCTGAAGGGCCTGTACTGTGCTGTTACGTTCTAACTCACCCGGGGTAGGTGTGAGGTGGAGGGGGAAGAGGAGTACCATGCAACCAAATTGCCTGAGAAGCATATGGACCCCAATTAGGATATTTTCACAGTAGGTTTGATGCTGGCACAGTGAGTTCATTTGAAGCTAGCCCAGCCAATTGTTGGAGATGACAATGAGTGTGGAGGAATATGTTCCCACACACCGCAGGTTGTTAAGTGGAGCTAGGAGTCCATCCTGCACTTTGAAGGTGCAGACACAATTTTACTCCTAAAGAACTTGTTGATTCAGTTGATGACTCCCATGGAAAGCAAACAAAAAACAAATTTTGTCTTTTTTATTCTAATACATTCTCACAATGATCCAACAAGTGGTTTGGTCTCTGCTTTCCACCCCCACCCCCCACCCCTCAGTAGGAACAGTGTGAAGCTCTAAAGCAGTGGTTCTCAACCTTTTTCTTTCCACTCACATACCACTTTAAGTATTCCCTATGCCAAATGTGCTCTGTGATTAATAAGGGATTGCCTAAGGTGGTATGTGGATGGAAAGAAAAAGGTTGAAAACCACTGTTTTAATTGTACCTAATTGACTCATTATGTGCACGGTTTCGTAACTCCAAAGGAAATGGATCAATGATAATTTTTCTCAAGCAAAATATTTCAGTAACAATTAGGTCGAGAGCAGTGGTTCTCAACCTTCCCTTCCCACTCACTTAGCACCTTAAGCAATCCCTTACTAATCACAGAGCAGCACAGGCATAGGGATTGCTTAAAGTGGTTTTGTGAATGGAAAGAAAAAAAGCTTTAGAAACACTGCTTTGAAGAATAGGTTAATGTCCTCAGTGAACAGGCAGACTCTTGATCCTTAACGAGCAATCTTATGCCATTCATGAACAGACTAATGGAAATAGAAATTCTACTCATGAGCAGATAGCCCTCCATCTCCTCAAAAATCTTGCTCATCTGTCACACACTAGATTGTGAGCAGAATCCTGATCAGCTTCTATAGTGAACTGACTGTGATGGCAAATACAAACAGGAGAAACCAGACACTTGCAGCTTGGGGTGCATGAGCTATGTTAGCAGCCTGTTTGGAGGTTGAAATGATGGTGGCCATTGCATCATTTTCTTGCCCTATTGCCTGAGAACTTACGTGATACATGGGCTGAAGACACTAATGTTCCCACATCATTAAGTCACCAATTTTCACTTCATATCACAGATACTCAAGCAGCATGCGTAACCATTCCCACAGCCAAATACTCCTGATTGTTCTTTCAGTTTGTTGGAGGCCAGCCCATCTCAAGCAAGAACATCTCATGAGCGCTTTAGGGACATGTACAAATCCTGATTTGGAGGGATTCAATCTTCCTTATGTCCACCTGTAACCTCATAAGAGATGTAGTGACATTGCCTTAGGATTTCAATATCCATCGAGAGTTTTTCAAGAGGAAAGCTACTGGAATATCTACTCAGATAATTGAGATTTTCCCAGTGTTATACAGTATATTGTTTGATTTTAAGTTCAAGTTTATTATCATATGATTATACAAGTGCAACCCGATGAAACTGCATTCTCTGGACCTCAGTGAAAAATATGCACTCAATCCAACATAACACACATACAGACAAACAATGCATATGCTGGACAAGTATACAAGTATAAATAAACAAATAAATAAATCATGTTTAGTAAATATTAAAGTCTTGCATGGTTAGTGGGGGCAGTTCCTTTGGTTGTTCAGCAGTCTCACGGCCCGTGGGAAGAAACTGTTTCTTAGCCCGACGGTGCTGGCTCTGATCCTGTATCTCTTTCCAGATGGGAGCAGCTGGAAGATGCTGCGTGCAGGGTGGAAGGGGTCCTCTATGATTTTGTGCACCCTCTTCAGTCAACAATCACGTCGATGGGGGTGGGGGGGGGTGGGGAGTAGAGAAAGACCTGAGTGATCCTCTCTGCCACTGTATGGTCCTGTGGATTGACCTCCGATCCAGATCTCTACAGCAATTGCACTGCACTATGATGCAGCTGGCCAGGATGCTCTCAAAAGAGCTCCTGTAGAAGGTTGACATTATGGTGGCTGGTAGCCTTGCCGCTCAGTCTTCTCAGGAAGTGCAGTTCCTGTTGCGCCTTCCTGACTAGTGAGGAGATGTGTGTCCATGATAGGTCACTTCTTAAGTGGTCTCCAAGGAACTTGGTATTCTCTACTCTATCCACTTCTGAATAATTGATATGAAGTTGAGGGTGGTCGTTCCTGGCTCTCTTGAAGTCCACGATCATTTCCTTTATTTTGTCCATGTTGTCCTATGTGGATGGACGTGAGGACACCCAGTCTCTGTCCAGGGCCTGGCCTGAACAGGAGACCTTGAGACCACTAATGACCCAGTACCACCTCCCACATTCATGGACCCCCCCCCCCCCCCACACCCGGGCACCCTATCCCAACTCAGGCACCAGCTGCTATGACCACTACGGCCAATCCCCCATCCAACCCGCCCTCACCCCCGGGCACACCAACTGGTGACAGACTCCCACCTGACCTGGAACCAGCAGCTGGCCCACAGCTGGCACCACGACGATCCACAAGGAACAGAAGACCACCAGACCGGCTGAAGTTCAGTGATGGACTTTCTTTTAAATGAGGGGGTGAATGTGATGATACACCACTATATGCTGTCACTATGTTACCAGCACTGTGTCCATATGTATGGCTGGCCTGTCTTCCCTTGGTGACTCGACCCCCTGGTGGTTACACCAAGTCCCTCCTCAGCACACGTCCTGGGATCGAGCCAGAACAGGAGCATGGTCCAAGTCTAATGGCATTAAAAGCCTGACGTCCTGCAACTCCAGTCTTTTGGTATTGATAGTGTGTCACCGGTAGAATTGCCCACTTCACTGTTTTCAGGAAGTGCAGTCAGTGTTGCAACTTCCTGACAAGTGAGGAGATGTTGTTTGTCCACGATAGTTAAGTGAACTCCAAGGAACTTGCTACTCTCTACTACAGAGTTGTTGATGTGTAGTGGAGGGTGGTCATTCCTGGTCCTTCGTCTTGTTCACATTGTTAGTCTTGCACCATTTCACACGATCTTCCTCCTCCTCTCTGTAGTGCGATTCATCATTGTTGCTGAAGAGGCCAACTACTGTTGTGTCATTTGCAAATTTGATGACACTGTTGGAGCTAGGTCAATAGTGCGAACAGGAGCACACAGCCCTGAGGTGTGCCAATGCTCAGTGTGATGGTGCTCGATGTTCTGCTACCGATCCTGACAGACTGGTCTTTCATCATTCAAAGAGAAGTTGATTCTAATGCATCACCTGAATATGATGAGCTTTAAGTGTACAGCCTTGAAATTGTTATAAGAGAATCCTGCTCATTAAGTGTAAGGAGAAACTTTTAATATAGTCCAACTCTGATTATCTGAAATCACATTCTCCGAAATCCTCAATTATCTGAATTTTTTTTAAAAATTGGATAAATGAAGATATCCCAAACAAATCAGAAATCCTCATTTATCCAAATTTATTTCGGAGCTGAACTGACCAGGGACCCTGGTCTCCCGGCGGAAGCAGTGGACAAAGGGTTCCTGGTGGCAGTGTAGATGTCGGGCTCCTGGAGGTAGTGGACCTTGGGCTCTTGGCACAAGCACGGGTTTGGTGAGGAGGTGACGGTGATCGGCAGTGGTCAGCATTTTCTTTTGGTGAAAATTAAACATTTTAATGTTTGAAAAGCCATCTCTTGTTGTTTGTTGTAGTATAAACACTGTTACAAGTGATTTTCTGTTGCTACTGGGCTGTTTTTTAAAGATGACCAGTTCTCTGGAAAAAAAAACGTTTATCCGAAATAGGCCCGGTCCCAACCATTTTGAAGAATTGGAGTTGTGTACTTGTATAATTTTCATCTGTAAATTTGGTGGAATGGCAGAGATCAGGGAAAGAAGGCTTTGTATCTGAATTTATATTTGAAGGAGCTGGAGGCTTCCTCTAGATGTCACGTGACCTTTTGTGCATTGCATGTTTGTCAGAAGGTGTCAAGCCTATTTTTGCTGTGTTCATTGCTTTAGGCCTTGTACAGGAAAGAGTGCAGTGGAGTCTTACATAAGGCTGAATGTGGAACATAGCTTTGAAACATGTTATCACATTTTTTACAATTTCTAAGCCACTGTGCTAACTTTCTGAATCTTGGCATCTGATATACTTCAGTTCCATTAGTATCTATTATCTAATGATTGGTCCTCTGCAACATTAAGTCATGTTCAGTGTAGATCTGAAATAATTTTACAGAATAATGAACTGAACACTCAAACTCCCCATTTTATTCATCTGTTAATTGTTATCTGAGTAGGTTAATTTCACAATAAACCTAATAGCATCTCTCCAAAGAGCAGCACAAGTATATCTGCAGTCTACCTTGCAGGGACCTAGCACATGAACAGCATCCTTGTTGGATTTTTAAATAAGGAATGGGGAACAAGTGTAGCCATTAAAGCCTAAGATGTGGGAATAGATGGAATAGAATGTGTTGTTTTGATTGATTGGCCTTTAACAGCACCTGAATACACCTGAGATGGTTTGATCTCAGAGCCCAAGTTAACACAGTGGCTTAGAAATTGTAACTAATTGGGAAAAGTAATGAGAATAGTTTTTATTAGTTTATTTTAGAAAATGTTGTAAAGCATGATCACAATTTGTAAAATATACTACATTTCCCTAATATTATTGAAAAAGCGTTTTTGATATTAAGCAAAGTTATTGTTTTTGAATTATGAAGATAGCGAATTATTTTTGAAAGACTGTTGTAAAATAGTAAAGTATCTTGCATTGCAATAAACAATAAAAATGTTTTGATCATGAAATTATTGCTTTAAAATAGTGGAGATATTTTCTTATAAGAAGAGTATTCTGCTTGATTTTCACTGCTCTCATTTTCAATGTGGTTTCTTTCACTCTTGGATATTCAATCAATCGCTTGTTTAAAAAAGACCACTGCTTTTTTATCATGTCTCAGTTTAAGGACAGGCATGATTTATCCCAGCAGTGATTCACCACCAACAATTTAAATACACATTTTCAATACTAGTTTTAATTTAATTTACTTAATCTCTGGCCTGAATTGACAATGATATTTGTTATTTTAACCACCGCACATAAAAAAATTTGAAGGCTTCATATGTCGGCACAGATACAACATGTCCTATTTCAGGTTGGACCCTTTCATAAATCCTTCCCTATTCACCCTATGGGGTACTTAATTCCTTTCATACTCATCACCTGGTTGAATCAGGCAATTTAAAACCTCAATTTCGCCAAGAACTAAGTTTCAAATGCCAAGAATTTTTACTGTGAGAGAAAATGATTAACAGCAATGCAAACTGCATTTAGTGAAGTCAGAGCCACCAGTGTGTTCAAATTTTACTATGCAGATAGGTTCTAATGTCCCCGGGAAATATAGGCTTCATCTTCTGCAGCAATTTCTTTTGCTGCAGTTAATGGAAAAAAAAATTCTTGGTTTATTGAATTCTACAGTTTGCGTACTTTTTTATTTACAAAATATAATTCTTTGCACAGATTAACTTGTGTGCCATTTGTTTTTTTTTCAAATTGGATTATTTAGAGTAGTGATTATCAAAGTGGGCCCCCCCCCTCCACCGTGGGCAGTGAAGAAATAGGGGAGTGGTCCGAACCTTCCATCTTGTTATTCAGTTTGCTGCAAAGTTTAATGAAGAAGCCAGTCCATTGATTTTCTGGCCAGATTCGGGGTGGCAGAAATGACCAAAATAAATGGTGAGAAGGTGTTCTCGCAAGAGCTGGACCATATTGGTGGTGTCACTACCCCCGTTCAGCACTGCAGCCACCAAACCCCCCACCTCACCGCTGCCACTTACCCCCCTGCTCAGCATGGCCACTACCCCACCCCAGCACCATTGTATGGGGGGAGGGGTGGCTCTTGGGATGTAGCCTGGAGGCCAAGGGGCAGCAGACTGAAAAGGTTTGGGAACTACTGATTTAGAGGATAAGTACACCCGACATCAAAAGGTTTCTGTTGATTTTACCTTGTATGCCATTTCTAAACACTACACTTACTCCTTTCTCTCTGAACATACAATTGTTCTGTGCCACATGTAAAGGTAAAGGTTCCATTATTGTCACATAATACTACATTCAGAATGTCACACACATGAAATTCTTTAACTTTTGTCTATCGTAAGGTGGACGGAGGGATGCCACCTTGTCCAGCGCCCCTACAGCCCCTGGTGTTTCTAGGTGATCTCCCCTCCAAGTCCTGACCAGGCCTAAGCTTGCTTGGGCTCTGAGATCAAACAATCTCAGGTGTATTCAGGTGCTGTTAAAGGCCAATCAATCAAAGCAACACATTCTATTCCATCTATTCCCACATCTTGGGCTTTAATTGTTCCCCATTCCTTATTTAAAAATCCAACAAGGATGCTGTTCATGTGCTAGGTCCCTGCAAGATAGACTGCAGGTATACTTGTGCTGCTCTTTGGAGAGATACTATTAGGTTTGTTGTGAAACAGTGAAATTAACCTACTCAGATAACAAACAGCTGACATGCAAGTCATAGTTTTTTTGGAATCACTCGTCAATAGATGCTGGAATGTTACATTAAGAATTCAGAACATTACGGCACAGCAAAGGCCCTTCAGCCCATGATATATATTCTATTCAATAGCAATTTAATCCATCCTTTCCTCACACCCATAAACCCCTGCTTGTCTTGCATCCATGTGCCTATCTCAGAGTCTTTTAAATGCCACTATTGTACTCGCCCCCACACTACCCATGGCAATGCATTCCAGGCACCCACCATTCTATGTGTAAAAACATAGCACTAGCAACTTCCCTAAACTTTCCTCCACTAATCTAAAACAGGTGCCCTCTGATATTGCTAATGCTGCCCTTGGAAAAAAAAAAGTATTGGCTCTCCACCTTCTTAATCTTATATACTTCTGTTAAGTTACCTCTCATCCTTCATCACTCCAAAGAGAAAAGACCTTACTTACTCTGTCAAACACTCCACAAGACATTCTCTAATCCAGGCAACATCTTGGTAAATCCCTTCTGCATCCTTTCCAAAGCATCAACAACCTTCCCATAATGGCAAGACCAAAACTGAATAGAATGCTCTTAAGTGTGATCTCTCCAGACTTTTACGGAGCTGTAAGATTACCTTATGACTCTTGAACTTAATCCTTCAACTAATAAAGGCTGGCACACCATGTCTTCTTAACCATTCTTATCAACTTTCACAGCAGCCTTGAGGGATATGTGGACCTGGACCCCCAGGTCCTCAGTTCCTCCACAAACCTCAGAATCCTGCCATTAATCATGTACTCCACCTTCAAGTTTGACCTTTCCAAGTGCATCACTTCACACTTAGCCAGAATGAACTCCATCTGCTACTTCTCTGCCCAACCCTATATATCCTGTTGTAACCTATGACAACTATTTACACTGTTCACAACACCTCCAGTTTTTGTATGATATGCAAGCATACTGACCCATCCTTCCAATTCTTCATCCAAGTCATTTATAAAAATCACAAAGAGCAAGGGTCCCAGGACAGATCACTGATCACCAACCACCAGAGAGAATACATTCCATCTACCTACATCCCCTCTGTTTTCTGCCAGGCCTCATGACTTTCTAAATGAGCCTACCATGGGCGAACTGTCAAAAGCGTTACGAAAACCTTACAAAAGTCATACACCACATCCACCACTTTACCTTCAATTTCTTTAGCATCCTGTTCAAAACACTCAATTAGACCCATGAGGCATGATGTGCCCCTCACATATCCCTGAGAAAATTATTGTTTTTGAATTATGTAAAAAGTGAATCATGTCTGAAAGGACATTGTGTAATAGTAAAGTAGCTTAAGAAAGTTAAGGAAGTTCAAGTGTGACACTCGGAAAATGACCATACAGCCATGTACAGTCAACATGAAAAAGAAGTGATATTTGTCAAGTTTATTAGACTTAAAAAATTGAGAATGTAACAAGCCAGTAGATAATGGGTGTCAGGAGATTAGGTAAACTTAAGATTTCCAGAAGACTTCACTTCAAAGGTGAATATACAGGTTAAGAGCTCAAGAGGAGAAAACAGAGAATCAGGATAAATAGGTCACTCTCTTGTTGATGAGGTATCACAGTAATCAGAATTTAGATCTCAACTGTGTACCATGTTTATTTATTATAAAGAGGTTAAACACGAGGGGAAAAATATTATTTTTAAAAATTTAGACATACTGCACAGTAACAGGCCATTTCAGCCAACGAGCCTGTGCTGGCCAATTACACTCATTAACCTACAATCCCTGGTACGTTTCAAATGGTGGGATGAAACCTGAGCCCTTGGGGAAAACCCACACAGACATGGGGAGAACGTACCAGCTCCTTAAAGACAGGATATTAGATTATTGTGTGAGAGGAGAGATGATACAGAAACCTACAAATTTTCAGAAATTTAGGTGTTCTTGGGGGAAAAAAACTTTTTTAGCTTGGAAGTTCAGCCAATAATATTGAAGTCAAATGTAGTATTGGTCTTTATTATTAAAGACAAAACAAAAGTCTTGTGCAAAGGGCAATTGTGAATTTACGGCAGACGCTGGCTCTTCCTGGAAACTGACAGCGAATAATGAGAACTGTCTGTGAGTATTTCCAATAGCTCTATAAATGCACAATGTCTGACTACCTCAAGGCAGTCAGTAAGTTTAATGTGCAGTTCAATGGACTATGCCAGTTGCATGCAATACTTTTGTTCAGTGTTCTATCCTGATGATGACCTGAGATTTTCCCATTCACTCCTCCAACTGCCCTCATCCCCTCCTCCTGCTCCTCACCTCAAATCAACTGTACTGATTGTTTTCCCCTTGCGGTTTCCATTTTGGGGATTGGCTGATATTCTGCTTTTGTTGCAAGAAATTATGAACTTAAAAGTGCTTACAGTTCACAGGTAGCATTTGTTGTTTGGGGCTCAATTTGTGATCTTTGAGCAGTTGCCTGTTAATCTTGCAGCTAATCTGGGGGCTTCTTGAAGAACGGTCCCAATCTGTGTATCTCTGAGTTTTTACTGTCCCTTTTTCTTTCACAAAGCTGTGCAATGTCAGGTCCAAATTCTCCCTACTGCCAGCAGAACCACCTCAGAGTGACTTCCGCCCTGATCTATCAGGAAAAATCAGTTCATTATTTCAGAATGCCCTTCTTTAGGAAGAATGAGAAGGCTATGGATAGGATGGAAGAAGATTTAGTAAAAGTTATCTAAAGTGAGAAATGAAAAATAAAGTTAGAAAAAGATGTGTTGGAAGTGCAAAATTATAAAGCAAGTTGAGAAAGACAATTTCTTCTGATCTTGAATTAATGACTTGGACTCGTGTGAGGTAATGCACTTTGGGATGTCAAATACTAACAGGATGTATATATTTGGGCATGTAGCTCATAGCTTATTTAAAGTGATAACACAGCTGGATAGCAGAGTGAAGAAGAAATTTAGTATGCTATGGCCTTAAGTATGAGTTGGAACAGAAAAATTGTGGTAGTATTGGAAAAAGTGCAAGAGCTTCACCATCACCCAAAATTGTCCAATGCAAGTTGTTAGAATTGTGTAAATGGCAGGGACCTCTGGAATACTAATTTTGCAGTGGGACTTGGGGCCTCGAGATACCAAAGGTTTCAGCATTTTCAATAAAATTAAGCCCAAGGTAACTGTATGCGGAGATTGCAGATGTTTGGCTCATGTCTGCATCAAAATTTTAATTCCAAATACTCATCTTTTATTCTCTTCAACCACTACCCAATTTTAGCTCTGGAACATCCTCCAATATTATCATTCATCTGAGTATTACTAGAGAGTGTTAGAACCTATGCTTGAAGTTCCCTCCAAGAATCCTTATGCTTTTATTTCAATCTCTCCCTTTAAAAGATTTGTAAAATTTGTCTTTTTGAGCCATCATTCCTAATTCTTCAACAATGGATTCAATTTCATTCATTGCTTATCTTGCTTAAAATACTTTTGGATTCCTTTAATTTCAATGTAGTTGAACTCCTACAGTTAAGCGGCACCGGGTTTGAATCCCATACTGTCTGGGTGGGTTTCCTCTGGGTGCTCCAGTTTCCTGCCACCCTTTAAAACATATGGAGGTTGTTAGTTAATTGGGTGTATTTGGGCAGTAAGGGTTCGTGGGCCGGAGAACATGTTACAGTGCTCTAAATGTAAATTTTAAATTTAATGACAAAACTGTTCTGAATGTTTAAGCTAAAATAATGTCAATTAATTTTATTGAAATCTGTTTGCGTATGTAACTTTGCATATTGACAGTGTTACACTTTGAATTTAATATAGAATATTAATTATCAATGAAGCCTCAAGCAGGCAACCTTCACATCTCAATTTACCAAGTATCTTTTTACATTTCAACAGGTTTTCTCAATAGAAAGAAAAGCCCTAATTACTTCAGATTATTTGTAAAAGTTAGCTAATAATATAAGATATAAACAATATTTAAAAATATACTCTTTCATTTTTATTATCACAAAATATTACCTTTCCTTACGGTTTTTCATGGCCCAGTAAACTGGTTTATGCAAGAAATAATATCTCGTCTTGAGTAATAAAGAAGGATAATTGAGATCTTGTGTTTTAACACTCAGCAAGAAATTATCCCAATTATAAATAGGGATTCCATGGGAGAGAAGCACAATCTCTGGTTAATAAAGCAGGTCAAGGATAATGCTGAACTAAAACATATGACATACAAAGTAAAAAGGGCTAGTGGTAGTCCAGAGAATTGGGAGCAATAAGGCATAAGAGCAGAATTAAGCCATTCAGCACATCGAGTGTGATCGCCATTTGAATCATGGCTGATATATTTTGCCTTTCAACCCCATTCTCCTACCTTCTCCCTGTAACCTTTATCAGCCTTACAAATCAAGAACAGATCAACCTCCCCTTTAAATATCCACAACGTCTATGTCAATAAATTCCACAGATTCATCACCCTCTGACTGAAGAACCTCAGGAAAGTTTTTAGGATCCAGCAGTGAAAGACTGAAAAGCTGAGATAAAATTTCCCTGTAATATCCAAAAAAAGAAAGATTTTCTCTGGATTTATGAATTAGGAAGAAGGTTCCTAAGTTATGTGTAGGATTGTCTGTGAACAAGGCTTGCGAATTAATAATGGAAACAAAAGAAATGGCAGATATGTAAAAACTTTTTTTTGAATCAATCAGAAGAGTACATTGTTGAAGAAACTCATGGGAATAAAGGCAGACAAATTGCAAGGAACTCAATGGCTTCGATGCTAAGGTTTTAAAGAAAGTGACTGGTCCTATTGTGTCAAATTTTTCAAAGCTTTCTAATTTCCATTGGGGTAGCAGAAGACTATTCATTGTGACTGCTGTGTTCAAAAAGGATGACAAGGGTGGGGTCAGCAACTTAATTTAAGATCTGTTACTGGCAAGATGCTAAGTTAGCAATCATAGATAAGACAACTGATCACTTGGGAAACATGAATATAATCAAATGAAATCTACTTAAATTCGTTAAGGTTGTGACAGATTTGATGGAGGGAAACCTGTAGATGTTGAGTATTTAGATTACCAAAAGACATTTGATGTCTTTAAATATTGTGATGGCACATAACATGTTGGGGTAAACATTAAGAGCCTCAGGCATGGGACGAACTGAAAGCTTGCTGGCAAATAGAAAAAAAAGTTTGAATATGTCAGTCCTTTTCATACTGGAAAGTGTAAAGAAATGGAGAACTTTTGTGTTTGATCTTTCATCCTCAATTGTTTTCTATTGACCTGGAGGAGAGATTGAATTGCAAGTTTTCCAGGTTTGATGAAAATAATGAATAAAGGTGGAAGTATTGATCAGAGGGGCTTAAGGCAGAAAAATGGCTGGAATGCCCAGAGCCTGAACTGAAAGGTTCTGAAGGAAGTGGTTGCAGAGATAGTAATGAGGACATTCTGCAATTGGCTACAGATAGATTGAGTAACTGGATAAAAACTGGCTAACAGAGCTTCATGTGGAGAATTATGATGTGATGCAATTCACCAAGAAAACTCAAAAGGCAGGTAAATATTGAAAATGGAGAGAGATTGCAAAAGGGTGAAGTTTTGAGGGATCAAGGTGTTTCAGAGCATGAATCACAAAAAGTTAGCAGACAGGTTCAACAAATAGTTAAGAAGGCAAATGGCATCTTCTAGTTTATTGAGAATGGGATAGAACTTAAGAACAGGAAGGGTTTTTTCTGATTATACAGGGTGTTGGTGAGATCACACCTGGAATACTGTATGCCGTTTTAGACCTCTTAAAAAATAATATTGATGCATTGGGGCACTCCAGAGGATATCCACCAGAGAGAGGTGTCCCATCAAGCGTCAATATTCCTTGGAGTTTGGAAGAATAAAGGATGCCCATCTTCAAACATATAAGATCCTCAGGGGATTTAGCCAGGGATGTTTTCACTTATGAGAGAATCAAAAGAACAAAGAAACATGGCTACAAAATAAAGGGCTTGTTATTTAATATTGTGCCTAAAAATTTCTTCTCTGAGTCTCTGGAATTCTCTGCCTCAAAGGTATAGCTAAGTTGGAGAAAGATAAATTGAAGTTTATGGGAAATTGGAACAGAAGTCGAGGCCAGAATCAGCCATGATCATATGGCTGTTGGTGTAGCAGCATGGTACTACAGCACCAGCGACCCGAGTTCGAATCCAGCGCTATCTGTAGGGAGTTTGTACGTTTTCCCTGCGACTGCTTGGATTTCTTCGGGGTGCTCTGGTTTCCTCCATCCTTTAAAAATGTATAGGGTTTGTAGGTTAATTGGTGTATTTGGGCAGTACGGTTCCTGGACCAGAAGGGCCTGTTTCTATACTGTATCTCAAATATTATTTAAAAATTATATTGAATGGTGGGGCAGGCTTGAGATACTTATGGCTAATCATGCTCAATTTTCTTGTATTCTTACATGAGTAGATTCATTAGTTCAATGTAGTTTAGTGAAGCTTACTTTAAAGCAGCCATTCTCAACAGGAGCCCTATGCCCCCCACCACCACCTCTGGGAGCCACAACATATTTAAATAAAAGCCTTTTTTTCTTTTCACCTCAAGTAACATATACTGTATATGTTTTATGTAGTTGGTAGAAGTATGGAAGAAACCAAAAATGACTGCTTCACAGGGAAGGGGACAATAAAATTTGAGCAGTCCTAAGGAGGGCACTGCCAAAAGAAGGTTGAGAATAACTGCTTTAAAGTATAGAGAACTGCAATGTACATATTAATCGCAGGCCTCCCATTCATGTAGTGATGATCTACCTCAATCCAGTACTCTATAGTGAATGCTTAATAAACTTGATAACCCCTAATGCTTTCATACTGTTCAAAATGTAATGCTTGCCATCTGTTTTACTAGATTATACAAACTGTGTCAGCCGCCCCCTGATGGTGACGCTTGAAGATTCCTGCTTCAAAATTTAACTCCAAGATATCTGCGCAGAGATTCTTCAACAATTGTTCAAAGAGATTTCATTGTAGATAGCAGAAAAATCCTGGCCTGCAAACAAGAGATTGCTGGGAGGTGCTGGTGAAATGTGTTGCATTTATAAAGTATTCTAAAATAAATGCCAACCACTCAAACTGGAATAAATGCTTTTCTTTGCCACACTGAACAGACTAAATCGAGGATTGTTGTTTAGTATTTTTTTTTATTAAACTATGATTCTTTATTGTAAAATGTAGTCTAATATTGTTCCATTAACTTCCAATTTAAGAAGCTATAGCCAATTTTTAATTTTTAAATACCTTTTATCATAACTTTTTAAAAGTATTAAACTATAATATTTTTGGTACAATTTTGTATAGTTAAACAGTTTTACTATTTAGGATGATATTTTCTGGTTATTTTTAAGCATACGATCATTAACTCATACGTAGCACAATCAAATGTCGTCCTAAGCTTTTTACAGATGGTTGAGGATATGTGAAAAAACTGCAACATTATCAAGGGATTCAGATGTTTTAAATAGCACAAACATAATTTCAGCTTAATATATAAAGGCAGAGATTGTGTTAGAAACTTAGTCTCAGTGACCATCATGTAACTTTTACATGATATTAAATTTGTTGCTTTTTAACTTGG
Organism: Narcine bancroftii; assembly: GCF_036971445.1. Taxonomy (NCBI): domain Eukaryota; kingdom Metazoa; phylum Chordata; class Chondrichthyes; order Torpediniformes; family Narcinidae; genus Narcine; species Narcine bancroftii. Next base: position 290,439,372 of record NC_091470.1, on the reverse strand, counting down.
CAAAAGGTCACTCTCCCAGTTTCTTCTCTTGAATGTGAAGTTCTCTGTGGCAGTATTTACATACTGAGATTAAAAAGAAGGGATCTTGAAAGCAGCATCAGAAGGAAATATGGCAAGAAGGAAATGTGATGTAGTTTTCTTTTGCAGGAAACCTACCATCTTGCACATATTGCAACACAACACTTGAACTTGAATTAATTCCTTCAAAGTATATAATATATAAATGCACATATAAAATTCAGCCTTTTATAATGCTGTTCATTCTATAGGAACTTATGAAGAAATTTGTGTATTTGACAGTAATATCAGGTAACATTCTCTCAGGATTAACATTTTTATGCATTGATATGTAAAAGTAACTTCAAGATCATATTCTCATTTCTGGGTCCTTTAAGCAATAACATATTATTTTATCTACCTATTTCAGTGTGAAAGAGTGATGCACCATCAATTATCACAGAAGACTGAGGTTATGAAACTGATAGGCTTTAATTAACAATAAATTTGAGCACCAACCAACCTCATTGACTGATCATGGCAGGACGACTGGGAGCATGCAAGGGATAATGGGTAGGATTGGTCTCGGAAGGCGTGTCCAGCCGGCAGTAGCTAATCTTAGTGTAACAGTGGTTTACCACAAAGAGTATGCTTGTTTTTAAGCATTGTAGATTATGAAGAAATGGATAATTATGTCAATAGTCTCTAGGCATAACACTAACTTTGAATTATAGTTATGTTTCCAGATAATTGGCTGTTTGAAAAACTATTTACCTTAAACAATTTGTATTTATGCCAGTGTTCACACACATTGTAGGAAAATGTTAATATTCTTCTGTCCATTCCAGGTAATGGAACGGAGTCATATCACGTATCAAGTCACTCACTAATCTCACGCACTATCTCTAAACTCATCACTTCTGGTCATCTCCCTTCCACAGCCTCTAAACTTATGGTTTCCAAACCTGAACTGCCCAGTTCTATCACCTACCCAAGATCCACAAACACAAATGTCCCAGAAGACCCATCAATTCTGCGTGTTCCTGCCCACTGAACTGCTATCTGCTTACCTTGTTCCATTTTGTCCCCTCTGGTCCAGTCCCTACCCACTTACATCCATAATACTCCACATGCCTTCCATCACTTCAGTAACTTTCAATTTCCTAAACTCTTCACTATGGAAATCCAATCACTATACTCTTCTATCGAAGGCCTGTATCGAAGGCCTCAAAGCTCTTTGTTTCTTCCTTGACAACAGACCCAATCAGTCCCCTCCACCATCATTCTCCTCCAGCCAGCAGAACTTGTCCTCACCCTCAATAACTTCTTTGACATTTCATTTTTTTCCCAAGTCAAAGATACCTGCACAGACCTCAGCTATACCTGTCTTTCTGTTGGCTATATGGAGCAGTTCATGCTACAAGCCTATACAGGCAAAGCCCCTCAATTCTTCCTCTGCTACATTGATGACTTCTTTGCTCCCTCTTCATGCGCCCATAATGAGCTTGGTGACTTTATCAAGTTTGCTGCCAACTTCCACCCTGACCTCAAATTCACTTGGTCCATGTCCAGCAACCCTCTCCCCTTTTTTGATCTCTCTGTCTTCATGTCAGGAGACAGTGTCAACAACATTTTCTACAAATCCACCAACTCCCATAGCTACCTTAATAACACCTTTTCACACTCGATCCCCTGTAAGGATTTGTTCCTTTCTTGTAATTCATCTGTCTCTGTTGAATCTGCTCCCAGAACAAGGTCTTCCATGTGAGATAATACAAGATGTCTTACTTTTTCAAAAGATGCGACTTCTCCTCGACTACCATTAACTCGGCCCTCACTTGGATAGCCTCCCATTAACTACACATCTGTCCTGGTACCCTCCACCCCTATGTGCAGCCAGGACAGGATTTCACTTTGTCCTCACCTACCATCCCACTAGCCTCTGCATCTAATGTATCATCCCCTGCCATTTTTGCAACATATTACGTGATCCCACCACCAGACACAAACTTTCCCCTCCTCTGCTATCCGCCTTCCACAGGGTTGGCTCCCTCTTTGACTCCTTCGTCCACTCCCTTCCCACTAATTGCTCCCTCAGCACCCATCCCGTGACAGGAAGTGCTACACCTACACCCATATCCTTTCCCACACCACCATTCAGGGCCCCAAATAGCAACACATCACTTGTGAATCTGCAGGGGTTATCTTCTGCATCTGGTGCTCCCATTATGGTCTCCTCTACAGCAGAGAGACTCGACCCAGACTGAGAGGTCTTCATTCACCACCTTAGCTCTGTCTGTTACAAGAGCAGGGAACTCCCAGTGGTAACCAATTTCAATTTCCCATCCCATTTTTATTCTGTCCACGGTCTCATGAACTGCGAATATGACCACCTGCAAATTGGAGGAACAACACCTCAGATTCCATCTGGACTCCTCCAACAGGCTGACACTAACGGACTTCTCTGGTTTCTATTCACACACCCCACCTCCCACCACCAGTCTCTCTCCTTCACCGTTGCTATTTCTCTAGCTCTCTCTCTCTCTCTGTCTTCCAATTATCACCTTTTCACTGTTAGCCTATGGTCCTCCACTTACCCTTTCTTTCCGTCCCCCTGCCTTTTTATTCAGACACCTGTCTTCTTTTTACTCAGACCCTGAAGAAGGGCTCAGGCCTGAAATGTTGGTAATACACGACCTCCTATGGATACTACAAGACCAGCTGAGTTCCTCCAGCATTTTTGTGTTTTTACTAAGTCTGGGTTAGTGCTATCTTTCTGAAAGACCCATGCAAGCTTTAATGCATTGACTCAAATGATCTACTACTGTACTGTTTAAAAAAAAATCTATCCTATTTGTTATAATTATCTTTAACTTTTTTTAATTTAAGTTAATATCAAGCCATCCTTTTATGGTCCATGAATCTTTTATCGAGTGAAAAATTGGTGTTTAGCCAGCAAGGAAGGTTATCCAAGTTTACAACAGGATCTAGATCAGTTGGGAAGGTAAGCCAAGTCAAACTGTGTGGTGCTGTATTCTGGTAAATCAAATCAGGGTAGGACTTGGATATTAAATGGCAGGCCCTGGAGAGTGCTGGAGAACAGATGCAAGAGCACAGCCAGTGACTCGGATGAACAGGATTGTGACGTGCATGTTTGTCACTCTTGCCTTCGTCGGGCTGGGCATTATTGGGATTGACTGATAGAGCTTTCCAAGGCAGTGGTGAGACCACATAGATAGCATATGCAGTTCTTGCCAACCAGCTCCAGGAAGGAAATCAATCAGCTGGTAGTGATGCTGGGGAGATTCAGAAAGATGCTGCTGGGACTGGAAGGCCTGAGTTATAGGGAGAGGTTGGATAGGTTGGGTCACTATTCCCTACACTCTAGGAGGCTGAGGTGTGACCTTATAAAGGCTTATGAAATCATAGACTTTATTTTACCGTGTAGATGATTTTATACCTGGAGGACATAGGTTTAAGGTAAAAGGGGGGAAGATTTAAGAAGAACCTGAGGGGCAACATTTTCAATCAGTGGATGCTTCACATCTGGAATGAACTGCCAGAAAAAACTATGGATGCAGACACAATTACAATGTTGAGGAGACATTTGGACAGATTTAGGGACAAAATGGGACCAGGCCAGAATGCAGCGTGGACGGCATATATGACTTAGGCAGAAGGGCCTGTTCCATACTGCACAACTCTATGACACTTTTGATATTGTTTGAATCTTTCCCAAATTACATTAATTTCAGACCTGGACTTGATGCAATGTAAAGCAAGAAGAAAACAAAATTTATTGGTCCCTAATCGCAGATATCTCTTCCTCAAATGTAGTGCATCAATCTGCACTAACTAAAACTGAATCAAAGGGTTATAGCCTACAATCACTGTGTTGTAACTTTAAATAAAACAAATACATTGCTTTTATATTTCATAAATCCCAACTCATTACATTCATTTCAAGATACATGAAATCTCATCTTCGTAGTCCTGAGGCAGATCAGAACATTGACATCTTCAAGTCACAGATATCTAGATTTGTGGCCTCATTGTTGCAGCTGACTGAAGTGACTTGGAGCAACTTGAGAGATTGGCTCTTCACTGTGTCTGTGGGAATGGGGAGGGGGAGGTAATCTTCATGCTTTGCCTCTTCTTTCATGACCCAACTGAGATTCTCAAGGATACCATGATAGTGTTCACACTGCCATAAGTTAGTCTCTGAGCAAGCTGCATATTTAGTTAGGTTAGATTTTCATACTCTTGAAAGGTGGTAATCGAAGGAATTGATTTAAAGCAAGAATTTTGTAATTTTGTTTTTCTTCAAGACATCTATATTATGTGAGGGTAAAACAAAACAGATAATTGAAAACTGGTGAAATCCTATTGGAAAAAAAGTTTTTCTTTCCCTGAGGATGAACCACATTTTTAAAATTTAGTTAATTTTATGTTTGTCTTCCTCTACCTTACTCCATCCCTCATCAAGAAACAAATAACTTACTGTAAGATTGCTCTTTATAGTCCAATACCTGTTAAGATGTTTCCAGAAACTGCTGGTACCAACAAATTAATAACATTAATGTACATGTAGAACACATACTTGAATATTCAATGTTTAATCAATTCCTCAAACACTACCAATGAATGTTAAAATCAGAAGTGCAGAGCAGAATCTAAAATATTAATGCTCTGTTAGGTTTTTCCCTTGAGAAGTGATTGACCAGTGCACAATCTCACAACTGCAAAAAAAAAACTCAATTTGCATCAATTCTTATAGGACATTTGCTGGCTCTAAAACGTCTGTACAATAAAAAGCATCATCTTTATTTTTTAGAATTTAGGGAATTATCACATCTACTTTCATTTTTTTGGGGTCAGGAAACCAATGGCATTAATTGACTAGCCATTTTATGCACTATCTGATTTTGCCTTCTGGCAGGTGGGATGCAGTTGGGTTCCTGTCTGTTCCCCACTGGCTGAGTTTGAGGTTAACTACTTCCATTACTTCACAGCTAAATTTCTTTCTAAGTATTTTTAATAACCTTTTTTAATATTATTATGCCAAAAGTACATAACTTGTAAAATATTCAGGTTAAACTTAAAAGACTTGATTTTTCTGTAAATGTTCTGGTAATTACAAATGGTTCACATTTAAGCATTTTAATTTTGCACTAACTCAAAAATATAATTGTGAGATAGCATGAAGGAAGGAAATTTATAACATGGTCAGATCAGTCCTTGAGGTAGAATCTGATGGGCACAAGACTGCTGGTTACATTCTGAAGTTAAATTCTAATCAAGATAAAAGAAGCAAATGATGTCACATTTTTGTAACAACATCCAGTAAATTAATAATTGAACCTGGGTCAGTTCTAGTCCATGTGTCTCAGAGATACATCACGGGATCAAATTATCGTAAACTAATATAATTGTTAGATTTGGAAAAATGTCAAGTTTGCATTTTCAATGTATTTTCTGAGGTGAAAATACTGACAATGAAAATAGGAAACCTAAATGTTGCGGTAGTTGGGGGAAATTTTTGTGTAAGCGAATGTATTTCTAAGGATTCCATCATTTTCATTACCTTCAACTGTCAATTGACAATGCAAAATTAATTAATGCTGTCCTTACACTATTATAAGTAAGAATTTATTTGTTCTGTGATAACTATATGTTCTGTGCTAAATGGAAAATTGTTCAGAAGATAAAATATAGAATCTAATTTCTTTCCATGTTTTTTGAATGCTTTAATGTGTAGTGGAACATAATGATCTCAAACAATCCATTTAGGAATTTAGTATCTTGAACGATTTTAACCTCTCTTGATGCAACAATGCATTATTTGGAAAACCTACAGAGAAAGAATGTTCTGGATATGATGTATGTTTCTGAATGTTATGAACTTGACAGTCAAAATGAAAGGCTTTGAATTTCTGTAATATCACTGCAGAGGTACCACAATGCATTTTCATTCTATGTACATTACATGTTATTCTTTTTCCTTGAGGAATGCATTAACTGCTGCCTGTATCCCTTTAAAAAGAATACCTTTTCTCTGTATATACATAATTATAGTATTCTGTAATTATATTGTTAAATTATCTTGACTATTTAATCATACTTATATATTAAATGTTTATTGTAGGAATTGGAACATTGTATTTAAAACAACACTGTTACATTTTAAATATATTGTAGAAATGCAATTACATTTAACTGATATTTAAAATAAAATGTACAGGATGCTATAATCAAATGGATTGTCTCAAAGAGAACCAACTATGGTTTAAAAAAAAATGACAGTGTAGCGGTGGCTACACTGCTAACTGAAGGATCGCACAACTAGACGGGTTGAGTTCAGTGAGCAAAACTGATTTATTGCAGGCTGCCTGGCTGGTCTTATACTCCCAGCCCGGACCTGGCTGAGAACTGCACTGGGGAGCCCCGACATCACTGGCACGTCACAAGGGTCGCCAAGCGCGCGCTTCGGAGCCTAGTGTCAAGGTCAAGAGGAAACCCCTGACGGCGCCATTATGGCCGGCTACCCTGCCGCGTGCGTGACAAACGGGGCCAGTTCACTTGCCTAATGGCGTACCGCCACACAGTCACCCCCCCCAGAAACTGCGCCAATGTCCTTTTTTGCCAGGCGGCCTCGCTTCTTGGCTTGGTGGGGTCGAGGTGGGCTGGCTTTAACCTGTCCACTGTAAACAGTTCCTTCTTACCACCGATGTCCAGTGTGAAAGTGGATCCTAAATGCTGGAGGACTTTGTACGGCCCTTTGTATGGTCTTTGTAGAGGTTCTGTGGATGGGCCCCGCCTGATAAAAACATACTCCGCAGAATACAGCTCGCTGGGGATGTAAGGCCCGTGTGCTGTGTCTGGGAGGCGGTGGGGGTGTGAAGGAGTCTAACTGGGTACGGAGGCATGGAAGTAGACATTGAGGTGACTGCTGGGGGTTGTGAGGTGCGTTGAGAAACTCACCGGGTAGGGCTAGTGGTGCACCGTAGACCAGCTTGGCCGATGACGCCTATAGGTCTTATTTGGGTGTCGAGCGGATGCCCAGGAGCACCCAAGGTAGCTTGTCCACCCAGTCGGGGCCGGTGAGGTGAGCCATCAGTGCCGACTTAAGGTGGCAGTGCAATCTCTCGGCTAACTCATTGGCCTGTGGGCGATAGGCCGTGGTGTGATGTAGCTCGATCCCCAGCCCGTTGGCGAGCTGCGACCAGAGCACAGAGGTGAACTGGGCGCCCCAATCACTGGTAAGGTGATTCAGGGCGCCGAACCGGGCCACCCAGCTGTTCAAAAGTGCTCAGGAGCAGGAGTCCGTAGAGGCATCTGGCATCGGGATCACTTCGGGTCAACGAGTGGTGCGGTCTACTACTGTGAAAAGGTAACGGTTACCTCGGTAAATGGGTAAGGATCCGATGAGGTCCACGTGTATGTGGCTGAACTGTTCCCGGATGTGTTCAAAATCTTATACGGGCGCTCTGATGTGCCTGTGTACCTTGGAAAGCTGGCAATAGGTGCAGGTTCTGGCCCAGTTCACAATTTGCTTCCGAAGCCCATGCCAAACGAAACGTTCTGCCACCAGATGGAAGGGTGGGAAAGGATATGGATATGATAGAAGACTTGCCTATGCCACTGCTGGGGAACCACTGGATGCGGAGTGCCCATGGAGACATCGCACAGGATGGTGCCCTCACTGTGAGGAGTCGGGAGGTCCTGGAACCGCAGGCCCGTGATAGCAGTCCTGAAGGCCCGCGTCTCCTCGTCGGACTTTGGTCCTGGGTGAGCTGATTGAAGTCAAGGCTGGGTGTTAGCACGCAAATGGCCGGTCGCGAGAGTGTGTTGGTGACCAAGTTGTCTTTCCCCACCTTATGCCGAACGTCAGTGGTGAACTCCGACACGATGGAGAGGTGACGCTCTTGGCAGGCCGACCAGGGATCTCTTGCCATAGCGAGCGTCTGAGTGAGGGGTTTGTGGTCAGAAAAAATGGTGAAAGGCCTCCCCTCCAAGAAATAGTGGAAATTATGTACCACCAGGTACGTGCCCAGCAACTCACAATTGAAAGCTTTATACTTGCGCTCTGGCGGGCAAAAGAGTTGGCTAAAGAATGCCAGTGGTTTCCACTGTCCATTCACCTGCTGCTCCAGGATGGCGCCGATGGCAGTGGCATCGACGAAGAGCGCCATATGCAGGTCAGTGCGTGGGTGGACGAGCAGGGTAGCCTTCGCGAGGGCATCTCATGGCTTCGAATGCCCTGCTGGCCTCTGGAGTCCAGGCGAGTGTCTTGTCTTTGGCTGTGATGAGGGCGAAGAGTGGCTCCAAGATGCGCGCAACACCTGGAATTAAGCGGTTATAGAAATTGACCATACCCGCAAACTCCTGTAGCCCCTTGAGGTTGTCCGGGCACGGGAACTCCCTGACTGCAGCAACCTTCGTAGCGACATGTGTAGCTCCTTTGGCCGTGATGGTATGGCCCAGGAACTGCATGGATTCTTTGCCGAACTGGCATTTGGCCGGATTGATCATTAGCCTGAAGTAGGCCAGTTGGGAGAAGAGGGTGCGCAGGTGAGATGTGTTGTGCCCGGTCTCTGCTGGCAACAAGGATGTCGTCCAGGTAAATGAATGCAAAATTCAAATCCCTGCCCACTGTGACCACGAGGAGCTGGAAGGTCTGAGCAGCGTTCTTGAGCCCAAAGGGCATGCGTAGGAACTCGAACAAGCTGAAGGGGGTGATGATGGCCATTTGGGTATGTACTTGGGGTGCACTGGGATTTGGTGATACCTGCGCACCAGGCCGACTTTGGAGTATACCCTCGCACCACGCAGGTTGGCCATAAAGTCCTGGATGTGAGGGATCGGGTAATGGTCAGGTACTGTTGCATCGTTAAGCCGTCGATAATCTCCACAGGTGCGCCAGCTGCCGGAGGCTTTCAGGACCAGGTGGAGTGGTGAGGTCCAAGACTGTTGGAGCGTTGAATGATTCCCAGCTCCTGCAGATGCGAGAACCCTTCCTCCGCTAGCTGGAGCTTATCCGGTGGGAGCCGGCGTGCCTTGACATGGACCAGCGGGCCTTTGGTGGGGATGTAATGAAACACCCATGGCTGTTGAGGCAGTGGAGAACTGCGGCTTGAGGAGGGACGGGAACTTGTCCAGGATACGCTGAAACTCATCCTTGGGCGTGCTGACTGTGGCCATCTGTGGCTGCTGTGTGCAGGAGGCGTTGAGGCGAACAGATTGGAAGGTATGGGCATCTACCAGTTGCCTACCTCAAATGTCAACCAGGAGTCCGGGGGCAAGGAGGAAGTCGACACCCAGGATGGCACCAAATGGTGAACCTCCACTGGCCGATCTGGAAGTGGACGGTCTTGTCTCCATACGTTTGGATCTCCATCTAATTGGCTGCACAGAGCGGAGGTTCTTGGGGCCGGTTCCGGGACTCTCTGGCTGTGGCCTGGATGATGCTGATCTTGGCCCCAGTGTCGACGAGGAAGCTTTGGCCGCTGACTGAATCCCACAGGTAGAGAAGGCGGTGTTCTTGGCCAGCCGCCGCAGCCATTAACAGCAGCCGGCCTGCTCGTTTCCCTGGAACGAGCAGGACTGACGACACTTTTGAGCCTCAGCTCCCCAGCACTGGTGGAAGAAGCAGAGGACTGAAGTGGATGGCTTGCTGCTGGCTATGCTCTTTGAGGCCCCTGCAGGTGCCAGGTGTTCCACCACAGAGCTAGAGGAAGGCTGACCACCCATCTCAGATTCTGGCACCCCAACCATGGATCCTCGATATCACAATGTACTGCCCACAGACTCTCTCCTAACTCCTTGCCACCCCACCCCCATCCAAGCACCCCAGCTGCCCATTCACAAGAGCTCCCGATACCCCAACTGCCCACCTATCTGAAATCCTAGCACCCAGAAAACAGATCAAGATCTTAAAATACTGGCCACAGACTCTCTTCTAGCTCCTTGCCGTCCCCCCATCCAAGCTCCCAATGCCCCGACCATGTATCTTTACCCTGGCCGCCATCCAAGGTCTTGATGCCCCAGCTGTGCAAGTGCAGACGCTCGCCTTGGCCACAGACATTTTTTAGACCCTTGACATACTGTACAACATAAATTTATGAAGTAAATTTTAAAATTTTTATTACTTATTGTGACCTCAGATGTATCTGCGATCAGGCATTACTTGATCGGCCGTAAGTTGAGGTAGGACGATATTAAGATTAGTTTTAATATTATAAACATGACATTTTGTAATTCATATTTAAGGAATTAAAATCCAACTTTAGAATATTTTTTAGGTTCTTTCAGGTCGAGACCTTCATCAAGGCATCATTCATTTCATGAGGACTTGAAAGTGGAGCCCCACAGTATTTCCTGTCTTGGAGAAGGGTCTTGATCTGAAATGTCAGCACTCCATTTCTCTCCACAGGTGTTGCCTGACCTTTTGAGCTCCTCCACCAACTTGCTTTTTGCTCCAGATTCTAGCATCAGTTTGTCTCTCTTGAGTCTTTTAGCAGGATTGTAATTGGAATAGCACGTGCAGCCACTGCCAGCATCAACAAGTTTGGGTTCACTGCACAGCAAAGGTTTAGCTCCACCATACATGATCAACCAGTTTTTGGCACCACTTTCATGCAAGTAGGACAACAGCAAAAATCTTTTTTTAATAATATCACTGTCCCGCTCTCTCCCTGAAGCCCGTAATTATAGTAAAGATAAAAGGCAGAGTCGATCTGCCTAACAGTGAGTAGTTTACTAAGGAATACCTGACCAGCAGACATTTGGAGTTTAGTCCACCTCAGATGTCAACGCATGTGCCCATAAATGCAGAAGTCTGAAATGAGCTGTAGATGAAATGAGCTGGTGGTGAAATAGTGATGCATCTTCTATTAGACTCACCATTTTGTTATGTGGCTAAAGCACTGATGTGTTGCTGGGAGGAGAACGAGAGATGATTTAATTCAGAAGTACATAATTCATGGTTTTGACAGGATAGATGTGAGGTGGCTGTTGGTCTTTCAAAATAGGGTTTGATCATTCATGAATAAGATAAAAACTATGTATAAAAGGGTATGAATCTGAATCAGAAGGAGGTTATTGAATGTATTCAAGACAGTCACTGACAGGCCTTCAGATATAAAGGGAGAGGAGATTAGTGTTAGGGAGTGGCATTGTGATAAAAGACCAACCCCCCACTGATCCCACTGCCCTGCTGTCAGCTGTTCCCAGAGGTCTCATCATCTTGGGCTGTGAGCAAGATCGTCTAGGCCTTGTTCTCAGTTTGAACAGTCTGAAGCCCACCACCTGCTCCCCCCTCCGCCACCAGCCTCCAACGATAGCTAGCAGTGATTAGTAAGGTAATTATTATCTAAGGAGGTACGTGAATGGAAAGAAAAAGTTTGAAATCCTCTTCTATAGATTAACACTGGCAGTAGATTTTCCCACGTTCTTTTATACATTGTGCGTGTGTTTTATTCCCACTGTGATTTTCCCACATTCTTCTATTAATTGTTTGTTAATAAAAATAACATTTGATTGCAAACCTTGTGTCCAGACTCATCTCTCTCGAACCTGACACTTCCTCAATACAACAATCACCAGTGGAGGGACTGACAGCGGGCTGCCAGGAGAGTCTCCGAATAGCCCGCTGCCAGCCCCAATGATAGATGGCGGTGATGCTAGTGAGCCACGCAGCGACGATGATCCCTGTTGGTGTTACTCACCATTATCACCCTCATTTAAAATATGCATACAAGAGCAGGGGAATATGTTTCAGCCATTTATTTGGGATAATAAGAGGGACTCTTTCTTTGGCTTGGCTTCACGGATGAAGATTTATGGAGGGGTAATGTCCACGTCAGCTGCAGGCTCGTTTGTGGCTGACAAGTCCGATGCGGGACAGGCAGACATGGTTGCAGCGGTTGCAAGGGAAAATTGGTTGGTTGGGGTTGGGTGTTGGGTTTTTCCTCCTTTGTCTTTTGTCAGTGAGGTGGGCTCTGCGGTCTTCTTCAAAGGAGGTTGCTGCCCGCCGAACTGTGAGGCGCCAAGATGTATGGTTTGAGGCGATATCAGCCCACTGGCGGTAGTCAATGTGGCAGGCACCAAGAGATTTCTTTTGGCAGTCCTTGTATCTCTTCTTTGGTGCACCTCTGACACGGTGGCCAGTGGAGAGCTCACCTTATAACACGATCTTGGGAAGGGGATGGTCCTCCATTCTGGAGACGTGACCTACCCAGCGCAGTTGGATCTCCAGCAGCGTGGATTCGATGCTGTCGGCCTCTGCCATTTTGAGTACTTCAATGTTAGGGATGAAGTCGCTCCAATGGATGTTGAGGATGGAGCGGAGACAACGCTGGTGGAAGCGTTCTAGGAGCCGTAGGTGATGCCGGTAGAGGACCCATGATTCGGAGCTGAACAGGATTGTGGGTATGACAACGGCTCTGTATACGCTAATCTTTGTGAGGTTTTTCAGTTGGTTGTTTTTCCAGACTCTTGTGTAGTATTCCAAAGGCGCTATTTGCCTTGGCGAGTGTGTTGTCTATCTCGTTGTCGATCCTTGCATCCGATGAAATGGTGCAGCCGAGATAGGTAAACTGGTTGACCGTTTTGAGTTTTGTGTGCCCGATGGAGATGTGGGGGGGCTGGTAGTCATGGTGGGGAGCTGGCTGATGGAGGACCTCAGTTTTCTTCAGGCTGACTTCCAGGCCAAACATTTTGGCATTTTCCGCAAAACAGGACGTCAAGCACTGAAGAGCTGGCTCCGAATGGGCAACTAAAGTGGCATCATCTGCAAAGAGTAGTTCACGGACAAGTTGCTCTTGTGTCTTGGTGTGAACTTGCAGGCACCTCAGATTGAAAAGACTGCCATCCATGCGGTACCGGATGTAAACAGCGTCTTCATTGTTGAGGTCATTCATGGCTTGTTTCAGCATCATGCTGATGAAGATTGAAAAGAGGGTTGGTGCGAGAACGCAGCCTTGCTTCACGCCATTGTTAATGGAGAAGGGTTCAGAGAGCTCATTGCTGTATCTGACCCGACCTCGACAGTACGTTATATGTGACACTAGACACCGATGCTGTTGTGTTAAGCCTCCTGGCTCTTTTGCTCCTGGAATGCTGGGTTGCTGTGTAAAATGACACTCTGACCTGGTATTATGCTGGCTTTGTTTGGGTCAGTGTAAACGACCAAAGCCAGTTTAATGCTGGGTCTTCTTTACGGCAATATAGCGGGATTTCTGTGTAAAAATAATATTAAAGATTACATGGAGAAGGTTTTGGAATCAAACCATTTTTTTTTGGAGGTCATGCTGGAGATGAGGTTAACAATTCATTTAATGAAGACTTGCAAATCACAGTATTTTCTGTGTGTAACTGGAAAGTACATCATTTGAATTCATAAATCACAAATGAACATTTTAATTTTTGAGAACTATCAGGAATTTAAATAGAGATCTACCACAATAGATGATCTGTATGATGACTGCAACATTTTCATCATCAGTTTTAGTTGCTTGAGATATAACTAATTCATGATGGGGGTGGGGGGGGGGGCAAAACTGCAAGATGGAGGAAAAATGCAGCAATTCATAGAACATTGTAAACCACAGGATCTGGCCCTTTAGTCCATTATATCCATGCCAACCATGGTAAATGGAGACCAGGCGGCAGGCACCTACCCTTAAATGAGTAGGTGCTGAAGCTTAGGGGCTCAAGTCCCCTTACTCTCTGTGTCCCTAGGCTTTAGCCTAATCCACTATTGCCCTGAGGAAAAAAATAAACCCTATTCCATTTATCCCTCTCATAATTGTGTTTACTTCTCAAAGATGACCCCTGAGCCTCCAGTACTCAAGAAAAAATACTCCAGGTTTATCCAACCTCTTCCGGAAGCTGTGGCTGGATGTTCATAATTAATCTAATCAGATATGATTAGACAAACTTTTCCTCAATTATAAATATTCTGCACGATGATTGCTGGTGGCCTTCTTCACTTGTGCTTCCATCCTTGGAGCCTTGCCTCACTTACAATAGGTGTTACATGATTGAATGGATATCCTCCTTGTTACAGCTGATCATTAATAGGCAACAGACTTGGTTGAAATTAAATTGTATGCAAAAGTAGCTTACTGTTACATTAATTTTGGTGGGGTGAGCATACCCTCAGGTAACACAATAGCAAAAGACAGCATTTGAACAAATGCATTAAATAAAAAAAACAATGGTATGTACTCATTATCATTCAAAGGACCTGATCTATATATTTTCCTTCTCTTTCAATTGTATTTTATATCCATTCTTCACTGAATTCTTATACTTTCTAGTTTTTTTCTATCAGTAGTTTAATATCCACTGGATTCCATCCAATAGTTTCTTTAATACATTTTTATTTTTATATAAATAATGTAAGCAGTCTTGCTAAATTAAAAACAAAACATTGGAAGCATTCAGTTGGTGAGCATTAAGTCTCATGAGGGCGTTTTTAATATCTGAGGTTATTAACTGAAATATTGTCTTTTCATCTCTATGGATAGCTGCCTGCCTCCAATGGTCTCCTGCCTGTTGCCAAAATCTTATGCCAATATTTTGCAATTGCAGCACTTAAAGCATTCTCACACTTAGCAAGCATTACTATTAAATTTAACATTTTAAAAAACTTCGGCCTGTATTTTGCATCAATATAAATGAGTGTTGACTATTACTGAGCACCAATTAGAAGAAAAAAATACTAAGGTATTGGAACATTGCCAATTACACATAATTTAAATTAGACATACAACACGGTAACAGACCATTTTGGCCCACGAGTTCATGCCACTCAATTTACACCCTTAGTACGTTTTGAATGGTGGGAGGAAACTGGTACCTGGAAAAAACTGCACAGACACGGGGATAACATACAAACTCCTTACAGACAATGCTGGATTCAAACCCCAGTCCGGTCCCAATCACAGGTGCTGTTAAGGTGCTGCACTAACCACTACGCCAACCATGGTTTTATTCCACAAAACTTGTTTCAAGAGTATCTCACAGATTGATTTTAATCCTAAATTACATAAACCCATACATTTTCAGTATTTGCTAAATATTTCAGGGTAGTAATGATCAATTTTTAATAGCTTCAATGTTATAGTTTGTCAATAGAGTCGTTAAGGCAGAGAAGAAGGCCATATGCTCTACTGAATCTATGCCAACACGCTAAATTACAATCTAAATTCCATTCTTCTAATCTAGATGATATTTAATGAAACATAAACACACTGTGGGAAACTGGCAATGTAATGAATGTCAAGCCCAGTCATTGTTGATGGGATGGGGATTATTTTTCATCTTCATCTCAAATCCTCACATTGCACTATTGACAATTTCTGCATTTAAAAGGTCATCTTATTTAATTTTGCCGCATCCCCTCTGCTTCTCTTTCAGAATTCTGATAGGACAATTTCCTCAAAGACACCCTGGTTCATTTTTCAATCACCTCAATTATCTGTTGTCCTTACCCTTACAGTTTCCCATTGGAACATCTGAGAAGAGAAATATAAAAACTGCGGATGATGGAATCTTGAGCAGACTGGAGGAACTGAACAGGTCAGGCAGCATCTATGGCTAGAAATGTTCAGTTAACATTTTGGTTTTAATTTGTTTATCAAGACTAAAATAGAGTAGGTGAAATTACAAAACTGGTGGAAAAGGAACCGGTGGAAGGGCTTAGAGGTAGTAGCATATAGGACAGGAGGTGGAGATAGAAACCATTAGAAAGGGGGCTGGGGGAAATAAAAGGTTGGAGGGAAAAAAAAGTACTGGAATGGATAAAGAGATGGAAACAGTGGAATCAGATAGGGGTGGACGTCTAAAATTAGAAAAAAAAATTAGAAGGTTCGGAAAGATGGGACGTATTGCCTATTAAGTTAATAGTAAGGTAAACTGTATTAAGACGCATATCTTTTCTGGAATACATTATCTTTTTCAATCGGTTCTGATTGATATTCCTTAAAATTAAAAAAAAATAATTAAATGCTTATGTAAGAATATTTTTATCAAAAGGAAAAATGGCAAGAATATCATTAGAAAAATTAACATGGAAATATGATCTGGGAGGTTTCAAGTTCCCCAATTTTAAAAATTATTATAAAGCTGCTCAACTATGGTTTATTAATGCAATATATGGCTCAGAAAAAATTCCACTTTGGGTAAATATAGAACTTAGTAAAATAGGGGAAACAAATCCTCAAGATTTCATTTATAAATGGAATGGGAGAATGTTAATAGCAAATCAGGAAACTTCTATTTTAAAACACATTCGTATTACGGAATAAAGTTGATAAGGAAATAGGAGGATCTGGTCGGATGTCCAGGAAAACACCGCTATTTCTAAATAGACTTACTCATTTTTCAATGGGGAATTGATATTTAAAAATTTGGCAACAGCACGGTATTACTAAGATTGAAGATTGTTCCGAGGGAGGTAAATTTATTATATTTTATAGAATGAAGTAAAAATTTAATATATCTGAAAATATAATTTTTTTTACAATAACCATTTGGTCAAGATTTGAAATTGTCACCAGTAACAGAGGTAGAAACACGATTGTGTAAAGGGAATATAAAGAAATTTATTTCAGTAATGTACAAATTATTACAAAAGAAAGCTGAGAAATTAATAAATCAAGGCAAAAATGGTAGGTCAGGTGACCTTTGACCTCATTTGAGATAGGTACAAGTACAATCTTCAATTTATTGCTCACCAGCACATTTCTTTGTCTCAATCCTTCTCTGATCAGCTTTCCACACCTTTCGTCAAGTTCATGAAATAACACTTCATCATTTGAAACACAAAATTATTCTCACCATTCTGGCCAACATTTTCCTCCCAACAAACATGAATAAATTTCAATGATGTCATTGTTATTTTGCTGTTCATGTGAGCTTGTGGTGCATACATTGCTGTAATTCCTTCACAGAGTACAAAATAAAAGTTATTAATCAGCTGTAAAATGCTTTTGGGTGTCCTGGGGGGTTATGAAAGACATCATACAAATGCAATTTCTTTTTAGGTATTTCACAGCAAAAATATTGATTTCAGCAATCACAGCTATTTTCCTTTGACAATTATTGATGTTCTCATTCTGCTTTAGTTACTGAAAATTGCAATTTGTCTTTAGACTGTCAATGGTATTTTTCTGGTGTAGCTAATGGTACCCTAAACCTATCTATAAAGATGTTCATTTCCATTTTTGGTGTTAATGTTTGATAAAGGATTTCATCTTTATGAAATGATCAATGATAATGAAACTAAAAAAAAACAAAAAGGTTGATGTTTGGGGCTAGCAATCTACCCAAATCTGAGCTAACCCCAACCCATAAGTGCAGTTAGGCATTAGGTGTTAGATTTGTTTAATGAAAGGGCTCTTAACAATCAGTTCAGTTGTTTAAATTTATCATACCTGTTAGAGGCTTGACAGAAGATTGCAGTCCTTTGGTTTTTTTCAACCCCATTAAGCCATGCAAAATGCTCACCATGCAAACATGTTACTTATAGGAAGGTAATGTATCGGCATTGGTTCAATTCCACTTCCTCTCATTTATTTTAACGATTCTGGAAAGTCGGGAATCTGCATTCTCGTGCGGAATTGCAGTGGGAAGGCGGAACTTTAATGCTTTGAGAAGAAGGCAACCGGGCGGGTCTGCTTTCACACGCCTCTTAGGCTGATTGACAGGACAGGTGGCCAATGGGCGTGGCGATTCAAATTCCACCTTGGAATGGGAAGAAGGCAACCGGGCGGGTCTGCTTTCACGCGCCTGTGAGGCTGATTGACAGGACAGGTGGCCAATGGGCGTGGCGATTCAAATTCCACCTTGGAATTAACCAAACGTCACCCGGGAGCAACCTGGAGACGCGATGCTTTGTGTTGACCAGGAAACAGCGAGTAACAGTTTGAGTCCGTGTATCGATTCACCGCTCGCTGGATTTCACAAGTTCAGCCCAGCCGTGCAAATGGGAAAAGTGTATCATTGGCAAGTTACACTCGAGAAACATTAGATTTTCTCGTTCGGTTCTGTTTTGAAAGGTTGACCGTCTGAATTATTTTCAAACAATTTTGGACGGTGTAAAAGTGAAACAAACCCTCTCGGTGTTTGCTGTTCGGAGACTGGGAAGGTATTTTTGATGGCGTCTCAGCAGTCCAGAATACAAGCCTATCTGGAGAAAAACAAGATTGGCCTTCTGTTCGAGGTAATGTGTAAATAATGCTTAAAATATTTAACAATAATGGGTGTTTAAAACCCCGTACACGGGGTCCAAAGTTAAGTGGGGGGGGGGGGGGTCTGTTATTAATTTCCACCGATGAAACGACTGAGGAACATTGCATTTCCGGTAAAGAAGGGGAAATATGATGTAAAATGCAAAATGTTCTGAAATTAAGTGGAGAGAAAGACCAGTCGCTCGCTGGAAGTGCCCAACACCTTATTATACTGAACGTGGCGCGGGGATAGTCACGGTTGTGAATGGAGGCATCTCTCTGACCATCAAAATCTATTTCAGCACTTGGGATGCGTTTTGGGGGATTCGGCGATATCCAGATGCTGGTACTTCATCCGGTGTCTAGTAGTTCATTATTTTTGTGCAGCAGAAGTTGGCAGATTGAGCTCTCAGCAGCAAATGAGATTTAAAGCAAAATGCCGAGGCGTTGGAAAGTTATTTTCCATCAAGGTGCTTGGAGGAGAAACCAGATATTGACCAACGCGACTTGGCATCGCAAAGGTTTCCCCTTTGGACATTTGCAACGTGTGGATCATTTCCACGTCGATTCCCTGTCCCTTGACCGAGTTACTGCTTTCATATTTTCGATGGCACTCGTGCTTCAAAAAGCCTTTCTATGGTCCTCGGTAATATACTGCAAATTCGGTTTTTTTAATAGGAAGGGAAAATCCGTGAGAACAAGCGGCGGAGTGCCTTCGGCTGAAATGGGGTCCATGGGAATCAGTGTTTTGCATGCGAGAACGCGCAAGCGAGTTTCAATAGTAACGAGACCAGGAATTTGGTTTCATGGAACAATCTCTTGTTAAAGTGACACTGCCTTTGTTAAACCAGGAATTTGGTTTCATGGAACAATCTCTTGTTAAAGTGACACTGCCTTTGTTAAACCAGGAATTTGGTTTCATGGAACAATCTCTTGTTAAAGTGACACTGCCTTTGTTAAACCAGGAATTTGGTTTCATGGAACAATCTCTTGTTAAAGTGACACTGCCTTTGTTAAACCAGGAATTTGGTTTCATGGAACAATCTCTTGTTAAAGTGGCACTGCCTTTGTTAAACCAGCATGAGTATTTTTGCTTATTGTTGCACAATTAAAGCTGGTGATTTCTAGGTGTATTAATGCTGGCTGGTGTGAACTTCATCCTGTGAAATAGGGACACTTGCCAAACAAAGGAATAAACGTTGCTAAACAATTCTGAATTAAACCATTGCGCTCTTTCGCTTTTGCTGGAGAAACTCAGCAGGTCCAGCCTCCTTCATAGGAGGCAAAGATGTATAACCAACGTTTGGGGTCTGAGCCTGTCATCAAGGTGTGAGCAAAAAGCAGGCAGGTGGCTGAATAAAATGGTAAGGGAGGATGGGAGGAGCACAGGCCAATGGCTAAGAAGCCATTGGTGAACATGGATAGGAAAGCAGGAGAGAAAAGCTGAATTGATTGGGGGAGGGGAGCTGGAGGCAAGGGGGAGGGGAGCTGGAGGCAAGGGGGAGGGGAGCTGGAGGCAAGGGGGAGGGGAGCTGGAGGCAAGGGGGAGGGGAGCTGGAGGCAAGGGGGAGGGGAGCTGGAGGCAAGGGGGAGGGGAGCTGGAGGCAAGGGGGAGGGGAGCTGGAGGCAAGGGGGAGGGGAGCTGGAGGCAAGGGGGAGGGGAGCTGGAGGCAAGGGGGAGGGGAGCTGGAGGCAAGGGGGAGGGGAGCTGGAGGCAAGGGGGAGGGGAGCTGGAGGCAAGGGGGAGGGGAGCTGGAGGCAAGGGGGAGGGGAGCTGGAGGCAAGGGGGAGGGGAGCTGGAGGCAAGGGGGAGGGGAGCTGGAGGCAAGGGGGAGGGGAGCTGGAGGCAAGGGGGAGGGGAGCTGGAGGCAAGGGGGAGGGGAGCTGGAGGCAAGGGGGAGGGGAGCTGGAGGCAAGGGGGAGGGGAGCTGGAGGCAAGGGGGAGGGGAGCTGGAGGCAAGGGGGAGGGGAGCTGGAGGCAAGGGGGAGGGGAGCTGGAGGCAAGGGGGAGGGGAGCTGGAGGCAAGGGGGAGGGGAGCTGGAGGCAAGGGGGAGGGGAGCTGGAGGCAAGGGGGAGGGGAGCTGGAGGCAAGGGGGAGGGGAGCTGGAGGCAAGGGGGAGGGGAGCTGGAGGCAAGGGGGAGGGGAGCTGGAGGCAAGGGGGAGGGGAGCTGGAGGCAAGGGGGAGGGGAGCTGGAGGCAAGGGGGAGGGGAGCTGGAGGCAAGGGGGAGGGGAGCTGGAGGCAAGGGGGAGGGGAGCTGGAGGCAAGGGGGAGGGGAGCTGGAGGCAAGGGGGAGGGGAGCTGGAGGCAAGGGGGAGGGGAGCTGGAGGCAAGGGGGAGGGGAGCTGGAGGCAAGGGGGAGGGGAGCTGGAGGCAAGGGGGAGGGGAGCTGGAGGCAAGGGGGAGGGGAGCTGGAGGCAAGGGGGAGGGGAGCTGGAGGCAAGGGGGAGGGGAGCTGGAGGCAAGGGGGAGGGGAGCTGGAGGCAAGGGGGAGGGGAGCTGGAGGCAAGGGGGAGGGGAGCTGGAGGCAAGGGGGAGGGGAGCTGGAGGCAAGGGGGAGGGGAGTGCATGAGACCATGACTTTTTTTGTTTTTATTGGACATATTCATGATCAACAATGCAATAACAAGTGTTAAGTATATGACGCCTAATTAAAATTTATCTTTTTGTCATTGCCACAATTAATATGTGGAGGCTCAAGTACCACCATTTTTAAAAATGGTTGAGGTGTATTTTATTCTCCTATCGCTTTCCAAGTGTTATCTTTTAACAGCTACGAGTACACATATCAATGAAAGTGTGCAATTACATTTTTAGTCTCTGACCTAGAATTTTTTATCCCATGATAACTTCAAAGGAACAGGAAAAGAGGGTATATTCACTTGATCATTCACTGAGATCAAGTTTGATCTGAAATATTATTCCTTTTCTCCACTCCATTTTAAGACTTTCTGATTAACAAAGTATCCATCAGTATTGTTTAAAATTTAATAATTTGTTTGGTGAAAAGAATTTTAAGCTTCATATGTTTCCTAACTTCATTCCTGAAAAGCCTGGAAAATGTTAAGCTTGCCATATTTGTTCTCAATCAATGGACATGTTTTCGATCTACGCTCTCTGTGCAGTTATTGTCTTGTCAAATTGAGATGGCAGCCTTCTACATTTTAAGGAATATATGTCTCATTTGTTTAATCTCAAAAATTCATCTTTATGTGTGGATAGGAGTGGTCAATCTATTCAGAGCTTTCTTCAAGTTGAATGCTATTTGTAACCTGAAAATATGTCCATAATACAACAAGAACAGGAGGAGACTATTTGGCAGGTTCAGGCTGCTCTTCCACAAAGTGGAGCCATCTGAGTGATGCCCAAGAAGAGCAGTGTGTGTTGTCTCAATGACTATCAGCCAGTAGCACTCCCATTAACTCTGAAATGCTTTGAGGTTGGTCATAGCTAGAATTGTACCCAAGTAAGGATCTGGATCCACTACAATTTACCTTCCATCATTATTGCTCCACAGTAGATAAAATGTCATTGGCTCTCCATTCAGCTCTGGATTACATAGACACAGCAACATATCAATCCAGCTACTCGTTATTGACTACAGCACGGCCTTCAATGCCATCATTCCCTCAGTGCTGGTCAACAAGCTCCAAATCTGCACCTCCAGATCATCCTCTGTAACTGAATCCTTGACTTCATAAGAAGACCACAGTCAGTGTGAATTGGAAACAGCATCTCCTCACAGACAATCAACCCAGGCAGATCTCAAGGATGTGTGCTTACCTCACTGCTGTACTAGGCACAATTCAAATGCCATCTACAAATTTCCCAATGACACCACGGTCATCAGCAGAATCACAGACAGCAAAGAGAAATCGTGCAGGAAGGAGGGAGATCAGCTAGTTGAGTGGTGTCACACACAACTGTTTACTCAATGCTGGCAAAACCAAGGAGCTGATTGTGGGCTTCAGGAGGGGAAAATCAGAACATGAACCAGCCCTCATCAAGGGGTTAGAAGTAGAGATGGTCAAGAACTTCAAATTCCTGGGTGTCAACATCTCAGAGGATCTATCCTGGAGCCTCCATGTCAATGCAATCACAAAGAAAGCTCATCAGCGGCTATACTTCGTGAGGAGTACGAGGAGATTTGGAATGTCAAGTCACCTTTATTTGTCATTCATATCATAATTAATACTGAAATGCACAGTAAAGACAAGTTAGCATTTCTCCCTGACCATGGAGCAGATTTACATAAATAGGGCATAAATGTTAAGTTGTAATACAATAAAAATCCATGATATACTAGTACACATGTTCTAGGAATTGAGGAGCATGATGGCTTGGGGGAATAAATTGTTGCACAATCTAGACACGAGGGTCCGAATGCTATGGTACTTCCTTTCAGATAACAGAAAGGAGAAAAGTTTACAAGGTGTGTGACGACCTTCACTGTTATTTGCCGCCTTCATGCATTGTTGTCGATATCCATCGTGGTAGGAAGAGAGACCCCAGTGGTTTTCTCTGCTGACTCCACTATCCTCTGAGGTGATACACTTTCTAAACCAGGCAGTGATGCAATTGCTCAGAATGCTTTCAATACATTCTCTGTAGAATGTAGTGAGGATGGGAGATGAACTTTCCTCAGCCTTCATAGGATGTTCAGGCATTGCTGGGCTTTCTTCGCTATTGAGCTGGTGTTGAGGAACCAGGTGAGATTCTCTGCCAGGTTCACACCAAGAAGCTTGGTACTCTGGGTGATCTCAATGATCGGGCCAACAATGTTCACCAAAGACCCTCTCAAATATCTATATGTGTACCTTGGAGAGCATTCTGACTGGTGGCATCACTGGTATGGAGGTGCCAAAGCACAGGATAGGAAAAAATTTCAGAGTTGTTACCTCGACCAGCGGTATCATGGGAACAAGTCTTCACTCCAATGAGGACATCTACAAGAGGTTGTTGTCACATTTGTGGCCCGAAATGTGAAGTTAATGAAACATTAAACACAAGTTTTATCAGGTAAACTTCTGAGTGTCTTTTATTCTCCCGTTTCCTTTGTTCTCTTGCTTGTGTTCTTATCTCTCTCTCCTACCACGTGACTTCCGGTACATCTCATACATATTCATTATCATGACATCCCTCCTTTAATCAGAAATAAACTTTACCTTCACTTACCAATATCTCTCGGAAACATACAAACATCGTAACTAATGGTAATACTATAACTCAACTACATAAAATTTACTTCCTACAGCATTCATACATGCACTTTATGATATAAGATTAAAATACTGTCCCAAAGTTCTTATTAAAACTATGGCACAAAGTCTTCGTATCGTTTGGGCACTTTCCGGTTTCGTTTCTGCCTGCCTGCGATATTGTCGTCGCTTCTCGGTTGTTCACTCTCGGCGTCGGACATACTGCTCGCCACGGCTTCAAGTATTTCTGGCGCTCTAGTCACTTCATCAGGAGTGCTGGTAACTGCCTCTGGAACATCATCAGGTCTCTCAGTTTCAGCATCTCATATTGGCCTTTCAACCTCTTCGCTCGATGTATCTCTGGACTGGTACCTTTTTACACCTGATACATTTCTCTTATATAGGACTCCAGTCGGAGACTTGACTGTCACCATACTGCCACTTCTTAATACACACTGTCCGATGCAACAAAGTTCGTCTCTAATGGGAATGTAAGCCTTGTGAGTACACTTGTCCCATTGTCCAATCTGTATGTATTCTCTTACTTCCATGAGTTCTGGATCACGTTCGGATTCTCTCTTGACTTCCTTCGTAGTCACAGCTTTCGGTGTTGCCTGAATAGCTACGAAGCGTACAAAGCTCTCTGTTTCTGTTCCCAATTCTGACTTGGATTGTGGACCTCCATCCTTCACCAATCTGGATAGCAGATCAGCAATGTTTGCTTTCCCTGCTATGTGGATTACTTTATATTTGTAGGGTTGTAGTCTGAGTACCCATCTCTCTATTCTGGCACATGGTTTGGATCTAGGTGCATAGATTACCTCTAATGGCTTATGATCTGTGATGAGTTCAAATTCAATGCCGTATAAATATGCATGGAACCTCTCACAGGCCCATACAAGTCCGAGTGCTTCTTTCTCTGTCTGAGAGTATCTTCTTTCCATATCTGATAACGATCTGCTGGCATAGGCAATGATTCTTGGTCCTCCATCATGCATCTGGACCAACACGGCTCCTAAACCAACCGGGCTGGCATCCGCTATGACTTTGGTTGATGCCGCCGGATCGTAATATCCAAGAGTTTTTGCATCTGTCAGGCTTTGCTTCAGCGCTGTGAACGCTTTCTTCTGCTCAGATCCAAAATGAAATGGTACACCTTTCCTGGTTAGTTTCCTTAGTGGTTCTGCCACTGTAGTGAAATTAGGAATGAACTTTGCACAAAAATTGACCAATCCTAGGAAACTCCTCACCTCTGTTGCGTTCTGAGGTGCACGTGCCTCTGCAATAGCTTTCACCTTGGCCTCTGCAGGGTTTAGTCCTTCCCGTGTAAGTCTATGTCCCATGAAGTCCATTTCTGACACACCGAACTGACACTTGTTTCCATTCACGGTAAGGCCTGCCTGCTGTAGTCTAGATAGTACACGCCTCAACCGTTTGTCATGCTCTTCCTTCGTTGGTGCATGGATTATGATGTCGTCAGAAATGTTGGCAACTCCAGGAATGCCTTGAATCACTCGATGGATTTCATACTGGTAGATCTCCGAAGCTGCATTAATTCCAAATGATAGTCTCTTGTAACGATACAATCCACAGTGAGTCACAAATGTTGTCACATCTCTGGAACCTTGATCCAGCTCTAATTGATGATAGCCCCATTTCAGATCAATTTTTGAGAATACCTTGCTGGTAGTTAGTTCTTGAAGTATTTCCTCCATTGTTGGTATAGGGTGTCATTCTCTAATTATAGCTTCATTGGCCATTCTCATGTCAACACATAGTCTTATGTCACCCTTTGGTTTGGGCACAATCACTACGGGACTGACCCATTGTGTCGAATGTTCCACCGGTTCAATAATGTCTTGTTCGATCAATTCTTTAATTTTGGCTTCGACTTTCCCACGAAGTCCAAACGGAGTTCGGCGCATTGGTTGTGCCTTGGGTTTGACCGTTTCATCTACCGCTAGCTTCAATTGTCGACCTTTCAGCTTTCCTACTCCTTGGAAGACTGCGGGGAATTCTTGCTTCATATCCTCGTATGACTGAATTGAATTGACACAAGCTCCAATATGAAGTATTGCCAGGTCTTGCGCTGTGTCTACTCAACAATGGTTCTCCCCTCTCTTCTATGACCATAAACTCTGCTTCGATGTACTTGTCTCCAGCTTCAACAGTTGCAGTAAAACATCCAATGGTCTGCAATGGCTTAGTTGCTGTGTATGGATACAGTTTCTTGGAACACTTCTTTGAGGTACAGATGATCTTTTTCCTTTTCAACTTCTCCCATAAATGTCGATCAATCACATTACTGTCACTGCCTGAGTCTACAATGACCTGAACTGTCACTCCACCAATGATCACTGGGACCTTCTTATGATGTACATCATTCAACGTAAATTGGTAACAACTCTGTTCCTCCTGGGTATCATCATCGTCACCGTCTATCTGGCGAATGGTATCTTTCTTTCCAGGATACTTTCCTTTCCCCCAGGCTTTGCCTTTGGAAGTTGTACACTTCCTCTTCTGGTCTGCATTGGACTTGCTTTTGCACTTCTTTGCAAAGTGGTCCTTACTTCCACACTTTATGCAAACTTTGCCTTTGGCCGGGCAATATGGGTCTTTTCCAAAGTGACCTCGGTTTCCACATCGATAACACTCCACGTCCTGTGTCGACGAATATCTTGGCTGATTATGGCGATGTGAGAGCCTCTTAATTTGCTGGCTTGAGTTGTCTTTCAGGGTCATGGTATGAAATTGCCCTTCAACAGCCTCTAATGCAGCAGCAATGGTTAAAGCATCGGTGAGTTCCAACTCACTACCTCTTTCCAGTAGACGTCTTCTGAGTTTATCTGATCTACAGTGCTGTACGACTTGATCCAATAATTGGTTGTCCAAATCAGCTGGCATGTAATTGCATCCAACAGCTAGCTGGCGTAGTCTCGTCACGTACTGAGCAATTGTCTGGCCATCTTCTTGTCTCGTTCTCCGAAACAAATGGCGTTGAAATGTAGCATTCGGTGTCACTACATAGTGTGCATTTAATGCATCTACCGCTTTCTGGTACTCATCTTTTCTTCCAGTATTCAAAAGTGTCTTAAATGTTTCCCGAACTGAGGGTCCTGCAGTGAAAAGAAGTAACGCCCTCCTCTGCGCTTTTTGTTCAACTGTACCGTTATCTAGAAATAGGCCACGACTGTCGGCGTAGGATTCAAATTCTTCCAGCCATGCCTTCCACTTTACACTTACAGTGCTTGCATCACCAGTCGGGTCAAAATGAGCAATTCCACTATGTGTTAGAAAGTCACTGTCTGCCCCAGCCATGAGGAAATATTCCAGCCCCAAAAGTACTGCATCAAAGAGAAAATTCTTATCACCTTGAAGTAGTCTGTTGAATCCTCTGTAATCTTGTTTAGTCTTTAATTTTCTTCAAGCTTCTTTCATCCTCGTCGCCAATGTCACATTTGTGGCCCGAAATGTGAAGTTAATGAAACATTAAACACAAATTTTATCAGGTAAACTTCTGAGTGTCTTTTATTCTCCCGTTTCCTTTGTTCTCTTGCTTGTGTTCTTATCTCTCTCTCCTACCACGTGACTTCCGGTACATCTCATACATATTCATTATCATGACAGTTGTATCTTAAGGAAGTGATCTCTATCCTCAAAGACCCCACCACCCAGGCCATACCCTCTTCACTCTGCTGCCATCAGAAAAAAAGTACAGGAGCCTGAAAACGAGCACTCAGCGACACAAGGACAGCTTCTTTCCCTCCATCAGATTTCTGAATGGACAATTAACCACAGACACTACCTCGCGTTATTTTGGAATGTAGCAATGTAAAAAAGCACAGAATTATTTACACTTCTCCAGATGCAATTTGCCCAACTTGCCCATGCAATGAAGCTAGTCCCATATGCCTGTATTCAGTCCATAATCCCACTAAATCTTTCTTATCAATGTTACTGTCTAACTGACTTTTGTAAGTTAAAATTGTGTTTGCTTCAATGACTTCCTCTGGTAGCTCATTGCATATACCCACCATCTTCTGTATGAATAAGGTGCCTCTCAGGCACCTCTTTAATCTTTGCCCTCTCATTTTAGATTTCTCTACCCTGTGAAAATGTCTTTATTTACCTTATCTATACCCCTCCTGATTTTGTAAATCTCAATATATCCCTTCTCAGCCTCCTATTCTCCATGGAGAGAAATCCCAGCCTCCTTATAATTAAAGCCTTCCAGTCACTGCCACGTTCTTTTCTGTATCCTTTCCATCTTGAAAAATGCCTTTTGTTTGGCTGAGTGACTGCATGTGTATGTAATACTCAGTGTGTAGTCTCACCAACATCTCTAGTTGGAGTATGATGCCTCTGCTCCTGTTCTTTAGTCCTTACTGATGAAAGCAAGCATTCCAAGCTCTTTGCCATTCTCTTGATCTGCTTCACGACTTTCATGGGACTGTCCCTTTACTTTCAAGTAGGTTTGTTCAATAACACTCATCAGGGCATAAATACTCGCAAGTACAAGTGCAGCCCTAGTTTAATTTATCAAAGTGCAACACCTAAATTTTGAATTCAATTCCATCTGCAATTCCTTTGTTCACCTTCCAACCATCTCGTTCCTGTTGTAATATTGGATATACATTTTTGCCATTCACTACATCATTAATTTTTGTGTCATCTTTAAACATACTCATCATGCCAACTACATTGCTGTTCAGGTTCTTCATGTAGATAAGGGGCGAGCATTGATTCCTGTGGAGAACATCTATCCTCTATCTTGGTGACCTCATCAAAAGTCAACTCAATTAAGTGGGTGGGCACATTTTCCCATTTACAAAGTCATACTGATACTCCCTAACATGCCCTTGCCTTTCCAAATGCATGTTTCTCAGTATTCCTTTTACTACTTGCCCTTGAATGCTCTTAAGATAGCCAGCCTGTTGTTCCCTTGCATACCTGGGCAGCATTTTTTTTTTTAAAGTAAAGGCTCAACATTAGTCGTCCTCCCGTCTTCCACAGTCTCAAGTGCTTAACCGTAATCCAACTATCTCTCAAGGTCTCCTGCAATTTATTCACAAACTTTACATAACATGATTGAGGGAAGGACGTATTTACCTTGTCTGGCCTATGTGACTTTTTAACTATGTTGTGATCTCTCATATACTGCCTATGGTGTGGCTAAATGCACTCTCTACCAAATATTCCTGTTGTGATGGGATTGCATCAGGTATGGTGGGTTCATGGAGGGACGATCAGATACAAGTTTCTCAACGAAGGATAATTTTATTGTACTCAGAAGGGAATTGAAAAGGGGAAAGCACAAAAAAGAGGGAGGAGTCACGTGATGGAGTAGTGGCCGGACGGTGAACTCCAGCCCTCTCCAGAAAAGTCGGGAAAAACAAGAGAAAATACAAAGGCACAGAAATACAAGTTAAAGAAAAGTGAGTATAAAGGTGGAAAGAAGATGGAGACAAAAGAAGAAAAATCAAAATCAACGGTAAGAAGAGAGGAAGAGAAGACAACGGAGGAAAAAGGTGAAGGCCTTACCTGTCCGAAGAGGCCCGCTGTGGAGAGAGGAGCCCACTACCTCAGGTCGGTAGAAAAAGAACTACAACAATGGCTCACAGAGCCGAGTAAAAGTGCGCAACCGCGCATGAAAAAAAACACACCGACGGGAGGGGGGACCAGCTGGGGAGTCGATCTCCACAGCCAGCAACGACAGCTGCAGAACACCTGCAGCAAGAAGAGACCACAGAAGACAATGGAAACAAGAAAGAAGAGAAGGAAAGGGCAACAAAGAAACAACAGATGGCCAACCCAGAGGAAGAAGAAGAGGAAGAATACAGTGAAATAAATAAAGGGAAAGGCAAGGTAAAGGATATACTTGCTCTTGTTAGAGGATTCATGGAGTCATTTAAAGAATGGCAAACACAGGAATTCAATGATTTAAGAAGAAGAATAAACAACACAGAAGAGAAAGTGAATTAAATAGATATGACCTTAACAGAAATGGGGAAAAAAATGGACAAGATGGAAGAACGGGCAGTAGCAGCAGAAAACAAAAATAGACTGAGGGAGGAAGACGGGTAATGAGAGTTAAAATGATCACGATTGATATGTATGTGGGTAAAGACAAAAATAGACTGAGGGATGAAGACGGGTAATGAGGGTAAAAATGATCACGATTGATATGTATGCGGGTAAAGAGGTATAAGAGGGAATAGAGACAATGTGCATACGTGAATGTATCTGTACTTAGAGGAAAATATAGATAGTATAGACAAGAATTAATAAGGGAAGGTAATGGAATAGAGAGAATAAGGAGGGAATTAAAAGAGTGACCTTTGTGACATATGAAAAGTGAAATCTTTTCTGGGGGGGGCGGGGTGAGGGGAAATAGCGGTCACTGCAAAATCAGTTGACGCTTGCGAGTGGATTCGCAAATCCAAATGGAGAGGGGAGATGTGGTTGTCCGACAAGGGATAAAGGACAACTCAGGAGGGGAAGGGGAGATTGGGGATAAATAAGATAGAAATAGGAGAATAAGGAAAATGTTGGATGTTGTAGGAATGTTGTCTTATAAAGAGTTGAAAATAAGAAAACAGAAATGGAAAAGGAGGAAAGGTAATGATGGAAAAACGGAAAGAGAAGATAAACAAAATATAAAAGGGCTACGCTGAACTATATGACTTTAAATATTAATGGAATACATAACCAAATTAAAAGGAAGAAACTACTAAATTTAAATGAATAAATGTATTCCATTAGAAAAAATAACATATAGGTTAAGAAATAATATTGAAATATTCAAACAAGTATAGGAGCCTTACATTAAATACAATAGCGAAAACCTACACCGGGGACAAACATTACCTAAGTTGATGGAAGGAGAAGGAAAGAAAAGAATGGACTCAGTAGAATTTCTGGTGTATTTTTGTTGAATGACAACATTGTCTGACTGGCTTAATGCAACCTAGATTGTATACCTAAAATGGATGAGGGGGGGGGGGTGGCTTGGGAGGAGGGGGGGGGGGGGGGAGAAAAAGTCACTGTATATGTGTGAAAAAGAAATAGTGTATATCATGGCTAATGTGATTTTATGGTGTGAAAAATAAAAAAATTAAAAAAAAAGAAAAGGGGAAAGCACCAAATGATACTCAAACTACTAATATGACTAGATAGGCATTCACATTGGACCCGGTGGACTCTGATACCAGTGGTCGCCTATTCTCTGCATTATAATGGTGTAAGCAGGCACATCGGGTGTGATGATCCCCGACACCATTTCTCGCTTGCTCTCTTTCATCAACAGCTGTGACCTAGCATGGAGCAGAGTTCATAGTTAGGACCAAAAGGCAGAAGAGAGCAAACAGTACCACGTGTTAGACTTTCTGGTATTATGAGCTGGGTGTCTGGGCAATGATGTCGCTGAGTTTATTCAAAAGAGCCAACTGTAAGGTGGGTACTAATGGAGGGCAGAATCCAACCTAGATTGGCGGGTGATGTGACTTCCGACTAGATTCCAGACAGGGAGGTCATGTGATCCTCTGCAATTCAAATAACCTGTATAAAATTCCACTGCTCAAAAGTCTCATCACTCACCAATGACCATCAAACATAATTCCTAAAGACCATCTAAACAGTCTTAACAAAATGTAATGACTATTAAAAGAGGCCGAAGGATGATAGTCTCATTGGCAGTTTGATGCTCTGTGGTGAGGAGTGCCAGATGGCACACCAGGAGCTGGTGTTCAAACAGGGTGTAGCTCGGGGAGGATTCTTGTCCTGAAGTTGAATGGAAATCTGTGACCATTTACCTTTGCCAGAGACTCCACTTTGGCCTTGATGTTTGTGGTGGAGACCTGGTAGGCTCATGCCTGGCAGGAGACAAGCAGCAATGCCTGTTTAGTCACGTCAAATGCCAGCTGCTGCTCAGGACCCCAGTGAAATGTGGTATTCTTCCTAGAGATGTCATAGAGTGAGCGCAGCAGCATGGTACGTGCTTTTGCCAGAAGCCTAAAAGGCCAATAAAACTCTGGATTTCCACCTTTTTGTTGGGCACTGCTGTATTTAATATTTTAAGTTGTCTTTGGGATGTCCCTCTGCCTTGAGTGCTACAGGATTCCCAGGAAGAGGACCATCTGGCTGAGACCCTGTATTTTTTTCTGGGTTGACCACCCAGCCACAGGCATGGTGTCACGAGGTCAAAGAATATAGTACTTGTGTCACAGCCTCCTCCGTGGGACTCTGAGTAGTTTGTCATCAATATAGTGGCTTACTTCCAAATATTGAGGAGATGATGTAATACTGGAGAAGTTCTATGTTGTACCAATTTTTCGTCCCATTTATATAACATGTGTTCAGGTATCTTTTCCCCTATTTTATCTAATTCTAATCTCGTCAAGTCTGGTTTTTCCCTTGTTTGATAAAAATCTGATAGGTATCTTAATTGTGCGGCTCTATAATAATTTTTGAAGTTTGGCAATTGTAAGCCTCCTTGTTTATACCATTCTGTTAATTTATCTAGTGCTATCCTCGGTTTCCCCCCTCTCCATAAAAATTTCCTTATTATTTTCTTTAACTCTTTGAAGAATTTTTCTGTCAGTTGTATTGGCAATGCCTGAAATAAGTATAGTATCCTTGGAAAAATGTTCATTTTAATACAGTTTATCCTTCCTATCAGTGTTAGTGGTAGATCTTTCCAATGCTCTAAATCGTCCTGTAATTTTTTCATTAGTGGATTGTAATTGAGTTTATATAATTGGCCTAGATTTTTGTTTATTTGTACACCTAGGTATCTTATTGCCTGCATTTGCCATCTGAATGGAGATTCCTTCTTAAATTTTGAGAAATCCGCATTATTCATAGGCATTGCTTCACTTTTATTTACGTTTATCTTGTAACCCGACACTTCTCCATATTCCTTCAATTTCTTATATAATTCTTTTATTGATAGTTCTGGTTCTGTTAAGTACACTATAACATCATCCGCAAATAGACTATACATTACACCGCAAAAGTTAAATAAATGGGACCCAACAGTATCTGATAGATGTTTTCGATGTAAAAAAGAAATGGGAACAACAATTCATGCAATCTGGACATGTGAGAGAGTAGAAAAATTTTGGGATGATCTCAATCAGATATTAAATAAAATAACAGAAAACAATATACCAAAGAATCCAGAGATCTTTCTCCTAAGTAACATAACAAACAAAGAATTTGGAATTGATTTGGAGGATGCACAAAAAAGATTTGTTAAGATAGCCCTAGCCGTAGCAAAAAAATGTATTATGTCAACCTGGAAATTGGAAGATAATTTGAAAATACAACTATGGTATATAGAAATGAATAAATGTATTCCATTAGAAAAAATAACATATATTTTAAGAAATAATATTGAAATATTCGAACAAGTATGGGAGCCTTACATTAAATACAATAGTGAAAACCTACCGGGGACAAACATTACCTAAGTTGATGGAAGGAGAAAGAAAGAAAAGAATGGGCTCAGTAGAATTTCTGGAGTATTTTTGTTGAATGGCAACATTGTCTGACTGGCTTAATGTAACCTAGACTGTATACCTAAAATGGATGAGGGGGGGGGTGGGGGGGTGGGGTGGTGGCTTGGGAGGAGGGGGGGGGAAGAAAAAGTCACTGTATATGTGTGAAAAAGAAAAAGTGTATATCATGGCTAATGTGATTTATGGTGTGAAAAATGAAAAATTAAAAAAAAATATATATATATAGTGGCTTACATTGACATGGGGGGGTGGGAGCAATATTTTTTTGTCACAGGCTGCAGGGGCCACCTCAGGTGGGGGAGGAGCAGAATGGTGCATAGTCTGGGGCACAGTGTGTGGGATGATTGGTGGAGCGCTCTTCCCCTACACAGTACGAACATGGCAGAGGTGGAGATGTTATGAATGTGGGCACTCTCTACACCTGTGTGTATTTGAGTGAAATAAAGTTCCCTGTGAGTTGATAGAAATGTGATTTAACTATGCTTGGTCTCGATGCGGCGAACCTTTGTGGATGCCCCTGGGTGGGTGCTTCCCCATCTCTGTATTTTAGCCCCTCAGAAGGGTAGTGGCTTCTCAGATGTTTTTGCTGGTTGCTGGTCCCATCAAGGTTATTGCCACACCCTGAGGTTGGGGCAGGTGAAGATTACCTAATGTCCTGGCAAGGCAATGGTTACGCTAGTGTTTTCAGGGAAGTTTTACCTGGGATTCCTTCTGAAGAGGCTGCTATTATCCCTTGTCTTTCTATTTACATTTTGATTGACTGAATTACTGTTTCAGTACAAAGAGTGCCCTTTGGCAGCCTCTTGAGCTGGATTCTCCAAAGCATTGAATGGTAAAAAGATTTTAAAATAGTAATACGGGGGGATGACATGACATGAGGTACAGACAGGAAGTGGAAATCTCACTCTCCTGGGAACTAGATTTAAAAAAAAAAGTAAAATTGGCAAAGACTGAAAACAGAGTATTGGAAACTGTTTAAGAACAAACAGAAAGCATTTTGTCTGTCATGTGGTGGGGGTGGGGGGGGGGGGGGGTGGATGGGAAAGGTGGGGAGAATATTGCTGGCCTGTCAGGAACACACCAAGAAAAGTGACAATGACAAGTAAGGCCTACCACAAAGATGGATCTGGGTGCTGTGATATGAGCTCCCAGCTGAACAATGAGGACTCCTAAGGCTGCTACTAAACGACCTACAGCTGGTCCATGTGGATGAAGAAGCCGTGCATGTGCAGATCAAAAGAATAGGAAGAAGTTGGTGGAGAAGCCTTTTCGAAAAGCTACCAACAGAAGGAGAACATGAGACTGAACATCGGGCCAGCGATGAAGAGGAGATTCAAGAGGAAGAAGAAATGATACAATTGGTGGCTATTAAAGTAGGTAGCAAATTTAAAACACAAGTAAGACTGCAGTGGTCACGTTCTGAAGCTTTCATGTTAATGAATGAAGCAAGTAAGATGGATATTTTTTAAAAGATAGAAAAATGAAGAAATATTATGAAATAGTGAACAGAATGTAAGAAAGATTTGAAGATGTGGAGGAAAGAGTGAAAAATGTGGAATTTGGTATGGAAATAGCTCAGTACAGAATGGATAAAATGAAGAACTCAACAGATGCATGGTGCTGTAAATAAACAATTGTGTGAGAAAGTGAAGAAACAATAACAAAATTGGTCTCAAAAAAGGGGACAACAACCTTTTTTCAGCATTGGATTTCAGAAGTGCTTGGACAAAATTAATTTTAAGTTGTTATTGAGAGAGACAGACCATTGCCAGATCAAAAACCACAATCTATATTAATAAAATTTCTTCGCTATCAGGTCGAAGAAGAAAAAATTAGAATTGGCAGCAAAACAAGCTAAAGAGAAAGAGTTCAATGGAATATGATGGAAATAAGATTTTCATTTATCCTGAAACAAGTTTTGAACTGTTAAAGAAAAGAATTTAATCCACTAAAAAAACACCCTGTGGAATGTTATAAATTTTTCCAAAGTCAAATAAGGTTTTTTAAAGATTGTTCATATGCAGAATATGCTGACATTTTACTGGTATTTTGAGGTATATTATGTTACTATGTCTTTAAAAGAGATTGTGGGGGTTTAATGTTGGGTCACCACAAAAGACATCTCCTTTAAAATGCAAGAGCTTTGCATAAGTAGAGACTTTATGTCCAGTGATTTGACAGAAACTTTGAAGAATGCCTATGGAGACATTGCAAGTAGGTGTTAATTGGACTGATGTTGTGGAGTAAATGGTCTGTTGTCTTTAAAGCAACAGATGCCCAGGCAGAAACTGATTCCAGTGCCAGCAATCTGTCTGGTTGCAGTGTGCTGTTCTCAGAGGGGTCATGTGGTTTTGCAGAGTGTGTTCTGTAGTGGCTTTTGGAGGATGTAACATGGGAAACTGGCAGGCTTGTTAAAACCCCATTTTGAAGACTGATTCTGAGTTCAGCCTGTTGAAAACCCTTGTAGTCCTAGAGCTAGAGTTTGAGCGGGCTAGAGTTTTTCTCTTGAAATAAGGGAAACAAGAGGAACTCTGTGGTGACCTTGAAGAAGTTATCATTTAGAAAACACATGATGGAGCAAATTTTTTTGGAAAGACACTGAAATGACTGATAGGAGGAAATTAGTTTGTGTGTATCCAACAAGCAACAAATCTCTCTCTGAAATCAACAAGAACCTTCGTGAGTGGTAACCATTTACCTTTAAGCACCAGTGCCTGGTGAAAACTCAAATGTTAAATTTTGTGCACAGTATCAGAAATGCTTAATGCCAGTGAACCTGGAGAAGTGAAAAGTGAATGATTGAACTATAAATCAAAGAACTTTCCTGAACATATACGCATTACATAAACGTGCGCTTAGCATTGGAAGGGGGGGGGGGTTAAGTTAATAGTAATAAGTTAAAGTTTGATCCTGTTTTTATGTTTAAAGAAAATTTAAAAACTACTTTTGTTTAAGTAACCATTTGTCTTGGTGAATTTCTATTGCTGCTGGGTTTTGGGATCCTCTGGACTCATAACATTGGCTGTTCATCAGGAGGATAACCAGGGAGGCAGTGCAACAAGCAGGAATATAAGCATTTCTTGATTAATAAGAGTAACTTCTATTTACTTGATTTCCATTAGTGAAAAATGGATTTAGAATAATGTTTAACATCCGGGGGTGGGGCGGGGGGATTTGAAGTTGATATGGACTGACTTCTTTTGAATTATGTGTGTATCTGTGGCTTGAGGGGAGCAATGTTATGTATTAATTAAACAACATTAATGGGAGGGTTTTTTGTTGTTCTATTATTGAACTTTCTATTTATGTAATGATGAAATCTGACTTTTTTCTTTCTTGCCTGTATTGGTAAGATGGACGTGTTTTAGTATAATATATAAAGGTTTGAAATACAAAGGAGTTGTGAGGAGAGAGGTAAAGGGGAAGTATTGTATGAAATTAAAAAAAAATATATATACATGAGTAAAATATTAAATATTAAGTTTTAATATTAATGGACAACAAGCCTGGTGGAAAAAAGGGTATTGACACATACTAAGAAAATAAAAGTAGATATAGCTTTCTTGCAGGAAACTCATTAAATTGAAAAGTTTAAAAAGAGATTCGGTAGGGTATGTGGCAGTGTCTTCATTTAATTCAAAAGCAAGAGGAGTAGAAACTTTAATAAACAAGATTCTACCAGTTAAAATACAGAATGTAATGATTAACCCTGCAGTGAGATATGGTACATTGTCAACATTATTTGGAACACTGGACACTTATGAATATTTATGTACCCAATGTAGATGATAAAAAATTTATTTAAGAAACATTTCTTAACTTGGCAAATGGACATGTTAATAGGTGGGGATTTAAATTTTTTAGTAGATCAACTAGAGCAATAAAAAGAAAAAAAAGTAGCCAAGGCCACATAGCTGTCAATGAATTATTTAAATTTTAATAGATGCAAAAAGAAGAATACATCCAAGAGGAAGAGACTATTCATTTTATTCAAATTGGTATGACCCTTGTTCCAGATTTTTAATATCTGCTCAACTTCAGGGTAGAATTAAACAAGCAGACTATAAGGCAAGAATATTATCTGATCATTCTCCTTTATTGTTAACAATAACAATTTTGGACAAAGAAGAATCAGTTTACAGATAGAGATTTAATTCTGTTATTAAAAATGATTTTTGTGATTTTTATTAGACAAGTAATTTTTTTTAGACCAATTCTAATTCAGTTAATGTATTATGGGATGCGATGAAAGTGTACTTGAGGTAAAATAAAAATTAAGAAGGATTATATGAAAGGTAGAACAATTGGAGACAGAGATAACAAATTTAGAAAAAGATTTGCAAAGACAAACTAATGAGGAGAAATGAAGATGACTAATAAGAAACTTCAATATAATCTCTCTTTCTTCTCTTTGGCTTGGCTTCGCGGACGAAGATTTATGGAGGGGGTAAAAAGTCCACGTCAGCTGCAGGCTCGTTTGTGGCTGACCAGTCCGATGCGGGACAGGCAGACACGATTGCAGCGGTTTGCAAGGGAAAATTGGTTGGTTGGGGTTGGGTGTTGGGTTTTTCCTACTTTGCCTTTTGTCAGTGAGGTGGGCTCTGCGGTCTTCTTCAAAGGAGGCTGCTGCCCGCCAAACTGTGAGGCGCCAAGATGCACGGTTTGAGGCGTTATCAGCCCACTGGCGGTGGTCAATGTGGCAGGCACCAAGAGATTTCTTTAGGCAGTCCTTGTACCTTTTCTTTGGTGCACCTCTGTCACGGTGGCCAGTGGAGAGCTCGCCATATAATACGATCTTGGGAAGGCGATGGTCCTCCATTCTGGAGACGTGACCCATCCAGCGCAGCTGGATCTTCAGCAGCGTGGACTCGATGCTGTCGACCTCTGCCATCTCGAGTACCTCGACGTTAGGGGTGTGAGCGCTCCAATGGATGTTGAGGATGGAGCGGAGACAACGCTGGTGGAAGCGTTCTAGGAGCCGTAGGTGGTGCCGGTAGAGGACCCATGATTCGGAGCCGAACAGGAGCGTGGGTATGACAACGGCTCTGTATACGCTTATCTTTGTGAGGTTTTTCAGTTGGTTGTTTTTCCAGACTCTTTTGTGTAGTCTTCCAAAGGCGCTATTTGCCTTGGCGAGTCTGTTGTCTATCTCATTGTCGATCCTTGCATCTGATGAAATGGTGCAGCCGAGATAGGTAAACTGGTTGACCGTTTTGAGTTTTGTGTGCCCGATGGAGATGTGGGGGGGCTGGTAGTCATGGTGGGGAGCTGGCTGATGGAGGACCTCAGTTTTCTTCAGGCTGACTTCCAGGCCAAACATTTTGGCAGTTTCCGCAAAGCAGGACGTCAAGCGCTGAAGAGCTGGCTGTGAATGGGCAACTAAAGCGGCATCGTCTGCAAAGAGTAGTTCACGGACAAGTTTCTCTTGTGTCTTGGTGTGAGCTTGCAGGCGCCTCAGATTGAAGAGACTGCCATCCGTGCGGTACCGGATGTAAACAGCGTCTTCATTGTTGGGGTCTTTCATGGCTTGGTTCAGCATCATGCTGAAGAAGATTGAAAAGAGGGTTGGTGCGAGAACACAGCCTTGCTTCACGCCATTGTTAATGGAGAAGGGTTCAGAGAGCTCATTGCTGTATCTGACCCGACCTTGTTGGTTTTCGTGCAGTTGGATAATCATGTTGAGGAACTTTGGGGGACATCCGATGCGCTCTAGTATTTGCCAAAGCCCTTTCCTGCTCACGGTGTCGAAGGCTTTGGTGAGGTCAACAAAGGTGATGTAGAGTCCTTTGTTTTGTTCTCTGCACTTTTCTTGGAGCTGTCTGAGGGCAAAGACCATGTCAGTGGTTCCTCTGTTTGCGCGAAAGCCGCACTGTGATTCTGGGAGAATATTCTCAGCGACACTAGGTATTATTCTATTTAGTAGAATCCTAGCGAAGATTTTGCCTGCAAAAAAATCTTCTTCAATATAATACTTTATAAACAAACAGAACAGAGAAAGTGATAGAGAACTAAACAGATATTACGAATTAGGTTGGAGAACACATAAGGTTCTTCCATGTCAGTTAAAATTGAATAAATATCAAGAACAATTCAGGTAAAACTGATCTTAATTTAATTACTTATAAACTCAAAAAAATTGAAAATTTCAAACTATTTTATATAGTTATATCAATCAGGATCTCAAAATTATGATGATATAACAGATATTTTTTGTCATGGATAAATTTACCAATATTAAATTTGTAAGATCAAAGAGAACTGGCTGCTCCCTTCACCCCATTAGAGGTGAGGGAAGCATTGAGATGATTTAAAAATTCTCCTGGAGAAGATGGTTTCCCGTCTAAATTTTATAAAGAATTTAAAGATTTATTAATCTCTTCCCCACCCCACCCCCATCCCCGGTGGTATTAGGACAGGTGGCAGAAATGCATATTTTACTGAAATCTTTTAACACAACAATAACTAATATCAAAAAAGATAAACCCTTTAAAGCCATCATCATCATAGACCTATTTCATTATTAAATGCACATTATAAAATAGTAGCAAAGATATTAGTGAATAGGTTGGCAAAACTTTTACTGAGGTTGATAAATATGGATCAGACTGGATTTTTTTTAAAGGAATCCAGCAGATAATGTGACTAGATTATTAAGCATAATACATCTAGCACAAAAAAGTGAGACTTAAGTGTACAGTGACTTTAGACATGGAAAAAGCACTTGATAGATTAGAATGGAATTTTTGTTTAAAGTGCTTGAAAAATTTGGGCTGGGCAAATGTTTGCAAATCAGATTAAAGCTTTATATAATGGACCCAAAGCTAAACTCCTAACAAACAGGAACATATCTGCATCTTTTCATTTAACTAGATCTAGTAGGCAAGGGTATCCATTACCTCCTGCTCTTTATTTTAGCAAATGAACCACTTGCAGAATTGATTCGATCTGACCCTGATATTAAGGTTTTAAAATTAATTGAGAGGAACATAAGATAATTTTATTTGCAGATGATGTATTAATTTACTTGACAGAAGCAGAAGGCTCATTATGTAAACTATATTTAAGATTAAAAGAATATGGGATAGTATCTGGTTATAAAGTAAATTGGGATAAAAGTGAAATTAGGCTCTTATTAGAGGTGACTGTACTTAGTGTCAGAGATACCCAATTTAAATGGCCAATAAATGGAATAAAATATTCAAGAATATGGGTAGATAATTAAACAATTTATGTAAATTAAATTTACTTAAGAAAATTGATGAAGATTTGAAAAAATGGATTGAATTGCCAATAATATTGGGAAGAGTTAATTGTATTAACATGAATATATTTCCTCGAGCACCATACCTTTTTCAAACATTGCCTATATCCTTATCACAGACATTTTTTCAGGAATTAAGTATGTTGTAGCAGCCCGCTACCCAATAGGCATCCTGGCACACAATATGGCGGTCAAGTGCAGCGATCCCGCAAGGACCATACCAACTAAATAGCCTTACTCCCCGGGCTGCAGGTCGCATGGCAGGAAACAACAAGCACTTGTGGGAATGCCAACCAATTGGTGGTTGGCAAACCCATGACATCATTTTAACCAGAAGCAGTAGACCTATACAAGACAGAGCAAACCACTTAATAAACCAGTATTCACTGTACTTAGTGTGTAGGTGTCTTGCTTTTGCGCCCTGCCGTAGCACATGCTACAATGTAAGGAAATATATTTGCAAAGGCAAGATATAAAGTGTCTCTAGAAAAATTAACATTGAAATATGAATGAGGAGGTCTACAACTTCCAAATTTTAAACATTTTTGAGGCAGCACAAATGAGATTTCCCTTTTCTTGAAGAGGGAGAGAACCCAGCATGGATTAAGGTAGAGATGGAAAAGGTAGGAGGGAAGACACTGGAAGATTTTATGTATAAATGGGAACTGAGATTAGTAT
This sequence comes from Narcine bancroftii, assembly GCF_036971445.1. Taxonomy (NCBI): domain Eukaryota; kingdom Metazoa; phylum Chordata; class Chondrichthyes; order Torpediniformes; family Narcinidae; genus Narcine; species Narcine bancroftii. The sequence continues at coordinate 290,398,483 of NC_091470.1, read as the reverse complement.
TATTGATCTACTGAAATGGCAATGAGGAACCCTGGTTTAGCTAAAATATCTTTGAATCCAAATAGACATCCCATTTACAATGAATAATCAACTTCTGATAATTTGGTTTTAAGGGAATTAGAAATGTATAAGATTGTTATGAAGGAGGAAATTTAAGGTCATTTGAACAATTAAAAATAAATAAAAGATACAAAATAATACAAAATTTTGTTACTATCAAATAAAAGCATATTTACAAGATGAATTGGGTCCAACAATGTTATTACTTAAAAGCAGTGAAATAGAAGTCTTGATTTGTTATAGATCTATTAAGAAATTTATATCCACCATATATATTATTGCAAAAGGGAACTCAAAAACAGGAAATTCATAAATCTAGACAGATGGGAGAAAAATTGGTCTGAATTGTCTATATTGTATGACAAATACAATAAATGTTTGATTACAGCTTGGTTTAATATATTTTTTTACATCAACTATATCTCACCCCACAAAAATTAAATAGATTGAAGTCAGATATATCAGATCAATGTTTTAGATATAGCCAAAAGGTTGATACTTTTTTACATTCTACATGGTCACGTTCAAAATTGAGACCATTCTGGATAGAATTAGGAACTTTTTTAGAGCAAGTCACAGGAGTTAAATTTTCCACAAGATCCAGATTTGTTTTTTTACTGGAATATTTCAGGGATGAGACCAAAATTGAAAATGAATTTATATCAAAAAGTATTTGTAAAAATTGCATTAGCAGGTGCAAGAAAATGTATAGCAGTGACATGGAAATCAGATTCTTTGGAAAGATGGCACATGGAAATTCATAGCTGTGTACCTCTTGAGAAGATAATAAGAAATAAATAGGATATTTAAAAAAAAAAAAAATTGGTGCCCGTGTTTACCTATTGTAGGTACAAATGGCTTTCTATAAACCTGTGAAACCTTGTTAACTCCTTGGAATAAATAAAATTGAATAAGGTTAGAATCGAGTGGAAAAACAACCATCATTACTATTTTTTTCTCTTTATTAATTGTACTCGTTTTCATTTTTCTATTTCTATTCGGGTTATTATTTGGGGGTGAATGGTGGTATTTTACTTTTTGGGGTTTAGAAAAACTATCATGTATAATGGATTGACATGTATTTTGTATTTTGACATGAATACATGTATGGAAAATGTAAAATAAAATTTAAAAAAAACAGTAATACCATTGGAATATTGTCACTAGGGAGTTTTCACATGATTTACACTAGGCAGTAAATCTCCATTCTTTCAAGGCCACTGATTAAGACTCCTGAAATTTCAGATGTTACACCCTTGAGGAATCCTCATCAGAAGAATTGTATAGTTTTTTTAAATTTTTTTAATATAATAGCCACCATTGTTATCATTGTACAATAATTGATGTGGAATTGTTGCAAATGTTCTGCAAATTATGCAAATGCATGTAATGAGAGAGCCAGAAATTTTACAAAATGTATTTTCTGGTCATTTCTGTACAAAGTGCATAGTTGGCCTTGCATCATATTTGTAGAGTGAATGGGGTGAGGGGAGTGGGGTGGTTTGAGAGTTGTGTCATTGGACTGTGGCTGAAAATGGAATGGGCTGACAGGATCATGGACAAGAGAAAATGAAAGATTCAGAGAGAAAATTGTAGTCAGGAGGCAGAAATATATCATTGTCTGTGTATCATTGAGGAGATGATGGATCAGGAAGTCATTGGGTGAATGGAATCTGATCCAATATGAGGAGTGCAGAGTTTGTACACTATAAAATAATCTTGTGTATGATGTAAATCTATAAACCAGTTTAGCTGACTACAGACATTCCATGCAAAAGGTGTAATTAGGCACTGAGCATTCAAATGATATTCAGACTTCTAGGATGGATCATCACTGATGTCGAGAGGAAAATTTTAACTTGTCAAAGATCTATGTATTCTGGAAGAATCTTTACTTGGAGACATCCTGGCAAAAATTTAGCAATATGTCCAACCCTCCAGTAAAACCCATACTAAAATGATGACAATTAAGGCTTGTGTGTAAGGAATACTAAATTACATGTTATGGAAGTACAGTGTAGACCTGCAAAATACCTGATCAGGTGCCTGATTACAATTCTGATACACAAGGAGAATTTTGAATTTTATTGCAACATTAGTGTTGCTGGTTCCAGTGTAAAATAATTGTAGGGATTGTTCCGGTTTTCTGAGTGAAATACAACATTTATTAAAGTAATTATGCCAAAGCTTTTAAAACTCATAAGAGTATCAAATCTGAAATGTGCCACATTCCATTGTAAAATCTTGAACCCAGTATCAGAACCATGATGTTGGGTAATGCAAATAAAAATGAATGAATTAATGTTCTGTGGAATCTGAGGGTGGTAATGGGTTACAACTTGAGGCAGGGAGGAAGGTAAATCAGTACTTGCATTGTTGAAGCTATTTCAGATTTGAATTGGGGAAAATATCCCTCATCAATAAATCAGAATAAAATTAAATACAATAAATACTGCTGTTCGATATGACTATTTTCACCTCAAATTTAAAAAGAATTAAATTTCATAGAAAATGCTGCAGGACATCATTGTTGCAGTGTCTTTTTTTCCATGAAAGACTTGAATTAACAGATGGATTTTGAAGGATGATCTTTTTATAATTGTTCACAAAGAATGAAAGACTGCATGTTTCTGGATGAAGCTGGAGGCTGAGTGTAGTTTCTATTTTAGTTGACATTTTCACATCTTCAGGATGTCCTTCCTGTGCAATGGACAGGAGACCCTTCAGGCAGGCAAGTAGATTATCCATCTGAAACTGTTGTGACACCTTTTGTTTGTGCAAATTCAAGTTTTCTGCTGGTTCAAGCCTTGGAAAATTCAGATACACGTAGGCCTTATTTGGGCTGTGCACACTTAGCCTTCTAGGCATTGATGCATATGTCGTACTACTCAGATTAATTTATAAGGTGTTAAGAGTGGCAATGAATAGTTTCATAAAGCAGAGTTTGTAATATTACTAGAACAAAAAAATGTTTTGCAGATGTGATCAGTCAGCAGATGGCAGCCAACATCTTAAAATTCATTCTGCTGGCAAGCTGCATCATTTGGTCCTAGTAACACAAATCGATGGGCAGATTGAATCTGGCTCAAATGCAATGTTCCCTCTAATTTTTAGCCATCAGTGCGCACAAAAATCTTGTGTTGTGCAAATTTTTTTTTCCCTGACAAAAATATGTGCATGTTGAATGCTTGTGCAAATGTAAATTTGAGATTGTTACAAGATGATTTTGGCACATCCTATCTCTCATAGCTAACAAACTGTATTGCATGTTTTAATATAATACAAGTACAATAGCTAAGAGATGATTTTCAGTATGTATAATTATTAATGAACACATTTATTTTAGGTAACGAACCTTATGTGTTCACTAATTTCCTTTGTGCGCTCGTTGCAAAACACCTGTCTGTGTGCAAGTGCGCGCAGCTTGGAGGGAACAGCCAGACATCATGGCACAAACTGAAGAAAAAGCTAGTTTCTTTCTAGATCTTGTCTCTTCTGGATAGAGAATTAATTACTTTGTCTTGCATCAATTCTGTGGTGCAGTGGGGAAAAAATGTTCCAAAACTGACTTCTGGTAGTTGAGGTAGATGAATTAGCTGTGGAAATTGAGATAAACAAATATGATTTGATTGGGTTTACAGAAACATGGCTGCAGGGTGGGCAAGCTGAGAACTTAACATTCCGGGGTATATGATATTTAGGAGGGATCGGCAAGAAAGAAAAGGGGGTGGGGTAGTATTGATGATGAGAGAAGGGACTGACACGATTGACAGAAAGGATATCAACTTGGAAGATGCGGAATCTATATGGGTAGAACTGAGGAATAGCAAGGGGCGGAAAACGTTAGTGGGGGTGGTATATAGGCCTCCAAATAGTAGTGTAGAGGTGAGGGAAGGCATTAAAAGAGAAATTAGAAAAGCGTGCAATAAGGGAACAGCTGTCATCATGGGAGACTTTAATTTGCATATAGATTGGACTAGCCAAATTAGTAAAAATACTGAGGAGGAGGAATTCCTTGAATGTTTACGGGACGGTTATCTAGACCAATATGTCGAGGATCCAACTCGGGAGCAGGTCATTTTAGATTGGGTATTATGCAATGATAAGGGGCTAATCAACAATCTTGTTGTACGAGGCCCTTTGGGTAGGAGCGATCACAATATGATCGAATTCTCACTCGACATGGAGAGTGATGAAATTAAAACCGAGACTAAGGTCCTGAATTTAAATAAAGGGAATTATGATGGTATGAGACGGGAGTTAAGTAATTTTGATTGGGTGGTATTTATGGGGGAGTTGACTGTGTGGATAGACAATGGAAAGCATTCACAGATCCAATGGAGAAATTGCAAAAATCGTTTATACCGGTTTGGCATAAAAATAAACCAAAAAAGGTGACTCCACCGTGGATAACAAGGGAAATTAGAGACAGCATTAGGTCCAAAGAGAGAGCATATCAATTGGCCAAAAAAAGTACCGCAACCGAAGACTGGGAGCAGTTCAAGATGCAGCAAAGGAGGACAAAGGGATTAATCAAGAGGGCAAAAATAAATTACGAAAGTAAGCTTGCGGCAAATATAAAAACCGACTGCAAAACTTTTATAAATATGTCAAGAGGAAAAGACTGGTAAAATCCAGAGTAGGTCCTTTGCAGTCGGAATGAGGGGAATATATAATGGGGAATAAGGAAATGGCAGACCAATTAAATTCTTACTTTAGTTCTGTTTTTACAAGAGAGGATACAAATAACCTCCCAAGGATGTTGGGAAACATAGAGACTAATGCAAGGGAGGAACTGGAAGAAATCAGTATCTCTAAGGACATGGACTTGGGGAAATTGATGGGATTGAAGGCAGATAAATTCCAAGGGCCTGATAATCTACATCCTAGGGTACTTAAGGAAGTGGCCATTCAGATAGCAGATGCTTTAAGAATTATTTTCCAGAACTCGATAGACTCAGGATCAGTACCCATGGATTGGAGGGTAGCTAATGTTACCCCACTATTTAAAAAGGGGGGTAGAGAAAAAGCGGGGAATTATAGGCCGGTGAGCCTTATATCAGTAGTGGGCAAAATGATGGAATCCATTATTAAGGATATGACTAGCAGAGAAGGGATCGGACAGAGTCAACATGGATTTAAAAAAGGTAAATTGTGCTTGACAAATCTATTGGAATTCTTTGAGATGGTGACAGGTAAAATAGATGGGGGAGAGCCAGTGGATGTGGTGTACCTGGACTTCCAAAAGGCCTTCGATAAGGTCCCGTATAAACGACTGGCTTACAAAATCAAGGCTCATGGGATTGGGGGAAAGTATTGATGTGGATTGAGAACTGGCTGGCAGGTAGAAGACAGAGTTGGGATAAATGGCTCGTTTTCTGAGTGGCAGGCGGTGACCAGTGGTGTGCCACAGGGATCTGTACTGGGACTCCAGCTGTTCACAATTTACATTAATGATCTGTATGAGGGGATTGGATGTAATTTCTCCAAATTTGCAGATGACACCAAGCTAGGAGGGGTTGTGTGCACGGAAGAGGGGGTCAGGAAGCTCCAGTGTGATTTGGATAAATTGAGGGACTGGGCAGATACATGGCAAATGCACTACAATGTGGATAAATGTGAGGTTATCCACTTTGGTAAAACAAACCAGAGGGCAGATTACTATTTGAATGGCAATAGATTAAGAGATGGGGAAGAGCAGAGAGACCTAGGAGTACTTGTACACCAGTCTCTGAAGGCGAGCATGCAGGTACAGCAGGCGGTTAAAAAGGCAAATGGTATGTTGGCCTTCATATCAAGAGGGTTTGAGTATAGGAACAAGGATACCTTACTGCAGCTGTACAGGGCCTTGGTGAGACCCCACCTAGAGTATTGTGTGCAGTTTTAGTCATCTTATCTTAGGAAGGATGTTCTTGCAATGGAGGGAATCCAGAGGCAATTCACCAGGCTGATATCTGGAATGGCAGGAATGACTTATGAGGAAAGATTGCGCAAATTGGGATTGTACTCGCTGGAGTTTAGAAGATTGAGAGGGGATCTCATAGAGACATATAAAATCCTGGCAGGACTGGACAGAATGAATGCAGATGGGATGTTTCCAATGATGGGAAAATCCAGAACCCGGGGCCATGGTTTGAGGATAATAGGCAAACCATTTAGGACCGAGATGAGGAGGAATTTCTTTACCCAGAGGGTGGTGAATCTGTGGAATTCATTGCCACAGAGGGCAGTAGAGGCAGGTTCATTAAATATATTTAAGAGGGAATTAGATCTATTTCTTCAGTATAAGGGTATTAAAGGTTACGGAGAGAAGGCGGGGAAGGGGTACTGAACTTTAAGATCAGCCATGATCTCGTTGAATGGCGGAGCAGGCTCGAAGGGTCGAATGACCTACTCCTGCTCCTATCTTCTATGTTTCTATGGTTCCTATCACCAGCAGGTACAAATAAATCTATTGAATATTTTCATTAAATGTACTCCACATCAAGTAAATTTAATGTAGCTATTCTCAAAATTAAGTGATCAACTATTTATGAATTACTAAACTCAAATTGACTAATATCACCATGTATTTGCAACCTTGGTGTCAGCAGATATTTGGAGCTTTCTCTAGCCTGGTGTGTAGATTAAGACCATCGACATCATTTCCCTGCAATCAATTACCAAACTCTGTTCATGTGAACTTCAGTGGCAGCAAACATCATCTTGCTCCTTCAATTAGTCCTGGGCAGCAATGTGAAGCCCACTCAGCTTGAGAAATGCTACCAAATCTGGCTCCACTAGAATTGTTGTTGATGGACTGCTCTTGGCAACGTCATCACTAAGCCTCCCTCAATATTACTGCAGCAAGATATCAGGTCATTAGTTTTAGCATTGTCCCCTAATAGGGAGAGGATATTCCATTGATAGTGTGAGGAGCTCTGGTGAAGGATTGAAGTAATTGCATGTGAGGCTATGGTCTCAAATGTACGATGGATGGATGGTTTGTTGACTTGATTACTCTTTGGGAAGACTGCCAAATTCTGTTGGAAGAAATAAAACTTTCAGCATGTTCCTCCTTCTAACACAAAAATATGAGCATGTTGTTCTGCTGAGTAGTTGCTATATTCTGTGAACAACCTAATTTTTCTCAACTGCATCTGTTTAAATAAATGAAGGCAATATTGTGAATTTAGCAAACTAATAAGAATTAATTCCAAAATGACCCCAGGAATTTTAAAAAAATTCAAGCAGTATCAAGCAATTGACATCTCATATCTGACTTGACATGTATTCTTTGTTCATTTATGGTCAGTGAGTAGTATTGCAAGATGCAGATTTAAAAAAAAGTTGATAAGATTTTCCTTTAAACAATGTTGCTGATACCATGTGATTTAAAATTTGCTACAATTTCTAAATCCTATTACTGATGGGGTTGTGATTTAAAAGCTTTCTTGGAGATTAAATGCTTGGAATAAAAGCACTGACCTCTGCATAGCAAATGATGGAAGCCAAGAACATTGAAGATCAATTTTCATCATCTGATTATATAGAAAGTGAGCAGATTGATGAGATTAGATCACTATCATTGAATTTTCCAATTGCCCTGGTGGGTCGTTAACCTTACCAGTTAGCCTTGGTTAAGCAGTTCAACATTACCAGGAACAACATAAGTGACAAGAGGACCTAAAAAGGCAGTGGGATGGGAATAGATGAAAAGATTTTTTAAACTTGTGTACTCTTGAGATTCCTGTTTACTGCTGCTCATTCAAAGTGTGTTATCAGTTCTAGAATTTTAACTGGCAGATTGGAACACGCAAAGCCAGTCTTTATGACTGGTGTAAGATAACTTTATCATAGAAACAGCTGGAAGGAGATGGTCAATAACTTGCTTGATCTTGCATGGATGGTCACAAACCAGCCACTTATTGGTAAAATAAAAACGGAACATATTGGAAACATTCAAGCAGGTCAGGAAGAAGATTAGAAAGTGCAACAGCTGACGTTTATGTCCACATTTTGTCAGAACTTCTAGTAAATTCTTTGTGATTGATAAGGATCATGGTAATGAGATGATCATGTTGGGCAACAGACATAGCAGTAGCGATGGCTGTCAAGATGGAGGATCCTACAATTTCTTCAATTTCCATAACTGTTGTGAAAGTTGGGGTCTGCAGTAGCACAGATTAACTATATTTTTGACAAGCTGGAGAGTGCCAGAGGCCAATTAGCATGCTTGCCTCGAGAATGGCTGCAGGTAACAAGTCTCTTGGTGCCTGAGTGGAAGAATATAGCCTCCACATACATCTTTAATTCAATTTAAGTATGTTTGGAGTTGTCTTCCCACTTGGATGGAAGAATAGAAATTATTTTTCCCACATTTTGCTTCATAAATAGCTTTACTATTTCCAGCCTATCTTAAAAATAAAACTCTATAGGATTCATGGATAGGCCACAATGCAGAAATCCTTGCTTGAAGGAAGGCCACTTTTGATGACAATAGATAGAAAATGCCATCCTTTTGATTGGGAGAGGCTGCTGCAGTTAAGAGGATATCTGGCAAGTGGGAGGTTTATAAAAGTGAGACAACTCGTGTGTGGTGTCAGCGTGCTCCTGTTTGTGTAAAGGTCAGGGCTGGCAGGATTAGGAAACCCTGGTTGAACTCTGGGATATTGAAATTCTAGTCAGGAAAAAAGTGGTATAGGCAGCTGGATAATGCAAACCTCTTGAGAATAATAAAACATGGAACATTACTGTACAGGCCCTTTGGCCTGCGAATCTGTGCTGACCAATATAAAACTACTCATAGCAATTTAATCCTTCCCTACTTCACACCAATAACCCTCTTTCTTACATCCTTGTGCCTATCTAAGAGTCTTTTAAATTTCCCTAATGTGCCAGTCTCTGTCACCACTTCCAGCAATGCTTTCCAGGCACCTAATGCTCCGTATCTTTACAAAAAACCCAGCTTGCCTCTGTCTTAAACTTTCTTCCAAACAGATGTCCTCCGCTATTACTGCTGAAAACAAATAGATAACCCATACATAAAATGTTAAAATTTTGCTGCCTACCATTTTGCATCTCTGCAGAAAATAAAGTTTCACCTTCTCTGACTGTTGGAGCTTGTACTTTTCCACTGGCCTGATTGGTGCAGAGAGAGAGGGGGAGATGCCTAGTATTCAGACCCCTCAGGAAGGGAGAATGACATTATGCAACTTCTGTTTTTTTAGATCTCCAGCATCTGCAGTTTTTTTTATATGCAAGAACTGGAATATTAACGAAGAGATGTAATCTGTAGGGTGACAGATCAAGTGCTGGAAAATGAGGGCAAGTTGGTTTGCTCTTTTTGAACCCAAATGCACAATGGGGAAAATAATCTACTTTGTGTATGTATTTCCTGTGATTTTGAAGCCAAGTGATTAAGACCATAAACACCTTGTAACTAGATGCATCCAATAAAAGGCTACTAATGGGTCCAGTGACCATAATGCCTTAGTTTCAAGTTGATTATGGAAAAAGATAGGTTTGGGTCTTGGGTTGTGATTCTAAATTGGAGAAAGGCTAATTTTAGGGAAATGAGAGAGGATTTAAAATGTGTGGATTGGGATAGGTTGTTTGCTGGCAAGGATGTGCAAGCTAAGTGGATAAACATCAAAGGAGAAATTTTGAGAGTCCAGAGTTTGTTCGTGTCAGGATTAAAGGCAAGGTTAGAAGGCCTAGGGAACCTTGGCTTTCAAGGGATATTGGGGATCTGGTTTGGAAGAAGAGAGAGGTGTATAACAGGTATATGCAACATGGAGCAAATGTTTTTTTTTTAAAAATGCAAGAAAAACCTCAAGAAATCAGGAAGGTTGAAAGAAGACATGAGGTTGCTTTGGCAGATATTGCGAAGATGAACATTCTACAAGTGTATATTTAGAGTTAAAGGATGGTAAGGGACAAAATGAATCCCCTTGAAGATCAGAGTGGTCACCCATGTGTAGAGCCTCACGAGATGGTGAGATCTTAAACAATTTTTTTGCATGAGAATTTACTCTGGAAACTGGCATAAGTGTATAAAGAAGGGATTGCCTTGAAATATTGCAATGATAGATATTGTTGTATCCAGAATAACAGAAACTTCAAGGTGAGTGGCAGAGAGGAACATTACCAATAAATCAATAACTGAGAGTGAACACGAGTATTTAGAGATTTATATTTTGAAATTATATTTTGATGCGTGCATGCATGAATTCCAAAGACGATGTATTATAAATTGTGTAAACAGAGCTGGCAATTTATTACAGGAACAGCAAAAATGCAAGTGAGCAGATCATACCATTTTTTTTTCCCCAAGTTTGTTGGTGACAGATAATGAATGGATAAGATGTTAGATGAATGATTATAGGTCATTTTGTATATACTTCAGAAAGCAGAAGCAGTCTCTTCTGAATGTCTTGTCTGAAAAATGACATCTCCAATAATGCAACATGCTATCAGTTCTGTTTTTAAGTGTCATCTAGATTAAGCCCTTTGGATAGGGACTTGAAACCACCATTTAAAAATCCAGTTGGCCTGGATGACACAATGAGGTAAATAATTAATGCATGGAAAACTTAATTTATGTTCTATTTTAAGCTAAAAGACTGCAATTGAATAAAAGATTTGCAATTGCATTATATTTACAGCACAATTCTGTTCTTAACGAACACTCATTTTCCAAATTGTGGTTTAACAGATTCATTTAAGTGTAGAAGAGTATCCAATAATCAATGTTCCAATGATTTACAGCAGTATTTATGATCATTCTTATCTCAATGATTTTAACATTGATTAAAATCACCATTTCAAGTTCAAAGAAAAGAAAAATATTTTTGTAACATTACAATGATCTGTTTCACAAGATCAAGTGAAAAGCAGATTATTGAAACAAAATGGATTAAAATTTTTATTTTGAAGACAATAAGTGCAAATATGAAAATAACCTTGCTTTGCTGTTTGTAATACAGTAAAATCCCCTGTACATGGCACCTGCAGATAGTGGATATGCAAAATTTCCAGATGCCTGAGGCACACTTACAATGCCTAACTAATACACCTGCATTAAAAATAAACAGTATTAGTCTTTAAACACAAAAATTCAAAATGTAATGTCACTTTAAACAGGTAATTCCCATAATTTGCAAAATTTAATTTCAAATTCTAACCCCAGTTGCTGGTACTGTAACAGTGTTGTGCTCTCTGTGCCATCGTCATAATTAACCCCCGCCTCTTCAAGTTTACAGATAAAACCTTATTCATTTATTTAATTCTAATAAAGAAAAAAAACTCTTCCTAGACAGGGATAGGGAGACACATTGCCACTTGGCACTGGGGTGACTCTCCCATCGACCAGCTCTTCATCCTGGGTGATGTCATTTTATTCAAACAAACTTTTTGAAACTTCATTCAAGGTGCTGCTGTGGGTGGGGCACTCTGCTGGCTGAACATTTGCTCCCATCTTCACAAAGGAGTTGTGTGTACTTTGGACATTTCACATTATTTATTTAACTGTGTCCTCAAATTTTTTTTGCCACTTGCTTGGGGTTTCTGGTTGCTTGAATTCCAGATACTGGGGATTTTACTGTATTTGTTAAAATATTTTCTAAATTTTCACTCAAACATTTAATTTCCTCAGTGTGAAAAATAAAATTAAAAAAAAATTTCAATTTCCAATAATCGGTCACAAATTACAATTATCTATTGTAATGGATCTGCCCCCCTCCCCACCTCAACACTCTATCCACAATTACATACAACATTCAAGACTCCTACAAAGGTTAGGAACATAGGGATTTGTCATGGCCCAACAGGTGGTGCCCAGGCTATTACATTTTTCTTGACTTTTTGGGATGGAATGGACTCCACTCCCTCAGTAGAAGGATAGACAGGGATAGCAAGATGGTGAAGTACTTTTCTTTCTCCTGAGAATGGCAATATCAAGGTCATCCACTCCATTCATTTGAGTTTATTTTCTTCCAGTCAAAAAGCGAGACTGGAGTTGTCCATGGTTAGCTTTCAGTCTTGTGAAGGACAATGAAGTAGTTTTTGCCAGAGGGAATTAACCAGTCTCCAGTTTGAAAACTTCATCCAGCATCATTTGTGGACTATAACAATCAGGAGTTCTCCCATCCTGTCCTCAATTGCATTTTAACAGATTGCAATTTTAACAGTATATTTAATGATGTATAAATCATTTAGTTTTTAAAATATAAAGTGTTCTTTTGGAATGTGCTATTTGGCTGGCTGCTCAGTTTTCAAGCAAGTTACAACATAGAACCTTGCAGCGCAGCACAAGCCCTTCAGCTCATATTGTGCCGATCTATGCAAACCAACTCCACAACAATCTAATTTTTCTCTCCCTCACGCCCTTAATCTTTTATTTTTCGTAAATTTATGTGCTAAGAGTTTTTGAATGCTCCTATTGTTCCAGCTTCACCATTCGTAGCTCTCGCCACCCTTTGAGGTGGGAAAATAAAATTCTCTGATGTCTCCCCTGAACTTTCCTCCACTCGCCTTAATCTGATGTCCTCTGGTATTTGCAATTGTTGCCCCAGGAGAAAGGTGCTACCTGCAGATCCAATCAGAGCCCCTCAAGTAAGTTTGCTTTTTCACTATTTTGTCTTGCACTGTTTGGTAAATGAAAATGCAGAACATCACTCTGAAGTTAATCTGTGCATACTCTACAAGAAAGCCTCTGAGAAAAATGTGATGTGAAATGACACCTATGTTGAATGAACATAGAATACAGAACAGTACAGCACAGGAACTGGCCCATCAGCATTTTTGCTCTGGTATAATGTCTAAGTTAAACTAAAATTGAAGTTTTCACATGATTTATATCCCTCTATTCCCAGTTATAAGCCCAGAGGACTCCAAAACACTTGTAAGCAATAGAAATTCACCAAGACAATGGTTACTTAAACAAAAGTTGCTTTTAATTATATTTAAACATGAAAACAGGATCAAATTCTAACTTAATACTATTAAATTAACCTAGCTTAACCCCCTTCTAATTCTAAATGCACATGTATGTAATGTGTATATCCTCAGGAAAGTTCTGTTTCACTATCCAACCATTCACTTTTCACTTCTCAGAGTTCACTGGTATCAGGTAATTCTTGTACTGTGACAGAATTTAACATATATAAATTTTCTCCAGGCTCTGGTGCTTAAAGTAAAATGGCTACAGCTCAGGAAAGTTCTTGTTGGTTTCAGAGAGATTTGTAGCTCATTGGACACACACAAACTGATTTCCTCCAATCAGTCACTTTAGTATCTTGCCAAAGAAAGATCATTGGTTTTCCAAATGATAACCTCTTCTTCCAGGTCACCACAGAGTTCCTCTTGCTTCCCTTATTTCAGGAGAAACACTTGAGCCAGCCATTTCCTCTTGTAAGGACTACAAGGGTTTTGATCAGGCTGAACTCAGAACTCAAACCCGTCTTCAAAATTGGGTTTTTGAACAAGCCTGACAACTTGCCATTTTGCAGCCTCAATGGCTACTGTAGATCTCTCTCTCTCTCTCTCTCTCTCTCTCTCTCTCTCTCTCTCTCTCTCTCTCTCTCTCTCTCTCTCTCTCTCTCTCTCTCTCTCAAATTTGTTTTTTCACCTCTCTCTGCTTGTGGAAAAAAAAACAAACCCAATCTTTGAAAGATCTTATCAGTACTTCTGAGCCTGGACTTTATTGCCCATTCACAGTAGATCAGCATTCTTCATTGCTTCTGCAAAGTCAACTGGAGCCTCAACATCTAGCTTCTGCAAAGATTTTGCATTTTAAATGAGATGTCTTTTGTGGTGTTACTCTGTGAAGTGACCCACATTTAACCTCCACAATATCTTTTTTAAAGACCTATTTATCCAGAACCACTCTAATATCCCCTGTAACACTATGTAGAAGCCTCTTAAATGCTATTTTATCTGCTTCCACCATTGCTCCACATAGTCTGTTTCGTGCACTGACTACTGAGTTTTTAAACTTTTATTTCCCGTTCCACCTTGCACTGTAAATGCATGCTCTCTAGTATGTGGCATTTTGAAGGAGGTCTTGGCATTAGAGAGGTTTCAGAGGAGCTTTGTGAGAATGATCCTGGGGATGAGAGGGTATTAATATTATGCATGTTTGATGGTTTTACCCAGTGGATCATTCAACAGGTTGGACAGGAAACTGTTCAGAACATTTCCATGTTCTTGCTTCTGGAGGGTCATTTGACCACCCAAGCAAGGAGCAGGTTGATAGTAATTTCCCCATGTGAATTAATTGGTCCTCATCCTCACCCAAGGTCACATGGGCTCGGCCCCTGAGCTTGCTCCATGATAAGAACCTAGCTGCTAGCACGTGGGCTAGTTCACTTCTTTTCCTCTTTGAGATCGACCCTGAGTGCTACTCCAGGTTGCAAGCTGTGAGCAACGCTGGAGAAGCAGTTGTGAGAATTATGCTGGTACAGGTTTTGGGTTAGTGAGGCATATACCTTGGAGAGACCACTGCGTTTCACTGGTTGTAATTGTGTTAGATAAATGTTTGTGTTAATGTACTGTTAATGTTGCTTATTGTAGAGGAGTGGCAGGTATTTGTGTAACCCGAACATCACAATCTAGAATTGCAATTATCTTTTACGAACTACTGTCCGATTTGTATTATTTGCCTGCTGCTGCTTTGTATGTGACGGTTTCCTGTTTCATATACCCCCTCCCCCCATGTGGAAATAAAGGTTATAGTTTACTACAAACACGTTTCTAGGACTTGTTACTTCTTGAACCCTTCGAACCTCTTCTCACCATCTCGTGTGGCTCTGGGCATATACCTGCTAGAGTTTAGAAGGGAGAGTTGAGGACCAGAAAGAACAACCTCGAGAAGAAAAGGATCCCTTTAGAATCGAGATGAGGAGACATTTCTTCAGGCAGAGGATGGTGAATCTGTGAAATGTTGTCACAGACAGCTGTGGAAGCCAAATCTTGTTAGATTTAAATAGAGGTTGATGGCTTCTTGATTAGTAAGGAGGGCATCAAAGATTGTGGGAAGAATTCAGGAAAATTGGGTTGAAAGGAAGAATACACTAGGTAGGATTGGAATTGTAGGGTTTAATGGCCTATTTCAGCTCAAGTCTTGTGGTCTTCTAACCCAAATAAACATTCTGATTGTCGACACTATCAATACCTCTCATAATTTTATAAATTTTAATCAGCCTTTGACACTTCAGAGAAAACAACCAAAGTTTATTTTGTAAGTCTTAACATCTGACAAATTAGCAACTCTCTGTCTGCCTTATGGTAGACAAAAGTTAAAGAATTTCCTGTATGTTATATTCTAAATGTAGCATTATGTGACAATAATTGAACATTTACCTTTTAATCCAGGCAACATCCTGGTAAATCTCTTGTACAATTTCCAAAATCTGTAATGGAACGATCAGAATTGTACACAACACACCAAGTGCAGTCTAACTTTGGGTAGCTGCAGTGTGATGTCCTACTGTTTATGCTTCTTGGATGTGTGGTATTTAGATTATTGAAGAATTTTTCTTTGTTGTTGACAAATACAGTGATTAACTATTTCTGGCCTGAAGCCAAATTTTAGTGGAAAATGCCAACAGTTCTGGGGCAAACAGCTGGGATTTACCTGTATAAACACGTGCAGGTTTTACATTTCAAAGCAGGCATGTTATCTGATGAGTAAGACCTGAGCTTAATAGATATCACATGACAAACCTGGCAGTATCCTCCATTGCAAGACTCTACACATGGCCCAATATCAGAGCATAGACTTGAGTTCCCTTGCACTTGAGAATCTCTATGTTGATCCATTGGTCTATCATTTTGATGGAGATCTTGGAGCCATATAGTAAATTTTCATTTTCTAATTATTCATGTTTGCAGTAATGAGTTGAGTCTTTTACAAGACTAAAATTTTAACATTTTAAAATATTAAATTGAGCAATTGGGTTTAAAAATGAATTTTATAATGTCAGGTCTCTTCAGAATCATTAAAAAATGTATTTTTATACCGCAAAACTGGGAGATGGCTTTATTTCTGACAAGGGGCAGGGGTTCAGATTTGTGGCTTATTGGGATCTCTTCTGGGGAAGGTCTGACCTGCACAAAAAGGACAGGCTGCACTTGAACTGGAGAGGGGCCATGATCCTGAGAGGCAGGTTTGCTGAAGCTGTTGGGGAGAGATTAAACCAGTTTTGAAGGGGGATGGAAACCAGAATGAGTGCAGATGACAGAGCAGAAGGTGAAAAGCATGATGCAATGTGTTGTGTGATTGTGAGGAAGGAGAGGCAGGGGAGGAATTGTAAATGTAGTCACTTAGAGGGTTTGAAAAGTGTCTATTTCAATGCGAGGAGTATTAAGAAAAAAGGATATGAACTTGGAGCATGATCAGTATGTGGAATTACTATGACGGCAGATGCAAGGACAGGATTGGTCGTTGCAGATACTGGGGCTTGGGATGTTTTAAGAGGGGTAGAATGGGAGGTGATGGGATGGGAGTAGCATTACTGGTCAGGATTAGTATCACAGCTACAGAAATGGAGGATGCTGTGGAGGGAGGGCCCACTGAGTTGGTGTGGGTGGAAGTCAGTCATAGGGAGCAAATGCGATATCAGGAGGAGTCAGAAGGTCCCCAAATAGCCCTCAGGTCACTGAGGAACAGCAAGTAGGTAGATTTTGCAATGGTGCAGAAATAACTGGGTTGTTTTAAAGGAAGACTTCAACTTGCCAAATATTGACTGGCACCTCCTTTCAGCAAGAGGGATAGATGGGGCAGAATTTGTCAGGTGTGTCCAAGAAGGATTCCTGTCACGTTGTGGGCCAGCTGACGAGAGGAGAGGCCATATTGGATTGAGTACTGGGTAATGAATCTGGTCAGGTGACAGATCTCTCAGTGGGGTACCATTTCGGGGATGGTGACCACAACCTGAACTTCAGTATAGCTGTGGACAAGGATGAAAGCAGACAAAATGGCAACATTTTTTTGTTGGAGAAGGGTGAATTGCAATGGGATGAGACAAGGAACTAAAAGGAGTAAATTAGGAACCAATGTTCTCCGGAGAAAGCACAGAATTAATGTGGCGGATGCTTAGAGACCACTTGTGCAGGGTTGTGGATAGGTTTGTCCCACTGGGACAGGGAAACGATGGAAGGGAAAGGGAAATGTGGTTGACAAAACAGAAAAGCCAGCTTGTTCAGAGGAAGAAGGAAGCATACTTTGGATTTAGGAAGCAAAAAACAGGAAGGGCTCATGAGAATTATAATGGAAGCTAGGAAGAAACTTAAGAAAGGACTTGGGAGAGCTAGAAGGGAGCATGAGAAGGCAAGTAGGATTAAGGAAAACCCCAAATCATTCTCTGCATAAGTGAAGAACAGAAGGATGATGAGAGTGAAGGTGGGGCTGCTTATGGATAAAGGAGGCAACGTGTGCCTGGAGGAAGATGAGGTTAGAGAGGGCCTAAATGAATACTTCAGTATTCACCATGGGAAAATGCATTGGTCAAGGTGAGGTCAGAATAGAATAAACATTTGTGCTGGGCCATGTTGAGATTGGGGAAGATAAATTGGTGGATCATCTTAAAAACATTTAAGATTGATAAGATCCTAGGATCAGATGAGATGTCCCCAGGTTGCTATGGGGAGGGAGGGAAAAGATTGCTGGGGCATTGGAAATGATCTTTGCATCCTCCTTGTCCACAAGAGAGAAGAGGATTGGAGAATGGCAAATATGGTCCATTTAAAAAAAAAAGTAATAGGGAGAATTTACATCCAGTAAGTCTTGCATCAGTGGTGAGCAAGCTATTGGAGAAGATTCTCGAGGACAGGATTTGTGAGCATTTGGATGAGTACAGACTCATCCAGCATAACTTTGTGAAGGGGAAGGTTGTGCCTTGTGTGCCAAATTGAGTTTTTTGAGGAGGGAACAAAAGAAATCTATGAAGTTTAGACAGTAGATGTGATGTATATGGATTTTAATAAGGCATTTGACAAGGTCCCACATGTGAGACTTAGTCAGAAAATCATGAGGCATGAGATCCATGGAACTTTGGCTGTGTGGATTCTGAATTGGCTTGCCTGTAGAAAGCAGAGAGTAATAGTTGATTGAAAGTTTTCTGCCTGGACTTAAGTGACTAGCAGAGATCCTCGTGGATCTGTTCTAGGACCCATGGTCTTTGTGATTTCTGAATTGGCATGGATGAAGAAGTAGAGAGTTTAGTAAGCTTGCAGATGATACAAAGGTTGGAGGTGTTGTGAATAGTGTTCAAGGTTGTCAGAGGTCACAGCAGGATATTGTCAAGATGCAGAGGTGAGTAGAAAAGTGGAAGATGGCATTCAATCTGGATAAATGTGAGGTGATCCCATTTTTAAAGGACAAACTTGAAGGTGGAGTATATGGTAAATTGTACGATACCCTCAGTGTGAAAGAACAGAACCTTGGGGTCCAAATCCATACATCTCCAAAGGTTGCCATGCAGGTTGATAGGTTAGTTAAGAAGGGCAATGGTAATCTGGACTTCATGAGTCGGGGGATTGAGTTCAGGAGGCATGAGGTAATGTTGCAGCTGTAGCAACAGTCACAGTGTGAAATGAAGAAGGAGAAAATTATCAGATGGGGCCAAGTTGAAATTCAGTAAAACCCCACGTGATTCAATTGACGTCATCGCATTGTGACATCATGACTTGGAGTCTCCCAAGCCAGTTCAGTTAATTCCCTGGTGAGCCTGTTTACATGCCCCCCCACTCCTCTAGAACCAGCAATAGGAGGCTAAACCTCTGGTGACATTACTGTCCACTGCTTTTGGGCGGTGTCAGTGCTTTCTCATTGGGGGTCATGGCAAGGGCCGATCAAAGTCAAGATGAGTGGAGCTTTAGTCGGTCAATCACAAATGTCTCTGGATACCCCCAATGTCCAGTACACAAGTTGTACGATTGTTTCATAGCTCTCTGAATGGGCCCTCACACAACCTCTAAGGCTGGCTCGTGTGCATCTGTACACACAAACTCACAGTCCCGGTGTTCCTTTGGGATGAAGGATATCGTTGTTCCATGCCTTGATGTGCAAAATGGGATAATTTTCCAAATCGCTCCCACAGTCTGCCTAAGTCTTCAGTTAGTGGTACCTCCTGTCCTTGTGCTGAGGGCATTAACTCCCCAGGAACAATGAGAGGGGTGCCATAAACCAACGCAACTGATGAGTTGAGTTGGTTTATGAATCGGCGCATGAATTGTTCGATGAGTTCATCATAGGAACTGTCTCCGGCCACCTAGTGAATCTGTTGATGACTGTTAATCAGTACTTAGACTCTCGTGACTCTGGAAGCGGGCCGACAATGTCGACATGCATGTGGTCAAATCTGCGCTACAATGGCTGGAAAGGCTGAAGCGGTGCATTCACTTTGCACTTTAGCAGACTGGCAGTCCGTGCACATCTTTGCCCAGTTCGTGAGTTGTTATTTTGAGTCCATGCCACACAAACTTGTCGGCTATCAGGTGGACTGTCGCTTGAATGGAGGGGTGGGACAGTCCATGAAAGGCATCGAAAATGCAACATCTCCACACAGCAGGGACGATTGGGTGAGGATGACCTGTGGAAACATCACACAGGAGAGTGGTACCTTGCACCCAAAGGCTACATCCTCGAGTTTCAGGTTTGTGACAGCAGTCCTATAAGCCGGGAGTTTGTCGTCCTGGTGCTGAGCTTTGGCGAGCACCATGTAATCTACACCCGGAAAGAGGGCACCTGCTGCTTGAACGGAGGAGCAGGGCAGGGTATCAGCCACTACATTACCAGAGATATGTTTAATCCTGATTGAAAACTCAGATATGTAAGATAGGTGGCGTGGCTGGTGGGCTGACCAGGGATCTGATGCCTTTGCGAAGGTAAATGTTAGTGGCTTGTGGTTAGTAAAAACCGTGAATCTCTTCCTTACAAAAAAAATAGCATAAGTATTTGACCTCTAGGCACAGCACCAACAGTTCCTTATCGAATGTGCTGTATTTCATTTTCGGAGGGTGGAGGTGCCTACTAAAATACCCTAGAAGCTTCCATTGGTATTCTGTTCCAAGATCCTTTCTACTGCTACATCGAATGCGTCTATCCTCGAGGCGGTTTGTGCATCCATTTGTGGAAAGGCCAGCAATATTGCCTTCACTAGGGTGTCTTCTAGTCTGCTGGAATGCTACCATCATCTCCTTTGTCCACTTGAGTTCTTTGGAATTGCTGGACATGAGGTCAAAGAGGGGTTTCGTAATATGAGCTGCAGAGGGTAGAAAACAGTGATAGAAATTGACCATCCCCACAAATTCCTGGATTCTTTTGGTGTCGGCCCTCATGAATTTGAGGATGGCTTCCAACTTGCTAGGCAATGGAAGGACACCCCGGATGCTAATCTGATGTCCCAAGAACTCGATAGAAGACTGCCCAAATTAGCTCTTGGCAGGGCTTATGGTTAGCCTGAATTCCTGAAGGAGGTGGCAGAGTAATCGCAGATGCTGTAGGTGCTCTTTGTGGGACTGGCTGGGGATGACTATGTTGACCAAGTATACGATAAGGAGGTCCAAGCCATGACCACTGTGTCCATTAGTCTCTGGAATGTTTGTGCAACATTTTTGCGCCCAAAAGGCATTCTCAAAAATTTGAAGAGGCTGAATGGTGTTGTGATAGTGGTCTTGGCAGATCCTACTGGTTTACAGGTATTTGGTGGTACCCATGCACCGTCAATTTTAGAAAATATCCTGGACCCATGAAGATTAGCTGTAAAGTCCTGTAAATGGGGCACAGGATAGTGGTCTGCATGAACCAAATTTCAGGTTGAGTGGTCCAAAAGACAGACAGTTTGAGCTAAACCACTGCATTGTCCATTTTGGATCCAAAATCCATTTTTGTCTGTCGGGGTCACCAATGTAACAACTATGGCACAGTGCAAAATGAAGAACGAGAAAATGATAAGTTGTAGTGGAGAGTAAGTTGAGTAAAAGTTGTCACTCAAACAGTTACCTGTAGTTTATGAAAACCTCGCATGGTACAAATGACATCATCACATTGTGACATCACTTGGAACCTCCCAAGACTGTTCGATTAAGCCTCTGGTGAGCTGCTACACGCTCTATGAATCTCTGGTGATGCAACACTTAGTTTTTTGTATTCAGTCCTGGTCACCTCTTTACAGGAAGGTTGTGAAAGGTCTGGAGAGGGTGCAGAGGAGATTTACCAGGAAGATGCCAGGACTGGAAAATATGGCTTGTGAGTCAAGTTGGTAGAACTTGGGCTTTTCTCTTTGGAATGAAGAAGGGTGAGAGATTACTTAATAGAAGTCTACAAAATTATGAGAGGTCTAGATAAGGTAGATAGCCAGCTCTTTTTTCCCAGTGTGGGAGAAGCAAACTCCAGAGGACATAGAACCATTGAACATTACAGCACAGAAACAAGCCCTTCTAAATTTGTGCCAAACTATTTTTCTACCTAGTTCCACTGACCTGCAGCTATTCCTTAGCTCTCCATACCCCTCCTATCCATGTACCTGTCTAAATTCTTCTTAAATGTTAAAACTGAGTTTGCATTTGCCACTTCACCTGGAAGCTCATTCCATACTTTCACCATTCTGTGTGAAGTTTCCCCTCATGTTCTCCCCCAAACTTTTCTCCTTTCACCTTTAACCCATGTCCTCTGGTTTATATCTCATTGACCCTCAGTGGAAAAAGCCTACTTAGATTTACTCTGTCTATCTCCCTCATAATTTTAAATACCTCTATCAAATCTCCCCTCATTCTTCTACACTCCAGGGAATAAAGTTCTAATCTGTTTAACTTTTCCCTGTAACTGTGTTCCTGAAGTCTGGACAGCATCCTAGCAAATCTTTTTCTGCATTCTTTCAATCTTCTTTGTATCTTTCCTGTAGTTAGGTAACCAAAACTGGACACAATACTCCAAATTTTACCTTACCAATATCTTGTACAACTTGAGCGTAACATCCCAACTCCTATACTCAATACTTTGATTTATGAAGGCCAATGTGCCAAAAGCTCTCTTTACGACCCTATCTATCTGGGATGCCACTTTCAGGAAATTATGTATCTGTATTCCCAGATCCCTCATTTCTACTGCACTCCTCAGTGCCCTACTGTTTAGTGTGCATGTACTTTCTAGGTTTGTTCTTCCAAAATACAACATTTCACACTTTTCTGCATTAAATTCCATCTGCCATTTTTCAGCTAATTTTCCCAGCTGGTCCATATCTCTCTGTAAGCTTTGAAAACCTTCTTCACTGTCAACAATGCCTCCAATCTTTGCTGATCCAAGTTACCACATTATCATCCAAATTATTGATCTATATGACAAACAACAATGGTACCAGCACCGATCCCTGAGGCACGCCACTTGAACCAGGCATCCAGTTAGAGAAGCAATTATCTACTACCACTCTGGCTTCTCGTACATAGTGAATGTCAAATCCAGTTTACTACCTCACTCTCTTTCAATCTTTTTATTGAGTTTTATATGATAAACACACATGGTATAGAGAACACAAGATTACCAAATTTGAAGAATACAAGTACATTTCCAAAAATAAAACAATAGCAACATACCTCTTTCCCCATACAATGTTGTCAGAATGACAAAAAAAATCCACGAAGAAATCTAACTCCGTACCATAAAAAAAACCTAGGATGTTTTGACCCAAGTTCACTACCTCATCATGAATACTGAGTGTATGAACCTTTCTGACTAACCTCCCATGTCGGACTTTGTCAAGGGCCTTACTAAAGTCCATGAAGACAACATCAACAGCCTTTCCTTTGTCAACTTTCCTGGTAACCTCCTTGAAAAACTCTATCAGATTGGTTAAATACGAACTTCCACACACAAACCCATCTTGACTATCCTTAATCAATTTCTGGCTATACAAATAATTGTATTTCTGATCTCTTAGCAGCAGGTAAATTATTGGAAGGTGTTCTGATGTCAGGCTCACCCCTATAATTTCCAGGGTTACTTTTGGAGCCTTTTTAAAAAAAAAACAGAACAACATAAGCTACCACCCAATCCTCTGGCACCACACTTGTGGCTAAGGTCATTTTTAAATATTTCTGTCAGAGCCCCTGCAATTTCTACACTAGCCTCCCTCAAAGGTCCAAGGGAATACCTTGTCAGACCCAGGGGATTTATCCACCCTTACTTAATTTAAGACAGCAAGTACCTCTTCCTCTTTAATCTGTATAGGATCCATGACCTCACTGCTTGTTTTCCTTATTTCCCTCTCCTCTGTCAATTTCCCGAGTAAATGCTGATGCAAAAATCCATTTATGATCTCACCATCTCTTCTGGCTCCATACAAAGCTGACCACTCTAATCTTCAAGGGGACCAATTTTCTCCCTTATTAACCTTTTGCTCTTAAATATACCTGTAGAAACCCTCAGGACTTTCCTTCACATTGATTGCCAGAGTAACCTTGTGTCTTCTTTTGGCTTTCCTGATTTATTTCTGCAGGACGTCTGTACAAAGTTAATGATGCTCCTGACACATATCTTCATGGTCTCTGCAATGCTGAACTTGTGTACCTGGGGTATATGTTGAGGGAATCTCACTGGCCTTTCATATCCTAAACTTCAGCTCCAAAAGGTGATTGGAGTTTGGGTGATACAGAAGGATAGGCCTAACCCCAAAACATCCACATCAAGCCAAAGCGGTTAGACCACTATAAATCTTATCTTTTGGTTTTAACTACTTTAAATGCATCAGAAAATTTAATACTTTTTTTATAAACTAAAAATAAAAATTGCTTAAAATGAAAATGATAAAGTCAATAAAATAACATGAATATAATTTAAAATGTCAAACAAAGGCAAAACAATAAAATAATAACCTTCCTCCTTGGCTCTGAAAACTTTATACCTTATAAATTCCATTGGATTGGATCTGCTTTAGCATCTGAATGATGTTCAAACATTGTAATGACAGCAAGGTAATGTCCAAAATTCATTCATGGGTCTGGACTTGAAGATGTCAATGCCAAGGGCTTTGAATTCCTGAATTCAAATGAAACCTTTCCGTTTCCGGACTATGAAAAGAAAGTAGAGTGACTTAAGAAAATCCTATTAAATGGCAGCTGCTCAGAAGATGAATGATATTATTTGTCAAGATTCCAGTTCCAGTTGGAGGCTGAAATCCCATATTGGGAAACGTGACGAACTTCAGAAGGCAAGAGGAAGATCTATTTGTTGACATCTATTTAATAAAAGATTTTTTATGAAAAATTGGAAATTCCCAGTGTGTCAGATGCATGGAGAGCTCTACAATGTTGTGAGAAGATTTTACAATTCTCTGTGATAAATAACCCATTTTCACTCTTGCCTTGTTTTCTTAGTTGGATCACGTCACACAGAAAATTCTAGAGGAAAACCAAACACTTTCTATTCAGTTTCTCCATAACTGAAAACCCAACTTTAAGAACTATGTCAAGCCTTTGGACAATGCAAAGTATATTCACTGAATTATATCAGCGCATATAATTGTGGGAGAAAAGATTAAAGTATACACTTGCAGTGAGGTCGCTATGCCTACAGCTAAGTTGTAGCTCTTGGTTATAACCCTAAGGCTGTAGCTTGAATCCCCAGGAGAAGAAAGACACACACACCCACACGCACCCACCCACCCACACCCACCAGGAGAGCGTATTCAACACCAAGTTTATTCAATGGTAGCTCTTCCTTTTATAGTCAGCTTGGCCGCATCACCACCGGGGCGTGGCTTGAGTGGGCCGGCTGCCCATTGGTTATCTCAGATGCTCGAGACCCCTGGGATCCACTGGCGGCGATCGGCCAGTTTCACTGCTCTGCCAGCGGCCTATGGAAATGGGCATTTCAGCCTGCATGATGCTTTGCCGGTGGCTGTGATCCACGGTGATTTCATGCTTTTTATTATTAGATCAGGAAGCGAAATAGACATCTATCAAAAATGAGGGCTTGGACATTTTAAGCTAATTTACTGGTATATCGATGGCAAGACAGCATAACTTTTAGATCATTTGTTGCATAAATTTTTGTTTCAATCATTTAATGGACATATGGTCATAGCAGAATATTTACTTGCTTTTAGAAAATAATGATTAAACATGTGAACAAGAATCTTGTAAAGAGAAAGTGAAAAAAGAAGTGATACTGGATTAAGTGGCTAATTTATCCACATAAAGAGAAGGAAATTAAATATGTTGCTTTTTTATACTTGAGCACTCAGCACTGCAAACACCCTTTGCTGTAGTAATCTTTTTCCTCCTTGTCTTTCAGGTTATTACTGAGGTATTTGCAAACACAAAAATCTTGATTAAATCATTGCACATTTTCTTGAATATTTTTACTTGTTTTTTTTTTCCTGATTATTATTTATAAAAGAAAATGCTTGCTTAATTTAGCTGTCTTTGCTTTTTAAGGAACAATTTTTAACTTCGCATTGTTATTAAAGGCACTTTACATATTTGAGTTTCTTTTAAGGACTTTCATTTTTAGTCTTTTTGGCATATATGTTTACTAGCTTTGTGTAATTGCACAGTGCCCTCCATAATATTTGGGACAAAGACATTTTTTTTCCTTTATTTTCCTGTGTTCCACAATTTGACATTTGTAATCAAACAATTCGCATGTAATTAAAAGCACATTCCAGATTTTAATCAAGGCTATTTGTATACATTTTGGTTGGACCATTT
The DNA here is from genome assembly GCF_036971445.1 of Narcine bancroftii. Classification (NCBI taxonomy): domain Eukaryota; kingdom Metazoa; phylum Chordata; class Chondrichthyes; order Torpediniformes; family Narcinidae; genus Narcine; species Narcine bancroftii. Next base: position 290,372,734 of record NC_091470.1, on the reverse strand, counting down.
AGAAATTACAGCACTTTTTATACAGTTACCTCATTTCAGGCACCATAATGTTTGGGACATTTGGCTTCACAGGTGTTTGTGAGTACTCATTCAAAAATAATTCACTGTTATTACGCTTTTTTCATCAGACAAGGAAGGCCTACAAATTTGGTTAAATAATAATTTCTCATTGTCACAGTGAATGAGAGGATATATTTTGCTGAGCTGCACTTAAACTCAGCCTTTTTAAAACAAAACACAAATGAAATTCCATTCCTCAACTCCTAAATTGTGTTCAATCTAGCACAACAAACCGTTGATCATTGCCCAGTACCCCATCAGCACTTACACTCTGCAATATTCTCTGATGAAGCATCATAACTGATAACAAGGGTTATCCGCTGACAACAGCTCTTTATTTTTGTGCATCCATGCACCAGTGTGCAGCAGCCATACAATTGTAAAGAAAATTAGTATTCTCCCTGGATGTCTCTTGTGGACCCTTGCAGTGCACAGTTCAGAAACTGTCTAAAATTACAGGAACGAGCTGAGAGGACACAGATGTGACAGAGGAGCATGGGAAGAGGCAACAATGTACATCCAAAGCCCATCATGAAATGAAGACTGCAAATCAATGTTATAAAGATTTTGGTGCTATTGGTACCACAGCACCATTCATGTCCCATCCTTCCAAACACATTTAAATGCTCTTAAGAAAAAAATAAAACAAGAAGCAAAAAATTTAAATTAATTGCACTTGTTTGTTTATAATTGTTATCTTTATTGAAATCTACATTTCTGAAAAGGTGTATACTATTTAGAATATTATGGATATGATTTATAGTTTATGTATGTTAGTGATATATGGAATATCTTAGTTGATGTAACTGTCCATACTGTCTCATTGAATTTTACTATTGTGTACAAGTCCTTGATTAAAATCAATAAAAATATACTTTTTTAAACTATGAAGAAACTGGCTCTTCAGACTGTTCTGCTGCGGGGCTGGAGAAGTCAAGTCAAATAACTTTTATTTGTCATTCACACCATGTATTGCATGATTAAAAACGAAATGGTGTTTCTCCAGGACCATGGAGCAAATTTACATAAATACAAGTTAAATTATTAAGACATACAGTAAAAGTACTCTCTCCACATATGTTCTGGGAATTCAGGAGCCTGATGGCTTGGGGTAAAAAATCTGTACCCTATTCTGGACTGAAGTGCCTGAGTGCTACCTTAGCTTCTACCAGATGGCAGAAGGGAGAATAGTTTACATGAGAGGTGTGTGAAGTCCTTCACAATGTTTATTGTTTTCCAAATGAAACATGTGTTGTAAATGTCCATCATGGTAGGAAGAGAGTCCCAAATGATCTTTTTTGCTGACTTCACTATCCTCTACAGCACACATGTCAAACTCAGGCCCGCGGGCCAAATTTGGCCCGTGATATAATTATATTTGGCCCGCAAGATCGTGTCAAATATGTATTAGAGCTGGCCCGCTGGCCGCCGCACTAGTATAGCGCATGCACAGCTAATACTACAAATCGCAGAATGCTTTGCAAATGCATTGGCTTATCGCCCCACCTCCTCTTTACTTTCAACAGCATCTGCGACCTGTCGCCTAACTCACATGTAATAAACCCCTTACGAAAAATGGCCAAGCGAAAGACAGAAAACAGGACCTTTCAAGACAGGTGGGAGGCAGACTATATGTTCATCATTTTAAAAGGCAAACCTGTTTGTCTTGTGTGTGGAGCCAGCATGTCTGTAGTTAAAGAATATAACATACGACGACACTATGAAACGAAACACCAGGACAGGTATAAGGATCTGAACGAGAAGCAAAAGATCCAGAAGGTGGAGGAGATGAAAAGAAGTCTGGTTTTACAGCAAACTTTATTTTATATTTTATTTCTCATTTGTTAATGCTTCTTCTGGAGAGAGTTTAACCAAAACTATTATTAAACATTTATTTTAATAAGAAAAAGTTTAACATTATATATGTTGAGAGAAGAGAAAGCATGCAGATGTTGTTGAAAATTTTCAATAAATATTAGTTTGGCCCACGACTTAGTCCAAGTTTTTAAATTTTGGCCCTCTGTGAATTTGAGTTTGACACCCCTGCTCTACAGGGTCTTTCAGACTGGGGTGGAACAGCTTCCAAACCAGTCAGTGATGCAATTGCTCAAAATGCTCTCAATACCTCCTCTGTAGATTGTGGTGAGGATGGAAGGAGGGAGATGAACTTTTCTCAGCCTTTGCAAGAAGTTTAGACACTGCTGGGCATTCTCAGCTATGTTAGCTGGTTTTAAAGAACCAGGTTAGATTCTCCACCAAGGAACTTGATACTCTTGATTCCCCCAACACTAGAGTGATCCCTCCTGAAGTTGACAGCCATCTCCTTTGTTTTATTAGCATTCAGATTGTTAGTTTTCCACCAGTCCATTAGTGTCTGCACCATATCTCATCATTCTTACTAGACCCACAATGGTCATGCCATCTGACAACTTGATGATGTGGTTTGAGCTGTGTTTAGCTGCACAGTCGTAGTTCAGCAGAGTGAACAGCGTGGACTAAGCACGCAGCTGTGGGGGGCTCTCATGCTCAGTGTGATGGTCTTGGAGTTGCTGTTACAGATCTGGACTGCCTGAGGTCTCCCTGACAGGAAGTTAAGAATTTAATTGCAGAGGGAGGTGTTTAGACCCAGCAGGCTCAACTTCCTTATTGGGTATTGAGGTATGATTGTGTTGAATACCAAACGGAATTTGAACAAGCGTATCCTTATTTTCCAGGTGGGTGAGGGCTGGATGGAGGGTGATAGCGATGGCATCGTCTGTAGAACGGTAGATTTATATGCAAACTGCAGGGGATCCAGTGACGGGGGCAGTACGAGCTTGATGTACCCAATGATGAACCTCTTGAAGCACTTCATGACGATAGATGTGAGTGCGACAGAGTGGTAGTCATTGAGGCAGGATACAGATGGCTCCTCACCACAAGTTCAGGGAGTTCTTGCAGCTTCATGGCTGACAGTTCAGTGTAAGTGCACATAGGCCTTCAACCACACAATGTCGCATTTGAGTTGACAGTTTTGTGAATTGAATTAGACACGAATTGCACACTCTAAATGTTTGGCTGCACAGAGCCTTGGTGCTGAAATTCTCCATTCTCCTTGATCATGAAGGCATGCATCTTGGTAGACTTAATGCACCATTCATTTTGTGGCACATGCCTATCACATAGCCGTTGTAGCTTGAACTTTGACATTTGGACTCTCCTACCTTCCCCTCCCCACATTTTTAATATTCAGGCATCCACCTGTTTATCCAGATTCCTGACTAAGTGCTCAGGCTCAATTGTCCTTCACTTCTGACGGCTGTTGTGATATGCTGAATTTTTCCAGCACGTTTGTGCATTGCACAACCCCAACATCCACAGATTTTCTTGTTTTACTGTTAGTAAAATTGCTAAATGTCTTGTATTGGGTGACTCCTCAACAAAATGTGCACATCACCATGCACCAGAGATTCGGTACAGTGGAAAGTGACGGAATTACTGATCATGACCAATCGAAAATGTATCCTTTCTCGTCACTCACTTCTGTTTCCAATGAGGCAATTTCTTTACTTCTAAGTAGAGCTTAAATACATTTACTTTGCACTAATGAACAATCATATGCTCAATTTGATCTGTTTTTATTTAACTATTTTCAAGTAAATTGAGTTAATGAGTCATGTTAAATCATCATTGCAAAATAGTTAAGTTGTGCATAATTTTACTCAACATTGTATTCAGTTCATGTGTTTTGCTCTTTGCTTGATTGAAAATATCTTAAATTGTAACTTGCAAATCGGACAAAATGTATTGTCATAAATTTGAATAAAAAGGTTTTATTTATTTCATACCAGAAATGTCATGTTTATTCTTTGATCTTTTTACTAAGTATAAAAACAAAAACTGGCACAAAGGGAAATGGTCAACCACCATTTGCTTCGAAATTCATTTCCACAAATCCAAACGTGCCGTGAAGATAAATGAATACTGGTTAAACTCTGAGAATTGAACAACATTGTGTGTGTGTCACGGTGTCATTAATACCCATTGTTAAATTTGATGCTTGACTTTCTGCAGGATTTTCCATTGTCTTGGCAACTATTTTTCTGATGTACACTCCTAAATGACTGCCACCAAAAATTTTGAATCTCACTGATCTGAAAAGTAATAGATTTTAATTACTTGCAATTAGATGTACAGAAGGAAAGGTAATGAGACCATATTTCAAATAAACTTTTTTTTCTGTTCTCAGGAAATGATGACAAAACTAATAACGGAGACACCTGACAAGCCAATTCCATTTTTAATAAATCACCTACAAAATAAACAAGGAAGTCCGAGCCAGCTCCAAAGAACATTTTCAGGCTCAGCTGCTCTCTGGGCTGAAAGTGGTAATGACAGAAACAGTTTTCTGTACATTCTTCAAGCATTAATTAACTGCTGAAATAATACTTGAATGTCATTCTTTCTCTGAGCAAAATCTGTTTCATTTATTGACAGACTATTTTACAACCTTGAAGGCATGACATAAAATTGTGTGAAATGTGAAATTCCAAACTAAGCAGGAAGCTGAAGTTGTACAGGGTTGTGAATTGAGATGGACATCTTTCTGCAAGATCTCTGCACTTGATTAGTGGTCATATAAAGTTCTAATGGGAGATGGAGATAATGGTTTTCTTTGCTGTCTGGAAGATGTGTGCTAAGATGGCAATGTCACACAGGAATTCCATTAGTTCTATCTCCTGTATTTTCAATAGCTGCACTGAATTGCTACACTAGGCTAATTGTCTGACCATTAAGGCTCTATTGAAGAACTGGAAGTGCATGCCGAAATACAAGGCTGAAAGGTGATGTGGTATTTTGCAGAAAGCTTCAGAATTTTTTGTCCTTATTAAATGCATGATTTCCTCATTTGGTTCTTCAAGGGAAGTATTCAGAGGGAAATGGACAGATTTGCTCATGATATGAGGATTCTAATAGGAATCTTCTATGAATGCAAAATGGCGTTTGATGAGAATTGAATCAGTTTTAGAGAGAAAAATGACATTTTGCCATGTGGGAAACTCATGTTTTCTGAAATTACCCGATAAAAGCAAGATATTTAATGACATTTAACTGGAATATCAAAGAGTTTGGATATGTCATAAAATATTTCAAATATTACTGGTCCATTAGAAATGTCTATAAACATCAGAAGATTTCCAATATTTTTCATGCTGTATTAATTTCTTTTTAGGAATCAATGAGTTGAGGCGAGATTATAGAAGTTATGATAAACCATGGCTTGCAAATGCTAAAAAGCCAAAAAAGTCAAAAAGTGACCTTGCTATGTCCAACATATCTCCATCAGCAGAATCAAAATCCTGTAAGCATATTTTTATTTACCGGTACTTGCTTTGGTTATTTACAAAGTTAGAGTGGCTAATAATTTAGCTCTTGGTGCTGTGTAATTAAACGTAATTCATACGGATGCCTGAGGTTCTGTGATTATTGCAGTTCTGTACAACATTGGAAATAAGAATATATATTAAATGACATGTGCTAGAATCTTAAACAAAAAATATGAACATTGAAATAACTCAACCAGTCAAGCAGCAACTGTGGAAAGAGAAACCAGTTACTCTTCTAACTGACCTGAAATGTTGACATGTTTCTTTACCACAACTTTGTTTGCCTGGCTGAGTTCTTCTAGCATTTGTGTTTTTGTTGGACTAGTGATATACAAGATTATTCCTTTCACTCTGTATTCCATGATTTTTGAAGCTGACTTCATCTTGAAATTATGGAGGGTTTTACAGTTGCAATTGGATTTTGTTGATAATGAAAATTGAGTTATTTGGCTAATGATTGAATATTGGGCAAGTGACTTTTTTTTGTATCCAATGAGACAGCATTGAAAATGAAAAGAAAACAAATCTGAAAATAATGCACATAAACTAATATCTGGTTTAAAGTCAATTTTTAGTCTTTTTGGCATACATGTTTACTAGCTTTGTGTAATTGCACAGTGCCTTCCATAATATTTAGGACAAAGACATTTTTTCCCTTTATTTTCCTGTGTTCCACAATTTGACATTTATAATCAAACAATTCACATGTAATTAAAAGCACATTCCAGATTTTATTCAATGTTATTTGTATACATTTTGGTTTGACCATTTAGAAATTAAAGCATTTTTTATACAGTTACCTCATTTCAGGGCACCATAATGTTTGGGACATTTGGCTTCACAGGTGTTGGTGATTACTCGGGTATGTTTAATTGCTTCATTGGTGCAGGTCTAAAAGAGCTAGCCTTGATTCTAAGCTTTTGATCACCTTTGGATTCTGTAGTTGCGATTTTTCAATATGAGGACCAGAGTTATGTCAAACAAGCCATTATGAGGCTGTAAACAAGAATAAAACTGTAATAGACATCGCTCAAACCTTTGGATATAATTAAGAAAAAAAAAGAGTACTGGTGAGTTCAGGAATTACAAAGGGACTGGTAGGCCAAGGAAGACATCCACAGGTGATGACAAAAGAATTCTTATTATAATGAATAAAAATCCCCAAATGCCTGTCTGACAGATCAGAAACACTCTTCGGGAGGCAGATGTGGATATGTCATTGATCTCTGTCTGTAGAAGACTTGATGAATAGAAATACAGAGGCTACACTGTATCTGGCCACAGAAAGGATGGCCAGATTACAGTTAGCCAATAAATATTTAAAAGAGCCTGCAGAATTCTGGAAAAAGGTCTTTTGGACAGATGAGACCAAGATTAACCTGTATCAGAGTGATGACAAGAGCAAAGTGTGGAGGTGTAAAGAACTGCCCAAGATCCACAGCATATCGCCTTTGCCATGGTTTGCATCTTGCAGTGTAGCCTCTGTATTTCTGTTTGTGAAGTCTTCTGCTGTAATTTCTACACAGTCAATCCAAAATGTGTTCAAATAAACTTAAATAAAATCTGGAATGTGCATTTTAATGGCATGTGAATTGTTTGATTACAAATTTAAAACTGTGGAGCACATGGAGGACACTTTAGATAGAATTAATTTGGAAGTTCTGTGTGGTATTAATATTATTGATCTTGCTTTATTTGGACAAATTAATTATTCCAATAATATCCATTTGTAAGGAAACCGATAAATCTGAGAGAATATGTTACATAGGAACATAGGAACATAGGAAGTAGGAACAGGAGTAGGCCAAAAATGGCCCATCGAGCCTGCTCCGCCATTCAATATGATCATGGCTGATCTAATTTATGACCTAACTCCACCTACCTGCCTTCTCCCCATATCCCCTAATTCCTCTATCATGTAAAAATTTATCTAACCGAATTTTAAATATGTTTAATGAGGCAGCCTCAACCACTTCCCTGGTTAGAGAATTCTAAACATTCACTACTCTCTGGGAAAAACTATTTTTCCTCATCTCTGTCCTAAATCTACTCCCCCGAATCTTGAGACTGTGTCCTCTCGTTTTAGTTTCCCCAGCCAGCTCAAAAAACCTTTCTACATCTATCCTATCCATACCCTTCATAATCCTATATGTTTCTATAAGATCTCCTCTCATTCTTCTGAACTTGAGCGAATACAATCCTAGATGATTTAATCTTTCATCATAAGTCAACCTCTTCATCCCAGGGATCAACCAAGTAAACCTCCTCTGGACCATCTCCAAAGCCAGTATATCCTTCCTCAAATATGGAGACCAGAACTGGACACAGAACTCCAGGTGCAGTCTCACCAGTACCTTATACAGTTGCAACATTACCTTCATACTCCTGAATTCAATTCCTCTAGCGATGAAGGCCAACATTCGATTTGCCTTCTTAATAACCTGTTGGGGTGAACAGCTGATTTTTACACTTAGCTTTAAATATTTGCAGTACCAAGATCAATCAAACATGCTGGATGGGACTGGAAAACAAAACCAGAAAGCAACAACTTTGATGAACTGAATCACATCCTTCAAGAAAGCAAGAAGCTGGGCAAGGCTCTAGAAAACCTCTCTCGTAGTAAGTATTTCTTATTGGTAATTAACATAGCCTGCTTTTTAAAGTTAAAGACACTGGAAATCACAATCACTCTAGATTTTCCCTATGCAATTAGTTGATGCAAAGTATTTCCTAATTGATATTGCATTTATTTTGGTAAACATTTTAAATATTCAGGATCATGGAGTACACAGGTTGGAAGCAGGCCCACTGATCCACCAAGTCTGCTAATCCTTAATCACCCATTTACAGACTGAAGGCAGTTTTGTGGAATATTACATTTCTGTTTTTTTTCTTGGCAATAAATAGTATCTGATCTGACGTGTGGAAATTCATGCTTGCTGCAGCCGAACAATAAAGAAAAACTATCATAATAAACAATTGAATGAAATTTAAAGAAGCAATAAATAAATGAGAGGGATAATAAATATTTACGGTAATCCTTTTGCAAAAACATCTAATCCTACAGCCTCTTAGTTCCAAGTCCAACATCATAGAGCACTTTCTGTCTTCATCTCTATTTACAGCTTTGTTCTTTATACCATGTTCAAGTTCTTCATTCTCCCCGAGGGCCTTGACTACAGAACATCAACTCGAATTTTCCTGAGTTTATTTTACCTTGTCTCATGAGAGATGTTAATTTTATACTTGTGTCCTGAAATTCTGCAACCACTGCTTTATTAACCTGCTTAAGTCTGAAAATCAAGCAGATGAGCTCTCCCAGCATGCACCTGCTTCAGTTGAGTTTTGTTTAATGGGCCAGATAAAATTGGATACTTCATTATCATGTTCCATTTTTTTGCTTTAGTTTACAAATAATTTTGAGTTTGTTCTTGGCTTAAATGCTTCTTTACCACAAGAGCTTAGACTTTTGGTTTCCTGCACTCATGGCTTGATTGTTCAACAATTAATTTATTACAGTAGTCATGCATATCAACACAAACATACAAGCCTTAACAGTCGATTAACTGCTATCAAGATGATCAATATACAGTTAATGTGGCATTGTATATTGATCCTGGCAACATATAGAAAATATCTTGAAAATTTTAACTATGGCTCTTTATTTCAATTAAAGTATTCTGCATCTGATAACTGCTTTTTTTTGTTGCAGTTGTCAACAATGAGACTTATGTAAAACTTTTGGTGAATCACAAAGCATAGGTCAGCATCAGGAATAAATCCTAGTGCTCTGTTAAAATCAGAAATGTAATGGAAAAATTATTGATGATAACATGAGAAATTAAATATTTTGCTTCACTTTTTAATCACTTCTTGTTTCTGCACTTCAATTTGTATTTTGTAAATCTACCACCATTACAGTAATTATTAATGCATGAGAGATGTGCTCTGTTCAGTTTTTACTTGGGTCACAGTGAAAATAAATGAAACTTTCAGTGTCCCATGTTGGTAAAAGAAAGAACATTTCAATAAGATCACCAATAATCATGAAAACAATATATATGAGTCTATAATTAATGTGTGCAATTTAGACTTTACCAAATGTTGGTTTTGGAGACACTTTAACAGGCTTAAACTCTGATGCAACTTTGCATGTCGGGTACAGTGAACTACACACACCAACGTGTCTTTGGTTCCTATGCACGATCATATCATTAATTTCCTGTTCTCTGATTCATCAGTTTGGGGAAGGGATAAAGGCCAAGTTTTCTTACAATTAGAAAGATAATTTATCTGGACTAGTTAAGTTCAAAATGCCTGGTCTCCTGATTTTCTTTTTGTATACGGGCAGAAGTAAGAGAAACAAAGATTTGAAAGGAACATTGAAATAGATCTGAAAGGGAGAAGGCAACAACCTGGACCAGAGCTATTTCATCAGTTCATAAATATCATCAACTTTTTACTATTTCTCAGTAATATCACTGACGAATGTATTCAATCATATTTATTACAAAATTAATAGAAATAAAAAGGCTATTATAGTGTATCGTTCATTATGCAATTTTAGCTTTAAATGAATTTTAATGAAAAGGAGCATTTTTTTTTAATGAACATGCAGTGAATCTTAAATTACCTTGAACTTCTATGCAAGATATTTGGGGGTGTTTTTTTTTTGCCAAGGAAGCTATTATGTTAATTGATTTGATTATGTTTGATTATTGTTAACTTTGTTGTTAAGTATGACTCGAGCTATCTTTCTTTTGCAGGAAAGATATTTTTATTGATAAGGTGAAATATCTGAATAAACACGCTGAATAACATCTCACTTGAATTTTTTTTAGGATCTTAGTCCTTGCGAGAATTTAATGGTAGACATAGATAAGATGGGCTGAGAGTTTCTTTGGAACTAAAATGGATCAATTGGTTTGAGGCAAAAAGATGGTTATGTAAAGGGTACCACTGGAAATATTGTTCTTTTTATTGTTTAACACAAAATTTGGGTCATTGTATAATGGAAAATGTAAATATTGTGGCAAAACTACATTTTGCTTGAACCTTAGTGTAATCTATACAAAAAAAACAATTAAGGAGGAGTATCTGGAATTGTTGTTTACCAATAGAAAGGGCATTTTAACTTGTTCAATTCAGCTAATGTACTTTTATTGGTGAATAAAAGATAAAAGTTTAATATTTTATGAAGATTACAATCTTTGTTTTTGAGTCCTTCACTCTTAATTCTACACACAGAGTTGGGTTCGATCAACACTCTAACTACACCAATCGCAGGCAGTAGGTGCCTGGAATTCCCTTTCAGAGCCCTATGGAAGACAAAAAAAATTCTGGAAGTACCCAATTATTTTTACCTGTTTGAGTTATTGGAAAAACTTCCATACAGACATAATATGAAAAGCAAAAGATGCAGTGGTGCATTTAGAAGAGCCATTACTCCACAATGTCAGAGATGCAGGTTCAATCCTGATCTTGGGTTCTGTCTTGTAGAGTTTGCACCTTCTCCTGGTAAGGTGCTACAGCTCCCACCTGCATCCCAAAGAGGCACCTATTGTCAAATTGGCCTTTGAAAATTGCTCCTTGTGTAGGTTAGTGGTTGAATCTGGTGGGATGAGAATGTTGGAAAAGAATAAAATAGGATTAATGTTGGAATAGAAGTTCTATGAACTTCTGAATCTTTAGAATTTATTGGGTTTAGTTACAGAGCAAACTATGTTTGACAAAGTTGCTTGGGTTATCTGAAGATGTAGAGGATGGCACAGTTGGCCTTTGCACACCAACGATCGGGAGCAGGGTTCGAATCCTGCGCTGTCTGTCAGGAGTTTGTACCTTCCTTCCGGGTCTGCGTAGGCTTTCCCCTTGGCCTCTGGTTTCTTCCCACTGTTCGAAATGTACTGGGAGTGAAGGATCATTGGGTGTACATCGGAGGGCACAGACTCGTGGGCCGAAATGGCCTGTTACCATGCTGTATGTCTAAATTTGAATACAACAAGTAGAAGAAATGAAGGGGAACAAAGGCGCAAAAAACAGCAGATGCTGGAACCTGGAACAAAAAAAAACTGTTAGAAGAACTCATCCAATCAAGCATCATCAGTGAAAGGGACAGTGCAGTCTTGACCCAAAACATCAACCATCCCCTGCTGCACAGATTCTACCTGGTCTGTTGAGTTCTTCTAGTAGTTTTTTTTTGTTCTGGATAAAGAAGAGCCTGCAGATGTGGTGCATGTGGACTGCTGGTTGATAAATTAAGAACTCATGGTATTGAAAGAAATACATTGGTATGGATTGGAAATAAGTTGTCCAAATAAAGGGTCCTTTGCAGGGTGGAGGGATGTAATTAATGTAGAAACCAGTTACTGAAAGGAACAAAATGGAAGATTTTCATATTTACCAGTTATACACAAATTGTTGTTCGGGCAATGAGATTGGACACACAAAGAAAGAATATGCCAATTAGCACTGTAGTAAAGGCGAGCTCTCCACTGGCCACCGAGACAGAGGTGCACCAAAGAAGAGGTACAAGGACTGCTTAAAGAAATCTCTTGGTGCGGTGGTCAATGTGGCAGGCACCAAGAGATTTCTTTAAATAGTCCTTGTACCTCTTCTTTGGTGCACCTCTGTCTCGGTGGCCAGTGGAGAGCTCGACATATAACACGATCTTGGGAAGGGGATGGTCCTCCATTCTGGAGACGTGACCCACCCAGCGCAGTTGGGTCTTCAGCAGCGTGGTTTCGATGCTTGTGGACTCTGCCAACTCGAGTACTTCGATGTTGGTGATGAAGTCACTCCAATGAATGTTGAGGATGGAGTGGAGACAACGCTGGTGGAAGCGTTCTAGGAGTCGTAGGTGATGCCGGTAGAGGACCCATGATTCGGAGCCGAACAGGAGTGTGGGTATGACAACAGCTCTGTACATGTTGATCTTTGTGTGTTTCTTCAGGTGGTTGTTTTTCCCGACTATAAATATATATATATATATATGATCTGTTACTATTTTCCCATGCCTGTATTTTGTAAATAAAATCATTTACTACAAAAATGCATTTAGTCCTTACTTTTGAGCCCCATTGAATCTGTGGAGTGAGATGTGGGTAATCTCCTTATAGAACAAAGCATTCACTGCCTTCGAGTACGTAATACATCACTCAGGATGTCACCGCTTGGAGGGTTGAGATCCCCTGAGCTCCGTGATACCAGGTTGGTAATATGAAAGGGCGCACGGAACTGGTTTTTCTTGGTCCAGTGTGAATGGCCTGACTAGTATTTTAAAATGAATTGTTCACACATCAATTTAGCAGGTAGCCAACGTGAAAATACCTGAGTGTTTTCACACTGAGATCCCAGTAAATCGGCATGTCAGTGACCCATTGTTTAAAGACTGGTTGGATCAGAGCATTCACATTGAACCAAGAAAGTTGGTTTAGTGTGACCTTTTGTATAGAGACCTGGCATCCAGGTGCAAAAGGAGGAGGGACCTGCAGAATTGCAGTGTTGGCATCCCAGGAAGGCATGTAAGCCTTTTACACTGGAGCCAATGTGAAACGCATTGTTGCTACTTAGCTTGGCGGGTAAGTAACAGGATGAAAATGACTATCATACTGTGTTGGTCGTGTTCACACAGGTTAGGGAAATCATAAAAAGCCAATTAAGTACCAGCTTTCAGGGTCAGTGTGAAAGCACCATTTGGAGTTTGTGACAGATTATGTTATATTTTATAATGTATATAGATATGATTTTGGGAGATAAAGTGTGGCAGGTTTTTTTAGTATTGGTCACATACAAAGACTTCAAAACAGATCTCATTTAAAATACTGGAGCTCTGCTCAAGCCAGACAGGCCTGGCTCTAAGTGCCTTTGCAAAAACTTTGAAGAGTGCCCAAGGGACTTCACTAATGGATTTTTGTTTTGAAAAGCAACAGATGAAAACTTGGAGGATTAGGTTCAGAGCCGCAGGCTGCCTGAGTGCTGCTTGCTGTTCTAAGGGTCATGTGATTTTGTAAGGAGAGAGAAAATTCAATGCTCGAGTCAACTGCTGGGACTGGAACAGGACAAGCTGGAAAGCTTGTGGAAAAACCCCATTTTGAAGATGGGTTGTGAGTTCTTTGTTCAGCCTGTTCAAAGCCCTTGTGGCTCATGCAAGAGGAGAGGACTGGCTGCCTAATGTTTCACTTGAAATAAGAGAAACAAAAAGGAAATCTGTGGTGACCTGAAAGAAAGAGGTTATTGTCTGGAGAAGCCTGATGGGACAAGTTTCTTTGGCAAGACACTGATGTGGCTGATTAAAAAGGATAAGTTTGTGTCCAGGAACAACCAATTTCTCTCTGAAAATTGACAAGAACCTTCCTGAGCAGTAACCATTTGCCTTTCAAACACCAAAGCATGATGAACTTCATAAATGTTAAATTCTGTGCACAGTATAAGAATTGCCTGCAACCAGTGAACTTGGAGGAATGAGAAGTGAGATTGGACTGTGGATCAAAGAGCTTATCTGAACATACACATGCATTAGATACACGTGCGCTTAGAATTAGAAGGGAATTAAGTTAGGTTAAGTAAGTTAATAGTAATAAGTTAAAGTGTGATTCTGTTTTCATGTTTAAAGATAATTAAAAGCAACTTTTGTTTAAGTAACCACTTTTCTTGGTGAATATCTATTGCTGCTGTGTTTTGGGGGTGCTCTGGGGCCATAACAAGTTACGGTTTCAAATGAGGCACAGGATATTTAAAACTGGATTGAGGGATGAGAGTTAGACAGGAAAGATGGTGCACATTTATTTACAACATGGCAGAAGCTGATCTGGCTCTTGAAACCTGTGCCTCCCAAATGCACCCATTAACCTATCAACCCCATACATTTTTTAATTGCTTCACACTTCAGAAACAACACTGTTTCTTCGTTGCTTGTATCTATTGGAGTTTTGATACAGAACATTTCTGTTTCGTCTGCATAAAGATGGCGAATTGAGAAGGCATGAGATTTGTGCTTTTGTGAAGTCTCAATTAAATACACAGTAGAAATTCTGAAGCTCGAAACAGGCTCAAGTTCCTCCAACACTAAATGTCTTGTATAGTTGTGTGGTGTTGTATAATACTTAGATACCCACAGGAAGCTGAAAAGTCTGGTGAGGAACAATAATTACCAGCTACTGAATTCATCTATTGCATGCTAATTTCAAGCTTTTCTCAGAGTCATCTATCAAAGGTACAAAGCACAGAAGTTCCCACCTTGAACAATCTCTCCATTTCCCTACTTTTCTTTCTCTTTGAAGGGATTCCTTAAAATCCTGGCATTTAACTAGCATTCATAATTTCTTGTGCGAATGTGTCTCAAATTTTATCCAGCAACATCTGACTCAAGAAACTTGGAACCTGCAGATTATTCAATCTGCTCTGCATTTTCTTACTGTTGGCGCTTGTGGCTTCTCTGTTAAAGAACCTGCAATAATGGAGAGCCATTTTCAGCAGGTATTCTGCGTTGTGTCTTTAAACTCTGAGCTACCTTCTCCAAAAATGAAGCTATTGCAGAGAGTAACTCAATGAATTGTGTGCAAGATGATGTGAATAAATACCATGATTGTTACAATAAATGGAGAGAAATTATTTTGAGCAATATTTTTTAATTGATGAAATCATAATCTTAACTGATCTTTAATGAACAACTGTGAGAAATATCAAAGAATTGTGATTGAAGTTCTGGGCAAGTAACAGTTGATTGAAGTATTCAAAAAAAGTAGGGTTTTCTGCTTTAACTTTGGAAATATACAATTGCTATTAACATCAATTTCCTCTTGCAAGTTTTAAAGAAAACTGAAACATGAATTAAATTCATATAGAACAAATGGCTTTCCTTTTGCAAAATATTAAAATTATTGGTAAATATTTAACAAATGTATTAGCTAATAATTTAGATACAATTTTATAATCTGAATTCAGTAATGATATAGGTCTATAAGAAGGTTGTAAAAGATCTTTTCCTTAAATAACTGTTATTAATGCTGTTTTAAAAGATTCTGGCAAGTCATGTACCTCTTTTATTTGATCTAATACACCCATTAATACAGGAATTAACAATTCTTTAAATTCTTTATAAAACTCTGGTGGAAACCATATTCTCCCGGAGCTTTATTGTTTTGTAATGACATCAAAATCTCAGACATCTATCTCAAAAAAGGAATTAGCTAACTGAAGGCACACCACTAGACAGGCGAACTGGCCCCACTTGTAATCCATGCGGCGGGGCAGCAGGCCAAAATGGTGCCGTCGGGGGTTCCCCCTCTTCTCAGCACAGGCCTCAGAAGCCCGCGTTGGGAGACCACGTGACGCCCGGGTGACGTCAGCGCCCCCCCAGCGCGGATTTCCACCAGGTCCGGGCTGGGAGTACAAGTCCAGCCTAGCAGGTTGCAATAAATCAATAAATCAGTTCTGCTCACTGAGCTTAACCCATCTGGTTGTCCAATCTCAGACCTTTCAGTAACAGTGTAGCTGCCGCTACAATTGGTGACCCCCGACTGGTTCAAACGTCTTTGAACCCATCATGAGCGAAGCTGGGATCAGTGCTAAAGCTGTCAAGCTGCCTGAATTCTGGGTTCAGGACCAGAGACCTGGTTCGGCCACGTGGAGGCTCAGTTTCACCTCTGCCAGATTTAATCGGACATGACCAAATTCTACCATGTGGTCACAGCCCTGGACCAGGCCACCGCCAAATGTGTGCTGCACTTCGTTCAGGACCTACCCATCGAAGACAAATACGAGACCATCAAGCGAGTGCTCACCAGATCCCTTGGACTATCCAGGCGCCAGCGTGCCGCTCGGATGCTGCACCTCGACGCCCTGAGGAACAGGTCCCTGATTGAACTAATGGACGAGATGCTCATGGGTGATCACACCAACTACCCACTCTTCAAGCGCATTTTCCTCGACCATCTGCCTGAGGACATCCAACTGTTACTGGCCCAAGAGAGCTTTACCGACCCAAGGAAGGTCGCTCAGAGGCCCAAGAGCTATGGCTCGAGCGATTCCTGGAGGGCTCGGCGGTCCAGCAGGTCACTAGGCATGACCATGCCAAGCCTGCCCCTAGTACTGTGATAGAGCATCTGGCCCCTGCAGGGGCCACCAAGAGCATAACCAGGGGCACGGCATTCGCTCCAGGCCTCTGCTTCTACCACCAGCGCTGGGGAGCCAAGGCTCGGAAGTGTCGTCAGCCCTGCTTGTTTCAGGGAAACGAGCAGGCCGGCCGCTGTTAATGGATGCGGTGACTGGCCAAGGACACAGCCTCCTCTACCTGCGGGACTCGGTCAGCGGCCAGCGGTTCCTCGTCGACACTGGGGCCCAGATCAGCGTCATCCCGGCCACGGCCATAGAGTCCAGGAACCAACCTTGAGGACCTCTCTTCCGTGCGGCCAACGCAACATAGATCTGGGCGAATGGAGACAAGACAGTCCACTTCCAGATCTGCCGACAAAAGTTCTCGTGGAGGTTCACCGTCTCATCCCTTTCGACTGCCATCCTGGGTGCTGACTTCCTTCTTGCCCATGGGCTTCTGGTGGACATTCGGTGTAGGCACTTGGTGGACGCCCGTACTTTCCAGGCCATTCGCCTCGACACCTCCAGCACAGAGCAGCCGCAGATGGCCATGATCAGCACACCCAGAGATGAGTTCCAGCGAATCCTGGACGTGTTTCCAACCCTCCTCAAGTCACAGTTCTCTGCTGCCTCGCTGTGCCACGGGGTGTTCCACCACATCCCCACCAAGGGCCCATGCCAAGGCACACCGGACCCCGCCTGACAAAGGAGGAGTTTTGGCATCTGTTGGAGCTGGGGAATCATTCGGCGGTCAAACAGCTATGGGCCTCACCACTCCACCTGGTCCCGAAAGCCTCCGGCGGCTAGCGCCCCTGCGGAGACTATCAACGGTTCAGTGAGGCGACAGCTCCTGACTGTTACCCCAGCCCTCACATCCAGGACTTTACGGCCAACCTGCACAGTTCGAGGGTTTTCTCCAAGGTTGACCTGGTGCACAAGTATCACCAGATCCCGGTGTACCCTGAGGACATAACCAAGACGGCATCATCACCACCTTTGGCTTGTTCGAATTCCTGCGCATGCCATTCGTGCTCAAGAAAGCCGCTCAGACCTTCCGGCGCCTCATGGACTCTGGGGGCAGGGACTTGGATTTCGTCTTTATTTATTTGGACGACATCCTCGTCGCCAGCAAGGACCGGGCGTAACACAAGGCCCACCTATACGCCCTTTTCTCCCAGCTGGCTGACTTCGGCCTTACCATCAACCCGGCCAAGTGCCAGTTCGGGAAAGAGTCCATGCAGTTCCTGGTTCGTACCATCACGGCCGAAGGAGCCACACCCTCCGATGCTAAGGTCGCCGCTATCAGGGAGTTCCCACACCCGGACAGCCTCAAGGGGCTGCAGGAGTTCATGGGTATGGTTAACTTTTACAACCGCTTCATCCCGGGAGCTGCACGCATTCGTCCTCATCGCAGCCAGCCTGCACCACATTAGAGGCCACCAAGGATGCCCTCGCGCAGGCCACCATGTTCGCATGTTGGCATTCTCTGTCGATGCCTCTGCCACAGCCTTCAGTGCCGTCCTGGAGCAGCAGGTGAAAGGACATTGGAAGCCGCTGGCATTCTTCAGCCGCCTGCTCCGCCCGCCGGAACACAAGTATAGTGCCTTCGACCACGAGTTACTGGGCATGTACCTGGCGGTGTGGCATTTCCACTATTTTTTGGAGGGGAGGGCTTTTACCATCTTCACCGACCACAAACTTCACTCAGGCACTTACGACGGCAAAGGATCCCTGGTCGGCCCGTTAGCAGCGTCACCTCTCTTTCATGTCGGAATTTGCCACCGACATTTGGCACGAGGCAGGGAAGGACAATGTGGTTGCCGATGCACTCTCGCGACTGGCCATCTGTGCACTCCCTCGACTTCGACCAGCTCGCCCGGGACCAGAAGTATGATGAGGAGACGAGGGCCTTCAAGACCGCCATCATGGACCTGCGGTTCCGAGATCTCCCAACTCCGAGCGGCGAAGGCACCATCCTGTGTGATATCTCCATGGGCACCCCGCGACCAGTGGTTCCCCAGCAGTGGTGCAGGCAGGTCTTCCGTCACATCCACGATCTTTCACATTTGTTCATCAGGTCCACGGTCCGGATGGTGGCAGAACGGTTCATATGGCATGGACTGCAGAAGCAGATCGCGGGATGGGCCAGAACATGTACCTATTGCCAGACATCCAAGGTGCACAGGCACACCATGGCGCCCGTACTGGAGTTCGAGCATGTCCAGGAACAGTTCAGCCACATTCACGTGGACATCATTGGGCCCTTATCTGTTTCCCGGGGCAACCGTTACCTGTTTATGATGGTGGACCGCACCACTTGCTGGCCCGAGGCGATTCCGATGCCAGACACCTCCACCGACTCCTGCTCCCGAGCACTGTTGCATGGTTGGGTCGCCCAGTTCGGCGTCTCGGGTCACCTCACCAGCGATCGGGGCACTCAGTTCACATCTGCGCTTTGGGCACAGCTCGCCAACAGGTTGGGGATCCAGCTACACCGCACACTGCCTACCACCTGCAGGCCAATGGACTGGTTGAACATCTGCACCACCACCTTAAGTCGTCACTGGTCCTGACTGGGCGGACGAACTGCCTTGGGTGCTCCTGGGCATCTGCTCCACTCCCAAGCAAGATCTGCAGGCATGATCAGGTGAGCTGGTCTACAGTGCACCGCTGGCACTACCTGGTGAGTTCGTCAACATAGCTCACAATCCCCAGCGGTCGCTGCACAAATTACTTCCTCACCTCAGGGCATGCTTGGACTCGTTCGCACCCCCACTGCCTCAGTCATGGCACCTGCCCATCTCACGTTCTGGCAAACTGCTTTCCACAGAGTACGTTTTCGTTAGGCGGAGCCCGACCGCGGCACCTCTGCAGCGACCGTACGAGGGGCCATACAGGGTTGTACAGCGTTCCAGCTCTACGATCACGCTGGACATTGGCGGTAGGCGTGAGCTGTTTACCGTGGACAGGCTGAAGCCAGCATATCTCTATCTAACTAAGCCCGTGGTCGTAGCCCAGCCCAAGAAGTGAGGCCGCCCGGCGAAAAAGGACATTGCTGCCGGTTCTGGGGGAGACTGTGTGGTGGCTTGCCACTAGGCAGGTGAACTGGCTCCGCTTGTAAGCCATATGGTGGGGCAGCTGGCCAAAATGGCGCCGTCGGGGGTTTTCCCTTCCTCCCAGCATGGGGCTCAGAAGCCCATGTTGGGGGACCACATGATGCCCGGGTGATGTCAGCGCCCTCTAGCACGGATCTCAGCCAAGTCTGGGCTGGGACTATAAGTGCAGCCTGCAATAAACTAGTCTGCTCGCTGAGCTCAACCCGTCTGATTGTGTGTGATCTTTCAGTAGCAGTGTAGCTGCCGCTACAATATATTATCTATATACATTGAGTTAATGTTTGTATTGATACAAATGATAAATAAAGTTTACAAAAAAAAGTCATTTATTGAGAAGAGGTGCCACTCCCTTGATACCTCTTGAAATCAGGATCTGACATTGAATTAGTGGCTTTTTAAGATGCCTTACAAACTTGTAGCACTGTATCATTACTCCCCACTTATCAATAACACATAGGATTTTCTGATGGTGCACGCTTTTAACTTTTCCTTATTTTCTAAATTGTTAAATATGAATTTAATGATAAAGGTTGTGGATGTTGTCTTCATTTACTTTAGTAGGGCCTTTGACATGGTCACAATGGAAAGTTAGTCAGGAAGATTTAAATGCTCAGTATTTATGGTGAGGCAGTAAACTGGATGTTACGTTGGCTCTACAGTAGAGGCCAGAGAGTTGTGGTGGATGATTGCTTCTCAGATTGTAGGCCTGTGACTAGTGGCGTGCTTCAGAGACCATTGTTAGTCATCTTTCTCAATGATCTGGATGATAATAAGGTAAATTGGATCAGGAAGTTTGCAGGTAACAAAGTTTTGAGGTATTGTGGACAGTGAGTAAGTCTTTAAAGCTTGCAGAGGAATCTGGACCAGATGGAAAATGAGGTGAAAAATGGCAGATGGAATTTAATGCAGACAAGTGTGAGGTGTTGCATTTTAGAAGGACAAACCAAGAAAGGACTTGCACGGTAAATGGTAGGACATTAAGGAGTGCGGAAGAACAGGGATCTGGGGATATAGATAGATAATTCCCTGAAAGTGGTGTTACAGGTGGATAGGGTTGTAAAGAGAGCTTTTGGCATATTGGCCTTCATAAATCAAAATATTTGAGTACAGGGTTTGGAATGTTATGAGAAAGTTGTATAAGACATTGGTGAGGCCAAATTTGGTGTATTGTATGTAGTTTTGGTCACCTAGCTGCAGGAAAGATTTCAATAAGATAGAAAGAGTGCAGAGAAGATTACTAGGATGTTGCCTGGACTTCAGGAACTGAGTTACAAGGGAAAGATTAAACAGGTTAAGACTTTATTCCCTGGAGTGTCGAAGAATGAGGGGAGATTTGAGAGGTATTTAAAATTATGAAGGGAATAGACAGAGCAAATGTACGTGTGCTTTTTCCACTGAGGGTAGGTGAGTTACAAGCCAGAGGACAGGGGTTAAGGGAGAAGGGGCAATGTTTAGGGGAAACAAGAGGGGGGACATCTTCACACAGAGAGTGGGGAATGAGCTGCCAGCCGAAGTTGTAAAGCCAGGCTCTATTTTAACATTTAAGAAGAATTTGGACAGGTGCATGGATAGGAGGTGTATGGAGGGCAATGGACCAGGTGCAGGTCTGTCAGACAAGGTGGAACAATAGTTCAGAACAGACTAGAAGGGCTGAAGGGCCTGTTTCTATGCTGCACTGTTTGATGGTTCTAAGTTGTGTGGGAAGCACTCATTCCAGCTTGACAAATCTGCCTGACCACAATTGACTATTGTCCTTTGATTTGAAAATAAAATTAGCTCTTGCTTTTCTTAAACATTGTTTTGACCAACCATCAAATGATATGTGGTGCTTCAAGCACTCTGGGATCAGTTTCTACATTCCAATATAAATCTGCTATGCTGGAAAATGCCTGGTTGACTAAATTGTCCTTCCTAATCTTGGTAGTATGTTAATAGGCTCCTGGAAACGATCAATGTTAATCTAAATGATTTGATCTTAAATTAATGCAACAAGCACCCATTTCATGAGATCACTGACTCGAGCTAATTTATTTAAATAACTGGGAATGTGACAACTCTGAAGGCCTCTCTCTTTCTGGCTCTCTTTCCATTTTTAAAAAAATCCATTGAAGTTGTGTACCAAGAGTTAATTTTCATAGCTTTTAGGTTAAAGAGAACAACTCCAAATTCAACATTAAAATGAAAATAATAATTTCTCCTGCACTTGTCAAGACAAACTCTGTGATAATGATGCCAGAACTTGCAGGAAAAAGGGGACATTACTTATCATGAATGTAAATACTGCTTGAACAGGCAGCATATCACAGATGTAAAAAATGTGCAAATAATATTTTAAGGATGAAAGCTAAAATGTTGCTTTATTGTGCAAAGCTCACAATGGACTTCCTTGACCACTACATAAAAAGAATAGAATAAATACAATTTCACTAACACTATTTTAATGTGATATATTTTAAGTAAGTTCTCTCTGAACTGTTCTTCACTTTAAAGAATGCTGTACAAGTTGTTTGTCTGATCCATCATTGAAATGATAATTTACAATGTGTTACTTGGGCCCATCTTTGGCATAGAACTGGGAAAGGAAGATCCATTTCCCCCCACACCATAGCCTGCTGAGAAAAGTATAAATTTGACCTAATAATACTTGCACTGTAGAAAAATTTGCTGATGTTTTGTGAATCTGCCAAGCAGAGCTTTATGAACTTCAAGGCTTCAGATTGGTAGATTTTTTTTTTCTACATTAATTAATCCCCAGAAGAACAGTGCTAGATGTCTTTTTTATTTCTGTAGGCACTGGAAATACCCCACTTTACGCTGCTTCCACACTTGCAAAAGCAGTTGCATAAATACCACAAATATTGTGAAATAAATGTTTAATTTAAAATTGAGTTTTATACATTGTTACTGTTAAAGGATAAAACCTGCAAAATTACGAGCTTTAATTCTTTTCTCTTTTCTTGACTAGGTATTACTGCTCCAGATGAATTTGATCAGGTCAGTCCTTTTTCCCCTCTGTATCTAGGTCTACTGATACCATATTAAAAGTGAAACAATGCTAAAATCAGAGAGGAATATTGCAATTTGTAATGAACAATGACTGTTCCTTCAAAAGAAGGCAACATGCCACTAGAATGGCTGCTAATTTGTCGTACTGCTGAATGCAACAAGTGCAAATTATGCAGTTAAATAACTACCATATGTACGCGTGTAATATTTGAATTTTTGGGACCAATTTTTAGGGTAAAATTTATGGGATTGACAATTACACACATACTACGTTTGACCTCATTAAGTACCTGCGTCGATTGAGGCATCGAGAGCTTGGATGGGCGGGCAGATGGATGGGACTGGGTGGTAAGCCCACGTATTAGGCATTGGGAGCTTGAATGGGCAGCTGGACAGCCAAGACCAGATAGTAAGATCGCATTTGAGGTGTTGGGAGCTTGGATTGGTGGGCAGCTGTGGTCATTGTCCAGTCGAGGCATTGGGAGCTCTGGTGGGTGGGTGGCCTAGGCTTAAGCAAGAGTCTGTGGTCAGGGAGTCAGGAGCTCAGGTAGGCAGCTGGCCAGAGCCTGGGGGAGAGATGGAAGTTGGGGTGTTGGGAGCTCTGGTGGGTGGGCGGCTTGGGCCAAAAATAGGGGGGTCGACTTACGCGCAATACATATGGAAAGTACAAGATTTTTAGGCTAAAAATAGGTATCGACTGTTACATGTGTGCATTCGGTATGTTGCAACAGAGGGACAATATTGTGACTGAACTACCTGCACCTCTTTAAGGGATGTGTATGGAGAGAGAGCAGGAGCTGGCAGGTTATCTTTTATGGAATTTGACCTAGCATACAGTACGTTTATGAATTAAGTGTTAAGATTTTCTGAAACTGCTACAGGTTTTGGTGGAGTAGAAATGTATTCTATTTCAAAAGTCTTGGAAACTCCAGACAAATTCCTCCAAATGGGAAAAGATACCTGTGGCAGAGGAATACAAGCATCAAGTCCCTAGGACCTCGATACATTGCTAAATTTTCAATGGCCTTGTACATGTGGTCACACAGGCTAAGTTGATTTTAAATGTGATGTCCCCTGACTGCACCACTAGTGATTTTGTGCATTTCTACGCCAACACCTCAATGTCTATGGGATGGGGAATAATCAGCAAATGGAAGCTATAATCGGCCTTTAAAGAGATTTAAGATGCTTTTTAATAGTAACGCCCTCATCAACTATTCTTTCTATCCTAACAACTGAACAAATTAAAGCGAGCATGAACAATGACAGGAACTTATCCTGAATATAAGGGGTAATCATATAAGGGGAGGACATCTCTCCTCGTCTTCAATGGCCAGGTGAATTGACTGGCTTCTATGTCACCTACATAATGTATGTGATATCTAAAATAACAATATCACTTTATTTCCCCTGGGAGTATGTGTGTTTTGCGCAGTTTTGCACAAAATATTTATTGTTCTGAGATTGCTCATTCTGCATCCAACAGCTCACAGATTTGTTGAGGCCCCATTTCTTTGCAATAAAATTTATATCTGTGGATTGAGCAGTTTTTAAGGTAAATTTCAATGTTTGTAGAGAAATAAAAATTCTATTTCAAATAGAAAGCTCAAGACTAATAAAACTGGAAGCTGCATTGAGCAAATAGGTGCAAAAGGCATTGGCTAATTTAATTTTAACTCAATTTCAAATTTTCCAATGTGTCATTCTGATTAAGTGTTTGGAGATCAGGGTTAGAAGCAGATATCCCGTTATTAATCGGGTTTTCTATGTGAATACATCAAATTTAGATTCAGAAATTCCCTTATTGATATGCACATCATAAAATGAAAATGATTAATGGAAAATAATGCGGTAGAATTTGAGCGTATATTAAAACAGTTTGAAGCCTGTAGAACGAGTTGAAAGAATCAAAGACTTGTTGATCCAAACCAAGGCTTTTATTAACTAGAAGACTGGAGCATATCACATGTAGGTCAACCAGTCCAAAATGACCTGATCTGGCGATGAGCAACCCTTTAAGAACTGCCAGTAGGCGTGGCTACCCTCTCAGCCAATCACAGTCATCCTACGCTACAATCTGTACGTTTACACATTGGTGATAGAATCTGTACTATCACAAAGCCATTTTGAACTGGGTCAGTAACAGAAGTTGTTTCATTTTTCTGTGAATTGGCTGCTGGTATGTATGCAGCAACAATAATAGTTCAGGTTTAATATCATCTGATTGTATATATTTAACCCGATGAAACAGTGTCTCTCCAGACTATGATGCACGCACAAAAATATGCAATACACAATACATGAAGATCACACAAATAATCAAAATAAATATATATAGAGATTTGGGATGACTTTCACAGTTGGAGGAAACTGTTCATTGGACTCGCAGCCTGTGGGAAGAAGCTATTTCCCAGCCTGGCAGATCTGATTTTGAAGCTCCTGCACCACCTTCTTATTGGTTGTGGGTTGAAGATACTGTGTGCTCCATGGAAAGGGTCTTCTATAACTCCTTGAGCCCTATTTAGACAACACTCCCTGTAAATCTCATCCAGAGAGGAAAAGGTGACTCCAGTGATATTTGAGCTGTTTTAATGATCCCCTGTATCACATTCCAGTCTGATACTTGCAATTATCATCCCACACAATGATGTAGAAATACAGGACACTCTCAATTGTGTTCCTGGAAAAGGTTGTCAAGATGGGGGCTGGTAGCCTTGCCTTCCTCAGCCTCTTTAGGAAGTATAGGCGCTACTGCACCAACCTGACGAATGAAGAGGTGTGTGGGTGAGGATGTTTTGTCTCTTATGTGCATGGCAGGGATCTTTGTGCTCTTCACCCTCTCCACGATGAAATGGTTGATGTATAATGGAGTATGGTCGACCTTCATCCAGCTGAATCCAACATTCATCTCCTTTGTTGCAGTTTGTCTTGGGGAATTAGCTGCATTGTGACGAATGCTGTTTTTTGCTCTTCACTTGCCCTATGTGCACGAATGTCAGAAAGAATTGATGTTAAAGAAAAATGTTTTTGGGGTCTTCAGGCAAGGAGAAATATTAACAAGATTAATATTTCCCAATTACAGACCCTCTGAACCAACAGCCAACCATTCTCTTAGACCACAGGCTGGGTAATGGAAGAAACAGCATAGTCAATTGATGTTTCTAAATTCCCTCTTGTCCATTCTACATAATACAAAGCATCAAACATTGAAAGATTCTGGTCTGGCACCTTCATGAAAACTAATTTTACATCGATAACCAAAAGTTAAGTTGATCTTAATCAAAATATACAGAGTATATGGAAATTCGGAGTGGTCAAGAATACAAATATATGGAGTCATTGAAAAGCTTGAAGCAGACAGGGATACAAAAGAAAGTTAATAAAATGTTTGACTGACAGGTAAAATCAGAATAAATCTTCTGTGGGAACAAACAGAGTAAAAATAATAGGGACCGGGGGGGTGGGGGTGGGGGGGGGGTGCAGGCAGGATGTCGGGTGGATGCACTGATGAAGACCCAGATTTTGTTGACTGGAGCTCAGTAGTTTGAAAATGCCAATTTCTCATGTTGATCTGATTAAATCCATAGTGGCTGATAATGCCATGAGTCATGGTGCAGATTTAATGAGTTCTCCACACATTTCAGTGGTTAATCCATCTCTTGAGCCCTCTGTCCTCCGTCCAGTGCCACCTTGAGCTGGAGTTAATTTGTCCTCCATTTGGGGTATAGGGGCAGAAAGGACAAAGGACAAATGTAGCATCCTGGGGTCCATGTTTCTTGTGCGCATGTGTGATGGATTGGAGTACCAAGGCTGGCTGGTACATGGATGGTGGGTTAATTGGTGGTGCGTGTGCAGTGGGGCCACAGATGGGGGAACACTTAATTCTGGTGCAATTGGCAGTGCTTCAACAACAAGTAATGGTGGACTTTAAAGTAGGGTAAATGAGGCTCCATATTAATTTCTTTCATTTCTTTATACTGTATGAATCCATGTATTGTATGTAATATGCAGAATGATAAATCAGTGAATAGGAAAAAGGGCTTTATCAGAAAAATCACTAGGCTCTTTCAGGAGGCCAGAATACCCCAATGTAAAGCCGCATATTCTACCCCTTTGAGGCTCTTGGGGTACCCACCTGAAAAAGCAGGAGGTGCCTCCGAGGTGCACTTTCTAACCCTCCTCCGGGAGGGATAATTGCCAGAGCACTGAAGTCCCCCCTAGGCACCTGAATACAACCGCCTGAAAGCAGCTGCTAGGGGGTGGGCTGATGACAATCAGGCAGCTACCCAACTCCCCATGTCTGACAGCCCCTCTTCCTGCTGCACCTGTCCCCCCAGGACGGGACTTCGGGGCAGAGATTGCTGGTGTGGGCAGTTTATTGTCACATGACCTGCAAATCATCAGAAAATAAAGAATAGGACCAGGTGTAGGCCATCTGACCTGTTGAGCCTGCTCAGCCAATCAGTGACTGATGTGACTATGGACTCAGCTCCACTTACCCTCCATTCCCCCATAAATCTTAATTCCTCTATCTTAAGGTGGGATGAGAAAGTTTGTGATGGGAAGGTGAAGCGAGTATGGACAGGGGGCAATGAATCTCTTATTGGCTGTTTTTCCAAAAGTAAGCAGGAAGTACAGAATGGAGTTGATGAAGGATAGGTGGGTTGGAATGATGGCCTGCACTGATCACAACTCTACAGTTTCTTGCAGTCATGGCAGAGCAGATACTGTAGAAACTTTAAACCTTTTAAATATTAAGAAAAATATACAAACTCCCAAACACATGACCAATTTAAGAAAGAACACATTTTTTTTGCAGAATTTCTCTGCAACTAGAGCCTCTGGTCAAAATCATGGTGAATCAGTTGCTGCTTGTGCCCATTGGAGTGAATATGTACCAAAGGCAGAGTCTGGGTCAAAGGGTACTTGATAGAACAGACATGATATGATTCTGTGACTCCATCTATAATGCTGATTCACTTTGTCAGAGAAAGAAAAATGCGTTCTCTCCTGTAACATCTGCCAAAAAGTGTCCAAGTGTTTTGGTGGGACATATTTGAATGTGGGTTTAATGTTCTTGACAAAATAGCACTGAAACATTTAAATGCAAGGCTCTCCAATGGAAGTACAATTTTTCCCAACAATAAATTGGCTATAATTAATGGATATCCTCTGTAACATTAATGAACTGTACTTTTTTCATTTATGCGCTTGTACCTTTTTACACATTTGGCCATGTCCCACTTTCCCCTGTTTTTGCACAAAAGCCTTCATCTGATTCCAACATCCATTCACAAGCGAGAAATTTTCGACTATGTAGTTTATTGTGGCTTCTGCTCCATCATTCCCCGGCAGCCCATTGTCATCCCTCTCCAGGCTGGTGTCTTGGACAAAATGGACTGTTTGTAGACTCACCATCCAACTCGAGGTTCAGCTGAGCGCTATCTTTTCATTTTCTTTGTTAATGTGGTTTCCCATCAATGCTCCTTCCTCAGCTGATTGACTGCTGACATCCTTTCTTGACGCCATTCTCAATGAATCCAATGCTCTCTGTCCCTTGCTGCCTTCCCTTCCCTCACTTTTGCATTCCAGCTCTAGATCTTGTCCAAAACACTGCCATGAATATTTTTACACATTGCTATTTCTTAACTATTTCTGCTAAACTGCATTCACTCCTTATTAAATTTTTTTTTCATCCATTTATTTCGTTCCATCTGAGTTGCCGTTCCTTGTTTCTGCAACCTTCATCATCTCAGGACAATGCCATTTTCTAGCAATTCAGGCTGTAATGGATTCTCCACTACCTCACCCTTCTTTGGTGGCTGTACGTTCTGGTGTCCGTTCTGAAAGCTACTATTCACTTCAAAATTTGATTCTTCTTTCACCCTCGAGCGCTCTAGCGTCATGTGAATTTGACTCTTTTGTCTCTCAGTTTTTGCCTGATTATTAAATTTTGTAATGTGCCAGGTTAACCATAAATACATACTACTATTTTGGTGTTGCATGAATGCAGGTTTCTATTGTTTTTACACAAAAATAAAGTCAGTTCAGTTTTATAATGGAATAACACTTAATAGATTTTTAGGAGCTGAATAAAGGGTGGCTTGGTTAGCATAGCAGTTAGTGCAATACTATTACAGTGCCAGCCACCTGGGTTTGAATCCGGTGCTTTCCGCAAGGAGTTTGTACGTTCTCCCCTTGACCTGCTTGGGTTTCTTCCAGGTGCTTCAGTTTCCTTACACCCTCAAATACGTGAGGTTTATAGGTTGGTGTATTTGGGTGGCAAGAGCTGATGGGCCAGAAGAGCCTGTTACCGTGCTGTATCTCCAAATTTTTTTAAAAAAGATTGAATTCTTCCCTTCAATTTTAATGTTAATTTAATGCAATTTTGCCATTATGATTTTTAAAATAAATGATTGCGTTATGTAAGGAATTGATGCATCTATTTTTCATGGAGGATATTCACCACAGTATACAACTTTGTTATTGGGAAAAATTCATCTGAAATTCCTTTTGATGTAATTACTTTATTTATAACTATGATCAGTCATAGGTTTACATAAAATGACTTGTGGGATGGCAGTGGTGAGGGTTAATACTATGAAGTTCATAGGAAGCCATGTTTCAGAAGATTTTCCTGGAACCAGCACATCGAGGCAACTGTGAAGAAGGCACATCAACCTCTCTACTGTCTAAGAATTCTGAGGACATTTGTAGGTTGTCAAAGATTCTCAAATTTTTTCAGGCTCTCTGTAGAAAATATACTGATGAGTTGCATCACAGTCCCATTTGGGTGTCCTCGAATGCAGAAGGTAGCCAATGTTGCCAGGTTTATCTGACCTCCAAACCATTGCAGACATTGATACGAGGTAGTGCCTCAAGAAGGCAATCAACATCATAAAGGACCTCCATTACCCTGATCACAACCGCTTCTCACTGTTACCTTCAGGTAGAAGTCACAGAGCCTGAAGACTGGGACCTCTGGGCTAAAGAATAGTTTCTTTCAAATGCCATTCAGGCACTTAAACTTCTCCTTGGACTATTCAGACACGAGAAAAGACTGTCTGTACAATTGTAACAACTTTTTCCTTGCACTGTTCTAACTGTGCACACTGTATTATCTTTTGCATTTGTTATTTCTTTTCGATTCAATGTATACTTTTGTAGTTTTTTTATGAATTACATGTTCAGCTGCTCAAGTAAGAATTTTGATCTATGGCAAAAGACAAAGGAGGAAAAACCCAACACCCAACCCCAACCAACCAATTTTCCCTGCAACCGCTGCAACCGTGTCTGCCTGTCCTGCATCGGACTTGTCAGCCACAAACGAACCTGCAGCTGACGTGTACATTTACCCCTCCATAAATCTCCGTCCGCGAAGCCAAGCCAAAGAAGAAGATGAGAGTAAACTTATAATTATCATTGGGTTAACTTCTACAAATTGAGTTAGTTTAGTAATTTCAATTACTTTTCTGAATATTTAATAGTTTACTTTAAAATACATGAGTAGTGTAATGATGGTGACTGTGGTTGAAATGCAACTAGTAATGCCTTACTGTTTGATTAGACTTGGCTGCCAGCAGGGAACTGACACACAGTGTCTTTGAGCTGTAATGGAGACTTGCAGCCTCATGGCATGCCTCATGTGCTTACAACAACTTTAAAGTAAAGAACCTTTTCCTTCATCCATGTGTTGTCTTAAGAACTCATACATATGAATGCAAGATGAAACATGGTGTCAAAAATGGGATGAAGGAAATTATAAGGTAAAATCTAAAGTCAGCAACTGATCAGTGAAGAGAAGCTAAAAGTGAAAAATGGAAGGATTACATATAGTAAAACTTCAGCTGACAGGCAATGTGGCTGAAAATTGGAACAGATTTAAACAGCATTTTGGATTCTATTTAGTGGTAGTCAGAGCTGATGGAAAAGTGATAAAGTGAAAGCATCAGTTTTCTTACATGTTGTGGGTAATGAAGCCCTGGAGTTGTATCATAACTTCACATTTGCTGCTGAAGGAGACAAAATGAAACTGGAAAAAAATAATGGAACAGTTTGAGGCATACTGCATCCCTAAACATAACGTGACGTTTGAGCGGCACAGATTTTTCACATGTATACAAAAAATGGAAGTAAGTATTGATCAGCATGTGACTGAATTGAGAAACCGAAGGAAAATGTGTGAATTTGGTGGACTGACTGACTCGCGGATAAAAGACAGACTTGTGTGTGGTATTCCAGGTAAGAGTCTAAGGGAAAGACTGCTAAGAGAGCATAATCGAGATCTGATAGCACTCTGTAGAGCTGCAGAAATTGTAAAATTGCAGGCAAAAGAGTGGTTCAGTGAAACTAGCTGCAACGTGGATGCAGTGAGCAAGAACAGACGTAAACCGTTTAACAAAAAGTGCACCAAAGTGGAAAGAGGCATGGCCTGCAAACAAAAATGAAAGGGATAATCGAAAGCTATGTCATCAATGAGGTACCCAACACCTACCAAAAAAGTGTCCAGCATTTAGTAAAACATGGTATATGTGCAACGAAAGCAACCATTATGTCCATTTCTGTAGGAACCAAGTGCAATAAAGCAAGGTTCCTGCAGAAGATGAAAGGGAGAAGAGGAATTCTAGGTAGATGTTGTAACAGAAAACAAGAAAGGGAACAGACTGGATGTTGAGATTAAAAGTGAATGACACATGCATTTCAGTTAAATTGGAGACTGGAGCACAAATTTGTAATATCAGGGACTGATTTTAAGAAGATTAGGCCGAGACTATAGTTGTATGGAACAAAAGTGAAGGTGACAGGATATTCAGGTACCAATATACCAGTGCAAGAAGAATGCATGGTCAAAGTGAAACACAAAGACAAAGGTTTAACAGCCTGTGAGAAATGGAACCTGGTTTAAAAAAAAAGTGGCTGTTGTGGAAAGCGAAGGAGAGACAGTCTATGATGAACTCATGAAAGAGTACAATGACCTATTTCATGGACTAGGCTGCCTTCCAGGAGAACACACAATCAGAGTAGATAAGTGTGTGCCACTGATAATACATCCATGCAGTAAAGTTCCATTTTTGCTTCAAAAGCAACTATAGGCAGAGTTGGACAGGATAGAAAACCTGAATGTGATTCAGAAGATAGATGAGCTAACAGAGTTGGTGAGTTCACTCTTCGTTGTGGACAATATTATTTTTATTTGCCTGGATCCAAGAGATCTAAATCGACCAATGAAGAGAGAACACTCTAATCATATCACAGTTTGCAAATGCAAAGATTTTTAGCAAGTTAGATGTATCATCAGTATTTTGGGAGTTAAAATTGGATGAAGCAAGTTCAAGACTATACACATTCAATAGCCAATTTGGCAGATTCAGATTCCTAAAGTTACCATTTGGAATGGCTTCAGCTCCTGAAGTGTCAGAGACAAACAAAGAAGAAACACTGAGACAATTGGAAAAAAAAAACATCTTGGATGGATGGGCCAACAGGACATCTGTACATTGTAGTGTTAACCACCAATTGAACTAAGAGCACCAGTGCCACAAATGTAGACCCCTGCAGTCACTCCCCAGTCCAGCAGGACTGCTCACCTGATGTGTCAGAGTACTGGGACTGCAGGGTGGAACTATTAGTGGTTGAAGACATCATCTACAAAGGAAACAAAATCCTTATCCCAGAGAGTCTGAGAAAAGAGATGCTAAAAAGGATCCATGGAGGGCATATTGCAATCGAAAAGTGTAAGAAAAGAGCACGAGAGGTGATGTACTGGCCAAGAATCAACAGTCATATAACAAATGAAATGTCAAACTGTACAATATGCTGGAAATATCAAGCAAGCAATCCTACAGAACCACTAAAGCTACACCCAGCACCATATAGACCTTACTGGAAGGTAGGTGTTGCCCTATTTGAATGTGAAGTGAAGGACTCTCTTGTAGTCATAGTCTATTACTCCCTGTATCCAGAGGTGTGTAAACTGAACATCACCACTGCAGATGCTGGCATAACAAGTATGAAAGCCATATTCTCCAGACAGGGTGTGGCAAGCAATGTCTTCACAGACAATGGAGCCCAGTTTTGCAATTTAAAGTTCCGACAGTTGCCAAAGTGTGGGACTTTGTTCTGAAAAATCAGTACAGTGAAAAGACTGATGAACAAGGCAAAAGATAATGGAACAGACTTTTACCAGAGCATGCTAGTATACTGTACAATGCCTCTCGAGTGTGGTATGTCACCAGCACAATTCCTTATGGGACATAGGCTAAGATCAAACCTCCCCATTCAGGAGAACTTTCTAAAAACAAGAGGGGAAGAAAGTGAGGAAATTCAAAGCACAACGAAGAAAAGCAAAAGTATTACTTTGACAAAGGAACAAAAAACCTACTGGAACTCCACACTGGTGATCAAGTAAGGCTGAAAGACAAAACAAATTTATGGACTCAGAGGGAACTATCCTTAGTGAAGTCCAGCCAAGATCATACACCATTCAGACAGATAAAGGTGCTGTTCTGTGAAGAAATCATCAAGATCTTCAAATGTAATCACAGTAGATGGAAGGACGGATACTGTTGAACAACCTCGTCTGATGCAACAACTCAGATTCAAGGACAATCAATTAGGAGATCGTCTAGACATGTGAATCCTCCTAAGAGGCGCCTTGAGCAAATTTAAAGACTCCTGCTATAGAATGAAGTAGTGCTATCTTATTTGCTCTTCAAGTTTTAGTGTATGTAAATGTGAACACACAAAACAAGTTTAAAAAAAATATGAACAATGTGGATAATAATGAAAATGCTGTTGACAACAACTTTAAAGAACCTTTTTCTTCATCCATGTGTTGTCTAAGAACTGACATATGAATACAAGATAAAACAAGTAGGGTTGGTCAATTTATTTTCAGGAGATCATGTATTCTATTCAGTGTAATTTTCAGACTTTTGAGTCTTTGCATATGATTGATTTTTTCTGAATATGATTAAATTTGAAACAACAACTCTTTACCAAATTGACACATTGTTGAATCTGCTCTCAGGCAGCATGGATTTAACAGTCAAACTATTAAGTTTAGATACAATACAATCTGCAAGAGGGTGAACATGTTTAAATTGGGCAGCAATGATCAGGTGATGGCATTATAACAACTTTCATTATATTTCTGTTTTAAGATGGCCCATTTGCTACTAACTACTCCAACCCAACCTGTTAGCCTTAATTGTGTTTCATCAGCTTGTTATCAGGTTTAGTTATTCCATTGGGAATAATGCTGTGCTGTGCTGAGGGCATCTAAGGTACTAACTGCTATTAAAAATCAGAAAGATGAATTACAACAACTTTTATAAAGCCAGAGAGAAGAGAAAGGTTCTTGACAAGGAATTTGCTGTCTCCAGGTATTTAGTTTTGCATAGGTATTTATTTTATGGACTTTTGCAGCAATATATCTTACCAACTTTGTCCCTCTGTCTATTTTTAATTCTGACTTTTTTTTCAACAGTGATGATGAACTTTCTTTTTTGTTTATCTCAGGATCTACGGGCTTATAATTCATCCCTTGTCAGGCCACGAGTGGTTGGTGAATGGGTTGGTCGTGAGGAAACTGATGCTGATCCTTTAGCTGCAGAGATGCTCCAGCCTCCAGTACCCAGAATTAAGGATGAAAATGAAGAGGCGCACAGCCCTGGAAGGTAAACCACAGCATGTTTGTGATCCAGGTTGTCAGTGCCTGAAATTTCTTGTTACCTATTAAATTGTTCCAATGAAAATAAACATGAAAGTCATTTCCATCTCTATTTACTTTATTAACAAAATTCTGTTTTACATTGAATATTATATATTTGCTCTGATTTATCCATGGCAAAAGCTTTAAATTTCATTGAACATTCTGTGCCCTTGGAAGGGAATGTATGCTGTCAATTTCATTCTTGGACGTTATGCTCAAGGTTTTCTTGTTCTGTTGGCTGTTATTGATCAGCTTGTGCCTTAACTTGCCTTGTATATAAATTGGATGTTTTCGACTGTACAGTTTGTTCCAAGATGATTATCAGATTTTAACCTGCTATAAATGTATCTGTAATTTTCCCACAGTTCAAACTTTGTTTTCTTAATTCTTTGCATTCATGATGTTACATTGTTGGAACATTATGGTTGATTAATTATTTGAATGTAATTTGATTGGCATTAGGAAGATGGTGGAACATATTCACAATGTAACTATATAATTTACATTACAGTTTAAATTCTGGCCCTCCAGCCCTAACTATTCTAGTGCCATCCTTTATGGCTACTTTGATTCTATTCTCCACGAAAAAGATAAACCTAAAATTCAGTTGTTCTTATCCAACATTGCACTGTTCCATTCACTCATAATATATTGCAGACCCATAAAGATTTACAGTTGAGCAGCAGTTTTAATATTGTTATATATGCTTTAACATCATATCTTGCCAGGTCTCTGATCCATTTGTAATTTTCTAAGTCAGTGTTGTTTCTGTTGTGTATGCACTCACATAATTAAGACTCAGATGTGATGCTTTTTCATCCTTTACTTCTATGAGACCAACATGGCTACTGGCATGCAGGGTTTTTTTAAAAATATAGATATATTTTATATATATATATAGAAGGGTGACATCATGATGTCCAGCAGAGGGCGGGCTTATACCCAACAGTGTCCACCAAATTTGTTCTATTTATCACTGGTGGCCATGACAGGGCTCTCAGGTCTGAAATTTCCTTACAAACCTCTCTGTTTCACTACCTTTTCTTCCACCTATAAGATGACACAAAATCGGCTTCTGTAGTGGAGGCTTTGATCACCTCATCTTCTAGCTTCATTCATATTTATGTTTGATAGCACTCTTTCTATTTGGAAGTGCTGTAAAATGGAAGTTGTTGCTATTAAAATACTACAAAGTCTATTGCAAGTTTTTTTTTAGTTTTACATACTCTTCTCAAATTATTCATTCACGCTAGGAGATGATAAAAATGGGGATTCCCTTGAATAATGGACAGGGGAGTGACTGCAGGGGTCCACATTAGTGGCACTGGTGCTCTTAGTACAATTGATGGTTAACACTACAATGTACAGAAATGAAACAGGTACACTAAGAAGTTTAAAAGTCCAGAGTTTTCCTTTGTATATATTTTTTATTGTGAATAAATGAAAAATAAAGTTTGCATTTGCTCTGCTTGATTTGGATTTCACGTTGCAGGCATTTACAATTCAAAACTCGTGCCTTATTCTAAAATACTCTTGCAGCACAAAATTGGAGCAGAAGAATAAAGGTTTGAGACAACAGCAACAACAGCATAAAAAACATTTAGCAGCAATGCTATCCCAGGATTCCTTTGACTCTGTGCATAGTGTAGCACCTTCTGTGGCTGAAGAGGACATAGAGGATGAAGATGATGCCATGGAATTACTGGGTAAGACGTTTCATAATCTCTTGCTTGCACGATCTCGGGCACCATTCTCAGCTGTTGAGTTGTGGATTCTATTATGGGTAATCAACTGAAGATGAGCATAGTTTTGAATCACAGGCTCTACATTATTACTATTTTACATGAGACTATCATTAAACATGACTGTAAAGCAAAGCTTAAAATAATGGAGAAAAGACCAAAATTATCTGCAGTTTGGTGCCAGGAGTCATTTTCAGGATTTTTTGTTATCGTCTTTTGATCCTTTCAGATTTTGGAGCAAGAATTCAGCTGGAAAGATTTGTAATTATTACATTTATAATTTTAAAAGTGTCATACCCTCCATTTTGTTTTGTTATTTGAAAGATAGGGATACTGAGAA
The DNA here is from genome assembly GCF_036971445.1 of Narcine bancroftii. Lineage (NCBI taxonomy): Eukaryota > Metazoa > Chordata > Chondrichthyes > Torpediniformes > Narcinidae > Narcine > Narcine bancroftii. The sequence goes on along the minus strand of NC_091470.1, from coordinate 290,336,300 downwards.
ATGGGAAATAAAGATGTCGTCGTATGTGAATCATGTTACAGAATAGTAGTTCAGCACAGACTGGAAGGGCCAAAGGACCTGTTTTCTGTGCTTTAATGTCCTATGGTTCTATGTGAAAGGCAAAGTTTTAACAATACTAATACTGAAAATTATGCCTTTTATGGAAATGTGCTGTTGTGTAAATTTGCTCAAAACCACATTGTAGGGTATTACTGACAGATTTGTGGTGTATCTAGAATTTAATCTCCAGATATTTGTAAGCACTTGGGATACCTGAAAATTGCTACAAGGAAATTACATTGTTCTGCAGTCCGTAGATTTTTTTTTAAAGTAAAGAAAAGCAGTTTCATTAATTCATTTTGTGGTAAAGGCAGCACTGAAACTAGATTTTGCAAAGTCCAAAAGGATCATATTTAAAGTTTCTTGTCAAGATTCTAATCTTGAAAATACTAATGTTTTGATCATAAATTCCCAAAAGCCTCCATAATCTGAAGCCAACTTTACCTTGGCACCTGACTAGCCCATGATCCAAGCTCATAAATGTGAACATCAGTTTAAACGTTAAAATTAATCTAAATTGCACAAAGCCCCACAATTTCTAGCTGGCTCATTGATATGTACTGTGTGTATTGTGTGAATGTATGTGTGCAACATGGCCCAGAGAAATGCCATTTTGTCTGGTTGTATGTGTACAGACAGATGATTATAAACTTGAAACTTGATTTTATTGTTCACAAGTGCTTTAATTAACTTCATGATAAAAAGAAATTCTGAAAGTATTTGATAGAATTGATATGTCTGAATAATATTATGGAAATTTTAAAAAAAAAAGTAATCCCTCAGATTTTGCAACTGTCAAAGCTGAGCCATGGTTGTCAAAATTTTCAGCAGTTTTAAGGCAGAGATTTTGTGCACCATTGACGGCACTACCACTGTCTGGACTGTGCTACTAGAATCTGGTATACTTCAGGCAGGAAAAGTTAAGTCCTAGTGTCCAGACAGAATAAGTAGTGACATAGTTGGACTGTGACTGTGTGGTGGAACACTGTAATACATGCATTGTACAGGTTAGCCTGCAACTCCTTCTCAGGATTCCTAATAAAGGCAGTACCACCCAATCCCCTCCCTCAGTACTGCCTTGGAATTGGGCCAATAGCATGTAAGATATGTCTAAGTTTATAGCGATTGTGCTTCAGACTGGTGATTCTTGGCAGGGAAGTAAAGTTCACATGATCAAATCCAGTGTGATTGTGTTCAAGGCAATAGATATATTAAGTCAGAGGTATAATTATAAGCCTACAATGTCGATACTGAGATTTGTTACATGGAGAACATGGATAGTAAAGTGGGAGAATGTTTGCTTTATTATATCAAACAGAACCTCAATGAAGGAGAATAATGCGGAATTGCTCCATTGTTCTGGTAGTGATGGCTAGGAGCTAGAATAAAAACCAAAGTATTTCCATTGTTTTTTTTTCTTTTTGAAAAAATATCTGAGATCCTGTCATTGATTCAATGCAATAAGATATCAACATAAAATATGGCTTTCTTTAATTAGTGAGACTAAGAAGAATTGGAAGAAGTAAGTGTAGTGTTTTTAAAAAAAATTAAAAGCAACATTTGTTTAAGTAACCATTTGTCTTGGTGAGTTTCTATTTCTGCTAGGTTTTGGGGTCCGCTGGGCCCGTAACAGTAGCGTGCTCAGTGTGGTCATGGCTAGCTATCACTATATCCTTGAGATAGATGAAAGCAAATTTGAGATCCAAGCCCACTGCGTCCAGTAACCTCTGGAAGGTTTGAGCTGCATTTTTTAATCCGAAAGGCATCTGAGGAACTCAAAAAAAGTCCAAAGTGGGTGATAATGGCAGTCTTGGGGATATCATCCGGGTGGACCGGGATTTGATGATAACCCCAGATGAAGTCAACATTTGAGAATACCCAGGCCCCCTGAAGGTAGCAGTGAAATCTTGTATGTGGGGGACTGGATAACTGTAAGGCATGGTGGCACCGTTGAGGCGTCTGTAGTCTCCACCATCCTGATTCTTTGGGCATCATGTGGAGCAGTGAGGCCCACAGACTGTTGTAAAATGCCAAGCTCCTCCATTTTACAGAAATCCTCCCTTACTAGGTTAAGTTTCTCAGGTGGCAGGTGGCTCGCCCTGGCGTGGAGGGGAGGTCCCTTAGTGAGGATCTGGTGCCACGCTCCATGTTTGGGTGTTGTGGAGGTGAAATGTGGTGTTGTAATGGTAGGAAACTCAGCAATAATGTGTGCAAATGCATTGTCAGCAGCAATCACAGAATGTAGGTGTGGGGCCATGAGTCTAGCGCCACCTAGTGAAAGGGACCAGAAAGTCTTAGAATGTACCAGCCTCCCTCCTTTAATGTCCACCTGTAAAGAGTTGGCCCCCAGGAGTGGTTGTCGAACGGATTCCAAAGTGAATTTCCAGGTAAAATGGAAGTTGCCGAAACAAAGGGGAATGATACAGATGCCGATGGTGCATATGTTTGAGTTATTGGCAGACCTTATTTCTTGGCCCATCCTTTGGTTGCACGAGGCTGAGGAAGGACACTGACCTCCGCCCCAGTGTTGATCAGGATCTGGTGGCCCGACAAAGAGTCTTATATATGAAGCAGTCTTTGACGGCCATGGCAGCCATCAACGAGGATAAAAACAGTGCGGCTCACCAGTGGGGTCAGTCGTTCAGGTGGTCAGTCAGTCGGCAGGCTTCCTGGCTGGACACTGTTGTCGAGGCATCCTCACCTGTTCCAGCATGGCGCAGGCATCTCTCTTCGCTGCTCAATGCGCATCCACTTGGGCAGCTACCTTTCTGGAGTCATTGAACTCTTCTTCTGCGATGAGCTGCTGGATGTCTTCAGGCAGCTGTTCTAGAAAGATCTGCTGAAACAGCAGGCAAGAAGTGTGGCTATCGTTGAGAGCGAATGGGCCCTGTCCCCCAAACTGTCCATATGCAACAGTTGGGCCGCACACTTGCGCTTTGAGAGCTGGTTAGTAGCTCCCTGATGGCCGTATACTTCCCTTGCTCCAGAGGCTGCTGAAGAAAGTCTTTGATCTAGGCCACGGTGTCCTGGTTGAGGGCGCTAACTACGTGGTAGTAGTGCGTGTCATCGGCAGAGATATGGCGAATGGCAAACTGTGCCTTGGCTTACTGGAAACACACACATGGCTATGACATCTAGAAGTTCGGCAGTGTCAGAGAGACAGCGTTGATTGAAGATTGGTCTTCCATTCGATATCCAGCATTGGGTCCAGAAACACCGTTTGGACCAGTCAGGGTCATCACTGTGGCTTGTCTCGAGGTTCTAGCTCAGAAATAAGACGCACACAACAAGGAGTACAGTTGACACTGATTTTAATGAACCGTCTTCTCTCTTTTATATGGTCAGGCAGACCCTGGCTGTCATGTGACTGACGGGTGTATCCGTGCCCTTCAGGCTCTGATTGGTGGGATTGACCTGTTTTGCTGCAACGTTGTCAACGTGTGTGGTTTGTGCTGTCCTAGGCACCACTTGGCCCTTTTGTGATCCGTCGCCAGTTATTGGCTGGCAGAGCCTTTTTTGCAGAGGCCTATAGGAACGGGCCGCTGATGCCTTATGCAGCCTACTCAATTGCCATGTTCAAATGGTGTCTTCTGTGTCAGCCTGCAGCGATGGCTGTGGTCCACTACAGAATCATGTTATTTTTAGCAGCTTTGTCAAGAAACTCTGTTTCAAGAACACTGTCTCCACTTCTCCATTTGCATTCCCAATACGTATTGAAATGTTCACTGTGCTTCTGCAGATTGAGGCAGCCAGACTCGCATAGAATCCTTTTTATCTATTAATTACAGCTCTGATTTCACAGCCCTGTTCTGGCCCATTGCTTCAGCACCCCCAGAATTTTTGATCCATTGAAAGATCAATCTCATAATGTGAATACTCTAGGTCATTAGAGTGTAGTACAGAGAACTCTAACTTCCTTGCACTTTGTAGTTAAAAATGACTGGACGTTCTTTCAGTCCAGATTCCAAAGGATCCTCTTTGATCATTACCACAGTCACCTCAGCACATCCAATATTTTTCTGAGTTTTTCAGGCAAACTCTCCTATTGCTGAGTTCCTTCATCATGTTCCTTATCTGCAACTGTCACAGTGGTGGCAAAGATGCTTCCTTTTATTCTTGGATGAGGCTGTGACTTGGACTTCCTTGCACTTCCTTTGATATCTCCAAATACTGGATCTGTTGCAATCTTTACTTGCCTTTCAAGGAAACCACCATATCCTTAAAGGTAACTATTTGCCTGGAACTTATAGGTCACAGTTGAGGCCTGGAATGCTTTGCCAGGAGTGGTGGGAGAGGCTGAAATGTCAGGGCCTTTAAAAACCTATTGGATAGGCACATGGACGAAAGGAAAGTAGAGGGCTATAGGGGAGGGAGGGTTTAGCACTTTGGTTCGGCACAACATGGAGGGCTGAAGGGCTCAGAAAAATATTGGATGTGCTGGGGTGACTTGTGGTAATAATATACTGATTTACCATCACAAGGTTGTTGTTTACTTAAGCTGCAGTCCCTTTAAGCAGTATAATAGGTAAACCATGTATTATCCTTCCATTCATTTTCCATGCCAGTTGCATCCTTGTCAACGTAGAGCCTGATGGAGTTCTGTTTCCTGCTCACCGCCCATTTTCATTAGCTGAGATTGAGCAAATCTGCAGGCTGAAATTGAATCATTGTTGCAGTTTGTCCCTTTGCTGTAAAGTATGGGTGCACAAGTTGGATCATAGGGAACCTATCCAAATGATGCAAACAAAAAAAAAACAAAGGAGACTTTTTTTCTTTCATGCAGTCTCAACTCTCGGGAGAATCATTGATCTTGGCAGGGGAGAGACTGATGCAAAAGAGCTAACCTACTGGATAAATGAGTTGAACCATCAAGAAAGAAGGGGGAAGAAGAGATCATCTGGTGTGAACAGGTCTGCTGATAGAGGGGTGGATTTATGCTGAATGGTGGACCAATCTAACCCCACATCCGGCAGTGAGCCCATTTCCATCGGCATCACAAGGATGGTTGCAGCAGCAATATTCATGAGCAGTACAAAGAATTCATAACTGTCAGTGTGGCAGTGAAGGACCTGAGCAAAAGTCCCTCATTTTCCCAGGACCTCCTGAGGCGAAGGATGTCTACTGCCTCTAGGACGTAGCAGATTGCAGTCACTTTGACGTGATCAAGAGTCCGGCTGGGTGGCAGAGGATGCTCCAGAATTTGCAAGAGATGGGGAAGAAGGATCTATTCTTGGTATTCAGGGCACAGCCACAACTTTTGTGCAATAGGTCTTTCTTTTAAGAGCTGTCTTGGGGTCTTGCAGCAAAGGAGTGGGGCAATAGGTCTAACAGAGCTCAGCAGCCTCCCTCACATCCACCCCTCTCGACTGCAGAAGGAGGAATTCCTGCAGGTCAGACTGGGTTAACTCAGTTCATTCTGCCTTTGTCTTGCCCTTCGAACACCCTTGAGGATAAAGAACCGATTGGTGTTCCTCGCTTCCCATGTCTCTACAGGAAGAAGCCCCATTTGAAGGATGGTCTGCTTTCTCAAAGAAAAACAAACTTTGCTTGAGTACCTATTATTTTATTCTTATTTTTATTTGTTCTTATTTTTTTTTTCTTGGTTGCTTGAGGCTTGAGAGAATATCAGATACCTGGATTTTTACTGTATAAGGAATAGCATCCAGATGGCTGTTCACAGTGAAGTCCATCTTTTATGATGGCAACCTTGTACTTTCATTACAAAAATATTTGTGGTGAAAATATGTTCAGTAATTTGGCAATGCTTTAGTGAAAACATTGCAGAATTACTGAAATGTTTGTTAAAATTTTTAATACAAGGTTCTATTTTATTTTGACAACTTAAAAAAAATGAAAATAATTGGCTTATAATTTTATTTGAGCTAAGCCAGATCTCTCTATCTGCTTTAACTTAAACAATGTCATGATATATTCTTTTCATTTGAACCTTGGGTTCCCTAAGCTCAGACATTAGCATTTCTTCTCACTGGAATATCAATGCTGAAAATGAGATTTTAAATTCTTCAAAAAGTATCAAATAAAAAGTAGAAATCCCCAAGCTCCAAAACTGTAAAGTATGAGAATGATTGAGCTATTTCTTAGATATTGTGCTGCTTTCTGAATTGCTATTGTGAGGTGCAGCACTGAGGGCATGCTGCTACATCAGTTCATTTACTTAATGAAATATTAAATGGCTTTTAGATTTTGATGCCGGGCTTTGTATAATATAAAAGTTTTTTTTTTATGTTGGCAATAATTATTTACTCCTTCAGTGAGGTTTAAAATAGCAAACATCAAATTGTACATCTTATTATTGTTTGTAGGATCTTGCTTCCAGCAACTGAACTCTACATTTTGTACAATGGGTGGCTGCAAAATGTTGTGGAATTACCTGTTATATGAATTGAATATTTTCTATTGGCCAATAATCCACAGAATCTTAATATGTATAACTATTGGAAGTGTATGTTCTAACAGTACTGGAGAAGATTCTGAGAAGGCCTTGTGTCATTGCTGTGGAAATTCCTGATGCATTGTATTTGGGTCCATTTATAACAATGGACTGATCAGAGATCGTCAGATCCTGCCTCGCTTGTTTTGAGTTTATTGAAAGGTAACAAAGTATCAATGAAGGCAGGGTGATCGAAGTTGTCTAAATGGACTTAAGTAAGCCATTTGACAAAGGCCGACATGGCAAGCTGGTCCAGATGGTTGAGGCACATTGAGATCCACTACAAGCAGGTAAATTGTCTTGATAGTCAGAAGGTAGTAATGGAAAGAGGCTTTCTTGATTGGAAGTCAGTGACTGGTGATGTATGACAAGAATTGGTGCTGGGATACTTGTTTATGTGTATATTAATGACTTGGATGTGAAAGGAGGTTAGTTTGCAGTTGATGTGAAAATTGGTGGTGGTGTGCATAATGTCAAAGATTGACCAAGGCAAAATCAGGAAAAGCATGAAATGGACATTTCGGTGGACCACTAGTACTAAGAATATTACCTTGACAAGTGTGTAGTGATGCTTTTTGTGAAGTTAAACTGGGATAAAAATATATACAATAAATAGGGAATCTTGATGAAATATTACAGAGTGGTTTAAATCTATAATCCCCTGGAAGTGGCAACACAGGAAAACAGGATAATGAAGAAATCACATGGCCAGCTTGACTTCATTGGTCAATAGATACAATATGAAAGTTGGGATGTTATGTTGAACTTTACCAATCACAAGTTCAAACACACTTGAAGTATGGTGCGACTTTCTGGGTTGCCATGCTGTCGAAAAGTTAAACAAGAAAGCCTGCAGATGCTGTGATTATAGTTCAATGCACAAATGCTGGAAAAGCTCAGTATGCTTTGTGTAGTGTTAGGTCTGCTTTGTTCATGAATGAGTGAGACAAACACCAGACTGAGTCGAAATCAGGGTTCTTTGTTCTTTATTACCGGATTGTAACACTTGCAACTAACCATGTTAGTCGGAGAATGCATTCTGCCGTTATCAGCAAAATGGTGATTTTTTATACCCTTGGATACGTGCTTAGAACATCATCATATCATTACTTGTCCAATGACTAAAACTGTTGCTATCCTTTCCCTGCTAGCTTCCTGCCTCTCAATCCATCAATGTCTCTCTTATCTTGTAAGTACAAGGATGCATTCACATCTTGTTACAGCCCTGTACAGGGTAACTCCTTACACATTCCCATCTCATGATGTTTTACCTTACAGTAGGAAAGGTGAATAATTAACATTTCAGGCCTGAGCCCTTTGTCAAGGTAGAAGCATGTGGTGATACACCACTAGCCTACTGCAGGGGACGACCTGTGTACCTGCAGGAAGATCACAGGAGGACAGACCACATCTGGCCGGCTGTCAATCAGCTGACCTGAATGGATCAAGCCCCACCTGGTCGGCTGCCAATCATCCACCGGGATGATTGGCCATAGCCAATCCCCTTGAGGTCAGTCATTCCGAGTGCAGTCGAATACAGCAGGAAACTTTAAGTAGGATAAAGCATGTTGTCCAGTCTTTACGAATCTTGTGTCTGCTTACTGTCACCACAGTGCATCGCAAAGCAAAAAGCAGGCAGACACTAGAATAAAATGGTGAGGGGAGGCTCATGAGGAAGACCACATGATGATAGGCAAGATGGACATGGGTGGGAGGACAGAAGAGAAAAAAGCTGGGAAGTGATGGGGTTGGGGGCGGTCGGTGATGGCTCTCCTTATCACTTTCCAGCATTTCTTTCTCTCTTCTGCCCTCCCACCCAAATCCACCTGTGATCTCTTGCCAGTGAGCTTGTGCTCCTCCACCTGCCATTTTATTCAGGTGTCTACTTTTTGCTCATCACTTGATGAAAGACTCAGGCCTGAAGCATTGGTTATTTATTTATCTTGGCTACATAAAGAATGCTGCATGACCTGCTGAGTTTCTTCAGCTCTTTTCTGCATTGAATGCTGTGGTAAATATATTGTTGCACTAGAAAGTGTATTCACCCAGGATTGGAAGACTTCAGGTATAGCAAGGGATAGTGTTGTTTCCCATGGTGCAAAGCAGGCTGAGGGATGACCTGATAAAGATATACAAAATCACGAGGCACAGACATTGTAGATGGTCAAATTTTTTCCCATGGAAGGGATACAAAAACAAGAGGGTCGAGATTAAAGATAAGAGGAAGGAGATCGGAGAGTTTTTTTTTATACTCGGACAGTGATTCATGTCCAAAATTTGCTGCCAGAAGAAGTGGTGGATAGAATCATTTGGGTTAAGAGAATTGAAACTGCCTCTTAAATAGACATGGGACAGAAAAATATGAGTCGAGCATTGGCAGACGGGACTTATGTAGATGGGAGAAAGGTCAGATGTGGTGAGGTGAAGGGCTTGTTCCTGTGTTATGTGATTGTATGACTACCCCATAGTGAACAGTGAAGATTTGGTCTACCCATGGCTCTCGACTTAACTTCAACTAAAATAGTGCTCTGGATTTTATTGATTTTTCATGATACTTCATTAGAAAACCTGTTTCTTGGCCTCCATAATTTCCATGACCACATGATTACAGTGCAGAACATCAGATGTCAGCAAATCTAACCTCTCAATCTGACCTTTGCTGGACTTGCCACTGAATTTTGGGGTAGTATCAAATGTCAAACATACTTCTTATCTGCTTTTTCCATTATGCCAGTTATTACTGGCATGTCCTGCAGAGGTCCATTCATTTGGATGGGATTGTTTTGAAAGTGTTATTCAAGATTGAGATTTTTACTCTCTCTCTCTTAATTTCATTCTATTTTTTTAGCATATTTTCATTTACATTTGGTTTAAATTATTTATTTTAAAATCTTTAAAATGACTAAATGTGTTCCCATTAATTCAAAGTTAATGAGGTCTTTGACAACATGATCTGTTATTAGAGTTGCCCGTGGGCAGGGCCTCAATATGCACCTCCAGACATTTAGTAACTGATTTTAGGTTTCCAGGGCATTGGGACCACGTAGTCACAGAGGGGAAGCAAGACAAGAGGATAAATGTAAGGGGTGGGACTTACTCATAGCAGGGGAATCCTGAGTATCAGCCATGGTTTGGGTATAAATCTTTATTCTTTTTGATAGAAGGATAGTTATCTCTTAAAGCAGCTCTGGAACAACTTGATTCAGCAAATGCTTCTTAAATCTGATTTTCACACCAGAATGTTAACTTGAAAAATTATTTCTTTGATTAATTAATAAGAATGTAACATGAAAGAACTGAATTTAAACCAGAATTATTGCATGGGCAAGCTGAAATTGAGTTTTAATTGAGATGGTTAATGAGATTGAAATAGAAAGTAATAGTTTGAGATGAAGACAGTCATTCAAATATTTTATGTTAGCACATTTCATTTTATGTTCTGGGGGAAAATATGTCATATTTAATACAGGTTGTGATTATTCTGAGAATTGTATTTTGTTACCAATTTATTCATGTTTTGTGGCAATGTTTCATTCACATTTTGTCTGAAATCTGTTTGTCTCTGTAAAGTAAGCCACGGTAAGAAATTGCTGCTTCTGGCATTCTAACTTTTAATTTAATGATTAAGGCTCCCATTATTTTCCGAACCATCTTGGAGATAGATATTGGGGTAGTTTCTGGCATGACTCAACTTTCTTGTTTGTCAGAGATTTATACCCTTCATTTTAGAATCATGTCAAAACTAATCTTTGTGTTTTCACTGGATGAATTACATCAGACTGTAGGTTCTGTATAGCTCAATAGTGCCAAGTGCATGAACCTTGTAGGTTGGACTCAGTCCTACTGATGGTCAAAAGTAACACTATCCCTTCACCAGGAATAATGAAAGTGAAACTCTTTTGTCAGGTTTTACTATTAATCAAGGAATATTTGGACATCACAAGTCTCAAGTTTCCATGGTTCAGAATTGAAGGATGGAGGCGAGAAATTAAATGGTATTGAACTGAGATTCATATTTGACTCTCATAAATACATCTTAATGTTTACTTCTCAGCTCTCTTTCAATCACCTCTCTATTAAAAATGCTTATGGTCTTGCCTCCAAATCTTGGTCCATTCATTCCAGTAACTGTTTGAATCCCAACAATTGGGTTTCTGCATCTCCATAATGCAGAAATCTTTATCCTTCTGAGCCTAAAGCCCATTTCATGCTCCTTCACAATCTTTTTGTTGGGACTCCATCTGTCTGTTTTCCTTCTTCCTTGTCCATTTGTATCCAGAAATCATCTTCATTACTTCCCCTCCCACGTTATCCCTGGTGTCCTCCCAAGGATCTACCCTTGGTCTCTTTGAAATTCTTAATTTCGCCTCTTAATAACATTAAGAAAGCTTAGGTTTCACATGCACACAGAGAACTCCAGGATCTACCTCCACACCATCACTTTGTCATCTGACAGCTTTCCTAATGCCCAATACTAGACGTGGATAAATTTGCTACACAGTAAAACCCCTGATATCTGGAATTCAAGCAATTAGCAAAAAAATTGAGGAAAATAAATTTTTAAAAATTAAATGAGAATAAAAAATAGAGGTAAAAGTACATAAGTTTAAAATTGTAAAAGTAAATATTCTCTGAAGTAACCCAAACCTTTGGTGAAGATGGGAGCAAATGTTCAACCAGTGGAGAGCCTTGGTCGTGCTTTGCTTGTAGCAACTGTTTGAATAAAGGTGTGAGAAAAAACAATGGCATCACCCAGGATGAAGAGCTGGTTGATGCCACTCGCTGTTAGGTGACTCATTTAAAGTGTCTCCTTATCCCTGCTTAGTAAGAGTCACCTTGGTCAGAAGCTTTGTCTGTAAACTTGGGGGGTGGGGCGAGTTAAAAATCTATAATGTTGTTGTTTGTCTTTCGGGCACCTCCATGGAGGGGGAGGTAACTGTTGCCACAGTTAAATGATCCAAGGGTTGATACCTTGATGAAGGGCTCAAGCCCAAAACATTCGTTCTATTTCAAACATTGGTTCTGTTTCGAACACTGTTTGATCAGCTGAGGTTCTCCAGCATTGTTTTTACTTCAACCACGGTGACTGCAGATTTCCGTGTTTTACTTCTATTTATCAGTGTTTGACAAGAAAATGAAGCTCACTCATGTTTTTGGCAAATCAGAATAGAATGTAGCTTGAAGGAAAAAATATCGAGTGTAACCTACCTGTAATCAGCAAGGTTCATGAATTCTGAGAAAGAGAAAAAAAAAATCTGTTTTAGACTTGGCCAATTACAGGGATCATACTGCTTGAAATTGCTCTTGTACTTTTTGAAAAAAAATCAGTCATTTCTATTCTCTGTAGCTAATGACAGTATATGCTCAACAGGAGACTTGGAATGGGAGCCTAATGTGTACTTAATAATACTAATCTTGCACAGAATCCAGTAGTAGCTTCTAATATTTTCATTGTCACTGTTGTGTTTATGGTCAGCATACATGTGATTAGAAGGGGAGAAGCAAGGATAAAATACAGGAATGATGCTGTCAGCAGAGCTGTCAGGAACAATGGCATCTGGAATTTTTATAAAGTACCAAGAGACCTTGGCAAGGATCAGCTTATTTTGCAATATTTGCCTTTATCTAAAATATTACTATTGTAAATTTCATTACAACACAAAATGAATTAACTTAAGGACAGTCGTGAGTTTATGAAGCATCTTTTGCAAATTCAGAAACAATACTAACATAGTTGTAATGTAAGAAACTTTGCATCTAATTTTTGAAATAATGTATTGAAAGGTTATGTAGATGCATGTCATTACAGGGTACATTGTCGAGATAAAGGTGGTCAGTATGCAACATCTTATTAGCAGAACAGGATGACTCTCCATAAGCATCCTAATTATCTTCAGAGTTCGGACTTGGAATGCTGTTAATGAATTTTTACCCTTTCTGATATAATTTTATCCTCTTCCTTTCTTCCAGCATTTACTTCCATTTTACTGTAAAGGAACAGAAGACACCATTCGGCCTTTTGACCACATCTAACCTCTTAATGATTTTTAAACTTTTATCTCAATGCCTCTTGGTTCTGTAACACTGAATAAGCCAATCACCTTGAGTTTTAAGTTTTTCAGTAGAAGTAGCTTCACATTTTTATAGGATGAACTTCTACATTTTCATCTACATTGTGGGCAGGGGAGTTGAGGGTTACGGGGATAAGGCTGGGATTGGTTATTGAAAAGGAAAGATCAGCCACGATCCGATAAATGGCGATGCTGGCTCGAAGGGCCAATTGGCCTACTCCAGCACCTATTGTCTATAAGCCTTTGTGTGAAGAACTGCTTGCTGACAGCTTCCCAGGTAGCTGAGTTGCAACTTTAAAATTATGGGCCTGTATTATGGATTCTTCCACAAGAGGACTTAATGTCTATCTTTTCAGTCAAAATCATTCAATTTTCTTAAATGTCTCAAAAGATCACCCCTTAATTTCTTTATTCATTGTTATCAACTCGGTCTTCATCATTTAACTCCAGTATTCTGATGTATCTACATTGTACTTTCTCCAAAATCAATATTTCTCTGAGGTGTGCTGCAAAGAATGGTTGTCCCTCTTATTGGGAAAAATCACCATTCCTTTTTTTTTGTTTTTCTTTGTAGCTGCCCTGTAGTTTTTAGTGATCTCTGTTTTGGACACATGGATCATCCATTTCGAAGTTCTTGTCATTTAGACATTGTTCTGATGTGCCTGTTAGCGAACGATCTGCATCTTTCTTTGCTAATCTCCAAATTGCACAACTTTGCCCACTCAATCTAGTATTGATCTGAATCAAGAATCCTTTTATTGTCAAGTAATACTACAAAAAAAATGTAATTAACACAAAATTTCCTTTTGCCTTCTGTAAGGCAAAGAGTGCCATTAGCATTGCCAGGTGCCCCTCATGGTAAGAGAAACAAGAGTGAGTTCCTTCAAGACAATGAGTGACTGTGGATTTGCCTTCAATGCTCCTGGAGTCTCATAGACCCCTGTATGATCTATTAGCAACCTGAGCTCCAGATCCAAACATCTGATAGGATCAGCGTCCAAGGACCTTCGGGAGCCCTTGTCCTCAGCACCCTCTCTAATCTGATTCTGATACCACTCTCCAGAAGCTCACAGCCTTTGTGGGTCCTTCAACTGCAAGTTGCCAACAGTCCACAACCTATGTGGGTCTTTCGGCCACTGAGCCCCTCGCTTGTCTGCTGCTGTGGTCACTGTCCTGTAGGGTCATCTCCAGTGCTCCTTCTTCACTGAAAGTGTTCTCTCCTTTTCTGATGCCCCATGATAGATAGTCTGCTGCTCCTCGAGAGTCTGCAACCACTGGTGGTCACTGGGCAGCACAGGTGGTGCCATCTTGAGCACAGACCCCATGGTTGCAGGATTTCAAAAAACACTGTCGACTCCTTTAACAGGCTGTTTAAACCCTGTATAGAGACGCCGATTTCAGGCCCGGCCAGTAGAAGCCCACAGAGCAGTACAGTGTCTTCCCACTCCCACAGGTACGCAGCAGTGTTGCCTTTAATTTTCCTTCTAAACCTGCTCTTGTGGATAGGTTGGTGAAGCAGCAGTTCCAGGACCCAGATGTTATCTTGGCTGGTGGTGCTGTCTGTTGGAGTTTAGTCATTCTCTCTGTAACTGTGTGAGTTTTTTGATCCTATTGCTCCCAGAGATAGAACACAGCACAAAATCCAGCCCCTTGGCTCATCTAGTGTGTGCTGAACTATGATTCTGCCTCGTCCCTCGCACCCGAAACATAGCCTCCCCCGTGAACTCTCTGTGTACTGATTCAAATTTTTCTTGGATGTCAAAATTGAGCCCACATTCACCTTCACCTGGCAGCTCGTTCCACATTCTCATCACTCTGTGTGGGGGAGAAAGTTCTCTTTAAACATTTCCTCTTTCACCCTTAACCCATGTCCTCCAGTTTTTGTCACCTCAGTGGAAAATGCTTGCTTGCATTGACGCTGCTTTTACCCCTTGTAATTTTGTATACTGTACCTCTATAAATTATCCCCTCATTCTTCTATGCTCCAGTGAATTAAATCCTATACTGTTTATCCTTTACTTGTAACTCAGCTCCCCAAGTCCCAGCAACATCCAAATAAATCTTTGTAGAAATTTACATCAAAAAAAGGTTTGGAGGAGGAGTTAATGGGTGTACCTGAGATGGAATGGGGAAATGGAGGAGTAATGGGGCAAATGAAATTACTCCTGTCATGGCCAGCATGGACCAGATAGGCCTAATAGTTTCCTTTTATATTGAAAAGTGTGTTGGCATAACAATTGATGTACCATATACTTGTGATGCTCTGCAGTGTGAACAAACAAGCTCAAACTACGAAGGCTGTACTACAGGCTTTATTTAGCTTAAAACTTTGACACAAGGTTCAGTATCCCTTCTGGCTCCTTGTGCTCTGCTTTCACAAGGGCCAGCGTGAGCCTTTATATGGGGCCAGTGACTGGCAGGGAGTAGGTGGAGCCAGCCTCCCAGGTTACTTCCATGCAAGTAAAGTGGGTTGCCTTTGAGGTGGGCGGGTGCCTATACCAGTTCCGCCGGGTTCCTTTTGGGATCACGAACGGGGTCCCCGTCTTCCAACGGGAGATGGATCGCATGGTAGACCGGCACAAGCTGAAGGTGACGTTCCCATATCTGGATAGCGTCACTTTCTGCGGCTGTGACCAGCAGGACCACGATGCTAACCTGGAAAAATTCATCCACGGAGCTGAACCTCACAACAAGAAGTGTGTGTTCAGCACCACCTGCCTCGCCATCCTGGGGTACATCGTGACCCATGGAGTCGTCGGCCCAGATCCGGAAAGGATGCGCCCATTAATGGAGTTACCCCTCCCCCCCAAGCTAAAGGCCCTCCGCAGGTGCTTGGGCCTGTTCTCTTATTACTCGCTGTGGGTCCCTCGTTTCTCGGACAAGGTCCACCCACTGGCCCAAGCCACAACTTTTCCCCTCCTACCTGAGGCGCAGGTAGCCTTCACCCACATCAAGCAAGACATTGCAGAAGCCACGATGCAGGCTATGGATGGGGAATCCCCCTTCCAGGTGGAGAACGATGCCTCTGAGGTGGCCCTCGCTGCTACCCTCAACCAAGGGGGGCGCCCCGTCGCCTTCTTTTCCAGAACCCTCCAAGGCTCCGAGCTAGGGCACTCCGCCATTGAAAAGGAGGCCCAGGCGATCGTGGAAGCAGTCTGCCACTGGCGCCACTACCTGGCCGGCAGGAGATTCACGCTCCTCATGGACCAGCGGGCTGTGGTGTTCATGTTTAGCACTACCCACAAGAGCAAGATCAAGAACGACAAGATCCTGCAGTGGAGAGTCAAGCTGGCAACCTACAGCTACGACATCCAATACCGCCCCATGAAGTTTAACGACTCCCCTGATGCCTTCTCTCGCACCAGCGCGTCTATGCACGACGACAGGCTGCAGGCATTGCATGAATCCCTCTGCCATCTGGGTATGACCTGGTTGTACCATTTCGTTAAGTCCCGAAATCTGCCGTACACCATCAGGGACATGACTGAGGCCTGTTTACACTGTGCGGAGTGTAAACCCCGCTTCTTCCACCCCCCACCCCCGCCCCACGTTGTAAAGGCTACTTGGTCTTTCGAGCGTCTCGGCATGTACTTCAAAGGGCCCCTGCCTTCCACGAACTGAAATGTCTACTTGCTCATGGTAGTGGACGAGTACTTGCGCTTGCCTTTCGCTATCCCTTGTCCGGACACCTCCACGGCCACTGTCATCAGGGCCTTGGGGCAGATTTTCACCATATTTGGCTACCCCACCTTCATCCACAGCGACCGGGGGGTCTAGTTTCATTAGCGATGAGCTGTGCCAGTACATGATGGCGAGGGGCATCGTGATCAGTCGCACGACAAGCTATAACTTGAGAGGCAACGGGCAAGTGGAATGCAAGAATGGGGTGGTCTGGAAGGCAGTCCTCCTGGCTCTCAGGTCAAAAGGGTGGGCCATTGAGTACTGGTAGGACGCCCTGCCCAAGTTGCTCCGTGCCATTCGGTCACTGCTGTCCACGGCTACCAATGAGACCCCTCACGAACATCTGTTCTCAGTCCCCAGGAGGTCGGCGACTGGAATGTCACTCCCAGCATGGCTTATGTTCCCGGGACCAGTGTTTCTGCGTAAGCATGTACGGACACACAAGGCCGAAGCCCTGGTAGAGCAGGTTTTCTTCCTTCATCCAAACCATAACTGCGCTTATGTTAGATTCGGCAGTGTCTCATCCAGGGACCTGGCACCAGCAGGAGTGCCCACCACACCACGCCACCCTCCAACCCAGGACGACGCTGACTTGGCATACATCCCCGTCCCCAGACAGGTATGGGGCATGCAGGGCCTCCTTGACCACCAGGGGCCTGTTTCAGCCTTAGGAGATGAACCCGCCCCCCCCACCCATCCAATACAACCCACATACATCGAACCTGGCCACCCCTCCGCGCGGCACCACACCAGCCACACACACCCCTACTTCCCCTCTGACCAGTGACCAGGAGCCAGTCCTACGACAGTCACAGAGACCACAGCAGCCTCTGAATCATCTAAACTTGTAAATATTGTATGTATATAGTGGGTGCAATTCCTTATTACTGCCCCCCCACCCCAGGACAATTTTAAAAAAGGGGGTGAATGTGATGGTACACCATCGGCCTACTGCAGGGGGCAACCTCTGTACCTGCAGGAGTGTAAGGGGAGAGGACAACACCTGGCTGGCTGTCAATCAGTCGGCCTGAATGGATCAAGCCCCACCCGGTTGGGTGTTAATCACCCTCCGGGATATAAGCCTGTGCCGGCCTCCCGAGGCCTCACTCTGCGTTGCTGCACCAACAGCCAGCCTGGCTCTGTGGAAGTCTTTGTGGATTAAAGCCTGTTGTACAGTCTTTACCTTGTGTGTGTCTGATTCTGGCTAAGGCAGTCACACAGTCTGGTAGTTGTACCATCACATTCACCCCCTTAAAATGAATCCCGGGGGGTGGGGAGAAAAACTCGTGCTGAGTGTCTGCTCGATACAGAGTAGTTGGGAGAGATAAAAACATATTTATAGATTTACAAATTCAGGTGATCTGGTGGTCACTGTTGCCTTTGGGACCGTTGCAGGGTAGGCTCCTGGTCAATGGTTGGTGGGGACCGGGCCACCTGAAGTTTGGTTGGGTTAGGGGTGGTTGGGGCAGCTGGTGGTGCAGGCGGGGTGGTGTGTGGCAGTGAGTGCATGTTATGTCTGTGGTGCGACCGTGGACAGCAGGGTGCCATGGTTTGGCGGGCAGGGGAAAGATGTTGGCTCCGGGAGGGTTCTGAAGATGCTAGGGCTGCCTTTTATGGTCTCCCACTGGTGCTAGGTCCCAAGTCGAGATGGCATCCTCAAGTCCATTGGGGTATGCCGTGTCGACGTAATGTGGGATTGGCATGGTGGAGGTTCACCTGCTCAACCAGGAACTTGTGAGTTCTCAAGTGTCTAAGGAGGAAGGCTGGTCCTGGAGACATCAGCCATCCTGGCAGTGAGACTCCCATTACTGATTTCCTGGGGAAGGAAAAGGGGCATTCCTGAGGGTCTGTTTGGTAGCCATACATAAGAGTGACCATATGACATGGAGCACCACGGGAAGGGACTCCTGCCAGTTGTTGGTGGACCATCCTTTCCTCCTAAGGGCCAGGAGGACTACTTTCCAGATTACCCTGTTCTAACGTTCTACCTGGCCGTTGCCCCTGGGGTTGTAGCTGGTTGTGCAACTAGATGCAATGCCTTGCATTGCCAGGTACTGGTGCAGCTCCTCACTCATGAAGCTAGATCCTCAGTCACTGTGGATGAATGCCGGGTATCCAAATTGTAAAAATCTGCGCCAGTGCCTTGAGAACTGTTAGGTAAAAACATCATGAGCTGGGAACGTAGAGGGAGTCACCCAGTGCTGGGCCGTAACAAGATGCAGTTGTGACCTTGTACTCTCAAGATAAGAGTGGGGATGACAAATTGATGTGCAGGAGGCTAGCAGAGAGGGACAGCAACAGTTTATTCATTGGACAATGTCATGGTATGATAATTTACTAAGTACGTATCCTAAGGTATATAAAAAACACCACTTGCTGATAACGGCAGAATGCGCCTTCTCCAACTAACACTGTTAGTTGCAAGTGTTACAATCCGGCAATAAAGAACAAAGAACCTTGATTTCGACTCAGTCTGGTGTTTGACTCACTCATTCATGAACAAAGCAGACCTAACAGAACTGAGGTGGTGGAGGTATCAGGGCCAGGGATGGCAAACGGGAAACATGAGAAAATAGATGTTTTTGTTTGTGGAAGGCAGTGGTCCCTTAAAGTCAATGCTGAGTCACTCGAAGGATGAGTGGCCTTTATTACGTGGTCCTGTGCTGGGCAGAAGAAGTGCAGATTTTACTCCACATGAACCTGGTAGGACTCTGTCATGGTCCGGACTTCCTGGACAGTGAAGGGGAGATGATGGCATTTCACGAAATGGCACAGGCGCGTGATGCCTGGGTGGCAAAGGGTGTCGTGCAGTGCCTAAAGTTGACTCTGCATTGGCGTAGGTCAGGGACAGAGCATTGGGGGAGTCATTGAGCTTCCCCAGCCTATACTGAATATTGTGGTTGAATGTGGCCAGCTCGACTCTCCAGTGCAAGATCTTGTCGTTTTTGATAATTGCATGTGGAGACGCCTTCTGACTGGTCATGGAGGGGTGCAGTGCTCCCGCGGGTTTAGAAAGGCACACTTTGGAAAAGTGACCTTTCTTATTGCATGGAGAGCAATGAGAGTTCCTCGCAGGGCAGTTCTTTTGGGAGCATCTGTTGGACCCACACCATGTCCCACAGTACTTATGCAGTGGGATGCATCGGTGGCGACTATCACTTCTCCACAGTAGGAACCCTCAGCGGCAGCAGTCATCTGTATCAGCCAGGCCAAGGGAGGCAGCAGGTGAGCATTGAAGGTTTCTGCGTGGTGGGCTGCAGCTTCCAGAGAAAAGACCAGATCAATGACCATCACGAGTGAAGCATTGCTTTTTTCCAGTATTCTCTGTCAGGTCGCCCTTGATTGCAGGCCTCGCCTGCACGCATCCCGGATGAGTCGCTCCATTTCCCCAGCAGTCACCCCAATCTCAGTAATGTACGGGTGTGCCAGTTCACACAGTGCCCCAAGGTAAGCCTCTACTGTCTCACCCGGTTGTTGTAGCCTGATGCTAAGTAGGTACCTGGAGTAGAGTACATTCGCTGGAAGCTGGTAGATGATTTCCAGGATGACCATTGCCGGTTCGTACTCGGTGCAGACACAGATCGCCTGGAACGCAAACAGGCCCAGTTTTGTGCACAGTACCTTGAGTCTCCTATGGTCTGAATCGATGATCTCTGCCTGAGTGTGGATTATTGCCGCAATCGCATGCCTTCAGATCTCGAAGTGGGCTGGATCTTGCGGGTGTTGGGGGTTGATATCCAGCTTTTCTATGCTGAGAAACTTCTCCATGGTTCTTTTAAAATTAAGCTAATTGTGATGAGCAGCACTGGGAATAAACAAGCTCAAATTATGAAGGCTGAACTACAGGCTTTAATTAGCTTAAAACTTGCATGCAAGGTTCAGTATCCCTTCTGGCTCTGTGTGCTCTACTGCTTACACGAGGGCCTTTATATGGGGCCAGAGATTGGCAGGGAGCCAGCCTCCCAGGTTACTTCCCTAGAGGTACAGTGGGTTGCCACCTGCAGTAGAAATGCAGACAGGCGCAAGCAGTCGCAGACAGGCTGGTTGTTGTATCACCACAATACTGTGTCACTTATCTTCATGCCAGGTTTGTAAATTCAGCAACCTCTTCGTTCATCTAAGTCATAAATGAACGAACGTTTTTTGCTCAGATCACAACTTGGTGGGATGCTTCTGCTCATTAAGTGGTATTTTATATTTATATTTCTTGGTCTCTAGCTGTCTGCTACTTTTTCCCTATCCAAGCCAATAGGTAATCTCCAACTCCATGAGTTCTTGTGTTTGTTACCAGTCTCTTGTACCAAATAATTTCTGGAAGTCCATGTGAGCACCATTCAGTGGATGCTGTCCTATCTCCCTCATTTGTGACCTCCACAATATTTCAAATGTAGGAGAGATAGCTTACCCTTTACAAGCCATGGAAACACTCTCTGATTTAATTTAAATCTGTCAATTTAACCCAATATTCTAAAAGGTTTCCCTCAACTGATACATCTAATAGACCTGGAATCTCCTCCTATAACCTCTTCTTTTGAAATAGCTGAATAACATTAAAACTTCCATTACATTGGGGTCGATCGGACATTTCTTCGTCTTGTTTTAAATTAATTTTTACTTTTTATAATGTTTATTTTTATGAACTTTTTAATGTAAATATTTGTTATAACCTATTAAATATATACTGTTTGACAAATTTATTAATACATGTATTGATACTTTTTATTTCTTGCTCTAAATGCAACTTAGCTATCTTTTTAAGATTCAACCTTATAGAAAGTTTTTATCTTGTAAAAAAAACCATTTACTGCAGCTAATTTAGATGATGGTGCTTTGAAATGTAATTCTTCCATTGTACATCTGATGTCAGAACAAGTTCAGATAAGCACTGTATGCTGATAGCATGTTTGGGGACCATGATCTTGCCCTTTTCTCTGAAAGGTTTTGGCCTGAAACTCCAAAAAAAAATTGTCAATGGTATTAGATGCACTTTCACTGACAAAAGGCAAAGGAGGAAAAACCCAACACCCAACCCCAACCAACCAATTTTCCCCTGCAGCCGCTGCAACCGTGTCTGCCTGTCCCGCATCGGACTTGTCAGCCACAAACGAGCCTGCAGCTGACGTGGACTTTTTACCCCCTCCATAAATCTTCGTCCGCGAAGCCAAGCCAAAGAGAAGAGAATAAGAAAATAACAGACTGAAATTGAAGATTAGTTCTGAATTAATAAAGTATTAATGGAATGAAATGTCAAGCATGTTATCCCTGTTGCTCTTTGGAACAGGGATATCCCTACAAAGGACGCTGTTCATAAATGTATTAGTGGGAGATGTTGGCTTAAATTGTAAATGGATGAATCCTTTGAAAAGGTTACAAATGAATTTTGCTTATTCTTTAAGTTGCTAACATGACATTTATTATTTATTATAGCAGCATTTCTCTGCTGCTTTAAGTGTTATTAATTTGACTTGCATTTTGTGGCACTTGCGATGTTTTGTATGTGTCAACATTGATGTCTTTGTGGCAATTAGATTGTTAGTTATGGATGGGTATTAATTTGTCTTTTGATATCTTTACCGCATTGATGACCATTTTTCCTGCGATTTCTCTAAATAATCAATTCATAAAGTATTTTCATGTTATTTTGATTATGATTTTTGAAGCTGTTGACCACCTTTTGTTTCAATGTGTATGCTAGTCTTTTCTGAATGTCAGTGTTTTGATTTATGCCTGCATCCACTGGAACTTTATTATCTGGGCTGCTATCTGTATGCTTTGCAATAAGGTACAACAGTAACATATTAGATAGAGCAGTTGGACTTGAGGGGAAATTTTCAGTTGGGTGAATAGTTAAGTGGTTGTGATAGGAAATTAGATGAAGAGTAAACATAAATGAGTATGATGAGGGGAGAGAAAAACTGAAATTGGGTAAGAACTGGTGAAGGCGATAATAAATTGACAAAGGGGTTGGAGCCATCCAGCCGATGTTGAATCTTTCATTTAACTGAGGAAATGGACACATCCAAGTTGAATTCACTATAACAGGCCTTAAGCCTATCGAGCCTTGCTTTTCTGAAAAAAAAAATTGCATCCAGCCACTAGTGATACATGTGCGTGTGTGTGTGTATAGTGCATGTATAACTATTTGTTTGTTTGTCTGTTCTCCATACAAATCAATATAAAGCACTCTGGAAATGTCCAACGATGTTCAGTAGGGGTAACCTTTGATGTTGAAGGTCATGACCACCTTGAATTTAACCTTTAAGGTTATAGAAGTTCAAAAGTTCCAAAACTAATTGACCTTGCGCCTGGGACACCTCAGTGCTGTTAGAGGGCCGTGCATCAATATACATTCAGAATAAAAACAAGTGGCCAAACCCAGTTCAATATGGGCCCCAAAAAAGTGAAGCAACATTGGTAGAAGCTCTTCACAAGCCTGTGGAGTTAGACAAAGGAGAAAGCGAGAGACAGCAGAGGAACATCAGTCTGGCCTCACTGTTGATGCCTCCAGACAGGCAAGGAGCAGGCAGCAGGAATTAGAACAGCAGCACCCAGCCTGCCTCAGTGGTCAGGCTTCCAGACAAACAAGGATCAGGCAGCAGGAAACTGAGGAACAACGCCAAACCCACCACAGTGCTGATGCCGCCAGGCATTCCATGAACAGACAAGAGTTTGCTGAGGAAGAACAAGCGAGACTCCAAGCAATGCGAACAACGCCACCATCTGAAGGTCAGCACCACTTACTACATCCAACCTGCTAAATGCTGCATTCAGTTACTCAGTTGACATTGAGTATTCTTCCGTTAATGCAGTTGTAATTGGCTCCCTGTCAGAGGTATGCAACATTATTTTTTAAACCAGAAGTCGACTTTGTTTGAACCATATACCTCTGTTACAAAGAAAATAAATGTTGTGTCTGGAAAAAAATATATTTATGTAGAATTACCATGAAGTTTTTAGGGTATTTCTTTCAACGACGTAGTCAATGACTGAGTGTTTTATTTCCCGGGCAATGCTATATATACCTGTGTGTATGTATATTCACACACACACAATCTGTGACTAGTGGTGTGCCTCAGGGATCTGTGTTGGGACCATTGTTGTCAAGATTTTCAAAGCTTGCAGAGGGATCTGGACCAACTGGGAGAATGGGCCAAAAAATTGGCAGATGGTTTAATACAGACAAGTGTGAGGTGATGAATTTTGAAAGGGCAAACCAAGGTAGGGCATATACAGTCAATGGTAGGGTGCGGAAGAGCAAAGAGATCTGAGAATAAACATACACTGTTCCCTGAAGGTGGCATTGCAGATGGACTGTAATAGATATTATGGTCTTACAAAACAAACCTTTTTAAGGGTAGATTTTGTAACACTATATTTTGTGATATGTGATTAATTTTTATGAAAATTGGAGAGTTAGAAACAGTCAATATGATTTTTAAAAATTATTTCCTTCCTATATTTGTCCTGCATTTGTTTAATGTAGAGGTATGTTCAGATTCATCCATTGACAGAGTAAACTGGAGCCTTCCGTATACTGGAAAAGGGTTCCTCAGCATGTGCACAATTTTGCTTCTGATTGACACAAAGCAGCTGGGATCTGATTGAGGTTGGTCTGTCATTTTCTACAAATTTTCAATTAGAGCCACATCCACCCCTCACATTGTGGCGATGAGTTATTTCCCACCTTCCCTCCCATTTCCTTCCCAAACTCACATTCCTCTCTAAGCAGCCATTACCATGGGTCTGCTTGCTGAGTTGATTTGACTTCCAGCATCTGTCCCACCCCCACCTCTAACGTTTCAGGTCTTGCCTGATCTAGTTCCCCAAACCAATGATCATTTCCTTGCATTGCCTCAACAAGTTCTTGCAGTTTTCCAAATTACTGGCTGGTGGTTGCAAGCCCCTACCATCTGATCCCTGGCAGACATCCCTCACCGCAGTGCAGAACCTTCTCCTCTCACATCCCAGTACTATCTTGGTACTGGTACAGCATGTAAATATTCCTTTTGATTGAGCAAACTGATTCAATTATGTCCAAAGTGACATGGACTCATCGGCTGAAATGTCCTGTTACCATGGTCTATGTCTAAATTTTAAATTTAAAGCAGTTGAGTTTCCAAGCAGTGTTGGGGTAAGCAAAATGGTCAATTAAACTTGCTTCTCTATAATGGCAACAATCTCAGAGAAAGAGAGGAGTGTGAGTAAGTGTGTGGGTATGTGCGGGTGGGGGAGGTGGGTGGGTGTTTGCATGGGTGTATGTGTGGGTCCTGATGGAGAAGCACCAGGTGAGATGGGTAATCTGCACTGCAATGGGGTAGGAGCCTGTCTGACCCTTCCTTTCCTACTGCAGCATGTACATTTATGTAACCTCAAATCCTCTATTCATTCCTCCTGGAATGATTTAAAATTCAGCAACTGAATGAAAGGGAGTAGATTTTGAGGAAGTAGATAGAAAGAGCCCATCTCCTTAGTTTGGAAAGACTGGGAATGGAAGAAATTGCATTGTTAAGATAATGGCCTTGTTAATGAAGATTTTATAGATTTCAAATTAGTTAACTCCGTATTTTAATTTCCCAGCATTGTTGGAGACCATTCAGCCTATTGAGTCTAATGTTGCTCTTTCTTTACGCAGAGGGTTGTCAATCTTTGGGATCTTGGTCCATCAAAGAATATGGTGCGAAGGGATGGGGAGAAATGAATGGTAGAACAGCCTCAACCTACGGTTGTATCTGCGTTTCCCTTTTTCTAAAATGTTTAAACAATATACAGTGCAAAATGTTCTCTTTTTAGAGAAATTCTGAAAATAATTTGTTGAATAAATGTTGACAGAGCATCGAGGTCTTGACCATCTATCCCTTAAAATCTCTAATTTGAATTAAATCATAAATTCCAAATCTCCATACACATGGGAGCAGTAATTAAATGTAGCTTAAATTGAACAACTTACTTGTTTTCTATCAGCTCTTCATTGTCCAGGTTGTACTAGCTACCAAAAAGCCAGCAAGCTTAATGAGTACTTATCTAGTGACATGCTGTTTAACAAACCACTGGATGGCCATTAATGTTTTGCAAGTTTCAATGCCTGTACCAATACCAAGCCATGGACTGGTTTAGGGTAAACTGGCTATCAAGCCTAATATACCATCTTTGCTGCAAGTTCCGCAGTTGTCCTTTGTCTTTTCACTTCACCAATGAAGAATTTCATTTGGAAAATCTAAATCCAGTTTTACCAGCTGACAGGTTTTGCACCTATTAGGGAGAATAAACTAAATATAACCATGCAAATCAGACTGGGATACAGGGAACAATAATTGCAATTGGAAATGGTGCAGAATTGCTCGCAGTTCATCTTGCTCAAATCCATTACCATCTTGCTTTGTCCTCTAATAGTTGCAAAATGAAAAGCAAAAAAATTGCAAATGCTGGAAATTTGAAAAATGCTGGAAAGACTCAGTATATCAGGCAGTGTCTGCGTAGAATGAAACAAGACTCTGTTACTGTTCCTATAACTGCTGCTGACGGTTTATTTGGGCTGACTCAGCAGTAAGTCCTTCAAGTTCAAGCTTCTAGGGATTTGGAAACTTAGCATCTGGTGAAATACTGGGATGGGTGACTGGCTGGAGGTTTCAAGAGTTGTTGGCTCTTGCATCAATGTAAAACGTCAGTCCAGAAGTCTTTTTTGAATCACTTCTTATGGAACAAGAGATGGATCAGCTCTAAACAAAATTGCTCAATCAGCTTCTCTTGCTTGAGAATCATCAATCTTCAGCTACTACCTGCTGAAAGCGAGGAAGTTCAGAATTGGAAGCACAAATAACATTGCTCAATTTAAAAAGTGGCAAGTTTTGGATTTTTATATTTCAACAGAACTCGTGCATTAATTTCTCTTGCTGGTTGAATATTTCAAAATTATTCATGTTCCAAATGGTGAGCATCTCTTGGATCTTTTGGAGGTAAACAAGAAAATCCGAAGATGCTGAAGTCTAATGCAGTGCTGGAGAAACTCAGCAGATCCATGCAGTATCCAGACAATGTTGCGTCTCCCTTCCTTTGGCTCCCTACCCCTTCATTCTTTTACAATAGAGCTATCTTTCTTGGCCCTCTGCTCTCTTCCCTTCTCGCTTCATAGCTTTCTCTTCTACCCTCGCACATGCATCCATTTCTAACTTGTTGGCCTTTCCACCTCCCTGTTCTTCCCCTCATCTTTTTATTCAGGCACCTGCTCGTTTTCAACAGTTTTCTAACTTGTTGGCCTTTCCTCCTCCCTGTTCTTCCCCTCTTCTTTTTATTCAGGCACCTGCTCGTTTTCAACAGTCGTGATGAAGGGCTCAGCCACCTTTTACTTCTTATGGGTGCTACATGACCTGTTGAGTTTGTCAAACACGCTTGTACTGCACTAAAGGTACTGTCTTGTTAAATGATTTCTAACTTCGATGGTATTCAGAAGCGCATGACAATTATTGCACAGTTGGTCTTAACATTATCAACCTATCGGGGAACCAACACCCCACCCCGAATGCAGCTTGCAAACTTCTGTTCATCAGAAGGATCATGGTACAACCAGCTTCACACAACGCGAGTGTTTTATTATATCAGCAGTAAACTGGCTCTCTCTAGTGGTGGCAAATGGAATGGCAGCTTTGTTTACCATCATGAAGTCTTCAAACATGTCATGCTTCTGTGTGCTTGATCAGAAGGTTAGATATAGCTGCGGATTTATCTCTTTCTCCCCACCACCCACCACTCCCTTGGACCCTCTCATCATTTTATAAACTAATCAGTCTGATAGAGGAGCTGATAGTGTTTTATTTTTTAATATCCTCTAACCATGGAAGTCTGTGCACAACAAGGCAGTGCCAGTGTTGGGCAGTGGACCACAAGGGGCTGCAGACTCTGGGAGAGCAGCGGACTGTTGAGAAGAAGCCTGGGAGTTGACCCGACGGGAAGGTGACCACAGCAGCAGACCAGTGAGGGGCTCAGCGGCTGAAGGACCTCCACAGGCTGCTGGAGTCTGGCTCTTGGGAATCAGGTATCGGAACTGGGGTTTGAGAGGGTACTGAGAGCGAGAAGTACTCCTGAAGGGGCTCGGGCACTGAAAGCTTCCTGAAAGTTTGGATCTGGAGCTTGGGTTGCCAATGGATTGAAAGGAGTCTGTAAAGCTGAAGAGGCCGTGGGAGCATTGGGGGTGTCTCTGAATGGATTCTTTCTTGTTATTGGGGGCAGTGAGCAAAGCTAATAGCAACTCTTTGCCTTTAAGGCATGCAAAAATTGATGTATATCATGTATTAAATTCTTTTGCATTATTACACGACAATAAAGGGATCTTGAACCTTGAGGTTTTCCCCTCAGCTTCTGATGCTTCAGAGAAAACAACCCTAGATCGTTAAACCTCTCCTAATAGCTCATCATATCATCTTGGTAAACTTCTTGTGTACCCTGTCCAAAGCCTTCACATCCTTCCTGCATTGCGTTGACCAAATTGCACACAGTGCTCCCAAGTGCAGTCTAACCAAAGTTTTGTATAGCTACATCATGACTTCCTTACTCTTGTATGCAATGCCCTGACAAATTACGTCAAGCACGTCATCTAACTTTTATAACCACGCTCTCTGCTTGTGTAATTGGGCCCTCAGATCTCTCTGCATGCCAATGCTTTTTTTTAATTTTTTTTATTTTTCACACTATGAACCATATTGACCAAAATACACATAAACATTTCCCACTTGAATATACACAGTGTCATTTTCTCCCCTTTTTCTCCCCTCCCTTCCCTCCCTCCTTCCCTCCCCTCCCTCCTTCCCTCCCCCTCCCCACCCACTAAACATAAAATACAATAAACCCATTAAACAATGTCATCACACAATGAAAATAAACAAGAAAATTATGTCATCTACTGTTACACACTGGGTCAGTTTATTTCATCATCTTCTCATTCTGTCATTTTAGGGGGTGGAGGCCCTCTGTTGTGTTCCATGTACGGTTCCCAAATTTGTTCAAATACTGTGACATTATTTCTTAAATTATATGTTTTTTTTTCCAATGGAATACATTTATTCATTTCCATGTACCATTGCTGTACTCTGAGGCTCTCTTCTGATTTCCAGGTTGACATTATACATTTTTTTGCTACAGCTAAGGCTATCATAATAAATCTTTTTTGTGCTTCAACCAAATTGAGGCCTAGTTCTTTACTTCTTATATTACTTAGAAGAAAGATCTCTGGAGTTTTTGGTAAGTTGCTTTTTGTGATTTTATTTAATACCTCATTTAGATCTTCCCAAAACTTTTCCACTTTCTCACATGCCCAAATTGCATGTACTGTTGTTCCCGTTTCCTTCTTGCAGCGAAAACATCTATCTGATACTGTTGGGTCCCATTTATTTAACTTTTTGGGACATGGTGTATAGCCTGAGTAACCAATTATATTGTATCATGCGTAACCTCGTGTTGTATTTCTCATAGTTCCGGAGCATAGCTTTTCCCATGTTTCATTTTTTATCTTTATGTTTAGATCTTGTTCCCACTTTTGTTTGGGTTTACAGCTTATTTCATCGTTCTCTTTCAGCTTTTGAAAGCAATTTTCTTTGTGTTCTTAAATAGTGCAATTAGTTGGAAAAATAGTTAATGTGAAAATAGGGGCCCATTACTCGTAATTACTATCACTTTGTTTTTTACATGAGTGGTTGCAAACTCTGTTAAGGTTGATTATTGAAGGTTTGCTTCTACTTAATTCACTGGTTTCTTTGCATAATATCAATCTTATATTGGTGAAATACAGAAACATTGGTTGTAAAACAATCTAAAATTACAATAGAGTATCTTTAATGATTTATCATTTAAAAAGAGGCCAATCAGTTTTCAAAATCCTTTTCTTTAATATAATTGTTTGCATGGTCCACATAAATACTCAAAACCACCTCTGCTAAGCATCTGTAAACTCAATGAGTAGGCAAAGTTAACTTGTATAACTTTTACATTTCTAATGAAAATTCAGGGCATATTCTATCCTTGATTTATTAACTCCAGTAATACATTGCACATAATTGCAGATGGTTTCTATTTCTCTCCTACGTTTCTTAGCATTTTTTATATCCATTTACATCACACATTCCTCTGTGCCATTTTACTGTCTTCCTTGTGTTTTGTGACTCATCTCAAGCAGTGTCCCAAGTGGCTCTGAAGAACAGGCAAAATTTTTGCTACAAACTTTCTGATAATGAGGACCCCAAAGATTAACACAGAAATCTACCTGTAGCTTTCAAAAGGTTTGACTTCTCAAGATTTACCATTTAACTTGACTTTTACTTTAATTGCCTCTTCCCTCCAAATGTATCATTTCCATTTTTATGTTCTTGTCAAGCTCAGAAACACTTTAATCATGTGTAATTATGAGTTTTGCCTTTGATATACTGGGCTGTGTTCATTACGTTTTGCAGGGCTTTCTGTTCAGAAGTATGAGGATCTTGTAATTAACCAATTGAGTCACTTCTGGGTCAAGTAGTTGAACTCCAGCATCAGAGATCAAAGATTGTAAGTCAGGTGTTCCAGAGATGCAAACTTTAGGCTGTGCATCCATTGCCATATCAAGTGCTCCATTATCAGCGGTTCCAGGCTTCATCTGTCCTATCAGATGAGCAGAAATGGAATGACAGACAGACTGTTTTGAGGAACAGTATCCTGACCAATACGAATCCCTCCTTGAAAATTGCAAAAACGAATGACCTGGTAATGATCACACTTCAATTTCTCATCACTTGTAGTGGATGAATGGGCTGCCAATTGGTTTTAATTGTGACTTCTTCTTTGGCTTGGCTTCGCGGATGAAGATTTATGGAGGGATAAATGTCCACGTCAGCTGCAGGCTCGTTTGTGGCTGACAAGTCCGATGCGGGACAGGGAGACACGGTTGCAAGGGAAAATTGGTTGGTTGGGAAAAGGCCTTTCAGCTCGCCTCATCTGTGTTGACTGTAATGCCTATCTACAATAATCTCACATGCCTACATTTATTCCCTCCATTCCCTGTTCATTCAGTTTGTCTAGATGCTCTATTAAATATCGTTCCTGCCTCTACCATCTCTCTGGGAGCTCATTCCAGACACCAGTTGGTCTCCATGTGGAAAAAAATATACCCTTAAATCTCCTCCCTTGCATCTTAAATCTTAAGCATATGCCCTGGCATCTGAAACATACTGGTAATTTACCCCAAGTATGCCAGTCATAATTTTGTGTATCTCAATCCTGTCCCCTCTCAGACACCTTCACTCCAGGGAGTAAGTATCAAGCCGAAACAATCTCCACTGATAGCTCAGTTCAGGCAATATCCTCTGAAACGTTTCTGCACCCTCTATAGCTTAATGAGTTTTGTGTCTGGTGTGTTGACTTGATCTCTACTGTTTCTCTCAGATGGTCAAAGGCACAATGAAGATGATGGTGAATTATATCATCAAGACCGGCTTTTTCTGTAAATGGCTCCCAAGATATGGGAAATAGTTCACATTTTCACTTCATCCTGGCAGATGATGCTGTACAGTCGAGGCAGGTTATTTTACAGCTGATTTACTGCCAGGATCTCTAAATGCTACTGATGAGTTCAGATTATGGTTAAATAGAGGTACGAGTATCATCTGCATCTTGCAGATGAATGACCTCTTGGTTCTGGTGCGGAGGTGACAATAGTTGGCCAATTTCCCATTAGCGTTGTCAATGACGCCATTCTAAAGCTTATTGGAAATGAGGCGCATGAAGAAGTTTAAGAAAAGTGTTGGAACGTTGATGCAACCCTGCTGAATGTTGGCATGTGCTGAGTTTGGGTGTGATTTGGAGATCATGGCATGTAGAAAGAATGAAGGAGGGAGATAATTGGCAAAGCACAGAAGAGAGAGTAGGAACAAAAGGTTGGGGATGGTAAAATGGGGTAGAATATTTGATGGGGGAGATGTTGGAAACAGAAGTGGAGACTCAGTGTAGAGTGTGAGTGTGTTTTTTAAATGCTGAGCTCCAAACACCATCAGTGATTTTATTCAAACCTTGCTCTTTTTTAAATATCAAGAGGATGATGTATTACTGACTTCCATTCAGTGCCGAATTTTATCTTTTATTTTGTTGATAGCCAGATGTGCAATTTTGATAAAATGGAAAGATAAATGCCCCACCTACACATGAACAATGACTAAATGATATTATGTCCTGCTTAAATTTAGAAAAAAATTAGATACGCTATCAAGGATTCACATATTAAATTCCAAAAGACGTGGGCTAACATGTCTACTATCATCTATCATAATCTTCAGATTTAGTGTTGTTCTGGAATGTTGGCATTGTGTTGTCCCTCTCCAAGAAAGTGTTCCTTGATTCATACTTGCCAATTTTCAACCTTGCTTAGAGGAAGGGGTTTTGAAAATTGTCTAACTTTTTTTTGTTTGTTTTAATGTTTTATTTTGCTATTAATAATGTGCTCTGGACTGGTCATATTTGTAATCTTTGTTTTCTTATGTTGTTGCGCATTGTATAATTGTACCATTCAATTGTTTATACTTTAAATATCAATAAAATATTTTAAATAGTGCTGAACTAACATGAGTAGCAAGGGTATATTGTAAAAATGATACAATATTTCTGATCATATTAATATTTGATATTGAATTTCTTTGAAGAAGTGGATAGTTTCCTGGGAGTCACTATCTCAAACGTCCTTTCCTATACCCAACACACTAATGTCGTCGTGAAGTAAGCGCCTCAGCATCTTTACTTCTCAGGAGTTTACAGAGGCTTGGTATGATATTGGAAACCTTGGCAGACTTCATTACCAACATCGAAGTATTCGAGATGGCAGAGGCCGACAGCATCGAATCCACGCTGCTGAAGATCCAACTGCGCTGGGTAGGTCACGTCTCCAGAATGGAGGACCATCGCCTTCCCAAGATCGTGTTATATGGCGAGCTCTCCACTGGCCACCGAGACAGAGGTGCACCAAAGAAGAGGTACAAGGACTGCCTAAAGAAATCTCTTGGTGCCTGCCACATTGACCACCGCCAGTGGGCTGATATCCCCTCAAACCGTGCATCTTGGCGCCTCACAGTTCGGTGGGCCGCAACCTCCTTTGAAGAAGACCGCAGAGCCCACCTCACTGACAAAAGACAAAGGAGGAAAAACCCAACACCCAACCCCAACCAACCAATTTTCCCTTGCAACCGCTGCAACCGTGTCTGCCTGTCCCGCATCGGACTTGTCAGCCACAAACGAGCCTGCAGCTGACGTGGACATTACCCCTCCATAAATCTTCGTCCGCGAAGCCAAACCAAAGAAGAAGAAAGAAGAAGTAGAAAGTGTGCTGATCGGCTACATCACGTCCTGGTATGGGGGTACCAATACTTCTGAGCAAAGAGACCAGTACATCACAGGCAAAGCTCTCCCACCATCGAAAAAATTGATGTGGAAAGCTGGTGTCTGAGAACAGCAGCAGTCATCAAGGATCCAAACCACCCAGGCAGGACAAACTCTATTCTCGCTGCTGCCATAAGGAAAGAGGCATAGGTGCCACAAGGCTCATACCACTCAGTTCAAGAACAGTTACTACCTCTCCTCCATCAAACTCAATTGAAGTCTTATTTAAGTTCCCTTACTTTGCACCTTATTTATTTGCTGATTTTTTTCCCCTTGTTGCACAGTAAATGTGAACTTTTAACTTTTATTTTCCGATTTCTTTGTAACTAGCTTCATGACTGGTTTGAAGACTGGTTGATGGCACTTGAACTATTAATTATTATGTAGAAAACTCAAATGAAATAACATTGTTCTCATGAACAGTTTGGCCAACCCTGTGGAATGTTCTTTGATTTGCCTGAAATTATATAGAATTGAAATTCCCAGTGAATAATAATGTACAGTTGAAGAAAATAATTTTAGCACCAAGCCAGTAGTGGAAACAAATGCATCCATGTTACAATGCTCCAAACTTTAGAATCAATTATACATTCCAGTGTTTATATTCGTCAGCATAACGCTTAATAATACTGAGAAATTCCTCAATACCAGGTCAGGACATTTATCACACAGTATGTATTTCCTTGAACATTTTCCTTTTGACTGAATGATCAATTTGAGGGAGTGAGGCTGGGAATGTGAATGTTGTGACCTGCCCAGTTGAGCTGACTAACAATAATTTGTACCTTGTTGCAGGGACTGCCTGCTTGTCCTTCCAGTGAATTGGATGAATTGTGTGAAGACAGCTTTGGAGGCATCACTTCAGTGCCTCGAGTTGCCTGCTGTAGACAGTCCATGTGAGTCAGGGATCTTTGCTCCTGAGAAACTAAGAATTGTATGCTTGGTCTGAAGTTTTACATCTTGAATAAAACATTTCCTTTGTCAACTAACAACTGGTTGGCAGACTGAGTGTGATGTTGAATTTCATCATTGATCTCTGTCTTTGCTGAGGGATGAGAAGCAGTCCATGTTTCTCAGGGTTAAGCCATGAACCTTTACTGATCCAGGCCAGTACTGTCCAACTGGGGTAGAGCAAATCCATGTGCTTATAGCTCTGAAGTAGGTGGGGCTGCAGCACATTCTGTTTTCTTACAAAATGTAACATTTTTGAGCCTCAAGGAGAATTCCCATTGTGTACGTTATTACGAAAAGGGATTCTCCACTCATGAGCCAGAAGTATATGGGTGACTTAATAGTGAAGTTTTCACAACAGTAAGTTCACTTGACCTTTGTGTTGAGGAGGGATGATTTACAGCCATGTCCAATTCTTTGAATTAAAAAACACATGCTGGAAGAACTCAGCAGGTCTTACAGCATTCAGAAGCGGTAAAGAAGGCCTGAGTCGAAGCATGGGAAGAAGCAGGCAGCACCTGCCGAAATGAAATTCGGCAGGAGTACAAACCAACAGACAAAAGGTTAAGGAGATGAGGCCAGGAAAGAGGAAAGGTGAGAATTGAGAGTGGAGGTGAGGGGTTTGGTCTGTGAATCCAGAGCTGAGTTAAAGGAAGCAGAGGAAAAATGGGAGAGAGAGGGACAAAGGAGATATTTTGAGAGGGGGAGGAGGGGCTAATGGAAACTGAAGAAGTCTATGTTAATGGCATCCAGTTGGAGGGTGCCCAGATTGAATATGAGGTGGTGTTCCTCCAATTGATGGGTGGTCTCAGTCTGACAGTGCACGAGTCTGTGGACAGACATGTCAGCGAGGGAATTAAAATGGATGGTGTTACGAACTGCGTGTAACAAGCAGCAAGAGACAATTTTAATTTTAAAATACTAATTTTATTTCTAACTCTTAAACTATAGTTGCAACTTTTAAACTATCCTTAACACTAAATCTATCCCCAACTATATGAAGGTGTACTAGCATATATGTGTGCATGTGTGATATACCCAAACCATTACAGTTCAGGCTAAAATCTAGAAAGTTACTTCAGGTTTTCAAATTCAGTGTTGAAGTGTAGGCCCTTTGAAATTTGATGCCCAGAATTAATGATGAATTGATGGGGAGAGTGGAGTTGTAGCTGCTACAGACGCACGAATTCTCCTTGCGTTGCCTTTGAAGAAATGTCCATCCTCATGAGCTGTGTTCAAAGCACTCCTGGTCCTTTGAAGGCGAGACTCGAACTGGGCGGCCTCCATGAAGCTTCCAAGACCTTGGCATCGGTCTCTCCAAGTGACCTCCACTGTCTGTCTCAATCAAAATGAAGCACTTTGCTTCCCAAAAGACCCTCCTGGTACAGGTGAATCCACCAAAAAGGCCCAGTCATACACAGAACGTGCTTTGATCTGAATTCCACAAAAATGGCTGGCTACAAGAGCTGCTTCAAACAGCTGTTTTTTCTTGTAAAATCACGATGTCTGCAAATGTATTGAATCTGGAACAGACTGTGACGAGCCTTCCCTCAGTTCTTCCATTGTATCGAACTGTCACTGAGCTGTGACTTGTATTGTGATGGTGCTTGTGTGAAATGTTAACTGTGACCATTCAGTTCCTCCTGTGTATACTATCCTTTACAGTGATAATCCCATTTCACTAAAACAGGAGCTCATAACAATGGTCACTGGGAGATCCATGCTGTTGTGGCAGACAGAGCAAAGGTGCTTATCAAAGTGATCTCACAGTCTGCGTCCAGATGCAGAGGAGATCACAATGGGAGAACAGGATGCAGTAGAGGATGCTTGCAGATTATTCACAAGTGAAGTGTTGCTTCACTTAGATGAACTGTTAGGGGCCCCAAATGGTAATGGAAGAGGAGGCATCAGTGAAGCATCAGTGACTGCAGGAGATGTAGGTACCAAGGGGGCAATTGGTGGGAGGGGAGGAATGGATGAGGGAATCACAGAGGGAGAGGTTCCTGTGGAAGGTGGAAAGGGGAGGAACTGGAAAATGTGTCTGGTGGTGAGATCGCGTATTAGGTGATGGAAATGACAGAGGAGGATATGTTGGATGGTGGTGAGGACAATGGGGGAATTCTGTCCTTGTTGCATGTGGGGCAGTGATGTTCAAGGCATATGTTAGGGTAATCATAGGTGTATCTAGGGTATGGCACCCATGGCACATACCCAGGGCGCTACTTGCCTCACCTGCCCAATATCAAACTTCCAAGCCCAACAAAGAATCTCCATCTGACAAAAGAACTTTGAGGTATGGGTCTCATGTTCTTTAATGATACTGCCACATTTTGCTTTCTGATGGAAATCAAGCCAGTGTCTGTGCCAAAAAGTCTAAATGATTGGGAACCAGATGATAAAGAGACCCATGAAGCTTATTGAGTAGTTTAATTGTAAAGCTAATTCTAGCCATGAATAGATCAACAAGCACATATTAATGTCAGATCACACATCATTATCACAGATCTAGGCCAAACTCCCAATCAAAATTTCGTACCAGGAAGTTGCACCAGTTTTATGTTTGCATGAATTTATACCCAGCGGTGCTCAGGACGGTGGAGCTCTTCGCGCAGTAGTGGCTGTCCATCCGATATACTTATCTCCGGCCTGCCTGCTCTCTACCAAGCATTGGAAAGGTGGTTTGCCGTGGAGCACAGCAGCTCCAGGAGAAGCGGCAACATTGCCGCAGCCGGGCCAACTTCAGCATAGCCACCAAGAGCGACATTGCTGCCGCCTTATGCTCCATCTGTCCCCACCGATTCTGACCTCCAGTCAATTACCTTGGAGAACTCTTTTAATTTATCAAGTACCATGGTTTGGAAGGTAGAAGAGATTTTCTTGGTGGTTAGAGATCGAATGATGCGTAAGGACTGATCTGCTTCAGTTTTGTGTGGATTTTGGCAAGTCCCCTCCTGTGCCCCATTCTGACTTGAATATTTCTTTTCTTTTTTTTTTGTTTTCCCATGAAAAGACATGTTTGAAAGAACATGGGAACAAATGTGATTTAATTCTCATTCAAATGTATTAAAGAGTTTTTGTTTAAGATTGAACCCACTGAAAATAAAAAGGACTGCTTTGTCGCCGATTCTATTTGAACAACTGTATGATCTGGATTTGTCTCATGTACTTACTGCAGTGTTAAGCCTTTTGAGATACTTTGTTCAAATATGCCATTTTTCTCAGTGTACCTAATTTTAAAAGAAAGAAAATATGCCATAAAGCACGAAGACTATAGGTGTTCTTACCTGCTGTAGAGCATTTGGAGTTTCATTTAAATTCTCGAATCGATTAAGCTTTATATTTGACACTGGATGGATCATTTTGCAAAGCAAAAAATAACCCTTAGATTTGTCAAAATGACACAGATCAATCATCATTTCTCACTAGCCAGCCACTCCAGTGAAGGGAGTTCATCCTCACAATCTTCCCCCACGTGCCACAGCTGGTTATGGAGGTCTATCCCACTGCGGACTTCGGCTTTAGTTCTGGTGTTGGTCACGTTGCAGCCGCCCCTTGCTTCCTGCCTGAGAGCCAGGCCATGATCTCCAAGATCAGCCTGTGTGTGTGTGTCCTGGCATTGCTGCTTCCCCTCTTGTCGACAAAGGCTTGGCATCTCTGCGGCACTGTGTGAATGTGAGTAGACCGCCTGAGGTGCTGGGTGAGTGGAAAGGGTTGTCACTTCTTCCGCTGTCTTGAATTGGATTTTCAGTGTTTCTGAGTGCAAGCGCCAGGAGTTGATTTTCATGGGAGCCACCTGTCATTATAAAAAGGCTTTTTATAACAATCTATACTTGCACAAAGCAATTTTTCACATGTTTAAGTATTGCACGTACAGGCACGTACAGATCCTAATCAGTGTGTACTTTGGAGACAAAGAATTGAAAAGACAAAAAAAGTTGTATTTTTCGAATTCAAAGGATTCTATACGCAATTTTTAATATTTGAATTGAAATATTCACATACCCCTGGGAACGAGAAAACTGAGCAATGGCCGTCTTTGTTACCTATAATCCCCCATGCAGCTGGGGGAATGAAGAGCAGTTCCAGCTGCATGGGGGATTATGGGTAAGGAAGATGGCCATTTTGCTTGCGGAAGCTGCAGGTTCCAGCCGGGAACAGCAGGTAATAAACACAAGGCTTGGGTTGCTTCAACAACACGGGCTGGATCCTGGAGTGTCCCAATGTCTTGGTGACTTAACATGGTGTGGCATGATTCACAATCGAGGGTTCTGTTGGGGGGGAGGGGGAAGGGGGGAGCAAGAAATGGGAGGGCCTTTCCCTTACTAAATCTCAGCCTGAAGACCCAGGTGGGAGTTTTCCCTCTGGTTCACTTCCAATAAATTAATGCAATGTGTGACATTTACATGAATATGTCAGGCAGCATGGTTGGTTTAGCAGTTAGTGTCAGCCCAATGGTGCTTGAAAATTACCCCTCTCAACTTTATGTGCGAATATTTTTTTAAAATGGGCTCACAATTTCAGTGCTTGCTATAGGCGCTATTTTAACTAGATACGCCACTGCGGGTAATGGACAATATGCAGGTGAGCGCCCAGTTGCTGCTGGTAGAGAGGAAGCCACGTTGTTTGGAGGAGGGCATCTCTAATGATCTAGCATGGAAGTCCTCATCCTGGGAGCAGATGTGACAGAGACGGATAAATTGAGAGAAAGTAGTGGGATCCTTATGGGGGACAGGGTGTGAAGAGGTGTAGTTGAGGAAGCTGTAGGAGTTGGTGGGTTTGCAGAAGATGTCTGTCGAGAATTTTTCTCCCAAGATGGAGACAGAGAAATGGAGAAAAGGGAGTGTGTTGCTGGAAATGGGCCAAGTGTATTTGAGGTCAATGTGAAAGTTGGCACCAAAGTGGATAAAGGCAGAGAACTCGTCCTGAGGCAGCAGCAAAATAGTTTTTGATGGAGTGGAGAAAGAGTTGAGGGGGCTTTGCCTGTGTAGGCTTGTAGCATGGATTGCTCCATGTAGCCATCAAAAAGACAGGCATAGCTGAGGTCTAAGCAGGTACCCATGGCTACCCCATTGACTTGGAAAAAATGGGATGTCAAAGGAGAAGTTATTGAGGGTGAGGACAAGTTCTGCCAACCAGAGAAAGGTGATGGTGGTTGGGGTCTGAGTGAGGGTTGTCTGGAAAGAAACAAAGAGCTTTGAGGCCTTTGGTCTGGGGATGGAAGTGTACGGTGATTGTATGTCCATGGTAATAATGAGATGGTTCATTTCAGGAAACTGAAATTGATGGAGGGCATGAGAAGCATCACAGATGTAGACGGGACAATACAGAAGACAGGTGAGAGCTATTTCTTGTTGAGGTTTGGGTTGATGAATTGCATCTTTCTTAAAAATGGAAATGTGCAACAATGCAGCTTTGTCCAGAAACAAATAGTTCCACTGTGCAATTGAGGTGAAGATGATATCCTTCAACACTTCCTCTCTATGCTATTAACTTTGCAGAATACTGTATTTAGCACTTGTATAGAATCAGTAAGCTGGAGAATGGTCCTTCCTGCTTTTCAGCTATGGAGAGTGGTCTTGGCTTGATGGTTGGCCTCAAATGATAGCCAGCCATGTCTATTGAACCATGTCACAATCAGTCTACACTGGATGCAGTAGTTGATGCCCTCATCAAGATGACATCCATTGGGACTTCTAGCACAAATAGGTGGAATGGAATTATGCTGATAAAAGAACTATAATTTATAGCGTTTCCTTTTTTACCTATTAAAGGAGTGGAAAGTATGTGCTGTAGAATTCTTCATATTCACTCTCTATAAACTTGCATGTGTTTTGACACTGATGCCTTTATTTCATTAAAATGAATAAGACTATTCCGCACTGGCTCCAGTTATCAATCTGTTCACCATAATGCAATCTGCTTCACAGACCACAGAGAAAGGCTTTAACTATTTTGTGATATTCCAATTAACAAGTCATTAAAAAATCAAATGCTGAACTGTGATAGGTTGTTGACTAATTGAGCACATAATGTGAGGTGGAAACTTCTGACAGTTGTTTGTAGAGGGTGAAATATAATCAAATATACAACAGTTATGAGATAATTTTAAGTATCTACCTTTTGCATGTATTTATTGGGTATATCATTCTTTCAGATAATGCATGATACTGCTGCTTCTTTGGAGTTAAAGTTTTAACGAAATATGAATGGGAATGTGAACAATTAATTGCGACTGCATGTAAAATGTTACTCAGATGAACAGAATCTGAGGAACAAGATTTACATCTGTGGTATTTGAAAGTTAAATCATAATATTTTAAGTATAAATTAGAAAAAAAAAGTGTATGATAAACTTACTTTCAACTTACTTCAGTGCTTAAACTGAATATCACCACTAGAGGGGGTACCAGAATTAGGTTTGAGATATTTTATCTGTTTCACTCAAGCAAATGCAATGGGATGAGTTTCCAATGGTATGAGTGACAGGCCTTTCATTCGATTCTTGGACAGCAGATTTGGAAACAGGAAAGTAAAACAGTATTTTTTGCTTATTTTACTTCAATCAAGTAGTTTTAGTTGTTGAGTTGAATTGCTCTTTATAGTTGCATGCACTGAGATGCCGTTGGAAAAACTCTCTTCTGTGCTATCCAGGGGAGTCAACTTGTATTTAAGTACAACAGGTGGTGGAAAAATAAAACAAAGGTGCAGATTTAAAGAGAAACATGCAAGGTCCGTGAGGAGTTTTAAATTAGAACCGTAGAACACTACAGCACAGAAACAGGCCCCTTCAGTCCTTCCCATTTTTTTGCCTAGTTCCACTGACCTGTACATAGCCCTCCATACCTCTCCCATCAATGTACCTGTCTAAATTCTTCTTGAATGTTAAAATTGAGCCCACATTCACCACCTCAGCTGGCAGCTCGTTCCACACTCCCACCACTTTTTATGTGAAGAAGTTTCCCCTAAACTTTTCCCCATTCGCTCTTAACCCATGTCCTCTGGTTTGTATCTCACCTTCCCTCAGTAGAAAAGCCTCTCTGCATTTACTCTGTCTATCGCCCTCATAATTTTAAATCCTTTTATCAAATCTCCCCTCAGTCTTCTACACTTCAGGGAATAAAGTCCTAACCCGTTTAACCTTTCTCTGCAACTAAGTTCCTGAAGTCTGGGCAACATCCTAGTAAATCTTCTCTGCACTTTTTCTATCTTATTGATATCTTCTCTGTAGTTTGGTGACTCAAAACTGCACACAATACTCCAAATTTGGCCTCATCAATGTCTTATGCAGCTTTACCGTAACATAACATAACAATTACAGCACGGAAACAGGCCATTAGGCCCTTCTAGTCCGCACCGAACCAAACACCCCTTTCTAGTCCCACCTCCCTGCACAATGCCCATAACCCTCCATCTTCTTCTCATCCATATACCTGTCCAACCTTTTCTTAAATAATACAATTGACTCCGCCGCCACTATTTCTCCCGGAAGCTCATTCCACACGGCTACCACTCTCTGAGTAAAGAAGTTCCCCCTCATGTTACCTCTAAACCTCTGCCCCTTAATTCTTAACTCATGTCCTCTTGTTTTAATCTTTTCTCCTCTTAACCCTTATATATGATGTATGAAGGCCAATATGCCAAAAGTTCTCTTTACAACCGTATCCACCTGTGACACTACTTTCAGGGAATTGTATGAACTGCTTTTGTTCTTTAATAATTTAACTCAAAATAGACATTTGAAATAAATGACAGTCCTTTACGTGGCAAGGATCTGCTTCTACTGCTGAATCTTTTTTCCTATGTACTCTGACGATGACTCTTTTGCTTTGTGGAAAATATTGTTACTAACTTTGCTTCCACAAAATGTGAATTGTTAAGAGGATATAAGGAGGCTGAGAAGGAATATGAAATGTTTAAATAAATGCGCAAAGATCTGGGTAGATGGGGGGGGTGGGGGGTGGAGAGAGGGAAGGGAATTTGAACAGAGATGTGAAATAGTCCATTTTAGCTGAGAAAATATAAAAGAAGCATATTATCAAAATGATGAAAAATTGCAGAACTCTTGTGTTGCAGAGAGTTCTAAAGTCCTGTACTACATGATTTGCAAAAGGCTATTATGATTCAGAAAGTAGAGTTACCATTTATTGCTTGTGGTGAAATCATACCTGGAATCCTTGAGGAAGAATTTAATTGCATTCAAAGAATTTCAAGGAAAATTTACTGGACTAAAACCTGTACCTGGATGGATTTGATACAAACAAAGGAGTAGAAGGTAATTGGGAATACTGATTTTAGGTTTCAATCGTGTGAACCAATATTTTATCAAGTGAGGGAACAGCTTTGAGGGATTGAATAGTCTACTTGTTAACCAAGTTTGTAGAATCAGAATTTATTGTCATAAATATGTCACAGAATTTGGGGTTTTGTGGCAGAATCACAGTGCGAACATTCATATTATGAATAATCTTACTAATGTAATAAAGTCTTGTAGTGAGGTCGCTATGGCTACAGCTAGGTTACAGCTCTTGGTTATAGCCCTTGGGCTGTAATTCGAATCCGCGGGAGAAGAAAGACACATACCAGGAGAGTGTATTCGACACTGAGTTTATTCAGTGGCAGCTCTGCCTTTTATAGTCAGTTTGGAGGTGTCACCACCGGGGCGTGGCTTGAGAGGGATGGCTGCCGATTGGTTACCTCAGATGCCCGAGCCCTGATTGGGCCCCTTGCGATCCACCAGCGGTGATTGTCCAGTTTCATCACTCTGCTGGCGGCCTATGGAAGTGGGCATTTCAGCCCGCACGATGCTTTGCTGATCACCGCGTTTGACAGCCATTTCCTGTGTCAGCCCGAGGTGCGGGCCGCAATACGCCCCCAACCCCATCCCCCAAAAAAAGGCAATCGTGACTCTATTTTAGGAGCCCGACCCCTGCGTCGTGGGGTCATGTGAGTGATGGGCTGGTCAAAGTCCAAGTAGACCAGCTTCAACCAGTCGAGTGTGAAAGTCTCTTCCCTGCTGCCTATGTCCAAAACACAGGTGGAGCCGTTGTGTCTGATGACACAGTATGGCCTCTCATAAGGCTGATGTAGAGGTAGCCCGTGAGCCCCACATCAAACAAACATGTATTTACAGTCAGTAAAGTTCTTTGGGATGCAAGAACAGGGTTGGCCATGGGGTCTCAGTGTAGCATTGGCCAGGGTGCCTAGGCACTCGTCTAGTTGGGACTATGTCGTCTCTGGGGGCTCCCCTGAGTCCTCAGGGGTCATCACATATTCGCTCAGAATAACAAGGGGTGAGCCAAAAATTAACTCAGCAGAGCATGCCTTGAGGTCCTCCTCGGGTGTGATGCGGATGCCTAACCGAACCCAAGGGAGTTTGTCAGCCCAGTTAGGTCTGGTAAGCCATGCCATTAAGGCTGCCTTAAGATGTCTGTGGAACTTCTCCACCAACCTGTTGGTCTGTGTGTGATGTGCTGTGGTATGGTGGAGTTGGGTCCCCAGGGCATGAATTGGAAGTGATGTAAGGAGT
The DNA here is from genome assembly GCF_036971445.1 of Narcine bancroftii. Taxonomy (NCBI): domain Eukaryota; kingdom Metazoa; phylum Chordata; class Chondrichthyes; order Torpediniformes; family Narcinidae; genus Narcine; species Narcine bancroftii. The sequence continues at coordinate 290,293,177 of NC_091470.1, read as the reverse complement.
ACGGGGACCCCAAAATGCTCCACCCAAGTGTTGAATAAAGCTCGTGTGCATGTTTGTGTGGAAGCCTCTGATAGTGGCACCCCTCTGGCCATTTGGTCATCTGGTCGACCATTGAGAGAAGGAAATGTGCGCTTCTGGAAATGGGTAGGGGCCCCACAATGTCAATGTGCATGTTGCTGAAGCAGTGACGTACTGGCTCAAATGTCTGGTGGAGCTTTGATAGGAGTCTGGATTTTGGATGATTGGCACTGAATACAAGTCCTGGCCCACAGGGCGACCTCTTGCGGGGACTGTGCCAGACGTGCCTGTTCACCACCGTTTTGACTATAGTCCTGATGATGGGGGAGCCAAGTCGTGGACCGCGTTGAAAACCTGCCTCTTCCATGCAGCTGGAATGATAGGGCGAGGTTTACCCTTCAAGGTGTTGCAGAGCAATGTGTCATTGCCGGGGGTGATCTGGATGTCCTCCAGTTGTAAGTCAGTGAGCGCTGTCTGGTACACCGGAATGTCACAGTCTGTTTGCTGCGCATCAGCCAGGGCTGTGTAGTCGATGCCAGAGGTTCATTGATCATTCAGGAATCTGATAGCAACAGGGAATGATGGTAGCAGAGTGAAGAGGGCATGGCCTCTGGGTTTAACTGGGTAACAGTGCAGGTTATCAGGTTTGGAAACAATTGATTAATGGACATTGGTGTGAATTAGAATGCTGAGAGCAGATTTTTCATTTTTAATTTCTTGATGTGAGAGATGGGAACCATCTAAGAATGCACTGAATTGTCAAAACTGGACATAAGGAGTGCAGATGTGAAAGTTTCAGCAAAAGCTGAGCATTAGGGGCAGAGTATTTTGACAATTACTATGGTGAAAATGGATAATTTTAGTAAAAGTGTAATTATGGAACTGGAAAGGCATGTTTCGATCAAACATAACATCCATTGGCAAACAGTCTTACATTATCTCAGACAGTTGCTAGGGAGAGAGATGGAGTAAATGGCAAAGGAATATGCAGTGGGAGGTTTTTTGGTTGCTATTGGAAGAAATTTCTGCTCTATCCTGGGTGTTAAACAAATGGACAGTCAATTTGGCACCAATATGTAACTTCTCAGCTGACAGATGAGACTTACTTTCAGCCCCACTAATCTCTGTGGAGCTTTTGCACCATCTGTCACTTGAATTGTTCTTTATGAATGGCTTGATTATACTTTGGTTCTTCTTTGAACTTGGTTTTCAAGAAATGTTCTCTTCCTCTTTCACAAAAAACAGGAAAATGACGAACATGTTCCAGGCAACACATTTATTGCACCTGCATACATCTCTTGATATTATTATTTGTCCAGCTGTAATTATCTTGCAATGTATTCTCCATCTATTCATTTTCTCGGGGTGATCTTTCACTCCTTTGAAAATTGTTAATTTCTCAAAAAAAGTCCTCGATATAATTTTTTGAGAATTAGTTCTCTGGTCTCAACATCTATTTAACTGATGTGCCTCCTTGTCCAGCCATCTTTAGCTTGGCTTTGTGAGGTTGTTCTTGAATTTGCTGTGCTTCAGATAACTTAGATTTGTACAGCTCCTTCCAGCTCTTCTACCATTTGGTAATTATGGCAAATCTGGGCCCTATCTTCAAAAGCCTGACTTTGCCACAAAATCCTTTAACTTTGATCGATAGAACTCTATCCATCTAAGATTTAAAATGGACAGCAGGAATTTCTGCATGTAAAAGCAAATTCCAGACTTCAAGCATCCTTTGTGTGCGAACATACTTTGCTACTTCATCCCTGAAAGATCTAACTCTAGTATTTAGATGATCTTGCTGGCCCTAGGATTCCTATTCATCAGAAATCATTCCCCCCCCCAGCTGCCCCAATTACCTTATTAGATCCTCTTAGAATTCTGATCACCATTAATCCACTAAGTTCAAGGATTGATAAATGTGAATGTGGCTGCAATATTGGGATTGTGATGTGCTGAATGCAAACATTCATTTTTCCTTTTTTTGTACTTTTGCTCCTTTTTTTCAAATGTTGTAATTCATAGTTTATTTAAAATGTTGCAAATAAAATGTTGAGAACAAAAATTGCAGCTCATTACTGAGTGGAGACATCTGAAATTAATTTCACCAAGGTTCTGTGACCATCGGTGAAAGTGGCATCTGAAGTGAAATGAAAAAAAAAAACGGTCAGTTTTTAAATTCTGTCTGTAACTCAGTGGCTTCATATTTTAACAAATCTTGGTATATTCTGTCACTGCAGAGTGAAAGCATCTTGTACAGTAGACTTGGGGACAGTTTCTTGTTTCATTATTTCTTCACCCTGGAAAACAGTTTATCAGAGTGATGGAATGCAGAGTAATGCCAAATAAACTCCTTTGTGGGTTTTGAGACAACCGAATAATTACTTTCCTCTGGAAATAAGATGTATTCTGAAGCTTTCTATAAAATGCTGACTAAAAATAGAAGGACAAATAAATATGCAGTAGGGGAGGAATTTGCAGGCAGAGCGATTCAGTTTACTTTGTCATTATGTTCAGTGCCGACATCGTGGGGTGAATGGTCCATTTTTGCACTACTGTTTTATGCTCCATGTAATGGTTTTTGCAGATAACAGATTTATACTCTTTGACAATGGTTCTCTCAGTTCATAAATAGTGATTTTTTTTATATTGATTAATATGGTCAGTTAGTTCATTTGTTTTAAGCAAATTTTTTAGGCAGAATGAATTGGGATTGATGGTCAAAAGTGGTTGCCCAGAGTTGAAATGCTGCCTTCCGTGAAAATTTAATGGAACTCTTTGGGAGTTCAATTCTAGAAGCACAAGAACCTCTCAAAGAATGATTATATAAAACATTGGGTTAAAATTAGTACGTATATGTATTAACCCCACTGCTAAATAAATAATTCCTGTTTTTTAGATATTCTGGGCCAAGTTTAGGTTGTGGCATATTGCCACGGGAAGAAATACTCAATGCTGTCCAAGCAATATTTTGGGGCGGGTGAAAGAGGTTTGGAAGGTTATTGTAATTGGGTACATACAGTAAAATTCCTGTTATCAGGAATTCAAGCCACTGTTAAAAAAAAATGTGGAAAATAAATGGGTAAAAAATATGGAAGTTTAAAATTGGCACAACTCACCTTTAGTTCTCCAAACACACAGTCTCAAGCGACCGGAAAACTCACTTAAATGGCATCTTCCAATACCTGTAGATGTTGGATGTCTGGGGTTTTACTGTACCTAAAGTGACATTAAACATGTTCTTGCACAATGTTTCAGAGAAAATCCAATTAGTTTATCAATAGTGTAGTTTGAAGAAAATCACTACATATTAATTACAAATTTGATCGTAACTTCCCTGCACAACTGGACTGGACTAAGGTGAAAACCAACAAGCAATAAACAATTTAGGTCAAATTATACAACTATCAACATTTTGGAACCCCTTCCCAATCAGGAGGTTGTCTATTTTCCATGTATCCCAAGCGTTTGACTCTAAATACTGAACAGTTACCTCAAAAATGGAGCAATTAATTCCTATTTTTTTTAGCTGCAAAACTCTCCACAATGAAGCATTTTTCGATGATTTCTAGCTGAAATTTCACCCACTGGCAAGTGGGACTAAAAATTCCAGAACATAATCTATATTAGCACTTCTGATATTCTTCTGGCATCAAATACACAACTACTGATCTAAATGTAAATGTATGTCTTTTTTGACTTAAATGAAAGCTCAAAGTGGCAAGCTAATGCCTGTCAGAGTTGTCTTGGCATAAATTACACTGTTGTTTAATTACATGATACTTTGAAGGGGGACTCTAATATTATAGGAGAGCTGACCAGACACCCTCAGAAGTGATTCAAAGCTGCACAAATGTTATCCAAAGTTAGCAATAGGTTCTAGAAGAAGAGAAGCAATGGACCCCTGAGTTTAGAGTCTTGGGGCAGAACTTTAACGATTAGCAGGAAGTGGAATGATACTCTTTGTAATGAGTCTGAAAAATAAGAGGTCAAAGCAAATCAAATATCCTTCTCTAAACTCCAATGGACATTAACAACATAACACACAAATAGCCAACACGCAAGTACCCCCAGTTGCAATGTTTCAGGGGTCACAATGGATTCAAAGGCTCAGCACCATATTTTGCTTCATGTAGCACCTTTGCATACACTGACTCCATTTTTATATTTGCTCTCCCATCAACCACTATTCCCGCAACCCAGGCTCTACCACTTGCCTTCACATTAGGTGCATTACAGTGGCCAATTAACCTACCAACTGATAAAGCATCCAGAGGAATCCAATGTTGTCACAGGGAGAACATGCACAGTCCACACAATTATTTGTCTATTCTGCATGTTTATTCCCACCCTCCTGAACTCTGTTACAATTGCCCGCTATATTCACTGCTTTATCTCTTTCCTCTCCAACTCCAACTTTAATATAAGCTGAATTTTTAAAAAATAGATTTTGATTCCAATTGAAGTCAGTTTGTAAATTATGCATAGCACTGATCCTGTGGAACAACACTACCCAGCATCTTGCATTGCAAATATTTACTGTTGTCTCCCATTCAGTATTTTGGTTTTGAAGTCAACTAGCAATAGATTCTTCTATTTGACCAGGAGCTTTGCATTCTCTGACCTTTTGAAAGTAAAGATTGTATTAGGGTAGCACGGTTGCCATAGTGGTGAGTGCAACACCTTTACAGTGCCAGCGATTGGGACTGGAGTTCCAATCCCACACTATCCGTAAGGAGTTTGTACGTTCACCCTGGGTTTTCCCCGAGTGCTCCGGTTTCCTCCCACAGTTTGAAATGTACTGGGGTGTACGCTAATTGGGTGTAAATTAGGTGGCATGGACTTGTGAACTGAAATTGCCTGTTATCATGCTGTATGTCTACATTTAAATTTAACTGCATTTTCATTACCAACTCTCTTCCTCCTTCAAAAGGTTCAAAAATTCTATCTCTTTAGATGGTAACATTTTTTCTCCTTTCCTTCAATTCTTCCTGGGCATTTTTAAAAAATCTTAGTTTTGCCTATCTTTCTTGCAGTCCTCTAGGACTTGAACTTTTTTTTCCCCTAATAAACATTTGTGTAATAATGATCCTTTCCTGAAGTTATCGAGAAATGTGTAAATACAATCCATCCTGTTTGGGGTTTCATTCCCTTTGAGATTAATAGATAGATTTTAAAATTCATTAGTCAGCTGCAAATAGAACAAAACAGCATGTAGGCCTGTTTATAGCTCTGGCAGCTCATTCCAGATATCAAATGAAAAAGTTTCCCCTCATGTTCCTCTTAAATCTCTCCTCTTTCACTAAACCTATTTCCTCTAGTTACAGTATTGTCTCCCCGGAAAAAAGACTTTTTCCATGCCCCTCGTGGTTTTTATTTTGCACCTTCACAATTATTTTATTTGATATGTATTTTTCTGTTTCAATGCTTGATCCTTACTTCATCCAATACGTTTATCATAAATAATGAAACAAATGAATTGATTTAACAATTTTGCTGTAACTTTGTTATTATCTATGATTTGCTTCATGTATTAATGGCACCATTCCTAACAAACTTTGATTTGTCCCCTTTGATATTTGATATGTCTGTTTTAAAAAAAAAATCCTTGTTTTCTGTTTCTTGATTTAATTTCATGGTTCCTTGTCCTTCTCTAAACCTTTTGCATTCTCTTTTATCATGTACTCCATTGCTGACCACGTGCCACTTCTCTTGTTCTCAGTTGTTTCAATGCTTCCTTTTTATTCACTGGGAGTTTAGCTTTACTTTCCTTAGAGCCAAAGTATTTTCTCTGGTTGTTATAAAATACAATTTTAAATGCTTCTCTATGTTGTTCTATCATTCTCTGCTAATATTGTTGCAAATTTTACTTTCCCAAGTTCTGTTCTCAGCCTCTTAAAATCAGTTTTTCTCCAGTTCATGAGCCAAGTTTCATTATAGTTAAGTTGTTCTCTATTATATTTTAATTGAACTATATTGTTGTCGATATTGCATAAATATACCGTTAGAATATTTTCTGCTAGTTCATTCCCATTACTTGGTAAAACAGTCAATCTTCTGCTATCAGTGTTTTTAACCTGTCAGGCTAGAAAGAAATTCTGTACATGTTGTTGGAAGTCCGTTTTTTTTTTCTCTCTCCTTTTCTACCCATTTTGGACTGATTGTGAAGAAGTAGTTAAAATGCCCCATGATTATTATATTTTTCCACTCATTTTCCCAATTACACCACATATTTCTTCATCCTTCACCCTTTCAGCATTAAAAGGTCTGTACACTATACCTTTCAGTGTGATTGATATTCATTTTTCTAATCCCTATTAACATGCATTTTATTTTGCCTTCTTTATTGTTTTCCTTATGGTCCAGTTTTTTTTTTTCAGTTATCCCTGGGAAGTACAGTGCAATTGCAATTCCATGACAGTGGACGTCCAACATTATTTTGTATATATTTTCAACTGTTAATTTTTGGATTTTAAATATTTGGGAACCAGTGTTCATGACCACATCTGTTGATAACATCGACCTAGATCAAAAATTTACCCAGCTGCCCAAACTATTCCCATAGAAATAGTTTAATGAATCTGTGTTGTCAAGAGAACACTTTGTCTTTGCCAAACTTTAATGATTTACTGGATGAGAAGGAGGGAGTTAGATCGGGATGAAACAGACAGAAAATTATTGCAGTGTTCACTTTTAAACAATTTAATATTTTACTTCCTCTAATAGGAATGCTAATCATTTCTGCAGCTCATTATAGCAACACCATATTTGACTGCACCATAACTCATGTCACATGAAAAACCAGTAATTTTGCTTTTAATAGGAAAATGGCATGGGTGTAATTATTAAAATTCCCAAAATATTCATAAATATCCTGAAATGTAATGAAAATGAAATCTGTCTTCCTTGTTCAGACAAACTAGTGACTTTTGTTTCATGCTTCCATATATCTGTTTCTAAGTTGCCAGATTTCCTGGAGCTCTGTGAAGCTGTGGCCAGCTTTTGCAAATTTTCCAGACGGGCACACTTGTGTCTCCCCTGCGGTCCTGGATACAGGAGAAACAAATTCAGAACACAGATAATTTCTGCAAAATCCACTGGAAGTATAAACAAACCAATATTAGTGTTTTCTCGTAGGCTGGCCTCTGGACTGTGACTCCACATCTTTCCAGGATTTTTCCATAGACCTTTATTGCTAGTTGGCCTTCAAAGCAGTGGTTATATTGTGGTGCATAGTATTTCTATCAAGATGTCATGGTAATAGGTCTTTAGCTTGTAAGCTTCAGTGAACAAATTATTGATGTCTTGGTGTGTATGCTCCAAACCTGCATTTAATCTGCATGTTGCTGGTTTGAGGACTGAATTTTGACTGGCCCTGGTTCTTGAGTGCAAACAATGTGAACGTAACCGTTTCCAATTTGTTCTGTAGTGTTCTCTAAATTTTTGTTGGAGTGGACCAAGCGGCTTGGAAATAAGACTGTGGATTCATTGGTTAAAACCACAGCTTACTTTTAGTAGATGTAAAATGGAAACCAATAACTATGGGCATTTCTCTTGGAGCTGAGACAGGAGAAAATACTGTCCAAGTTGCCTCCAAAAAGACCGAGTCCATCCTGAAATTTCTGGTGGAGAGGAAATGGTCTCCTCATAGGTACTCATCATGGTGGAATTCTCTGCAGTCTTGATTATGTGGACACTCTGTCATTCCTTTTGGTTGGGGTCATCAAGTTGCATGTGGAACACTATAAAGAACATTGCTTCCAAGGTCTTTAAGATCTTCAGCAATTGATTTAATAATGGCAGAGATTCTGTGGCTTTCATGTCAGGCTGATTGAGATCATCGAATGGATTAGGCTTCATCTGTCCAATGCTGTTGCTGTGTGCTGAGACACAGATAAGAAGTCATCTTTTCAGTCTCTCAATGATGCATTTTAATAGCTGTTGTATTAACCAATGTTTATGCACCAAAATACATTTTCAGCTTTGCCTGATTTAAATCACTACTCATTGATCTTGGGAAAGGATTTTAACTCTTGCTTGGATGTTGTTTTTGATCATTATTCTCTCAAATCTACTACTTTTTCTAAATTATCAAACTTTAAATCGTTCTTTTCAATCAAATTATGGGTTTTAAAATCCTAATAACAGGGAATACTCATTTTTTCTTTGAATGAAATCAATGTATGAATCGATTATTTTTTTAATTGATAATCCATAGATCTCTTTGACTACAGCATGTGATGATCATCCAGTAGTTATATCTGATCATGCTCCTGTAGTTTTGTCCTTGATTTTTTCTGATATCCCTTGTTTTTAAAAGACAATGGAGATTTAATACCTCTCTACTAACAGATGAAGAATTCTTAAGCTTTTTGGAACAACAAATACAGTTTTTCTTTTATACCAATTCCTCTCCACCATGACTAATTTGATTGTTTGGGATTCTATGAAAGCTTGTTTGAGAGGCTTTTGTACACAGTAATGTTAGGAAAAAGTCTAATTAAAAAAAAGACTATTTAATTAATCAGATGAAACAAATTGATATGTTATTTGCTCAAAATAAAGATCTGGAACTATATTAAAAAAAAATGTTGAAACTTAAAACTAAATTTGATCTTCTTTCGACATACCCTAATGAACAACAATTGTTGAGAAATAAAAATCACTTTTATATTCACGGTGAAAAAACTGGGAAGTTACTTGCAGGTGAATTGAAAGGTATTGTAGCTGAAGAACAAACTACCATAAGATTCGAAGGAGAAATGGCACAATGACAAAAGATCATTCTAAAATTGATGAGGCTTTCAAACAATTTTATTCTAATCTTGATACTTTAGAATTTAAGAATAATTTTACTTCAATGGCAGAGTTTTTAGAATGAATAAATTTACCCACCCTATCTCAGGACAAGTGTGTACAAGGCTGGAGTAACCCATTTCTCAGGATGAAATTTCTATAGCCATCTCCTCTTTGCAGTCTGGTAAATCTCCAGGTCCAGATGGATTTCCTGTAGAATTTTATAAATATTTCTCCAAATGGCTTGTGCCTCATTTAAGCTCCTTGTTTGAAGATTAATTTTAAGAAGGAATACTTCCTTCTTTTTATGAAGCTAGTATTTCTCTTAATTTGAAAAAAGTGAAAGAATCAACAGAATGTGCTTCTTATAGACCAAATTCATTAATTAACATTGATATGAAGATTTTATCGAAAGTCTTAACGTATAAGATTTGAAAACATTCTACCAATAATTATTATCTCTGACCAAACAGACTTTACTAAAAGTACTAAAAGGTGTCATTCCTACTATAACATACTAAGTATTGAATACACTGCATTTGCCATCTACCCATGCGATGCAATGTGTTCTTCCACTAGATGCTGAATAAGCTTTTGACTGGGTAGAATGGAAATAATTATTTGCAACTTTAAAGAAATTTAATAATTTGGTCCAGATTTTATTAATTGGATTGAAATATTATATTTATGTCTGATGACTTCAATTTGTTCTAATGTACAACAGTCAAATGTTTAGGCCATTTAGTGGAATATGACAAGGATGTCTATTAAGTCATTTACTGTTTGATATAATATTGAAAGAGGTTTGGAAGGTTATTGCAATTGGGTACATACAGTAAAATTCCTGTTATCAGGAATTCAAGCCACTGTTAAAAAAAATGTGGAAAATAAATGGGTAAAAAATATGGAAGTTTAAAATTGGCACAACTCACCTTTAGTTCTCTAAGCATGCAGTCTCAAGCCACCGGAAAACTCACTTAAATGGCATCCTCCAATGCCTGTAGATGTTGGATGTCTGGGGTTTTACTGTACCTAAAGTAACATTAAACATGTCCTTGCTCAATGTTTCAGAGAAAATCCAATTAGTTTATCAATAGTATAAGTTTGAAGAAAATCACTACATATTAATTACAAATTTGATCGTAACTTCCCTGCACAACTGGACTTGACTAAGTTGAAAACGAACAAGCAATGAACAACTTAGTTCAAATTATACAACTATCAACATTTTGAACCCCTTCCCAATCACGAGGTTGTCTATTTTTTTATACATCGGCAATGTAGACAATTTAAAGGATTAGTCATAAAATAGCTCTCTATGCAGATGATTTATTGCTTTTTATTTCAAATCTGGAGGTTGCTATTATGAAATATACTAACTATGTTTGCACAATTTTCAGGATATTAAATAAATTTATACAAGACTGAACTTTTACCTTTAAAAGGATCTCTTTCAATGTGTTCTAAATTTCTGTTTAAAATAGTGAAAGACCAATATTTGGGAGTCACTATCACAAAAATTGGTAAGAAATTTATGAAGGAAAATTTTGTAGATTTACTTAATCAGATTAAAATATTATCGGGATGGTCACCATTATTAATTACAATGATTGGATGTATTAATTCAATTAGAATGAACATACTACCTTAAATTTTTGTATCTTTTTCAAGCCTTAGCAATTTTTATTCCTAAATCCTTTTTTTAATTCATTAAATTTGGTTATTTCGTATATATGGCAGGGAAAACAACCACCTATAAATAAAGCCCATCTTCAGAAAACTATTAGGAATGGGGGAATGTCACTTCCAAATTTTAGATTTTACTGCTGGGTGATTAATATACACAGTTTACTTCTATTAAAATTTGATAAATAAGTAAGGTGCCCTTCTTGGGTGGAAATGGAACTGAACTTTTCAAAGAAATCATCTATGTTGGCAATTTTATTCTTTTCATTTTCTAAATTGACATATAAACCAATAATGAGAATTAGATTGAGAATATGGGCTCAATTTAGGGATTTTTTGGTTTATAATATTTTTTCGCTGGCTAATTCTATTGTAGATAACTGTCTATTCCCACCTTCAGTATTAGTTGATGGCTTTAAGTAATGGTACAGATTTGATGTTAAAAATTTTAAAGATTTAATTATTCAAAATAACTTTGCTTCTTTAGATGTCCAATAGTCATTTTTTTAAAATATTTGCAAGTTTGGAATTTTGTTCAGTCTAAATTGAATGTTTTACATTGAATGGCATACTCAAATATTCTTGATATACTTTTTGATCTACAATTTGTTCACAGTGATATCATGTATTTATGTTGATTTATTGGACTTAAGACTAGCCCCAATGACTAAGATTAAAAATGATTGGGAGTGTGATTTTAATATAACTTTTTCAGATGAGGATTGGTATCCATTCTTAGTTTGATCAATAGTTCTTCATTTTGTGCAAGGTCTGTTTACTACAATTTAAGGTGTTACACAGAACACATGGCTAAACTTAAATGATCCCATTTCTATGCAGATGTTGATCCATTATGTGAAAAGTGTAAAATTTTTTGAAGCCTCACTGATTCATATTTTCTGGAAATGTCTTAAATTAGGAAGATATTGGGAGAATGTTTGATTCTTTATCAACGATTTTTAAGATCTGGTTAGATCCATGGCCTTTAATTGCCTTATTTGCTTTCTCGTGGAAACCAAAAAAATTTTTATTGGCTCCTCAAGAGAAAGTTTTAACTTTTAGCACGATGATAGCCAGACGAGCAGTTTTATCACATTTAACAATCGTGAATGAAATTTAAAATTTGTTTTATTGTAGATGTATATCATATTGTTTTGCTTTATCATTATAACTTGCATATAGGATTTTTATGCTAAACTCAATAAAAATATTTAAAAAGAAAGAAAAACTGTCAGTGTTCATATCAGGCATGCTGCCATGAGATGTTGTACATGAAGGAATTGGGTTTCCCAACTGCCTCTTGCCAATTGCATCTTCCCAGAGGATTGTCTAATTTTTTCCCCTGGCATTAAAGTTACTGGGGAGAACCAAGTCCCCCTCTGGAATGAGGGGCATTTTCTCAAGAATGGAGAATTTTCCATGGCCTTAGTGCTCTTGCAGGGCTGGGATTTGTGTGTTACTCTTTCTGGGGTGATGGTCCTGCTGAAGGTTCTGATGTAACTGGTTAATTATGGGACACTCGTATCCCACGGGGGTGGGGGGGGGGGAGGGTTGTTGATATGCCTGACTAGTTCATTCTTGGCAGCCAAAGCTTCTTCAAGAAGGTAGTGTTTCGCTTCTGCTTTGCTTCTCCAGACGGCTCACTCGACACTCTGTTCTTTAGCTGGCTGCTTTGAGGCCATCATATTCATGTTCAAGTTTATGGTCCGGTGTACCAACATTCAATGATAGAATTGTCAAAGAAGAATGAACCTAAACGACAATTAACTAGTGGTTCTGACATCTACCATCGTGAAGTGCTTCAAGAAGTTGGTCATGCCTCACATGAATTCCAACCTACGAACCACTTTGGAATCATTACAATTTGCCTACCACTGGAAAAAGGTTCACCGTGGTTGTCTTCTCCCTGGCCAGATGTCTTTCAGATTAGTGCTATCAAGGTCAAACTGTTTGAAAAACTTGGGTCATAATGGAGGAGAGATATGACTGCTGAGGCTATCCATGGAAGTCCTGACATTCTAGGTCCAGAGCAACATATTTAGGAGAGGAAGAATTTTCAGTTACCAACTTGTTGATGCTTGCTTTTGGCAGTTCATGGTCTCCCCAGTGCACTGGTACTGCAGGTGGTTTCCTGGTCAATGGTGATGGATTTATCATGCAGGAATGGGTGCATGACATTTCTACCTTTGATCCTATCTGGTGTTAGTTGAGTGTCAATGGTTGCTGATTGGTGATGTTTGCTTTTCACATGCTGCATATTTTATTCATTCTATTCTGCCACCATTTATAACTTTGTAGAAATGAACTGTTAATATAAAGTCTTTTTAGGGATATGTGTAGGTTCACTTGAAAATTATTACTCAAGGAATATTTTTATTCACATGTATTTAAATGACTTTATTTTGTTTGTAATTTAGTTATTTGAAACTTTGAGTCCAATTTGCATTTCAGAACAAGGAGCGAAGATTTGTGAGGAAAGTGCTGTGGTCCAATTTGTGCATAATCTTGAAATGTTGCTTTCAGAAAAAGATCCCATATATCATTGAACCTTTGGCAACAATGATCCCTTTGACCTGGGAGGTTTTAATTATTCGGGTTGCAATTACTGCCAAGATTTTTTTTTCTAATCAATGTGACGGAAGTACAAAATACTGTGTTGTGACTGTATTGTAAATACTTCAAGCTCTGAACAGTTTCCACAGTGTCCTTGGATACATCTTATCAGGCCAAGGAGATTTGTTTATCTTCATACACTTCAGGACTTCTAGCACCTCCTTTGATGTAATTTCTGAGTGTTCTCAAGACACTATCATCAACTGACCAAGTTCACCAGTCCTCGTGTCTTTCTCCACAGTAAAAATCGAGAAGTAGTCATTGAGGATCTTGTCCATCTCCTGAGGCTCCACATAGAGTTGATTGCATTGATTCCTGAGTGTTTCCTTTTTTTTTTCTCCCTCTGGCTACCCCTTTTCCCTTCATACTCGCAAAATCTCTTGGGATTGCCATCACTATTATCTTCCTGAGCTATCTTGACCTTTTCATGTGGCAACCTCTGGACACTGCCTAAGCTCCGCATATAGGGAAGTTAGTTAAGGAGTTTCTTGATATTTATAAGGTGATTATTTCTACCATTGATACAAATATTCCTTTGTCACAGGTGGGTGTAGTTTAAATCTGATGGTTTCACCCAACAGCATTCTAGGTATCAGTGAATAAAGCTGGAAATGATCATTGTGCAGTGCTACAAATGTTAAGATTAGTGTGTAATATGTACAGTATGAGATTTTGTAAGATGAAATAACTTTGCATGATTTGCACGCAACTTCACGTGAAAGCATAATAAAGCAGAATATGTATCAGAAAATGTGGGAATGAGAGATCCAGTGAAAGGGATTACTCTGCGGACAAAGATCTGAACTTCTGTCTCCAGCCGTTACTGAACTCTGTCATTTGACGATGCAAAATAGGGAAAAGCTGCAATTTCCAATGAAGATTTATAAATGAGGTTTTTAAACAATAAAACATGATATTTTTGTTAATGCTGGGGATTTCATGAAAAATAGTTTGTTTTTAAAACCGATCCCTGAGCACATTTTGAATTTGAGCCACATGACACCCACATGTGAAATGAATGCACTTACTTCGTCATCTTCTGGATTTTCTTATTAGAACTCTGATGCTTCATGCGATTTTAAAGGTTGTGTCTCAGCTCATGCAAATATATCTGCCATAATTATTGTCTGTTTAAATATAATTCAACAGGTGCGCCTAACTAAAAGTGATTATTGTTCAAGAAAAACTTGTTTTCTTGACCTTCATGCAAACTTGACCTTGTGTTCCCTCATAAGAAATGAAGTTAGCAAGCATCACTCTGAATAGATTGATGCCAGCTTATATCGCAAGCCCGGAAAATATCTGTTTCAATGAGGATTGTCCAAGTAAAGTTTGTTTGTTTCATGTTGGCCTCTGAGTCTTAGACAAGGCAAATCTAAATAATCCTCAAAAACTGACATCTAAAAGAACATGGTTGAAGTAAGAGGAATCATTCACCAGAGTATATACTAAGTGAAGAAAAGTTCCTTTTTTGAGCAATGTGAGTCATTTTGCATTCTTTCCTGTTTATCCAATGAGGTGAAGGGATGATGGTAGCACTGGAGATTTAATTATGGCACCCTAGCTGGTTGAAATAGGGTTTGCTAGTGATGTATGTAGACAGCTGGAATGGAAAGTTTGTTATGGAAGGATCATACAAAAGATTTAATAAGTGGAAGAAGTGTCCTACAGTTTTACACCTGCTTGTTTTGTTATGAAATGATGCTTATCAGTATTTGCAAAACACATGCAGTGTTTGAGATTCTACCAAAAGTGCAATATATTGACAAAAAAAATCATGTGTGACTTCAGTGTGTGAATGCTTATCGCCAGAATGTGTTTTATTAGTTACTGCTTTGTAGTGCATTTTCAAATGTAATTTTATGAATAAACATTATCCGGCCTACACATCTGCTTAATTAATTCTAATTTGAATGTTGTAGTTTGAACTGTGAGAGACCATGCACTGCATTAACTCTGCACAATGTCTATAAAAACAACAAGTGAGCTAATATGGATAGTGTTGTCAACGTTACACAGGAAATATAATTCCCTTGGTACTTGTGAGCTGCGGCAACAGAGGTTAGATTTTTAATTAAAGCAAATCTTTGATTTTGAATATATTAAGGCAGATTTTTGTCTCATAGAATTTAAAGCCCTTAGTACTAACTCTTTAATGATTCTTAAGTGTATAATAAAAAAATGAAAAACTTTTGTCAAACAGAGCTTTTAAGTGATAACAACATACAGAAGAATTTCTGTACATCATGGTGCTATCGATCACTGGGTGTTGCAAAATTATTTTTTCTCCAGGACTAAATTGCAGATTTTTGCTTCTGTAGATAATTATACAAAGCAATTAAAATGTTAGAATTAAACTAAAATTAAATTATTGGAATGCAGACTTGATAAATTCTGCCCACATGATGACACCATTTCATAAAATTTTGTGAATTGGATAATTAATTAACAAAAACATCTATAATGATCGTTCAGTGGTGAAACCAGGATTCAGAGTTCACGTGCTCCATAGGTTGAAGTACTTGAGTTTGCACTGGTATCTGGCACCTATGGGGATTGGTAGATGCCAGATCATTATATTTTCCAGTTGCTTGATACTTGTACTTACAATGTCTAACTAAAACTTATCCACTGCCTCATGGTCTGCTGTTTTTGCTCACCAGACAAGTCTAATGTACTGGCAGAGATGTAGGAACTATCCTATCAACCTGTGTGACAACTCTGAGAGGTCCACTGATTTGGACCCAAAGGTCCCTCTGTTCTTCCACATGGCTAAGAATCCTGCCATCACCATATATTCCACCTTCACGTTTGACTCTCCAAAATGGATCATTTCACTTTATTAACTCTAAACATTTCCATCCAAATATAATTGCATATCCTGGAGCTGAAAGTTTATTTGTGATATTAAGAGTAAATTGTTAATGATCTTCTTCATAGCTAATGCCCTGGGGTTGCGGTCGACTTGGTGGCGCTCCAGGATTCTATGATGAATGTTGTTGGAGTGCTCGATGAAACAGATGGTGAGTTGCTTGGGAAGTTGTACTTCTTAGCACCATCTAACCTCAACCTTTCAATGCACCCATTAAAGGAACTCAGGACAAAATGCACCTTCCTGGATGATCATTCTGCATTTTGAGTGGTGGTCAGAAGCTCATAAATGAATGAAGATGGAGCAATTTGGTTTTCAAGATGTCTTTGAGAATGCTGTTCAACTGTTGACCTTCTGTGTGACAAACTTGAAGTAAAGTACCATTTTCAGAAGTCTGGTTTTAGGCATGCAAACAATGTGGCCTGAGTGAAACATGAAAGTCTGCAGGAGCTGTGATTGTCGTAAAAACACAGGAATGCTGGAGGAACTTGGCTGGCTTCAAAGTATGCACAGGAGGTAAAGATAAAATCCAATGTTTTGGGCTTGAGCCATTCTTCAAGGTATGAATGTGGCCCCACTCACTGGAGCTGAATAATTACAAAAGGAGCCTTGATGAGAGTTTATGATCATTTGTTGTTTTATCCAACCAATGGATTTGCAGGGTTTTATGGAGACAGCAATGACCGTGTCTTTTGAGGCCTTTGAATGACTGGTCCAAGTAGTCCATGTCAGGAAGATGTGATATACCCTTACTGTAGAGCCAAGTTTGAGGTGTTTATTTTCAATTACACCTTTTTCCACAGACAGCCAAATGCTGCGTTGGTACAATGGAGACAACTGTGAATTGTAATTGACGTTAGCCTTTTCTGAGTACAATCTCAAGTTACAGAAGATGATCTATGATGAATATGTCCATTGTGTTTCTTGTGGACGGAATCAATCCTGCAATGCTGGCCAAAAGGAAGATGCATTGTTAAAGATCACTGTGACTTTTTCTGCATGCAGATGAACACA
Organism: Narcine bancroftii; assembly: GCF_036971445.1. Classification (NCBI taxonomy): domain Eukaryota; kingdom Metazoa; phylum Chordata; class Chondrichthyes; order Torpediniformes; family Narcinidae; genus Narcine; species Narcine bancroftii. Next base: position 290,276,184 of record NC_091470.1, on the reverse strand, counting down.
AATCCATTTGTAAGGAAATACTTGTACCCTTATCTTAATAATCTTCAATAAACTATCAAATATATAAACTATTTACTGCAATAGTTTCCATCATCTTCAACACACTTCAAAATGTGTTCAGTATTGTGCTATTCCATTCTGACAACTGTCGCTTCCTGCATTGACTTTCGATGTACAGTTCCTTCTATGGAGTATCTGTAAATGTTGTGTATTTTGTTTTCTCCAATGCCTGTTTTTCAATGGTCCATTTAAAAGAAGATTTTTTGACAAAAAATTAGGCCTTCAAAACTTGGCAGCACAAAATTTTTTTATCCTTGTTATCTTTTACTTCAGTTCCTTTCACACTTGCAAGTGGTCCCAGGAATGCCAATCAGCCTAAATAGAGTCTAGTGTGGAATGAGAATCATCTCATACCAGGGATTGATGGCTTCGACCCCGGTGTCTGCAGATGCTGGCGTTGCAATCAGGCAAGTGTAGAATGGGCAATAAGTTTTTGCGTGAGTGCAGGAACATGAAGGAAGAAAAGATTAAAATGAAGGTATAAACTTTGCTGTGGGAAAGTTGCAGCAGGAGAGAGAGGGGAAATAAATAGCAACGCGGAGAATTTTTAAACAGTGTGGGAAAGTTGGTAGGGCTATAGCACCATTTATAAACACCATGGGGTAAAAGCGATACTGTACCTGACTTCCCAGAATGCCATGCAGTAAAGAATCCCCTCCATGAGTTCTCTGTTCATCCAGCCGTGCATACAGCCCTTTCTCTGCTGCACAGAATTCTGGGAGGGGAGGTCCACTATCGCTTTTCCAATCTTCTCATGCTGTTTAAAAATTGTTTGCTATTGCTATTTATTGCTAGCACTTTCCCACAGTTCCTTATGAAGGATTATATAGGTCAACACAACAACCACAGGGGCTGAAAGATTCATACTGTGCTGTACATAAAGCTTAATTATGTTATAATTAGCCATGATTAATTTTGCTGAAATATAAGATGATAATACATTGATCAAGATTTAGGGCAGATCCACCATCACTCGATGCGCCATGACATCACCGGTAGAAGGTAGAACAGTCCTAACACTGTGGATGACTCCTTGCAAGTGTGAACACATACAGTGTCCCAGTTAAAAGTGGTCAAGTTTGAACAGCAAAAATGCATTTCCTATCCCAGGACACTGAAGAACCGATTTAGTGGGAAGCAAGTGTAAAAGGGGCTTTCTTGAGCTATCCCCAATCAAAGGAGTAGGTGCACAGCTTTTGTAGAAATAGATATGCACAGGTTTGCTCTAGAAATGCCAATATAAGTTATGCTCTCCACAAGCCCATTGCTCACTGTGACAGTTTTATTGTCTTGATACTGGGATTGAAATTGATACTTTCTCAGTGAATAATTGCCATGACATTGGCTATATTTGCAGAAGAAAGGACTCTAGTGGGTGTTGATGCATCATTCACTTTTCGATTCTCAAGTTCTGCATGATGGTTATGTAATTTGGACTGGGATGCACTCTGTTTAAGTAACTTGTGAAATGAGTTTAAGTCTCCACTGACTGCAGCTATTACACCAGTTGATAGAAATTTATCTCAAGCATTGCACTGGATGTTTATGGTCTCTGACGACTAAAACATGTCTCCCTAGAATAAGAAAAGTGAAATGATTGATTATTGTCATTCAGTTTTCATTCAGATTCATGAAAAAAATCTCCCAAAGTGCTTGTGCTTGAATTGCCTGAAAATAATGTGGAATATGTTGAAAGAATGTGTTTTAACATTTTTGATCTCATGTGTTGCGATTTTTATTTACTAAATATTACATTTTTATTTTAATCTTATGGATGTGGGACATCATCAGCAAAATAAACATTTGCTGTCCAGATCCAGCTCATCCATGGGTGAGGCATTTTCCAGAATATGGAGTTCTTAGATTTAGACAGCATTCTGTTTCCAAATCAGGGTGGATGAACTAGTGTTTCCATGTCTCTGCTCTTCTACTTAAAAATAGTTAGGAAATATTATTGAAAGTGCTTAATTCTGAGTTTTATAGATGGAATGCAATTTTTCAATAGTGTACATTTGCTGGAGTGATTAAATGTTTGGTGAAGTGGATAGGGTATTAATCAAGTGTAGTACTTTGTTTTGGATAGTCTACAACATCTTGAGTGTTGATGGAAAGTCAGTGTTCCAGATGTTCTGTTCACTATTCTGACTTGGGGCATGAAATTGATGGAAAAGCTTCCAACATATGATTTTTTTTTTTGCAGATCTTTTCTTTGTTTAATTACGTGCTTCAAAATAAAATCCGGACTCCTGCAGTTTACACAAATGTTAAAGTTACATGTTTCTCAGGCCTGTTTAATCATAAATCACTATGATTTAGTCAGTGATGGCCTGTTGCTTCATGCCGATTACTTCCAACAGAAAGGTTAGATCTTTTGAGATATGCCAGATAAAACATTTTGTGAATTTAAAAATTAGACTTTGCTGTTGAATATAAAGAATCCAACATTGTGAAGGTGAATTTTGATTTTTCTTTCTCAATCAGCCTATTTTGCTTTGCATTTTACAGGTATTTCATTTTCCATAGCAGGAAACCATCTGAAAGGCAGGGGTCCACTACTGCAGGAACTCACTGGATCACCACTCCTGGTGAGCTCCTGCACCTAAAAAATTAGCACTGCATCACTGCTAAAAGGTAAATTAGACCAGAAAGAAGAAAACAAAGGATTGTTTGTAAGGAATAATGGTTTTGTACTTGTTCAGCATGACCGCTTTAAAGTGTTTTTGCTATCTACTATCCAAAGAATGGGCCAAATGTCTTTCTGCTTTTGTTAATTTGATCTTTTGCTATTAAAGTTGCATAGCAACAAGAAATTCTACTTTTTTTTTCTCTGACATTGAGACAGTATAAGTCTCAAGGTACTTTGAACTGTTCAATCTAGAACTCTTAAAATACCTGGAGTTTTTTTTTAGTGTCAAAGATGCATCTACAAAGCCAGGAATCTATGAGTGCCTGGTTTCTGATGCAAAGGTGGCCTGTCAATTATTTTGTTGAGCTCTAAGATGCACGGTGGAAGCATACTATATATAATGTTACTTCTCCAAAATTAAGAATTTTTTAAATTGATCTCTCCTTGAGAATATGAAACAAAGTTTAAAAGCATAATTTATCAAAACCAATTTATTGAGGCAAATCGGTTGTTTAAAATATTGGTACCCAGTAGGGTTTTCTCAGAAGACTTTTGGCCTTATCTAGGAATGTTGCAAAAAATGCCAAAAAAAAGCTCATGTTTTTGGAAGCGTTTTCCTATAATCTGCATTATTTTCGTGTCAAGCCTTCTGAATCTGGACTACTACCTGAACTTACCACCTACAGTCCTAACTGCCCACACTTGTTTTGCTTGGATGTGGGAGTCCAAATTGTTGACTCCATGCATCTAACAGACATCCGTTGAGCTGATGGCCAGGGACATATAAATAAAATTCAAATAACTATGAAAGATTAAAAAATGATTAAATACAAATTAAATTATTAAAAAGTAATTACATTTACATCAAAAGACAAACAAGTAAGTAAAAACTTTAAAATAAACTACTCCAGAACAATTCAAATAATACATTGGGTCAATGACGAGTGGGGTCCCACAGTGATCGGTGTTTATCATTTATGTAAATGATTTGGATGAGGGGATTAATAATTACATATGCAAATTCGCAGATGACACTAAACTGGGCGGTAGTCTGAAGTGCGAGGAGGATGTCAGGAAATTGCAGGGGGACTGGACAGGTTAGGGGAATGGGCAGAGAAATGACAGATGAAGTTTAATATGAGTATATGCGAGGTTGTCCATTTTGGAGGCAGAAACAAGAGAGCAGAATATTATTTATATGGTGTTAAGCTAGGGAGTGAGGTAATGCAAAGGGATCTGGGTGTATTTGTTCACCAGTCATTGAAAACTAGTATGCAGGTTCAGCAAGCGGTGAAGAAGGCTTTCATAAAGAGGGGATTGGAGTATAGCAGTAGAGAAGAAGCCTTCCTGCAGTTGTACAAGGCCCTGGTGAGACCTCACCTGGAATATTCCCCATATTTAAGAAAGGACATACTTGCTATAGAGGGAGTCCAGTGCAGATTTACAAGCTTAGTTCCCGGGATGGAAGGATTGTCATACGCCGATAGGTTAGAAAGACTTGGATTATATGCGATGGAGATTAGAAGGATGAGGGGAGACATGATTGAGGTATTTAGGATTATCAAAGGGCTTGACAGGGTGAAATCAGAGCATATGTTCCCAATGATGGGAGAGACTAGGACTAGAGGGCATAGTTTAAGAATACAGGGAAGGCCATTTAAGACAGAAACGAGAATTTTTTTTACCCAAAGAGTTGTGGATCTGTGGAATGCATTGCCACAGAGGGTGGTGGGGGCAGATTCACTGGATAGATTTAAGAGAGAGTTGGATAAGGCTCTTGTGGGCAGGGGAGTTAAGGGTTATGGGGATAAAGCTGAGATTAGTTATTGAAAGAGAAAGATCAGCCATGATGCAATAAATGGCGGTGCTGGCTCGAGGGGCCAATTGGCCTACTCCAGTACCTATTGTCTATTGTAAAGGTGAGGGAAGGATGCAAAGTGTAAACAAATCTTTCCTCTGCTGCTGAACCCAATATTGTGTCCAGTGGTAGACAGTCAGATATATTGCCTATTGTTCAGCAATATGCACTAACATCCAGTGGCCTGCTCAATCAAAAGCTCATCAGTCAACAAAATATGGCCATTCTGTTTGAGACTTGAGCCCTTGCTTTTGTACCTTGCTTAAGTATCATGTAATTTAAATACAAGAAGAAATCAATTGGAAGAGCCTGCACAGGATCCTAGTTTAAAAGGAAACATTGAAGGGATCAAATCACTCTGCACCATCCACCCAATGGGATGTAGACACAGAGGCATTTTCCAAAAAAGCTTCCATTCACTCCTTTGTGCTAAATTCCTGCAGCTTTGCAAGAATCCTATGCATTGTTACTGTTAGATCCTTAACCATAATCCAGGGTACATGTGCTGTGATTGAAAATTGCTATGACTGTGTAACTGGATCCTGGATTTCCTCACCTCCAGACCACTGAGGACTGGTAAGAACATCTCCTCCACAATCTCCAACAGTACCAGGGCACCACAGGGCTGTGTTCTTAGCCCTCTGTTCTACTCACTTTACATCTCTGACTGTGAGGATCAGCACAAAAACAACAAATTTGCTGACGATATCATCGTAGTGGGTTGTATAAAATGGGGTGATGATTCAGCATACAAGAGGGAGATTGAAAACTTGGCTGAATGGGTACTACCAACAGCCTCACACTTAATGCCACCAAAACCAAGGAGCTCATCGTGGACTTTAGGAAGTAAAAAAACCAGTGGTGTATGATCCAGTGACAAAACCTTGGCAAACTTTTATAGATATGTAGTTGAAAGTGAGCTGACCGGCTGCATCGTATCCAGGTATGGGGGCACCGATACTTCCTGAGGGGAAAGCCCTTCAAAAGGTCATAGATAAGCCCAGTACTTCACAGGCAAAACTCTCCCCACTATCGAGAAAATCTACATGGATCACGGCATAGAGCAGCAGCAATCATCAAGGATCCACACTATCCAGGATGTGTTCTATTCTCGCTCCTGCCATCAGGAAAGAGATAGAGATGCCACAAGACTCGGGTTCAGGAACAGTTGCTACACCATCCACCATCAGACTCCTAAACAACAGACTCATTGAAGGACTCTTACGTTGCACATTATTTATTATTGAATAGTTATTTTCTGTTGGCCATCGGTCGTGGCTATGCCTCAAAGTCAAGGATGATGAACCATTTCATTTTCCACAGAGCAAAGTTGACTGTGCATGTATTTGTTTAACATGTATGTAATGCTGCACTCCAAGAAGCACACGATGCTTCACAAATCAGTCAACTAATTTCCAATGGCTTGGAACCACAATGATTGGAGATGATGGATTTGTTGCAGCCTTCAACTGCCTTCACAGCTGTTGATTTTGAAGTAACTTCATCTGCCCATTCCACCATTGACGTCTTGGTTGGATTTTTCTTTGTCAGGGATCTCACCGCAATGGGTGGTCCTACCAGGAGCTTTGTCAGGGACCTCACCGCAATGGGTGGTCCTACCAGGAGCATAGCTCTGGACACCATCGCTCTTGGGGTCTCAGGATCACACAAGATTCTCCACCACATCAAGGAGTATAGTTTGTTTACATTTTTCTTTGATTGGATTTTTTTTCTTTTGTATATGTATCTTGAATACTCTGGATTACTGATAGGTATAAATTCTACCTGGCCTGCAGAAAAAATAATTTCAGGGTTATGTGTGATGTTATATATGTATTTTGTCGATAAATCAAAACTTTGAACTGCAGGTTACTTAAGTTATGCATTGTCTTTGCCAGTGCAATTGATATTATACAATTAAATCACACCTGACTAAATTAGCACGTTAATTAATGTTTTGATATATTTAAGATTGTAGGGTGGCTTTATTTGTTAGAACTATGACCCCACCTTCCCATATTTATATGCAGCTCATCTACAATGATTGAGGTATGGGAATTTGCACCGTCCTGTGAGCTGTTAAGATGCTTTTGATACATTACCATTCTTTTATTTGAACCTATTTGAGGATATGAGCCAGGATATTTTCTGGGCGGTGAGACATTACCATTTGTTCTCATGGTTCAGTAGTAGTTGTCAAAGTCGATGAATATCCCTTTAAATAGCTTTAATGAAGGGAGTGCTGTGAAAAATATTGCTTTTGTTGAGTGAAAAATGATGTTGGAAATTATATCTGAAAAAATGACTCAATTTCAATAAAGGAACAAAGAATGACGGATGACAACACTTTGTGCTGTTCAGCATGTCAAATGGTCACATTTCCCGAACTAAACAAATATTGGAAAATGACAGTATTTTCATAGATTATATTCTAAAACAGTGGTTCTCAACCTTTTTCATTCCACTCACATGCTTAAGGTGGTATGTGAGTGGGAAGGAAAGGTTGAGACTCACTGCTCTAGACCCAGTTGTTACTGAAATATTTTGCTGGGGAAAAATTGTCATTGGTCCATTTCCTTTGGAGTTATGAAACCGTGCACATAACGAGTCAATTAGGTATGATTAAAACAGTGGTTTTCAAACTTTTTCGTTCCACTCCCATACCACCTTTTGTAACTCCTTCCTAATCACAGAGTACCTATGGCATAGGAATTAATTAAGGTGATTATGGGAGTGGAAAGAAAAAGTTTGTAAACCACTGCTCTCAAACATGTGCTTCAGTTTCTCGGCAATAACATTTGAAAGAGGCTTGATTGTGGGTTGATGCGAGGATATTTACACTGAGAAGTCTAATTCTATAAATCAAAGTCCCAGGATAAGCAATTAATAAGACTAAAATGAGGAGAAATTGTTTCTCTCTGAGCATTGTAAAACATTGGAATATTTTTGCTAGTGGGCTGTGGATAACCATTTACTGAGTTTATAATAACAGAAATTTTGATATTCAAGACATCTTATGAGTTAATTGGGAAATATGTGGAAAGTGGCATTGAAATCAGTAATTTTCATACAGCATGAAAAAAGGACTCAGCCCACTTTATTGACATTCAAGCATTTACACTGACCCATTGATAGTCCCCTTTTATTTCCCCCACACTCCCATCAATTACGCCTTTATTCCTCCACATAACTGTGCACTTGGAACAATTTACAGTGGCCCATTAACCTACTAACATCTATGCCTTTGTACTAGGAAACCACACATTGACAGGGTTAATGTGTAAGCTCCTACACAGCATTGGCTGTCACAAAATTGAACCCAGGCCATTGAATGTTTGAGGTAGCAATTCCACCAACATTGACCTCCGTAACCACCTCGGAACTCTCAGAATTAGAGTGGTAGTAAGTCATCCTTGACCTCAGGAACACCCTAGGAAGGAGTTTGGAATATGTCACTCCAGAGGTGATGAAATAAGTAATCATCCCTCTGGCTTTGTATTCAGCACCACACTGAATACAAAGTTGGTCAAGTCACAAGAGAGGAACGAGGGAGAGAAGTAGCAAAAGATCTGTTGGTAGGGATTTTATTTTTCAAATGGGTCATTTCTTCCATCATGAGATAACTTGGCTTTGGACAGCTTCTGCTTCAGCCACAGTTCGATCAGGAAAAGAGCTTCAATGCCATTGGCTGTAGCTGTTGATTTTTTATAAATTAGGCTCATTCCAGGATTGAACTGCAATTCTTTCCCTTGAGTTGGTTAGTATTTAGGTAGGGGTCAATCGCAGGTTTGGTGATTGTGCAAAGACTATGCACTTTTCAGATGTGCCATACAGCAGACCAAATATGTGATGAATGTCAATCTACTCACTTAATGATCAACTGATGTATATCCATGCATAATGCAGGATCACTCCCAGAAAGTCAGTAGTATTCATGATGCCCTAATTCTCTCGATTTCATTGAGCTTTCTGAACTAATGTGAGAAACCAAACAGTTGGATGTAAACTAGCCCTCTGAGGCCACGGGCTTGACTTTACAAGCAATGCCCACACATAAAGGCTGCATTTAATGCCATGCAGCACTGGCAATGTGAAAGAACAAGGGCACTGGCTTCCTGAAACCATCATCCTGCTGCCTTTGTGGCTGTCATAATTCATTGTAGTTTTCTGGTGCCTAAACAAACTTGCCACCTGCAATATAGTGAAGCACTTGGAACAGAGAAAGGAGGAAGGGAGGGGTTAAACCAGAAAACCTACACCACCAAGTAACGTACCAAATTCCTGTTGATCTCAACATTTGTCACAGTTGCTGCCAGCCACAATGCAAAAATTAAAGCCAAGAAACTTTCTAGAATAAAATGTGTTATGATTTGTCACCTAATTATCCTGGTACTTACGAGTTTTCCACGTACCTTTGTCCATCCTGCATGCCTTAAAAGCCCACATAATACAATCTCAATAGCTAATTACTACTGCTAATGGAAGGCTAAAAATTAAACTATTCCACAATTTATAAAAGGAATGAATTTCTAGAAAATATTTGGATAATTGAAAATTTGCAAACTCAAAAGATTAGTTGAAATGTATTGGGTTTTTTTTAGTACAAGTGATATTCTGTCCATCAAATGTATTTCCCTGTTTGCAAAAGGGTTACGTTATTACATTCCAGAAGAATATTTTACTAACTGAAAATGTTTTTTTTCCACTGTTTAAAAACTTGTTCCCTTTCAAAGCTGAAGAATTTCCATCAAGATTGAATAATGACTGCGGATAGACTGGAAAGCAGGGTTTAAGTTAGTTAGATTATGATCTTATTGAATGGTAGAGCAGGCTTGATGGGCAATTGGATTACTTTTAACTCTTAATTCGTATCTTCAAACATAAATGATATAGTTGGTTTTGCAAATTAAAGTAGTTGGTGTAGGGAGAGGTTGAGTTGTCATTGGTGTTTGGTGACTGTGTTTTGGAAAAATGCTTTAGAGCTTTTGTATTTTCTTCATGTCGTGGTACATTGAATATGGAGAAAGCCTCTATTTCGGTTGTATTGAGGACTGGAACAATTTTCTCACTCTTGAGTTGGTTAATGAGGGTGTGCATCTTACTCAATCGGAACATGATAATAATAGGATTGCTGGGACAAGTAATATCATCTTCATTTGGCTCAAAAGCAAGAGGATTACCGATGATAAGAATATACCAATAATAATAGAAGCAACACTGACTGACCAAGCCGGAAGATTTGTAATGGCACATTGTAAAATTTATACAGAATTATGAACTTTTATGACTGACTATGCACCTAATTATGATGGTGAAGCCTTTATGAAGGATATCTTTTTAAAAACAGCAGAGGGAAGAAAAAATATAAATTAAAGCTCTTTGATATTGGAGAGTTTACTATGTATGTTCATGGGGAAAAAAAAAGGCCATAACAATGGGCCCAAAATGATTACCCCCACCCCCCATGTCTCTGACATTTACCATTGTGATATGCTTTGTGGCTTACATTAATTCCAGCTTCTCAGGCAGCCTCACCCCCAATTCAATGGTGCAACACGACAAAGCAGACACCAACTCCCTGGCCCGACATTCAGCCCTGGACACCCATATCAGATATATAATTCTTACATAGCCCTGAGAGTGTTAAATCAAGTGTCTTAATTTCTTCATCTTGCCTGGCAAGGTTGCATTTATTAACTGTTTGCAATGGTCTTGCATAGTATAAGCATGGTACCAACTACATAATCATGATTTATTGATGGGAAACATTATGTCCTGCAAAGTGATGAAGTGACAGGCCAACATGTTGACACATCAATGTGGAAAGTGGATGGTTTTGGCTTGCAAGTCCTTCACTTCCCAGCTGTACCTTTTTAAGTTGGTGACAGATCTTAATGGGAACAGTTCATAGTTCTACAGGAGAATTGAAGACAGAAATTGAGCATTTTGATTACACTGAAATAAACATCTCACAGATATCTTAGAAGCTTTAGTAATTCATAAATTTCCCAGTTTGATAATTAATAATTCACATAAAAAACCTCCATGTGATTTCTTTTTATAAGAAGGGAGAAACAACATTTCCTGGAAATATAAAACCTCCAATTACAAAATGTCTCAAAATGGAACTTGCAAACCATTCTATTTAATTATGCGGAGGAACTTGGGAAGAAAAGCTCTGATTTTTATACTTTGGTCTATCACAGTCCAAATCATAGAAAATGTATTTTAATTTTATGGCCAGCTCAATTCATGCATAAAGACAATGAAATTGTGTTTAATTTTTTTTTCCTCATAGGAAGCAGTTGTACAGGTAGATTTTCATTGTCAAACCAAATTAAGTAACGCTAACTAATTTTACTTGTATTCTTTAATCGATAGTTCAGTTTATCCTCAATGTTTTGCTGTTTTATTTTTGGCAGCAGGAGTTTGTTATGGAATAGCTATCAGTATGCAAACAGAGAAGCTGAAGTAATAGCAGTTTAGAATCATAATCCCTTTCAAACCTGGTTGGAGGTCAGACAGTCATGACTTGTGTGGGAAAATGCATTTTGAGGAATAACAGCTGCAGGAGATAAAAGTTCTAGCTGTTCAGCCACTTTTACCCTAATCCTCCTGATCGTTTACAGCTGTTTAAACTGAAAATGAAGTTTCCACACCTGTTCCTTGCTAATTTATTGGTGCATTTATCCAACTTCTCTTTCACATTTTTACCATGTACAGTTTATATAACTTTTGCACCCAGTGGGTGATCTCATAATGCTATTTAATTTGTTACCTTCTATCTATCATTGATAATGTAGAAAGTTGCTACTGTTGGTGGATATAATAATTGAATACAACAGTCCAGACTATGAAAGATTGATAATGTCTGAACTTGATTGCATGAATCCTAGCTCCATTTGCAGAAGCTCATGTCAATCCAGACTAATAAACTTTTTACATCCCTTAATAATGACTGATAACTTGGTTCTGAATGAAGATCCATGCCCAACTTCTGTGCTTCACTAGAACTAAATATGATTCTGTTTTACTGCATTACATTTAGTATTTGTATATATTTTGGGATTGTGCTTCATGGACAGCAAAAATTTTAAGTGCAAGAGGACACATGTAGAAATGTATTGAGATGTGTGTGCAAGGGTCATATCCTGTGAAGACAATTATCCTCTTCTCAAGAACTTCTAGCCTCTAAAGATCCTGGACATTATAAAATTCTCTAGCAGTTTTGCATGGAAGCCAAAATAAATTGTATTGCACAACCTACAAAGTTACTGGTGTCTCCTAGATTTTTTTAATAAAACAATATAATATGTGGAAGCATGGCTTTAATGTCTGTGATTACATAAAGTGCAAGACAACCTGAAGACAAGTATATGCAAATTCAGGAGAATAAATTGTTTGAATTACAATAATCCATGCTTTCCAGTGTATTCTGCATCTTGAGAGAAATGTGGTGGTGGATGGAGAAGAGAGTACATGGAAGAGAAAGGAAGGAGTGAAGATTGCTGTTCACTCACTTCAATTTACTGTAACATTGTGTCACAGTCTTTCAGTGCTGTTAATTAAAGCAAGATTTAATGTGTATTTTTAGTCTTTTAAAACATCCCACATATTAAGTTAACAACATTTCACAAGAGAAAGATTCTTCTAAAATATGAAAAGCCACATTTAAATGATGTATAATCTGTTGTTGACCTCATGTTTCTGGATTTGACTCATGCCATTATTTAGATGTGTTGGCTTCTGACTCCTTTCAGGTACTCCCATGGGAATGTTTGTGTGTTCGTGTATGTGTCCAAGCGTACATATATACACACTTGTGTCACTTCAAAATTATGACTTTGTCTGTTAAGGATGTGAGCATATGAGCATAACTGCACATGTATCTTCACATACCCATCCTCTGATAGTTAGGTAACTTTCTGTGCATGCTTGTGATCCAGTAATTGCCTTGCACAACTGATCCCTACAAAGGTGTGTCACTTTAAGTTCAAGTGAAACTGTGTGATCAAAGATTTAAATGTCTACTATGTACTCTCACTGGAGGCTTAATCAAACAAGCTTGGGAGGTTCCGAGCGATGTCATGATGTCACAATGCAATGATGTCATTTGGAACGTGCGGGCTTTTTAAAAGCTGCCAGTGACTGAGTACACGACTTTTACTGAACTTCGAATCCATTACGTCTGATCATTTTCTTGTTCTTCATTTCATACTGCGAAACAGTTGCTACATTTGTGACCCCAATGGGGGCAAATAGATTTGAAACCAACAAGGACAACGCAGCGCCTTTACTCAAACTGTCTGTCTTTTGGACAACAACCTGAAGTTTGGTTTGGCCAGGATGAGGCACAGTTCCACATTCACAAGATAGGTGGATGCCACCAAGTACTATCATGTGGTAAGCGCCCTTGACCAGAACAAGAAGTGGATTTCCTTCGGGTCCCACCAGCTCTTGACAAGTATAAAGCCCTTAAAGCCCTCCTTCCCCAAATTTATGGTCTCTCACAACGTAAGCGAGCTGCATGTCCCCTCCATATCAAAGTCCTGGGGGGGGGGGGTCTCCACCCCGTCAGATTTGATGACCGACATGTTGGCACTGGCAGACTGCCATAGGCCCTGCTTACTCTTCAAGCAGCTATTTTTAGAGCATATGCCAGAAGACATCAGCCTCATGTTGGCTGACGAGGACTTCAATAACCCTTGAACAGTGGCTGCCCATGGAGGCATTCCGTGGTGCACAAAGAAGCAAGGTTCAAGGCCCACAAAAATTAGTGCTGTGCCACACCCAAAGGCCCAAGTTCCACAAGTACCAGCGACGAGGGCGCACGTTCCCCCGGACAAGCACAACTCCATAACAGCCACCTAGTGTTTTTACCATCAACACTGGGGTTTTGGAGCTCTCCGCTGCTGACCACTTGCACTTTTCCAGGAAAACGCCATGGCCAGTCGTCAATAATGACTACGGCAGCTGGCCATCATCACAGCTTTCTCTACATCTGAAAAAAACTCTCCCATTGCCATTTTCTAGTCAACACTGGTGCAGAGGTTAGTGTCCTTCCTCCTTTGGGCTTTGACACCCATACCAGGTCCGTCGCTCACTGTGGTGAATAACAGTTTGATTCGTACGTATGCACACGAACTATACCCCTGAAATTCGCCGACATTTAAGTTCACATGGAAGTTCATTCTTGGTGCTGTGTCCCGGCTGTTGCTGGGTGCCGAATTCCTCAGAACCCACTCACTGATGGTGGACTTGAAAGGATGCTGATTTGTGAACATCACAACATTCCTGACTATCCGCCTTGGAAAAGCCAAACTTCCCGCCCTGCACCTAGATGCCATGGAGTATTCAAACAACAAATTCACCATACTTCTTACAGAGTTTACGGACATTGTCATTCCCCAGTTCTCCACTGCCACACACAAACATGATGTTGCACACTACATCTTTACCCAAGGACCTGCTCTACATGCCCAAGCCCAGCGCCTGCTGCCCGAAAAGTTGTAGCTTGTAAAACAAGTGTTCCACAAAATTGAGGAACTTGGAATTATACACAAGTCTGATAGCCTATGGGCATCCCCGTTACATCTGGTGCCCAAAGCCACATGAGGCTGGAGACATTGCAGGGATTACAAGTATCTCAATGACGCTACCACTGCAGACCGCTACCCTGTTCCCCATATACAGGACTTTACAGATAATCTTCATGGGGCCAGGATATTTTCTAAAATGGACGGTGCATGGGCATCACCTGTAAGCCCAGAGGATGTGCCCAGGACTGCCATCATAACTCCATTCGGCCTCTTCAAATTTTCAAGAATGCCTTTTGGGTTCAAAAATTCGGCACAAACATTCCAGCAACTCATGGACGCAGTGGGGCGTGACATAGACTTCCATATCGTATACTTGGCCAACGCAGTCATTGCCAGCCACTCCCACAAGGAGGACCTGGAGCATCTGTGTTTACTCTGCTCCCTACAGGAGTTTGGGCTAACTGTGAACCCTGCCAAGTGCAAATTTGGGCAGTCCTCTATCGAGTTCTTGGGACATCAGATCAGCAGCCGGGGTGTCGTTCCATTGCCTAGCAAGGTGGAAACCATCCTCAAATTCATAAGGCCCGACACCATCAAAGGACTCTTGGAATTTGTGGGGATGGTCATTTTCTATCACCATTTTCTACCCTCTGCAGCTCATATTATGAAGCCCCTCTTCGACCTCATGTCCAGCGATGCCAAAGAACTCGAGTAGACAGAGGAGATGACGATAGCATTCCAGCAAACCAAAGATACCTAGCGAAGGCAACATTGCTGGTCCATCCACAAATGGATGCATTGAAGATAGACGTGTCTGACACGGAAGTAGGCGGGGTCTTGGAACAGTACACCAATGGACAATGGAAGCTCTAGCATTTTTAAGTTGGCACCTCCATCCTCCAGAAACATTTGATAGGGAACTGCTGGTGCTGTACCTAGAGGTCAGACCCTTATGCAATTTTTTTTTTTTTTGGAAGGCTGAGACTTCACGGTTTTTACTGACCACAGACCACTAACATTTGCCTTTGCGAAGGCATCAGATCCCTGGTCAGCTCGCCAGCAACACCACCTATCTTTCGTATCTGAGTTTTCAATCAGGATTAAACATATCTCTGTTAAGAGTAATGTGGTGGCTGATGCCCTGTCCCACAGTACTTGCCCTCTCTCCGGGCGAAGACTACATGGCGCACACCAAAGTTCAGCAGCAGAATGATGAACTCCAGCCCATAGGACTGCTCATATGAGCCTGCAACTTGAGGATGTAGCCTTTGGGCTGCAAGGTACCTCTCTCCTGTGCAATGTTACCACAGATCAGTCTTGTCCTATCGTCCCTGCTGCGTGGAGATGTTGCATTTTCGATGCTATTCACTGACTGTCCCACCCCTCCATTTGAGCTATGGTCCACCTGATAGCCAACGTTTGTATGGCCTGGACTCGAGAAGCATGTCACATAATGGGCAAAGACATGCACGGACTGCCAATCTGCAAAAATGCAAAGGCACATGAAGGCACCGCTCCAGCATTTCCAGCCACCCCAGTGCAGATTCAATCACATGCATATCGACATTGTCGGCCCGTTTCTGGTGTCACAAGTGTCTCGGTACTTGGTAACGGTTATCAACAGATTCACTCGGTGGCTGGAAGTGGTTCCTATGATGGACTCATCGACCGATTCACGTGCCAGAGCTTTTATTTCTGCCTCGGTATCTCGGTTTGGTCTACCCATGCACGTCACCTCTGACAGAGGCCCACAATTTATCTCCACACTCTGGGATGTTTTGTTGCGACTGGTGGGATTATAGCTTCACCACATGACAGCCTATCATCCGCTGTCAAATGGTCTGGTGGAGCGGTTCCAAAGGCACTTGAAGGCTACACTGATGCCCCACCTCCAGGGACCTGATTGGTCAGACAAGCACCCAAGGAGGATCTCAACTCCTCATCTGCTGAGTTGGTTTATGGAGCCCCTCTCATTGTACCTGGGGAGTTCATGCCCTCAGCACGCAGACAGGAGGTGGCAGACTGCGGGAGCGGGTTTGAAAATTGGCCCCAGTTCACACATCATGGCATGGAACAACGACACCTTTCATCCCAAAGGAATTCCAGAACTGTGAGTTTGTGTGTATAGATGCACGTGGGCCACCCTTACAGACGCCGTATGCAGGCTCCTTCAGAGTGCTTCAAAACAATAGTGCAACTTGTGTACTGGGCATTGATAGGCATTCAGAGACATTTATGATTGACTGATCTTGATGGGCCCTTGCCATGATCCCCGATGTGAAGGAGTGGACGACCACCCAAGAGTGGTGGACAGTAATAGCACCAGAGATTTGGCCTCCTATCTCTAGTTCGGAGGTGGAGGGGGGGGGGTGTGGTTGGAGGCATGTAGTGGCTCACGGGGATTAATTGGACAGGCTCGGGGTTTTCGAGTGACGTCATGACATCACGATGCGTTGACATCATTTAGAACACGCGGGGTTTTAAAAAGCTATTTGAGTAACGACTTTTACTAAACTTTGAGTCGACTACGTCTGATCCTTTTCCCATTCTTCATTTTGCACTGTCACACAGTTGCTACAATGCCTCATTTTCAATCCTGTTTGGCAAAACTAAGCACACAGTGAATTTTTAAGCCTAAGCTATGGAACTTGTGATCAATAGTATAAAATGCTCATGACTTTCTGCAAGGTTATGTTAAATCTTCAATCGCCAGATCTAAAGGAACGTTTTTCAATAAGGTGAGAAATTTCAAATGCAGCACATGCAGGAGTGGGTGGGAAATCAGTCAAGTGGAGTTAAACACATTCTCAAAGGATCATTTAAAGATTGGCTAGAAAACAATGAGTGTCAGGGTAAAGTCTTGTATCCCTTTTCTTACCTCTCTCACCCTCTCCATCCAGCATATATCGAAGCTTGGCCCTGTGGGGTTTCCTCCCCAGGAAATTACCCTGACTCAGTCATTTTATGGTGACTGATCTTTATTTCGTAGAGATTATGAAGATTCCCCAAGGATGGTGTGGTAATTCAGTCTGGTAATATGACAGAATATTTCAATTTCTCTAACATTAGCTGTTTCAATGCCACATAGTTATTGCACACTCAGCAATGATGTGCAAAACTCTGCATTTAATGATGCCTGGAACACAATGAACAGCTGAGCAGCAGACATCCAAGGCATGGCTTTTCAGAGCAGTGTTTAGCCTCAAGAGGATGTTGTGGCCAGAAAGAATTTGCATGAATGATTTTGAATCTAAACCAGTGAGAGTGAAAGTATCCAGTAGGGAGATGCAGGTGGAAAGGAAGGGAACCCAAAATGATGGGGAATAAGAATTGGTGGGGGTGAATGGGGATGAGAAAGAGGTAGGGTGGAAGGAGTAGAAGAGAGAATGGACTCATTATTTGAAATAAGAATATTCTATGTCCATTCCATTGGGTTGTAGACTGCCCAGGCAGAATACGTGACGTTGTTTCTCTCGTTTATGTTGGACCTCACTCTGGCAGCAGAGAGGTTCCTGGACACACACGTCCATTTGGGAATGGGGAGTAGAAATAGCATAAAACCAGATGCTCAGGATGACCATTGTGAGCAGAGCACAAATGTTCTGCGAAATGATCCCCAAGTACGCGTTTGGTCTCACCAATGCAGAGGAGGGAGGAGACGTTAGGAGCACCGAATGCAGGAGAAGAGGTTGGAGGAGGTGCCCTTGAATTTTTGCCTCGTGGAAGGTCTGTTTGGTACCCTGAATGCTGGTGAGGGAGGCGGTGCAAGACTGAGTGTTACACTTCCTGTGGTTGAAGGGGAAAGTAACTGCCTCATCTGTTCCATTGGGAGTGTAAAGTTTTGTTTTTCCACAGAATGTTAGATATCTTAATGACAATAGTCATGGGAAACCCATGTCAAGTTGAGATTACACAAAAATGCTGGAGAAACACTGCAGATCACTCAGTATCTGTAAGGAGAAAAGAATAACAACGTTTCAGCCCTGAGGCACTACAATTGCAGAACCTTGCGCC
Source organism: Narcine bancroftii (assembly GCF_036971445.1). Lineage (NCBI taxonomy): Eukaryota > Metazoa > Chordata > Chondrichthyes > Torpediniformes > Narcinidae > Narcine > Narcine bancroftii. Next base: position 290,258,087 of record NC_091470.1, on the reverse strand, counting down.
TGAAACATTGGTGACCTTTTGCTTCCTATAGATGGGGTAATTGCACAATCACAGCTTCTGCAGATTTTCCTTTTTAACTCCAAATTGAGATTATTTCTCAGTGGTTTTGGTCAGATACAATGTCTCTGAAATCTCTATGGGACTTGATTCCTTTGTGCGACCTGTCCCAAAGTGTGGTCAGTCACACCCATATTGATGCCCCTAGGGGTGATGTGCTGACAGTGTTAGTTCCTAAGTACCATTTAATGTATATCTCAGCAGCTAAATGCCAAAAAAAACCCCACTCACTGTTTGTTGCAGCTGACTCTGTGGACTTTAAAAGGTGTCCGAGTAATCATGCAGTATATTCCTATCACAGGCATTGTTACTTAACCTGGCGATTATCAAGTTATTAAGAACATCAGTGAGATCATTTCATCCAAGCATTTAAAATATGAATGTTAAAATTTAAGTAGTTGGTGCATTTAATTAATGTTGCTGCAGACAAAATGTTAATTGTTTCAATATTGATATCATTAAGATTATATAGGATTCCAGGGAAAGGTTAGATACATTAAATAATACCATGACGAAGTATCTGGTCCAATTTTGTGATCACAAGTGGAATCTTCTCCAAGTGGAATCAAGATTGCTTTGTATGTTCTTGGGATAACTAGTACAATGAAATCAAATCTCAGGCTGGTAATTATGCGCAATAATGTAAAATCAGTTTGTGATAGTACAGATCTATCACCAATGTATATAGTGTATATAGTTACTGTATCTAGACTGTGCTTACAGCGATTGGCTGAGAGCTAAGCCACGCCTACTGTCTGGGCCTTAAAGAGTTATGTCCCTAGCCAGGTCGGATCATTCCGGACTGGTCGGCCACCTGTGAAGAGCTCCTGTCTTTTGCTAATAAAAGCCTTGGTTTGGATCAATAAGTCTTTGGTTCTTTCGACGAGCTTTACACAGTTTAAAAAATATATAAAAATAAATTCTGGATACCAAATTTGTATTATTTAGAAAAGAAGCACTTAAATCCAACACAATTTGTCATCTAAAAAACATGGAGATGATTGTCTACAGTAAAACATAATGATAACCTTTTTATTTTGTATTTCTCAGGACAAGGAAGGAGATCTTTCAGGCATCAGGTCTGTGCTTGTTCTGAGACCAAGCCTATCAATCCTATTACCCAATTATATCCCAGTCATCTCTTAATGCCCATCAACTCCTTCCCTGTTATTTCCTCCATTCTGCCCACGACAATGGCAATCAACTTGCTCAGCTTTGGAACACTGGAGGAAACTTGCAGAGGAAACTCAGATAATCAAAGGGGAGGGTGAACAAACACCAGACAGAAGCACCCAGGTGAAATTTGAATCTGGCTTCCGGGGACTATGAGGCAGAACTGCTAATACATGCAGTACCATGTGGTCTCATTAGAGAAGGGTGATAAAGCACTGTTTGTGACTGATTTTGTTTTGAAACAGAAATGCATTATTTAATATTTTCTTGATCTGTCCTTCTACATAAAAATAATTGTTCTCAAACAACCCCAGGTCCATTATTGTATACTTTTTTAAAGTTGTGCAACTCACCTTGTTTTGTCTCTGATTCTATCTGCTAAGATATATCAGTTTATTGCACTGAACTTTATCTCAAGTGCTTCCATCTATTCACCCAGCCTGTATCCTCCCCATGTCTATGTAGAGCTCGTCGAAAGAACCAAAGACTTGTTGATCCAAACCAAGGCTTTTATTAGCAAAAGACAGGAGCTCTTCACAGGTGGTCGACCAGTCCGGAATGATCCGACCTGGCTAGGGACACAACCCTTTAAGGCCCAGACAATAGGCGTGGCTTAGCTCTCAGCTGTAAGCACAGTCTCGATACTGTAACTACATACACTATATACATTGGTGATAGATCTGTACTATCACAGTCTTTCATTATCTTCCACATTAATTACCATACTTTCAAGTTTGTTGTCCTTAAAAAAAAATGTTGAAATGTACACAGTTGCACAAAGTGCATCAATAATGTTAAAATAAATGTTAACATATATCATAAAAACCAACCAATCACAATACAAATGCATCAATCTGGATTTTGGAGCATATTGCCTGAGAAATTGTTTTGTGATATTGTCAAGGCATTACACAAGTGTTGAGGCTAAACTAAAACTGTTTGTTAATAGGGTTCAATAAAACATAAAGTTCACACAATGGTTTTGTCAGCTTTTAACCCTTTAGGTTACAAGGGAGAGATGCTACTTTATGAATGCTGCAATGATATAAAGGGTTTGTAAGCATGCTCCTGATGTTTACCAAGGAGATATGTTCTTTATGCAAGTGGGCTTTTGAAAAATCTTGTAGCTCCTGGCTAAAGCATGCCAGAGTAAATTGCCATACATGGAGTTTATGAATACCATAAATCTTCGTCCGCGAAGCCAAGCCAAAGATACTTGCTGCAAGTCTGCACTGCAAGCATATCCCAATATTTACTCTGTCTGCATCTGTAGACTGAAGGAAAATAAGTAGTTTCTCTTCATGAAGGCCAAGATAAGACCATCTCTAATTCAGCAGTGAACTGTGAGATGTGCAGAGATCAGTGGCAAGGAAAGGAAAATAGGAATGATCTTGATCCTGACCTCCAAAGACAAAGCATTTCTTGCACACTGCAGCATTTGAGAGTTCAGGCAATTCCAGATCTCATTGAAGAAAGCAAATACAGTTTGTCTTTTGGCTGTTTGTGTAAATAAGAAAGATCAAATTTCAGACCAGTGAATCTGAGAATACCATTGTAGATCAGTTCTGTGGACTGCATTCCTGTTGACACAGTTTTCTCAGGGGGGTGGGTGGCAGGGGGAAGGGAAGGGTTGAACCAGAATGAAAATTCTAGGGAGATCATTAAGACAAGCGAGAACCTATCAGAGCAGATGATAGGTGGAAAGGTAAAAGTGGTTGCGAGGAGAAGAATGATGTCGAGATGCTTAGATATTGATGTTGAGTTTGGGGTCAGGCATCTAAAAGAACAAATGCTGAAGCAGTTAAGGAGTGGATCTTAACAATGCCAGAATCGGAGGGTGCAGCTATCTCAGAGGGATAAACTTCTAAATGAAGGAGATAGACAATGCTATTGAGGGATTTGAAAATAAAGATTAGGTTTTTTTTTAAATATCAAGGTTTTTGGCCTTTTTGATATTTGGACAATGTAAATAACAAGAAAATCTCTGTATTGTGTATGTTATAATGGAAGTAACTGCAGATTGTTTCACTAATAATTGAAAGAACCTTCAATCATCCAGTGTCTTCATATTCTCACATCAAGTGATTAACTTCTGAAGTGCAGGAACTGCTGTGTAATGCGGTCAAGTGATACGGTAATTTGCACTGCAGGATCTTACAAGTGTAGCAGATATATGATCAGTTAATTTCCACTATTGGCTGCCATTTGTTCCAACATGGAGAAGCTACCTTATTTTTTATACAATGTCATCGAATCTTTTGGATTTGCCTCAACAAGACAGGAAACCCCTAATTTAATGTTTGATTGAACGAAAGCATACTCAGCGGTATATCATGATGTGCTCTGTCCAAGTTAGATTTCAGTCATGGGAACACACAAGAGACTGGCTTTCAATCATACGCTGCCCAGAACCATTTTTAACTCTTTCCCCCCCCCACCCAACCTTTCAGCCTCATCCTAACAATGGATGAGGCAAATGTAGACTTGAAGGACAATACATATTCCTCTTGGCCATGACCATCAAATTTTCCAATTTTAGGAAACCCTCAACCCATCAGGCTCCACTGTATGCATCTCTTTATCTATTCCTGTACTTAATTTTTTTGCCTTTTTCTTTCCCCACCCTCCCTCGACCTATCTATCCATCTCTCACACCTTTTTGTACCCTATCTTATCGGGCCCCTTCTTCAGCTTATTTCCTTCTTTATTTATACAAGTTTGTCTTTTTATCTTAAAGACTCTCATCCTGAAATGTTGATCGACCATTTCTCCCTATAGATGCAGTCTGACCTGTTGAGTACCTCCAGCTATTCTTTGTATACCCTATTGCTTTATGCGGGTGCCGTCTGTGAGTCCATGAACTAGATTGACTATTTTAACCACCTGGTTGATCAAAGTACCTAATTCTGTGTATGTGCTTATTAGTTCCATCTGTTAGCGTCGTGGCACGGTTAATGTAGTGATCAACGCAATGCTGTTGCACCACCAGTGACTAAGGTTTGAATTCAGCACTGTCTGTAAGGAGTTTGTACGTTCTCCCTGTGTCTGCATGGCTTTCCTCCGAGTGATCCAGTTTACTCCCACCATTCCAAAGTGTACAGAGGGTCTAGGTTAATTTGATGTAATTGGGCGGCATGGGCTAAAGGGACCTGTTACCATGCTGTACATCTAAATTTAAACAATTCAATTTTTAAAATGTAATTAAAAAAAATCAAATATAAACATTTAAAATTTGAGGGCACACCAATTTAAACGCAAAGTGTGACATGACACAAATGATCAGATATTGTACCAGTAGAGGGAAGCACTATGACGCTGTAGTGTTTGCTTCATATTTTGACTGAATTCTTGAGCAAAACTCTTCCAAATTTAACTGACTCTTCACACATTTAATGTCACACAGTAGTCATAGTGCCTTCAGGAACTTGATGTACACCAGTAATGAAAACTATAATGTATTCGGGTTCACAAACTCAATCAGAGACTCATTTAAGGATCTTACTTTGCACATTATTTATTAGTAAATATTCTTTTTCCTTTGTGTGGCACAAATCAGTGTGTTTATGTTACTTTCTTTGTTTAAATTTCTCTCTTTTGTGTATATATATATATATATATATATATATTTTATTCTTGAGTAGTTTACAAAACCGATAAGCAGAAATGCTGCCTGGCCCACAGGAGAAAGAATCTCAGGGTTGTTTGTCATGTCATGTATGTACTCTGGCAATAAATCTGAACTTTGGTGAGAAGAGGTTGTGACCAGGGTGATAGGTGTCCTTTATGACAGCCATTCTCTTTTTTTAATATTTATAGTTTTCCAGGTTCGGACTCAATAGTTTACAACTGTCATCAACAATAATTACAAATATGTACCATTTACAACTTGTCCTTATCCAATCTATACAAGTTTTCAATAGATTCCAAGCTCAATATCCCTTCCCCTCTCTCTCCACACCCCCCCACCCCCGCCCCCACCCCATTCTCTGGACATCAAACTCTCAGCACATAAACAACCAAAAATGAACATTTAAGACATTAAAACATCCACAACATGGGATCATTACAAATTGAATTTGGAATTTGGACAGCTTCATTGTAAGTCTTATGTCCATTATGTTCCCCCCAGGAACAACTCAGGATCCTGTGGGAATTTCTTACCTATAATTTACCCTTGGACTTTACCTAGCTCTGCCCAGAAGCGCCTCACCTTTGTACATGTCCAGGTCGCATGCACAAAGGTTCCTGTCTCAATGCCGCATCTAAAGCACTGATCTGACAGTTTCGGCTTAGACCTGTTAATCTTTTGCGGTGTCAGATACAGCTGGTGCAAGAAATTATACTGCACCAGCCTGTATCTTGCATTGATTACTGCAGTTATGCTAGTTTGACACAGGTCAGACCAGCACTGCTCATCTCAACGGGGGCCAGAGCACATTTAACTAAAATCCTTGTTTTCTTTTCACTTTCCATAGCATAAATTTTTGTTGTTGTTTGTGTAGTTGGTAGGAGAGAAGTAGGGAAGAAACCAAAACTTGACTGCTTCACATGGAAGGGGGCTCATAAACCTTTAGCAGAGTTCTAAGGGGCCAGAGCCAAGAGAAAGTTGAGCGTGGCTGCTTTATGCTGCCTTCTTGAGGAAACCCCTCTCAAAGACCTCTTCAATGGAGGGGAGGTCTGAGCCTGTGATGGGCCTGGCTACTTTCTGCAGCCTTCTGCATTCCTGAACACTTGAATTATCAAACTCGGTTGTATATAAAGATAACCATATAACCATTTACGGAGTGGAAACAGGCCATGTTGGCCTTTCGAGTCCGCACCGGTTCACTGATTTTGTGCGCCCTCTTCAGGCATTGGTCCCGGTAGATCTTCATTCAATAACGATGGGCGAATTCAATGTGAAGGTGACAATAAATGGATATATTGATGCAACTAAACAATGTCCTTTCCAGAGTGCAAACTGCAAAGGTGAATTATTACTTATGATTTAATTGCAGATCCATTTAGTTAAGTTTGATTTCTCAGCTCCCATATGATAAAATTTGAACTCGTGTCTGCAGGTCATTATTCTTAGTCATTTCTAACATGCAACTGCTGCAGGAAACATTGAATGTGTCATTTAGCTTGAATAATTCTGCACATATAAATGTTACTGTTCAGCTTTGTTGAAAGAGAGTTGAAGAATTTTTTAAAGATACAACTAAACAAACATTGATTCTGAGAATCTAGTATGTCTGCTCAAGATTCATGTTTTTTTTTAAATCAAGTAGATAAAATACACAAAATGAATCTTCCTTCCTTTGGTCTGTAATGGCACACAAGGTGGTGCCAATAGTTTATAGTCCCTCGGAGAATTTGAGTGCCCATGAACCTCACCACCTCTTCTGATGCCACCATTTCCTGCAGTCTCGTAACCTCCGTAGCCACATAGCCTCCCGTCTTTTTCAGTGGAGAACCTGAGCTATGCGTCCAAATTACTATCTTTGGTCCTGGTTCTGAACACCCAATGCAATTAAGAAGCTTTTAACACCTGAGGCTATTCAGGTGTCTTGCTAGCTATCAGCACCCTCACGAATCCTGGCCCTGATACATGGATCCTACAGGCCTATCACCAGCAGTCTCCAGCTTTGTGTGAAGCCTTTGGCTGCTGTGCCCCTCATTGGTCCTCTGCTAGAGCCACCTGTCCTGTTCATGTCCTCTCTCACTCTTGTGCCCTGTACTGGTCCACTATTCCCCTGGAGCCTGCAAAAGTCATGGTTTGGGGTGCTGAGCCCAGACATCACCATCTTGCGAATGTACTTCCTGGGTCCCTGTTCTACAAGCAATTTAGAGATGCACAGGACATCGGGGATTGGATGTTCAGCTTCCTTGACATTATCACTATTCCTTACTATCACTGAAACCACATTCAAGATTGTAAAAATACAAATCAGATATATTTAGGGGTAATTACTGGTCAGTAAAAGTCCAGGGTGCTGTGTACTTGATAACTTTTAATACTTTATAAAAACTTTTTTGACCAAATTTCCCAATGGTTTGTTCCCATTTCCAGTCTTCCAGAGGAATGTAAGTGTGCCAAAATAACTAGTTGAAAGAGCAGCTGACAACTAGGGAAAGACCTTGTGACAGCTTGGCAGGACTGATCACAGGCCTATCTCCCTGAGATGGAGTAACCTGATAACCCAGAAGATGCCACAGAGTCTAGGCAGCAAGTCTCAGGAGTGCAATAAGGGATATTAGCATCTAGTCCTACGTATTGTACCTAATTTGCTCACAATAAATCTGAAGCTGGTCAGTTGAGCCAATTACGATATTTGACAATCAGGTGGCTATTGGACAGAAAAGTGAGGGGATTCAAAAGAGATTCTCTGAAATTCAGTTATCAGATTTGGTGACAAAGAATAGGATAAGTGATTGATAATGGCAAACATTATGTCCTCCAAAATTAATTCCTGATCCTCAGTATAATTCTCTTTGTTCTGCTCACTGCCCTCCACCCATGCCTGTTTTATCTTCGCATTGAGTTTGCCTCATTTTCTGAAGGCAACGTTATGGTGTTGTTAGTGATGGGGTTAATTCAGCAGAGCGGATTGACATTAGTGATAGGGAGGGGTGTGTGATAGTACAGATTCTATCACCAATGTGTATATGTACAGATGGTAGTGTAGGATGACTGTGATTGGCTGAGAGCGTAGCCACACCTACTGGCAGGTCTTGAAGGATTGCTCCTAGCCAGACCAGGTCATTCTGGACTGGTCGACCTACTTGTGATACGCTCCAGTCTTTTAGTTAATAAAAGCCTTGGTTTGGATCAACAAGTCTTTGGTTCTTTCGACGCGCTCTGCAGGGTGGTTGTAGGAATAAGTAGTGCAGTGGATACACTGGCAAGTCTGTTCTTCCTGGCCACACAGCAAATGGCTGGCTTTTATTAGCCACATAAAACCTACAAAGAAAATGAGAAGAGCTGACTCAAACTCTGTTCTGCTTATTATTAACTAATTTTCCACAAGGAGATTTGTTTACAAGCTTTAAGCCTCCAGCTTGACCTGTATTCTCCTGGGTAACTGCAATATGATCAAGATAATGTTCCAAAATTGGGAGCTGGCTCTTCCACTGTTAAATTAATGACCCTGTCAATATTATACCCCTTAAATGGAATTAATATTATTAACGTTAACCTCAACTATTTGAATAAATCCACTCCTATAGAAAATTTATCTAAAGTAAAACATTGCTTCCCCTGATGATCACAAAGAAAAATTTCTTAATTATCCAATGTAATTGAGTTTTATCATCACTACAAGGTTGAGGTATTTACAGATTAATTGTCAGTAAAATTGTTTAATAACTGTATTTACCAAATAAATTGTTATATGTTTTAGTTATTAAATCTGTAATCAAATTATTCATAAATCCTGTTGAAATTTCAGAAGACCTGGATGATTTGAGGATGGAGGGCATTGCTGATCACCTGCCTTCAGGGAGCAGGTTTAGCCAAGGCCGAAGTCTCTACTCTGCAGAACCTCAAGCCAAAGTTACACTTAACATCTGCTCGAGATGTGCCAGGTATTGTAGCACCATTTCTGTAACATTTCAGCCAATGTGTATCATCTGTGAGTCACTGTCTTTGCTTTTCCCTTTGGACCAGCTATGAAGCAACAACAATTTTTTTTCAGGTTTTATTTTTAAGCAAGAACATTTTATCTGCACATAGGCAATTAGCTGCAATGACAGAAAAATTCCTTAACCATCTAGATACTTCCTTAAAACTCAAATTATTGGGTCAGACTTTTGACACACCATCAATTATTCAAAGACTGAAGTTGAGAAACCAATAAGTTTTTATTCACTACAAAACAAAGGTACATCCATACTGCTCGACTGTCCTGCCCTGAGGAGGGGGCTGTGGAACAGTCCCACAGGAGCCTGTGGGACGGGCCACGGGTGCAGCCAGCCAATGGGTGTCCCCAACCAGACAAATATATACAACGGAGGTTTACCACAACTTTCTTGTTAGTTAGCCAGTCCACTAACCACAGGTCCTCATTTTGTTGGTGGTAATTTTTGAATGAAATCTTTTCTAATGTGGTGGGCCTTTCTGCTTGTGAATAATAACATATGGCAAAGCATAAACAAGCTCCACTTCTGGAGATGATCTAATTGCCAGTTAAGACATACTCCCAAACTTAACCAGGTGTCAATGCTGTGAAACATTCAACCAAAATTAATCTTAAGTACCTCAAAATAATTGAGTATTATTGAAAACAATGTAAAAAGTTAAAACTTGGAAACAAAGAAACAGTTAAATATTTATTACCTCAATTAACTAAAGCAAAATCTGAACAATCCTGAAAAACTTCTCCAGTCAGGACTCCAGTTTGATATGAATGGAGGTACTGAACCTGTGTCACATTTTCTGGCATAACTGCTTGGGAATTGATGGAATTTGATGTCTTGTTGCTAGTCTCCAGGAGTAATCTTGTGAATGAGCACAACAGGGAATTAGTTGGTAAGTATCTCCCAGAGCCTTCAGGAGTAGTGTGTGCATGCATACTTGCAAAAGAATACTGAGATTTTTGCCAGTTGAAAAAAAAATCCAGGCCAATAGTTGTTGCCAGCAGTAATTTTGCACACTAAGAAGGCCAAAGACTGATGCATGTTTAAGCTTTAGATCTGTGGGTTTTGACATTTTGGTTTAACTTAATCCCTCAGTTGTTCACTGTGGATCTCCTTTTCAGTTGATTCTTTTAAATGATGTTAAACTGACAAATTGCTTTCAAATTACAGCTTGATTACCATATTCATTATCACAAATTAAACCTTATCATAATCAACTACAAATCTCTTTTTAATTAACCTCAATTGAAAACCAACAAAAAACTTGTATATTTTTTCTTATAACTTCACCAATGAATCCCCACTCATCTTTTGAAGGTTCTGTTTGTTTGCTTTCACATTTTAGCACAATAAATCCTGCAGATAAATGCTGACCTAATTTTATCATGTACTTGAATATCTGTGCCACTGAGAGCCTTGCTTCTCCCTATCATTACCATTGTGCAGCTATTAAACCTGTTTCGGAACTGTTCTTCTTTTAAAATAATCCTTGATTCTTATTTTTCTAACTCAATTTTAAATCTCAACTTCCTGATTTTTCTCTTTGAGTCTTCTATAGCTATTTTTAAAAATTGTTATTTAAGGGAAATATTTTGTGAATAGAAACATTTCATGCATCAGAAAAAGTTAATGAAGAATCATCAATGCAGAATAGTTTGGCAATATTAGGAAAACCCGGTTGAACTTTTAACTAAATTGTCTATTAACTGTGGTTAAAACTGCATTTTTGATTTCTCTAGTCAGTCAATTCAAACTATTTCTATTTACTGCACTATATGGTGTTGTGCTCGTATGACACTGTATAATACTGATCCCAAAATTTTGAAACCACTGTATGGATATTCCAGAATTGGGTTATTTCTATTTTCCATTTAGAAACAAGTACATGTAAAGTCTTAAATTTCCATTAATTTCATCTGGGAATAATAAATTAGGAGTACAGATGTTTGATATTAAAACATGGTATCATTTCATTTCATGTAAAGCAGTTTAGTCCACACTTTTGATTTCTGCAAAGGACAAGCATCTGGCAGTGTACTTTGACCATACTTTTAACCATAATAATATGGTTCTTAGAATACTAGTTGTAAGAATTTACTTTTTTAATTTTGCGTGTTCACAAGGAATACTCTCACTGGTCTCGTTCTCCAGCTTTGCCACATTCTCCTTGATGTCCATTTCTAATTTGTAATCTGAATCCAGGCTTGTTTAATTGATTTGTTATTGTACACCAAATTACTAGTTGATCTTATTCTTTGTTTTGACTGGTTTTAGCATTTTCTTTTCATCATTAAAATACAAATACAGCCTGACATTTCTGCCACATAATTTATTAAATATTCAGATCAGCTTCCAATTTATTATGAATCAATTTCTATTCAATCTATTCGCCATTTGTGTTCACAAGTCAAAAAAATCAATATAATCTGTCCAATCTCACAAATTGTCAATTGGTGATCATGGACTAGATTGCACTTAATTCAGCCTACAGTTTGTGGTTCCAGTCATGTTTGAAACTCAGTATTGTGGCTTTGTAATGATGCAGAATGGGTCATGAGAAGTGACACAACCTCTGGTCACAGATTCTGAGGCCCAGAGCAAGGAGAGGCCTGCTGGCCCATTGATAGCCTGCTGCCTCCAAAGGTCTCAGACTATTTCTAAATGTATTTGATAATTTACAAATGATTCAAGTTCAAATAATTTATGAAATTATTTAATAAAAGTTAAAGTATCATAAATTAGTTGAAAGTATAAAGATACAGTAAAGGACAGAGCTTTATACTAAATAGAGGGAGGGGTGGGTTCAACAGTGTGGAGAGGGTTGGATAAAGTAAAAGCAAAAGTTTAAAAAAAAAAGAAAAATAAGAGTAGAATGAATAAAAGTGGCAAAGATTGCCAGTATTTAAAAGCACAATGAGTTCAAGGGCACTTTATCCGATTCTCCATAGAATTTGAAACAAGGTCAATGAATTTGTGGCACAAATCAGTACAAGAGGGTATGATTTAGTGACCATTACAGAAACATGGTTGCAGGGTGGAGAGGATTGGGAACTAAGTGCCAACAGATGTCAGGTAATATGGAAGGACAGGCAGGAAGATAAGGGAAGGGGTAGTGCTCTTAGTTAAGGATGAGATAAGGAAATAGTGAGAGATTATGTAAAATCTAAAGCGGATTGTGGCGGCACTGAGCAGGGTGGGTGGTTAGTGGAGGAGCTGAGGGGGGTTAGTGGCGGCACTGAGAAGGGTGTTGGTGGCAGCGCTGAGAGGGGGTTTGGTGGCAGCAGTGGTAGTGACGCCTAGAAACATGGTGGCCACTGAGACCGGCTCTCATGAGAATGCCTTTCGGCATTTAATTTGCTTATTACTGTTACCCTGAGTCTGGCCAGAAAATTACTGCACTGGCTTCTTCATTAACCTTTGCAACAAACTGAATAATAGCAAGACGGAAGGTTTGTACTTCCCCTTTTTCCTCACCGCCCCATTGGATCTTTCCACCGCCCACATGGGGTAGCAGTGCTCACTTTGGGAATCACTGATCTAGGTAGAGATTAGGAATACTAAAGTGGGAAAAAAAAATCAGTGCTGGGAGTTGACTTGAGGCCACCCAATAATAACATTGCAGTGGTACAGGCAGTAAACCAAGAAATATCGGAGACGTGAGGATTGAAGCAGCATTTATTGTGGGGGACTTTAACAAACACATTGACTGGGTGAATCTGGTTGGTCAAGGCAACTTTGAGGAGGACTTCATAGAATGCATATGTGATGGCTTTCTTGAACAGCATGTTGAACCTACAAGGGAACATACTATCTGTATAATGAGATGGGTACAATTTGCAACCTTGAAGTTAGGGATCACCTTGGAAAGAGTGATCACAGTATGACTTATTCTCATACAAATGGAGGGTACAAAAGTTCAGTATAAAACCAATATATTATGCCTGAACAAGGGGAACTACAAGATGATGAGGGAGGAGTGGGCCAGGGTAGACTGGGAACATATTTGAGGAACAGTGGAAGACTTTCAAAGATGCATTTCACAGTGTTCAACAAAAAATATATTCCAGTCAAAAACACAGACAGTACAGGTGGGTACAACCAGCAGTGGATAACTAAAGAAATAAAATAAGGCATCAAACTAAAACCTTCTGCATACAAAGCTGCCAAGAGCAGTGGGAAACTAGAAGATTGGGAGAACTTTAAAAAGCAATAAAAATGCATGAAGCAAACAATAAAGAGAGAGAAGGTAGACTATGAAAAAAAGATGAGAACAGAATATAAAAAGGGACAGTAAAGGTTTTTATAATTATATAAAGCACAAAATGGTGGCTAAAATTAAGGTTGATACCTTGGAGGATGAGAAGTGGGAATTGATATTGGGTAATGAGGAAATGGCTGAGGCTTTGAATGACTATTTTGTGTCAGTTTTCATGGTGGAGGCCACGTCAAGACAGATGTTATGGATCTGATGGGAGGTAAGGACCTGGATGTAATAGCCATCACTAAAGAGGTCATACTAGAACATTTGTGGGTCTAAAGATAGCTAAGTCCCCTCGTCTTGATGGAATGTATCCCAGGGTACTGAAAGAAATAGCAGAAGTTATTAGTAGAGTTTTTGGTTATAATTTACCAAAATTCTCTGGACTGGTCCGGGCGGATTGGAAGACAGTAAATGTCACTTTTCAAAGAAGTTGTAGGTAAAAGGTAGGCAATTATCAGCCAGTTAGTTTAACATCTGTGGTTGGGAAAATTCTTGAAGCTGTCAGTAAAGAAGAAATAGCGAGGCATCTGGAGTGAAAGGAATCCATCAGGAAGATGCAGCAAGGATTCAGATAAGGCAGCCTCTGTTTGACAAATTTATTGTTCTTTGAGGATATAACAAGTGTGGCAGATAGAGGAAAGCAGATGGACATTGTTCACCTGGATTCGATAAGTGTTGCATAAAAGACATAAGGATGAATAAATGTATTAGCATGGATAGAGAAGTGGTAAAGCCAACACATTTCCATTTGGTCCAGGGAGGGTCTGAGGCCATGTCTCAGTCCTCCTGAGTGTCTTTGATTGGGGAGTCTGCCACTAAGGACAGTGAGGTCATCTGTCCATCTCTCAATATAAGCGTCTAGGAGCTCAGCACTCAGTTCCGATCAGACCTCCACATGTGTTTTCTGTCTTACTGCTTGTTGCTCTTCAGTTTAGTTAAGACTCAAGAGGTTCTTGTTTATAAGGTAAAACACATGATATATTTCTCCCCTAAAATTGGATACAACTTGCAAAATGTTTCATCAAATATTTACCCTGGGCAGGATTGTGTGACTTTAGGATATATTACAAGTTTACTTGGCTATTGCGAGCAAATGAATAACCTTTACCATTCAAAGAAACATCTCGACGATATAGAAATAAATACGCAGTCTGATAGTTTATGTTTTATTTGTGTATGGGCAATTATTTGGAAGATGAACCCTTCCTAAATTGCAATAAAATTAGTGTTATGTTGCATGCTCTGCTTATCATGACTTGGATATTTAATTCCTCCAGAAATTACTCTTTTTTTTATATACAGCCCTTTTTAGAGTTTGGAAATAGACTTGTTTTTGTGTCCTAAGGTTCTCGGAAATAACTCTCTGTGACCATGTAAGTTGCAGCTGCATCTGACAAATTTTCATCCACAACACCAACATAAGGATGTGGATTTTTTTTTAAGAGAATGGGTGGAAGCCTGAAGCGTCAGGTGGAAGTGGAGCATTTCTACAGCAAGAAAAGCATCTCATAGAAGGTTCTTCTCCTGTCAGCCATCTCATTGCACAACAGAAGAAACCTCACAATTGAGGTTAAGCCATGTGCCCTGAAGATGGCTCGGATTGTGCTTGGAGAGGAAAGTGAAATGAAGCTGAAAAAATTCTCTTGTCAAATTTTACATTGCAGAGGAGGATTACTGATTTATCTCACAACATAAAAGAACGGATGATTTCAGAAATCCAGGGTGCTACATTTGGATTGTTCTCAGCTGGATGAATCCACAGATGTTTCATCTTGTTCCCAGCTTCTTCCCTTTGTTCAGTATGTGAAGGTGGAATCCATCAAGGAAGAAATACAATTTTGCTCTTTACTGGAGACAAGTACCAGAGCTGCGGATGTGATGCAAAAGGCATCAGAGTTTTTTTGATCGTGAGGGTCTGAACTGGCACAATCTGTGGGTTGTGTGCACCTATGGTGCCCCTGCCATGTTAAGAGTGAAAAGTGACTTCCAAACTCTTGTGCAAGATCGATCTTCAAAAGATGTTGCTGTTCACTGTATACTGCATCAGCAAGTTCCAAAAACCTTTCCACCTCCTCTTCAGGGTGTTGTTGGTCAAGTCATCAAAATTGTGAGCTGTATATGAAAAATGGGGCTTTGTACTCTCAACTGTTAAAACAATTATATGAAGATATGAATTCAGAGGATAAGAACCTGCTCTAGGACACCAAAGTGTGTTGGCTGTCAACAGGAAATGATGTGGCCTTAGTGTTTGGACTACGAGAAGAGTTGCAGTTGTTGAAGATTCAAAAAAGATATGAACTGGAAATCTGCTTCAATGAAACACTGTAGGTATTTCACCAGACCAACCTTGTGGATATTTTTGATCAGTTGAACAAATTGAATCTCAGGCTGCAAGGCAAGGACACAATTATCATCCGGTTTGTTGATGCTCTTCATGCATTTATACAAAAACATGATGACTGGAAACACAAGGCTGAGGGAGAGAACTTTGACATGTTTGAAACTTTTTCAGCAGGAGCTGTTAATGGAATGGATGCTGACGTTGCAAAGGAAGTGGTCTTGTATCTCAGCTGCCTCTGAGAAGAATTCCTGCACTACTTCCCAGAAATAAGCCGAGAAGGACTGGCACTGGTGAGGATCCCTGACCTGCAAGGTGAACTCATTGACCTACAAAATGATTCTGGATGTAGAAATGTGTTTGAGGCTCCGTCTATCTCTGAGTTTTTGGCCATAAATGATGGATACTTACCCCAACATTGTAAAGGAATGTATTCAGAAGATCCTGCCCTTCACGACCACTTGTCTTTGTGAATCCGGCTTTTTCAATGTTGCTGCAGTTGAAGACAAAGGCACAAAACCACATTGAATTGGAGATAGATGTCAGGTGTGCATTATCGACAACAGATCCAAGGATGTGGAAACTTGTGAAGAAACTTCAGGAACAGAGGTCTCATTTAAATGGCTTGAGCTTTGATTTTGATTGGGAGTTTTTATGTTCAGTCTATGCTTGCAGTGTTTTTATATTAAATAAAACACCCAAACCCTAATATGTTTCTAACAGAGCTGCCTTTGACTTGAAAATATTGCTCAGTCATTGACACTAGTGGGTCATGGCATTTTAGGCCAGATGTCAGGTGGGCCCTAGACCGAAGAAGTTTGAGAACCACTGAGTTGGTCAATAGAAAGCAGAGAGCTGGGACACATGAGTGTTTTTCTGATTGGCAGTCAAGGGTGAGCCACAAGGGATGGTGCTAGGCCTGCAACTGTTCACAATATAAATTAACAGTCTGGAAAAGTGGTCAGAGTGTCATGTATCGAGGTTTGTTGATGACACTAAATTGAATAGAAAAGCAAATTGTGCAGAGGATATGGAGAGTCTGCAGAGAGAAATAGATAGTTTCAATGAGTGGGCAAGGGTCTGGCAAATGGACTACAATGTTGTTTATCCATTTTGGAAGGATTGCAGCATGCTGACATGTAGAAGTACTCAGGACCTTGTACATGAATCATGAAAGGTTGGTTTGCAGGTACAGCAGGGTATCAAGAAGGCAAATGGAATGTTGGCCTTCATTGCTAGAGGGATTGAATTTAAGAGCAGGAGGTCATGATCAACTGTGCAAGGCACTGGTGAGGCTACATCTAGAGTACTGCAGTCAGTTATGGTCTCCTTACTTGAAGGATGTACTGGTTTTGGAGGCACTGCAGAGGAGGTTCACCAGGTTGATTCCAGAAATGAGGGGGTTAGCCTATGAGGAGAGATTGAGTCATCTGGGACTGGAAGACATAGATAAGATAGATAGGTAAGTTGGGAGACCAGAACTAGAGAACATTGCCTCAAAATTCAGGGTAGTAGATTTAGGATGGAGATGAGGAAAAACATCCCAGAGGGTGGTGAGTCTGTGGAATTTGTTACCTATTGAAGCAGTGAAGGCTACCTCAAAATATTTACGACAATATTTACATCGTAAGGGAATTAAGAGATATGGTGAAAAGGCAGGTGGGTGGAGATGAGTCTATCATCAGATAAGTCATGATCTCATTGAATGGTGAAGCAGGCTTGACAGGCCAGATGGCCGACTCCTGCTCCTACTTCTTATGTTCTTGTAAATCAAAGTTAAACAATCTACTTAATTGCATTCAACCTGCTTAATCAAAGTAACTTGCTTTTTTTATATCCAGCCTCTTAGCTTTATGACTGCCATCCCTTACATAAGGTGAGTGGCTAGGTGTGAAGTACATCCAGCTGCCTCAAATCAGTGTATATTGCACTCCACCCTGTTCTGAAGTACTGAGATAATTATAGAGCTAATAGCATATACCCTCACATCAGGCTTCCAGCCTGTTTCTGTCTTGCATGTTGTACCAATAAGTCATAGTAAACAAAGATGGGTTGATTCATGACGAGGGTATTTTTTTAACAAAATTCAAGTTAAAAATTATACATCAGTATCCATTCTTATTAAATTCTATTATCATTTTTTTTTAAAGAAATAGCTTCAAAATGAAAGGGCCATGAAATATCCTTAGCAATTTAGTAAAAGGAGAATCCAAGGAATGTTATAGGTATATTAGGAGGAAGTGGATAGCATGGCAAGGTAAGGTACACTCAAGGATAAAAGAGGGGGCTTATGTATAGATCCAGAGGAAGTATGTAAGGTCCTTAAAGAGTACTTCATATTGATTTTCACCAAAAAGAATGAATGATGATGAGATTGGGGAATGGTACATTGATATTCTAGGGTATGTCAATATTTAAAAAGAAGGAAGTGTTGGAAATGATTAAAAAGGACAATCCCCTGTTGAAATCTATCCTTGGGCATGAAGAGAGCAGATTGATAAGACCTTGAAAGAGATTTTGGATTATTTTTTAGCATGCTCAAGGTGCCAGAAGACTGGAGAATTGCTAATTTTGGTCTTGAAGCAGAGAATCGGGAACAAATCAAGAAATTATGGACCGTGGATCCTTGCATCTACGGTAGGAAAATTATTGGGTTAGGGACAAGATATTCACATTTAGAAAAGCATCATGGGCATTAGAGATAGGCTAGTTTTGGCCATGGAACTCTTTGAAGAAGTGATGAAGATGATTGCTG
This sequence comes from Narcine bancroftii, assembly GCF_036971445.1. NCBI lineage: Eukaryota > Metazoa > Chordata > Chondrichthyes > Torpediniformes > Narcinidae > Narcine > Narcine bancroftii. Next base: position 290,239,886 of record NC_091470.1, on the reverse strand, counting down.
AGAGTTTGGCAGTGAATGTTGTTAAAATTGACTTCACTGAAGGTTTTATCCATGTCCCTCATGGAAGGTTGGTTTAGAAGATTAAGTTGCATGGGGTCCACAGTGGTAAATTGGATCCAAAGTTAGTTTGGTCATCAGAGACAGTATAATAGGGGAGTGCTTACCTGACTGAAGGTCTGTGACCAGTAGTTTCCATAAGGCGCAGTAGTGGGATTGCTGTTGTTTGTAGAATACACTAATGATTCAGATGAAAATATTGGTAGTCTGATGAGCAAGTTTGTAGGTGACGTGGAAATTAGTAGTCATGTATAGTGAGGATGTATGACAATAATACAGCAGGATATAGATCAGCTGAATATTTGGGTGGAAAAATGGCAAATGGAATTTACTCCAGTCAAATGTGAGGCAAAACATTTTGAGAGGTCAAATGTAAGAGGAAATGTACAGTAAATGGCAGGACCCATTGGACCATGAATGTGCAGAGGGATTTTAGGGTGCAAGTCCATCGCAATGCTAGTGGATAGGGTGGTAAAGAAGGTATACAGCATCCTTTCTTCTTCAGTTAGGGGTATTGAGCTTCGAAGTTGAGATCCAAATGATGATCAGCAATAGGACTGAAATGCACTTCAGAGTAATTCATAGCAGAAGAGCAAAATGATTTAAATTCATATTTTAATGATTATCCAGCAAGGAGTTTTGCATATCAGCAATCTATAAAAAAGCTTGTGCTCTTGTTGCTGGTATCTATAATAATATAAACTCACTCTTTTAATGTGCATTGCCATAGGGTGAAGTGTCTGCTCAAAACATAGTGGGGAAAATTCTTGCACAATTAAATTATCATTTGCATTTCTTGATCCATATTATTGTCAGTCCTAAGGGAATAAACCTATTGCTTTGGCCATTACCTCTTCACCATCTCCTCTTCAGTGAACTGAACTTAATAATTTTAAATTGCTCCTGAGTTTGTTCACTTTTGTTTCTGATTTGTGTTCCTAAGTCAGGGCCTCAGCATGTGTATCTCTTCAGAGGGAATCCATGTACAGTGCTGCAACATTTAAAGTAACTGAATTATTATAACTTATTTGGGCAGGTTTAGTTTAAATTTGTCACTGCCCATCTGTGGTAATCTCGTTCAGATACAGAGGGCAGATCTTGCTTACCTTCCACACACAGGAGTCAGATAGCAAAGTCCAGACAGCATTTCGACCTCTAGCAACATGCTGCAGAGATCATGACCCAAGCAGTTTTTTAAATAATGTTTAAATGCTCTTACATACAAAGATTATTTTAAAATCCAACAACTCTGATCCAAGCAATCAACAATATTATTTTTCAAAATTAAAAAGTTAATTGAGCAACTTACAAATCATGAAATGCATTAAACTGAAGTAATTTTAAAATAGTAATCTATAATTTTTGTTCAAATAGTCAAGAATCTCCATTGAAATGAATAGAGTTTCCTAGGTCAAATAAGACTAGAATAGGAAAGGCGGTTTACTACGTGGAATCCAACAAAAGGGTATAATGATGGATGAGGTAGTGTCATTTAATGAGTCCAAGGCTTGCAGTGTATTTCTTAAGTCTGGAACTGACTTTAGTTTGACTAGCTTCTGAGTTCCCTTCAAAACTGTCGATCTCAGCCATGATATTTCAGCCCAAGGAAAGTCAATGCTAATAATGTCAGATATGACATTATAAATACAAGGGAGATTTCTGTTTAACTGTTGCCTAATGTCTGCCAAGATTAAAATTTGAGCTCATTTTTACTTCAAATTGTTCCTCATCCTGTAATTAATGACCATTTAAAAATCATTCGTTCTGCAAATTTCAAAACATTTACAACATTGTATTCAGGACTTCCTCTGAAGCACCCATGCAAATCTATTCCAAAACAAGTTTTGTTGCTCATATTCTGTGCAAGATTTTCTCTTGTTGTCGCTACCATGGATCCTTGGTTCACTGATTATTCTTCCTGCTTCATACAGTAGCAAGCTGATTTGAATTTTGATTTAATATACTGTTTAGTTTTTTCAGTTCATGCTCTGCTGCATTCTGATGCCAGAGGTTGATAGTTGGTGTCGGAGATGCGGGTCATTTGTAAACAGCCAGCCAGATTCCCAGCCCTTCTTTAACTAGACAATTTAAGAACATTTTGTTTCTTTGGTGTACAACTTCCCATTTAATTTCAAAGAGCAGATTTGATGGTTTTAAAAGAGAACCCTGCATTTAAACAAAGTTCATTCACCTTCATTCATTAGTGAAGATGGTTGACACAAATTATTAAACTTTGTCAGAGCAGGCCTGCACCCTCTGGTTAAACCCTTTGGCAAAGGTCAAGGTATAGATGGATTGCCAAGTCTTCGTAGGCACTAGTGTGTGGTCATGTATTGGGCTCACAGTGCCCTCTACGTGTAGAACTAGCTGTGATTTTCTGAAGGAAATTTCACATTGGGCAGTGTATGGGTTTAAAGTGGACAAAGAGAAGCTTTTTGAGTCAGGCAGCTTCCATTTGAGAGGAGAGGTCAGTCAGTGTTTTAAGCCTGGACAGTATTGATTGCTTCTCCAGTGCATGAATTTAAGTGATTTGGCAAATTAAAATTGTTTTAAAGTGTGACAATCAGTGTGTTTGTAGTCTGGGAATAAAGTGCTTACAACCTGTTTAGAAACTCATAGAATAGTATAGGACAGTTTGGGCCCTTCAGCCCACAATGTTGTGCCAACCTCTGTAAACCTATGCCATAAATTTCACCCTTCCCTCCCTTATGGTCCATAAACTGCCATTTTTCTTTCATAGATCCCATTAAAAGCCAGAAACAGGTTCATGGTAATGAAAGCATAGGCTTATGAAAAGTGGCAGTTTAAAGTGACACGAAACCTCCAAAAAAGAAAACCAAGTGAGCGCAAGAGGGATGATTATCCCGCAGCTCACACATTGTCACCCTAAGCCTACCCCTAACTTTAACTCTAACCCTGACCAGTTATCGATACTGGCTGATTCTGGAGAAGCATGTAGCAGATGTGGTCCGTGATCAGCGTCAAAACTTGGGTAGTTGTACAGCAAGTTTAGTTCAAAACATATTTTAAGTGGCATTTCTAGGAGTCGTCTTCTATCCTGGCATTTACGGTAACTGTCCCACTTTTTGTTGACCATAGTTCCTTTATCATACCTATAAACCTATACTGATCCCTGTGTAAGGGGTCCTTAAACATCCTCCAGATTTCTGCTATTTGTCTACATAAGTAAAATTCTTACCTCCCCCCCCCCCCCCACCCCACCACTCCCAACACACACTTCCACCCCACCTGAACCTGGACAAGCTGGCTATTAAGTTCAATACTTAAATCATAGCACTTTAAATGTAATGCCACGTACAGTATACCAGTGTCAAAGAATTGCCATAGTTGACTGCTGCATCCTGCCTAACAATACACAGAAGAGAAAATTGGAGCACTGAGTGGAAGTTAAACGCACAGGAAAGAGGAGCAGGAGCTGTTCGAGCCTGCTCCATCGTTCAGTAAGATTATGGCTGCTCTAACTGCGGACTCGGCTCCACCAGCCCATCATTCCCCATTTCCCTCAATTCCTCTACTACTTAAAAATTTATATGTCTGTGTCTTGCATATATTTAAGGAGGCTGCCTCTACCGCTTCATTGGGCAGAGAATCCCTGAGATCCATTATTCTCTGGGTGAAGCAGTTCCAACTCATCCTTGTCTTAAATCTACTCCCCTGAATCATAAGGCTATGTCCCCTAGTTTTATTCTCACTCCCCCCCCCCCCCCAAAAGAAAGAACCTCTCCACTTTAATCTTATCTATTTCTTTCACAAATGTACAGTGCTCTCCATAATGTTTGGGACAAAGACACTTTTCCCCTTTATTTGCCCCTGTGCTCCACAGTTTTATATTTGCAATCAAACAATTCACATGTAATTGCACCAATGAAGCAATTAAACATACCTGAGAGCTCACACACCTGTGAAGCCAGATGTCCCAACATTATGGTGCCCTGTAATGGGGGAACTGTACATAAAAAAGTTGTAATTTCTACATGATCAAACCAAAATGTATACAAATAACCTTGAATAAAATCTGGAATGTGCTCTTTGATTACATGTGAATTGTTTGATTACAAATTTAAAACTGTGGAGCACCGGGGCAAATAAAGGAAGTGTCTTTGTTCCAAACATTATGAAGGGCAGTGTACAGGCTAGATCTCCTATCCTACTACATTCCAATGATCAGGCCATTAATATTTCCTGGTAAACCAAACACCTCACTTCCAGCATCAACCTGCTGAACCTCCTCTGCTCTGCCTCTAAAGCCAGTCCATCCTTTCTCAAGTAAGGAGACTAGAATGACACACAGTACTTCAAGTGTGGCTTCACCTATACCCTGTGTCATTGCAGCTGAATCTCCCTGCTCTTCAACTCAATCCTCTTGCAATGAAGGACAACAGTACATTCGCCTTCTTGATACCACCCCCACACACCTGAAAGCTGACCTTTTGCAATTCATGCACAAACACTTCCAGGTCACTCTGCATAACAACCTGCTGTAATTTTTCATCACTTAAATAAAGTCCGATCTATTATTTTTCCTTCCATAGTGGAAGACCGCAAACTTAGATCTTCCACACTTAGTCCCCTCCTTCAAATGATTTATGTAATCATAAGTAGTTGTATACATGGCACCAATTCCATCTGCACTGTGGCAACCATTGATTGGCAACCCTATTTATTCCAACTCTCTGCCTTCTTTTGGTTAACTAATTCTCTATTCATGCCAATATTTTACAGTCAACTGCATACATCCTTATCTAATGCAGATGCTTTCTGTGCAGCACTATATCAAATGCTTTCTGAACTTTGGAAAGGCCTTTCACAAGGTCCCACATGGCAGGTTAGTTTGGAAGGTTAGATCACTTGTGATCCACAAGTGCAGCTGGCCCATTGGCTTAGTGAAATGAATCAGTTAAGGAGCAATTGAAATTAGGCTGTGCTTGTTTTCTGCAGAATATGGGACATCCCTAGCAGGTCAAACTTTTGTTTGCTGCACAGGCCCACAAAGAGGCACCATCAGCCTAGTGCCCTACCAATAAGAGAAAGGGAATTCAAAAGAAAACCCTCTCAGAGAAACTGAGTGTTTGTAGTTCATAGTCCTTTCCATCTGTAGATGCAGAGGAGACGGTGAAGAAGGATATCTTTGGATCAAGTTCAGATGGGAAAGTGGGGCAATGAATGGCAAATTGAGGGTCACACTTTGGTGAGGTGTTGCACGTTGGTGAGTGAAACCAGGGCAGGACTTGCACAGTGAATGATAGGTCCCTGAAGATTGTTGTACAACAATGACACCTGGACGGGGTAGAGATACATATTTCCCTAAAAGTGGCAGCTCTGGAGGAAAAGGTAGTGAATAAGTCATTTGGCACATTTCATCATTGACAGGGTATTGAGTAGGAAAATTTGGATCTCATGATTCATCCTATACAAGGCATTGATGAGACCACACTAGGGAAGTGGGTGTAGTTCTTGTTCTGGAAGGGCTGCAGATGAGATTCACCAGGACATAAGTGGGGCCATAGGGCTTAAATTACAAGGAGAGAGTTTAGAGAGGATTGAGTTTCATATTTTCTGGAGCATAGGAGGATGAGGGCTGATCTCTTGGAGGTTCTTAAAATTATGAGCACTGTGGTTTCCTAGGGTAGATGATTCTAAAAGGCATAATTAAGGTGAGAGGAGAGAGAGATTTCGTTTGGACCTGAGGGCAATTTTTCCCCTCAGAGGGTGATCTGCATCTGGTATGAGTGCCAGAGGAAACTGTAAATGCAGGCTCAGTTTAGACATCTAAAAGTTGTCTGGGCAGATATATGAATAAGAAAGGGTTAAAAGGATCTGGACCAAGTGCAGGCAATTGGGACTTGCCCAGAATGCTACTTTGGTGAGAATGAATGAGATGAGTGGGAAGGCTGATTCCATGCTGTATGAATCCATCAGTACCTATCTCACCACCTTCTCTCCTACAGAAAACTGATTTGCATCTCTCTCTCTCTCTCTCTTTTCAGTTCTGATGACGTGTTTAAAATCCTAAGCACTGGCTGTTTTTCTTTCCGTAGATGAGTTCTTCCCACATTTCTCTTTTTTTCCAGATTTCCATGATCTTTAAAATTTTTGCTCCCTTTAAGTTGTCAGCTTTGGTTAGTCATGACTATTGTAAGAATATAACAATCACATTGAAACACTAATCTACTTATTGGCTACAACATAGAAGGTTATACATCCATCATGTCATATTGGTTCCATTTCCCTTTTCCTTTTTTCACTGTTGTTCCTTAACTTATTCCAATTCATTTCATGTTAACTTACAAGCACATCTTAATGATGTGTAGAGGAAACTGGAACAAACTAGGAGCTGTACAAACTACATTCATATATTTGCTATGTCGGGTTCAAACTTGGGTCTGTTGAGCTGTGTGACAGCAGCTCTAATTTTTAACTGATCAACTGCTACCATCAGACTCCTCAACAGCAAACTCAATCAGCAACTCATTAAGGACTTTTATTTTGCACTTTTTTCCCCCTTTCTGTATTGAAAAATCAGTTGTTTGCATTTATCTTTTTACCTGTGTACATTGTGTACAGTTTTATTTTGCACTACCAATAAGTGATAATTCTGCCTCACCCGCAGGAAAAAGAATCTCAGGATTGCGCATGTATGTACTGTGACAATAAACCTCAAATCTGAAAAAAATCTGAAATAATTTTCTTTTATTTTGAATGATCTGTACTTTTAAATCAGCTGATTTTAAAGTCCAGTGTGATTGTCAAACATTAGCTGCTATAATTTTATAAAGCGCTGCAAAACTCAACACAAAATTCATAAAGAATTGCACTGTTTTGTCCAGATTCCAGGGAGATAGTTTAATGGAAGAATCTGATGATGGAACACAGATGTCACATTCCCCTGAACAAGCAGTCCCTGTTGTCTGTGCAGATTGTAAGTTGGAGCATTTTACTACTTTTTTCAAAGATAAGGGTGAGGCAGGGGAGATGTCTTGTGCGATGAGCAACAGAAAACAAACTGGACTGAAGTGTCACTGAGTGTGAAATTTCAGTGGATTTCAAATAGCATGCTTAAACAAAAATGTTGAAATGGCACTTCGGGTCCGTTTTGATCATGAGGTAGACTGTTAGATTTCACAAATCTTGAGATAATGGACATGAATGAATGTATCCACAAAATCATAATACCAGCAGATCCATTACTACTTCAAAGTTTACATCTGCAGAGGTAGTGTAGTGATATGCTTTCTCCTTGTACATTATTCCCTACCTGTGTACTGTTGTATGTATGAGGCTCGTCCACCCACTAGTGACTCATCTCTTATATTTCCTCCCCTTATGACCTGGCCGTAAAGGTTGACCTCCCTCCCCACTTCTGGCATTCCTGTACCTGGATCCAGGCCAGCCAAAGTCGTGTTTATTAAAGCCTATCGTTCCCCTGCTCTAAACTTCGTGGTTATTGATAGAGCCTATCAGGTAGCATCCTTTAAAGTTTTAAATCCATGAGATTGCCCTTCCACAAGTTGCAGTTGGGTGTGAATTTAATCAAGTCTCTGGACTGCTTTTACATTGATGCATTTCTGAAGGCAAAAGACTGAATTTCCTTGAAAGGGGCCAGCAATCCTCATTGTTTTTCAATGTGCAATTGTTCATCTTAAATTGTACCTTAAGACTAGGAGTGGGATTTGAACCCATGACTTTCCAATTAAACTGAGCCCCACTGTCGTAACAGGAATTGAATTTATTAAATAACATAACCTGTGGTAGTTTGCTAATGAGCTCCCCGTTTAATGCTCCAGCATGTTGAAATGTTAACTATGATCACCCTTGCCCTCCTTTGTGCCAAACAAGAAACATACATGTCAGAATCAGAATTTATTGACCTGAACAAGTCAAGCAATTCTGTTTTGTAGCAGCCTCACAGTGCAAACATTCATCTAAACCACCTTACAACAATAAATAAAAATAGTGCAGGAAAAGTCAAAGTAAGGCAGTGTCTTGGGTTCATTGATCATTCAGGAATCTATCGGCAGTGGGAAGAACCTGTCCTTGTGCTGCTGAGTGCTTGTCTTTAGGCTCTTGCAGGCTTGGCATCGTGGGGGGTTGGGGTTGGGGGGAGGTGTAGGGAGCATGGATGGGCCATGCAGTTTAAATTTGAGATGTGTATTAATGATAGGACCAAAATGCTGGTTCTCAGTAATTGCAGCAAGGAAGAAGACCTCAGTAAAAAGTGACAGAATGAACATAGAAAATGCAACTGGAATCTTTTCATCATCTATCCTTCTGCAAAATTAAATTCAGGGCTATCAGAAAATAACAATCCCTTTCTTTGTAAGATTCTGCAACTGTACATTTTAATCACAAAAGAGATGGTTTTATTCTGCCCATACTTATATTTTTGCATTTGCAGGTTGGCACAATTAGCGTAGTGGTTAACGCAATATTACAGCGGCAGCGACTGGGACCATGGTTCGAATTGCGTGCTGTCTGTAAGGAGTTGATACATTCTCCCTGTGTCTGCATGGGTTTCCTCTGGGTGCTCTGATTTCCTCCACCATTCAAAAACATACTGGGGGGCCTCGGTCAATTGGGAGTGTTTGGGTGGCATGGGCTCGTAGGCCAAAAGGGCCCTGTTACCGTGCTGTAATGACTAAATTTTTAAACATTTCTTCAGTGCTTCAATGTGCTTTAAAAATGCAAACCTCATATGTGCACAGTTCTCTATATCAGCCATCCTCAACCATTTTTGGCTCTGGCCCTCTGAAGAGTCTGCTCAAAGTTTATGGGCCCCCTTCCCTGTGAAGCAGTTGTTTAGTTGATTTCTTCCATACTTCTCACCTTCCGATTACATAAAAACATAAATATTTTATGATTTCAGTTTGTGCCTCCCTTAAATATGCTTCTATAAATAGCATCCAACCCATTTTTGCATGTAGATCACAACTTACCCTTTTGAATAAGAAATGAACTGATTTTTTCAAACTGTACTGTTGCAAGTAAAAACAAAATGCTGGAGAAACTCAGCAGTTCAAACAGTTTGTACTTTATATAGCAAAGATTAAGATACATAACTAACGTTTCAGCCTTGACTATTCATCAAGGTATGAAAAAATGTAGGTGGGTGCCTGAACAAAATGGTGGGGGAGGGGGGGGCAGGGGTAGGAGCATTGTACCAAAGGCAGAAGGTAAGAGGTGGATCAGGGTTGGAAGGAAAACAGGGGGAGGAGGGTTGCCTCTGTGAATACAGAGGGAAAAGGGCAGAGAGCTAGAGGCAAGAGGAGAAAGGGGAAGGGAGGGTAGGTGAGCATAAACTGGAGAAGTTGATGATGATGCCATCCAGTTGGAGAGTGCCCAGATATAAAATTAAGTGTTGCTTTTCCAATCTACAAGTGGTGTTGGTGGGACAGTACATGAGGTCAACTTATGGTACACATGTCAGGATGGGGGTGGGGTGCGGAATACAACCCACGTACGATTTGAAGGGTGGGAGGAAGCTGGAGCTGTCAGGGAAAACCCCTGCAGACACAAGGAGAATGTACAAACTCTATGCCAACTGTGTGTGATAATACAGGATACTATCACCAATGTATATTTGTATATATTTGCTTATAGCTGTTGTGATTGGCTGAGAGCTGTAGCCACGCCTACTGGCAGGTCATAAAGGGCTGCTCCTAACCAGACCCAGGTCAGTCTGGACTGGTCGTCCGTGCTGTAATATGCTCCAGTCTTTTGGTGATTAAAGCCTTGGTTTGAGCTAACAAGTCATTCGATGTGAAACAATTTAATCAGCAAAAAGTTTCAAGGATGGAGCGTATGCTGCAACCAGAATACCTCAGCATTGACCCGCAGTCAGCTACTGTCCAAAGCGACTTTAGGCACTGGGTGAGGTGCTTCGAGGCATACCTACAGCGATCAGGCCCACCGTGGAGGAAGACAAACTACTGGTGCTGTTGTCCATGGTGTCCTCGAGGGTCTACGAGAACATCCAGGATGCCATAAATGTGCTGAAAGGACTCTACGAGTGACCTGTGAGCAAGGTCTATGCTGGGCACATTCTAGCAACCAGGAGACAGCAGCCCGGTAAGACTTGCAGAGCCTACCTCCAGGCACTGAAGTTACTGGGGAGAGCGTGTGTATGCACTGACAAAACTGCAGCCGGTATCACTGAAGACCTCATCAGGGACGCTTATGTGACTGGAATCCGCTCTAATGAGGTGAGGCAACGATTGCTGGAGCAGAGGGGAGACAGCTTGACTGAGACAGTGCAAATCGCTGAAACAATGGAGGCTGCAGCCCTAAGCATGGATGCCTATACACAGGGCTGGGGACCTTGCTATGATGTAAGTAGAAATCCTGCTCCCCACACCCCGTCGATGGCCTCACTGCTGCCGCACTGCCCAACGCAGCCCCGAAGTGCTACTTCTGTGGGAGGGAGAAGCACAGCAGATCCCTGTGCCCTGCGAGGAAGGTTCAATGCCATAACTGCGGGAAGAACGGTCACTTCGCAACTGTCTGCCAGTCTAAAATGCCCGCTGCGAAACACAATGCCTCGTGTGAGGCCCAACTGTCTTCCCCAAATTCAAATCTCCCGTCCTCATCCAATGAGAGTGAGGAATCGACCGCGCAGTAGTGCTTGACATTAGGACGCAAGCGCAGAAGATGCCGCCCACATGATGCCCCATCCTCATCGCGGTGACGATGATCATCGATGTGGCCAACCCACCCAACGGAACCTTCTAGCCTGCAGGCCTACCTGCCACTGCCTCTGACTGCAGCCCCCCTCCACAGCCTGCTGCCACCGCCGAGGGCCCACCTAACTCTGCCGCTGACTGCGGCCAACCTCCGCAGCCTCCTGCTGCCACTGCTACCAGGCAGAGAGCCCTACTGACATGTCTTCACTGTGAGCATCGCAGCCTCCACTGCTCGCCACCAACAGCCTGCCCACACTACAAGAAGCATCCTCACTTCCCCTACTGGTTGCTGCATCCGTGACACTAGACCAGGACCAGCCACATCCCCTAGCTAAGGCTGTGGAGACTATTAAGGTGAACAGTCAATACATTAACTGTCTATTTGATTCAGGTTCCACAGAGAGTTTTATCCATCCCGACCTGGTCCACCAATGCACGCTAACAGTTCACCCGACAGACCAGAAGATCTCGCTGGCCACAAAAGCCTACTTAACGGGTATTGTACGATGACGCTGAAAGTCCTGGGTGTCAGATTTACAGGGTTTAAGTTTCTGGACCTGCCCCAATTATGTGCACCTGTGTTGCTGGGGTTGGACTTACAATGCCATTTTAAATCGGTTTCACTACACTATGGGGGTCTCCACTCTCTGTTTGTCACCACTCTACCCCGGAGGCCTCCTACCAGCGACAGCCCATGCCAGTCCCCGTGCCCTGACGGTCCCCTTGAAGCCTCTCTACCCTCCGGGTCACTCCTCCAGCACTCTTCGCCAACTTCACCCCCGGCTGGAAACCGATCGCCACTAAAAGCCGGCAGTACAGCTTCGGGGACAGGAAATTTATTAAAAGTGAGGTGTGCAGACTGCTGGACAAGGGCATCATCGAGCCCAGCACAAGTCCCTGGAGGGCATAGGCGTGAAGAACGGGGAGAAGCTGCAGGTGGTGGTTGACTACAACCAAATAGTCAACCGTTTCACGCTCTTGGACACTTACTCTCTTCCGCGCCTCACGGATATGGTGAATCAGATCACCCAATACCGTGTGTTCTCCACCATCGACCTCTGATCAGCCTACCACCAGCTTCCGATCCGCACGGAGGACCGCCCCTTCATGACCTTCGAAGCGAACAGACGTTTGTATCAATTTCTCAGGGTCCCCTTCGGTGTCACAAATGTTGTCGCGGTCTTTCACTGAGAGATGGACCGAATGGTTGACCAGAACGGCCTGACAGCTACATTCCTGTATTTGGACAACGCCACCATCTGTGGCCATGACTTGCAGGACCAGACGCCAACCTTGAGAAATTCTTCCAAACGGCTGAATCTGATCTACAATTTCTAGAAGTGCGTCTTCCAGACCACCCTTCTCACTATTCTAGGGTGCGTGGTGGAAAACGGGGTGGTAATGCCAGACCCCGATTGCATGCACCCTCTCATGGACCTTCTACCGCCCCAAACCCAGAAGGCACTGAAATGCTGCCTGGGGTTTTTTTTCCTACTATGCCCAATGGGTCCCACAGTACGCTGACAAGGCTCGGCCACTAATTAAGTCCACCTCCTTCCCCTTGTCACCGGAAGCCAGAGCGGGCTTCGACTGCATGAAGTTGGACGCCATAGATGAATCCATACCCTTCCAAGTAGAGAGCGATGCATCCGATTTTGCGCTGGCGGCCACCTTAAGCCAGGCCAGTAGGCCTGTCGCCGCCTTTTCTAGGACCCTCCAGGGCCCTGAAAGCCAACACTCCTCTGTCGAGGAGGCGGCCCAGGCCTTCATAGAGGCAGTACGTCATTGGAGGCACTACCTCGCTGGCAGGCACTTTACTCTGCTGACCGACCTGGCTATTTACCATTATCTTGGCCTCTCATAATTTTATAAATTTCTATCACATCTCCCCATCGCCTCTGAAGCATCAGAGAAAATTAAATATAAATATAGATGCTTGCCTTTATCTGAAAAATAAGGAGGTCATGTTGTATCTATGTCAGACTTTGGTTAGGACTTACTTGGAGTATTATGTGCAGTTTGATCATTCATAAGAAGAAGGTTCTGGAGGCTTTGGAAGAAATTTACCAAAATGTTGCCTGGAATTAGGGGAATAACCACACTGGCTTGGCTGACAGTCCTGTCGTACTGAGACGTCATGTCCGCTGCTCCAAAAACAACCCCTTCGTTGACCGGGTTACGCTGCTAAACGCTAACCCACACTTTGTCTATATCAAGTACCTGGACGGGCGGGAGGACACAGTCTCAGTAAGGGACCTGGCCCAAGCCGAGTCTAACATTGTCACATTCCAACCCCAACCCCCATCCATTCCTCCCCAAGGTTATGTTGCGGAGAATGATGGTAGCAGACCGGACCAGCCCATGGCCAACAACGCCTGCCATCTAGACGAGACTGAGCCCACACCTGGAGTCCCCAGTGACGATGCCCTGCCTGCTACGCTGATTCCGATGCCACGCTGATCATGACAGTCCGTAAACACTGCATGTCCCTGATATTTTTTCTTCTTCCCCTCTCTCCTCCTCCTTCCTTCCTTCTTATTCACCCTGGGGTCTGTTCCTAAAGAAGGGGTGAATGTGATAGTACAGGATACTATCACCAATGTATATTTGTATATATTTGCTTAGAGCTGTTGAGATTGGCTGAGAGTCGTAGCCACGCCTACTGGCAGGTCATAAATCGGTCTCACTACACTATGGGGGTCTCCACTCTCTGTTTGTCACCACTCATGCTCCAAACCAGACCCAGGTCAGTCTGGACTGGTCGTCCGTGCTGTAATATGCTCCAGTCTTTTGGTGATTAAGGCCTTGGTTTGAGCTAACAAGTCTTTTGGTCATTCGACGAGCTACACTGTGTTTAACCTAACAAACAAAAAATGCTCCCCATTCAAGCAAGGAAGAAAAATAGGTTGATAGGGAAAAAGTCTGTTGTTTTTCTATAATTTTGTATTTAGATTGGTTTTAACTGAGTTGTCATATGTGTGAATTAGCAAGAAATGTTATTTGAGATATATATTTTTATACATGTACAACCAGATGACACAGCATTTTTCTGATCCAAAATGAGCACACAAACATTTCTCACAATCAAGATAAATATGTATAAGTATTCTTATCAATAATCAATTTCATTAATAAGAGATCCAGGGTTACAGGATATTGCAGAATATTGTGATTTATAACCTTAAAAAATTTACCATCAAAATATATAGGTTCTTTGAATTTGAATTCTTTGCTTGGACTTTTAACTGCTGAGCTCATTCTTCTGAAGAGATCCTCCACCCTTGCATTAAATTACTCAAGGCTTCCCATATCATAGCCACACCACAAGGTTTGCTTTTGCAGTAAGTCTTGGTGAAAGGAGGTACATTTGTCAGAGGCCGATGAAAATCAAAATGGATAAAAAAATGAACAATTAAGCGTGGGATTTCTGTTTTTGCTAAACCTTTTTGCTTACCTCTATTAATAATCAGTTGGCAATGGATCCCAATTATTAGTACAGGACATCATTTTAATATTTATTACGTTCCTGTCAATTTCTGTTGTGAGTTTCTACCATCTTCACCAAATTGCTTTGCTGTGAAGAATGCTATGTACCTACTACCATTGTGACACACAATCTGTTCTTGCTCTGCAGACTTTCTGTTCCTTTTCTGGGATATCAAGTCCTAAAATTGATGATGAAGTATTTTCTAAAGAATGCATTTTCATCTTATTTTTAATGCACTATTTATGACCACACGCTTTGAGATTAATCATTTTTCAAAGCAAATGTGATTTTGTGAAACGAGTTATGTATTCTCCTGTCACAGCTCCATTGCTGGGGGTGGAAAGAGTGATGCAAGATGAAGAAGAATTTGAGAGTGCTTCTCAAGTGTCAGGGACTGTAAGTAGATTTAATTCCAGACAGCTTGTCTGTTGCAATTGATGATCTGTTGTGATAAATCTTTGAAAATCTATTACTAGTCTGACTTTCAGTTTGAATATTTGGTTAAATTTTATTGCAGCCTAAAGGGGGAAAATATGAATAGATTTCTGCATGATAAAATCAGTAATATCTACAGATAACTTGTTGAAAATGGCTTACAGGAAAGTGATAAGGAAGATCCAAAACCTTTTGAAAGCTGATGATCTTTTGTCAATTTTCTTTTTCATTGTCTAAACTTTATATTAAAATGTTTCGATGGTTAGTTTGTGAATAGAAATGTAGCAGATTTTGCAACCCATTAGAAATTACACTTGGAGTATTTTGTGTGAGGTTTCAGCGACTTAACTTTGTCTTTGTTTTCACTTACTTCTACTTTAAAAAGTAAATGGTAGATTATCACTTGTAAAGCACATTTAATATTCATTGCAAAAACACAGAATTGCTGGAGGAACTCAGCAGTCCTCACAGCATCCATAGAGATAAAGATATACGTAAGCAACGCTTTGGGTCTGAGCCCTTCAACCCCCTGCTATGCCCCGATCGCTCCTCACCTTTTCTCTCCAGTCCTTCCAATCCATGTCAATTTATCATCTTTTGCCTGTTGACCTATGGTCCTCCCCCTGCCCTCTCTTTCCTTTTCCCCTATGTTTTTTATTCAGGCAACTGCCTATTTTCTTTTCATAACTTGAAGAACAGCTTAGGCCTGAAACGTCAATTGTATATCTTTACCACCTATGGATGCTGTGAGATCTGCCGAGTTCCTCCAGTATTTCTGTGTTTTTACTTCAATCACAGCATCTGCAGACTTTTGTGCTTCCTTTTAATATTGTCCTGTGCATTCTAAAGCAGTGCAGTCTTTTTTAAGACCAGTCATATCCCTAACTCCCAATCTGTGATTTATTAGCTAGTCATTGATGGTTTCCAACATAGAGGAATTATCAGATAAACATGGAATTTATTCTTCATTTTTAAAAAAAAACAAAGGCCTACTGGCGAAGCTGCTGATGGAATTTTAAAATTAGTTGGACAATCCAAATCCACAACAACTGTGATAAAGCTGTAGTCCAGTCTGTGTTCTATTTGAGTTCTGTCATTTCGAGTGTTAAATTATATTTAAAAGTTTACTGGGATGCATTGAAAAGAGATTGAAGTCGAGCATTGAATCCACGTTTCAAGATGGTGCTCTTCAAGTTGTGGGGAGGGAGGGAGAGCTGCAGAGCTGAGATCTTTTTCCTTCTAGATTTTTGGGAGAGAGACGTGATGCAGTGAGAAACCTAAATAATTGACGAAGTGTAGCCAACTCAGGGAAAACACAAGTCACAGCTCACATAGAATCTTAAAAAGATGAAAGAAGCCATTTCACTCGTCGTGTTCTTCACGATTGAAAGAGCAATTCAATCAGTATTGTTTCTCTGCTCTTTTTCCTAGAGCTCTATATCATTTACGCATCAGGTTTATTAATTCAATAGGTTTAATTCATTAGATCGGACCGTATTTGATTAAGTCGGGCTTGGGCTGTTGATCATAACATGTTTCCATGTGAAAAAGTTCATTTCTACCTCTGGTTCTTTTGCCAATTACTTCAAATCTCTATCGAATTTTTGCCAACCTTTTGCTGCTGGAAACAGCAAAGGAGGAACGTGTTTTTTGATTCATAATTGTAAAGCATGTGAGAGCATTGGTGTTTATATTTTATGCTGCACAACTGATTCTGCAGAGCAACCAAACCAGTGTAGCTAACTACAAGTGACAGGTGATTCCTTAATTTCAAGCCCAACCACCAGAGAAGTGAACTTCTTCAAGATTTTCTGTGCACAGCAAGCTGCCACAGATAGCAAAGTGACAATCTGATTTTTAAATTGTATTACTTGAAAGATAAATATTATCCTGCCCACCAGGGATAAATCTCCTACTCTTTGAAATTGAACTATGGGAACATTTATGTTCACCTCAGCAGATGGATAGCACCCTGTTCTCCTGAATGAAAATCTTCTTTGGTACGACACAAGATTTCAGCCAAGTGTTTTGTGTTCAGAATTCTACAGTGAAATTCACAAACTTCTGATTCAAGGGGAGGATTCGTGCTAACCAAGTAGCATCTTCCTTTGGACTCTTGCCTCTTTTATTTGGTTTGTTTTTACTTGAATTCTGACTTCTTGTCTTTCTCTGCTGAACAATAAACTTTACTTTTATCTTAACCCATATTTTCTGTTTATTTGATACTTCACACCTGTAGTCATCCATTAACCTCATTCTATCCCCTCACTGAAATATATTTGGTTTGCATCTGAACTGTTTCCTATTTGGAGGCTTATTAATAGTTTTGCTTGCAAATGTTTGATTCTCTCTATGACAGATCCCTTCTAACATTCTGAAATTAGCTATCCTTCAATATAAAAATGATAGTACAGATAAAAATGATCAGTATGCTGGTTTCTGTTCTGCTTAGAGCATGAACATGTCATCTGTGAAAGGTGAATAAATGAAATCTAGGAGTCGGTAAATATTTCTGGAATTTCACTCGACAAATAAACATTCATTTTGCTAAATTGTTCCTCAGGCAATTACATTTAGCAAATGGGGTCTATGTGAAGAATGTCTCATGAATAATCTTGTTTTTGACATTATAAATGGCCTCTTATACTTTAACAGAAGCCTTTGAGTCTGAAGTTTGCCATGTCGTAAAGTGGGTTGACATATCCATAAGGTAGTTAAGAGAGTTGGTCAGATGGATGATCTTCTCTTTGATTCAGACTGACAACTATTAACTGGATGGTTGTTATAAATTTGATTATCTTACCATTATTATTTTATATTTAAGTGAGGATTTTCAACTGATTAGTAATTTGCTGAACAGAAAATTCCCAAATCTAAATCATTTTCATTTGGAAGTATTTTAGGCTCATTTTCAAAATGCTCTTTTGTGATTGGGGTATCTATGCCAGGATGTAGGAGACTTTAATAGATTCTGCAAAATGATTTATTGAATGCACTGATTATCTGGCTTAATGGAAACCTATTTTAAGTTTGTTATCATCTGACTGTACCTATATAACCATACGAAACAGCATTTCTGCAGGCCATGACATGCACACACATCTGATTTTGACACTTTTGTACCTCCTTTTTGATTGTAGTGTATGAGAGTTGTGTGCTAAATGAAAAGTGTTCTCGATAATTCTTTGAACCCAAATTAAGTAACACTTCCAATAAATGTCAGTAAATGAAAGGGGAAGTCCAGTGATCTTCTCAGATGTTTTGATGATCCTCTGTATCGACTTCCAGCCTTATGCTTTGCAGCTACCATACCACACAATAATGCAGCCAGAGAGGACACTCTCAATTGTGCTACTGTAAAATGTTGTCAAGATGGGGGCAGATAGCCCATCCCTCCTCAACATCATTCGGAAGTGCAGGTGTTTTGATGCAAAAATCACTGATATGTCAACATTGATTATAATTTGCAGTGTAACATGGGTTAAACAGTGTAGTAGAGTTGGACAAAATAAGGATTTATTTTGTCACCACTCTGTCTTGATTCTATTTATTTATCTCCTCTTACTTTTGTTAACCCCAATTATTCATTTTGATATAACTTTGTGAATCTACACTGAAATTTTATTTACAGAACTCGAATGAAAACAGAAAATGCTGGATGAAACCAGTTAAACTTTCAGGTCAGGACCCCTTCCTCAGTTCCTGAATCCTTGACTGTTCTGAACAAAGTTTCTCTTTAATACAGATAGTGTTTGACTGGCTGAGCGTTTTCAGGATTTTCTCTCTTTATTCATATTCCAACATCTGCAGAAAGTAAATTTTTATTTACTAACCTTTTGAGGTATCCAAGATTAATAGAGAAAATATAAGCTTAAATAAAACATCCAAAACAATGATATTTTGGAGTGTACTCCAGACACTTATCAGTATTATAATGAAGAAAATTTGTGGAACCTGAAGAAAATTGTGGCTGATCGTGCTTGCATGCAATTTTCCACCCTTGTCCTTCCAGGAGGAGAGGACAGAGGGTTTCTGAACCTCTGGCTGAGAAACTTAATGAGATGCAATAAGTGGATCGTACACAAAGAGTGGGTAGATTTATTGTTTTGAGATGGAATATGGAGTGCCAAACAGATTGTTTTGTCCCAGATGATGTGACCTTTCTTGATGTAAAAACACAAATGTTGGAGAAGCTCAGCTGGTCAAACAGTTTCTTTTATGTAGCAAAGGTAAAGATACAGAACCGATGTTTCATGCTTGAGCCCTTCATCAAGGTATGATAAAATGCTGGGAGGCATCCAAACAAAAGAATGGGGGCAAGGGAGAGAGGGGAATGGCAAAGGCAGGAGATGATAAGTCAAGAAAGGAGGGAGAGGGCAGCACCAATGAGGGGGAAGATGAATGGCGGGGTGGGTAGAAGATCTGGAAAGGGTGAGGGAAAAGAAAAAAGCATGCAGGTTTAGTGGAAGGCAGTAAAGCCAATGTTCATGCCATCTGGCTGGAGAGTGCCCAGATGGAAACTAAGATGTTGGTTGTTCCTCCAATTTACAGATGATCTGGGTGGGATGGTACACAAGGCCATGGACGGACATGTGAGCACAGGTGTGTGTGACTAGGAATTGAAATGGCCACTGGGAGGTTGATGTTGTGGCAAACAGAGATGAGGTGCTGAGCGGTGATCTCCCAATCTGCAACCGGTCTCTCCGATGTAGAGAATTCCACAAAGGGAGCACTGGATGCAGTAAATAAGTCCTTTGGATGTACAAGTGAAGTGTTGCTTCACATGAAAGGCCTTTTTGGGGCCCTGGACTGTGGTGAGGGAGGAGATGTGGGCACAAGTGTTACACCTCCCATGGGCACAAGGGAAGATGCTGGGGTGCAATAGGTGGGAAGAGATGAGTGCACGAGGGAATCGCAGAGGAAGTGGACCCTGTGGAAGGCTGAGAGGGGAAGAAAAGGAAAAATGTTTCTGGTGGTGGGATCCTGTCGTAAATGTGGGAAATTCTGGCAGATAATGTATTGGATGTGGAGACTGGTGGGGTGGTAGGTGAATATGAGGGGGATTCTATGTGGCGTCTGGGACAGAAGGAGCCAGGATAAATGAACGGGAAATGGAGGAGTTGCAGGTGAGGGTTGGGTTGATGGTGGTGGAGGGAAAGCCATGTTTGTGGCAGACATTTCAAAAGATCTGGACTGGAAGACCTAATCTTGGGAACAGATGAGGTGGAGACAGAGAAATTGAGAGAAGGGGATGGAATCCTTGCAGGGGAGAGGGTATGAGGAAGTGTTGTCCAGGTAGTTGTGGGAGTTGGAGGGTTTGTAATATATGTCAGTGGAAAGCTTGCCTCCTAAGATGGAGAGAGAGTGATCTGGGAAGTGTAGAGTGTTATCGGAGAAGGACCAGGTGTGTTTGAGATCAGGGTGCAAATTGGCCGTGAAGTGGATGAAGTTACAAGCTTAACGTGGTTGCATGAGGCAGCCCCGATGTAGTTGTCGATATGCAGCAGGAAGAGTTGGGGGGGGGGGTGGTCTTGTCTGTAGGCTTGCAGCATGGATTGCTCCACAAAGCCCACAAACAGTCAGGCGTAGCTTGGACCCATGTGGGTACCCATGGCTACTCCTTTGATTTGGAGGAAGTGAGATGAGTTTAAGAAGAAGTTGTTTAGAGTGAGAACAAATTCTGCCAGGCGGAAGAAGGTGGTGGTAGAGGGTGACTGGTTGGGTCTTTGGTCCAGAAAGCATTTCGAGAAGAATGATCTCCTCAGGCATGGCTTTCCATGTGAGGGGAAGGTCATGCCGCATCAACCTAATTGAGTTTTTTAAGTGACGAAAGAAATTGGTGAAGGTAGGGTGGTCGATGTGGTGTATATGGATTTTAGTAGGCTCAATCAAAAAATTGTGGCATGGAGCCTTTACTGTTTAAATTCTAAATTGGCTTACCAGCAGAATGCAAAGTATTTTGCCTGGAGGTCAATGACTAGTGGTGTTCTGGGACTCTTGATCTTGATGGGGTGCTGAAGAAGGCAAATGTTCAGGTAATTGGGTTCAGGTAATGTTGCAGCTCACTAAAACACTGGTTGGGCCACACTTGGAGTATTGCATTCATTTCTGGTCACCTCATTACATGAATGATGTAAAAGGTTTAGAGAGGGTACAAAGGAGATTTACCATTTTGGCACCCAAATTATCACCCTGTGGCAGCCCGCCATCATGGAGATCGAGCTGGCACATTGTGCGGCACACGTGGTAATAAACAGCAGCATAACACACTAAAACACATTCCTTAACACAGCAAACCGGCACGGTTGAAAGCTGGAGCAGTACAAGACTTCAGCCCTAAAATGGCACTGGCCAAGCTCCCCAGCTGACAGATCAATAACAGGCTGGGGAAGAAGGATATTCACATGCGAGAATGTTCCTGCCCGCTATTGTTATTCATGCAGATGATGTCAGCCAATCAAACAAACGGCGGGAACTCCAAAACTGTATAAAAGGAGCTTTTCCAGCCTCAATAAAGCTCAGAGCTTAATCTCCCAGACTGTGAGTGTGTCTGTTTCTTTGTAGCAGTCGGCTACAATTGGTGACTCCAATGGTTTAGTCGGCATCTAAACCCAGTGATGGATAGCAAAGCAGCGGTCAAAGCAGTCGGCCTCAAGCTCACAATCATCTGGAAAGTTCGACCTGGTGTGTGGTTCGACCAGGCTGAGGCTCAGTATCAGATTCGGGCATCACATCTGAGACCACACGGTACTATGACATGGTCCGCGCCCTGGATCCAGAGTCTCCATACAAAATGGCCAACTTCATCCTCAGGCCACCATCAGAAGGCACTTACACTGCCTTCAAAGAGCTATTAATCCAGACCTTCGGGTTCTCGTGGTGAGAGAGAGGGGGGCACGCTGCTCCACCTGGATGGGCTCAGGGACAGATCCCCGTCAGCACTCATGAATGAGATGCTGGCCTTCTGGGAGACCACGAACCCTGCATCATGTTCGAGCAGGTGTTCTTGGAGCAGCTGTCCAAGGACATCCAACTGCTCCTGGCTGATGCGGATTTCAGCCACCTCTGGAAAGTTGCAGCATGGGCAGATATTCTGTGGAAGCAGAAACAGAAGTGCTCAGCTACCGTGGGGCTCGTCACGAAGTCTCGCAACCAGATCAAGGCAGGCCTTGGAAAGAAGCGGCAGGGATGAGTCCAAGGAGAGATGGTGTTTCTATCACCAAAAGTGGGGCTTAGAGGCCCACCGATGCCAGTCACCCTGCGAGCTCCAGGGAAACGACAAGCCCAGCCATTGCTGAAGGCCATTGCTGAAGGCCACGGCGGCTGGCCATCGAGAGAGACTCCTGTATGTATGGGATCACCTTTCCAGTAGACAATTCTTGGTGAATGCAGGAGCATGATGCCCCAATAGGTTTGAACACTAGATGCAGGCATGCGGGCCCAGTATTGAGGGCTGCCAACAACAGCAGCACGTGTACCTATGGCACACATAGGGCTGAGCTGCAGTTTGGAGGCAGTCACTTCTCGGTGGAGTTCACGCTGGTCACTCCTTGGAGTGGACTTCCTGCGGGCCCATGGCCTCCTAGTAGACCTCAAGGGAAAGAGACTTGTGGATGCGGAGACATTCCAAACCTTCGCACTGAGGGGCACCAGGCTCCTGGCACTGCACCTGGACTCTGCACACAACTCAGACGATGAGTTCTCTAAGGTGCTGGCCGAGTTCCTAGCAATCCTTTCCCTTCATTTCATAGTGGAGGTGCCTCGACATGGCGTCTGGCATCACATCCTTACAAAGGGTCCACCCCTCCATGGGAGGGCGAGACGACTTCCCCTGGAGAAGTTCCAACTGGCCAAGGAGGAGTTCCGCAAGCTTGAGGGGTTAGGCATCTTTCGGCATTTGGACAGTCCATGGGCTTCTCTCCTGTACATGGTGCCTAAAGCATCTAGGAGCTGGAACTGTGCGGCGAAAACTGTCGGCTTAACAAGGCCACCACTCCGGATCGTTACCCTGTGCTGCATATCCAGGACTTTGTGGCAAACTTGCATGGAGCAACGATCTTCTCCAAAGTAGACAGTGCAAGGGTACCACCAAATCGCGGTACACCCTGTCGACATCCCCAAGACGGCCATCGTCACTCCATTGGGGCTGTTCGAGTTCCTGAGGATGCCTTTTGGGCTGAAGAATGTAGCATAGACCTAGCGACTGATGGACGTGGTGGGTCGAGATCTGGATGGCACCTTCGACTATCTAGACGATATCTTGGTGGCGAGCAGAACCTCCAAAGCCTCTACAGTCACCTACGTGAATTCGGCCTTACTATCAACCTGGCTAAATGTCAATTTGGCCGAGCACGATTGACTTTCTGGGCCACAGGATTACCAAATGTGGGGCCACACCACTACCCAGTAAAGTGGAGGCTATCCACAACTTACTGAAGCTCAGTATGACCAAAGGACTGCATGAGTTCGTGGGGATGGTCAACTTTTATTGCAGATTCATCCCCACAGTGGCACGAACCATGAGCCCACTCTTCACTCTGATGACCGGCAAGGCGAAGGACTTGACTGGGACGACGACTCCGCACGAGCATTCGTGGAAGCGAAGGAAGCCCTGGCTAATACTGCACTCCTGGCCCACCCCAGGTCAAATGCACCCATAGCCCTCATGGTCGATGCCTCAGAAACAGTTATTGGTGGAGTTCTGGAGCAGCAGATTGAAAGAAGTTGGCATCCGTTAGCTTTCTTCAGCAAACATATGAGGCCCCCTGAGCTGAAGTACAGTATTGATACAGCCCCAAAGGAAGATCTCCACACATCCTTTGCCAAGCTTGTCTACGGAACTCCACTCATGGTCCCCGGGGATTTTGCCCCACTGGCCAGAGGTCAACAAGAGGATACAAATACCTTCCTGGACAGACTGCAGGGTAAAAGTCAGTAACCTGGCTCCGATCCCACTTGGCAAGCCAAGTTCAACATCCCAAAAGAACTCCAAGACTGTGAGTATGTGTTTGTTCACGTAGGTCCACACCATCCACTGTTACAGAAGCTCTATGAAGGCCCCTTCCAAGTCATCCGGAACAATGGGGCCACCTTCGAACTGGACATTGGTGGCAAACCAGAGGTTTTCACCACAGACAGGCTCAAGCCAGCACACATGGACCCGACACAACCCATGGAGACACCAGCACCTCAACACAGAGGCAGACCACCAAAGACATTGGGGACTGCATTCAAGGACACTATGAACTGTAGTGCCAGCTCTGGGGCGGGGTTACGTAGCAGCCCTCCACTGCAGAGATCAAGCCGGCACATCCCGTGGCGCATGCGGTAGTAAACAGTAGCATAACACACTGTAACACATCCCTTAACACAGTGAACCGGCGCAGTTGAAAGCTGGCGCAGTACAAGACCAGCAGCCCTAAAATGGCACTGGCCAAGCTGCCCAACTAACAGATCAATAACAGGCTGGGGAAGAAGGGTATTCAGGTGCAAGAATGTTCCTGCCTGCTATTGTTATTCATGTGGCTGATGCCAGCCAATCAAACAAACGATGGGAACTCCAACTGAATAAAAGTAGCCTTTCCAGCCTCAATAAAATCTCAGAGCTTAACCTCCCACATTGCGAGTGTGTGTGTTTCTTTGTAGCAGTCGGCTGGCTACCTGTTAAAATATGTGCGTATACCTGGTTCCTTCTTTTCCACAGAAAGATCACTGCTCAGCACCTATACAATAGAAGCTGCAGTGTCTATTCAACCACCTTTCCCATTTGTCATGGTTCGACAGCAGAAAGAAAGAAAATGTCTCTGTGACCTGAGGACATGATGAAGTGGTTTACAGTAAATGCTTACTTTTGAAGAATACAGTGAAAAAAATACAGGGCTTGATTTCATACACAGCAAGCTCTCGCAGTAGTAATGGCAGAGAATGAAAATCAGTAGAAAAAAACTGCTGGAAATTTTTAAAAATGAAAATCCTGGAAACGCTCAGCAGGTCAGTCTGTGCCTGAAAGGAGAGAAACAGGTTGAAGACTCTGTCAGAATTGGGAAGGAGACAAAAGAAGCTTGTTAAACTGGTGGGTGGTGAGGGGAGATGTCTCAGATAGAGTAATCTGTTGCCATAGGTGATCGATGACAGATAATCTGTTTTACTAACATTAATTACGGAACTGAAAAGTACTTGATTTTGGATTTAGATTAATTATTTAGCATAAAAGGATCAGGTGATTGGTTGAGATTAAACCAAAAGAATTGGAAAATGGTTTGTCTAAAACACAAACACTGGTTGGGCAATAAATTCTATATGTAAAATCTTTGAAGGTAATCTGGTATCTTTTGGCAGGTTTCCCATGATCTTTGACTACAGAGCATACTGGTGCCCTCGGGAAGATGCGAGATCGCTTTCTGTATACCTACTGATATTTTAGAATGCATTTTTGTAAAGATTAATTTCAGGAAACATTTGGTCTCAAGATTAGAATCTTTTAAGAAGCCTACAAACAGATTCAGCAAGGTTGTTTAATCAAGTAAGCAATCTATTTTGGGAAAGTATATTTTACTCCACAATGTGTTCATGATTTCAGCATAATACAGAAATTTAAAAAAAATTAATAATAGAAAATCATCACTGACCAACTGGCTGGAGTTTCTGCAGGATATTTTCAACTTCTTGCTGCCTCAGTCCCCAGCTGCTGTAAAAGAATGTTAATCATACTGGGGTACAAGAAGAGGAAAGTAGCCTGCCTCATTGGCTATTGGCTGGTGGCACTTGTGTATACTGTGATGAAGTGCTTTGAGAGGTTGCTTACGGAGCAATTTCTGCCTCAGGAAGGATTTGGAACCACTTCAGTTCACCTATTATCATAACTGGTCAATTGTGGCTGACATCTCTCTGGCCCTCCACTCCACATTGGATCACCTGGGACCACAAAAACACTTGCTCCTAGCTCTTGTGCATTGAAAACATCTTGATAATTAACACCATCGTACCAGGAAAATGTAATCAAACTCAGGAATCTGGGATTCTGTTCATCTCTTTGCCACTGGATCCTTGATTTTCTCATCAGCAGACTCCAATGCAGTGCAGATCTGTAACATCCTCCTCACTGTCAGCAAGGGAGCACCTGAAGTCTGCTTGCTTACTTCCCTGCTCTATTCCCTGTGCACGCAAAGTTGTGTTGCCAAGTTTAGCTCCAACACAATCTGTAAAATCGCTAATGACACCGTATCTGCCCCTTGATATTGTGGTAATTTTAAATATACCATTGTAGTTAATGCATTTTGCGCACCTGTTTGATTGCAGTAAGCATTTCAGTGAATTTGTCTATTATAATAATTTCTCTCTATCCATTTAAGTTGATTTTTACATATTTTCCTTTCAATATCTATTCTTCATGTTTCCGTCAACAATTTTGGATATTGTTGTGGGGGATAATCTACCAGGAGCAACCATCAGTGATCAAGTCACTGGCACAGAGTCCGGCCTTGTGCCTAAGAAGGGAAGGGTGGAGAAGGGATTCCATATTTAGGGGGACAGAGATCAAGTATCTCAGATGGTATGTGGCCTCCCTGGTGCCAGGGTTCAATACATCTCAGATGGAGTTCATGGCATTCTCAGGAGGGAAGGTTAGTAGCCAGATGTTGTGGTCTATAAAGGGACCCATGATGTTGGTAGGAAAGGTGATGAGGTCCTGCAAGAAGAGTCCAGGGAGTTAGGCACTAGGTTGAAGGCCAGGACCTCCAATGTTGTGATTTCAGGATTGCTATCTGTACAACGTGATAGTGAGGTTAGAAATAGGATAATGCAGCTTAACATGTGGCTAAAGACGAGATGCAGGAGGGAGGGCTTTAGGTTTCTGGATCATGGTCTCTTGCAGGGAACATGAGACCTGTTCTGATGAGATGGTTTGCATCTGAACTGGAGGGGGACTAGGTTTAAACTAGATTTGCAAGGGATGGGAACCAGAGTGCCAGAGAAGACAGAGGAGTGGAGGAGGGAAAAGATGATATGAAAAATGCCCGCACCATTAGAAATCAATGGGTTGTATGTGGTGGAAATTTTCTAAAGCACATCTATTACAACGCAAAGAGTATTGTAGGAAATGCAGATGAGCTTCGAGTGTGGATTGGCGCATGGAATTATGACATCTGTGGCCATTAGTGCAACTTGGTTGCAGGAGGGGCAAAACTGGCTGCTCATTGTTCTGGTCTTCTGTTGCTTTAGGCACAATATAATTGGGGTGGGGGGAGGGGAATGAAAGGGCATTGGTCATCATAGAAAATAACATAGCTGTGCTCAGGCAAGACAGACCAAAGGGCCCATCTATTGAGTAGAGATGAGGAACGGGAAAGATATAACCGCACTCATGGTTATGTATTATAGACTGTCCAATAGTGGTCGAGAATTGGAGGAGCAAATCTGTAGAGAGATAGCAGACAGCTGCAGGAAACATAAGGCTGTGATAGTAGGGGATTTAAATTTTCCGCATATTGACTGGGACTCCCATTCTGTAAAAGGGCTGGATGGCTTGGAGTTTGTCAAAAGTGTTCAGATCATGTTTAACCAATCTTAGATGTTTTGAGGAGGTTACTTGAAAAGTTGATGAAGGAAAGGTTGTGGATATTATCTTTATGGACCTTAGTAAGG
The DNA here is from genome assembly GCF_036971445.1 of Narcine bancroftii. Lineage (NCBI taxonomy): Eukaryota > Metazoa > Chordata > Chondrichthyes > Torpediniformes > Narcinidae > Narcine > Narcine bancroftii. The sequence continues at coordinate 290,212,568 of NC_091470.1, read as the reverse complement.
CTTTTGATAAGGTCCCACATGAGAAGAAGTTAGTCAGAAAGGTTCATACGCTAGGTATTCATGGTGAAGTAGTGAAGTGGATTCAACGATGGCTTGCCGGGATAAGCCAGAGAGTAATGGTGAATGATTGCTTCTCAGACTGGACACCTGTGACTTGTGGTGAGCCTCAGGATTGGTGCTAGAACCATTGTTGTTTGTCATCTATATCAATTATCTGAATAATAATGTGGTAAATTGGATCAGCAAGTTTGCAGACAACACTAAGATTGGAGGTGTTGTTGATAGTGAGGAAGGCTTTCAAAGCTTGCAGAGGGATCTGAACCAGCTGGAAAAATAGGCTGAAAAATGGCAGATGGAATTTAATTCAGACAAGTATGAGGTGTTGCATTTTGGAAGGAAAAATCAGGAAAGGACATACATGGTGAATGGTAGGACACTGAGGAGTGTGGTAGAACAGAGACCTGGAAATACAGATACATAATTCCCTGAAAATGATGTCACAGGTAGATAGGGTTGTAAAGAGAGATTTTGGCATATTGGCCTTTATAAATCAAATTATTGTGAATAGGAGCTGGGATGTTATGGTAAAATTGTATTAGACATTGGTGAGGCCAAATTTGGTGTATTGTATGCAATTTTGGTCACCTAACTACAGGAAAGATATCAATGATATTGAAAAGAGGGCAGAGAAGACTTACTAGGATGTTGCCTGGACTTCAGCAACTAAGTTATAGGGAAAAGTTAAACAGGTTAAGACTTTATTCCCTGGAGCATAGAAGAATGAGGGGAGATTTGATGGAGGTATTTAAAATTAGGAGGGAGATAGACAGAGTAAATGTAGATAGGATTTTTCCACTGAGGGTAATTGAGATACAAACCAAAGGACATGGGTTAAGAATGAAAGGGGAAAAGTTTAGGGGGAACTTTTTCACACAGAGAGTGGTGGGAGTGTGGAATGAGCTGCCAGCTGAGGTGGTGAATGCAGCCTCAATTATAACATTTAAGAAGAATTTGGGCAGGTATATGGATGAAGGGTTATGGACTGGGTGCAGGTCAGTGGGACGAGGCAAAAAATGGTCTGGCATGACTAGAAGCACTGAAGGGCCTGTTTCTGTGCTGTAGTTCTATGGTTCTAACTGCATGTATGCCTGAAATTCTGTAATATTTTAATCTTGTGGTCAGGATACTGCTCAAACACATTAGATTTATTGTCAGAGTACATACATAACATTCGCATGCAATCTTGAGATTTGTTTTTAGTCCCTGATTGAGTTTGTTGTCGAGGAGTGTGATGGTGGAGCGATAGCAGCTGTTCCTTAACATGGGTGGTGCATTTTTCTCATAACATTTGCTCTGCTGAAGGAGAAAACCTGTCAATTTAGTCTCTGGCAGCACTGGTAATCAGTCACTCACCTTGCACATCTCTTGTGCAGTCAGGAGACGACATGAGGGATTATAAATGAACAACTGAAGTAAGATTCCATAGTGTAGGTATAATAACTGATGCACAGTGAGAATATAAGCAGATTATCAAACATGTGCTGGTCTGCAGGCTGTCCAGATTTGTCTGATGAGTGAGTCAAACATTTCTCTACTGTGTTGTTCAACCTAAAGATTTAGAAGGTAATTCTTTAACTTTTGTCTACTGTAAGGCAGAGGGTCGCCACTTTGTCCAGCGCTCCTCGCAGAAACCTACAGCATGTGGTGTTCCTCAGCAGTCTCCCTTCCAAGTACTGACTTGTCCTGTGCCTGCCAAGCTTCTGAGATCAGACAATCGCAGGTGTATTCAGGCTATTTGGTGCTGCAAAAAATATGGAACACTTCATGAATTTGCATGCCATGCTAATCCTCTCTGTATTGTTCCAATTTGAGTGCATGTGCTGTGAAGTGAGATCCCTGAAAATTGTGACAATTCACAAATAAAAGCAGCTCAAGAATGGAAGTATAGAATACATTGGTCATCTATGATGGGTTAATGGACAGAAGGTGGATAAAGTAGAGAGACAGGTAGAGAAGGAGAAAAAGAGAGGAAATTATGAAGACTACAGCTGTTTATATATCGCAGGTTAGACCTGCGATCACTGGCAATAGTGCCTGATTGCTTTTTTTAAGGTGAAGACCTCAAGGTAATTTGAGGCAAGACTGGAAGTTACTTCAATCAATCCCATTTTCCTAATGGAGCATGTAGTCTTGCATTCTGGCAATGTTCTCCAGTAGTTTATTTGATTTTTAAAAGTTACTTATTCCTGGTGCAGTAAGTGAAAGTGATATGTTACTCAAAATGACTGTCAATGCACTATTATCCATGAAATATTTATGATGCTTATATATTTGGTCAGTATTCTTGGAAGTAAAAGAGGTCTTTCCATGATTTATTCCATTTAGTTAAGTGATGAATTAAATTGGGGGGCATGTGCTCGTGGACTGGAAGGGCCTATTTTTCTGCGATATGCTAATATTTAAATTTAAAAACTTAACTTCACTGCAAACTTTGGACTATCATATTTCATTGTAATTATATTCTACTGCATATTTAATAGAGCAAGTAGCACCAAATTTAAATATTCAGGGTTATGCTTCTTTGAGATAAACCAGAACTGTAATGATTTATTTTGATGACCGCTGCAAGCAAAGAAAACTGGAACAAAAGCATTGATTTCAATAAATGATCAAGCTTTTTTTTCTGCAATTTGTTGGTAACCTCTATTTGGAAAGAAGTAGACTATGAGAGATCTGAATTTAGAATAAAGTATAATTTTACTGCCTACTGAAAAAGACTCCTTTGATTCTCTGGGTTCTCTGGCTAATTGCTTTAACCCTACCAGGAGGCCAACGAACCAAACCCAGTATTTGAAGTGTTTGTTTAAAAAATAATGTAAATACATAGCATTGCTTAGTGCACTGAAATTTTGCATAGTGAAATAGCCCTTTCGTCTTACAACCCTAAAATTCCAGAGATGTGTTATTTTCTCCATATTTATTTCCTTTCTATTGGAGTATCACATTTCCGATCTAGATTCAAGATTCCTTTATTGTCATGTAATAAAAAACAGAAGGCAGCAGAAATTGCTGGCCATCTCTTACAGAAAGAGTAGCAAAAGGGTCCCGAGTGTCCGTGGATTCACCTCCAGTGCTCGTGCAGCCACAAACACACCAGTACAAACAATTGGCCATGCAAGCTTCAGATCCGAACCTTCGACACGATCAGGAACCCCTCAGTACCCTCTCGCATCCATACCTGGAACCCCTTCAGCCAGTCTTTAGCAGTCCACAGACTGGCATGAATCTTTTGACTGTAGTCTCCTGCAGCCTGCATGGGTTTCTCTCCCCAATTTGCCAACAAGCTGCCCCACGTGTGTTCCTCAGTCTGAGAGCCCCTCACTGGTCTGCTGCCGTGGTCACCGGCCCATGGGTCATCTCCTCTGCTTCTCAAATGGGTGGGGGTGGGAAGTTGGTCTCCCTCTTTTCTGGTGCCATGTGCCAGTCCTTTACTTCCCCGGAATCTGCAACACCTCATGACTGCTGACGATAGTAGGTGCCACCATCTTGCATCCAGACCCCATGGAGCAGGATTTTAAATAAAACCACCGTCTGCTCCTTTAACAGGCTGTTTAAGCCTGAACGGACCAATGGCAGTTAGACTGGGCAGTTGGACCCCATGGGGGAGCGCTGCATCTCTTCTCCACTCCTGCTCTCCATGGTTCTGGACCAGTAGCAGCTCTGGAAGCGCCGCCATTGTAGTTTTATCTCAAGTGCAGTAATCACCTATTAACAACTCTGCAGAACTTCATTGCCACAATTTCTACATTAACATCAATATAAAGTTATTTGAAGTAGGTGTTGGGGGGGGGGGGGGTGGGGGGTGGTCAAGCTAGATTTCCAAGGTAAATCTTTTCCATTAAAGTAGACATTAAAATAAAGTCTCAAAATATTTAAGCAAACATTGGAAAATTCCACTTATAACATGTTCCCTATTGTTTGCACATATAGCGCCGGACGTTCTGGGAAACCTGTGTGTTATCTTGCCAAAGTGGAGTTTCCTTGAATCAAAAACAATCAAAAGGTTTCTCAGCCTCAAAGGAGCTGTTAACAGTCCAGAAGGAGCTCACTGGTAAGATTCCCTCCGTTTAGTTCTCTTCATAGAATGCCCTCATCTCTGTACTTAAGTATGAAAAAGAATTTATGTCAAAAATTCTGGATATTTGTATGAAACCAGGAAGATTTTGGAGCCATGCAACCAACAATAAATATGTGGAAGAGGTGCTGGTGTTCCTTCCAGGGTATTGGGATCCAATGTGTTAACATACATTGTTACATTGACTCAGACACTGAGATAATTACGTGTTAGCTTGTAGCAACTACTCCAGTTGAGCAACTAAATCAATTCACCTGACACAATGGTTAGTCAGCAAAGACTCTTTATTCAAATTTGCCTCCTTTTTAAAATCCCTTTTAAATCCCTTCCGGCCTGGACAAGTACCCAACTCCCCAGAACGCCACAACCTGGCCCGTAGTGCTGCGCGGCCCACCCCGGCCAGGAGAGTGAGCGGTGACCAGGCCCGTAGTGCTGCTCGGCCAGCTGCATGGGCAACGGTTTGACTCACTGCATTACATGGCCGCTCGGCCCACTGCACAACCCCACCCCCCAAGAATTATCAACTAAAGGAGATGAACCAGCTACGCGTGCCTTAGGTGGATGCCTTCATCTCCTTAGCTGGGGGCAGTGAATAGGGGTACTAGAGTCCACGCATGCTGGTTTGAGTTTGTCTATAGTTAACAGTTCAGCATCAAATGTCCCCCAATGTCTAAAGTGTACACAGTCCTTTTGATCACATGGAAAGGGCCATCGTATGTCCATTGCGATGTGTTCCTGGGACCTGTCTATGCAGGAACACAACGTCATGTGTTGGAGCCACATGCTGTTTGGAGGTTCCATGCCATTTGATTGGAATCAGTTTTCTTATTGCGACGTGTTGTCAAAGCTGCTGAAGCATGCCCAGATCAGAAGGGCAGGAGTTGAAGAGAAATAAACATCACCTGGAATAGAGAGAACTGAACCGCAAACCATTTCTGCAGACGATGCTGGCAAGTCTTCCTTCGGGCGGTGTGCACTCCCATCAGAACCCATGACAACTCGTCTATCCAGTTGGGCCCTGTGAGTTGGGGTTTGAGTGAGGTCTTGAGTTGCCGGTGGAAACGTTCCACAAGACCATTGGACTGTGGGTGGTACGCTGTGGTGTGATGCAGTTGTGTGCCACAAAAGCATGCAAGGGCAGTCCATAATGCAGAGGTGAATTGCGCTCTGTGGTCTGAGGTGACTTGTGTGGGAATTCCGAATTCTGAGATCCAGTTGGCAATGAACGCTCTGGTGCATGTCTCAGCATTGCTGGATGGCAATGGGATGGCCTCTGGCCATTGCGTGAATCGGTCTATGACCGTGAGGATGTATCTCATGTTCTGAGACACTGGCAGGAGCCCAATCAGGTATATAGGCACATTTTCAAAATGTAAATGCACTGCTGGGAAAGACTGGAGAGGTGCGTTGCAGTATTTTGGAAGTTTCTCAGTGGGTACACAGCCGGATCCACTGCACAACATCTTTCTTAAGTCCATGCCATACATATTTAGTTGCTATGAGCTTGACCATTGCTCTGAAGGAGGGATGGGATAGGTGGTGAACTTTGTCAAAAAGGCGCCATCTCCAAGACGTGGGGACTACCGACCTGAGGTAACCCATAGACAATAGACACATCACAAAGTAGACTCGACCTGCCCAGTTGTGGTGCCACATGTTGTATGTCCAGGTTTGTGATAGCAGATCTGTACTCCTGAATATCTGGGTCCACGGCCTGTGCCCTCACCAAGTCAGAGATATCGACACCACCCTGAATATGATGCACTGCTGGTCTGGACAGTGCATCAGCAACCAGATTGTTTTCTCCTGAAACATGATGCACATCCTTAATGAACTTGGAAATGTACAAGTGGCATTGCTGACTGGCCAACCACAGGGTCCGATATCTTGCTAAAGACAAAAGTGAGTGTTTTATGGACTGAAAGCGGAGAAATGGCAGCCCTCCAGAACTATCAGAAGTGTCATGTGGCCAGGTACAATGCCAACAGCCCTCAATCAAATCCGCTGTACTTCATTTCTGATGGCTGTAGGTTGCGGCTAAAGAAGCCAGGGGTTGCCAATGGCTGTTGATGGACTGTTCAAGAACCGCGCACACTGCTGTATCAGAGGCGTCTGGTAAGTGTCAGGGTGGCGGTGGGATTAGGATGCATGAGCATTTCATTCATTAAATCAGACTGATTCCTGTCGCCTAGCCCTTCCATATTCAAAAGCCACATGCCCCATTTGTGCCTAGTTAATTCCAGGGTGATCAGGAGGAACTGCCGGAACCTGGTGTATTGGTTTTCTGCCAGGGGTGGGGGGGAGGTGTTCAATAAATTGATGTACTTTAGCTGCTGTAGCGTCATCCAGTGCCCCGACGATGTGCCAAAACTTTGTGTTTTTAGGTGTTATTCCACGAAGATGGAACTGGGTCTCAGTCTCACTCGAGGCTGGTAGGCCCAGAAAGGGGGCAGGTGAACACCTATTGTGTTAAGTGCAGCTGCCTGCTACTGATACTGTTGCATCCATGTTGAATGTGGATTCAAGCTTCGGTTGAATCTTGCAGTCAGGGTCACCAAATGTAGCGAGTACTCCAGTAGAACTATTAAATAAATTCACCAGACAGAGTGGTTAGTCAGCAAAGACTTTATTCAAATTTGCCTCTTCTTTTAAATCCCTTCCGGCCTGGACACCCAGGACCGGAAGTGACATCACCCCATGCCTGCAATTCACCTGAACGGCACGTGTCTTCAAGTAAAGATGATGGGAGACCCTCACTATCTTGTAGGGGAGTACCCAACTCTCCAGTGCACCACAACCCAGCCCACAGTGCCACGCAGCCTCCCCTGCCAGGTGAGTGAGCGGTGATCAGGCCTGCGGCGCTGCACGGCTGCTTGGTCAACTGCACAGGTAACAGTTCAGCTCACTGCACTATGCGGCCACTTGGCCCATTATAACCTCTCCATTGTATGGAGTTGGCACATTACTTTCAAAGGGGGGAGTAATCAGTAGTAGGAATTAAGTACTGTAGTCTTGAGTGCCTTCTATGAGTCTCATGTTTTCCCTGTCTTTCCTATTCTGAATGGTCAATGACTTTGACCTCTGCAAAAAAAAATCCAAAACCTCACCATCCTCTTGAGTAAAACAAATTAATTTCACTCCTAGACTAATCGATCTCGAGAGGTATTTTATTTTGTTGGAGCTCAGACAGAGAAAGCGTAAGACTCTATATCATTATTGATGAGTACCTTTTTGGCATTGTGCAGAATGCAAAATATTATGAGAGGACAAAGTGTCCAGCAACTATGAACAAAGTTAACCTGGAGGGATTTTGTGGGTCAGGCAGCATTCATGGGCCTTCATAGTCAATGTTTTGTGTTGGGATCCTTATCAAGATTCCAGCATTTGCAGTTTTAGTGTTTCTCTTGTATTCAACAACTTCTTTTCAATGATACACATACAAGTTTAACATAAAGTTTATATGTATACCTCAGTATTCCCAGAATCCAAGGAATGACGTAGGAAAATCAGCCCATTCTCAGATGCACAGACAGCTTCATCAAGGCCGTTATTCTTTTCCCCCCAGCCTTGCTATCTATGTTAGTCCGATTTAATTTTGTGACTACAACAGTGGCGATCATTAATTTGGGTATGGTCGAATCATTTACCTGGGTCTGCTTGAAATGCAAGCATGCCAGAAGCTGTTCATGACAGTCATTGCAGAAAGTTCAACCAAGAGCATGACAAGATTTTTCATTCTTTTTGCATTGTAAGATATTATTGGGTGCAGCTTTGGTGTTAAGTTGGGTCCCACAAAAAAGAAAATAAATTTGGTGAAAAAAAACTAAAATAGAACAGTGTTAAGATATGAATTAATGTAGCTGCCATGGAGGAGAGGTAAAGATTAAGGGAGTGTCTTTGTGTAAGGGGGAGGACGAGGATTTGCACAGAGTAACACCAACGTTGCTTTATTTAGACTTGAGACAGATACCTGAAAGGGGCCAATGTGTAAGCCACATCTTCTTCCTCAGAGAGTGGGATTGCCTGCTGGAGCACATGGATGGCCAGTTTGTGAGTTGGTGTGCTGTGCTTCTGTCACTTTTGTAGGTTTTTTGTGTGCTCTTGATTCATGGATTCAAGGTTCTTGGCACTGAAGCACCATCAATTACTCAAAAGACTATTATAGAGAAACCAATAGGCTTTTATTCACTTAAGAACACAGCGCATCCATACTGTTTGGTTGTCTTGCACTGAGCTGCAGGGAACTGTGGAACAGTCACCTTTATACAGGAGTCTTTGGGGAGGGGCCACAGGTACAACTGGCCAATAGGTCTGCCTGACCAGACAATTATACCTAATAGTGGGTTACCCCAGGTACCGTTCTGAAGCCTCTTCCATTTTGAGAGGTCATGTGCCAGAGACTTTGTTGTGGTCCCATACTTACCTGCGTCAGAAGTGGTGCCGGTCACCGCTGATGATGTATCCAAGGTGATGCATGGGAGCAATAGCACACATGCGCGGGTTAATTCAGAGGGCTGCCTACGTTGTGATGGATCTTGGACGCAAGAGGAAATGATTGAGAGCATTGAGATCACCCGTGTGGCGGAGAGCCAATGAAAAGATCTGAGGGGTTTGGCCGGGTTGTGTTTGGTGGAATGAAGAATAAAGAGAATTAACTCCATTTTGTGCTGAAAAATGAGCGAGTGTATTCTTTAAATTTTGTATATACTGGGTAAATTACCGCAGCTACAAATTCCTGGAGTCTGGAAGAATGGATTTTTTTTTTTGGAGACATCTTTCATAATGTTTTACAACTTTTTTCTCTTTCTCCCTGGCAATCTGTTCCTGTGACACAGTTCAGAGTGGGGTTAGGCAATGGAGCCATCAGGGTGGGACCAAGGTCTTAGAGCTGGGGTATTGATGTGTGAACGGCATCTGACATTGATTCACTTGTCCTTTAGTTAACTTGGAGAAATTTGCAGAGACCATGTTGGTCTTTTTTTTAAATTTCACTGCTTCAGGGAGCCTGTTGTAAGAAGTCTATTTTTCAGACTTCTATTTAAACAAGAAAGTCTGCAGATTCTGGGTTAGAGTCCAATACACAAACATGCAGGACTCTTACCTGACGAAAGGAGCAGGCCCAAACGTTAGCTATCCTTCCTCTGGATACTGAGTGACCTGCTGTGTTTTTCCACACATAATTAAATTGGCAGCAGAGATCACTGCTGCCCAGCAGACTGAGTTTTATGTCAGGCTGGAGATCTTAATTTTCAAATATCCTTTTCCCCAAATGATCAAAGTCTGTGTTGGAACATCAAAGACAGTGAAGTTTTTAATCATCCTTGCCTTTCATTTAGACTAAGACCACGATTAAGGGGAGGGAGCCCACTGACACAGGAGATCCTCTTGAGTATTGTGTTTAATCCTCAATATTGATATTCAATGTCAATACCCCATGCTGGAGAACAAGAGGCAATGGAGCCACTGAGGCCAAATGACTGTTCATGAATAGATGCTGTAAGAAATTTGGCTGGGATGCTAATTTGCAGTATTTCATTCTGATTACTATGTCCCCTTTAATTCCACCTTCAGTGTGTATGCACCTGTGTTCTTTTTACAGTATTGTCATCAAGTTAAATCACCTTTATTTGTCATTATTACCTTAGCTACTAATTCAGTGCACAATAAAGACGAGTTAGGGTTTCTCCAGGACCTTGGAGCAGATTTACATAAATAAGAGTTATTTAAGTCAGAATACAATCTTAAAAAATCCATGAAATACTAGTACACATATGTTCTAGGAATTGAGAAGCCTGATAGCTTGAGTTGGGGGGGGGGGGGGGGGGTTGGAAAATCTGTTGCAAAATCTGGATGAGGGCCCGAATGCTACGATACCTCCTTCCAGATGGCAAAAGGGAGAAAAGTTTACAAGAGGAGTGTGTGAAGTCCTCCACAATGTTATTTGCCTTCCACATGCACTCTGCAGCAGACGTGGACATACCCCTCCATAAATCTTCATCCGCGAAGCCAAGCCAAAGAAAGAAGAAAGAAAAGCATTGTGTGTTGTAGATGTCTCATGATAGGAAGAGAGACCCCACTGATCTTCTCTGCTGATTCCACTGTCCTCTGCGGAGTCTTACGATCTGAGGTGGTACAGCTTCCAAATCAGGCGGTGATCCAGTTGCACAGGATGCTCTCAATACATCCTCTGTAGAATGTAGTGAGGATGGAGGGTGGGAGCCTTCACAGGATGTAGAGATGCTGCTGGGCTTTCTTGGTTATGGAGCTGGTGTTGAGGGACCAGGTGAGATTCTTCGCCAAGTAAACACAAAGAAACTTGGTACTCTTGACGACCTCAACGGTAGAGCCATCAATGGTCAGTGAGCGTGGTCTCCCTGGGCCCTCCTGAAGTTCACAACCATCTATTTTGTTTTATTTACATTCAGATGTAGGTTGTTGTCTCTGTACCAGTCAGTTAGCAACTCATCTCTTTATGCTGACTCATCATTCTTGTTGATGAGGTCCATCGACAAACTTGATATGATTCAAGTTGCGTTTTGTTGCAGTCATGAGTCAGTAGAATAGACATCAATGGACTAAGCACACAGCCCTAGGGAGCTTTCCCATGCTCAGTGTGATGGTCTTGGATGTGCAGTTTACGATCTGGACTGCCTGAGGTCTCCCCATCAGGAAGTCAAGAATCCAATTGCAGAGGGAGATGTTTAGGCCCACAGGCTCGACTTCCCTAACAGGTACGGAAGAATAATTGTGTTGAATGCCGAACCGAAGTCAATAAACAGCATTCGCACATAATTGTCCTTATTTTCCAGATGGGTGAGGGCTAGATGGAGGGTGGTTGTGATGGTGTCATCCGTAGAGTGGTTGGATCTATATGCAAACTGCATTGGGTCCAGTGAGGGGAGCTTGACGACGAGACTCTTATGACGAGACTCTCGAAGCTCTTCATGACGGTATATGTGAGTGCGACAGAGTGATTTCATGGCCTGTAGCTGCATCTCTGTCTCATCTCAGTAAGGTGTAAGGTCCACTGACACACCAGATACAGAACAGGAAGAATTTGAGAAGTTTCAGGGAAGGGATTAGTACAGGGATAGGACGATTAATATAATGAAGAACCTGGTGCTTCAGACATTCAATAGTGCCACCTCAAAAACTGGCGCCACAGGCAGGCAGCGTAAGGTTAGAGTGTGATGTGTAAAGGGAAGGACACAGGCATGAGGAGACTTGCACAAGGTATGGGTAAATAGGTGTCTGGGCCTTCTATTCATCCAATCCTCAGAAGGCTCAGCCTAGGACTATAGTTGGGACGCATTCAAGAATAATGTTTTTTTTTAAATTCATTTATGGATGAAAATGTCTCACTGAATGTAATATTTATTATTCATCCCTAACTGCCTGAACAGAGGAGCAATTCACAGTAAATTACATTGGTGGGGTCATTGTCTGCTATAGAATAATAGATTTATCTCTCTGGAGAAGTACTTATGAACCAGATGGCTTTTTATGATAAACCAGTGGTTTTGTGGTCATCACCACTGGAACTATTTTTTAATACAAATTCCAAATATGTTTAAGTTGTTTAATTTAAAACCTAGTTGTAGTGAGATTTGAACTGCTGCCTCTGGATCAATAAAGAGAAGCTGAGGCAACATCAGGTAACATGCAGAGTGAAATGCTCAGTTGTCATTTCAGGTCGGGGCCAGTTATCAAGACTGAATGAGCCCTCCAGCTTCTCTTTGTTCACTCGAGATCCCAGTATCTGCAGTTCTAGTGTTTCACTAGAGCAACAGTTCAGAATGCTGTCTACTCATCCATTAACTTGGCCATTATAGCACTGCACCATTTAGGTTGCTAGGAAGTCACAATGGGATGGTTTACATGTTGTTCTGCCTGCCTGACCCAATGCAGGAGATGACAAAGAATGTGCAGAGTTCACCTCAGTGCTCTCACAGGAGGTCGGGTGAAGCGAAGAGAGCATGAGCTCCATTCTGGGGATAATGTGTACTTGTTTGCAGGGACTGGGTGTTTTACAGCACTCACTGATTGAAATGACAGCTGTTCTGGAGGCAAAGCTGGAGGCTAAATGGCACTTTTCTCCTTTTATAGGGTCTCGTGCTGAACCAGGTTTAGGTCTAGCTTTTTCCATATGAGAGCAGCTGAGGGCTCTTCAGAAACAATAGCACAGCACCAGGCACCAGCTTGTCCTCAGCGGAAAATTTGTGAGCAGTTTCTATTAATAGACACAGAGATTAAATGTATGAAAAATGGGGCAAATTCATATCAGCAGCTTACTCCTGCACAAATAAAGGGATGTTACCCGTGAACAAGACATTCTCCTTCAGGAGAGAGATATAGTCCTCGGTCTTTTTGCAGGAACAGAAATGTGCCCCTCCATTCATAAATCTCTCTGTTGTGACCAAAGCCTTGCTCCAAGGACAGGAGTTAAGTTTATTGTCAGCTGTATCATAATGGTGTGATCAAGGTTGTTTTGTGAGAAGACCCATGGACATTTCATTCTGAGTACAAGAAAAACAAAGGTGCAAAGTGATAGAGAGGGTATGAAGCAGAGGCCACATAATTCTAAAACTGTGGGGGTCATTCTGGTCCTGATATTGTCAGGAAAGAAAATGTCGTTGAATGTGTTGATGTGTGATCTCATACTTGTGATGGCAGGAGGTGGGGTGAAGACCGTGTGCCTGGGCTGGGATGAGTCTCTTAATAGTTGGCTGCTTTACAAGGCAGCAGTAGGTGTGAATGGCATTAGTGGCAGGGGCCAGGTATGTAGATGGCCTGAGCCACATTCACAACCCTCTGCAGATTCTTGCAGCCTTGGGCAGAGCAGTTCCTGTACCATGCAGCGATGGACCCCGATAGGATGCTTTCAATGGTGCACCTATCGGAGTTGTTAAGGAATGCTAGTGATGTGCCTAAGTCCAAACACATGCAATTCAAGGAATGTTAGCTGACTCCACTCTGAACATAGAAACTGAAACAATTATTTGATGGTCAGGGTCATAGAGATCCTGATTCCATTGTCAGCTCACTCTCTTGAGAGATTAGCTGGTGTGCAAGTTCAGGACATTAATGTCTCCCCTACAAGGACATTGATCATATCCCATCACAGCTTCTCAGGCAGCATTACAAGCCATCCCAGACTGCTCCTTCTGTCAGCCTACCAAATGTTTCCTGTAGACATTCACTGAGGATATTCTGAGGGAAAGGAAGCAATTTTTTTTAGATTGTCGCCACACAGGGGCACTACAGCAACACTCAGCCATGGAAACTTCTTATACAAGAAACTCCAAAGGCACTAGCATGCAACTTGAGAGATATCTGAAAAGATTACACTTAAGTATTCCATTACCCATTTGCAAAGTCCTAGATCCAAACCATTAATTGTTTCTCTTTCCATAGATCCTACCTAACCTGCATTTCCAAATTCTTATGTTTTTATTCCATTAATATGTTCTGTAATGTTGCATTATTGCAAATAACTATTTCTGATTTTAAGCTTTTATTGTCATGAACATAAGTACAATGTACAAATGGACTGAAATCCTTGTTGCAACTACACACGTATGTAAAAATGTATAAATCAATAATCAGTACAAATTCAATTACAGCACAAAAGAATTAAAGATTATAAATCTAAAATGATAAAGATTCCCAGTTGATGTTATTTTAAAAAAAAAGTGATGTTTCACTAGTAAACAGATTTTTGATCCTGGAGTAGTTTTTATGGTTATGGTAGTGTGGTTCAAGAGTCTGAGAGCTGTTGGGGAGGTGGAGGTGGGGAGGGGACCTTTAACTGGTAGGCTTTAGGCCTCTCTGCCTTCTGGCTGAAGGTACGAGCAAGAAGAGATTGTGACCAGGGTGATCCCTTATGACAGTGGCTGTTTTTTTGAGATAGTGCCTCCTGTAGATGTCATCAGCGAATGGGAGGTTGGCACCTCTGGTGGACTTGTGTAGGTTTGACACATTCTGCAGTCTTCTGCATTTCTAGGCACATAAGTTTCAAAAAGAGGACATGATGCAACTAATCAATTTACTTTCCACAGTACGCATGTAGAAATTCAACTGAATATTCGACAACATGCCAAATCTCCTGAGACTTCTTCGAAAGTACTAGCCTCAGGAAAGACCATCCAATATGTGGACTTTTTGGAACTTGAATCTACTCACCTTCACCTGACAATGAAAACCAGTGCATGATCTTTCAGTCTCCCCTTCCTAAGGTCTACAATAAGTTCTTTGGTCTAACTGACTTTGAGACCAAGGTTGCTGTTCTGGCACCATACAACCAGGATTTCAATCTTTATCCTCAATCTGATTCATCATCACCCTTTGTTCAGCCAACAACGGTGGTGTTCTCAGTGAATTTATAGATTGTATTAGAACTGAACAAGGCTATGCAATCTATGGTGTAGCTATATAGAGCAGGAGACCAAGCACACTGGTATATAGTGGCCACATTTTGACGATCCACAAGGAGGAAATGATGTTGCTGATCTCCACAGATTGGGATCTGCTGATGAGGAAGATGAGGATTACTTGATTTGCTGGTATGATGGTGTTAAATGCTGAGCTATGATCGACAACCTGATGTCATCTGGTGGTCCAGGTGATCTAATACAGAGTGAAGAGCCAGCAAGATGGCATCTGTGTTGTGATGACAGGCAAATTGAAGTGGGTCCAGGTTCTTCCAGAGACATGAGTTGCTACATATCCAATCTCTCAAAGCTCTTCACCATGATGAACTGAAATGCGACTGGTTAGTAGTCCATTGAGGCAAATCAATTTGCTCTCCCTGTGCATTGGTATCCTTTTTGAAGTAGGTGAAGCAGGCGATGACCTCAGGCCTTAGCAGTGGCCAATACAGAAATAGGAACAAAAAAAAACTGCAGGTGCTGAAAACCCAGAATAAAAACAGGAAATGCTCAGTTGACTAGACTGCAATTGGGAAGAGAAACATAACTAATGCTTTGGGTTGAAACCCCCTTGTTAGAACTGGGAAGAATATAAAAGAAGCATGTGAAACTCTTGGGTGGATGGCTTGAGAAGGCAACCATTATCATAAAGGATATCCACCACCCTGGTCTCAATTTCCTCTTGCTGCAACCTTCAGGCAGAAGGTATAGAAGACTGAAAGTCAGTGTCTCCAGGTTCAAGAGCTATTTTTATCCAATAGCTATCAGGCTCTTGAACCTTCCTACCCAATCCAAAACATAAACTATACTAGAGCATTCAAAAGATCTCTTTGCACCATTAAAATATAACTTTTTTTCTTTCAATAGCTGCAACTTTGAATATCCTTTTATGTTTATTATCTGTTTTTCTGTCTTCTATATTGTAGTAATTTAATGTATACTGTTTTAGTTGGTGCATCTGTTTGGCAATAATTTTAGTGCTTCTGTTTGTTGTACTTGTGTATATGACAATAGATAGTCATCTCATCTAAATATCACTTTGCCCGTAGCATCAGTCAGATAATGCTGCCAGTGTTATAACACTGGGCAACAATTATTTTCAAAAGGTTTGCTTCCTGAAAAACCTTCTAGCTAAACACAAAACTAAATCAGATTTGCTGTGTCATGTAGGAAGTTGGAGAAATATTAACTTTTATTAAATTTAGCATGTTTAATCTCATAATGATGCTGACATTTTTGCATTAGTTCCACTGACCTAAAAATGTTTTGCCGTTGATTTTCATTTGTACTCAGCATTTGATGCCCTTCGTGTCAGCATCCTAACAATATTCAGCCAGCATTATGGATGACAGTTGTCCTAATACCACATTTCCTTGGTTGCATTGCCCTCGTGAAACCTTTCACCATGTTCATCACTGACTACACCAAGAGAAGCAGTCCAAGTGCGAATGCAGAAAATGAGTTTTTGATGACAAGTTACACTTTGTGGTTTTGTATGCTTGAAGTCAACTTAAAATATGGCAGGAAATCACAAAAATCTTAAGGAAATTTTTGTGATCAGTAGCCAAAAATTCATAACGTGCACCCAAAAGTGTTCAAGAAGCAAAATCTTTGTGGAATCAGCTCAGTTATTCAATCCTGCTTGTTATTTTGAACACAGTCTAAGGTCTTGGTAGATTTGGGCTCCTGATGTCAATAAAATTGTGTTTCTTTTTCTTTTAAATGACTTTTACACAACAGTTTATTTTGAAACTAGGGGCTGGGAGGGGGATTAGTTGAAATGTCCAGTGCACCTTGGATGTACTCTCAATGAACCATAAATGGAAATGTCCAATCCATTTTCTTGATTGGCACAATTTCATCCAAATCATGCTTGCCACCTTGCTTTGGGTTCAATAGATGTCGAGATATGTGGAACTGAACAAAACAGTGGTGCATAATCCAACTTCTCGACAATTTTCTGCAGGAAATTACCAGCAGCATTGCTGTAGTGGACTCTGCAAGAATAGCCTTTGAACTATGCTTGCATAATGTACGAATTGCTTTCTTATCACTGCAACCTGTGCCACGCTCAAGAGATTGGGAAAGTAGAATCTATTTGACGATTTGGGCTTTCGAGTTTATTTTTAAGTGTTTCTAATACCTGTTCACTTTTGGGATATAGGGGTAACTGGCAAAGTGCAACAAATGCACTGTATTCCACATGTCAGCATTTTTGTTTTTATAAATCTAAGTATTGAATATAGGAGTTAGGATGTTATGTTTAAGTTAAGACATTGCTGAGGCCAAACTTGGAATATTGTATGCAGTTCTAGTTGCCTAAGGATATCAATAAGTTTGAAAGAGTGCAGAGAGGATTTACTAGGATGCTGAGAGGTGTTCAGGAGTTGAGTTACAGGAAAAGATTAAACAGGTTAGGACTTTATTCCTTGGAGCGAAGAATGAGGGAAGATTTAATAGACAAGATTATGAGAGGTATAGACAGAGTGGATATGAGTCGGCATTTTCCACTTAGATTGGGGGAGATAAATTCGAGTGGTCATGATTTTAAGATGGAGAGAAAAGTTTAGGGGGAATATTAGGGGAAAGTTCTTCACTTAGAGAATGGTAGGAGTGTGAAATGAGCTGTCATTTGATGTGAATGCAGGCTCGATCTTAAGTTTTTAGGATAAATTGGATAAATACATGGATGGGAGAGGTCTGGAGGGTTATGGAATAGGAACAGGTCAGTGGAACTTGGGGAATAGTGGTTGGCACAGACCAGAAAGGCTGAATGGCCTTTTTGCTGTAGCATTCTATGGTTCTATGTAATGTTGTGGAGTGTCTCCAAGGCATAGTCCATACTCAGAGTGAGATTGTAAAGGATTCACTGAGATTACTTCATTATTAAATACTTTAGTGATCATGCAGCCTGAAGGTATTAGCGCTACAATTAAATGTTTAAGGTAGTTAATTGAAATAAAATTTTAACAGATTAGAAACTGCATAGAAACAATATTAGGAATCAATGGAGAACCCAGTAATTAGTGATTAGCACTAAAGTTACTTTAGTCAAGAGAAATGCTGATGTTGAGATCATGGGGCCAGACTCAAGATTAATAGAATGGAATAGAAGAGAAATTGCTTCACTCAGAGCATTAGGAATCTGAAATTCTCTATAGGCTATTGTAATGGAATATATATTTGGGAGATAATTGGTAAAATTAGAGTAGGTTACATATATACACACATTTTAAAACAGATCTTATTTGGAATACTGAAGAATACATATTCAGTAACATTACAGAGACTATGGAGAATGCTATGAACATTTCACAAGTAGCTGCTAATTGAAATAATGTCATCAAATGAATTGAAACAGGTTTTCTGTGTTGAACATTTTTATAAGGCTTCTGACCTTTCTGCAAATGCACAGAAAGGTCACTCCTGAGAAGTTTGTTTACCTAGGGCAGCAGATGGGAGCAGAAGGCTAGCTCCTATTGTTTGCTGGGGAAGGTCAGGGGCTTTGCAACTGAGAGAGTCACATGGGCTTTCTGGCAGTTGGAGATGGAAGATGAAGAGAGAGCCTGAACAATCACAGCTGAAGCAAGCAGGAAAAGCTTCTTGGAACTGAAACAGAAAGCTCCAGAGTGGTGGGTGGTTGGCAGTGCTATCTGTCTGACATTTCCCTTAGAATAAGAGGAACAGAAAGGAATTCTGTGGTAGCCTGAAAGAAAGAAATGATCATCTGGAGAACCCTGATGGGGCAAGTTTCATCAGCAAGAGATTGAGGTGACTAATGGTGGTACCTCAGTTGTCGAAATCCTGGAACAACCAATCTCTCTCTGCAAACCCGACGAGAACCTTCCTGAGCAGTAAGCATTTATCTTTCGAGCACCAAAGCCTGGTGATCTTTATACCTGTTAAATTCTGTGCACAGTATAAGAATTGCCTGCAAGCAGAGAACTTGGAAGAATGAGAAGTGAGATTAAACTTTGAACCAAATAGTTTTTTCTTAAATTTACACACACATCACATACACATGCGCTTAGAATTAGAAGGGGGTTAAGTTGGGTTTAGTTAAGTTAATAGAGATAAGTTAAAGTGTGATTCTGTTTTCATGTTTAAAGATAATTAAAATCAACTTTTGTTTAAGTAACTGGGTTTTGGGGTCCTTTGGGCTCGTAACATTTTAGATAGACAGTTGAAAAATATATTTAGAGAATCAAAGAAATAGGGCTTGAAAATGGAACTGAAATTCAGCTAAAAATCTATTGAATGGTGGACCAGGGCTTGAAGAAAATATTTAACTGGGGAATAAGAGCTTCAGAGATCAAGGTGCCACTGTATTCTTGAAGTCCTTTAAATATTTTTTAAAACTTAGCTTTATCTTATCGTGGAGACTGGCATACCATTTATTTTTGCTGATGGAGCGTTCCTTGGATATTATTCTAGACTAGAACTCTGAAAGATATGATTTGCCTAACTTGTTAATTCTGAGGAGTGCAAGACACTCTGAAGGAGACAATAAAAATGTGGAGGTTTGTCTCTTTGAAATGCAGCATCAGCTCCTGTAGATAGACTCATAGGATTTACAGTGCGTGTTGAACCTCAGGTAATTTGAGGAGCTCGGTCATTATTTCATGAGAAGGAGCCTGCAAAGATGGTCAAGCAGATTGTGGGAAGTCCTGAATGCATTGAAAATCTAAGTGTATGTTTGCTGCAGGTAAGAATTTGGGGAGCTGAGTCTTTTAGAGAAGGGGAAGAATATGTTGTCAGATTGCTAAAATTGGAATGTTTCATAAAGAGCAAGGGTAAATAGCATGCGTGTCCATCGATTCCTGTTAATGTTTAGCTGATCATCAGGAATGATAACTTTAATTGTATCTGCCAAAATGCTCTTTACCTAATAAAGTGCAGAATTGCAAGAGTTCTACTTAGAAATTTAAAGATTCTTCAGTGGTGTCACTGTATTCTTTGAGCTAGCATGGGTAAGTATTTTGCATATATGGTAATGTTAACACAACATTATTATAATGCCAGTGACCTGGGTTAGAATTCTATAAGGAGTTTGTGTGTTCTCCCATTATCTGCTTAGCATCCTCTGAATTGGGCAGTACGGGTTCATGGGTCAAAAGGCTCTGTTACTGTGCTCTATCTCGAAATTAAAGTTAATCAACTTTTCTTTCAGAAGAACCAATTTAGGAGGTTGGGTATTTCCCAACAATTAATTACATCAATCCCACATTGTTGAGATTCATGTACGTAATGCTCAAGATTACAAGTTCCTTATCTTGAGATAAAATGCCTAAGTTTTTAATTCACTATTTCTTATTAATAGCTGCATTCTGCCATCATTGTAAATCAATACATTAGCATAGAGATTTATGATCATCAAATGGTTCATCTCTTTGGCTTGGCTTTGCGGACGAAGATTTATGGAGGGGTATGTCCACGTCTGCTGCAGGCTCGTTGGTGACTGACAAGTCCGATGTGGGACAGGCAGGCACAGTTGCAAGGGAAAATGGGTTGGTTGGGGTTGGGTGCTGGGTTTTTCCTCCTTTGTCTTTTGTCTTCTTCAAAGGAGGTTACTGCATGTACCTCTTCTAAATCATAACTAACTTTTTCAGTTGATTTTCCTTGTGCTCCTTTTTGGTGTTTAATATGTATTGATAAATGTTGAGGCAGGTATCTTTCTTAAAGCCATGCATTTAATTACTTATTTTTTGTTAGTTTGACCAAATAATTTCTGAGTCACTGTGTAACTAGCATTTTTTTCTCGAATTTTTTATTTAATTATTTGTACCATTACAGGAAAAAAAATAATAAAATATTAATCAAATATCCATATCCAATTATACAAAAAATGCTTTCATATTTTTCTCCCCAACCCCCTCTCACCCAAAATTAAGAAGAAGAAAATGTCTACCATTTAATATACAATAGTTAATTATTATTAAAATTACAGATTAAGAGGAGTGGATAAGGTAGAAGAGGTGGATGGAAAATTATTCATAAAATCCATATATGGTTTCCAAATACTATAAAAAGTTTTCAACTCAGTTCCTTAAACTATATGTAATTTTTTCCAAAGATATACAATTTCACATCTCTCTATACCATCTATTTAATAACACTTTCTTATCATCTTTCCATGAAGAAACTGGCATTTATTTATGAAAAGAAAAAGGGAGTTATTTCTCGGTGCTTTGTTCATAGAGTTCATAGTTACTGATGATGTGGCACTTTGTGATCAGATAGCCCAATTTTTCAGTCAACAGACTGAAACAACTGTCCCTTGTCCAAGCTAATACCACATGCTCTTTGAGAGACAGAGGTGATTATGACTTTTTATTAATTTCACATTATCTTAAAGAGTGCCATTAGAAGCCAAAAAGAAACCATGAGAACATTAAAAAGCAGCTT
The DNA here is from genome assembly GCF_036971445.1 of Narcine bancroftii. Lineage (NCBI taxonomy): Eukaryota > Metazoa > Chordata > Chondrichthyes > Torpediniformes > Narcinidae > Narcine > Narcine bancroftii. Next base: position 290,191,601 of record NC_091470.1, on the reverse strand, counting down.
TAATAGTTTCTACTTTCTGAACCATGATTTTTTAAAATCAATACTAATTAAATTTCATAAATTTTAAAACACTTATTTTTTTCTTGTAATGACTTTTCCCTATATCTATTTTGTTCATCTTCCATCGCAGTCTTTGTCAACTGGGGGGGGGGGGGGGGGGAAATCACCATGTTATCATACAATTGAAATGTTCATTTACTCGTCAGGTGTTTGGAGCCAAGACTAAATTTAAAAAATCTGCTCTTATTACAGAACGTGACAAGGATCATGTTGCAAAAGTGCTAACAATTGAATCTGAAATGCAAAGGAGTTCCAATATTCAAAGTCGATTAAGCATTTCAAGTTACCATGGAAGTCCGTCGCAGATATTAATGGGCCAAGATTCTAGACCTCAAACACCATTAAGTCTTAATGGAAACGATTTTCCACAGCTCCAAGGAAACAAATTATTGCAGAGTTCTAATATCCAAAATAGTTCATCAGAGGCTGCAAACAGTCAGCACGAGAGGCCTCGAGCATCATCAGTTCAAGGAAGCAGGCCTACAACCCTGAACAGTCCATTACTTCAAAGACCACTTTCTAACATCCCTGTGACTAAAGATGAAACCTTCAGTAATCCAAAGAACAAACTGGCAACATTTACCAGCCAAGCTGGAAGACCCCTTAGTTCTCCAATAAGTCAGGCTGGAGTAATTGCTGGAAATATTTCACAAAGGAGCTATTTTTCTGAGGTGAGAATAAATAGATTAATATGGTACTTGATTACAAGTGATTAAAGGAGTGAAAAATGGAAGCAAAGTAAATGTGCTTCTCTTCAAAATAATTAATTTAAATGTTGCCAAAAACTAATTTATGTTTGAGAGAGATTTTGATAAAAGCTTCCATGTGTAGTTCTGTTTTGAGCTTTAGAGTTAATCAAAAGAAGAAACGTTATAAAGGAACTCAACCATATTTTAAAAATACAATCTTCATGTTGATTTTCATTTGGAACATGCAGAACAACAGCATACTTCATAAAAATTAAATTGAACTTTGTTTTTGGCCTTTGTTCATATGCAGTAAAAACAAACCAATGGGTTGAGCAGCATCTGTGTGCTGCAAGAAATTGTTCAAATTTTGAGTTGAGACCCTGCATCAGGATTATAAAATGTTAAATATAGAAACAGTAAATATATGCCATATGTATTCTCCATGTATGGTTTTGGATTTTAAAAAAAGCTAAGATAAGGTAAAAAGAAAGCCATTCAACACCAAATGCTTTGTCTCAAAAGTAAGTTCAACTCTCCATGGTTTTAGCTCTGAGGCAAGATTGGTGAAATATGGAACTTTCAGTCTTGAAACCAGGGGACTCAGAGCACATTTATAATTATTCATATATTCCCTGCACCAGCAGTACAATAGCAACCATTTTTCTTACCTTTTCAAATTATTCTCTGTCAGTTACTCTCCATATGAAATTTAGTCTCTGTGAAAACAAACATTTACAATTTTTTAATCTTAAATTTTCCTTTTTTTTGAAGTGAATCCTGATGCAAGATTTTGATCCGAGATGTTGACACTTCCTTACCCCACATTAGATGCTGCTCAACTTGATGAATTCCTCCAGCAGATTTTTTGGCTCCAGATTTTAGCCTCTCTGGTCTCTTTATTCATATGTTCATCTTATTGATCTTTGTATTCCTTTTGTTCACTAACCTCCACCATTATGAAATGCTTTGAGCATCTGGTGATGGAACACATCAAAGCACCCCTCCTAGAGACACTGGGCACATTTCTATTCACCTATAGTTGAAATCATTCTGTTGAGGATGCTATAACTTGTCCCTCACTCCACCCTGAACCACCTAGAGAAAGATGCCTCATATGCCACATTGCTGTTCATTGACTTCAACTCAGCTTTAATATGATTGATTGTTCCCCAGAGGCTGGCGGAGAAGCTGTTCTCATGGGGACTTAACACCCCTCTCTGTAAGTGGATTCTGGACTTCCTAACAGAAAGACGACAGGCTGTCAGGTCAGCAGAAAAATGTCAAGCACCGTAATGCAGAGCTCTAGAATACCTCAGGATTGTGAGCTCAGCCCACTCCTGACCCACAGATGTAACACCAGATCCAGCTACACAAGAGTCATTAAGTTTGCAGAAGACACAATAGTATTTGGCCTCATCAGCAACAACGGTGAGTCGCACTACAGAGAAGTGATGAAAATTCTCGTGATATGGTGTGAGAATAACAACCTGACTCTCAATGTGGACAAGACAAAGGATATGATCATGGACTTAACAAGGACCAGGAATGACCACCCTGCACTATACATCGATAACTCAGTAGTGGAAAGAGTAAAGAACATTTAAGTTTCTTGGAGTCCACTATCTTGGAATACTGGGATTGTTGTGCGAAGATGGTGTACAAAATCATTGAGGCCCCATATCACCCCACACACAGCATCTTTCAGCTACTCTAGTCAGGAAAGAGATACAGGAATATCAAAGCCAGAACCAGGCTGAGAAACAAATTCTTCCCACGGGCAATTAGAATGCTGAATGACTGAACTAACCCTTGAAGATTCTACGATTTAGTAAACAACATTTAATTTTATATATGTATAACATACTGCATATGTAACGCTTGTCTGTATGTGTGTTACGTCTGATTGTGTGTGTGCATTATTTCTGCACCGAGAGCTGGAGAACACTTTTTTTGTCAGGTTGTATACAATAGGATGATAATAAACTGAAACCTGAATGCAGTTATCACATCATCGCAATTGTTTCAGATGTCTGGAGGGAAGTTGGTATTTTTCTTCATAAAATAAAATGGTAATCATGAATGGCAAAAGCCATTAAGCCTAGTTTGATAGATGTCATAATGAAAACATCATGACTTAATGACCTAAGTACACAAATTTGGGTGACTCCTCTTTCTGGTAATGAGACGTAATGTCCTTGGATGCAACATGTGTTCAATGTGATCTTATTTTCGTATATATAAATAGAATGTACAGATGTAACAAAATTAGCACAACACTATTATGGTACCAGCAATATGGGTCTAAATCCTCCACTGCCTGTAAAGAGTTTGTGTGTTCTCCTGGTGCTCTCGATTCCTCCCACATTCCAAAGACATATAGGGTTAGTAGGTTAATTGATCACTTGCGTATATTTGAGTGGCAAGGGTTCATGGGCAGGAAAGGCAAGTATCACTAATTTTTAAATTAAATGGGATATTCCATTGTATTTTTGCAGGGCTATGAAGAGGTCACATCTGGATTATTGTGTGTAGTTTGATCTTTATACTCCCCTTGAATGCGAGACAGTTATACTGATTAACCTTGGCATATAGCTGGAGTAGAATGGGTCTAAATCGATGAAGTTCGGAAGGATGAGAGATCGAATCTTTCATTGATAATGTTGATGCTGAGTTTTTTTTTTCACTAGTTAGAGAGTTTAGATCAGTGGTTTTCAACCTTTTTCTTTTCACTCCCATACCACCTTAAGTAGTCCCTATGCCATGAGTACTCTGTAATTAGTAAGGGATTACTTAAGGTGGTTTGGGAGTGGAAAGAAAAAGTGTGAAAGTCACTGTTTGAATTTACCTAATTGACTCATTAGGTGCACGGTTTCATAACTCCAAGGAAATGGGCCAATGACAATTTTTCTCAAGCAAAATAATTCAGTAACAATTGGGTCTAACGCAGTGAATCTCAATCTTTTTTTCCCCACTCCCATACTACCTTAAGTCTTCTTCGCTTTGGCTTGGCTTCGCGGACGAAGATTTATGGAGGGGTAATGTCCACGTCAGCTGCAGGCTTGTTAGTGGCTGACAAGTCCGATGCGGGACAGGCAGACACGGTTGCAGCGGTTGCAAGGGAAAATTGGTGGGTTGGGGTTGGGTGTTGGGTTTTTCCTCCTTTGTCTTTTGTCAGTGAGGTGGGCTCTGCGGTCTTCTTCAAAGGAGGTTGCTGCCCGCCGGACTGTGAGGCGCCAAGATGCACGGTTGGAGGCGATATCAGCCCACTGGCGGTGGTCAATGTGGCAGGCACCGAGATTTCTTTAGGCAGTCCTTGTACCACCTTAAGTAATCCCTTACTAATCACCGAGCACCGATGGCATCGGGATTACTTAAGGTGGCATGTGAATGGAAAGAAAAAGTTGACCACAGGTCAAGATCAAAAGAGCATTGCATCAGGATAAGGAACTGGAGATTTTGGATTGACGTGAGGGCAAATGTATTAATTCAGAAGGTTATGAATCTTTGGAGCTCTTTTCAGCTGAGAATTGTGAATGCCCAGTTGTTGAATATCTTCATAGCTGAGGTCATTGCATGGTTGAGTGGCAGCCAAATTAAAGGATAAAAGGACTTGACAGGAACCAAATTGTCAGGTATGATGCCTTGCCTTTCATGGTGAGATTTTATGCTCATATGGTTGAACAGCATTATGAGTGAGTTGTGGCATGTCCAGGAACGTTTTAGCTGAAGTTGGGTTGTGGAGCTTGTCAAGCAGGAAGTCAACAGAAGAATTTTGAAATGTGCAAGTCTTAAGGTTAAAAGGCGTGGTTGTGGATTTAAATAAGTAGACAGCAGAAGGTGATAAAGGGGTCAGCCTCTGTCATGGGAATGGAAGAAGGTGGTGTTTACATTTGTGAGGATATGGCTTTGAAACTGAGCTTGCGGACCTCCAAGTTTAGTTTAAATTTCTCACCTTTTGTATTTAAATTCCTCCTTGCTGCTCGTAAAATATACATAAAAATACTTCAAACCAAGTTATTAGGAAATTGTTCCAGCCACACCTAATCACGATAAACCTTAAGTAATCCCTACGTGGTAGGCGAGTGGTTTAAAAAAAAGTCGAGAACCATGGTTTAAATCCTATCTAATGGACTCGTTGTGTGTGCGGTTTTATAACTCCAAAGGAAATGGGGCAAAGACAATTTTTTCTCAAGCAAAACATTTCAGTAACAATTGGGTCTCGAGCAGTGGTTCTCAACCTTTTGCCTCCACTCGCATACTACCTTGAGTAATCCCTTACTAATCACAGAGCACCTAAGGCATAGGGATTACTTAAGGTAGTATGTGAGAGGGAAGAAAAAGGTTGAAAACCACTGCTCTAGACTGAGCTTTCTGCTACATGTGGTAAATCTGCATCTATTTCTGTCTGAATACATTTTGAAAAATAGTATGACATTTTTTTCACATTAAAGATTGATACTTGCTAAAATGTGTCTATTAAAATGGATCTTGTAAATCAGTGTTTTTGCAGAATGCACAGGAAAAAAAAAATCTGCTTTTGTGTTTCTATTTCAAAAGGAATACAGATGTGCAAACCACTTCAAGTATGCCTGTCAGATCATTAATAATTATCCCCAGTCAGCAGTTTGGCACAAATTGGATTTAATAAAAAACAGAAATATAACTTCAAGTCTTAAGAATTTACATTTATCTTATATCAAACTAATAAATGTTTGTGGCATAAAGATCATTTATATGTTTGTGAATATATGTTTCACAAAATGAAGTAATTTATCATATAGAAGGTTATAGAAGAAAGTCCACTGCAATCAGACCCTTCTGTTCCTTGTGCCGTGTATGGTAGAAGTGTAATTCCATCCTTTCCAGGTAAGATTGCATTTGCTGATCCTGTTTCAATTCATCCATTATGTAAGTTGCTGATTTAATTTTGATTTTAGCAGTGGGCTGCTCTTTATTTCTTAGTTTTAAAGAGATCAGAACCAACTCTAACCTCTATTCTTCACGTTATTGCTTCCAGCAGGGCTTCATGTTTCATTCACAAGTGACCTTCTCACACAATATTTGATGTGGGCATAACTTTGTGAATTTGTTTAAAACAGAAACGTATGTACTGATTTGTATGGAGAAAAGCATTCAGATGTAATATCCTTGGTAAGGTTTGAGCTGTATCAGTGCCTGTTTTTAATTACATGTAGAGACTTTTTTGGTATGTTAACCCTGTCAGGGCAGCACTGTAACTTTGCATCTGGATCATATAGCAATTAGGCTAGCCATTTTGGATAAACAATACATCTGAGGTAGACAGTGTAAGAAGTAGAATTTTAAATTAGTTTAGAGGCATTTTATCATCACTTAAAATATTTCAAATCCAAAATATACCTTGGAATATATATAATCCAACACCTTAATAATAAGTAAGGAATAGAACGAGATAAGTAGATTGAGATAAGGAGTAGTCCCAACATCCAGGAGCACTGCTCCACATCTATAAAGAATGCCTGCAGTTCTATCCGCTCCACACTTCAGCAAGTCAGCTCATCGGGTGGTGCTGATGCTTCCTGCATTCAAGCGGATCATGAGGAGGGAGGGTCCAGAGGTGAAAAATCATTTAATGATGGCTTGAGGATACAGATAAATTCCTAAGTGAATGCTTTGAGTCAGTAGATTGGTCCTCAATGCCACCATCACTACCTTTATCAGTAAGTGTGTAGAAGACTGAGTAACAAAATGACAATAAAAGTACTACTTAATCGGAAACCAGGGATGAACCAGGAAATTGACTCACTGCTGAAGTCCAGGTTAGGCATTTCAGCCAGAAGACCTGCCCCTCCAGGCGAAACCCAAGTATAATCTTCACGTGGCCATCACAGAAGCCAAGAGACAGTACCCACACCAAGCTTCAGACCCAAGAGGACATCATGGACATGTGGAAATTATGGCAGAGCATGGATGCTATCTCAAAGTAGAAAGCAAAGCTGAGCAGAATACCCTGATGAGTTAAATATGCTCTATGCTCACTTTTAACAAGGAGCAGTGGGAAGATGATAACAGTATCGACTACTGCAAGCAATGTCACACCCTTGGACTGCTGCTGAAGTCAGGGTTGTCTTCCGGTAGGTGAACTCATGGAAAATGACTGGCCCAGATGGAGTTTCAGGATGCATCCTGAGAGCTTGTACTGATCACTGAGATGGGCGTATTCACAGACATTAATCTGTCCCTGTCAATAGGCTAATCCCAGCTTCAAGAAAGCCATCATACCTATACTGAAGCATAATAATGGACCTAAATTACTATCAACTGGCGGCTTTGACACCCACCATCATGTAGAACTTTGGGAGGCCTACCAGCCAGCCTCAACCCACTTCAATTTGCCTACCGGCCAAACAGATCCACAGCAGATGCCACCTTCCAAGCATTCAACTCTGCTCTGGAAAACTAAGCTACCAAGGACACCTATGTTAAAGTGTTCATAAGCTACTGCCCTGGCAAACTCTTCCCAGACTTTAGGATCTGGGTTTCAGGACCTCTCTGTACAACTGTATCCTTGATTTTCCTGTCTAACATTGATTAAAAATGAATAACAATATCTCTTCCTTGATCGCACTCAACATCAGGGCTCCTCAAGGAATTGTGCTCAATCCTCCACTATATTCCCTCAACACCCACTGTACAGCCAAACACCATTCCAACCTCATTCTCAAATTTTCCTATGACATCATAGTAATTTGTCAATTATCAAATAATGATAAGAGAAAGAGATTGAAAATGTAATGGCATGATGTCAAGTTAACAACCTCTTAATGCCAATAAGACAAAGGAGAAGTATCTATGTCCTCACCTCCGTCCATAATGATCACACTGAAATGCGAAGAGTAGATAGCTTTAAAATCTCAGGAATAAGTATCTCCAATGATTTGATCTGGGACAAACAGATTCACATGATGGTCAAGGAAACAGTGCAACACATCTACTTTTTTAGAAGACTAAGGAAGTTTGGCATCCCCTCCCCCGACCCCCAACAACTTCTAATAGTGTGCCATCAAAAGCATACTGGTTGAATGAATCACAACGTAGTATGGGATAGTGAACGCAGCTCAAAATATATCAGACCTTTCTCTCCACCATGAGCTCCATTCACATCTCTTGCTGCCTCGGAAAGGCAGCCAATTTACTGAAGGACCCATCAGATCCCAGACATGGTCACACACCAACAGACAAACGCAGTTTCTTCCCTGCAGCCATCAGGCTCCTGAGTGAAAAATACTATTTTACTTGCTTGGAGCTTATTGATCTTTTTATTGTAATCCAATGCCCTGTTCTCCTAACATAGATGTCCCCTCTCCTTAAGTCAATGATCATCTTCATCTTATTGGCATTGAGAAAGGGATTGTTATCTTGCCACCATACCACATGACAACCAATCTCTTGTATTCTGTCTCATTGTTATTTGATACTCACCCACTACTGTGGGATCCAGAATATCCTGCCATTTTGTCAGATAGACGTCCATCTGTTTTGACCAAGCATCACATCAGGAGTTTAGTTGGCTAATGTTTGCTCTGGGCATAATTGAACTCTGATTTATGTGCATTCATGAAGCTCCCTTCTTAGTCATGTAGATGCTTCAATCCCCACCCCAACCTCTCTCCCAAAGAAAATAATGATTGAGATAGCTGAGGAACAGGGAAGTCCTAAGGTCAGTCCTTGCGTTTTAGCACCAATTCTGTAATGTACACTGTCCATTAAATAGAAATCAAATTTTCTTCTTTCTGTTTCAAATAGATGCAGTTGGCATAAATAAGAGCACTGTATTAAAAACTGATCGTTGAAAACAATTTTGATGCCCTAGTTGTTTTATTCTTTTTCTACTCTTGACTAATTAACCTGTGCAATTTTTCCTCAAACTAATCCATGTTCCGCCATGCTACAGCCTGTATTAATGGACTGTACACTAAGCAGTCAATTATGGTGAGAATTCCCACTCCAAATTTTGAACATTACTGAGTAAACTGTGTATTTACTGGCCAAGAGCCATTTTTGTAGCCATCAACCATGACTACAGAATAATCTGATTCACAACAATAATCGTAAATCCTATTGCTTCTCCTAGCATCTGCAGCTGTATTGATGGTGTGTTTTTTTTTTCTCCCTCAGACTTTGAGAAATATTGAGTGGAATTATTCCCAGTAAGACTAAAGAAAATGCAATTCCATTCCATCATCTGGAGTAGTTTAGGCAGGACAGAATAGGGTCACCTTTTCCATTCAATGTGAGTGAACATCAATATATCTGGATGAAAGGAAAGCTTAGATATGAATTAATTAATATTCATTTGCCTTCATCACAGTGAATATTAAATATTCCTGTCATGAGGTTGATTTGCTTTTTTCAAGTAGAAATAGTTCATTAAAATAAAGATTATTATGTTTAAAACTGTGGCAATGTATTTAAAAATTTTTTAAAATACATTTTTTTAAAAAATATGGAACGCTTCACGAATTTGGGTGTCATCCTTGTGCAGGGGCCATGGTAATCTTCTCTGTATTGTTCCAATTTTAGTATATGTGCTGCCGAAGCGAGCACCGGCAATGTATTTTAGACAACTGAATATGTTCGCAAGGCCTTCAAATGATAACAGTGGGATGCTGGCAGAGAAAGTTGACTACTATCTATGGAGTAAAAATCTAACCTATTTTTAGCAGCATCTCTGATGTACATTTAAAGTTTAAATAGCACCAAGTTTTTCTTTTTAGAGATCAGTTATGCCATTTGCAGCAACCCTCTGAAGAGTTCATCCAAATTTACATACCTGTTTGGTTGCACCTTCAGTTATTTCTTCTAATTAATATCCAATAGGGTGTTTATGTTTGTCTAATACAAAGTTTCTAAAGGTCAGCAGTCCTGAGTTAAACATGTCACTCAGTCAGTACATAAAAGTGCTGGAGAAACTAAGCACCTCACGCAACATTCACAGGAAGTAAAGGGCAGTAAAAGTCGAGAGAAAGATTCCTTGAAAGGGTTTCAACTTGAATATTAATCAGTTTATTCAAACATTGAATGACTTATGCAGAAATTCCAGCATTTTATAGCACTCACCCATCTATGTGTCTTAATCATATTGATTTGTACAAATATTCTCTCAGATTATTAATGATATAGGGATCAAAGAGGGAAATAACAAGATGAGCGAATCCTGTGGATGCTGTGCATGCACCAAGCTACCCAAAAACCTGCGATCAGATACATTCTCAGTGTCCATCAGCACAGGGGCACTTCAAGGCTGCATGCATGCTCCCCTGCTCTTTGCCCTATGCAAGTATTGTGTAGCCAAGTTCAGCTCTGATGAATCTATAAATTCATTGAGAACTCCACTGTTGTTGGCTGAATAATGGATAATAATAAGTTAGAATATACAATGGAGATTAAGAATCTGATCACATGGTGCCATAGCAACAGTCTTGCTGTCAACATCAGCAAGACAAAGGAGCTTGTTATACGTTAGGAAGAGGAAGCTAAGGGATCACATATCTGGCTTCATTGATGGAACAGTGGTGGACAGAGTTAGTTCTTTCAATTTCTTGGGGGTCAACGTTTTGGAAGACCTCCTAGAATCGGCACATCAAATCAACTAATAAGAAGCTACATCAATATCTCTACTTTCTAAAAAGTCTCAGGAGATTTGGTGCATTGTTGAATACTAAATCAGACTTCTGCAGGGCACTGTGGAAAGTGTATTGACTGGTTGTATCTCAGGCTGGTTTGGTAAATTGAGTGCCCAGGAACATAGAAGTCTGGAGAAAGTAGCAAACCTAGTAGCTGTCCAGTCATCGTTATGAGGCATTGCCTCAAGAAGGTAGCCAGTGTCATAATAGAGTCCATCGTTCTGGTCACAACTGCCTCCTGCAACTACCTTCAGGCAGAATGTACAGAAGCCTTAGGTTCAGTGCCTCCTGGTTCAAGACAGTTCTTATCCAACAGGAGCTCGGTTCTGGAAGCTTCCCATACTACTGTAAGCATAAACTAGTCCAGAATTCCAAAAGGTTTGTCTGAAATTATTGAAACTTGCTTTGTTTTCTTGCACTAACTGCAACAGTGAATATTTATCTATTATCCTTTTTTCTGCTGTGGCAATATTGTGGTAATTTAATGTTTACTATTGTAGGTGCTGTATTTTACATACTGATTTGGTTGCAGCAAGTAAGAATTTTGGTATACCTGAACATTGTACTTTTGTAAATAATAATAAACTCTCATTACTCTTGTCTAAATCATGGTCCTTGTTTTGGAAAAGAATCTTGCATCTAATTCTGCTACATCTAAATCTAAAGCCTATGCTACAGTGTTTTTTTAAGTTCCTATCTACCTTGAACTTGCAGTGGAATCAAGGTAGCAAATTCACACCAATGGGAAATATTTGTTTTTGGAAGGAACATTTTCAAGTGTAAAGAGCACTCTGCTACCTTCTGGTATTGATGATAATCTACTTAAACACTTTATCACAGAGGGATAATTGTTTGGGGCTTTAATAAAAAAATAAAATTGGGTGCAATGTGCAATAGTCTCATGTCAAATGACATTGAGCCTACACACAAGATGCTGGAGGAACTCAGCAGGTCAGGCAGCATGTCTTGTGCAACTATCAGTTTTAATGCCCTCCTGCCACCCCACTTGTCTCTCTAAGGGGTTCCTTCTGTTTTATTGTTGTAATTTACATTGGTAGGATGTTGCAATGGCCACAGCTGATGAAACAAGGGTAATGTGATTTTTATAGGTTATAAAAGCAAGTCTGCTAATAGTTAATAGTCGTACACATATTATATTAACCATTAAATGCTTCCTTCTGTTATGACAAATTCTAAAATAGTATTTTGTATTTTGAACTTGGTTATGTTTATTAATTTGAACATTTATTTTAATATATTTGGTGAACTTGGTTAGTAAGTCGACAGAATGCAATGGTGGGCTGTGAAATATTGCTCATTTTCCTTCGTATCAATTCAGCTTGCTTTGGAACAAAGCTCTCACTTTTCTTATTATCTTTTACCTCAGATTTTTAAGATTTGGAAATTTGGTACCAATGTTTTAACATATTCAAGAAATGTTAGGGATGTACTGTTGAATTGTTATAGACTGTGGAAGATGTGTGCATTCTTTGAACCATCAAAGGTGTGGAGTGCGCTGTCTCTTGGGTTGTAATAGACTTTTACATTTGGCAGAAAAGTAGAAGACGTTTAGTCAGATGGCTTGGACAGTTTAAATCCATATAAAAACTGTCCAGGTACAAATCTACAAAGCCATTAAATCTCTATTGTATATAGTTTGCCTTATTTTTGGATGCTATGGATGTGTTAGAATTATCAGAACTCATGTCCAAACTTAAATTATCTTGTTTTTGGCAGATATTATGTAAGAAATGTAAAATTTTTGAAGCTTCTCTGATCCATATTTTTTGGACATATTTTTTAAAGACATTTTCCAAACTTTATCAATGATTCTTAAGATTAATTTGAAACCTTTCATGTTAATTGCTTTGTTTGGCTTTTCTCATGATTCAGATAATCTTGTATTGGCATTTCAGGAAAATGTTTTAGCTTCTACTATATTGATAGCCAGACGAGCAATTTTATTGAAATGGAAAGATGACTCATCCCTTACACAGTGGTTATAATGATGTAATGTCCTATTTAAGTTTAGAGAAAATTAGATATAATATTAAAGATAGAAAGTTTCAATTTATGAAATTGTGGGGCCCATTCTTAGAATTTTTTTTATAATTAGGAGAATTAAAAATTATTGTATGTTCCGATGACCTGTTCTCTGTGGAGTCGCCAGTGGTTCCACATTATTGATTTTTAAAAAAATAATAATTTACAAGGTAACCTTGATTAAAGGAAAGGGATAGATTAGATTTAGTTTTTGTTTTTTTTTTATTTTCTTTTTTTCCTTTATTTTATACAAGTTGCATAGATCATTTCAATTAAATGTTTTGGAGGTATAAGTAATTATTGATGTTGTTTTATCTACTTTTTTCATTGGCTTTTTTGTTCATGCTTATTTCTATACAATGAATTATTTTTTGATTGTCAATTATGTATTTATGCTTATATATACAATAAAAATATTTTTAAAAGAAAGAATTAGCAGGAAGATCTATACATCCTTTTATCTCTATTGGTAAATAGAAATAAATTTATTTGGGCAGATAATTAACTGAATAAAACCTCCAAGAAATCAAAATGACAAATATTTTCGAAGTAATATTGATTATGTGCAATAAAATTCAAGAAACATTTATGAGTCTCTTACAAATAAGTTGATTTTTAAAGTACAGTGCCCTCCATAATATTTGAAATTAAAGTGCACTTTAATCACATGAGAGTTGTTTGGTTGCAAATTTAAAACCGTGGAGCACAGGGGCAAATAAAGGAAAAAAAGTGTCTTTTTCCAAAACATTAACACAAGATCACAAGATATAGGAGCAGAAGTAGGCCCATGGGCCTATCAAGTCTGCTCTGCCATTCCAATCATGAGCTAATCCATTATGCTTTATAGAGTCTCAACATTAGATCCCTGCTCTTGTATGCTATCCCTCTAGAAATGAATGCCAACATTGCATTCACCTTCTTTACTGGAAGTCAACCTTTGGAGAATCTTGCATGAGGACTCCCAAGTCTCCTTGCACCTTGGAATTTTGAATTTTCTCCCCATCTAAATAATAGTCTGCCCGTCTATTCCTTCCACCAGACTGTATAACCAGTCCACTTCCCAATGTAATATTTCATCTGCCACCTCTTTGGCCATTCGCCTCATCTATCCAAGTCTCTCTGCAGCCTTTTGGTATCCTCAGCACCGTCACCCATACCACCTATTTGGGCATCATCTGCAAATTTAAGACACCAAGTCATCTATTCCACATCCAAATCATTTATATATCATTTAAAAAGAAGCAGCCATAACACCAACCAAAATAGAATCCCTTTATTCCTACTTTCTGATTCCTGGTGATCAGTCAATGTGCTATTCATGCTAGTACCTTTCCTGTAATTCCATGGACATTCATCTTGTTTAGCAGCCTTATGTGTGACACCTTGTCGAAGGCCTTTTGAAAGTCCAAATACACAACATCCCCTGTATCTCCCCTGTCTGTCCTACTTGTGATCTCTTCAGAAAATGGCAATAGGCTTGTCAGGCATTATTTTCCTTTAAGGAAACAATACTGACTTGGGTTTTTTTTCCATGCTTCTCCAGGTATTTCATAACCTCATCCTTGACAATTGACTCCCACGGTTTCCCAAGCACTGACTTTAGGCAAATAGGTCTATAATTGCCTTTCTGTCTTCCCCATTAGTGTGTTTTTCCAGTCGACTTTTGCCAGTTCCTCTCTTATGCAACTGTAATTTCCTTTACTCCACTGAAATGCGACACCAGACTTTAGCCTTTCCTTTTCAAATTTCAAAGTGAACTCAAAGATATTGTGATCACTGCCTCCTAAGATATCTAATTGCCTGTGGTTCATTACACAGCACCTAATCCAAAACAGCCAATCCCCTGGTGAGCTCATCAACAGCTGCTCAAAAAAACCATCCTGTAGGCATCCCACAAACTCTCTCCTGAGATCTTGTACTGACCTGACTTTCCCAATCTACTTTCATGTTAAAATCCCCCATAATTATTGTAACACTGTCCTTCTGTCATGCCTTATTTATTTCCAGTTGTATTTTGTAATCCACATCCCAGCTGCTGCTTGGGTGCCTGTATATATTAGTGTCCTTTACTCGTTATCATTCCTTAGCCACAGGATGCTATCTCTTCTGATTCTATGCCCCTTTGTTCCAATGATTTAATGTTTTTGCTTACCAACAAAGCCATGGCTCCTCCTCTCCCTCCATGATGCCTATCCTTGGACATTCAGCTCCCAATGACATCCATTTTTTAGCCATGACTCAGCAACGGCAACAGCATCATACCCTCCAAGCTGTAGCCGTACAGCAATATCATCCACCTTGTTTCTACTGCGTGCATTTAAGTATAACACCTTGAGACCAGTTTTTGAATACACCGTGTTTCTGTCATCCCTCCGGCTAATACATTGTCTTGTCACCTGCCTGTCATCCTTGCTTCACACTGTCTTCATTTTACTGCCGTTTCCCCTTCTTCAGCCCTAGCATTCAGGTTCCCACCCCCCCCTGCTAAATTAATATAAGCCAGAACCATATTTAACGGCATATGGGGCCCACTGGAATATAAGGATATCCACCCACTACCCACCCCTCACACACATTTTAGTGGGAAAAATTCATTTTAGTGTATTTATGGGTAAAACTTGGACAGAACATGCAACTAGGACAACAGTAAAACTCGTTCTAATAATAATACTGCTGTAATTAACAAGAGAAACCCTTTAAGAGAACATTTAAAAAGTAGATATCATAATCAAAAACATAATAAAACATCAATGTTCTGTAAGGAAGACTTTAATTATCCTCACGGACTGAATATTAATCAGCAATATCAATACTCAGTATCAATAACTCCTGGTATCACTATCATCAAATAATGTTTGTCCTCAGTGCCTTCAAGGACATTACTAATTCCACACTTCTTAAAAGCCTTAAATATAATTCCAGCTCATATTGTTTCCCAAGAAATCTTCACCCACTCACACACCTGTGTCATGGTGGGGTGCTTCACTTTTCCTGTCTGTGTTAGTGCATGGTCCTTTTCTTCCATCCATTTGTTCCAACGTTCCCTCATGCTATTTTTAAACGGCTTGTTTACACTCACATCTAAAGGCTCCAGTCGGCTTGTCAGACCACCAGGAATCACAGCCATCTGGGTTTTCAGTTCACGTTCCTTTTTTTTAATGCCTTCAGTTCTGTGTGCCCTGAACTGATCCCAAACCAGAAGTGCAGGGTTTTTTTAAGAGTCCACAGGGACGCCTTCGCCATATTTTCTGCAACCATAATTTGATTCCAGCTTTGACAATCCAACCTTTTGGATGAACATGAGCTAACAAACCATGTGGTATTTTTTTTCTTTGAGGTGAGTCTTTTAAATATTACAAATGATGGTGGTTTTGTGCCATCAGTACAACAGGCTAGAACTACTATGTAGTGTGTCTTTTCATGACCAGTGGTTTTAACTATGACTGTTTTAGCTCCTTTGTTTTATTGAACGGTATATTGAATGTTACTGGAACTTCATCCATGTTCTCTATTTGGCTCAGTTCAAAACAAGTTTGTTTTGGTGCATTTATTACAAACTTATGAAAGTCTAATATTTTGTCTTCACAATCCGCTGGCATTTTCCGTGCAATGGATGTTTTTGTATGCATTGATAGACCGTGCTGTGTCATGAACCGGTAACACCAACCTTCTGTTCCAGTAAAATCCTTATGTTTTTGATCTTCTCTTTCATTATCATCTTGGTAGAAATGCATTTCCCTGATTCTCTTTCATTTATCACCCATTTTTTTTAACTTCTCAAGTTGTGGCCAACGAAGGTTACATTTACCCTTTTAGTAGCCTCCTTGCTATTTTTCTTGCTTTCTTCATGCACATATCATTTTTGCTGTAGGCAGCACTCCAAAATCTTTAACTGCTGCTCTATTACCTGCTCCTTAGCATACATTACAACTTTTAGTTTGTATTCAATAGTGTAACTTGAGTGCTTTCCTCCTGTCGCCATCTTGCAGATGAAAGCCTCCACTACTTTTGTACTTTGGTGTCCAAAATGGCGGCACCAAAATGTCAATGTGTTTAAGACCTGGTGGGGGGGGGATGGCTTGGGGTGATTTTTTTGGGGGGGAAAAAGGGGGGTCTTATGTGCCATCAAATACGGTATATTAAACCTGCCCAACAGGATATTGGTCCCCTTTGGGTTCATCCTTTTTGTATAGGTCATACCATCCCCAAAAGAGATCCCAAATGATCTCAGAATCTGAAGCCCTGCTTCCTGCACCAGTTTCTCAGCCACACATTTATCTGCCTGATATCACTATTTTTGCCCTCACTAGCGCGTAGCACAGGTAGTATCCTGAGACTACCACCCTGAAGGACTTTCTTCTCAGCTTTCTTCCTAATCACCCTGTTCCCTCTTTGGGACCTCCTGACATCTTACCTATGTCATTGGTGCCAATATGTACCAAGACTTCTGGTTGTTCACCCTCTTCCTTCTTGCTAAGGGGAATGGCCACAGAGGTGTTCTCTACATATTCCAATCTAACACTTCCTCACTCTCCCTAATGAGCTGTAGGTCATCAAGCTGCAGCTCCATTTCCTTAAACCGATCTCTGAGGAGCTGTACCTCAGTGTACCTGGTGTAGATGTGGGCATCAGGGAGCTCAAAGTCTCCCAGAGACCCCACATCTGACACTCAACCCAGAGCACTAACCCTACGGTAATACTGCCTAATTTATTAACACTAATAAGTGTTGAACAATATACTCACCCACTATAACCCTCGTTTCTTGCCCATTCTCGCCGAAGCCTGTTAAGCCAAAGCCTTACCACTCCAACAATGACCACTCTGCTACATGGTTCCTCACTTATATGGCTGTTTAAAATGGGTCACCTGCTCAAACTCCAAAAATCACCTGTATGCTTGCTCCAACCTATTTTTAAAAACATTCTGGAGGGCACTGTGGATACAGGGTTATTTATTGATCAAATAGAAAATGTTTTTGTCATTTGTGTAGTCCCTCAATGTCTCTGAAGTGATGAAAGTTTTCATTTGAAGATTTACAAATCTTGTATTATCATGATGTTGATGTTACAATATGGAGTATTAGAGTCTGAGTCTTTCAGCCTGACTCGTCTCCGTCTACTGGGTTGGTGTTCAAGGCTAGCCCCATTTGCCAGCATTAGACCCATAATCCTTCCAATCCGTATCTCTGTCCAAATATCGTTTCAATGTCAAAATTAAGCCCACATCTACAATTTCCTCTGGTGGCTTATTCCAGATACAGATCATCCTTAAAGTGGTCTAAACCTATGCCTTCTATTTATAAGATCAACTATCCTGGGACAAAGACTGTGACCATTCACTTTATCCTTAACCTTCATGATTTAATAAATCTCTGCCATATCGCCACTGAGCTTCTTATGCTGTAAGGAATAAAGACCCTGCCTATCTATTCTCACCCAAAAACCCAAGTTCTTGGTCCTAGAAACATACTGGTGAATCTCCTCTGCAGCCTTTTCACATTCTTCCATTAGCCAGGCAACCAGAATTTTGTTTGTGTAATCTCACCATTGCATTCTACATCTGAATCAGGAGGTCCCAACCTTTGTACACAAAACCCCACCCAATGAAGGCTAGCATGCCAAATACGTTCTTTACCACTTCATTTGCCTGAGATGCTACTTTCAGGGAACAATCACCTAGGTTTCTCTATTCTGTGGCACTCACCAGGGTCCTACCATTCACCATATGTGTCCTGCTCTGGTTTGATTTTCTAATAAGCAACACTTCCCATTTGTCAGGGCTAAATTTTCATTTGCCACTCTTTGCCCCACATTCCTAATTCATCAAGATCCGGTTATAAATCTAGATATCCTTCCTTGCTGACCACTACATCAACAATTTTATGGTCATCTGCAAATGTATGAATCATGTGACTAAGGTGCCATCCAATCATTAATATAGATAAACAAAAGTGAACCATGCAACCACATCACTAGTCACAGAAAATCATACCCCCACCGCTACCCTCTCACTCCCTCCACTGAGTCAATTTTGAATCCCTTTGATTCCAATAAACCTCCAGATTAACCTGTTATGTGGACCTTGACAAACATCTTGCTAATGTTCATATATAGGTATATAAAACATTCACTGCCCTGGCCTCATCAGTCCTCTGGCCATTACTCCATTAATGTGAGTCAGTTTTAGCACCCTATTTGCTCTTAGTCTTTTGTAATAGTTTCAGAAACTTGATCATATAACCTGTGTTGTTTAATCATTGCTGTACTGAAGTAATGCATTGTCAAAGGATTAGACTGACGATAACCTGAGAGATGAGAAAGGTTTATGATATAAAATCTTAAAGATGGGAGAATTATCTTCAGCAACACTTTTGAAATATGAACTAATATTTATTTCATTACCAGAGCAGAATCTTTGTATTTTATAAGTAATTAGAGAATTGTTATATTTTTGGGTCATATTAAAAATTTGATAGGTATAATATAAATGTTCTTCCTCTCAAGAGTTTTTTGAAAATATCATTGCTATATTTGGACCAAAAGTAAACTCAGTATTTATAGCATGTATGTTATAAATTATTCTGTTGTGTTTGTTTTACAGTTTTGAATTGGTCAAATAAATGTTGTATGGCCAGAGTCTTTCTATGCAATTAAAGTGAAAAGCTGTCACAGTGTTACTTAACTTTACTATTAACTTGTGCATAGATTCTAAGATGTATTTTAACTTAAGATAAACCCTTTCCACAGATGTTAACTCCTCGACCGCAATGGACTTTACCCAGTGACACAGATAATGAAGGTGTGGATCCAGGTCAAGATAAATGAGAGTATGTATTTATGTTGATCACTTGAAATTCTTTCTTTGACTTGGCTTTGCGGACGAAGATTTATGGAGGGCTATGTCCACCGTCTGATGCAGCCTCGTTGGTGACTGACAAGTCCGATGCGGGACAGGCAGGCACGGTTGCAGCGGTTGCAAGGGAAAATTGGTTGGTTGGGGTTGGGTGTTGGGTTTTTCCTCCTTTGTCTTTTGTCAGTGAGGTGGGCTCTGCGGTCTTCTTCAAAGGAGGTTGCTGCCCGCCGAACTGTGAGGCACCAAGATGCACGGTTGGAGGCGATATCAGCCCACTGGCGCTGGTCAATTAATGAAGGTGTGGATCCAGGTCAAGATAAATATGAGTATGTATTTATGTTGATCACTTGAAATAAATTCAATGTACCTGTGGCTACAACTGCTACTGCCAGCTTTGATGGCATCACGTTAAGAAACCCCTTGAACATTTCCACTTTATAATTAACACTATCAGCATTATATTCGTTACAATAAATGTAACTTTAACATCTTTAGAGATACCTTCACTGTGAGAACTGATTGAAACCGGGTATTTTCTGATTTATCTCCTGATTATCCAAAGTCTTTCACCCTCTACAAGGCACAGGTGAGCGGTGTGCTAGAATATTCTTGGCTTGGTTCAGTAACATTCAGAGCAAAAAAATCTATTTGTTTGGCTGCCCACTTACCATCCAACTATCATTAGAACAGCCAAGATCTCATTGAATGGGGTGGTGTAGGCTTGATGGGCCGGATGGCCTACTCTTGCTTCTATTTCTTATGAACCATCCCAAGCATTCACTTCCTCTTCTACTTCTTCATGCTGCAGGATGCACTGGAGAAATTCAGCAAAAGGCTTCTTTCTTATTTCCTTCCAAACATATAGCTTGTATCACCCAGGGAAGAGTGATCTTGAAGTGGTGAGAAGTATTGTTACCGGAGTTTCATCCACCTCACCCTGTAAGCTAATGACCTGTCTGTGCCAGGCATGGAATTTGCTCCTGTGGCTAAGAAAGGAAAGGAGGAAAAAAGGCGAGCTGTAGTGATAGGGAGTTCCATAGTTAGGGGGACAGATAAGAAGTTCTATAGAAGAGATCAAGTATCCCAGATGGTATGTTGCCTCCCTGTTGCCAGGGTCCAAGATATCTCAGATCAAGTTCACGACATTCTCAGGAGGGAGGGTGAGTAGACAGATGTCATGGTCCATATAGGGAACCAATGATGTTGGTGGGAAAGATGAGGAGGTCCTCCAAGGAGAGTTCAGGGAGTTGTGATAGTACAGATTCTATCACCAATGTGTATATGTACAGATTCTAGTGTAGGATGACTGTGATTGGCTGAGAGTGTAGCCACACTTACTGGCAGGTCTTAAAGGATTGCTCCTAGCCAGACCAGGTCATTCCAGACTGGTCGACCTACATGTGATATGCTCCAGTCTTTTAGTTAATAAAAGCCTTGGTATGGATCAACAAGTCTTTGGTTCTTTTGATGCGCTCTACAGGAGTTAAACGCTAGGTTGAAGGACAAGACCTCCAAAGCAGTGACCTCAGGATTGCTACCCTTGCCACGTGATAATGAGGTTAGAAATAGGAGGATACAGTAGCTTTACATGTGGCTAAAGACATGGTGCAGGAGGGAGGAGGGTTCAGGGTTCTGGATCCTTGGGCTCTCTGTGGGACTTGTTCTGACCGGATGGTTTGCATCTGAACTGGAAGAGGATTAATATCCTTACGGGAAGGTTTGCTAGTGCTGCTCTGCTGGGTTTAAACTAGATTTGCAGGGTGATGGAACCAGGGTGGAGGAGGAAAAAGATGATGCCTAAATTTCATGTAATGTTAGAAGTGATTGGGTTATGGTGGAAGTTTTCTAAAGTGCATCTATTTCAATTCAAGGAGTATTGTAGGAAAGA
The DNA here is from genome assembly GCF_036971445.1 of Narcine bancroftii. Lineage (NCBI taxonomy): Eukaryota > Metazoa > Chordata > Chondrichthyes > Torpediniformes > Narcinidae > Narcine > Narcine bancroftii. The sequence continues at coordinate 290,170,403 of NC_091470.1, read as the reverse complement.
CAGACAAGCTTGGAGCATGGGTTGACATGTTGAATTATGACATTGTGGCCATTAGTGAAACTTGCTTGCAGGAAGGGCAAGACTGGCAGCCCAATATTCCGGGCTTCTGTTGCTTTAGATGTGATAGAATGGGGTGGGGGTGGGGCGGCGTGGTGGATGAAAGGGGGAGGAGTGTCATTGCTCATCAGGGAAATTATCACAACGATGCTCAGGCTATATGGTGGAGCTAAGGAATAGGGGAGGTAAGACCACACTCAAGGGGTTGTATTATAGATTGCCCAATAGTCAGAGAATTGCAAGAGAATATCTGTAGAGAGATAGTAGACAGCTGCAGGAAACTTAAGTTTGTGATAGTAGAAGATTTTAACTTTCCACATATTGACTGGGACTCCCATACTGTAAAAGGACTGGATGGCTTTGAGTTTGTCAAATATGCTCAGGAAAGTTTTCTAGATCAATATATAGAGGTATCAACTAGAGAGAGTATAATACTGGATCTCCTATTAGGAAATGAGGCAGGACAGGACAAGTATGTGTAGGGGAACATTTGGGTCCAGTGATCATAATGCCATTTGTTTCAAATTAATTATAGAGAAGGATTGATCTGGGCCTCTGGTTGAGATTCTAAATTGGAGAAAGGCCAATTGTGAGGAAATGAGAAAGGATCTAGAATGCATGGGTTAGGATAAGTTGTTTTCAGGCAAGGATGTGTGATGTAAATAGAGGACCTTCAAAGTTGAAATTTTGAGAGTACAGAGTTTGTATGTTCCTATCAGGATTAAAGGCAAAGTTAGCAGGCATAGGGAACTTTGGTTTTCAAGGGATATTGGGGATCTGGTTTGGAAGAAGAGAGAGGGGTACAGCAGATATAGGCAACATGGAGCACTTGAGGTGTATAAAACCTCAAGGAAGAAATCAGGAAGGCTAAAAGGACACATGAGGTTGCTTTTGTAGACAATGTTAATGAAAATCCTAAGGGTTTCTATAGGTACATTAAGAGCAAAAGGTCAAAATTGATCCCCTTGAAGATCAGAGTGGTCAGCTTCGTGCGGAGCCAAAAGCAATGGGGGAGACCTTAAATGGTTTATTTTCATCAGTATTCACTCAGGAAACAGGCACAGAGTCATGGGAAGCAGTGAGGTCATGGAACCTATACAGATTAAAGAGGAGGAAATGCTTACTATCTTAAAGCAAATAAGGGTGGTAAATCCCCAGGACCTGACAGGATATTTCTTCGGACCTTGTGGGATGCTAGTGTAGACATTGCAGGGGCTCTGGCAGAAATATTTAAAATGTCCTTAGCTACATGTCTGGTGCCAGAGGTTTGGAGGCTAGCTTACATTGTTCCATTGTTTAAAAAAGGTTCCAAAATTAACCCAGGAAATTGTAGGCTGGTGAGCCTGACATCAGTAGTGAGTAAATTATTTGAAAGTGTTCCAAGAGATCGGATATGCAATCATTTGGATAGCCATGGACAAATTAGGGATAGTCAACATGGTTTTGTGTGTGGTAGGTCATGTTTAACCAATCTTAGAGTTTTCCGAGAGATTACCAGGAAAGTTGATGAAGGAAAGGCTATGGATGTGGTCTATATGGACAACAAAGTTTGAAATATGTAGAACACAATAATTGAATCATAGAACAGTACAGCAGAAAAACAGACCCCTTTGGCCCTTCTAGTCTTTGCCAAACCATTTTTGTAAGGCCTTTGACAAGGTCCCACTTTGAAGGTTAGTCAGGAAGCTTCAGACGCTAGGTATTTATGGTGAATTAGTGAACTAGATTCGACAGTGGCTGGGCAGGAGAAGCCAGAAAGTATGGTGGATGATTGCTTCTCAGACTGGAGGCCTGTGATTAGAGGTGTGCCTCAGGGATCAATGCTGGAACCATTGCTGTTTGTCATCTATATCAATGATCTAAATGATAATATGGTAAATTGGATCAGCAGGTTTGCAGATGACACTAAGATTGGAGGCACTGTGGATGGCGAAGAAGGTTTTCAAAGCTTGCAGAGGGATCTGGACCAGTTGGAAAAATGGTCTGAAAAATGGCAGTTGGAATTTAATGCAGCAAGTGTGAGGTGTTGCATTTTGGAAGCACAAACCAAGAAAGGATGAACATGATTTTAAGTATTGCATGCAGTTTTGGTCACTTCACTACAGGAAATATATCAATAAGATGGAAAGAGTGTAGAGAAGATTTACTTGGATGTTGCCAAGACTGAGTTACAGGGAAAGGTTAAACAAGTTAGGACTTTATTCCCTGGAGTGTAGAAGAATAAGGGGAGGTTTAATTGATGTATTTAAAATTGTGAGGGTTATAGACAAAGAAAATGTAGGTAGGCTTTTTTCCACTGAGGATGGGTGAGATAAAGCTAGAGGACATGGGTTAAGGGTGAAAGGAGAAAAGTTTAGGGGGCACGTGAGGGGATCCTTCTTCACATAAGTCGTGGTGAGAGTGTGAAACAAGTTGAGGTGGTAAATGCGGGCTCAGTTTTAACATTTAAGAACAATTTGGGCTGGTACATGTATGGCAAAGATATGGACTGGGTTCAGGTCAGTGGAACTAGGCAAAAGAAATGGTTTGGCACTGACTAGAAGGGCTGAAGGGGTCTGTTTCTGTGCTGTAGTGTTCTGTCATTCAAATTTTAAACTCTGTTGCCACTAATTACACTCCAACACCATGTGTACCTAATTATTCCTATGAAAAACGAAAGAGTATGCACTAAAAGTCTTCCTTGCTGCAGCTTCCCATTTTATACTTAAAATACACTAACAACAATTTACGTATAATTAACACAGAAGGAAAAAAATATTCACATTTGGTCAGTAGTGCAACAAATGTGGTTTGTCAGTCGTGCAGACAGATATTTGAAGTACTGCAATGTTATGGTTAGGATAGTACATGGAGGTTCAAGAGCCTGACAGCTGTTGAACATACCTTAATTCCCTAATCTCCAAGGCCACAAATTTAACATTCTTCTCCTTGTATTTTTTGTGTTTTCATATGCTCATCCCAGCTTTTCATCAGTACTACAACTACAACCTCTGCATTAAACCTTTGGTTCTACTACATTTCCCACATTTCCTAGTTTCCTTACTAAGCTTTCCATTTCGAAATTCCTTTCAACACTGCTTTAGACACCATTTTGTCAACCAAGATTTTTATCCTCTTTAAATATTGTTATTTGGCTTGAGTTTTACGTGTGCCATTTTACTTGGTGAAATGCCTTGAAGATTGTAATTGTAGGCTATTGAACCATTTTCTGAATGTAAAGAGAACAGTTAACCCTCTGTTATCCAGAGTTCAAGGAAGTGGCAAAAAAAATTGCAGGTAATAAATAGGTAAAATTTACAGGTTTAAAATTGATGCGCCTCATCATTAGTTTGCCAATCATTCAACATGCAAGCTCAAGTAACCATAAAATTCACTTATCCGGCATCTACCAATCCCAATAAGTGCTGGAATCCAGGAGTTTTATTGTATTTAACTTCTATTGAATGTGGATCGATTTGCAGGCAGTTCTTTGAGATCAAGGCTGACTATCCTCCAGTCTGGTTGGGGCTTGCAGACTCAGCCACAGGTGGAGCACGGGGTCCTTGCTGGAGAGGCAAGTAGCTAGTCTAGTACTTTGTGTTCCTTGTTCAATTTATGCTTGAAATGTGATGTTCCTCCTTAATTTTGAGCTATCATGTGCAGGGAGTTGATGGAGATGTAATACTTTATCAAACAAGCTTTGAGAATATTCTTGAATCGTTTGCTGAATCCACGTAGAATTGTCTTACCATGAAGGACCTCAGAGTAGAGTGAATATCTGTATCAGGAGTGTGGTCTCAGGCACACGAAAGATGTGGTCTGCTTAATAGGGCTGACCAAGTACAATTAGAGCCTCAGTTCAGATTATTGGACTGGAAGAGGACAGTGGTACTGAGGTTAGTGTCCTTGGTTGTAGAATGTTGGTGTCTGGGTCTCATAGTTTCCCATTTATCTGGTAGATTAGCTCCTCTCCAGTTGAAATTTTGTTTCTTACGGTGTCATTGAATTTATGACACTGAAATGGGTCAAACATTTGTGTAAGGTTTCAGATGGCGGCCTGATAATACATGAAGCTGGTTGAGAGGCTTTCCTCCAGGGGCTGTGCTATTCAAGCCCTGCAATCTAACGAGTAATCCCCAGACCTCCTCTGTGAATTCAGCTAAGTCTGGGTTGTCTGCCTAAGGCTGGCAGTGTACATTCTCAGGTTAGTTGCAAGTGGGTTGTTGAGTTTCAGTTCATCTCTAGCAGTTGAAGGGAATGTATCCATCTTCACAAACTGCACTCAACTCAATGTGACAGCAATATGAAAATAATTGTTCAGATTTGGCATAAATAAGATGGGATTTTTAAAAACATTTTTCTTTGGAAATCTATCTTAATTGTAGCACCAGTTGGATCAGAAAACTCCCAGTGCATGGGCATAAGACTGTGATTCCATCTTTCTTTCCCATAGTTGGCCATTTGTCGAAGGGATGTGAGTAAAATAGAGAGAGCAATCAGAATTGCTCACCTCTTCTCATTCTGCATAAAAATAGCTATCAGTTAAAGAATCTGCTCTTTAACGCTCCATCACTTGCGCATTAAATTTTACATTCATCCAGACTCGCTATTAATATGCTTCCCATAAATCTGCTATTGGAGCTGTGAGTAATTGTACAATTTATATGACTTTGCTCCCAATGGTTTCTCCAGTGTTTAACTATTTGAACTGATTTGCATTAACACTGGAAAATTAACCTTGCTTATTATCATGAACCAAGAATGATAGAAAACAGCAGACATATTACTTTGTAAGCCTGCTTCTATTACATTTAATTATCATGGCATCATACATTTAGAGCAATATTGTGTATTAAAATTCAAGTCCTTGTGCAGTGAGATATTTTAACTGGATTATTTGATGGAGGCTTCAAATTAAACCAACAAGATTCCCCAATCAGTGAGAGGAAATCAAAGGCAGAGTCACCTTGACCCAAGTTCACCCCAGGACGTCTTATGCTAAAGGAACTTTGGAGAATGTGAATTGCTACATCAACCCTGCATTGTGCCAGATTGCATGAAACAAATGAATAAAAGACTTGCAGCACGGTGCTGGAATTTCTGGCTGTTGTGGAGTTGGTGAAAGAAACTTGTTGCTGCAGAGACCTTCGTCCATTGAATCCAAGAAAAGTAAATGTAAATTTGGAGCAAGTGACTCATGGACCATAAAGTATCCAGAAAAGGGAGCAGCTCAATACTCTTTTTCTTCCCATCAAAACTCCAGAAATGGCTTTTTTTTTGTCTGAGAAACCCAACTTCAAGGACTCTGCTATGAACCACAGGACACCAACATGAATCACTGACATTTTTCCCAATTCAAGATGGACAAGGGTTAGAGATAAGGGAGTTTCCCTCATATGCAGCAAAACATGGAAATTTTTCCAATTGAAGAACAATTAGAAAACCCTGAGGTTGACCATTAGGGCCATGTTGTAGCAGCGTTCCGCTTTGGTGTGATGTATTCATTTGAGGGGATTGCTCTGCCAAAGGTGCTCCAGGACATGATTACAATTCAGTAATTAGCCATAATTCAGCCTAAGCCTGTGAACTGCACTTTCCAGCAGTGTACAAGAGGGAACCAGGAAAATCTGTACATAATGGGCAGCATGGTTGGCAACGCCTTTACAGCGCCAGCGATTGGGTCTGGGGTTTGAATCCTGTGCTGTCTGTAAGGAGTTTGTATGTTCTCCCCGTGTCTACGTGGATTTTCCCCAGGAGCTCTGGTTTCCTCCCACTGTTCGATACATACCGGGGGTGTTTGTTAATTGGGTGTAAATTAGACGGCACAGTCTGGTGGGCTGAAATGGCCTATTGCCATGCTGTATGTCTAAATTTAATATTTAAAATTATGGAAATGTGGATCAGATTACAAAACTGAAATTACTTTAATATGGATTGTTCTTCCAAAAAAGGATGGAAAATATCAGGAATAATTATAATTTAAAGAAACTATGAGAAAGGGAGTAAAATATGAAGTGAAATAGGAAAGCTAATTGAATAAATAATGATGCCATAATGTATGGCTGGCTGACTGGCAATCCCCACTTCACCACTACCATTAACTAACATTGCATTTAGTTGATAAACATTGTTCTAAGCTACTTCCTGGCCTCAAGGCGTAGGTCAGGGGGCAGGAGTGATGCTTATGGTGTTCATCAAACTGGATCGATTTCAATATGGTGAAAAAACTGCAGAAACATAGTGTTCAGGCCCAATTCTGTGTTATGGAGTAAGGGAGACCAGATTTGGCTTTATTGTGGAACAATCAAAGTGAAGCCAAGTGAGAGCTGTTGTGAGAATGAGACAAGTCAGCAAAAGTTGTGCAAACTTTGTGTCATCTCTAAAGAAAAGTGTTTAGTTTTTTTTTAGCTCTGCAACAATCCCTGAAAGATCTATTGGCAGGTTACTCGGTATTGAGTATTACATATATTAGAGAGAGGCTGTCCAGGAGTACTGAGCTTGTGGCAATGGTGGAAGTACTGGAGAGAAAAATCTAGTTGGCCATATCTGAACTTGAGATGTGGCTGTTACATTCTCATTGTGGGACCAAGTCTTTACATTGAAAGCATATGCATTGTATGGCTCTACCATACTATTGAATGAGTTAGATTCTGAATGAATATCAAGACTTGAACTTGGACATCCCTGAGGTTCATTGGGCCATCTGGGACAGCATTATCTATAATTGACCTGTATTTCTATTGTGACAGAATATAGATATGTTTTTGGGAGATAAATTGGGGCAGGTCTGTTAGGGTTGGTCACATAGAAACACTTTTAAAACAGATCTTATTTAAAATACTGGAGCTCTGCTAATGCTAGACATATCAGCCCCAGAACCTTTTCAGAAGCTTTGGAGAGTGCCCAAGAGTCTTCACTAATGGATTGTGTTTACAAAAAGGTAACAGACAAAAGAATTTGTCAGATCCACATTCTGTCTGGAATGGGTCATGTGGTTTTGCAAGCAGAGAGAGAGAGTCAAACAGGCTTTCTTTCTGTGTGTGTATGGGAGAGAGAGACAGACAGATCAGTTCTATAGTTTTACAGTCAGCAGCAGCAACTGGGACTGGAACAGGACAAGCTGGCAAGCTTGTGGAAAACCCCATTTGGAAGACTGGCTGTGAGTGCTTAGTTCAGCCTGATCCAAGCCCTTGTGGTTCATGCAAGAGAAGAGGACTGGCTGTCTAATGTTTCACTTAGAATAAGAAAAACAAAAATGCATTCTGTGGTGACCTGAAAGAAAGAGGTTATCATCTGGAGAACTCTGAGGGGGCGTTTGGTCAGCAAGACACTAAAGTGGCTGATTTAAAAAAGGAATCAGTTGTGGGTCTCAGCGTACAATGAATCTCTCTCTGAAAACGGACAGGAACCTTCCTGAGCGGTAACCATTTACCTTTCAAGCACCAAAGCCTGATGAACTTTATAAATGTTAAATTCTGTGCACAGTATAAGAATTGCCTGCAAACTGAACTTGAAGGAACGAGAAGTGAGATTGGACTGTGAATCAAAGAACTTTTCTGAACTTACACACACATTACACACGTGTCTGCTTAGAATTAGAAGGGGGTTAAGTTAGATTAGTTAAGTCAATAGTGATAAGTTAAAGTGTGATTCTGTTTTCATGTTTAAAGATCATTAAAAGCAACTTTTGTTTAAGTAACCATTTGTCTTGGTGAATATCGATTGCTGCTGGGTTTTGAGGTTCTCTGTGCTCGTAACACTATCATTTTATTATTACAAACAATAACAGTAATAGGAGGAAAAGTGACCTTAAGTGCAGAGTAGAAAAAAATCAGACATAATAATAAAAATAAGGGGGAAATCTAATGAGATTACAATGTAGGGTGTAGATGCAAACAGCATATATGCCGTGTCAGATAGCTATTTGAATCCAAAGCCAACAGATAGACAAAGTAAAGTTATGCAGATCTGCTGGATTCAAATGTGAATGGTAGTGTACAATTAAACACCAATGGAAAAGACTGCACAAGCATTAATGGCTTCAAGAATAATAGAATCAAATTTCAGAGAGAAATGCAATGTTCATAGGCATCTTTAATTGGAAGTTCTGAACTGCTCATCCTGTTCTGCCTTGTACGAAGTTATCCCCAATTTCTTCTCTACCCCTTCTGTTCTTCCCTGACCTTATCCCCTTTTTCATCTCCTTTTCCATCCACCCCACCCATTCTTATCGCTCACCCCTCTTTGGTTCCATCTCCCTCCACCACCACCTCCACATTAGTTTCTTCACAGTGTCAATGATTTTTGATTCCTGCTCTTAATTCATGTCCCTTCCATAAATTGCCACCATGGAGTACATTGTTTATCATGTGCATTATGCATTGAAATAACTTGCCAAAATTTCAGTACAAGAACAGCAATCTTCCCAAGTTTCCCATCAAGTTGTAAGCCATCGTTCTTTAGGAATATATTTCCATTCCAGAGGGGGGAATAATGGAAAAATGTGGGTCTCCTCAGCAGTAACCATATTTGAGTTTGCAATTATTTTAAGTGCACTGTTAATTGAAGTCCATGAGAATCCAGAAAAGACTGTTACACTAATCATTTAAGTATTTTTAACATTTTAAGGTATGAAAACGTTGTAAAAAATTGTCTATGTGAACTTAAGTGTTCAACGAAGTCTTACATGGTTGACTCTTCCAGGAAGTTAAGGCATGTGGAATCCAAGACCAATTGGCTAATTGGCATTATGATAAGAGCCAAAGGGTAGTAGTGAAAGCATGTTTTTTTTTCTGATTGGAATTCTGTGACTAAAAGCTTATGAATGCTAGGACCTTGGATGCGTTATTAATGACTTGGATTTGAATGTAGAAGGTATAATTTGTTAGTTTGCAAATTATGAAAAATGTTGGTGTTATGGATGGCGAAGAAGGTTGTTGAAGGTGACAAAAGCTTTAGATCAGATGATCAAATTTGACACAACATGACAGATGAAATTTAATCCAGACAATACAAAGTGACGCTAACCGCTGTGCTAACCATGCCATCTCTACGCTAACCATACCGGCCTTTTAAGAAGGAATCGCATGACTTTAATTCATTGTTCATAAACAATGTCAGTATATGCCCAAGTCAATATGGTGAATGTTTGGAGGCGAACTTGAAGATGCCATTGTTCCCATGAGTTTCAGTGTTTTTTTTTGTTCTGAATTATTGAGATCATTGATCAGGAAGTTGTTCTCACAACAGCTTGGCAAACTCTGAAATGTGTTCCATAATTCAGCTATGGTGGAGGAAAGATTATTTAAAGTGGTCAATGAATGGTGTTGAATTTCTTAGGGGTTCATCCAGGAAAATATTCCATCACATTTCTGACTTCAGCATACTTGTAAATAGTGGAATGGGATCAGGAAAGAAGAATATAAAATCTTTGCTGCCAGGGAATTTATATAGCTTGTGGAATAATCTTCTGGTAAATGGTAGCACTCAGACTTTTCAGAATTTATTTTTAGAAATGCTTTGTCCTGCATGCTATCCGGGTAAGTCTCCCTATATCTAAACACAAAAAGCAGAGCAAGGTGTGGTGTTACAGTAAGCCAAAAAGTTCACATTATTGTGTTACTTGGATAAAGTGCTGGATATAGAGAAAATTACAGTGGAACAGTGCAGTGGCATCATTTTTCAATAATGGGTGGTCCATTCAAGAATCAGTATAAATCACTGATGAAGCAGATAAAGATGGTTAGACCCCAGACACTGCACCAAGCAATTCCTGCAATGTGTCCATGGGCTGAGGTGACTAACCTCAACCAACCTCAATCATCTGTCTTCATGTGAGGTATGCGCCTCTCATGTATTGAGGGCCTTTTTCTTCAAACCTATTAACTTCAAATTTCCAAATCTCATTGATGCTACGATTGACCAAATGATATCAAGGGTAGTTACTTTCTCCTCACCTTTAGAATTCAGCTGCTTTTCTCACTTTTGGATCAAGGCAGTTTCAGGATTTGAATGCACTTGCATCCAAAATCTCCTCCTTCTTTCAAAAATATAACTTCACCCTCCACCACCATCAACTCAGCCCTTACCAGCATCTCCTCCATTTCCCACTCATCTATCCTAGCCTCTTTGCCCCTAGATGTAACAAACACAGAATTCCCCTTCTCCTCACCTACATCCCTACCAGCCTCTGCATCCAACACATTATCCTCAGTAATTTCTTCCTCCTACATCATGATCCCACTACCAGACTGCAGTGAACTGGGATTCACTTGGAGAGTGCTGTATTGATCTCTGGCCCCACCTCCCTTCTCCACCCTGCTTACCCATATATTAACCCTGGTTTCCTGTCTAAATCCAGAACCCCTCTGAAGCCTACTAGTGAACCCTACCCATTGTAGAAAGCTAATAAAAGTGTTTGTTCTCCCTCCAGTCGAGTGAGAGCTTTTATCTATGCTACAATTTTATTCGCTTTCAAAACCAGGATGGAGGTGTTACTCAAGCCCAGTATGTTGCTAATAGTCCACCAGTCCCCTGACGCGGCTGAGGAGTTCGCATATTGACTCTACTGCTTCCAGGCTTACCTGAACGCGACCAGGGACACCTTCTGCACAGACGAACTCGGAAGGTCAGTGCTCATCTCCAGTGTAGGAACAAAGGGGTATACAGTCACCAGAGACTGCCAGACGTATGAAGCCGCCGTCGAGACACTGAAGACTCGCTACATGAAGGCCCCAAATGAGATTCTAGCAAGGCACCATCTCACTCTACGTTGCCAACAGCCCGAAGAGTCGATCAACGACTACCTGCTGGATCTGCGGACACTTGCTAAGGAGTGCAGGTATGAAGTGGCTTCAGGCCTCGTCCGAGAAGATCAGATCTGGGATACTCTGGTCACAGGAGTCCGCTCGAGGTATGTGAGGCAGCGACTACTCGAGTCAGGAAAGAAGGACCTCGTTAGTCATGTTGAGCTGGCCAAATCTCTGAAACATGCCAGGCTCGAAAACGATGATCTCAAAGCCAGCAAAGGTGCGCTCTCAGGTGAGCACCTCCAAGGACCGGCTACTCCTGCCATGGCAGCCCCTGCTCTAACGGCTGCCGCTTCTCACATCAGGGAGAGCTTTTTCTGTGGAAAAGGTCAGCACCCCTGAGCCCGTTGCCCCACTAAAGACTCGAAGAGAAGGGACATTAGGCAAGGGTCAGCTGCGCAAAGGGAGGTCAGGGGAAGTCCATGGCCTGCACCATTCCTGGATCCAATTCCAGCCCCAAGCTGTCTGCCCCGAACTCACCCGAGATCACCTACCCGCTGCCTTCGGAAATGGCACAGCAGCCATCTTGCCGCTGCCTGAATTCAAATTCGGTGCTATCATCATCAGAGGTGGAAGGAGGGTGGCTATCTTACTGTGCCATGAGGTCAGCGCCATCTTACTTGCACAGGTCAACTCAGGATGGAGGGGGCCACTTGAGCAAGGAACAAAGCATCTCTGGCGAACTGGCATCGCTGGTCTTCGACCAGAACAGACCTCACCAGCTCAGTAACTCTATGGTAATGGTAAAGACAAATGGACATTCTACCAAGAACCTAATCGCCATGGGCTCCACGGAAAGTTTTATAGACTTGTGGACTGTACGAAAGTAAAACTTAAAAATGTATCCTTCCTGGCGTCTCAGTCGCATTCGGTACGTGTACAAAAACATTGTATAGTTCATTTATCGTTCAAGGGGGGAAATTTTGTAAATTTCACATGTACATTTCAGATGAATTGTGTGACCATCGACCTGAAAGCTGTCTATCACCAGCTGCCAGTCTGTCCCAAGGACTGCATTTGAGGCTAATGGTCGACTCTATCAGTTCCGGAGCGTCCCTTTTGGCATTATCAATGGGGTGTCTATCTTCCAGTGGCAGATGGACAGAATGGTGGATGAGTATGTGTTCAAGGCTACCTTCCCCTACCTTGATAATGTCACCATCTGTGGCCACACCATGGAAGACCATGACGCCAACCTCCAGAGTTTTCTCCATGTGGCAAGAGCCCTGAATCTCACTTATAATTCTGACAAGTGTGTATTCAGGACTACACCACTGGCTATCCTTGGCTATGTGGTGGAGAATGGTATAATTGGCCCCGATCCTGATAGGATGTGCCCCCTGTTAGAGCTGCCCCTCCCTGGGTCCACAAAGGCTTTGAGGAGAAGCCTGGGGTTTTTCCTCATATTACGCCCAATGGGTCTTTCAATATACCAACAAGGTTCGCCCACTCTTAAAGGACACTACTTTCCCCTTCTTGGCTGAAGCCCAGTTGGCTTTCAATTACCTCCGAAGCTACATTACGAAAGCCACCATGCAAACAGTGGATGAGAATGTACCTTTCCAAGTGGAAAGTGATGCTTCAGACGTAGCCCTGGCCACTACCCTTAATCAGGCGGACAGGCCAGTTGCATTTTTTCATGGAAGTTACAAGGCCTCAGCTCCGGAACTTGTCAGTAGAAAATGGTTGCTGAGGCCATTGTAGAAGCTGTAAGGCACTGGAGGCACTACTTGGCTGGTAGAAGATTTACGCTCATTGAGCAGTGCTCTGTTGGATTCATGTTCAGCAACATCAAGAAGGGAAAAATCAAGAATGACAAAATTGCTAGGTGGAGGATTGAACTCTCCACATACAATAATGGCATCGCCTATTGGCCAGGAGTCCTGAATGCCTTGTCCAGGGAATGCTATGCCTCTGCACAAACCGGTCAACTGCGGACCATCCAGGGTCACCCATATGACTCATTTTGTCAAGTCCCACAATTGACGATACCCTCAGTAGAAGTCGTCAGAGAGGTGACCAGGTCTGTGCTGAATGTAAGCCACACTTTCATTGCCCCGCAAATGCGCAACTGATCAAGTCATCCAGGCCCTTCAAATGGCTGAGCATCGATTTTAAGGGACCTCTCCCATCCATGAACGGGAACATCTACTTTCTCTCAGTCATCAATGAGTACTCCCGCTTCTCATTCACCATTCCGTGCTCAGATACGTCTGCCTCATCTGTTATGAAGGCCCTAAACTCAATTTTCACCCTGTTTGGGTATCTCAGTTATATTCATAGTGACTGGGGCTCAGCCTTCATGAGCAAAGAACTGCATCAGTACCTGCTGGTGAGGGGCATCACATCCAGCAGGACTACCAGCTACAACCCCCCGGGAAAAGGGGCAGGTTGAAAAGAGAATGCCATGATCTGGAAGGCTATCAAACTTGCCCTGAGGCAAAAAGGCCTTCCAGACTCACACTGGCAGGATGTCCTCCCCATCGCGCTCCACTCCATTCGGTCGCTACCCTGTACTGCGACCAATGCTACTCCTCATGAGCTACTGTTCACGTTTGACAGAAGGTTGGCATTGTGGACTACACTCTCAGCTGGCTCACTAGTCCTGGTCCGTTCCTTCTTCAGAAGCATGTGAGGAGAAGCAAGACTGACCCCCTGGTGGAAAGGGTGAAACTGCTTCACACCAATCTCACGTATGCTTACATGGAGTACCCAGATGGCAGGGAGGACAATGTCTCCATCAGGGACCTGGCACCCTCCAGAACAGAGGGTCTGTTATCTCAGGAGCCCCATGAACTACCAAGCTCTTTCTCTCCACCCCCACTGAGGGCCTCAGGGGATCCGGTTCAGGAGGAGAGTGAACCCCCCTCCATCGTTGAGCCAGAGCCCCAGCTCACTGCTCCTCCATCACAGGGGGACCAGGAGACCCAATGAGCCCAAGGCCCCCATGTGGTGGTACACCACCGGTCTACTGCAGGGGGCAACCTCTGTACTTGCAGGAGTGTAAGGGGACAGGACAATACCTGGCCGGTTGTCAATCAGTCGACCTGAATGCATCAAGCCCCACCCGGTCAGGTGTCGATCACCCTCCGGGATATAAGCCTGCATCAGCCTCTCGAGGCCTCACTCCGAGTTGCTGCAGCCACAGCCAGCCTGGCTCTGTGGAAGTCTTTGTGGATTAAAGCCTGTTGTACAATCTTTATCTTTGTGTGTGTCTGATTCTGGCTAACAGCGCATCACAATTTAATCCACAAAATTTTCCCACGGCTGCCATGGAAAAGCTCCTGTGTGCAGGGAGGCTCGAAGTCGACCCATGCCACCCGGAAGCCCAGACACGCTTCGAGATCTGGCAGCATGCGGTCGAGGCAATTATCAAGACCCGAGGGCGGCATCCTGGATTCAGATCGGAAGAGGTTGGTCCTACTCCAGTCTAAGCTGCGTCCCCAAGCCTTCCAGGTAAACAAAGGCTGCTCCACGTACAAGAGTGCAATGGACACTCTCAAGAACTTGTACAAGCCCCCCATTAATGCAGTCTGTGCAAGGTACCTCCTCAGCACCCGAGCCCGGCAACCCGGGGAGGCGGCTGAGTCTTACCTGGGACACTTGCGAGAGATGGCCTGACCGTGTCTGGCTGAACCCGAGGTAGGTCAAAAGAATGTTGAGAGGCTGATCCGGGCCGCCTTCGTCCGAGGGCTGCGCTCGAGGGCCATCTGGCAGAAGCTGCTGGAAGACAAACATCTACGCCCTAACCAAGACTGTGGAAGTGGTCCAATCCCTGGAAGCAGCAACCCTGCACATCAAAGCCTTCGAATCCAGGTTCCCCTAGGTTCCCTCATGGCCCTCTCACTCTGCAGCTGCAGCCCCAGACCAAGCTGGAGAGGAGAACATCACTGCGGCAGGTGCCCGGCGCCCCTGTAAGTACTGTGGGTCCTGGTGTGGGTCAGATCGATGATCACACCAAAACTGCTCAGCTAGGAACCAGTATTGTTCCCGATATGGCAAGAAAGGCCACTTTGCAAAAGTGTGCCTCTCAAAACCTGCCGGCAGCTCAGTGGCCCTCTATGACTCCCCACCTCCCCCGTGGACCCCCCCACGTGCGCATGCCGGCCGCCGCCATTGTCCCCGTGATGACTTCTGCTTTCCCTGACTTCGACCGTGCAACATTCAGCCCCACCAGTGACTGTCGCACCGAGCATCTGCACCAGCCCCCACCCTCGCCAGTTCCGCTCGCGGAGAACTACAGCGACACCACTTCCAGCTCACGGCGTGACGTCACTTCTGGCTGACATAACGACATCACTGCTGCCAGTGGTAGTGATGTCACTTCCCCCAGCGCAACGGACATGGGTGGGAAAGGAGGCCAACCACGCAGCGGGCCCCCACGTGCCACCGCCATCTTGGGCCAGGCAGCGGCTGACAAGGAGGGCACCCGGCGACGTTGAGAATGATGTGGTCAACACGGGTGATGACCAGGCTGCCCTACCGACGCTACCCCCTGTTGAGGATCACCGACATGGTCAACGAGATAGCCCGCTACCGGGTTTTCTCCACGATTGAACTGAAGTTGACTTATCACCAAATCCCTATCCACCCGAAGGACCAGCCCTACATCGCCTTTGAGGCGGATGGGTGCCTGTACCAGTTCTGCCGAGATCCTTTTGGGGTCACGACCGGGGTCTCCATTTTCTAGTGGGAGATGGATCACATGGTAGACTGGCACAAGCTGACATTCCCATATTTGGATAACGTCACTATCTGCGGCCATGGCCAACAGGACCATGATGCTAACCTGGAAAAATTCCTCCAGATGGCCGGGGAGCTGAACCTCACTTACTACAAGGAGAAGGGTGTGTTTAGCACCACCCGCCTCACCATCCTGGGGTACATCGTGGCTCATGGAGTCGTCGGCCCAGATCCAGAAAGGATGCGCCCATTAATGGAGTTACCCCTTCCCCCCCCATGCTAAAGGCCCTCCGCAGATGCATGGGTCTGTCCTCTTATTACTCGCAGTGGGTTCCCCGCTTCTCGGACAAGGTCCGCCCTCTGGCCCAAGCCACAACTTTTCCCCTCCCACCCGAGGCACAGGCAGCCTTCATCCGCATCAGGCAAGACATCGCGGATGCCACGATGCAGGCTGTGGATGAGGACATAGGAACATAAGAACATAGAAAGTAGGAACAGGAGTAGGCCAAAAATGGCCCATCAAGCCTGCTCCGCCATTTAGATCATGGCTGATCTAATTTATGACCTAACTCCACCTACCTGCCTTCTCCCCATATCCCCTAATTCCTCTATCATGTAAAAAATTATCTAACCGAATTTTAAATATGTTTAATGAGGCAGCCTCAACCACTTCCCTGCTTAGAGAATTCCAAACATTCACTACTCTCTGGGAAAAACTATTTTTCCTCATCTCTGTCCTAAATCTACTCCCCCAAATCTTGTGACTGTGTCCTCTCATTTTAGTTTCGCTGGCCAGCTCAAAAAACCTTCCTACATCTATCCTATCCATACCCTTCATAATCCTATATGTTTCTATAAGATCTCCTCTCATTCTTCTGAACTTGAGTGAATACAATCCTAGATGATTTAATCTTTCATCATAAGTCAACCCCTTCATCCCAGGGATCAACCTAGTAAACCTCCACTGGACCGTCTCCAAAGCCAGTATATCCTTCCTCAAATATGGAGACCAGAACTGGGCACAGTACTCCAGGTGCGGTCTCCCCAGTACCTTATACAGTTGCAACATTACCTCCCTACTCCTGAATTCAATTCCTCTAGCGATGAGGCCAACATTTCATTTGCCTTCTTAATAACCTGCTGCACCTGCAACCTAACTTTTTGCGATTCATGCACAAGCACTCCCAAGTCCCTCTGCACAACAGCATGCTGTAGTTTTTCACCCTTTAAATAATATTCAGCTCTTTTATTTTTCTTGCCAAAGTGGATAACCTCACACTTACTAATATTGTACTCCATCTGCCAGATCTTTGCCCACTCATCCAGCTTAACTATATCCCTTTGCAGACTCTCCACATCCTCATTACAATTTGCTCTTCCACTCAATATGGTGTCACCCGCAAACTTGGCTACACCACATTTTGTCCCCTCCTCCAAGTCATCAATGTAAATAATGAACAGTTGTGGGCCTAACACTGACCCCTGCGGCACCCCACTTACCACTCTCTGCCAACCTGAAAAACTCCCATTTATCCCGACTCTCTGCCTCCTGTCAGACAACCAATTTTCAATCCAGGCCAATATACTTCCCCGGACTCCACTTTCCTGTAACTACTGATAAGTCTCTTGTGTGGCACCTTATCAAACACTTTCTGGAAATCCAAATATACAACATCAACCTGTTCCCCTCTATCCACCGCACCCATTATATCCTCAAAGAATCCTAACAAGTTTGTCAAACAAGATCTTACCTTTCTAAAACCATGCTGCGTCTGCCTGATTGAACCCTTACATTCCAAAAGTTTCACTATTTCATCTTTAATGACGGCTTCAAGCATTTTTCCAACTACAGAAGTCAAGCTAATTGGCCGATAATTTCCAGTCTTCTGCCTACATCCCTTCTTAAAAAGTGGCGTGACATTTGGTGTCTTTCAGTCTGCCAGGACCTGCCCAGAATCCAAGGAATTTTGGTATATGACCACCAATGCATCAACTAAAACTTCAGCCATTTCCTTCAGAATCCTTGGATCCATATCATCAGGACTTGGTGATTTGTCTGGCTTTAGTCCCATTAGTTTCTCCATCACTACTTCCTTTGTAACAACTATTTTATCAAGGCCCTCCCCAACATTCGCATCCTTAACTCCGCACTTGGGCATACTGGATGTGTCTTCCACCGTGAAGACTGACACAAAATACTTGCTTAATGCCTCGGCCATTTCCTCATTTTTTGCTACCAGTTTTCCTTTCTCATCCTCCAAAGGTCCTATGTTAACTCTGGCCACCCTCTTCCGTTTTATATGTTTATAAAATTTTTTGCTTTCTGTTTTTATATTTTGTGCCAATTTACTTTCATAATCCTTTTTCCCATTTCTTATTACCCGCCTTGTAACCCCTTGTTGTCTCTTAAAGTTTTCCCAATCTTCCAGTTTCCCACTGCTCTTTGCAGCTTTGTACACCTGCGCCTTCAATTTTATACTCTCCTTTATTTCCTTTGTTAACCACGGTTGATTTTTCCCTCCCTTGCTGCCCTTTTTCCTGACCGGAATATACTTTTGTTGAGCATAAATCTTCCACTATTCCTCAACTGTTTCATCAATTAGCCTGTGCTCCCAGTCCACTCTGCCCAATTCCTCCCTCATCCTATGGTAGTCACCCCTGTTTAAGCATATTAGTGTTAGATCTAACTATTTCCCCTTCCATCTGAATGAGAAATTCAATCATACTCTACTTATCTCATTGCACAACACTAGATCCAGGAGAGCATTTTCTCTTGTGGGTTCCTTAACATGCTGCTCAAGAAAGCTATCGCGGATTCATTCTATGAAGTCCTCTTCCAGACTCCCACGACCAACTTGATTTTCCCAATCTATGTGGAAGTTAAAGTCCCCCATGACTACTGCCGTATCATTATTACATGCCTCACTTATCTCTATTTATTTCCTGTGCCACTAAACTATTGTTATATGGTCCTACTCCTTCCAGGTGGAGAGCGATGCTTCTGAGGTGGCTCTCGCTGCTACCCTCAACCAAGAGGGGCGCCTCATAGCTTTCTTCTCCAGGACCCTCCACGGCTCCGAGCTAGGGCACTCCGCCATTGAAAAGGAGGCCCAGGCGATTGTGGAAGCAGTCCGCCACTGGTGTCACTACCTGGCCGGCAGGAGATTCACCCTCCTCACGGAGCAGCGGGCCGTGGCGTTCATGTTTAACACTACCCACAAGAGCAAGATCAAGAATGACAAGATCTTGCTCTGGAGAGTCGAGCTAGCCACCTACAACTACGACATCCAGTACCGCCCCGGGAAGTCTGACGACTCCCCCGATGCCCTCTCTCGCACTTGTGCTTCTATGCACGATGACAGGCTGCAGGCATTGCATGAGTCCCTCTGCCATCCGGGTGTCACCAGGTTGTACCATTTCATTAAGTCCTTAAACCTGCCGTACACCGTCAGGGACAACACCGAGGACTGTCGGGTCTGCGCAGAGTGTAAACCCCACTTCTTCCGCCTGCCCCAGGCCCATGTTGTAAAGGCTACTTGGCCTTTCGAGCATCACTATGGCCTCCATGAACCTTGACGTCTACTTCCTCACAGTAGTGGACGAGTACTTACGCTTACCTTTTGCTATCTCTTGCCCGGACACCTCCACGGCCACCGTCATCAGGGCCCTGTGGCAGATTTTCACCATGTTTGGCTACCCCACCTTCATCTACAGTGACCGGGGGTCTAGCTTCATGAGTGATGAGCTGCGCCAGTACCAGACGCCGAGGGGCATGATGAGCTATAACCCAAGAGGCAATGGGCAAGTGGAACGCAAGAATAGGGTGGTCTGGAAGGCAGTCCTCCTGGCTCTCGGGTCGTAGGGATGGGCCGTTGAGTACTGGCAGGTGGCCCTGCCCGAGGTCATCCATGCCATTTGGTCACTGCTGTGCACGGCTACCAACGATACTCCCTCACAAATATCTGTTCTCATTCCCCAGGAGGTCGGAGACTGGAATGTCCCTCCCAGCATGGCTCACGTCCCCGGGACTGGTGCTCCTGCGTAAGCACGCACAGACACACAAGGCCGAAGCCCTGGTCAAGCAGGTTTTCCTCCTACATGCAAACCACAACTATGCCTACGTTAGGTTCAGCAGTGGCAGGGAGGACATCGTCTCAACCAGGGACCTGGCACCAGCAGGAACACCCACCACACCACCCCACCCTCCAGACAGGACGATGCTGACTGAACATACATCCCCGTCCCCAGGCAGTTATGGGGAACGCAGGCCCTCCTTGACCACCAGGGGCCTGCTTCAGCCTTGGGAGATGAAAAGGCCCCCCCCACCCATCCAATGCGACCCTCATACGTCAACCCCGGCTACCCCTCCGCACGGCACCACACCAGCCACA